>NC_139454.1:18726195-21126195 GCF_963924565.1 Ascidiella aspersa
ATTTCCTTCTTCGGGAGGGTCGTGCTATGTAACTTTACGTGCTTTGCGGTTACAGAAAATTATCTCGTAGGCCCCAGTTTGAGAGAACCACTGGCTTAACCAAACGAAATCAAAATATTAAAAAAAAAGTGCAACAGGAACGTAAGAGCCGCATATAACAAAGTTGTATGTAACAACAAATTGCAGCAGGCATCTGTGTTAATTGTCATGTTTCGATTGAAAAAAGCTTTTGTGGTAGGATTTCCAACACAAGGTGTGTTAAAAGAGCTTCCCTGTTGTTTGTTGAGAGGGCAGCCAATTACATAAACTACAGAAACCCTGATGATGCCCCTTCTGTGCCAATTTATTACATTTCATTATAACTAACCTACACACTACAAGTACAAGAAGTTACTACTGGCGCTGGTCTAGAATCCTACCAAAACGCACATTATTTGGGTTAGGGTGGGTCAAGTATAATAATTAAATAATGAATATCACAACACTTAACCCACCCACACGCCCAAAGCCCGCTCAGCCGCGGTCATAGCCGCGCATTCCATGTAAAATCAACGTATAATGCGGCCAGCCACTAAAAATCGCTCAAACGCGCAACTCGCGATAACGGTTTTCATTCTTGTACTCCATTATCAGTCGCGCTAATTTTACAAATAACGTTATTACAGGAATTACAGCCGCGAAATTTCAAGCTGCAAAATTGTGTTAGGATTCTAGACCAGCGCCAAGTTCTTTTTCCAGGCTATTTTGCTTTTGTCTGTTTTATCAGTTTATAAAATAATGTTGCTTGAAAAAAGCGCCTTTTAGCCTAGATTCGCGTTTTCCCGCGTTTCAGTCGCAAAAAGGTAATGGGGAGTCCCCATCCAACGGGAATCAGGAAATCATATTCCTTTGGCTTATCTTTGCGACAAAAATGCAGTATGCTGTGGCATGGCTAAGCCAAATTTGCCGACGAATCGGGTGGAACATCCTACAAAATATCAGTTGCTGTTTTTTCTATTACCACATGTCAAACTACGGCCCTTTGAGGTCGCCTTGAGTCATTTATATCTTGAAAGACTCACTTTAAAATTATACAAAAGAATAAACAAGCATGAAGTGGAGGAACAACCTGCAAGACTTAATTTTAATCATTAGATAATATTGATTTTGACTATAAAACAAGTCGATAAAAGCTAAAAAAATACTTATTTTCAGAAAAGTAAAGTACTAAATGATTTTCAGGGACAATGAAAATGTCCCCATGTTGCTTTACTATGCCTCCTCTGCATGGCAAGATGCACGGGAAAGTACATTGAAAAATAGAATTCTTATCTCAATTACCTTTTTCAAGTGTATTAAACTCGGGTGCTGGTAAAGCTCGTCATTGGTTCCTTTAAAATCACAAAGGTCGCGCATCCTCCATTAAAAAGCTCTTATTCTTCTTTAGCAATTGAATTCTCTTCCATTTTCAACATTTATGTGATGATGATTATATTCCTGTACTTAATGTTTACGGAGTCGGACTCTGGACTCGAGTAAGGCACCGTAAAACTACCAGAGTCCGACATGCACAGTACCAAATTTTAAAACTAATATGGCCGAATTGTAGAGATTTGTGGAATTGCTGAATATCCACGTTATTCTAGTTGCGGATACAGGCTGTACAGTCAAGGCGGACTCTGGCTCTACGAAATCGGACATTTGACCAGAGTCGGAATTGGGTAGGTAACAGACTCCGCAGACCTGCCTATTAGCATAAAAACCTTTATACTGCCACCCTTGAATATATATAAATTAATTAGTGGCATAAAGTAATACTAATATGTGTTTTATCGTACAAATAGATATCACCTATTTTAAGGTGGTGGGTCCGCCCTATATTTCAAAATAGGTCACAAAAAGGGAAGAACAATTTGGTGCAGCAGACAGATTTCGCATGGACATCGGCACTTTTTAAAGTGGGGCCAAAACAAGATACGCCTTGGAGAAAATTTATCCCTGCGTCTCAGCGGCTAGCTGTAACATAATACGATTGAATTTAATTCATGCCAAACCGTACCTTGCATCTGAAAATTCGCAAGCCTCGCTGTCTTACAGTTACCGCATTGGATTGACCACACGGTTCGTCGCATTATTTCAGAGACTTGCGAAGCAATATTGGACGGTTCTTATGCCAGACAGAATATTTGAAGATACGGAAAACATGTTTCGATTCCGAGTCACAAGGTTTTTTAGTATTGTTTTGTTGGCTGCTTGCGATGCCGATTATTGTTTCACCGTAATAGATGTTGACGACTTTGGTAGACATTGTGACCGGGGCATATTTTCCGAATTCGGCAAAAAGTTAACACAAAATGCTCTTTATCTGCCCCCAGACGAGTTTATCCCATTTCTGTATGGTTGCAGATGCAGCATTTCCATTAACGACTACAATGCGTCCTTATCCCAGAAAAAAATTGCCAAAAGATCTCTAGAGCAAGGAGGATCATCGAAAATGCGTTTGGGATTCTTGTTGCGCGATGGCGCCGCCTTTTTAAAGGAGCAACATGCTGCCTCCATAATTTCCTACAAAAATCATTACACCATAATTTTTCTGATATCGATTTCGAAGACGACAGTAGGAATGTAATAATAGCGGGCAACCTTGCTGATTTCACAAGAATTGGGTCAAATATGCATGCACAGGCTGCTGCTAAAAGATTACTTTCTATGTGATATTGGTTCATTATCCTGGCAAGTAAATACAGAAGGTAAAGTTTTTTTGGATATTCATTATTCAATTTTTCCATCATTTAATAGTCATAGAATTTTCGACATGGCGCTATAAGCCTTTCGACCATAAGGAGGAAAATGCTGATTTTCTACTGCCACCACGGCAGCAATGGCCTATGAGTTGGACTCCAGCATCTTTAGCAATTTTTCCTAAATAAAAAAAAATATTACTTTCTTCAGTAATTTTGCAATAAACCTTGTCTTGTTGATTCTGCAGCTTGCTGTTAGATTTTGACTTTTACATATAAGTTTTGGCTGTACCATTAGTTTAGGTTTATTAATTTTCATATTGCAACTAGAATAAAATATGTTTTCAACATGTCAGATCTTAACACCAATAATATGGTGCATGATATGATGATAGGTTTACCTGGATATCAGAATTTTGGCTTCTTTGCTTGCGTGTGTATCTTGTTTAGGGGTTGAAGTGTTTTACTTCAGGCTTGTTATCCATCTAAAGGTGCTGTAATTACAAAGCAATGATGCTTGAGAAAAGCATTTTAACGGATTAAATGGAACGAACATATACGTGTACACGCTTTATTTTATATAAACCACTTCTCCCCTTAAACACTATTTTTATTGCAATTTGCAATACACAATTAATAATTAATTATATTAAATTACATACTACTCCCAATCACAAAATCCATTTTGTATTGTAGCATTTAACTGCAATATTCTCGCTATTGCTCACTTTTACGTCACATACGTCTTTACTTGTCAGGCTCTGTGCCAATATTCCGCAAGGGTTCAGGAATCAAACCCATTATCGAATTGATAGCAGCAAAACGCTATGCTATATACGTATGGGCACACATGAAGAAATATGTTCGCATTTGGGCTAGACAATGCCCCGAAAGTGCAACTCACGACACAATTTCACTCCAATTGGACGATTCCAACCAATTGAGAAGAGATTTGAATGTGTGCACGCAGACATCGTGGGGCCATTAAATAACAGCCCAGCTAACAATTTGACGTCGCAGCGACGTAGATTTTTGGTTTACATTTGGTCGATAAACGACGTTGTGCAACTACGATATTTAAACGTTTATCATGAACGTTATTTTTACGTAAAAGCATTTTCTCCAGACGACTTAGATTCGACGTTCAAAATTACGTTGGGAAACAACGTCAATATTGGACACGATCATTTTTAACGTTATCTATGCGTAAATGTTGTCTTCATGCGTAACAATTGCGTTTCGCAATGACACATTACAAGTTACAATCGTAATAATACTATTCATACGCACAACAAAATACCATAACAACGTATACAACACTTATACTTGCTGTGACATAACTGGCTGTAAGCTTTGTACGACGTCCTACCGAACCTACTTTAACGGCGTTCAGCTTTAATGCTACATTGATTGAAAAGAATAAAAAAAGAAATTAAATAAAATGAAGATAAACACGATTCGATAATTTACTCCGACCCTGTCAATGAAATCAAAACAGTTGCAACTTTTTACCAAAAGTGTGTTCTTTGATCTAGTTAGCCTATTGTGTAAACGAAAAGTCGCGCGCGCAGTTTGACGACGCTATTGTTTGGCGACAGTTTACTCGTTAGTTTCAAGGCAAGAAAGCTAGCTCTCATTGAAGCGCACGAGGATGCATCATCATACACAGACTGACCACGCTTATGAAGGGAAGGCCTTACTTTAAAACGTTACACTGATAAATAGCAGCACTACACGTTTAAAAAATACAAATTTCTATTTGAATAAGGTAAGTTCCTCCGGACGACCTTATTTTCTACTTGTGACGTTTCGAGGTACTAAAAGACCTTCTTGTCAAGGCAGGGTGCAGGTTATGATAGTCGTGGCCTTTCTTCGCGCGTTAACCTCAAACATTTAAACCTGAACTAGTTGCGCTTTCTAACTGCAAATTTTATCCACTATGTATTTGAGTAATTCCATGACTATATTTTCGGTTAGACTTCCGGTGTGATTCGTTTATGCATCCCTGTGTTTGGTGTTTTCCACTCTTCGGTCCACTCGGCTTGTATGAGTCTTCTCTCATCGGTGTTGCGTCGTCCAAAGCTGCCATTTTTACCAAAGGGTTGGCCGAATTTGTAATAAATGCGCACGTGGCTTTCATTGTCCTGTCTGTCACCGTGAGTTTTGGCGGACCACTGATTATGATGCATAAGCTGAGAGCAGTTTGATCATTGTTAAAAAATGCTGGCCCGGCATCATCGATTTTCAAGATTTCAACCTTAATATGCCTCTGTGATCAACGCCCTGGCTGTCGTTGTTCGGTCTGGAACAGGAATTGCCCTAATAGGGTTTTTCCTTTCCCGGCTTTTCCAAGTAGCTTCCTCGTTGCGAACTAAACATCAATTCATCAAGATCCACGTCGTCCCATTCGACATTCTTTGCTTCTGATAGTATTTGCTTCACTGTTTCCACTGCGTCTTTCACTTCTCACACTTTTTGGGTATATTTTCCCATTTTTTTTAAGGCGTTCTTTAATTTGTTTTCTTTCTTCCCGTATGTAAATTTCCGGAAATGAGAAGAAGTCCTCCGCGAAAAGTGCTTCTTTATTTCTCGCCATAATCCGGTTGTTTTTATCGTGCTTGTCTCTTCATTAATTTTTGACCGGTTCGGCATGTTTGCAAAAACATACTTTATCCACTCGCATTGAGACGCTTTTTTTTCTCATCCGCCTTCTTTCTTTTCTAGTCCGTGTTCGTGTTCATGCTCATCTTGATACAGTTTTCTTAATTGGTTATATAAGTTTACTTCTCTTAACGTTCTCTGAAATGTAGTGTCTATAGGGGATTAGTTTTTACATAGTTTTTTGCTATGTTTCTTATAACATCAGCTCTCGGAAACATTTTCTTAGTTCCATCGTGTAAGGGGATGCATATGAAGTTGTCTTCTTTTGCTGCGTATCCCGTTGTTATCGTGTTGTATGACGATGCTCTTATATTTTTTTTGATGCTTTGGTCATATGCATGTGTGTTTAGGCTTCTGCATGTCGGCGGTTGTTGCTGCTTCGTAGTATAACGTCACTGTTTGCAGGAATTGGAGTGGTATTGTTGTTCCCATTTCATATTTTTGAAGTTTTCTAGTGGGAATTCTATGATGTTATCCGTTCCGCTGTGGCCATCCGTAGTCGAATTCTAGGTTTTTTGTCACCATGCTGTCTTTGTCTGTTGACGTGTATTTTTCAGTTTGCCATTTTTATCAGTTCTAAGCCATTGCATATAGTGTTGTTAGGCTGTCTAGGCTTGTTGCAGTTGTTTTCCCTGATAATGATCCTTTTGTTTAGTGCGCACATTTGTCTTTGCCATTCCGGCTGTTGGATATGCTCGTGGTATTTTTGCATTGTTCTGCCTCGTCCATTGCTACTCCTGATATTATTCCCCCAGGTCTCAGTCTCCAACAATTTCTTCAAGTCTTGGTCTCCTAGCCGGCGGTTCTCCCTCGCTGTAATCGGACTCAATTGACAAATCTTCCATTGCCTCATTCATGGGCTATTAGAACGATTTAATATACTTAAATTCCTGTTATATCTACGAAGACAATGAAAAAAATAAATACATGTAACTTTATAAAAATATAGATATATATATTACTCTATTTAGCCATACCACAATGGAGCCAACAAGAACTATGTGTCACAGTATCAGACTGTCCCGAACAGTCAGACACCCAAGCTGCTCCGCTTTGGCATTCGGTTATCCAGCATTTTAAATAAGTGTTATATAGATATCAGTGAAAAGGTCCGTTTGAGGTAAAAACACAACAGATGATACCACTTCTGCCAGAGGTAAAAGTTTCATCCAAATCTGACAAAGATTTCCTGCCAAAGTGCATATAGACACATAATAAAAATAGTTTTCGATTCCGGAAGAGGCCAATGTGATGATTGCAGGGTAATTGTTATTAAACACAGCAAAATGACATGTATAAAATAGGTTGATATCAACAAATTTGGAAATTGTTTAAAAGATTGACCAATTTGGGGTTAGGGCAGCGAGGTAACAACCGACTGTGCAGTTAACAGAAAAACTAAGTTTTATCTAATTCCAACCAATATTTTATGTGAGAACTGCAGGCAGAGAAAAAAACACTTAGTTGTAAAATATCATAAACAGAGCAACACCCCAACTTACCTTCTTCGATTTCCAAAATATCTTCTTTCCATTTTTTTGAATGTCCTGCGCCTCTACAATGCAATGTCAAGTTTAATTGAAACAAAATTTATAAACTGTCAAGATGACAACATTTACATAAACTACTATGTTGTTGTATCACACCTGTCATAGTTATGGAAACACTTTGCCCCTCCTCCTCAGGCTCTTTTGAGTTTGACCAAGTAAAGTTAAATATTATAACAATTGAAATATAGTTTTCAAATGTAAGGGTAAATACAAAAAACATGTTACACAAATTGCTACCTAAAACTATATCAAGGTTTTTAATCTGTTTTTGCATGGCACTCTTTTGAATAATACACTGTAAAATCTGACCTTCTCAGTTAAAAAACGTGGACCGATCTCTTTCTTTTCCTCACATCTTTATCCCCTCATGTGAATCAAGATTTGAAGTCTTCTCTGCCAGTATGCATTTTTCTAAAGCATTCTTGATGTCTACTGTAATTTAAGTTTCTGGCATTATGACATGATAGAAAAGTAACACTGTTAAAGATGCTCTGGTTAAAACCTAAAAACAACAGGATTCTGTAAAGCATTTTTTTATGTTCTCTCTTTAGCTCCAGTACGGGTCCAAAAACACCTAAAAATTACTTACTGGCGCTTCCAGGACCATGAATTACCTCCAATGAGTAGCTAGACATAATGGACATTCATCAGCACCGAACGTTCAAATATGTTACAGCGAGAAACGTTGTTTAATTTCTATGTTGATGACGTCACAATGTTACCGTTTTTCTCTTCTAGTTTCTCAAATGTTGCTAGCTTTAGTTGCTAACTGTTATTAAGCTTAGAATTTGTAAGAAGTTAATAATATTACGTTTATTGTTTGTTTAGTAATTGATTCCAAACTTTAAATTGCAACTGAAATCTAGCCGTGACTGATTATATCCAAGTTACCTAACAAGTTGGTACGTACATTTATTGTGGCTATATTTCCTTGTCGTTGATATAAAAGTAAAATGCCATTTGATTAGGTTTAATATTTGTTTGTTCTAAGTTATGAATATGTGCTTATATTTCGTCTGCCATAGCCGTGTATGACGTCATAATCGCATTTCGTTATGTTGATTTTTCGTACTGTTTATTGTTTAACAGAGAACTGTGTCACCGTTCAAGACTGTGTGGCAACTATAGACAGTGCTGGCGGGGACGCGTTCCAACAAAAAAACACCCATGCAACGGTTGATGTAGGCCAACAAATTTATACTTGCTGACAAATCGTATTATCTAAAGACTTGGCGAGCAAAGCGAGCGCGATCCCGCAGTTATTTAAACTACTTGCAAGGGCCTCATACTCGCTATACTGATTTATTTATTGCTATTAAAAGCCTTATGATTTTGGGGTCGGCAAACCTCTTAGACTTATTCCTCAACTTCGATTGAGGTATAGCTTCTAGCTGCCGTATTGTAGCGGAGTCCAAAAATATATCGTAACCAGAACTACCATGAACACTGCTCATTTTGAAAAAAGTGGTAATAAACCTAAACCTTAAACAATTTAATGTGAACAAGGTTGTCTATTTACCGGTTGGTTTCGCCAACAGCAATAAAAAACTTCACACATTTCGCTTATTTCTTATAACCGGAAATATTGCATAACTAAGGGTTAACCAAGACATGCAGCGAACCGTATCATGATCACGTGACTGGAGTTGCATCTGATTTGTTAAAGTCTCTTTGCTTTGATGAAGCTTATATTATTATTTCCACTATTTTGTTTCAATGCTGCATGAAAAAATCAAAAAGACTTGCCAAAGTGTTTTTTAATAATTTTCAAAATTGTGGGATGGTGTTAGTAGACCTTGCTGTTTTATATATAAAATCCTAGCTCTAGGTCGGCAAAGTGAAGTGAGTGCTCCAAGAAGGCTGTGCTCTTCAATCAAGCAACATTCCAGCTTCTACCATTGCTGTGTACCCAAGATGCAATGGGGATTTTCGGTATAAATTCACCATTACGCTCATCGTTTTTCTGGGAGGAAGAAGGTCCATTGTTTAAGGTATGTTTAGTTAATTAAACAAATTCGTTTATCTTTTTTGATAATTTGTGTAGCCCGCAACAAGCACTGGGGTATGCTCTCAGCATTTTACTTTCGAGGATTTGCCTTATACCAATTTATAAACAAAGGTGTTGTTGATTAGGGTGTCTCTACTCTAAAGAGCATAAGGCTCAAAGAAAAAAAATTTCGGACGGATGCCAGGTAGGCCTATATTAAATATAAATATGAAACTTATTTTTGTGACAAAAAATTATACATAAAAAGATTTCTCAAGCTATATGAAAGCCAAAGTAGTCAGCTGCAGATAAAATTAGAAAGTTTCCTAGAGAAACTAAATTCAACAAAAATGAATTGGAAAAATGTAGATAAGAAGAATTGGTATAGAGATAAAATCCCAAAAAATTAAGGCAACATTTATTAAAAGGTCTGCTGCTGAGCAATTAGCATTACATAAATTTGGTTTGGAAAGATTGTTTACAGATGATCACACATCAACATTACACTGCTTTTCCAAGTTACTTACAACTGAAATAAATCCCAGTGCAGAAAATATATGAGATACTGCTATGCTTCCGGTGAGAGGGAAAGTAGACCAGCTGTGGTACTTTTTTTACATCATGGCTCATTTTCGTTTTACAAAAATTATGTGGCCTAATAAATTTTTACGAACGAAAAACACAAACAGAAGAAGGGCATATTTCAAGACAAAGTATTATTTAACCGTGCATTAGTGAGATTTTTGAAGGGGTTGTTGAAGAGAGAGAGAGTGCACAACGCATAAGTTGTGTATCCCAGAAGAAGCTATTTTGGAAATTTATATTTTTATACTTGCAATGTTAATGTGTAGTAGTAGTAGTATTCCTGTAGTGTGTGACACTGTCACGAACACAATAATGTGCCAGTCAGTTTCTTTGGATATATACTTTTCACTACTACTAGCCTACTAATTTCGCTTTCGCTTGGTTTTACAATTTAATTGCACATAAACCACTCGTGTTGACCTTGCCACATCTTATCTCTAACATGGGAGTTACCGAGTAACGCCGGGACACATGTTAAAGGGCTTTTGGTTATATAATATAAAATAAATCCATGCGTATAAAATATTATGCACTGAAATTAAGGTCGTACCCCTGACTTAGAGTGTTGCGAATCTCCTTAATTGATATACTGAAATCACTTCATTTGCCAACAATTAAGCCTTTGTCTGATCCACGTTGGGAGGCGCGATATGATGCTGGGTTGTCAAGCGATTCTTCAAGCCTTAAAAGGAATATCTAATGATAGCGACGAACCATCACAGACCAAAGAAATATGTGAAACCGGTGTTTTACTCGAGTTATGGTCTTTTGTAATGAAACAGTTTCATAAAACTAGTCTGGCATTACGACTTTGAATATTTGCTTCGAGGTCTACAGGTCCTTCGAAGAAAGAGGTAGAATATTAAGTGGCTGTCCTCAATATTGAAGAAATTTCAAGAAAGAAGAAAAGAAAAATCAGATTGGTGAGCGAGGGGAAATTTGAACAGTACACCACCTGGCCGCGATCATTTTAGGTTTAAAGTCCCGAATTGCAGCATACTTTCGTCTACCCAAAATATTAAAGAGAGAAACATTAATCATCACTGCTATTCTGCGCTGTTAATTTTTAATGTCGAAATAGCAAAGAAGTTCAAATGTTGAAGATTTATTAACGAAAATGAGTTTCACCTATGCGTTTCCTAAAGTTATAAATAACTACATTGTTCAAGCGAAGAACGCTCATTTTCAGTTTTAAAAAGATTAAAGAATCAAATGCGTCGTTCGTCGATGGGCCAAATTAGGTTGCATTCTCTGTATTGAAAATAAGATTTAGGAAAAAATAGTGCTCTATCTAAAGCAAGAAAACATGTTATTTGAATGTGTTCGATAAGTGAAATAAAGCAATTATATGACATGTTAATTGGGTAGGCTACAATAAACAAAAAAAGGCCCATGAAAACCTTAATCCGGGGTCCTGCTGTAGTGGAGTTTCATGATTTGGCAAAACTTAGAAAGTGCCTCCTCGTCACCTTTATTTTTCAGGGCTGCAGCAACAGAGCAGCCCCAGATTAACCTTACTTTTATCAAATCCATTGGGATACATTTGCCTCACACTGTTAACAACCTGCGGAGCATCTTTAAGCACAGCACAAGGTTCACAGTTGTTATGCAAAAGTGATGCACAACCCCTGAACGACTGTTACATATGTTTTTCCTTGCTGTTTTGATCAAGTGACTTGGAAAACTTGAATTCTAAAGTTAGGTTGCTGCCAAGATCAACAAATCCCCAAAAAAAATACCAATTCCTTTAACTTTAACCATTTATATTTTGTAATACCGCATTCACCAAATTGATATATTTACTTACCACGAATTTTCGTCTCATCAACAAGGGCCAATATTGTCAGGGGTTGGTCTTGTGGCATGTATTTTCAAACATAACAAATAATTAACAAACATCCATGTATATATGATGTGTATATATCCCCACTTATATATATATACATAGGCGCCGAACATGTTCGCAAGCCGCTAGAAACCTTACGAAAAAAGGATTTATAGTAGTCGGAAAAGTAGCCATGTACGTGCATGTTTTATCCCCGCAATGCCCAACCATACATGTTCAGTGATATTATATAGTACACTTTGGTCGAAATAATTTATTGCCTTTATCTATGACTTTACAGACGCAAGAACTTTTGAAAGTTGCACTACTGATACTTATAACTTATGCCACAACCAGTAAATCTAGGTAATGAAGATTAGCGCAAGTTGTTTTACTTGTAAGATTGCGGCAAACTCGTTTAGTTTTTGTAAAACAAAATAATAAGCTTAACTATACCCCTTAGATAGGTTCGGTTTCGTTAGGACTTGTTTATTACAGGGTATGTTGTTGATTTGTACCACCAGGTTTTGGCAATTCGTGGGACCATTTTTGCCCATTATATTTACACCATTGCAAGCGAAGTGTTTTTTCAGTTAAAGTTCAAAATTTTACTTCTTTAATCCTTGCGAATAAATTATGTGTTTCAGTGTAGCAAACGTTGTTTTGTAATCGCAAGCGCGTAAAAGGTTGCGTAACCCCAATTCATTGTGTATTTTCGTTCCCTTGTTTGCATTGGAGGTCACCTAGAACCACATCACTGCAGTTTGTACGCGACAATAAACAGAAATCCGATTGCTCTACGCGGTGTCTGTCAACCAAAGATTATTTCATTCCGCAACAGAGCAGTAGTAGAAATTACTACCCACTCCCCCAGACTGCAGCTGCGATCTACACGTCATTTACGCTTGTGCGCCCCCAACTGTGACAATGGATGTTGAACGACGCTAATAATTGCATTTTTCCCCCAAGACTGCAATTGATATTATAAGGGCCACCATGGCTTTAAGGTTATACAATGTTAGTGAATCCATAACATACCGTAGCCGATATATACCGTAGTACGTGTTTTTTAGTGTGACGTCGTTATACGTTTCAAAGAATTGATTAATTGCATTAATGATAAATATAAAAATACACAAATCTAAGCCTTATAAAAAAATAATGGACAGTTTTGTAGGTTTCGGCTGTAAATATTGAACATACTCTGGCGTTTCAAAGCAGAATGTCTCTTGGCGGAATCTGTTTGTTTGTTTAACAGTCTCGCTCATATTTTGTTTCTAATTTCTACCGCCAGCTGCTATCTTTTCTAAACCCTAGGCTCATCATCTACATAAACGCCTCCGCTTTTTTGGTGGGAATGTCAGTGTTTATTAGTATTAATAAGTCTTGGGCAATAATAGTATTCTTTCCTTTTGTTTAATTAATCACTGTGAGAACCAGTGGAATCTGATGAGTCATCAGTCCACACCGGCCATCAGTGGTTCTGCGTTTTCTTTATTGGCACTGGAATTGGCTTGCTGCCTTCTTGCTTCTCTGCCACCTTCCCACAAGAACTGCTGTAAAGTTGGTGTGGTCTTTAAAACTTTTTTTTATTGATTTTCGTCCAACTGTTGTGAGTATAAATAATGCTCTAATTGTTCCTCTAAGTGATGTTCTATTTATTTGAACAGCCAATTCTGTTCCACATCTGTTTCAACCGGTAAGAACTGCGTAGGGACTTTAGATTTTGTTGTTGCCTTTGATTCTTCCACAAATTAGACTAATATGCTTGTGAGTCTATAGCTATCACTTGATTGCGCTATACGTTGACTTTTTTCAGTCCAGCTATACTATTTGAATGCTTTAAAATGATGCGTATTGTTGAAGGTTATATCTAGAGGATCCAGGAGAAACTTGGGTGGGTGTTACAAATTTATTTTGGGATTCCACAGAACTACAAAGAAACAAAATATAGCTCTTTAGGCATAAAATGTACAAATAATATATTAACCTTAATTACACAATCTTCTCGCTGAAGCAGTGGTACTTCAATTTCGGATTCCGTTCATAATATTTTTTGCATTTATATGTTGCCCATTCTGGTGATGACAAGTGATTTTTCTTCACCATATTGCCTAAAACATCAATTTTGTAAACTCCTATTTTTTTGGACAACAAGGGATGCTTAAAGTAGTTTTCTACACGGGTATACAGTTAAGAATATTTCTTCTGATTACATAACACTAAATTTGAAGAAGCTTTAAATATACAGTTATTAACTCTCAACGTGTTAACACACTCGTGGGTACCCCAATGCATTCTGTTGCATGATACGTACCACCTGGATACTATGTCTGTTTCATACTTCATAAGCTACTTCAGGCAGGGGTCGGCAACCTTTTTTTCCAATCGCGGGCCGCACAAAATGATAACTAAGAATTGTGTTATTAACACATATTAGAACAACTGTGAATCAGGCGGGCCTGGGATATTTTTTGCACTTAAAAACGTGATTAATTACATTTGCAGAGGCAGTAAATTGTTTACGCAAAGCGAATGAAAAGTGTAATAAAACTACTTTGAGGGATACCGATTCGCTCGCGCGATTTTTTAAATATATATCCAATATTCTTTATTACTTTTTCCTATTTTGCGCTACGCACTTGGCAGCCTACCACGGCGCAACGGTAAAGAATTGCTGATCTATAGCTGAAAAGGCAGTATCAAAACGTAAACAAACCGGAGGTATAATGAACATTGGCGCGAAGCGCGAAAATTTTTTGCAGTTACGCAGTTAAAATAGTCAAAAAGTATTAAAATAGACTCGTGTCTAATTTGTCAAAGAGACGGCGATCCGGCCCGCGGGCCGTAGGTTGCCGACCCCTGAGCTACTTGATTCAAGGGAGGAGCGGACACAAAAACAAGCTTTTAACTGACCAAGAAAACTTTCTAATGGGAAACAGTTGCAACAGCAGCAACATCTAAACAGGTTTTGCTAGAAGTCAATAAACGCATGGCACAACTAAATTTTAGAAAATGTTGATAATTTTTTTTACATCATACAGTAAAACTATTGCAGCATAACAGAAAAAGACGATATTCAGCTTCCCAATAAGATAATTCGGACAAAGGTCTCATTTTTTCTATTGAATTCCACTGGAATGTTTGTACAACTGAAGTTAAGATATCTCTTCAAACTGATGGTGTAGATATATAGATCTTGATGACAGTTTGAGGAGTGAAGCCTAACAAAACACTTTGCAAGTTTTTGGGTAATTATTTAAAAGTTGAAAGCTGTAATAAGTGCACACTTATCCACCAAAACCTTCCACCATGAGAGTAAACGTTTCATGACTCCTAAACTAAACAACTGAGATGCATATAATCTAAAACAAAGTGTGAGACAAATTGAATGTCAATTGGTTCTGGAACACGAAAATCAGCATCGCTGCGTCGTGTACACTCATTTCCAATCAAACAAACATGCTTTGACCATCAATGACGATAAGATAATAGTTTCGTTCTCCGGTCAAATGACCATAGTTGCGATTTAAAAATCTTTTTTAAGCTTGAAACCCAATTTTTGAAGTGATCGACCACCATTGAGGAGTGTTTTCTCTTTATTCTGTTTGTACATTATCATCAGCTTCAGAATTATTAGTCGTTTCATCATCCATCAAGTCAGCATTAGAATCGGTTTCACTGTCCGGTAACATGCCCTTAAAAAACTCTGTATGTGGTTCTGAAGGTGATAAAATTCCATTCTCTTCATTCAACAACTTAGTTAGGTACAGTTGGATTCCCAGAACTTTCTGCCTGTTTTCTTCTCCATTGTTGTTATCGAGTTAGTCGAGATTCACAAAAATAACCTCTCGATTTTAGTTTAACGCGTCACCAACTAAACGTTTAGTCAGTATTAAGAGCATATGTCATATACCGGTAATTTTAAAAAGACGTCTTTTAGTTTGAAATAATTAATTCAAAGAAAAATAACGGAAAAAATAATCGCTGAAACATACCTTCCTAACCGCAAATAAGCTCAGCGGGGTATGAATAGTAAAAAGTAACCAAAAAAACAAACAATTTGTATTATAAAAGAACTGTTTAAGAGTTACGATCGATAACATTTACGACCATATGTCATATATCATGATAGTCTGGGTTACCTTTAGCCGGATATAATTTATTTCAGTGAAGGCCCGGGGATAAACGGGGTAAAATGTCAGACTGGGCATGCTCAGCCAGTTCGATCGATTTCAAGCACACTACACAATATTCCATTTGTTTGTATGTTCCCATCACTACCAAAACAAAAGCTAGCTTAAAGTTCTAACTTAACTATGTTTTCACAAACCAGTGAAACACAACTGAACATAGGTTAATTGCGGTAGTTTTAGGGTCAACTTTACACACAGTATATTACTTAAGCTACATTTGTTTGTTTGTGACGTAAACATTACAACTTGTCGAAAAGAACGAAATCACACGATTCGATTTGTTTTCAACGCTTGTAGCGCTCGCGTATTAGGATAATTCGGGCCTTTGAAGCGTCTGTGGTAAGTGTCAAAAATTTTACGCTTCAAGCGGACTGGATTAGCACATTATTTGGGTCAGGAGGGTTTGGGTATAGTTAACTTTGAACCACCCTCACCGCAGTCTGCACGTGGGTATATCGAATCGGGTGTAAGTCACAACTAGTAGTTACTTTAGTACGATTGTTTACTTATGGTGAGCGTGATGAGGCAGTGTGACTAATTTACTTTAGTTTAAAATAGGAAAATAATGGCTGTGAGAGGACATACCGATACAAATTCAAATTTAATTCAACTTTTAAAATTTGTTGCAAAGCAAAGCAAAGAAGACCACCCTGCGTTTGGGGCTGAAACGCCCAACAAAATTAAAGTGGAAAGTCATGTGTCTAAGAAGGAAGCATTTGCAGGAGTGCTTTCTAGGTTTGTACGAAACTGGTAAAACAGATTCGACAACATTGTTTCAAACAATAAAATCATGTTTGCTGTCCGGTCCGACTTATTAACTCTTTGTCGAGGCCGGTCGTATGATGGGGCAGCTAATGCGAGGTGAGATAAACCACCAAAAGCTAGTCAGCAAATAATTTCAGGCAGATTATTTCAACGTCAAAATAAACTTAATTACGTATATTTTTTTCGAAAAAAAATTTTACGAATGGACTATGAAACTCATTTTTTTGAGTAGCGCAGGAGTAAACCTTTCCAATGATGCCTCGCTTGCTATATATTTGTTGGCGAGTAAGGGTTTAATTCGGCAAAAAACCGATATTAATATTCATGACATATCGCGATAATTTTTGAAAGTCTCTAGTACCCTTAATAAAAATCACAATTGAACGAAACTTTCACACGTTCATTTTCACAGGCGTGGTTTGTCAAAGAACAAAAAAATTTAAAAAAATTTAAAGTTTTAAAAATTTCATATTAATCTATTAATAATCCCGATATCGCGATTTTTCAACCAAAAAACATCCGACCACAATAGGCACAAATAACTTTCATCCAACCATAAAACCAAACACATTGCATAGACATTGATCTCACCTTTCCAATGACCGAAAAGTTAATCTGTTTTTTCCGTATCGCGTGATATCGCTATTTTTTACTATTCTTTTCAAACTGCGTAATTTCCAATAACTGGGTTCCTGTCGTGGACGCCCTTTCGGCATTCCGGGTGTTACGTAACTAATCGGCGTTTAAACGTCTTTTCGTCCAGTAGTTGGGAAATGGGCCATTGCGATTAGCGGTCAGCACGTTTGTGTAGTGTTTTGTCTTGTAAGTAACTTTTGCTCATATTATAAGCTTGGGTTAGTCGTGTGATCTGTAGAATAAACTTAGTATTAAGGTAAATTAACGCCCGATTATTTAAAGAGCTCACGCGGTTGCGTCCTGTCGGACAAGTATTTAGGTTAGGCATTAGATTCTAATATACTAGGGCGCGGCAGGGCGTAACACACCGCTAAATTAACGATTTACAA
Organism: Ascidiella aspersa; assembly: GCF_963924565.1. Lineage (NCBI taxonomy): Eukaryota > Metazoa > Chordata > Ascidiacea > Phlebobranchia > Ascidiidae > Ascidiella > Ascidiella aspersa. Next base: position 18,743,510 of record NC_139454.1, read on the forward strand.
CATTTCTTATATAGCCTATATACATCGGACAGATGTGAATAATTACTAATTCGTTATAAAACGCGACACACAACGCGCCGCAACAGGACTCAAAACCAAAACGTGCACTTGCAATATGAGACGATTAAGTGCACATTGTGCACTATCGCTCAATGTGCAACTTACAAATGTATCAATGAACGTTATACAGAAAAATAAATAACTTCATATTAAACGATTTTTCCGATGATATTTTTGTATGAAAAAGATCAAGTAATACATGTTATTTTTCGTGCCATTCTTTTTATTATGATATATTTTCTATTTGAGTTCGGATTTCCGATTATATTGAGTGGATTTATTATGCATGTTATATTTTTCGATCGATTCTTTTTGTAATTCTTTTTTTTTTAATTGAGTCCCAATTGTATGGATTTTCGATTATATGGGTTAAATTTACCAAACAAATAAGTTAACAACTGGGTGTAACTAACCTGCAAATTTAGCCTTATTGGTTATCGGAAAAAATGTCACGTTTTGGGCACCCCTAACCAATTGCATGTTAGTTAATAGGACATTTTAAACGTAAGGAAGGCAACACACTTCTTGTATTTAAAGATCTATTTGACCATTTTTAATCTAATTCAACTGCAATATTGCATTTTAATTTTGTTAACTTAGAAAAAAATTTGTTAGAATTAGTTGAACATTGAATAGCGATACGTCTGCTTAGGTTGTTTGTGTTTGTTTTTAAATTATCAATGAATTCTAAAAATAACTTTCGTAATTGGCGGCTCTATCGAATTTCTAAAAAAACTTCAACACAAAAGTTTATTTTATAAAACCAGAAAATTGAAGGCGTCACGGCACACATATAGCACAAAAAGCAATTAGGGAACAAAACAATACTCACTTCAGGGCGAAATACCAATCGTCAAAAGTTGGAAATGGTTGAATAGAAAAATATTTTAAACGGAAAACTGCAGCAGCAATATTTGCGAAATACTTTATCGATAGGTAGGTAATATGAAAATGCGACAGAAACAAATTAAATATAACCTCAAATGACAAAGGAAAATAAAAGGAAAGTTAAAGACGAACGTAGAAAAATGCTCTACAGAAACATAAAAAACTAGACGGGGGTTTCGGTTGTTGTATATTTTGTCAGGGGGTATATTTTCAGGGCTTAGTGTTTATTTTCGGTAATACGATGAAATACGATTTGGAGAATATTGGAAAAATCGTATTTGGAGAATATTTGCTATTTGCACCTGTATAGTATGTTTCTCCAATTCAACATATCAACACACAATTTTAAGTTGTGTAGGCCTGGTGTTGATATGTTGGATTGGAGTTGCCACCACATTTCGCATTTAAATTTGCGGCGGTAAAATAAGTTGTTTCTTAAGAAGCCTCTTTTTAAAATGCAAGTCGCACGAGCCCAGTTTTGGACGTGCCACTTCGCACAATGAAAGTCTCACGCGCGGGACAATAAAGCGCAGCAGGCGGTGAGTCGCTTCGTCACTTCACAAGCTGGACAAAGCAAGCGAATATGAACGAATTCTGTATGAAAGTTTTTCTGCTGCTAGATGGCAGTCGTTAGCTAGAAAGAGCTAAAACGCAATATTTCAGGTTTTTGCGCCCCAAGCAAAGACCCCTGGGGGTGCAGCCTCATATACTTCTACGAAGCACCTACATAACACTCTACGCCATGTCTGAAAATTTGAAGGTTCTACGATGTCTACTTTTTCTATAAAGCTTCGGACAAAAATCGGTCTGAAACATGCCATAGGAAACCAAAAAAGAACTAGACGGGGGTGCGGTTGTTGTATATTTTGTCAGGGGGTATATTGTCAGGGCTTAGTGTTTATTTTTATTTAGTTTTAATTTTTTTTTGAAATTGATTTTTTTTATTTTTTTTGTGTGTTTTTTATTTTTATTTATTTTTTTTTATTTAATATTTTTTTTATTTTACACTTTTTATTTTTTAATATTTTGTATTTTGTATTGTGTATTTTATATTATATATTTCATATTTTGTTTTTCATTTTCCTTAACTTGTTTCTGCAAGCAAAAACAGATATGGGCCGAAAACTTCCCCACTTTGATGCGAAAGGGGTTCAAATATGGCGTAGTATTTGGGGAATGATCGAAACATATATTTGATAAATAGAATTTGCGTAGATAATGTACATGGCCATTTTATTACATTTTGGCCAGAGCTTACGTGTTTGAAAACCAAATATTATCATTCTCCTCAAGACTTAAAATGGTTTAACGCCTATGGTTTGCAATACTTTTGCAAACTTTTACTCGGTAAATTTTTACCATGGCTTGGTCCGAGCAATCACTGTTAAAACAGACTTTAAATCTGTAGTTTTAAACAATATGAAACACACTATTATGTGCCTAATACGCAAACTATTAAATCGAAAGTTTTGCTAGTTGTTTAGGCCTGATATTGGTATGTTGGTTGGAGCAACATGCACAACAGGTGCTAACAGAGAGGCGTACACTGCCTTAACATTTCGCATTTAAATTTGCGGCGGTAAATACACACCCTATTGACACTTGATTATTAGGCGAAGCTTATCGCAAAGTAATTGGTCGCCCCAAAAAATGCTGACGCCGCATTTAAAGCAAGCATTATAAATGAGTCGCCGATATTCTGCTTTGAACATCTCTACTCGCAATGCTTCCCTCCGTTAATTGTACGGTGGGTGAAACTTTATTCACGGCCTAGGCTTACCTCTTTGTGTATTACCGCAACAATACGATGAAATACGATTTGGAGAATATTGGAAAAATCGTATTTGGAGAATATTTGCTATTTGCACCTGTATAGTATGTTACTCCAATCCAACATATCAACACACAATTTTAAGTTGTGTAGGCCTGGTGTTGATATGTTGGATTAGAGTTGCCACCAGATTTCGCATTTAAATTTGCGGCGCCTTTGATGCGAAAGGGGTTCAAATATGGCGTAGAATTTGGGGAATGATCGAAACATATATTTGATAAATAGAATTTACTTAGATAATGCATATGGCTATTTTATTAAATTTTGACCAGCTTACGTGTTTGAAAATCAAATATTATCATTCTCTTAAAGACTAAAAATGGTTTAACGCCTATGGTTTGCTATACTTTTGCAAACTTTCACTAGGTAATTTTTTACCATAGCTTGGTCCGAGCAATCACTGTTAAAACAGGCTTTAAATCTGTCGTTTCAAACAATATGAAAAACACTATTACGTGCCTAATACGCAAACTATTAAATCGAAAGTTTTGCTAGATAAGTTTAGGCCTGATGTTGGTATGCTGGTTGGAGCAAGATGCACAACAGGTGCTAACAGAGAGAGGCGTAGACTGCCTTAAGATTTTGCATTTAAACTTGCGGCGGTAAATACACCCTATTGACACTTAATTATTAGGCGAAGCTTATCGCGAAGTAATTGGTCGCCCCAAAAAATGCTGACGCCGCATTTAAAGCAAGCATTATAAATGTGTCGCCGATATTCTGCCTTGAACATCCCTACTCGAAATGCTTCCCTCCGTTAATTGTACGGTGGGTGAAACTTTATTCACGGCCTTACCTCTTTGTGTATTACCGCGACAATACGATGAAATACGATTTGGAGAATATTTGCTATTTGCAGCTGTTCTGTATGTTACTCCAATCCAACATATCTACACACAATTATAAGTTGTGTATAATAATATAATAACTTATGGCTTTGAAGCGAAGGGGGTTCAAATATGGCGTAGATTTTGGCAAATGATCGAAACATACATTTGATCAATAAAAATTTACGTAGATAATGCTTACGGCCATGTTATCACATTTTGGTCAGCTAGCATGTTTAAAAAGTCAATATTTTCATTCTCTCTAAATGATTTAACGTCTATGGTTTGCTATACTTTGTCCAACTTTTACTGTGTAAATTTTTACCATGCCTTGGTCTGAGCAATCACTGTTGAAACAGAGTTTAAATCTGTAGTTTTGAGCAATATGCAAACACGTTTATGTGCCTAATAAGCCACGTTTTATATTGAAAGTTTTGCCAATTTAAATCCAATAAACGCAAGATTTATTTATTTATGACGCCATGTTATGACGTAGCTTTGTAACGTCGTCGTTAAGAATGCGTTAAACTTATTTTTTGTTGTTGCGTCCCTTGTATAACGTGGGTTTGTCGTACTAGCCAGCGGTAATAACACACATTGTAGTCCTGTTTACCCAGCAGTCCTTATTAGGCTGACCGATTTCGGTTAGCCTTTTCGAACGCATCTAGTTAATCGCATTCGCTATTGTTGTACTTTCTTTTGAAAGGCTAGTCTTGTGTAAATCTTCATGTTTTAATAAAATAAAAACTAATATAAAATTTGCTGTTAAATTGAACCGTTACTATGATTTCGATTAGTGGACAATATTATTAGAACCCAACACCATTAGTTTTGTTTCATGAACAAAGGTTACCTTGTCTAAGCAAAAATTGCAATATATTCATCTAAAAAAATACAACTGTTTAAATTAGCGTAACAAATAGAACGGTTCCGAGATTTTGTTTAGATAAGTCGAGGGAAACATTACTGCTGAGCAATTTAGATATTTTTTTCAATCACAATTATTTTGTAAAGTGAGAAACATAAAAAAATGATGTTGTTGTAACATCACCCCTCACATGGTTTAGCCCGCCAGCTGAAGCGGTTTACCGAGGTGTGGCGCTTGGAGCCATCATGTAAGAATTGGTTATTGGATGTAGAGCAGTTAATTCAGCCACCCGTTTTTTTGGGAGAGGTGCAGCTGCTGAATAAAGCGATTTTCTGCAAAACCATTAAGTTAAATAAATTCGTACGCCACTGTAATCCAGTGATCGCTGGTGAGTTGGTTTAAAGTGGTTTGACTTGTAGTATTGGCAATAATGATGTGGCGATTATATTTTTCTTTTTGTTTGAGATGCTGATGAATTGTTTTTAACAAAAAGTTAAAAGGTAAAAATCCATCTAGCCAAGCAATTCCTTCATTGTGGTTCAATTCATCGAGAAGTGGTGCCATCATTGTGTCCGTCATCCATTGTCCTTCGTTGCTCCTGATGCCCAAGATGGCATTACATCTCGGTATAAGATCTTGGTCGTCCACGATTGGTAGTACATCCTCGTCATACCAGTTGTTGGATTGATACAAAAACAATGCCGCCCGTACAGCTATATAGCCGTTTGCCGTCCAGGGTAGAGAGCTTTGCACTTCAAATCCATTTTGTTTAAGGAACGTTTCAAGTTTCCTGACGTTGTCGTTCCCACCCCACAGGTCAATTATTCTTGCTTTTCCAACTGTAATGCAAAATGTCAGAAAATAATGGTGATAAATCGCAGTAACTAACCTTTGTTAATTGACTTTGTATTTTTCTTCTTATTGTCAGTTGTATTAAGGGTAATGCAATCGAAAACATTAGCATAGAAACTTTAAATGTATGTCATTTTGATTTAATTCAGTGGTTTTATTACGTGGTATAAAATCGAAGATTGTTAACTAAACATTTTGTTGCTGTAACAGCAACAGATATAAGTTGCAAAAACTATAAAATGCAAAAACGATGAAATGTTTCATGGTCAACGAAATTCAACAACAAAGTTGATTTTATCTTACTTTTAGTAGCTGCAGTTGATATTGTCCCGTGTGCTGCTGCTGCCATTTTTTTTTACGCGGTTTGCTGCAAATATGGTTCTGTATAAGCGAAATAATACTTGATAAAACAGACATGTTATACATTTAACCTACCATAATCATCCCCATGTCGAAATATCTTGTCCGGAGCTTTCGGTCGTAGTTGTGTGTCATTAGTATCTTGATATAAGAAATATCGAAAAGTTAGGTTTAGTGTAAGATTTATTAAATGTTTTTCAACCATGAGCTTTTTACAAAAAATATTCTTACTTGTTTTTGTTGTAGTTGCGATGTGTTCTGGTTTGGTCGTGGTTGATTCCTCTCGATTCATTTTTGTGATCAAGAATTCGCTTTTCGAAAAAATAAAACTAATATTTTTGTTGAAGTAACAAAGTTTTGAACACACCATTAGACGAAAGTTGAACGTGTCACCGAAAAAACAGATTCATGGATTTACCATCTCGTACATTTCTATTTAGTTATATTCCAGACGAATGTATTGCACAACATAATAATAGTGTTCATCAGGAAAATACTATTACTTACGCGGTGCCAGGTGCCAAGTTAAACTCGCAGGTGCTTTGACTTTTGCATATCGTGATAAATGTAGGGTCGTGGTAACTGTAGAAAGTTGAGAGAACACCGGTGTGAGCTCGATCAATGTTGAGGGTATATATGTGGTCAAGCAAGGTCCCGCCAGTGGTTGTTGCTTGTGTTATATGTTGCTCATACTTGTGACTTTTAAAAGCCGAGTGAAATGGATGCGTCGTTGTTTGTGACAAAAGATCTTCATTAAAATCACCCAAAACAACAACTTTTTGATCAGGGTAGTCGAAGTGCTGCTGTATTTTTTTTTGGTAACAGATTGCTGCTTTCGGTGGAAGAAACTGTTGGGGGTTTATACACAACACAAATTAGAATGGAGCATATCTTGACGCAAAGCACTTCCACTTGAGTGGAGTCAGAAAACAAAACCGTGACCGGAATGTGGCTTCGACGAGCATTTGACAACAATTTAAAGTTTGGAAGTTCGAGTGAAACGTTGTCTGTTAGCCACGAACGTCACAATCTAACAGATTGCTGTTTCGAAATTCGTTGAAGTGTTTTACTAGGGATTGAGTATTGTGATGAACAACTTTGAAATGAACGCCGTGAACGTCATTGAAAGGTTCATTGATATGAAGATCATCTATACTGTTAAGAGCGCTACAAATCTCTGCACTGGTGTAAATCGTAGCAGGGTCAAAGTTTTTGATGAAAAGTCCGTTTATGCTAGTTACTCTGCTTAAGGCTACGTAACCCATTCCTTCTCGAAAAATCCCTGCCATTGTGCACAGTGCAGCCCCACGCAAGGCGTAGCGGAAATTGGTGGCGTACGTTGGTTTTTGTCCCTCTTTGAATCGGATATGAAGAAATTGGTTCCAGTTTTACCGTTGTTGAATTAGATTTTTTTTCTCTACTTTGCAATTGTCAAAAGAAATTTCCACAAATTTAGGCAAATCGAACACTTCTTTTTTTGTCAGAAATTTTTACAACAGTGCCCATAACACCGTTTACCAAACCATCATCGACGTCGATGTTTGCTCCAACAGCAAGGGTTACGCTATCAGGTAATGGGGGTCTTTCATTTTTGTAGTACTTTACAAGAGATTTACTTTTATAATGTTGACCCTTGTTGTTTTTGACGATATCAACAGCTGTAATGGTGATTTGCTTTGAAGAAAGTTGGCCAAGCATTTTCCGATTGTTTATCAACCCTTGCGTTCGTACTAAAAATGTGTAAACAACTTTTTGGATATGAAGAATGATATTTTACCGACCGTTTCTCCAGTACTGTTTGGTCAGACTTGGGCAACTCACACTCTTTTATCTTGGTCCGCAACCTGTTTAAAATAAGGGCGAATGGTCGGTCAACCTTCTGGCGCATCACTAGCAAACATCATCAAGTTTTTGTTTACCATAGATATCTAAAAAATACAATTTGAGTAAATAGGGTGTTATCTAAAAATCACTTAAAAACGAATGACAAATTACAACTGTATATTGGATGTAAGGTGAAAAAATGCAATATTTCGCACAATTTTTACCTCATCTATAATTATGATTTGCAAAGAACACAGCTTTTCGTCGCAAATCAGTTAATTTTTGCTCTCCCAGAGGTTTATACTGTGGACCTGGCTTTGTTATTCCAAGAGCAGAATGAATTGTTGTTCCCCCTGAAGTAAATTACACTCATTAGTGAAACAGATACTGCCTATTGTAAATGCGAGGGTAAAATTACTTTCACAATTGGTTTAAGGAATCACTATAGTTACCTATATTAAAAGCTGCTGTTCCTGTAAAAGCAGTCAAAAGTACAGTTGCTGTATCTGGAAACTCAACCATGTGGCTGAACAACTGTTGACTTTCGTGATAGATAGGCGTTTTTATTTATGTAGGTCATGTGTACGTAATGTAAACAATTACCTGCTCCCCCAGTGATAAACATATGAATTGGTTTAGGATTACTTCCATATTTTTTAAGAAGAACCCACTTTCTAATAACATGAAATATGTTGTCCTGTTGCCTTCTATTAAGCGTGGATTTGTATTGATGTGCATCTCGCGCCGATATGACCTCTTTACCTACCTGTACAGAAAAATCAGGGTTAGCAACCTCTCTTAACCTGTACTGATGCAAGGTAGAGTTCGGGAAAGTTGACAAGCTCAAGATCCTCTTCATCAACGTCCAACTCAACCATCGCCTTTTCTTCATCTCGTTGTTCTTCGGAAACCGGTGCAATTTGTGCCCAGGCATCTTCAAGAACGAAGTATTCCGGCTTGTTTTCAAACACTTCTTCAACGTTAGTTAAGGCGTTGTATTTGAGAATTTCATCATTGACGAATTGTGAAATTGCAACTGATTTTCCATTGATAACAATGGCACCGGAGTGAAAAAACTCTTCGTAAAAACTGTATTGGGGCGGTAGAACCAAGCCGCGATGAGGTAAGTAAAGGCGAAGTAAATTTAAATAATATTTTTCCGGATCTTTGTCTTTGTGGAATTTGGGAAATCTTATTACAGCCTTTTTTTTCTTTTTTTAACTGTACCTAATCCATTTTGAAGTTGAAAACCTTGTGACCCTGATTGGATAACAAAAAAATGAGCGGAAAAATAGGCAAGATTCATTCCGTCAAATTCATTTGTCAGTGGTCGGTTTTCGTATCTTTCCACGATGTTAATCATCCACAATTGTGTTGTATTCTCTTGTAGTTTTGCAATTGGAAGGCTCATTCTTAGATGCAAAAAGTATTATAAAACAGCATGGTATTTTTTATTAATTAAAGAGGCAAACTTACCGCAACCTGGATCCGTAGCCACAAAAACAACCATCCTTGAGGATTGCTTAAGATGCAATCCTATGGCCCTGTAGGCAGCTTCCATGATACTGACCTCCCCGTGGGTCAGGTATTTGTTGCCAAGAGTTCGAAGTTCAGTAATTGCGTCCAAATTGTCTTCCTTCTTTTTGGGCTTGCTTGATCAACATACCAAGCTCCCGTTCAGCTTTTGTTACGTACGAGATAATGTACATAACGCAGCTGTAGGGGTCTGTGATATATTGAATGTCCATGTTGCCGTTCCAAGCTCGAAGCAACTCTGGATTGTAAGCGTTATTCTCCTTTTTAGTGAGTACATTCATAGAATGCTTAAACTCACTGAAAGTAACTCCAGCTTCCTAAAAAGTTGATTATTTGTTATGTTCGATGTAACATTACCAATCCACGTTCCGCTTTGCCAAGAATACAATTTATAACCTTTAAAATGAAATCAGCATCTATAGTTTGATTGGAAGTTGTGTTCATTTCTTCTTCATAATTTTGAAGCACGCCACGTACTTTATTTAACATTTCCTCAGCTAATTTGACTTCCTTTCTGTTGTTGTTTGCCACTGGCTTGGAAATGAAGGTTTTAGGGCTGACGGGGCGCGGGAAATTATATCTACAAGATTAATATAAATACGCGAATTAAAAATAATAAAATTATTGCATAGAAAATATAGCATTTTTACCTGCACACTTTGCCTCCCTTTCGGCATGACGCGGAGTGACGCTGACTGTGCATTTGCAAACTTGTTACCTTTTCGTACAAATCTGGATCTGTTTTTTTGTCAGGAATTTTACATGTTATTTTAGAATCAATAAATTGCTTTACAGTCTGTGCTGAAGCTCCAGTTTTGATGTTTGGGGCTTTTTTATCCAAAATAAGCAGTGAATATGAGGCCAACCTGTTAAAGGAAACGCACGATATTATATTTAGGTATATGGTGTGGTTATTTAAAAAAATACACACCTCTCATTTGAAATTCTGTACGGTAAAAGAAATCAACAATTTCTCCGATTATTCAGACTTCAGAATATCTTTGAAAAAATGACGGACTCGTTGATCAAACATACGGGCAGCAGTTATTGGGTTACTTGCGATTAGTTTGCAATAGGTTTCCCAATTAAACACTTTAGGAACATCCTTTCCTTGTTGTTTACAAATGGCTTCGACAAAATGGGGCCACCTTCTGTCTGCAGCTGAAAAACTTGCAAGTTGGCGAATCATTGCAAACAAATCTCGCATGGTGCTTTCCCAATACGGTGGAGACTCCCCCTAACGCTCCGCAAATACCGATAACCTTCATTGGAAGTGAGCAGATGGCGAAGATAATCTTTGTCAAGTAACATTTTACGAGTTACCAGGCTGGATTTGGAGCTACCCCCTTCGTGTTTTCGTAGTGCAATTGACATCGATGAAGCTACTGGCACATTGCACCCAGAAGACATACTCTGGTGTAGATGCAAATCGTGCGTCTGCAGACATTAAACAACAGTTGACGTAAATGTCCAAAAGTCAACTTGGTATTTCTTTCTTGTGTGAATGTGTTGCTGCCGTCTGGAAAGAGTGTAGGGAAGCAACTACTCTCGGATTGAACAATTTTCGTGGGGTGATTGCCTTCCCCTGGCGCCAAGCATAAAATGCTATCTTCGGTGTCCAGTAAATATTGAGAAGGATTTACAGGTTGAAAGCATGTTACCAGTGGAGCGGTTGTTTGCGAAGTTTTACCTTTGATCAAATAATATCCGTTAAAAAAATCTGTTTATTGAATTTAATTAGTTTATATCTTATTGGCAGCATTTATGATTGAACTTACCAAAATCGGTCACATCGACAAATCCTGAATCCTCGTCGGTTGGTTTGTTGGTGGTTTCTATTTCTAAAATAAGGAAGTAATACGTTCGTAAATTGCTTCTAAAATTGTAATGCAGTACAATTATAGCTATATATTTAATACATTTATTTACCATTTTCTGGAGTGATAAAGTGTTCGTTTTCTTCATTGTCAACATATGGTTTTTGAACCTCAATATCTAAAAAAGTATGTTTGTTTTGTGATTTACGCGTTATTTGTTGTTAATCATAAAGCCGTCATACCTTTGTATTGTTGGTGGTTCTTTTTCAAAAATTGTACTGCTGAAAATACCTTTTGAGGATTTACAGTTTGGAAAAGATGGTGGCCTTTGTACGAAATCTTTCTCTTGAGCTTAACTTTAATTAGATTTTTGCTTTCTAATTGGCGAGGTAGTACCGATTCCATTCTGTTTAGATCAGATTGCACACAAATCACTGGGCCATGTATACCTTTTTGGAACCCTTTAGGTAGTTGAACGATTTTCATAAAAGGAAGCACTTTGGAAATTAGATGTCGTTCAAGGGTGTTCATGTTATTAAGTTGTTCAGGTATTTCCTTTAGCTGAAGGCAATTGTTGTAGGCTTGTGGTGGAACTTTGCCGTTTTTCAAATGTCGGGAGCAAGTATAACAAATCCATTTGAAAGTATTACCTTGTTTTGATGCGAGTGATGAATCTACGATAGGTTTGGTTTTGTATTTTTCCAATTTGAATGTTAATACTTGCTTTTTAAAAAACATTCTCCAACATATGCAGCAAACAAATTCTGGCAGCAATATTAAACTTTTGCAGACAATTGTTACATAATTTTAAAAATTGTTTCTTTTCTTTGTACTGAAGGGTGCTTGACGTTTTTTTGGTGTTTCGCACATTAATGTTTGTGTGATACCTCTTCAATGCAACATCTTTCAAATGCTTTCGGTACCAATCATGTATCCTGTAGAACGAAGTGATGCGCTTTGCTGCGGCATGGACAACCTTGTGTCGAAACGATTGATTTGAATTGTAAAGTGCCTTCTTGCGCTTGTAAGAATTTGCAATTTTTTTTCTTCGAAATTCTAAGTTGGAATTGTCCGCATTCACTCGTTTCCGGAATTCTGGTTTTAATTTACAAAGTTTCTTCTTGCGCTTGTAAGAATTTGCAATTTTTTTTCTTCGAAATTCTAAGTTGGAAGTGTAACGCGATTGTAGTCGAAAGGAATTGTCCGCATTCACTCGTTTCCGGAATTCGGCATTAGATGTATAACGCGACTGTTTTCTTTTGTATGTAGAAACAAGTAGTTTCCTACGAAAATTAGGTTTAGTTTTGTAACGCTCAATTCGAATCTGTTTGTATTTTTCTTTGAGAGCTTTGGCATTTTTCTTATAGTAAGTGGCATTTTTTAAAGATTTTTTAGTTTCTTGACCTGAAGTATCTCTTTGTGATCTTCTGGAACTTGCGGTGGAAGAAACTAAATAAATGACGTAAATCTAGATGATGTTTAACAATGTAAAACGCATTATGACTCACCTTTTGACGTTCAATTCGTTTACGCAATTTGTCCAGTTTTTTTGATTCCATTGTTCCGCAATTTATAATTGGCCAGTAGTAATACAAATTTACATCCGCAAAATAAAATAAAAAAATTGTAGTAATATAAGATAAACCTTGTGAAAGGCGCCAGATTGTTTATCAATTGATCAATGAAATTATTATACAAAAATATTTAAAATCTTCTTTGATTTTAAAACAAGTCTCAGCTTTTTACCCTTGCCGCTTTTTTTTGTATCTTACTATATGGATAAAAGATAGGCAGTGTTGAAACGAACAAAGATTTTTATACGGGCAACACATATAAAAAAACTTAATTTTTTTAAACAACTTAAAATTTATTGGTTAAAAAATAAAACTGTACTTATTTTGTAAAATATATATTCTAACACTGTTAGTTTTCATTGTTAAGTAAGAGGCCACTAAAGCTACACAAGTATACATATTTACAATTTTTCTTAACTACAAATGTAATAGTTTGTAGTTTCCACTTTAAACTCTGTCTTGTTGCTCTTGTGACAGTAAAACAACTGCTTGGTGTTGATCACTGTTCGTTTTTTTTAATTTTTGTGCCAAGGTTTTTAAAAATGGTTTGCTGGACCGAGTATTCCTTGTTTGTCCATCATACTAGAATATTCTCTTTTAACTTTGAATAGCGCGTCTGTAATTGTTATTTTTGCACTTTCTGCGGCACGTAAAACTTCAGCTTGGTCTCCTTTTAACAATCCAACGTTAATCCGATAAGGTCCAAGCAGACTTCACAACACTTAACTGACCAAAAATAGTATCCATTTTGGCAAATATTTTATAGGAATTTACCTAGAAAACAATTTTTTCAGATTTTTTCTACACAGACAACATTTCAAGCTTATATTACTTACTATAGATTTGTTTTAATTATTTGTCATATGATCCATTTAGGTAATCAACAAATAATTAGATTTAAGTAAAAATCAATTCTGCCTATAATAGCTAAAGTAAAACATACATCAATTTTAATATACAAACTGCAAAAGGCGTGGCTTATACAATATTAATAAATAAGTATTATTATAAGCTATTTATGTTAACAAAAAACTAACCTTGTTGAAATGTAGGATAGATTGCTGACGTTTGTTAAATATCAAATGACTTCTGCCTAACAATATCTGAAAAACATTTATATACGGCACACGTTAACTCATTGCTTTTAACATTGGAAGAAAATAAATTCAATCTAAAAAATATACAGAGTAAAAGCTAATAAATGTTTATAAAACAAATGGTTTATGAATGTTATTCTTGTATAGCGTTTGAGGTGCCTGCTTGGTCCGCAATGTTTGGAGAGCTTGCTTTCTCCGTTTTTACGTTGATCTCTTGAACGTCACTACAGATTTTTCTGGCATCGTCTCGTTCGGAATCTGAATTATCGCTGTCAAACAAAAACTGGGACAAGTTCCCAAGGTGTTCTTCAGATTTTTTGAGCGCACATTGTAGATCGGAAACTTGGTCACTTCTCTTTTCTATTTCAACATTTATATCGTCAAGAGCTTGAACGACCTTTGCTTTTTGACTTAGTATGTATTTCTTCAAATCATCTAAAATAAGTTTGGTTTGACGTGTTCCGTTTGGAAATATCACCAATGCACTGTGGTCTTTTGTGACAACAGCTGCCAAAACTTCACTTGCTGAAGTTTCAATGAGTTGAATTGCTTGGGATATTTTTTCAGCTACTCGTGCTTTGCTCATGTTTTGGTTGTTGTGTGTAGTCCTAAAGCGAAGATTATTTGAAATTGATTTCTTCTTGGCAAAATGAAAATATTATTGTTTGCAGATCGAATAAATTGGCGAAGAATATTCCGTTAATTCGCAGACCTAATAGGATTACCAGGCATTTCAGTCTATAAAAATAATATAGTAGCTAAGCTGTTAAGTTGGACATAGGATGGTTATTAGGATTTGCAAAGCTGGTCAACTGATTTGGAAAAAAAAAGATTAAGTCTTGCTTATCAAATTATCCCTCTTTACAATATCATATGATCTATTTAGTTTTAACCAACTTTTTAATAAGGTAAAAATCATTTCTGGCCGAATACAGCCCACTTAAAAAATGACATTAGTTGGAAACTGGAAAAAGCGTAGCTTACAAAATATAAATAAATAAAAATCTTAATATTCGATTTTCATGTAAACAAAAACTAACCTTGTTGAAATGTGGGATAGATTGCTGACTTTTATTAAGTATCAAATTACTTTTACCTAACCTTGTCTGAAAAACATTTTTTATACACGTTAAAACACAAAATAAGGTGGAAAGCAATATTAATTATGAAAAAAATGGGATTTAGGTTTGACATGCAGGCATTTTTACAATATTTTAGGCGGACCCCTGCCCCCACATTGTATCCGCCCATGGAAACATATATGTATATAAATAAATTTGTGTGTGTGTACATGTTTTTAAATACCGTTACGTACGTGCGTGCGTATGTGTCAGTGTCACAAGTTCGCTTCTGGCACCCTTGAGCGGTGTTTGCTTCTTCACGGGTGTTCGCGCAACTTCTCGCAAATTATCTTGGCGGAACCTTTTTAAATTTCGTTTTTAAGTATATCCGCCTGGTAAAAAAATTTTTTATTGTAGCGGTTTTACCAGTTAGCAATTTTTATTTTTTTTAACCGAATTATTTTTACGTTCGACACGGTTTGCTAAAACAAAACATTGTTTTTGCTTGCTCGCTCCATGGGCATGCTTGCGACATTTTCAGTTCCTCCCACCGAGCAACTTTGTAACATAGCCTGCTTATGTTAATTTTAAAACGGAATTTTTCTTACGTTGGACGAAGTATGGTACCGGGATTACGTAAACTCGATCGATAGATGGGATGGATGGGTTGTTGTTACGAAAATATATGAGACGTGCTTAGCAAAGGTGGTGTATTTAGTTGTATCATTTCAAACAAACACACAAAATTACAATTTGATAACTCCCAAATTAACAAATATTTTTTTTAACATATAAGCTATTGCTGCCAGGCATAATAAGTTTGTAGAGCTCTTCTGGCAAATGTAATTTTTATTCCGACGTTTCGACGTCCTGTATACGTCCTATAGACCTGTATTTTGGGCGTGGAAACGTCGGAATACAAATTATATTTGCCAGAAGAGCTCTACAAACTTGATTTTTTTTACTTTTGCCTACACAAGATGATAGAATTGTATTAGTTACCAAGAAACACAGCTTAATAGCAATGTACTCGCGTTTTCCCTGTTTTCTAATATTCAGGCTGTTCATTCAGTCGATCCAATATTATGCAAATTTTACCAAGGCGAATAAATAGATTTGTTACCGTCACGCAGATAAATGCGATAATTTATACCTCGCTACCCGATTGATTGCCGCTTCGACGCAGGTTAAAGGGCGTTATTAATTTTGTAGGGAAACATTTTAACTGATTTTTCACACAATCAGCACTTAGTGCAACGCTTAGGTGTAAGTATAAATGTGATGCCATTTAAAAGAGAAAGTTCACATAACATTTAGCCCTCTGACGAATATATTACGCTATCCGTAACATTAGTTTTAGATAACATATTAATTGCCACTTTCAATTTATTGATTATGGTCTATAATACGAGGCTAGAAATTAACACAGAACTATGTGAAATAGTGATAAAGATTGCTTCATTTTGTTCAACCACAGAAAATCACGCAAACCAAATTGTCAACTTAACAAAACAAAAAATTCATTTGAAAAAATGTTTACTGCGAATGTTGATATTTTTTATTTTATTATATTAGATTTATTCTCATTTTTTAATTGTTCGCCTCTAATCAAGTTTGTTAATACATGTGGAGACACAAGTGGAGAAGGGTTTTCCGGTTATAGTAAGATCTCACTTTATATAAAACTGTACTCGTAAAATGTTGACTCTAAAACGCACAGTAAATATTTATAAAGTTGCGAATAAATATTAAGGTAAAATGTAACATTTAAGCTTACACCTCTTAGTGGGATTCTTGGCTCCTTTTTGGTCCAGTGTTTTAACCACAAAGTTATTTTTCCTTACAATGTATGAAAAACAATATGTTACATTTACATGGTCAAATAGCGACTACATTAATAACCGAATAAAGAATTGCAATATGAAAAGAATATTTTATCAACGTTTAAATCAATGGATAACAGTTACAACGAAATGTATTGATATAAGTAATAAAAAAGTTTAATAGAATATCATTGTTTTGTGTTTGACATGTTGGTATGTTACAGAAACATAAGATTTATAAAACCCCTTTCAAATGTAAAAGCAAAATACGAAACAAGGATTTTATCAAGCTTACTGCACCATTTTGTGGTTTTCTAAAATTTTTCAACCTTCACAACACATAACACAACAATAGAGATAAAGACACAACATCAAATTACTCTTAACCAACGTAACGTAATATTAGAACACGATGAAATTACTATTGGGTATGTTTAGGCCAGAAGTTATCGAACAGTTGATTTAATGCTTTGTCGTTTCGGAAAATACTGTTTGTTACACGATTAATTATTTTTTGCTTGCAATGAACTCATTTGTTTATCATTTTTTAATTAATTGTCTCCAGTGTCTAGATTTAGCATCTCTAGGTTGGCATTGAGATGCTCATATTCGGTGTCAAGTTTGTTAATAATTTTTAAAAACTTATCCTTCGCGAGTTGAATTGCTTCCGATATTTGTGTTGTTCCACGTCGCGCGGCACTGACCATTTCTGCCCGGTCGTTTCTATTCAAAGCAGCTATCATTGTTGCTCCTTGCGACGATGACCAAGCCGCTCTAACATCAAAATCGTTTTCCATATTAACGTTAATAAACTAAAGCTATAGAGATCTGAAAAACCAAAAGTTAGAGAATTGAAAATCATACAAAGAACAACAAAACGAACAATATTTCTGTTAACGGCCTGTTAGCTAAAAGCGGATACCACCTCCTTAATGCCTAATGAATTTTCAGTGATAAAACCATTCAATGCTCCGTTTAAACACTTTCATAACCTGAACTACCAACGAAACCTAATTTTGTTGCTGAAAAAAAACAAAAAATATTTTTTCGAGGGCAGTTGCTGAAAAAAATAAAGTCTCACGCGCGGGACAATAAAGCGCAGCAGGCGGTAAGTCGCTTCGTCACTTTACAAGCTGGACAAAGCAAGCGAATATGAACGAATTCTGTATGAAAGTTTTTCTGCTGCTAGATGGCAGTCGTTAGCTACAAAGTGCTAAAACGCAATATTTCAGGTTTTTACCCCCCAAGCAAAGGCCCCTGGGGGTGCAGCCTCATAAACTTTCACAAAGCACCTACATACCACTCTACGATGTCTACTTTTTCTATAACGCTTCGGACAAAAATCGGTGTGAAACATACCATAGGAAACCAAAAAAGAATAACGGCAAAAACAAGATATGTCCCGAAAATAAATTTTCGGCCCGTATAATCTTTATAATGTTAGATTTCTGAGAAAAAAATAATTGCTGAAAATAAAAAAGTAAAGGTAAGGCCTACATTTATGCAACATCCAAAAAGGTAAAGAATGCTGAACTGTCACCGAATCATATAACCGGAACTGAACGGAATAATTTGTAAGAACATGAACCTTAAACAAAAGCGGTTCACTCCAGCATGGCGTCACAATTTGTATTTTACAGAGTTAAGTTAACGCCATGTTCGTAATTTTATGACAAAAATATGAATATTGATTTTCTCTATATATTATCAATGAGTTGCTGTTTTTTTAATACGTCACGTAACTTAGCTTAAATGACTTTGCAATTCTTGCCTCTAACCAACGAAATTGCAAACCGTGCTCAAAATGCGTCCGATTCTCTCGGTATCCACCCGACGAATGACGATGCAACACAACGCCATCCAAAACGCAACCGCACACAAAGTCCTATCCCTGAAAACCAAGTCGGTGGGTGATTCCCGCGGACAAACGCATTAGTCCGGAACAAAGGGTCTACAATAATCAAATTTGTGACAATCTGTATATCTTCTGGTAAGTAAGAAAAGTACAAATCCTACATCTGCCTGTCTGTCTGTTTTTAACAGGGAGTCGAACCGGAACTTTATGAACCGGTTTTGGGTCAATTTTATCCGATCCGTAACCGAACCTGAACCGTTTTTTATAAGATTTTAAGGAGCCGAACCGGAACTGAACCGAATAATTGAAAAGTACCTGAACCTTAACCGAACCCGAACCTATAAATAAAAGCGGTTCGCTCCTGCATGACGTCACAACTTCTATTTTACAGAGTCAAGTTACGCTATATTCGAAATTTTATGAAAAAACTATGAATATTGAATGTAAAAAACGTTGATTTTTTAATTTTTAGATATTTTTAGTAATGAGTTGCTGTTTTTTTAATACGTCACGTTTTCTTTTCAGGGCCACCCTGCTTGAAAAAGAGATTTTCAGATACAGTTTGCGCAATATAAGTAACGATATTATTAAAATAAAAAACGATAAAAACAGTAAGTTCACAAGGGCACAAAACACCAAATGTTTCAAAGTTATTAGTGAATATAAAAGTGTGTGAAGTAGTACAGTGTGAATTTTAAAACACAGAAAGTTACATTTTGTAAATGATTTACATGACTTGCATGTAAAACTTATTCCAAACATTATAAAAATGCTATCTACTTTTGTTTTCATTTTGATATTTAAAACTATGAATGGGTTAACTTAACAAATGAACACTATTTCATTTTTTTACGCAAACTAACATTTTGGTCTTAAGCAGCAACCTGTGTAAGCAATTATCATATACAAATTCATTAAAAATATGCTGTACATAAACAAAATCGATAGATTCCAAAACAGTTTTTCTAGTATTTTCAACAAAATAATATTTTCTAAAGTTTCTTTCCAAATATATAAATGAACTTCGTTACAGATTTTACTGGCGTTGTAAGAGAGCCATAGTTAACATTGTTTTTAACACATATTAATGAAGTACTATCACTAGAAATACTTTCACTGACCATAGCTTTTAAATGAACGACCTCATTCTACATTTGCAGCGTCTGATAAGTTTGTTTAAAATGTACAGC
Source organism: Ascidiella aspersa (assembly GCF_963924565.1). Classification (NCBI taxonomy): domain Eukaryota; kingdom Metazoa; phylum Chordata; class Ascidiacea; order Phlebobranchia; family Ascidiidae; genus Ascidiella; species Ascidiella aspersa. The sequence continues at coordinate 18,762,973 of NC_139454.1, forward strand.
AATGTACTCAATTATACTCTCTTCGTCTTTGTTAAGAGTGTCTGTCATTAAGATTATGTTTAATTGAACAGTTGTGTCCCTAATGCTTGAATTCGCGGTAAGCAAAACAATGATGGGGTAATAGTTATTCCATCAATAGAAAATTTACGAAATAAAATATCTCCAGATGGTTTTTGCAAAAAAAGCTTTAAAAAGTATTCCAGTGCGTAAATTTTCAATTGATGGAATAACTATTTTTTAAAAAGTATTTCCAGGGGTTTAAACTTTCTTTTTCCCCGCCTGCCTCCAGCCACCACTTAAAAACTTCATCGTTTGAGCAGGATTGAACATTTTCTGTTAAGTAGTCTGTTATTGTAATACCATGCTTTTTTTTCCAAAATTTGATCACACTTTTGGCATCTGTACATCATTGAAACATTTAGTTATTAACTGGCTAATTAGTTTCTAGTTAAAAGTTACACGGATGCAATTTACTAAACAGTGCATACAAAATTAGGTTTATTACAAATTCCAATTACTACTTTTTTTGTTGTAAAACCTCTTCCGCTTCTATTTCATCACCAAAAAGAACTTCAATAGATAAATTATAATTCATTTTGCTAGGCACCTATCATGTTAAATAAACTTGGTTAATTAATTTTATTAGGATCTATTATAGTAAAATTTTGCTGTTACTTTACCCTTCTACTTAAAAAATACTTCAGTAATAACTATTTTTTACATTGTTAATAGAGATAGACCGATATTATGGTTTGCCGATAATATCGGTATCCGTAAATGTAGACGCATATGATATAATCATTACTACTTACCCATTCTTTGTTAAAAATAATTCGGGTTTAGAGCATTACATTTCAAAAAAAAAAAAGTATCAGTTGACAAAATTGTAAAAAAATCTAGTACCCCATATCCGTTCAAAAAAGTGATATCGATCAATCTCTTATTCTTAACCTGCTATACAAATAAATGAACCAATGTACATCTGGCTTGTGTGTAAACAACTAAGGTGTTGTGATGTTTTTATGGTAAGAAAAAGTGGAAATTCTTCTTCCTAAGGCAATGTGCCGCGACATCATGCAAGGTGGCAGCACTGTTCCCAGAGGTGTGTAAAAAGTATCATTGACATTATGCATCTGTTTCAAAAAATAAATTAAAAAAGGGCCTGTAGTGTTAATAATATTTGGGTTAGGGTGGTCAAGTATCATTATTTTATTTATTCTTACATAGTATTTCTTCATTGCAAGTTCAACTTTGACAACTAGTTTAGTTAACGTCAAAATAAATGTGGTAGGATTACACCAGAGTACAAAAAAGTATTAAGGTCAAGTTTCATTTTTCGAGTGCTAAGAGGTACAAAATAATGGAATACGTAAAAGTTTTGGGTTGCAGAGCACTGGCCTAAAGGAACTAATAAACCTAAAAAACGTCAAGCTTTACAAATTTCATTTAGGTGCGAGATCAGCTAAACTAAACTTTTGAATCTGGAAAATTTTGCTTTCTCACTGAAACAAAATCCAATCCCAGGCAACTGCAAAGCTCTGATGCTAGTCTTCTGCAGCAGCAAAGCACACTAAACAATGTTTGCGTGCCTCAGCTTACGACAGACTACACCTAATTATTTCTGCGTTATTGCGCTAAAATTTTGGCTAACTAACGTACCAGTCAAACGATAGTTGTGCTTGTTTTACTATTATGCACCAGAGCGGAACGCTGTCGAAAGTAGAACAATGGACTGCGGTCACAGTTTGTCCTCATGGTTATAATCTCTTTGGTGTGAAGAATCATTTGTCACTGCATGGTGTACTTCCCACTTCTTTTGTGCAATGTCGCTGAAAAATAGGTTTTGTGACGTCACAGCTTTAATTAAAAATAATTTTGTGCAGAGTTAATTACTTAACTTAGTATTAAAAGTTTTCAAAGTGACGTCATCTAAAAAAAATGATATTCAAGAGGAACGAACAACTTTGCCAGAGAAACTTATTGGCTATCTTCTATAAACAACCAGCACCCGGTCAAAACTTGAGATTTAGCGAAAAAGAATTCAGCAGTTAAAGGGTTAAATTTGCGATTTCAATGCTTCAAGTTGTATTTCAAAATGTCAATAGAAAAAGCATAAACATTCAACCATTCTTCTATTTTTTAATTAAAACGAACTCTGATACAATAGAATCAGACAATGTATGTGGTAGACTTTTTATTTATTTATTTTTTTAATTTAATTTTATAGATAAAAAAAATTTAGGGTGTATTTTGGGGCATGAGTTTCCAAAAAATTTGTTAACATGAAGCATGGTGAACTTTAGCACATTTCACTTCTTGCACTATGCATTATTAAATTGAAACAAATAATGCCAAACCGTTTTTATTTCTAGGCCTTGGTTAAAAGAATTGAAAATATTTTATTATATTGCCTGTCGACTGAACCGCGATATATTAACAATAAAATTAGTTTTACAAAAATCTACTTTACCTGACTTTTTTATTCAGTTACCTGCCCAGAACATGGACATCGTTTCCAGATGTCGATTTGCTGTCCCTATATTTCATGGTTATGGCCATAATATGAAAAGGTTTTTTAATTTCTATGTAAAAAAATTAATGCACTTTTATATAAATACCCAAAGGATGGGGGCTTCGGGTTAACAGAAGGCGAAACTGTGGAACGACTGTGGTCTTTTCTACGACCTTTTAGTAAAATTTGCAAAGAAATGAGGCCAGAACATCGCCATGACTTGTTGTCTGATGGGTTGTGATCCTGTGGGGCACGAGATTAGTTTAGTTGAATTGAAGCTTCTGACTATCGCTTTAAGGTTGCGTGCGTATAACTCGTTTGTCAACCACAATGCTTCTGGTGATTATTAGCGAACACCCAGTTAAAACTATAGGTGTGGACTTTGGTGCGAGTAGACAATAAATCTGGGGCATAAGCCGTTACAGCGTAAATTGCACAATAAACACAAAATCTCTTAGTCGGTCAATAGCCGTGCGCTACATATATCTATCCAACCCATTAAGATATTTGTGCTTTGGGCAATTAGAGCGAAATGAACATGACAAGGCAATTTTAGTCACACGAGTTGTAGCTTTGAGCAACACGTTCAACAACAAGATGTTAGTTATTCTTCTGTCGATAAGCCAACGAACGACAGGTGTTTTGTTGTTGTCTCTTTGTCTCGTCCACGTCCTTCCGTCATTCATTGTGAAAAACGTGAACTGTGAAAACATGAAAGAGAAAGGAGCAGTAAATTGTTCGAAAATACATACTATAAGGGCCGAATGCACCAACCCGGATCAAAGCCCGATCAGATCAAATATTGCTGAGTCAGCGATCAAACTAGGATCATCTTTATTTTGGTATTCACCAAGCCTGATCGCCGATCAAACCACGATCAAACACGCATATTTGATCCGAGAGTTAAACCTTCGGTGGTGCAGGTTTAAGTGCAGGATCAAATGACTTAACATTGACTAATAATGTATTTTTGAAATCTAATCACAAGTACTAAACTTTTAAACACTAAACTAACACTAAACTGTCATCTATGAAACATATAAAATGATTTTCACGTTTTTTATTCATCGACATTAGACACCTAAATCGTTTGAATTGCGGACCTAGTAAAATAAGTAAGTAACTTTGAAAATACACCAATCTTTACAAAAAATCACAAAACCTCTAAACAAAACACAAATCCAGACCTATAACGTGACAGGTTTATTTATTTACAGAAATAGTTGTTGTAGAAAGTACTAAATATGAATGCAATTGATGTTATAGAGGAAATAGAAAGACCACTACAACGTGTTATACTTGACAGGTCCAACCCATTTGAAGAATATGACAGTATTCAGTTTTACAATAGGTACCAGCTGAGTAAAGAATCAGTGGTTGACCTATTGGCTATGATATCGTTAGACCTCGAGCATCATTCAAAAAGAAACAGTTTTATTCCCCCTATGTTGCAGCTACTTGTCACTTTTAAGATATTATGCTACTGGACACTTTCAGAGATGTGATGGTGATATTGTAGGAATTCACCAGTCTACTACACGCCGTATCATACACAGGGTGTCAATTGCTTTAGCTTCCAGAAAAAGGAACTTTATTTCACTTGAACTAGACAGCTTAAACCAAGTAAAATGTAGTTTTAAGGAAGTTGCAGGATTTCCAGGAGTAGTTGGTTGTTTAGATTGCACACATATTCCCATAGTTTCACCTGGAGGAGAAAATGCAGAAGTTTACAGAAATCGAAAGGGTTATTTTTTTATAAATCTTCAAGCTATTTGTGATCCGAATATGTTGTTTACTAACATTGTATGTAGGTGGCCAGGCTCCACACATGACAGTAGAATTTTTGACAACAGCTCAACAACTCGAACATAATATATTTAAAGGACTTTTGCTTGGTGATGGTGGTTATCCTTGCAGCGCTTACATGATGACCCCATTGCGCAATCCTGTTAGTAATAAAGAAAACTATATATATAATAAAGCACACATAAAAACCAGAAACATAGTCGAAAGGATGTTTGGAGTGTGGAAGCAACGATTTTGTTGTTTAACACAATACCAGTTCACACAAAACTAGAGAATTCTTTACCAATAATTATCGCAACAGCTTGCCTGCATAATTATTGTCGTAGAAGAGGGGACGTAGGCCTGTCTGATGATGAAATCTATGATCTGCCCAACAATGACCTTACTGATGAAGCCTCAAGTGTATCAGGAAATATTATTCGACAACAAATAATTGATAATTTTTTTTAATATTTTACTAGTAACTGCAAACATATTGAAAACATGACGAATGGTAAAATGCAACATGCAATTAGACAATATTAACATTTCTGTTATGTAAAATATTTATGGTATTCTTATTTGTAAGCTGTGACCACAATATGATACAACAATGCAGGGCATAACTGTAAATTGTGGCCATAGCTAACAAATGAAATCAGTTGAGTGAATCATTCACATTACCTGTTAGCTATGGCGACAATTTACAGTCATTGCCCTGTACTGTGTGAATAATAATGACTATCAAGTTGTGGTTACACCTTACAAACAAGAGTACCATAAATATTTTGCATATAACCAAAATTTTAATGGTGAGTTAATTTAAATGTTTACTAATAACTAATTCCAAAGTTCCGCATAAATGTTCAAATCCTAATGATGGTCTTTAGTCTCATCTGCTTGATTTCTGAGTTTCCTTTCAAGTTTTAGCTGTAAAAGTTTCATCTTCATAGTATGCCTTTCTTGTTTTTGTTTTAGAACTGTTTCTAAAAATTCCTTTTTTAGTGCATTGATATCATTCTGGGCGATCATATTTTTTTGACTGTTTTACTCTTTTTACTGGTGGACTGCCTTGCACTGATGTTGAACTGCTTCGCTGTATATCTAATCCAAAACAAACCTAATTATTATTAGCAATAAAATAAAACTTAACAACTCACTAAAATTTGTATTTTTGACTTGTAGCTAAAATATATCAAACTAAAATTTGTGAAGCAGTTTATACCTTGATCTACGTAAACAACAGTTAATGGTTCTCCAGTGTCTGTCGCTGTAAGATCGAGTATTGAATCATCATCAAATTGGTTTTTCAAAGCACTAATTTGACCTGATGTCATTGCTGCCAAATACAAAACAAATTGATAGTTAATTTTATTTGTAAAATAAGTATTCATTGTTGGCCAATAGTTCAAATATTGTAGTTAAACAATATTGTTACAACAAAGTATTATATATCTTGCTTAGAGTTTCCTAATTTAAACAGAATACCCTAACTTCAACACTACAAATAGTATAATGGTGTGTTTGGTTGAAGTTGCCTTTTAATATAAAATATCACCATACCTTCAACTTTTTGTAACTGAGCATCTTCAGCAGGCGGTGGCCCTCCACCTGTGAGGAATCGCTCTCTTCTGACAAAAGCCGATTCCTTTTTAGCCCTCGATTTAAATTTTTTCCAGAGGACCTGAAGCTGCCCTATATTCCGTTTTGTATTGGTTGATTTGGAATTAAAGGTCTCGTCGCTACGTTTTTCCCTCGCCTTAGTTTTTGCAGCAGCTGTTACACGGTCAGTTTTTGGCATTCTATGACATTTTTATAATTGTCAATTAGTTAGATGAGTAAATTCTTTTCGAAGTCGTTAAAATTTGTTGAGCGGGGCATATTTACTTTAACTTTGTTAGCTGACAAGATGTAAGAAAAAAATTATACGGGGAAAGCACCGAAATCTCGTTTCCATAATTCACTTTGATCGGATCAAGCGCGGCTCAACTGATCGTAGTTTGGTGCATACCAAGTGCCTCAAAGGATCAAACTTGGATCAGTTGATCTTAGTTTGATCTGATCCATGTTGGTGCATTCGGCCCTAAATGTTTTACATTGAGCAACGTCGTCACCTATAATTTTACAATTTTTTTTTTTTTAGTTTGTTTAACGACGCATCACAAGAAAATACATTTTAAATTGCTGCTTATTCACTATTGAACTAAATTCGTGTTTGGACTTGCACGAATTAAAGCATCTGTGTCGCGCGTGGAGAAATCATTATGCTTTTTAACGAGGAATTTTTTCGTCTCGTGTATTGTTTTCTACCTAACTAGACGCGTTGTGCGTGCGTTCTTTGATTCAGACTTCCCTAACTAAAACCCAATCCAAATTCTTTCGTGCACAACAAAAATGAAACGTGATGTTTTTAACGCGTTGATTTCAAACTATTGAGCTCCAAGGTAAAAAAAGAGTAAGCTTTTTTTTTTAAATTGATCAACAGATCTTGCGATCGGCGTTTCAACAACTTAAATTCGCACACAAAAAAAAATTATTTACGGACCTTTCGGTAATATTTTTAAAAGTATTTTCACCTGGTTGACACGACAGAATCAGTTTTGTGAAAAACATGTTCAACGGCAATTGCGTTCTCCATGATTCCGCGTGGTGATTTGTCCTCCATCGGCGGCGCTTTCTTTAGCTTGCACCGTACTTCATCAATGAAGTTCCGTATTTCAAGCAAATGCTTTGTTGATGCTGTGGAGCGTCTCGTGACGTATTTTTCGACGAGATCAGTTCCTCCAAAAGCTAGCTCCTTGCAGGTCGCAATCATGACAGCAAGTGCATAAGAAAGTTTGTTATGGTCCAAGACTTCGTTTGTCCAACCAAAGGTTTTGTCCTTAAGTTGATGACAACGAGCGTTGGAATGGTAGTCGTGGCGGATGATACATACCAGGACGTAGGAAAATTGCCAAGAAACAACTCGTTCAAGGTACTGCGAGAAGAATAACCAAACGGCTAAATCGCAAAACAGATGTTCTTGAACTCTTCTTTCCGCCTTAGGGTAACCCAGATAAACGCGGTTTAAGCGTTAAATTGCTACAGTAACTGGTGTTCTCGCAGACACGTCGCCAGTTGTGGGGCACGAGATTAGTTTGGTTGAACTTCTGACTCTCGTTTTAAGGTGTTGCTTGAAAGTTGCGTGCGTATAACTCGTTAGCCAACCACAATACCTCTGGTGATTATTACTGATAAGCGAGAACCCCCAGTTGAAACTATAGAAGGCGGAGAAATCTCTTTGCGCTACATCCACTTTGGACAAAAGCTTAAAATAAAACTGGGTATTACTATCATTTGTATATATCTGTTCCACCTTTAATTTACTGTACTTTTTTATTAGTTGATCATTTAAAATCAAAGTTTGTAAAAAAAAAACAAGAGAAAATGCAGAATCCCAACTCAACCAAATGATGCAATTGTACCCTGGTAGTATATTACACATTAAAGATGTTTATCGGTTTTATGTTAATTTAGTACTATTAGCAACTCCTCATGATTCAGTTCAACACAGTATAAATAAGCATGAAAGTTATATTCTGAAACTTCATGAGCTTCAGTCCAAAAGGTTAAAAAACATTTGTATAACTGTAATATGATTGCCAGAAAATATCTGAAAACTACCGTTCAGCCTGTAAATCCGTTCCATGGTATGAAAGTATGGTTATTATACTTTTAAAGTCTAAATTTTTGGAAACTATTTAAGTTTATTTAAACATTTTATTGTTTTAGTATTACAAATTTCAATCAATTGTATGGTTGTCACCCCTTTCAATATACCGACCCCCCTGCTAACGTCACAGAAACATAAGCCACAAATTAGAGTTTTATGGCCTGAAAAATATATATTCAACAACATGTATATACACTGGTATACCTATTACAGGGTTGCGCCATCGACATGGACCAAAAAATAAGGACAACCGAAAAATTAGATTAGCATTTAAAAGACGTTTTTGGACACCATACATTGTATCCATATGAGCCGTGTTATACTTTTTGCCAGAAACAATCTGCTCCAACAACTCCTTATTTACCTTTGCTTCCTGGATTTCACGACAGCTCTAGGTTTACTTTTACTTCTAGTTTGGATTTGACTGTCATTTCCTCCTAGAGAGAACACTCTTTCCACAAACGCATTGCTGACCGGAAGGGATCTAGCTCAGCTTTGTAGAACAGCGAAAAAGAGTTGTTTCCGGTAAATATCTTCATCCACTTGGCCTCAGGCTCCTAGCGTTCATTGCCATTAGTGGATCAACTTGCTTCGCCAACCCCTTTACTTCCTCGTACTCGACTGCCTGATCTTTTCAGCAGGGTCCAGTTGATGTGCGTTTGTTGTTGATGTACTCCAAGGTAATGGTGTAGAATTCCTGGAAGCTCGCTTTAAGAACCTTAACACGCTCTTCATCGAATGTTTTCAGTAGCTCGCCTGTTGTTGCTCCGAAAAACCCTGAACTCTGGCGTTGTAATATTTTGATCTTGAAAGATTCAATAATATCTGACAGTTCAGGAAACAACAATGCAGTTGACTTTTGCAACAGTGGTTTATTGAAAAGCAAGAGAGCGAATGCGCTATCGATCAGAGTCACAGCATCAATTGTGGCCATCGAGTCGGCGTGTGAGTTGGTAGAGACGAGTAGTTGCTATCAAGTTCCTCACAGAAATGTTGGAGTGTCTCATCGCCCTACCAGTTTGGCTTTTGAAGTGGCTACCAATCTTCAGTACGATTTGTCTATGTCAAGTCCCTTCTCTGCTGCGTTATGCAAACTATGAGCAGGTCAGCCGACTGGGATCAGATTTAATGTTTGCTCTTTAAGACGAGCGAAGACGTTGTTTTTTTGCGCATATTATCGGCACAAAAGGATGACAGCTGTTTCATGTCTAGGCCATTTCATTATACCTTTGAATTCCCTCTCATAATCGTCACGAAAAACGTACAGATTTACCCTTATCAGAAGCTAAAACTATTCGTGTATGTGTAATTCAGATAAATTTATTTATCATAATCTAAGTGTCGACTACACACTACTCTGCCTTGCACTCATTTCTCCGTTAACAACTGTCACAAATTAGCAGGGAGTCGAACCGGAACTTTATGCACCGTAACCGAACCGCGAATAATTTGAAAGTACCCGACCGAACCTGTAAATTAAAGCGGTTCGCTCCTGCATGACGTCACAACTTCTATTTTACAGAGTCAAGTTACGCCATGTTCGAAATTTTATAAAAAAAATATGAATATTGAATAAAAAAATCGTTCATTTTTTAGATATTTCAATATTGAGTTTTAATAAGTCACGTAACTGAGATTAAACAGTTCAAAGATTATTCTCTACATTTATCGACCCACATTTTGAGATATCACAATGCCCCAAAAGTGGCGTGATGTTTTTTTTTTACTGCGTGACAAGGTTAAAAATAAGGACCAAATAAATCCCTGCCTATATAGCCTATATATATTACGAATGTTTTTTTTAATTAGAAGCAAACTAATCATGTTGGAAAATGAATTCAAAGAGTGCAGTGAAATTGCTTCCCAAATAACACACGAAATTAACTTTAAGTTACGGCCGTAATTTTACTCTTGTGTTCTATTTTAAGCCTAGGCAGCTGCAGTTTAGGGAGAAAAGGGAAGGAATAAAACGAAAAAAGCCAAACTTGCCTTAAAAAAAAGACAAAAAAGGCCAAATTTACTACAAACTCTAACAAGCCTTGAATTTCGGTTTTTGCTGCAATTTTTTTTGGCATTTGATCTCTTCTGAACATAACACTCATGATTTTTTTGAATAAAACAAGAAAAAGCCTAAAAAAAGCCAAATTTCATTGAAAAAATAAAATCCAAAGAGGTTCAAATAAATCCAACTGGCAACCCTGTAAAACGGCCTGACATTAAAAATTCACCTGGGCTTACTAATTTAATTATTGCTGCCGACAAAGCAAGAAAAAACTTCCTTTGCAAAATGCAGAAGGAAAATGTTGAACGGTGTTTTCTATCAACATTAATAAAAAAGTACCCATGTAAATTGTTAAGGTGGCAGCCCACTGGACGCGTCTAGCGTCAAACTTCAAGGTTTTGCGTTTCGCGTTAAGCGTCAGGGTGGCCCACATGAAAACAAACGCAAGACGCAAGCGATTTAGACGGTCTATAGCGTCAAGCGTTCGAGTTGGATTTGATTTAACTTTTACGCTAGACGCAAAGCACAATGCGCTGTTTTGGTATAGTATTTACCAAAGCTTACCAATAAACCGTATATAGAATACATATAAATGTTTTTTTTTTGTGATTAGTAACCACATACTACTAGCATTGTGGTCTGTTGTAGCCTAAATTATATAGAGAGTTAAGTGGAGAAGGTCGTGTTTTGTGAGTTAAATGTTAATATATGTAGGCTTTTTATAATTAAGAAATATTTTAAAAATCATGTCATTTAATGAGCTCCTCATTGAAAGTGTGTAATGTTCTGGTGAAGAACAACAATTGGCCAGCAATAGCCCATTAACTCGGACAGCCATGTATGATATTTCACTTTTTTATTTAAGTAGAAAACAAGCATAGCTATGGCAAATTAAATTCACTTAAATATATATTTTTTTCACTTCGGATTTTATACCAGAAAAAGACAGTGTACTCTCAGTGTAGTTTAATTTTATAACAAGTTCACAAAGTAGCTATTTGCTGATTATACTACATACTTTTGGAAGGTTCCATTTACACAAAGTTGTCGGTTTAGCTGGGTTGAGGGTCAATCTGCTAAGGTCAGTCAGCTGAGCAAAAGTCATTTACAAAAAAACTTCAATCCAAGTATTTTACATGAAGTCCCAGTCAGTCATTCTTAAGTCAAGCCATTATTAGTGTTTTCGAAAAGTTTTAAGCACTAAATTTATAGCATTCCAAAATATATTTATATAATGTTGAGCTAAACCTGCACTGAGCTATAAACCAGTCTAACCATAGCATCACTCTATGTAAGTCACAGTCATGTAATTTGAAAATGCTGACCTGACTGCACTAGGTGTTATTTTAGCTTCCAACAAAAGGCTCTGGTACTAGTTATTGCAAAAAGTATTTGCCAGGAAAGCACATGTTTTGGTTGATAATGTTCAATAAATAGTGTATATATGCTATTTGATTTAGCATTCTAGTTAGTTCATATATTTAGGTTGGAGTAGTGGTGAAAAACAACACACAAAAAATCTATTAGACAAAAGTTATAATAATTAAACTTTCAGCTGAAGAGACAGATTTGGCAGAGAAAAAAAAACAGTTAGAAAACAAAAGTGGATCAGCTTTAAGTTCAGCCCCTGTATGGGAACATTTTAAGGTTAAGGAGTGATTTATATAAAATAAAGCCTTATCTAGTCACCATCATCCCAAAATTATTTAGATTAACGCCGTTAAAATGCCTTTTCAAGCATTATTGCTATATAATTACAGCAACTTTAGATGGATCAATTGATACTGACGATCAGCCTGAAGTTAACACTTCAACTCCTAAACAACATACACACAGGCAAAGAAGCCAAAACTCTGATATCCAGGTAAACCTCTAATCATACACCATATTATTACTGTTAAGATCTGACATGGTGGAAACCTATTTTTTCTATTTGCATTATCAAAATTATTAAACCTAACGTAATTCTCAACTCATATAAATAGGTACTTTACTTACTTAGCCAAAGCTTATATGTAAATGTCAAATTCTAATAATAAGCTGCAGAATCAATAAGACAAGGTTTATTACAAAATTACTGAAGAAAGTAATATTTTTTTTATTTAGGAAAAACTGCTAAGATGCTGGAGTCCAACTCCGAAGCCATTGCCGCCGTGGTGGCCGGTGGCAGTACTAAGTCAACATTTTCCTCCTTTGGTGAAATTGTGGCCAAGCGATTGGACGATATTGGTGGTCGAAAGGCTTGTAGGACCATGTCCGAAATTTTATGTCTGTTAAATGATGCAGAAAGTGCATAAATAAAACTCCCAAAAAACTTTACCTTCTGTTAACTGCGTTTACTTGCCAGGATTAAGAAACCAATATCAGATAGAAAGTAATCTTGTAGCTGATCGCGTAAACTAGCGGCAGCCTGTGCATGCATATTTGACCCAATTCTTGTGATATCAGTAAGGTTGTCTGTAGGACCAACCTCCGATCGCCATCTGCCCGCTATTACATTCCCACTTACGTCCTCAAAATCGACGTCAGAAAAAGTACGGTGTAATGATTTTTGTAGGAAATTATGGAGGCAGCATGTTGCTTTTACTATTGCGGTTTTATTCGCGTCCCCAATGATAGGTCCTTTAAAAATGCGCCATCGCGCAACAAGAATCCCAAACGCATTTTCGATGATTCTCCTTGCTCTAGAGGCGATAGTTAAATATTTTTCTATCTTGTGGCAAATTTTTTCCGGTAAAGGACGCATTATTGTCGTCTTCAATGGAAATGCTGCATCTACAACCATACAGAACGGGAATATTTGGTTAGTGCCAGAAAGATACTCGTCTGGGGGCAGATGAAGAGCATTTTGTGTTAACTTTTTTCCAAATTCGGAATGCGCAAATATGCCCCCGTCGCTATGTCTTCCAGAGTCACCAACATCTATTACAGTGAAACAATAATCGGCATCACAAGCAGCCAACAAAACAATACTAAAAAAACCCTTGTAATTGTAAAACTCCCAGCCGGAGTGACTCGGAGCCTGAATCGAAACATGTTTGCCGTCTATAGCCCCGATGCAATGTGGAAAGTTCCACCGGCTTTCAAATTTCAAAGCTATAGAGCGCCATTCTGCAGCTGATGCAGGCATCTTCAAATATTCTGGCATCAGAACCGTCCATATTGCTTCGCAAGTCTCTGAAATAATGCGCCGTACCGTGGTCAATCCAATGCTGTAACTGTAGGACAGCGAGGTTTGCGAATTTCCAGATGCAAGGTATCTGAGTAAAAACGATCAAAATTTCGGCTTAACCTACGGTTTGACATGAATTAAATTCAATCCTATTATAAAGCCTTATACCTTATTGTTACAGCTAGCCGCTGAGATGCAGGGATAGATTTTCTCCAAGGCGTATCTTGTTTTGTAATAATTGGCCCCACTTTTGATAGCAAAATATCAAAAGTGCCAATGTCCATGCGAAAGTAGTTAAAAAAACTCTCTGGGTCATTAATTCTCATCTGCTGCACCAGATTGTACTCCCCTTTTTGTGACCTACTTTGAAATATAGGGCGGACCCACCACCTTAAAATAGGTGATATTAAAAAATAGTTAAATAGATGGAAAACCATGTAATGTCTTCCCCACCTTTTGTATTATGCTCAGACCGTCTTACCTTCTTTTTTTTTCCAAATCGATTAGGTTTATCAAAGAAATCAAAATTTCTTGTCTTTCGAGCAATAGCAACAAAAGTAAGTCGTTCATAGCGAAATATTCCAGTTCTCAAAAAGCAGCAAGCTGTAAAAAAGTGTGACTGCGAGCTCAACCAGTTAGTTTACGCATAACGCAGCACTACAATGGGTAGGTAGTCCGTTGCGTTTAACGTTTGGCGTAGCGTTTCGCATTGCGTTAACGCAAGACGACAAACGTGAAGCGTATGACGCTAAACGCGACTAGTGGGCAGACACCTTAAGTGTAGTTATTATTTTACTTATATTCTATATATTCTAATAGCTAAGTAGCCAGCCTACTTATGATAAATATTTATATCTACACTCGAGGCTTTTGCCTCTAATTTAATAGCGCTGTTGTCGTATGAAAATAAAGTTAACATTTATTTCTACTAATTAGATTATGGCTGCCATTCAACATAGGGTAGGTGTGGCTGTGACATTAGTTAGCCGCTGACAAACAGACATTCATAACATGGTGGTTTGTGTTAAGTAATTAGAACTGAAAGAGTACAATGTAAGTATTTAAGTTCAAATTACAATAGGATATTTACTTATAATACTAAGATGGGCGCTGGTCTAGAATCCTACCACAGTTCTAAAATCAACGCACAAAAATTGAGTTAGCATGCGGGTTAGCGTTTGGGTGTGGGTCAAAGTATTATTATATTCCAAATTTAATAATAATACTTGACCTACTACCTTAACCCAAACGCTAACCTGTACCCTAACCCAAATGGTGTTTCGTTGTGGTAGGATTCTAGACCAGCGCCCTAAGATGTTACTGCTATTTGTTTTTTCAATATGCAGTCTTATATAAAAATGTCAGATATTGGTAGTTTTGAATGTTCATTGGAAATTTGTAAAGCAAAATTTGGTTCAATGAAACGAGTTATTTAGCACTTAAAGCAGCATCTTCGAAAAGGATATAAAATTCGCTATCATATGCAAAACTGTACCAAGCAAAATATACACCAGTCCTTTCTTCACACTTATCTCGATGTCATCAAAACACCAATACTGGACGCTTTTACAAATGAGGTGAGGACTAAAATAATTATGTATGATTGTTCTCCTGCAAGATTTAACAATAGAAAATATATGACAGACGGAATGCTGAAAAAAGTCCAATCTCAAACTTGATTCATTGGTTGTACAGTGTGGCCAACCAAGTAATTCTGTCCATCCACACACAATTATTTTCAGAAAATGTTAAATGTGTGCAAAAAAAACACCACCAAAATGGGTTACAGTTTAATATATAATACATAAATTTTGTTTGATGTTTATTTTTTAACACCTGACTCTCTTAACATTTCCCCCCCATGCCAATGTGACCCTTGTTTAAAGAGGTTTGCACAGACCCAATATAGAGCAAAGATGACACAGTGGCCAGACAACCTATTATTTAATATAAGGAGGTGTTTTTTTGTGCCAATTATTTTCCTTTAAAGGATGAGAACAGTACAATATTTATAGCCCACTGTAAAAAATAAACTGTTTTTGTATTCAAAGGGTGACCGACCGCAGCTTCTTGAAGAAACTCAAATCCATGTATTATAATCATTGGTAGGTAAGAGAGCACACTGTAATATATATATTTTATAATAGATGATTAAAGGTGTTTTTGTACTGTGAATTAATTGTCACCATTAACGAATTTGGCAAACCACTAGAGGATTTGTACTTTTTGCTGCAAAAATATGTTGTTTTAGATAATAGATCACCAATAGTTTAGAGTTTTTTTATCTGTTGTTTTTTTTTTAAGTATGACAATTGTATCTGTTTTTAGGGGATACATCAGCTGCTACCAAACAGTATAAAGTTACAGTGGAAAAGGTCTACATTGACTCATCTGCTGATTTATTATTGCACAATTAATATGGAGTATCCTACAAAGGCATTAAAAACGGATTTCTTTCAAAGGTATGTTAAAAAAGTTTACAAAGGGGTGTGTTCTCCAGGTGAAAAAAATAAAAAAACACTACCTAGCTAAAACGATTTTTTTCTAAAAAACTCAAAAATCTTTACTTCGATTAATAGGCATCTAATCTTTTTCAGATACTTTGCAAAAATCAACATAACGGAAACAATAGGTGAAAGTAAAAAGAGAAGAACCATGGCAGTACATCATCCTAAAGTTTTAACTTTGGGTCGCATGATGCAAGACAAGTGATCATCAAACTGTGCAACCACAGCAGCATTATGTGGCCAGTTGTGTTGTGTATTTCGCATTTGTTACTACTGTGTACAACTTTTACGGTGAAAAATACGTTTGAATCGTAAAAACTGCTGCCAGTGGCTTTCGCGGTAAATTAACTAGGGTTTTTACCGTAAATAGTACACAGTAAATGTACAGTGCTTTCACCTGTTATTTTACTGAATAAAACAGTAAAAAATACGTTAGGGTCCGTAAAAACTGCTGCCAGTGTTTTTTACTGTAAAATTTTTTAACAGTGTAGGCGGTCAGGCCATCTGCGACAGAGTTTTACGAAAAATCAGAAGGGTTGTATAGCCACAATAAAAAAAAGCTGGAGCAATACAACCAGCTTCAACAAATTCCGTCAAAACGATATAATAATTTGATTGCGTTAAGCAGCGACGTGTTGAATCCGGAATCACAAATTTGGAACGGTTTTAACGATCATTGCCACGTATTGTTTGCTAAGGAAGAATTGGATTTTGTGCGAAAAGATATGGCGAGCGCAATAAAATTTTATAAAGGAGATGACTGTAACAGAACTTTTCGCCACTTTTAATCCTTTTTTAGTTCTGACGATGAAGCTGAAGCCAGCATCAACTCCAACGTAGATGAACTCTTATTTTGCAACCCCCTTCGGCCACTGTTTGAACTAGGCCTAGAATGACGCAAAGTACTACTCTTGTAACGTATGTTTTTTGCAAAAGTGAAAATATTTCAAACAGAGCAGCCAACATACTGTAATTTTCATCCCATGTTTTTAATGGTATCAATTGTATGGGGGTGCACTTGCTTCTTTGCTATCAGCTCGGCTATGTTAACCTCTAACGAATCACTTTTTTGTGTGAAGCAATCACGAACAGTTTTAAAAATGCCAAGCTCCACCTAAAAAAAAACATATCTACTACTACTACATACTCTAACAAGCCTATGTTTTTCCTTAAATTAATAAAAATACAATAAATGATCATGCTTGTGTACATTTTGAATTTCTCTTTTTGTGATAGTTTGATCTCTTAACATAAAACTCATGAAATGTCGAAATGAAACAAAAAAAGCCTACATTTTCAAATTTGGAAAAAAAAAATCCAAACTGGCAACCCTGTTTTAAAACCTTGACCGTACAGCTCACGTTTTTGTAACTCTCATTAGGACAATGCACACACAATTCAACTCAAAGTGTACAATGTCAGCTTGCTTTGGAAAAGTAAGTTTCCTGAATTTTTTTGCACAAGAGGTTTTCTTCTCCAGGAGCGTCGTTTTGATTTTTTGTTAGGTGCTTCGCGGACCACCCCAGTTTGAAAACCAATGCTTTAGTCTATTAAATCAAGGGTTACGCTTTTTACAAACAGCAGTACTTTTGTGGTTATTTTTTTCAAATTACATTCACAGGTTTGCTATATAAACGTGTGGTTATATAACTATTCAATAAAATAAAATGTCCTATTGCAATTCCTTCATTGGCGCAGAGAATGATACATTCTAGGAGTGTTATATGTTTTACGGTGTCGCTTTTTTGGAACGCCTGAAAAACTTTATAGCTAATGTCCGATTAATCCCTAATTATTCTTTATTATTGAAAACCGTGTTATCACAGTATGAAAGTGGAGAAAAAAGAGCTTGTGTTGCCAAGACCATTTCATAAAGAACACGTACTTAACTTTTTAATGTTTAATCTAAATTGCACAAACTAGTAAACCTAACCAATTTGAAATAAACTTACTAAAGCTTCATGCTGACAAACACAGAGCGGACATAATTTTAATTTGCGTTAACTGTCGCCCATCCAAATATTCAAACGGTTATGGCTTTTTGAATACTTATGATGCGCGCTTGGTATCCAGTGCGTTTTTTAAGTAAGAAACCTATAACTTACACATTTGTAGGACATTCAAACATTAAAATGATTGGCGAAAACCATTTTCGATTACCTTTAGTAGTTTCGCAGGAATTGACTGTCGACCAGCCGAATATTCACACGGTTATGCCTTTTTGAATACTTATGATGCCCGCTTGGTGGTACCAGAGCGTTTTTTAAGTTAAAAAAAATAAAACTTATACATTTGTAAGGACATTTAAACGCTGAGATAATTGGCGAAAACCATTTTCGCTTTACCTTTTGCAGTTTCGCAGGAATTTTAATTTACGTTGAATGTCGTTATAGCGGTATCGCCGTCTTGTCAACGATTTTGATATGAATCTAGTCGTAAAATCGAATTTAAAAATACCAACGTCGGAATAAGCCTATTTAACCAAACGTCCCATGCCCTATCGCTGCAGTTTCATGCGTTATTTTGTCCAATGAGGAGGCAATAAAAAAAAATTTGGAATTAATCTAACCGGTTAACCGGATGATAACTGCTAAGTGAGACAATCGAAAAAAATGGATTGTAAAATTATTACACAGTTTTATTGTAGATCTACGTACACGCGCAGTAGTTCATCACGCAAATTTAATGCTTCTGCAACGCCCTCCTTATATTTCTGCTCCACAGAAGTGAAGCGGCGCTTCATAGAGTCTGAAGGTTGGCAGGTCGTTTCCCAGAAGCTTCAAAGACTTCACATTGCTTTTGGACCATTCTTCTGTTTAGGTTTGGAGTACTTAGTAGCTTATACTGGAATTGATGCCGACATGATAGCTCGCTCTAATTCATCCTTGAGAAATTCACGTGATGATCCTCTACATACCAAAGTAGAAGCGAGTGATATCAACTGGCGGTCTTCTGCAGGACCAGGCTTTTCTACTGCAATTAATTTTTGCATTATCTTGTTTCTGTTTCCGTATTCGCCAAATGTATTAAGCTTGTTCCTCCATCAGAAAATTGGGATCCTGCAAAAATATTTAACTAGATCAGTAGTGCAACCTTTTATTCACTGCGTACTCAAAATGTATATAGGATTATTAACAGGCGGGGTGTATTAGCCAATTAGTTAGCCCGGAAATTTCAAAACAAAGTTTTGTTATTCTTGGTTGTTTTGCTATGATGTCTTAAAATAAATTTGCATAGACAGATAATAGTTCCTTTCGAAGCATATAATATTTAACTATACTATTATTTCGATTAATGTATAGTTTTTATTACAATAAAAAAAATTCTTAACCTTTCGCTAAAACTGCAATTTTACTTAAAAAGTGTACAAGACATGCATTTCTCCTTTCCTTGATTTTTACCTCAAGAGAGGCGCTTAAGGGATGCCGAGTACGCAGAATTAGAAAGAGTTTTAAGCACAAATTCGTGAATCCGCTCAGCGGTTAAATAGTGTAGCGTCCCTTCTGCAAAGTCCATCCATCTACAGCAGTGATTCTCAACCTTTTTTAGAGCCAGAGCCGCATAAAAAACATTAAAATAGCAACAAGAAAACAACAAATATACATCACGCTAGCCTAGGCTAACTAACTAACAGTGTTTGCCATAGCTTGGCGATCAGGACTAAATATATTGTGACGTAACAAACCACAAAATTATTTTAAAGAGCCGGACGGAAGTACTCGGGATCCTTGCTGATAAATTCATTAATTCTTGATTCCTCTTACTTCCTTTGTTGCAGTTCTGCTACTGCTAACTAATTTTTCACTCCGTTAGTGAGAGCCGCAACATGTACACTTGAGAGCCGCATGCGGCTCTGAGAGCCGCGGTTGAGAATCACTGATCTACAGCATGTTTAACTGGTTCAAGGACATCAATCAGATCATGGAGAATTTTAATTTCTGCTTCCGTAATGGGGATAGAAGTTCCAATCCCAACCAAACCCATTCTGATACATTTTTCTGCTCTGTTTTAATCATCTCTAAAAGACTTCCAAATCAGCTTCATCATCTTTTTCCATCTCCTCTTCAGAAGAAAATTCAGAATCCGATCCAGTATTATTACTATTTTGCCAAATTCGCTACTCTTTCAGCTGGAAGAGAACCCTTGATTCTTACCATTCCTAAATTAACGGGGTCTGAATCATACATAGTGCAGGTTTAAGTTCATGTATCTTCTGCTTCTTGTGCTTGTATATTCATCAAGAGTGACAGAACAGAATTTTGCAGTCTCTTTTTTATTTCAATTATTTCCTTTGTATCGCTTTTCAGTAATTGGAAAAATGTCATGATAATACTTCTGACATTTTGCACCGTTTGTGGTAGCTTGTATCCTATTACTAGTAGTTATGGTGTTGAAAGAAATTCTGTCCATAGCTGCTAGCTCTGCAACACCCTCTCATCCAGCGACTCTTTTGGTTAGCTTAAAATAGTTTTCAATCGTGCTAGTACCTCGGAACTTTCCAAAGAAACTTGCTGTTTTGCTTTCTTTGTGTCAAGAACAATCTTATGTTTTAAACCATCCACGAAATCGTGTTTTCATAGGTTTTTCACATTTTGCCCTCTCACCATTTCTTGATCGTAGAAAGTAGCCCCAGACTTTAAATTCCATTTCCTAAAAATTTAGTCACTTCACAGATTTTTACCTTGCCATGAGAATGCAGTCTTCTATTAAAAGAATCATTCATTGTGCTTTCTTTGTGACGTGATAGTAAATTTCACTCGTGTAATTTATAATAAACCACACTATCTATTATGATTCATGTGAACCACAGCCTAACAAAATGTCAGTTTTTTTATTGCTTTTGGCGAAATAGGCTCTACCGTCTAAATTAATATTGATTATAAAGGTACAAACCTCTAACAACTTACATTTTTTTTATGTTTACGCTGTTTTTTTCCTAGCTCCCCCTCTTCTTCTTTTTAACAACATGTTAAAAGAGTTAAACAAAAATAAAGTTAGAAAACATATTTATTACCATCTTCTTTTGAAAGTGTTTTAAAGCACTTGATTTAAAATAAATATTATTATATTGAAATGAAAACCACCAAAGGTACAAAGACAAAATACGGATTGTATACTACTACATAAATAAATAGGTTCAACAAAAAAAAACTTTGGTCTACTTAATGTAATTAGCGTTTACCTGTTTCAGTGGGATCTGGCAAAATGTCTTCAAATTCTGTGTAGAACATTTGAATTATTAGTTTATCTACTTTCATTTAATCATGATTTTTAAAATACACAATTTTGATCTAACAAATAAATTACTTTTTTGGCAAAACTTTGTCCAAAATAAATATACATCCCCTGGTTAAATTAATGTTTAACATTGTCTGATTCCTAAAAGTAAACCACATTAGTGTACTGATGCATTTACTCTTTTAATTACATTTTATAATTATATAATACTTAGGGCCGAATGCACCAACCCGGATCAAAGCCCGATCAGATCAAATATTGCTGAGTCGCGATCAAACACGCATATTTGATCCGAAACCTTCGGTGGTGCAGGTTTAAGTGCAGCATCAAATGACTTAACATTGACTAATAATGTATTTTAGAAATCTAATAGTAAACTAACACTAAATTCATCGACATTAGACACCTAAATCATTTGAATTGCGGACCCTAGTAAAATATGTAAGTAACTTTGAAAATACACCAACCTTTACAAAAAATCACAAAACCTCTAAACAAAACACGAATTCAGACCTAAAACGTGACAGGTTTATTTATTTACAGAAATAGTTGTTGTAGAAAGTACTAAATATGAATGCAATTGGATGTTATAGAGGAAATAGAAAGACCACTACAACGTGTTATACTGGACAGGTCCAACCCATTTGAAGAATATGACAGTATTCAGTTTTACAATAGGTACCAGCGGAGTAAAGAATCGGTGGTTGACCTATTGGCTACGATATCGTTAGACCTCGAGCATCATTCAAAAAGAAACAGTTTTATTTCCCCCTATGTTGCAGCTACTTGTTACTTTAAGATATTATGCTACTGGACACTTTCAGAGATGTGATGGTGATCTAGTAGGAATTCACCAGTCTACTACATGCCGTATCATACACAGGGTGTCAATTGCTTTAGCTTCCAGAAAATGTATTTCACTTGAACTAGAGAGCTTAAACCAAGTAAAATGTAGTTTTAAGGAAGTTGCAGGATTTCCAAGAGTAATTGGTTGTATAGATTGCACACATATTCCCATAGTTTCACCTGGAGGAGAAAATGCAGAAGTTTACAGAAATCAAAAGAGTTATTTTTCTATAAATCTTCAAGCTATTTGTGATCCGAATATGTTGTTTACTAACATTGTATGTAGATGGCCAGGCTCCACACATGACAGTAGAATTTTTGACAACAGCTCAATCTTTTATCAACTCGAACATAATATATTTAAATGACTTTTGCTTGGTGATGGTGGTTATCCTTGCCGCGCTTACATGATGACTCCATTGCGCAATCCTGTTAGTAATAAAGAAAACTATATAATAAAGCACACATAAAAACCAGAAACATAGTTGAAAGGATGTTTGGAGTGTGGAAGCAACGATTTTGTTGTTTAACAATACCAGTTCACACAAAACTAGAGAATTCTTTACCAATAATTATCGCAACAGCTTGTCGGCATAATTATTGTCGTAGAAGAGGGGGACGTAGGCCTGTCTGATGATGAAATCTATGATCTGCCCAACAATGACCTTACTGATGAAGCCTCAAGTGTATCAGGAAATATTATTAGACAACAAATAATTGATAATTTTTTTTAATATTTTACTAGTAACTGCAAACATATTGAAAACATGACGAATAGTAAAATGCAACATGCAATTAGACAATATTAACATTTCTTTTATGTAAAATATTTATGGTATTCTTATTTGTAAGCTGTGAGACCACAATATGATACAACAATGCAGGGCATAAACTGTAAATTGTGGCCATAGCTAACAAATGAAATCAGTGAATCATTCACATTACCTGTTAGCTATGGCGAAAATTTACACAGTCATTGCCCTGTATTGTATGAATAATGATTATCAAGTTGTGGTTACACCTTACAGACAAGAGTACCCATAAATATTTTACATATAACCAAAATTTTAATGGTGAGTTAATTTAAATGTTCAAATCCTAATGGTCTTTAGTCTCATCTGCGTGATTTCTGAGTTTCCTTTCAAGTTTTAGCTGTATTTTCATAGGATGCCTTTCTTGTTTTTGTTTTAGAACTGTTTCTAAAAATTCCTTTTTTAGTGCATTGATATCATCATTCTGGGCGATAATATTTTTTGACTGTTTCACTCTTTTTACTGGTGGACTGCCTTGTACTGATGTTGAACTGCTTTCCTGTATATCTAATCCAAAACAAAGCTAATTATTATTAGCAATAAAAAGAATAGAGTTAATGGTTCTCCAGTGTCTGTCGCTGTAAGATCGAGTATTGAATCATCATCAAATTGTTTTTTCGAAGGACTAATTTGACCTGATATCATTGCTGCCAAATACAAAACAAATTGATAGTTAATTTTATTTGTAAAATAAGTATATATACTTCATTGTTGGCCAATAGTTCAAATATTGTAGTTGAACAATATTGTTACAACAAAGTATTATATATCTTGCTTAGAGTTTCCTAATTTAAACAGAAAGTTTTTGTATCATAAGATACCCTAACTTCAACACTACAAATAGTATAATGAATGGTGTGTTTGGTTGAAGTTGCCTTTTAATATACTATCACCATACCTTTAACTTTTTTTTTTTGCATCTTCAGCGGGCGGTGGCCCTCTCCGTGAGGAATCGCTCTCTTCTGACAAAAGCCGATTGCTTTTTAGCCCTCGATTTAAAGTTTTTCCAGAGGACCTGAAGCTGCCCTATATTCCGTTTTGTATTGGTTGATTCGGCATTAAAGGTCTCGCTACGTTTTTCCCACGCCTTAGTTTTTGCAGTAGCTAGTCAGTTTTTTGCATTCTATGACATTTTTATAATTGTCAATTAGTTGGATGAGTAAATTCTTTTCGAAGTCGTTAAAATTTGTTGAGCGGGGCATATTTACTTTAACTTTGTTAGCTGTCAAGATGTAAGAAAAAAATTATACGGGGAAAGAAGCACCAAAATCTCGTTTCCATAATTCACTTTGATCGGGGGCGGCATTATGAACACATCTCGCTAAGTCGACTTTTGGTATTACGAACCCACTTCTCGTTACCAAAATCTCGCTAAACTCAAAACCTAACTGCTGTTAAAAAAATCAATCTCCTACCTACACAATATGAAGTTTGGGGTGCTTACGGCGCCATTCCCAGTAAAGACTTCTACGCCACCCTCCCCCCCCCTCCCTAAAAAAAATCAATGATAAATATTTCTTTATATTTTTGTTGATGCCTACAACTTGAGTTACTATTTTACACATATTCCGGCAGTTAAAAATACATTTTAACTCTTTTACAGCCTTTTAGTGGACATTTTGTGACGTCATACACTGATTTAAAAAACCAACTTCACTTTAAACGTTTTTTTATTCAACCAATTAGGAATTTACAAAAGCAGCATATTTATGCCATAACTCATAACAGATAGGTAATTTTTAGCAATTGATATTCATGCATGTATATTTTTCATCAAAAGAGTATTTTGTATGAGGTCCAGCATCTGTCATGATTCTCATTCATTATACAATAAACAAGAGCTTCAAAAGTGAAGATAAACTTTATAAAACTTATGTTATTTTAGGAACAAAATAGTTTTGTATTAAATAATCCAAAGAAACCCTTAAGCCAGAAGTGTAATTAGAATCACAGACACAATTTACTATTGTTTAAAAAATATGCTGTTGTATGTAAGCTTATCAAGTATTTTTGAGTCACAAAAACATGGTATATAAGAGAATATAAAAAGAGAAAATAATATATTTTTAGTTGAACGAAATAACTTATGCTAAAGCATTATTTTAGCAAGCCCAAAAATTTCACACAGCAGAATATTTAGGCAATACAATTGTAAATTATATTCCCAAATATAAATGGTTAAACTGCAGCCCAATAATTTGCTTTTACCAAAGTTCACAGCTGACATTGTATGATAGCTATTTTGGGGAACTTGAAGAAAACAATATTTGTGCACAAACTGCAAACCGACTATTCCATTGTCTCGATCTTTGAAAGTACGATGATTCAAGACTTATTTTTTTTTTTTCAAATTGTATTGATCTATACAAAGTTGTAGGTGGTTCTCATGCTGCTCTTCTGCCACAACTTATCGGTGGTTCAGGAATGTCCAAATTGGACTGCTTTTTTCAGTGTCTCCCAAGTTTTATTATTTTTTTGGTAAACAAGTAACACATGGTTTTTCAACACTTTTAAGTAAATATAAATGTCTTTGTTCTTTTGAAGTGAATATGAACTTTATAGAGAGCCTGTAAATTCAGTTCCGTGCACAATTTACTGGTGAAAGTCAGAAGGGTGTGTAACATCAGCAGCATGTTGTAACTACTAATTAAAATGCCAGTGTTAGTGCTGTAATTGTTGCATCCTGGGGAATCATTATCAAAATGTTTACAGAAGCTAGCTTACTAAATATAGATACAAATGAATAAAATGTTTTAAAATAATTATTTTACAAACACGTATATATATAAACGTTGGGCACTAGAATCCTTCCATAATTGTTAAATAGGGTGCGAGTTAGCGTTTGTAATTAATATTAATACTTGTGACCCACCCTAACCCAAACTTTTCCCAAAGCCGTTTTCTATAATCGACTAATTAGGAATTAAATTCATGCGGTTTACCTTGAAAATTGTTTCATAACAAATTTAACATTCAAAAGTAGCTAACAATTTCCTAAACAAAGCGCCAAACGACGTTTCTGCAGCAATTTTGATGAGTCAGTCGTCCTTTTTCTTATGATTTTGACGCATTCTCTCGCGCGTGCGTCTCGTTAGAGCGAGGTGTTGGCGAGGACCGTAATACTAAATGAGTTTGCGAGTTTCTCGCTCGCTCATCCCTCGCTAAAACGAGCTCGGTAACTTAGCGAGCGAGGAACTGTTCGTAATGCCGCCCCGGATCAAGCGCGGCTCAACTGATCGTAGTTTGGTGCATGCCAAGTGCGTCAAAGGATCAAACTTGGATATCACTTGATCTTAGTTTGATCTGATCCATGTAGTGCATTCAGCCCTTACAGTTTGAACCAAATTCGTTCTGTATGTTTTAATATAAGTTAACACTTTTTAATTCCATAACTTGATGGAGGGCCAAATTTTATTTCTTCTGGCAACCCAAATACAGAAAAGTTATTACTTTTATAAGGAACCCTTGCAAAACTTCAGCTGAAGACAATAATGTATATAGTCTTTTTAATCAATCTCTGAAAAAAAGCAATATTTTACCATATTTTTTAATAAGAAGTTACTGAATATCTATCATCTGGTTGGGTAGAAAAAGGACACGAAAAAACTTTAAAACTTGACGCACTCTTTTTCTACACTGGTCAACACAAAATTTCCGGTTTGGCTTTGAAAACTGATCTACAGTAACTTTGGGTGATTTCAAAGTAATTATTCTGTAATTATTTTGTGTCTAACACGTCAGAATTTTAAGATATGTCACGTCCCCTAAAAAAACAAATGAACGTTTTGCTCAAAAAATATAAACACATTCTATCCTACTAGACAATTACCTATAGTTGATGACATATCTGCAAGGTAATAAGCAAATAGATCTATTCACAAATACAATTTATATCACTAAATCAGTTACAAAAAATCAATGACGGAAAATGCTTTTTAAATATCTCTTTTTAAACTCCATCAATCCATAGTCTGACATCATGTGACAGTCCTATAACCCTTGGTAGCGCTCAACGCGTCTCCTACTCCTTGCAACTTTTATTGCCTCCAAGAAAATTGTGTATAGCTTTAACAAAGACTTCCGAACTTCATAGATGACACTAAATTTAAAGTCTTGTAGAAATTGACGAATTTGGGCCCATTGCATATTCAAGCTTAAGCGTTCTTCCATTAGAGTTGAGAGCTTTAACATATTGCTTTATGAGCCCAAGGTGGAAGAATGATCTTTTCTACTGTCATAGGGGTAAACAACTCTTTTTAGAGGAACACACAGTCCAATGTTATTGCTGTTTGGATCCCAATAGAAAAAAACAGGAATACTTAGTGTATTTAAATCTGATTAGGATTTTGTGAAATTTTTTTGATCAATTTGTGGAAGATAAGAGGAAATGGAACTTTGTCGCTCAATAGGCCAAAACTCTCAAGGTACCGTGAGTGTTTTTAATGGTAGGGGTGCTCTAATCTGGCTTAATTTTGTTGTATTTCTTTTCCAAAACTAATATGACAAACATTAAGAGAGCTTTAACACACACGCAAACCTATTAGGGTAGTCAAAGCATAATGTTGGGTTGTAAAATTGGTCATTACTACAAAAACCTCCTGACGTGATAGAGCAAATCTGTGTTGATAAGGATTTACCGACCCAAAATTAGTTAGAATCAGTTGACAAAATCAAAACCGGACAATTTTTTTTTTGTAGACCAGTGTTATCAGTACCGAAAGGTAAGGTTTTTGTTGTTTATCTGTTTTTCCACTAGAAAAGCTTTCACATAATCAAACAACTGTCCCCTTCTGTGAAGACGACAATTAAGTTCATTAAAGTGGGACGATATATCAACAAAGAAATTTAGAACGGATAAAATTAACTGTAGGTTAAAAATCCGACATTATCTGCTTAAACAATGATATTCAAAGAGAAACATAAATATGTAAATATTTGACATGACATCAAATAGATTAAAAGGTTATGTCAACAACAGGGTGTTCAGTATAGCACGTAGCCTACACAAATTGTTTCGCTTCAAAACCTTATTGATCAAAATAATAAAATATTTTGTTACTCTTAATAATTTGTTTTGTAGCATTTATGAGCAGTACCACAACAACATTTGATCACACAGGCATGTCACACCTTCTATTGTCTGGCACTGTTACGTGAAAAACGATGTACGCAGAACCTATTAAGTTTCAAGATTAAGTATTGACCTTTAGAGTTATTACTACTTGGGAGTGAAAACGACTAGTGGGCCGCACAAAAATTTCAGGCGGGCAGCAGGTTGGACATCCCTGGCATAGCGCAACCAATATAATTCATATAAATATAGTATTTAGTTATGTTTGCAAAGTGATTTTGTAACAACATTATTACTAGCAAAAACTTTACCTACTAGCACTACAATAAAAGGTGTCGCTGGTGCATCTTCAACTATATTTTCAAAAAGAGTGTTTTGCTCTGGAAAATAAAACTTATGTAATAAATTACATCAAATATCTGACCCTAAGAATGTACAATTTAGCCTCAAACTTTTTAGCATTTGCATAAATCGGACACCTCTTCTTTAAAAAAATCTTGAACAAACTATATGATTTGGCCAACTCTGTATTTGGTTTCAATTTCAGTTTTTCTTTTATTTCTTTAATGTTCAACTCAGCAAAAGTTCTGTAAAAAAGTCACTTACTTTACAAAGTTGAATTTATAAGAATTAACGCTACGACAAGATTTTTTTGCACTAAGGAACTAACGTATCGTTATAACAGGTTGGTGAAATTTTGATAGTAACAGGCCAGAAAAAACTCAAAAAGGTTTTGGCAGGCAAGATAAATTATAAGTGATAATTTTGTTGTTATAACCTCTGGAGTTCTTAAAATATTTACAACTGAACTTAGGTCAAAAATCATGAAAATTAAATCAATCTAAACATTAATCTATCTTATGGTAGAATTTGAATAGAGCAAATAATCTCTCGGTGTTTTGTTCATATTAAATGATTTCATGCAAAGCTACAGAAGTTAATTTGACACCAAAACTGTACTTATAATTGTAAGGACTATACACATAACCCCTAAGCTAAAGAGTTTTTTAAGTCTGACCAAATTTTAATTTTGTGAACATATCGTGACCCAAGATACGTTATTTTTTTGTAAATATAGTCAATCCTTTGAAAAGATTTTAAAATGTTCACTAAAGAACTATTCAGTTGCAATATATTTACATAAAAAACTTAACTTTACTTGTAAACAGAAAACAAATTCACTTGAAAGTCATTTGTTAAAGAATGTGACTTGGCGACAAATAAATGCTCATGGTGCAATAAAGAATGGAACGAATTTAATTTGAGTATAGAACAATTTACAACAGTCTAATTTGGTCATATTTGAATTCTGCGCTTGGGAACCATTGCTCTAAAGCGGTATAAACGAGCCCAATGAGCATATAAAAATGTAACAACAATTTAAAAAAATCGTGTTTCATGTGTAACTTGATATTTATTTGTTTATTCATTTCGGTACACACATGAAGCAAAATAATTAAACTTAAATATTTCAGTATGTGCTAAGTGTTGACTGCACTGCCATTTTTTATTTTATTTTAGTTTTTATAACATTCCTCTTTGTATTGAAAGTTTAGTCGGATTTTTGTTCAGCAATCTATAGAAACCATATCAAACCCGAATTTCGGCCAAACTGGTGTACGACATGCTTTAAATGAAAAAATAACTAGATCACAATGACACGCAGTGTCACGAGAGGAAATGAAAACAGGATACGCAAATGTAGAGCCATTTGTCCTAAAATTAAGAAGCGTGCGTACATTGTTATTGTTTCACAGTTTAAATATCACAAGTTAAAGTTGTATGTAGTTTTGTGCACTGTAGTGATATTTACATTGGCGGAACAACTAGATTTAGGTTATACTGCGCCGAATTACTAAGTTTAATTGCTCTTCAAATGAGTTATATTTTGGTAATAATGCTATAAATTTGAGTCTTAGTCGCAGGTGTTTTCCTTTACAAGGATAAAAAAGTTGCTAAAGCCAATAAGACTGTCGTACCTAAAGGCTGTAGCAGTGTGTTGTAAACCAGTCATTTTGAAATAACTTAAGTCCAAGTCCAGTCTTTAAATACCTTTTAAAAAATAGCATGTCAAATCATCTTCAAATCGTGATTAGAGCAAGTCATCTCCAAGTCGAACCACTAATAGACTAATAAAGCAATAAACTTTAAAAAATGGTAAACTTGTCCGATTATGGGCAACCCTTTAACTAAAAAATCTAAAACAACAACATGTAGCAATATAATCGTTTTACGTGCAAAACTTGAGATAAATAGCTTAATGTTATAATAAAATGTTAAATGAAAACATTTCATTTTAACCCTAGTCATTTGACTTGATGACTTAAGTCCAAGCCAAGTCATTTGACTAAACGACTTAAGTCAAGTCATTTTACCAAAACGACTTAAGTTCACTTAATTCAAGTCATTGACATTGACTTAAGTCAACACTGCAAATCTTGCATAAACGTAAGTTGTGGTGAGCTATCAATGTGTTTTTTTGTCATAGAGCAAGATGGCGATTTCGAATCATGTCCAGCAGGTTGTTCTCCTATTGGTTTGTTTTCTTGTTGCCGTAACTTTCAGATGTATTGCGATCCATCGGCACAAACAGGAAATATTTTTCATTATCGGAAGCTTCATGGTCGTGATTGCTTGCGGCACTGACGTCATATACTTCGCGGTCATGGTCGGCGGGTCATGTTGCCTCATCAAGAGCGCTTTCATGTGAGTATGACATCAACACAAATTGGATACTAATGACAGTAGGTTGAGCTGAAATGAAGAATGAATAGCAGAGCATATGGAAGTACAGTAGGTAGTATTTTATGAGCGTTTAAATAAGTCCTAAGACAATGGTTGGAGGTTGTACTAAAACGAACAGCAAAGAACATACAGAAGTAGGTATCATTTTTTTAACGTTTAAAATAATTCTTGAAATAATGGCTGGAGGTTGTAGTGCAGGGGTCGGCAACCTACGGCCCGCGGGGGCCGTATCCGGCCCGCCAGTGTAATTCATCCGGCCCACCGCCTCTTTGAAAAACTAGATACGAGTCCATTTCACATATTTTTGACAATTTTAACTACCTTGGGGCGAAGAATTTTCGCGCTTCGCGCGAATGATCTTTATAGTTCCCGTTGTTTAGTTCTGACCTATAGGTGTTAACGCTTCTTTACCGTTGCGCCGTGAAAGCCTGACAAACAAGGGCGGCGCGGGCAAACGGAAAACGTATTCAAAAATATTGCACATATATTTTTTAACATTTTACTATTATCAGCAATGTAATAAAAACATGTAAGAAATTTAAAAGAAATGCCAGCATACCAAAAAAAACGCGCTCGCTTTGCTCGCCAGGTGCGACCGGACTTAACAAACACTAAACAAGTTTACCTATTGAAGTTATCGCGTTTTTTACTGCTTTCTCAAATATTATTAAACACGTTTTTAAGCGCAAAACAATCCGAAGCTCGCCGGATTCACAGTTGTTCTAACACTTTTATAACACAATTTTTAGTTAAGATTTTGTGCGGCCCGCATAGACCTTCTGAGGTTGTTTTTGGCCAGCGACTAGAAAAACGTTGGCGACCCCTGTTGTAGTGGGACGTAGAATGAATATCATAGACCATACAGAAGTAGGCAGCATTTAAAACCTTAACAATTTGTCTTTCTTTATAACTAAGGTTGCCCGATAATATAAAATCGGGGCTGATATCCGATGCCAAATTGTAGTATCGGTACTCGTCCGATTCTATAGGGTGGTATCGGTGCCGATCCGATAGTCAATTAATATAGGTATTTAAGCCATGATTTGCTGCATAACTTTTCCTTCAACTATTGGCAATTAAACTTCTTCTTGCTATAACAAATTTAGACTTAAAACCCTTCGAACGGTTTAATTAAATCTATTTTGTTTGTTCAGGCATAATAATGACGTCATTGGTATCGGATAGGATCGCGATACTTTCGTCCAAAATTTCGGGTATCGGTTCTGGATTAAAAAATCAATTACTGGGCATCATTAATCATTGTATATACTTGTAGACTTACCGATGTTGATTCAACCACTCGTAGACTTCTTGGTTATTAATTTTTGGTTTGACTATATTAATGACGTCATTTGGTATCGGACATCCCTGCCCTTGTATTTACTTGTAGACTTAGAAGTTTTTAATTTTTGATTTTAGTATTTTTGATGTTGGCTTTTTATGAGGTTATTTTTTTACAGAAATTCACCGCGCCTGATTTTTGCGTTCTGCTGCGCGGTAAAGTTGCTTTTCGACTTGGCGGAAACTTTGGGGCTTCCTAGAGCGGAAAACTCGGTTGGAAGATCATTAATGATGCTTGCCGTGCTCAAAGTATGGATTTATGTGTGCCCTCTAGTACATTGTTGTAGTGACTTAAGTCACTGTTTTTAAATGATCTGACTTGAACATGATTTTAGTCGTGTCACCAAAAAGACTTGACTTGGAGGTCAGTCATTTTGTCAAATAATTCAGGTTAAAATTAAGCGTTTTCATTCAATATTTGGAAATAAAATGGGGTTATTTGTCCTTTTTTTTGTACGTGAAACAATTTTAATGCAGTATACGGTATAGGCTATAGGGTTTTTGTTATTTTTAGTGGAATTATTGCTCAAATAATCGGACGAATTTGCCAATTAATAGTTTAACATTTTCTTTTTAAGTCAGTGTCTTGATTTGAAGTTTACTCCCCCCTGACTGGGACTTGACTTGGAATAGCATATGGTTGTCCATTTTTATAAAATTCGTTTTAACCCAAAGGCGTTATACGCTCTATGGCAACATCTAAAAAAATAATTTGGGCTTGAACGCGATGTAAAGGCTTTGGGCGCTTTGCGCGATTCATAATTTGTATTAAAAGTAAAACCTTTCCAATCTTTAACAAACTTAACGAACTGTGCGGCGTTTATAAGGTTACTTTTTACAACTTCAGGTTTAGATGTAAGTTTGTTACGTCACGGTACGACGCAACTTTGTGACGTCATCTCTGAATAACAATTGTCTTGGCTCTCCCCCCCCCAAAAAAAAATTCCTTGATACGAGCCTGATTGTTGGATTTTGTGTTTAGATGATCGTCGTAACCTACGAAATCGTAGAATTTCGACGCGGAAAAAAGGATAATGAATCGCCGAGTAAATGTGCTTTCGGCGTTCTTTCGCTTGAAAAGGAACCTAGCACTTTTGACCTAATTTGCTACATGACCCAACCCTTTGGCCTCTTTACAGGTGAAACTATAAAATTTCTTAAATATATTACGACATTTATTTTTTCACATACTTGAGGCTGACTTGGGCTAATTTACAAATTACATATATGTGATTCAAAAGTTTTTAAAATCACAATTTTTCAACACTACTTATCATTATTGAAGACCGATAATAATATACCGGATTGACGCTGATACCCTATGTCAAATGTTAGTATCGGTTCTCGTCCGATACTAGAGTGTTATCGGTGCCGATCTGATACGAAATTCATATATGTATGTTAGTCCTGATTTGTTACCCAAAGTAGCAATTGTCACCTTGTTATATCCAACAAAAATTATAGGAAAACAACTGATGGTAATTAAATTTGTTAGAACCACAGAAAATCTAGACGTCACAACCTGAAAAAAAAACGTTTTAATTTTAACTATTTTATTTGTTTAAGCATAGGTATGACGTCATTGGTATCAGATCGGATCGCGATTCTTCGTGTTTAAAATATCAATATAGGATTGAAACGTATGTGTTACACAAAATCTTACACTTTTTTTGAAAAAAAGAAGATTAGGTTGAAAATAAGCTAAATGACCTAAATAGTCGATATGCTCAAGTCTTGTTGCATATTCGGAAATTTTTAGATCATTATTGCGAACATCAAAACCTAGAAGACATTTCAAAAGTGCTATTTATCTGACGGAATATAATCGGCTATAATTTTAACTTTGAATAATTTAAAGCAGTTCACTTTGTTGTTGTAATGAAATTCAATGAATAAACCATATTTTACAGGTAGTTAAATCGTTGTTTTTTTAATTTTTAAATTAAGTACTAGCGCATTTTAAAATATATTCAAATCAAAGCGTTTTTTGCTGTAAAAATTTATATAGTTTTTTGTTTTAATTTTACAAAAAAAAAAATTATTTAAAAAAATTAAGGGTATTTTTCGAAATTTTAAGTTTGTGATAAAATTAAAAGTGTTAAAAGATTAGTAAAAAAAAACATTTTTGTTCGATTTTTTGACAGTAACAAAAGTCAGATCGGTATCGGATTGAAATGTTAAGTATCGGACATTATTATCTATTATCATAAGCCGTTACGTATTTCTGCAGGGCCTATTTGCAAGTATAGGACGTACAGCGACATGCTGAAACAGCAGAACTACGCACCACTGGGAAAGCGCGCCATAAACTGCCTGTTAAAGTTTCTGTTAATTTTGATGACCTTTCTCTACCTAATGCAGTACCGGACATACTTTACCAGCCAGCGTTTCTTCACCGATCCACTTTTAACCAGGTGACTGACTATAGGGCACAAGTACATCTGATAGCCGTGTTGTGTGTGGACAGGGCTGTTAAGTCGGTTAAAAATAACCGAGTCCAGATTCCGACTCCCAAAAATTTGCGATTTCGTCGTGTCCCGAGTCCGGCTCCGACTCTGCAGCCTGTATTCCACCTATTTACGTAACGAAAAAAACGGACTCGGGACTCGGGTAGTTTTACGCAGTCTTACTCGATTCCCGAGTCCAACTCCAGCAAAACAAACCGACTCCGTCGATGTTAGAGTTCGACTGCGAGCCCCTGGCCGTGAACAATTATTTTTTGAAATGACTTGAGTTACAGTACAGGTCATTGCTAAAGCAAGTCAATTCCAAATTAAATCAGAGATACTGTATCTAAAAACAATGTTGGGATAGTAAAAGCAGTAAAATCTTTCTAAAGACTATTTTGCCTGGCAAACACGTATTAGTTTCCCCTGTAGTCGAACTTAAATAGATAGCCAAAAAAAATAAAAATAAAAGTTTAAATTGGGCCAAGAATTAGTTATGCTTAAAGCGCTCATTAACTATATCTTGGAATTATCTTAGAAGTTTTTTACCGAGGGAACATAATACCTAACCTGTAAGAATAAGTCAAAAACAAGAAAAGAACAAAACCTAAATGGCCTAACAAAACACCAAAAACTGGTAGGTAGAGGGCATGCGACGATTGGGGGCCGTTTGTCTGGCACCGGCAGTTTCGCTACCTGAGGCACTGTTGTTTTGACCCCGGACGGGTTTGCTTGCCTCTGCGTTGGGTTAGGTTTAGGGGTTTGTAGGCCTAATGTGTGGGCTAGAATTTTTTTTTGTCATATCTTCTGGCCGTTTAGGTCCCTTTATTTATTATTGCTAATCCGCTGCTCCGGACCTTATCGCGCATGATTTTTCTTGCGTGAACAGAAAATAAACAATACTCGTTTACTTTTTCAGACTACTCTACGTTTATCTGGTTGGTCTTCATTACCAAACTTTGTTTGCCACTGCCTGGCTTTTCTCTGAACTCATATGCACCGTTATTGGTCTGGGGACGTATCCGGCAAGCAGCAATCCACAGCCTATGCAAGGACCAACTGTGGAATTCAGGTAGTATGACAAACCCTTTCTCTTAAATGCAAGTTTGGTATACTCGTTTATGGAAATTCGCGTTGTGTTTTCTGTGCCCATAACTGTTCCCACTTTTGTTGTAGTTTCAGGCACAAACTAAGCTGATAACCAAAGTAGAACACGACTTAAATCGTCAATAAATCTTGCATTTGTAAAAGAGTCTTTACCGCTATTTACAGACAAAGCTGTTGATAAAAATGAAATGAAAAACTTGGCTTGTTAAGTATATGTAGTGACTCCATTACTCGCAAGTAATTACTCTATAGAAGAGAGTTATAGGCTACTACAAAAACCTTGATCGCAGTTTTTAAATGACTTGATTTGGTAAACTTATTCGACTATAATCAGTAATCCAACTAAAAATAACACAAAACGCAACGTATAGCAAGCAAATTGTTTTATATGCAAACTTAAGCTAAATAACCCAACTTTATTATAAAAAATGCTTAGACTGGAACTTGTATTTCCATTTTTGAAACGACTTGACTTGACTGGGGTTTTACAACACTGAAGTATGAAGAAGATATTGGAATATTAACAAATTGTCGTAGATTCGCACTTTAATCATAAGTGCCACTTGTTTCTTTTTCTCAAACACAGAAAGCCGAAGCAAAATGAAAGCCTTTGTGATAGCGAAGAAGAAATGGATTTCACGACGGTGAGAAACATCGAACCGATGGAATTGCTTAACCCTTCGTTTAGCCGCTCTATCCAGTACTGGAACATGTGTGTGCAATGGTGGCTGGTACATTTCGTCTACAGAAGTGACCTGATTCCTAGACGCATGAAACTTTTGAGGTATTGTGAAACGGGCAAAAAGTTGTTAACCCTCAACCAGGGGTCAGCAATTTTTTTCACAAAGGGTAGCATAACTGTAAGGTCTGGCCACCGCGGGCCGGATAAATATAAGGTATGACCATCTCGGGCCGGATAACTGCAAGGTCTGGCCACCGCGGACCGGATAACTACTGTAAGATCTGACCATCTCGGGACGGATAACAACTATAAGGTATGACCATCGCGGGCCGGATGACTGTAAGGTCTGGCCACCGCGGGCCGGATAAATATAAGGTATGACCATCTCGGGCCGGATAACAACTATAAGGTATGACCATCGCGGGCCGGATGACTGTAAGGTCTGGCCACCGCGGGCCGGATAAATATAAGAGGTATGACCATCTCGGGCCGGATAACTGTAAGATCTGACCATCTCGGGCCGGATAACAACTATAAGGTATGACCATCGCGGGCCGGATGACTGTAAGGTCTGGCCACCGCGGGCCGGATAAATATAAGGTATGACCATCTCGGGCCGGATAACTGTAAGATCTGACCATCTCGGGCCGGATAACAACTATAAGGTATGACCATCGCGGGCCGGATGACTGTAAGGTCTGGCCACCGCGGGCCGGATAAATTTAAGGTATGACCATCTCGGGCCGGATAACAACTATAAGGTATGACCATCGCGGGCCGGATAACTGTAAGATCTGACCATCTCGGGCCGGATAACAACTATAAGATCTGACCATCGCGGGCCGGATGACTGTAAGGTCTGGCCACCGCGGGCCGCATAAATATAAGGTATAACCATCTCGGGCCGGATAACTGTAAGATCTGACCATCTCGGGCCGGATAACAACTATAAGGTATGACCATCGCCGGATAACTGTAAGATCTGGCCACCGCGGGCCGGATAACAACTATAAGGTATGACCATCGCGGGCCGGATGACTGTAAGGTCTGGCCACCGCGGGCCGGATAAATATAAGGTATGACCATCTCGGGCCGGATAACAACTATAAGGTATGACCATCGCGGGCCGGATGACTGTAAGGTCTGGCCACCGCGGGCCGGATAAATATAAGGTATGACCATATCGGGCTAGATAACTATAAGGTCAGGCAATTGCGGACGGGATAAGTGTAAGGATTTACAATTGCGGGCTGGATATTAAAATTTGTGTCTAAATTTACTAGCATAATTAACGCTATACGAAGGAAATTAAAAAAACATGCAGTGATAAATGTGGTGAGCATTAATAAATTGTCGTACAGTTTACAATTTCATCAAAATTTAGTTTAAAACAACATTTTAAATATACTTCATGTTAATTAAGGGAATATGTCGCGGTATTTGACCCAGCTGGCCGTAGTTTGGTGACCACTTTCGGAAACTATTACATTACTGTTTTTTATCCGGTTGTTTTTCTCATTTTTATAATGTAAAAGTTCGTCAAAATTTATATCGAGCTCTTATGAAATTGCCGTTATGTTATTTTTTCAGAACTTAACTTAGTTTTGTATTCAACAAACGATTTGCCTGTTAACATATAAACAACTGAATATTAGGATCACATAAAGCCGGAAGAATTAAACCGTTGGGACGTAATTTGTTGGTTTCTGGTATAAACCTTAACAATATTATTTTTAAAGTGAAAATAAGTTATTCTGGTATTTATTTGTTTACCGACGTGTCGGCTACCTATATCCAGGATGCCTTTATCTATGTATATAACAACACCACACAAAATAAAACGACACAAATGTTGTTACATTCCCTGATGAAGGCATCCTGGATAGGTTGCTGAAACGCCAGTCAAACAAATGCTTACCGGAAGAACTCCTTTACAGTATGCACTATGCTAGGCCTACCATATGTCCTCTTTTTTAGACGGATTTGTCCTCTTTTCTCAAGAAAACTGAATGGTCCTCCGAGGACGCTCAAAAATGCCCGAATGCCCTCTTTTTTTCGCATTTCAAATTAGTTGCTTATACTTTTAACAAGACTTTTAGGCGAGACGTTGTACTTATTTCCAAAAAATACTGTAGCCATGAAACATGCCGAATAGCTGGTTTAAAACTAGTAAAAAAATGCTCTACCAGCTCTACCTTCTTGATTGTTATTATAAAAGTGCGACCGAAAAATGGCAACAGAACCTCACATTTAAAAAGGCCCAATAATAATAAAGCATGGTGTGTTTTGTAGGCTTAGCCTACTATCAGTGTTACTGTACGACAGGCTATGTTCTTATTTTTTACAGAAGCTAGTCTAGTTAGTCTATAGCAGAGGTTCTCAACAGGGGGCGCCCCACAATTGTACTTTTGTTTTACTTGCAGGCAAAAAATGTCCTTAAATTTGGGTGCTGAAAATATTGTAGCCCTATCTAAGCCTCGTAAAGCAATATCACAATTAATATTTTTATCTTGTGGTTTAGATTTTTGTTGGTGTTTTTTGTGAGCGCCCTTTGGCACGGTCTAACCCCTGGATTCTTTTGGGTGATGTTGCAGTTGCCATTCGTAATGGCAATGGACGAAGCTTGCATATCTGTGCAGCAAAACTGCATCTCTGGATACTGGAAGAAACGACTGTACTTGGCGTAAGTGTTCTAGACTAGTGTTATGCCTTATGTTGAGGGGGACTATAATAAGATCTTTGAGACTCCTTATAAATGATTTTATCTATCAGAGCTTGCTAAAGTCGTTAAAACACTACTTGATTATGTCCCCGGTTTAAATAACACTCAAAGCCGCACCTTGAAACATGGCTGGACTTGTCTGTGACTTAGCGGCAAAGATTAGCGCCAATTTGTGAAATCATACGCCAAAAAAAGATATCAGTTAGGCCAGTGGTCTCCAAACTGTTGGCCACAAGACTTTTTTAAGTGGGCCATACAGCTCTTGAAAATATTGCGACTATATATGTTGTCTTACTAAATTAGTCGTTGGCATTTATAAAATGTCTTGTTAGTATCATATCGATACTACTAGGAAACTGGGAGGTATTAGCGCAGACTCGAAGGTAAACAGACTTGAACATTGCAACCATGGTTTGCGATCTAATGTATAGTTTTCTGCTTTCAAAGAAGAATTTTACAGAAATATTTACATTAAAGGAGATAAGTAAGCTTAAGAACGTAAATATACTTTAACCTTATGAAGCACGGTTGTGCGAAAGTTTTTCAAGAATTCAATACAATTTGTTTGTATACAGTGCCAGCTGATTCCTTTATTTAAAATTATACAAATACGTCCATTTACAACTGGGGTGACGAACACGTGGCCCGCAAAAGAATTTTTTGTGGCCCGCGAAGCATTCCGGTGAGAAGCCAGTCTTAAAGTTTCTTTGACCCGCTTCTACTCTTTGCGATGTGATATCAAAAGCCGATAGCCGAATAACGCGTATATCATGCACTGTTGTTTAAATCCATACAGTAACCATCACTTCATTCAGGATTCAACTGTTTATTCATTGTTGTGTCATAAAATATACTATTTTAACACAATGAGCCTGTTGCTGCTTCAATACAATGTAGTGGTAACTAGTTGAGTGTAAGTAAGCTTAGCTTGCCTTACAGGTATTGAATACACAAGCTTGCAGTTTTATTTAAAGGTTTTATAAGATGTTATTCGTCATTCTGTTTTTTTAAGCAAAAATTGCCGTTTATTTCGATGTCTTCAGCAAAGAAAAGAAAGATTGTAGATAAAAGAAGGTTATTTCAAAAAGAATGGACAGACATGTTTTTCTTTATCGAGAAAGCAGGAAAGCCGTGCTGTTTAAAGTGCAAAAGGTCGCTAGAGTTATGAAAAAAGAACATTTAAAGCGTCACTACGAGACCAACCATCCTGAGCTTAAAAACTTCGATGGAGATATCAGAAAAATGAAAATAGATGAATTAAAAAACGGTTTGTACGCACCACAAAATGTCACGACTTCCTTTTGCAGTACAAATGACGATGTTCTCACTGTGAGCTATGAAGTGTCTGAATTGATCGCTAAAAAGCTTAAGCCGTATGAAGATGGGGCATGGGCCAAGGAAATACTTGTTAAAGCTGCTGAAAAGTTGGCTCCCAAGTCAGTTCATTTGTACCAGAAGCTGAGTTTTTCCCGACCCACTATTTGTTTACGCATAAAAGAAATGGGTCAAGACATCGAAGATAATCTCAAAAAATGAGATGAGAATTTCGTAAACTTCTCCGTCTGTCTCGATGAAACAACGGACACCAAGAATACTGCGCAGGTGGCAATATATTTTCGAGGCATTACATCAGATTTTCAAATTGATGAAAACTTGCTGTCTCTTGAATCAATGCACGAAACTACTCGCGGAGAAGATGTGCTTCAAAAACTCCTTCAAGCCCTAAACAAGTTCAATCTGCCGTTAGATAAGCTGTATGGTGTTGCTACTGATGGCGCACCAGCTATGGTCGGAAAACATAAACGGATGGTATCTTTGTTGAAGAAGGAAGTGGATGCAAGAGGAATTAGTAATGATAAGTTGGTATTTTTTCATTGTATTGATCACCAGCAAAGCCTCTGTGCAAAATCTGTGAAGTTTGATCATGTAATATCGGTGGTTACAGGCTGTATTAACTATACTAAAAAAAGAGACCTAAACCACCGCATATTCAAGCAAGTTCTCAAAGACTTTGACGCTGATTATGATGATGATCTTCTTTACTTCTGTGCTGTTCGTTGGACAATTTGTGGGAATATGCTTGGACGCTTTCATTCTCTTTTGCCAGAAATTATTGAGTTTAGAAGTTTGAAGAAATGTCCTTTGACTGAGCTTGGAGATAAAAACTGGTTGTGCGACTTAGGATTTATGGTAGATATCACAAAATATTTAAACGACTTGGACCAGATCAACTAC
Organism: Ascidiella aspersa; assembly: GCF_963924565.1. Taxonomy (NCBI): domain Eukaryota; kingdom Metazoa; phylum Chordata; class Ascidiacea; order Phlebobranchia; family Ascidiidae; genus Ascidiella; species Ascidiella aspersa. The sequence continues at coordinate 18,803,909 of NC_139454.1, forward strand.
TGCACTTGATGTTTTCTAAGATCAAATCTTTCACGTCAATGCTGAGCCTCTGGGGAAATCAGTTGAAAGACAACGATTGCACTCATTTTCCCACCTTGAAAAAATACGATCCAACCTCTTATGCCCAATTTGCTTTGGAATGTTCTATTCTATTGGAAAGCTTTAATGCTAGATTTCAGGATATCAAAAGCAAACAGTTAGCACTTGACATCTTTTCTATCCCCTTCAATGTAAAATCTGCTTCTGCACCCTCTGAGCTTCAAATCGAACTCATAAAACTACAAAGTGATGACACGCTGAAGGCTATGTATTTAAACAAGCCGTTGCTTGAATTTTATCGCGTTTATGTGACAAAGGAAGAGTTTCCAAACTTAAGAGCTAGCGCACTCAAATTAAGAGCTAGCGCACTCAAATGGTCATCTGTTTTTGGAAGCAAATATCTATGCGAACAATTTTTTTCTAAAATGAACTTCACAAAAAGTCGTTACAGGTCAAGGCTAACAGACGAAAATCTTAGTATGCAGTTGAGAGTTGCCACATCGACAGTTCGTCCTAATATCAAGCGCTTAGTAAAGCAAAAATGTTTCCAAATTTCTCATTGAGCAAACAATTCCATTAAATGTTTATTTGTTGTTTTTTATTATTTCATCTTTCAATATTGCGCTAAATAATGTCAGCTGTATGGTTCGCATGGGTTTTGATTAGTTTCGTTTAATAAACAATTGTTTATGATTTTAACAGGTTTTATAGTATGAGTGAAAAGTTGTGTGGCCCGCTTACTGCACGGTAACTGACAAAGTGGCCCGCGACAGCAAATAGGTTCGTCACCCCTGATTTACAAAGAACGTAAAAAAGTAAGCTTAAAGAACATAAAATGTAGACAAAAAACAAGAAAATCAATACCATTGCACCTATTAATTATAACAATCTTTGTTAGTTGGCAATGGTAATGACGTCATTTGTGTCGTATCGCAGTACATTTTGTACTAAAAAAAAGACTTCCTTATGTCAGTAGTGGTCAATGCAGATGTTTTTTTAAACTTAAATTAAATGTTAAATATAATTAGGTCTCGTATTTTCAGCTTTCACTTGATTTTCTTCAAGACGTTCGGCCACCATTACTTCATATCAGCTTTCCTATTGGTGAGAGTGGACGACCAAAGCGTGTGGAACTTCTTCCGTCTAACGTACTTTGCCGGGATCCTTGTTCCCTTGGCCATTACGCTCATGTGCGGCGTTATTCGACTTTTCAGCCCCCGTCGGAATTAGAACGTGAACTAAGTGCAATGCAGTCCCTAAGCCAGGGATGTCCAACCTTTTAGCAGAATGGGCCGCATTGCCACTTTAAAAATTTCGATGGTCCGCAAAACCTCTCAAATTAAAAGGTGACGTCATAAAACAACCTAACTTATAAGCACCCGCTCTTCGAGAGTAAACTCGTGCGCAAATATGCAAGTAATCTCGACCTTATTTGATTTAATTTGAGTTTTCACATGTTTGGGCTGACATATTTCCTTAAAACGGTCCGGAAAAAACACACATTTAGAAAAAGTAAAATTTGTAAAAATCTTAATGAAACCACTTCATTTTAACCCGAGCCATTTCTCCAAAAGACTTGCCTAAAAGATTAAGTCAAGTAAAGTAATTTTCCCAAAAGACTTAAGTCAAGTCATTTAAAAACAGTATCTTAAGTGATCGCTTCACTGACGTGCGCCCTGTACCGTGCGAATAAAAAAAACTTAAGAACTTTTTTTTCAAGCGAGTCGCAAACGAATATTGTGTTTGTGATTATTCCGTGTTTTTCTTGTGTTTTTCCTTTATGCGTTTAAAATACGTGTGAAGATTAATGTTCAACAATATTAACGAATTTGCTTTTGTCATGCCTTGGTATTAAAATTGGTCACGATGAAAAAAAATGGTTTAAAATGTAATGTTAAATGTTATAACTTTTTATTTGTGGCTTCTTTTAAATAAGACTCCCATATAAAACTGCTGTTCTTATATAGAATGTTCGTCTTTTATGTGGGATGTAAGTCGTAACGCCAGTATGACGCCTGCAAAGTTTAACTGTAGCCCTGCTATGGTTGAATATTTATAAATAGGTCACAAGCCTCGGCATCTTTAAGTATCCTACTTTTAATACCAACCAACGCGTTTTAACGTTGTAAAAACAACAATCCTTGTCTTTACGTATTTAATCCGACTATTATCTCAATTAAAGTTTTTTTCCATTCAACTCTATGTTTTTCATATAACTGTAACTTTTGTTCGTTTTAGAAGTTATTAGATACGAGCCCGTTCGTTACTGCAGCTAATTGTATGTCTGCCTGTACCGTGCGTTCTTAAAGTTTAGCCGTACAAAATAAAAAAAATACAAATTTGATTCACGATAATATACTTATAATCAGGGCCTTTTTTACAATGTTTAGAATTTCTTGTATTTTTGTATCGTGTTGAAGCGTGTTGTCACATAATTTAATTGCAGCCTTTAGTGTAAAGTATTCAAGTGATGTCAATTTATGTGAAAACCAGCAGTCTCATAAACTTTTAACTTGTGGAGTTCTGATCGCGTACGTTATGGAGGTGAATTATAATTGAAGGTATCGTAAGGACTTGTAAGTACTGATTGGTGTTCGTTTATTTGCGATAAATATTATTTCATTGTGGTCATAAGCAGGGCTTTGGAGCAGTCGTAAATGTTAAACGGCTCCCTCCAGCTCCATTTAAATTTCACGTAGAGCTCCGGCTCCAAAGCCCTGGTCATAAGCCACACAACCCACTTCTGTATGGGCTTTGTTATTCCTACTACTTCTTACTACAACCTCTAACCATTATGCTCCAACGATGGACTATAGTTTCAGTACTTTCGGATCCCCTTAAAATATTGTCAACCCTTTTGCTCTGGCTCAAAGCAGTCCATAATACCCCTTATAATTGGGTCTCAAACCAAAACAAAAAATCCATCGTAGGAACAAAAAGGATTTAAGAAATGGAAGTTCCGCTTATGCATAAAATAAGCGTTCTTATAAGTAGCCACCGAACATTTTAAAGTATAACTTTAGAAAATGTATTTAGCAACAGGGTGGCGAAAATGCCCTAATTTATGAAACATAAACGGTAATATTTTGCTTCAGTTTGGAGTGATACAAAAAGCACTCGGTGTATAGTTTGATTCCGAGAGGCAGACAATGTAATACAAGCTCTGCTTAAAGCATTGAACGTTTTATCTGACACTGGTTCCCGAAAACACTTTAGGAGCAGAACAAATTAATAACTGTAATGTTAATTATTTTCAGGGTAACTCTAAAAGGAAACGACAAACGTATACCATTAGGAATGACAAATATAACCATAAATACTATTGCGAATAATAATTTATGATTTAAACATGTTGTCAAAAGTTAAGTAGTAAAATCCATTGCCCCAAACTATTGAAACTTTTTAGTGTGAAAGCACCAAGCAATTGACCTTTTCAATTACTAGCTTTTCTTATTAAAGTGGAATCATGTATTGTAGGTGAACACGGTACCTTTTTAACCAATAATTATTGATAATCTTTCTCCTGAATCTCAGGCAATCCCACGCAAACGACTTCCCTGACATTAGCCCCTTCAACAACTGGTGGATCTTCACAAATACAAGTGACTTGGACGGCTGTTACCGGTGTGACGGGTTACAGGGTAAACTGGAATGATGGTAGTGCTCAGCAAAGAGACGTTAACTCTAGTACAACTACAACCACCATCCCTCTGCTTACATTTTCGGAAATAACGTCGTTAAATGTCACTACGGAAGTTTTTGCTTTTTAAAATGGGAGCAAGAAGTTTTTTAGATGATGCATTCGGAATGTAGTACACCAGACTCACCGTTTCGGTTTGACCTTCATTGGCATAAGTAAAATTTATGATTTGATTCTATACCAAATGATTTTTATGGTATTAAACCGAATTAATTTTAAAATAAGCCTATTTATGTTCAATGTTCAGTGTAACATTTTCCATAAAATTTACCATTGAAACTCTGCGTTAGATCACAAAACATGGCTGCAATGTACAAAATACGGTATCGGATCAGAACCGATACTATCATTTGACATCGGGAAACGGCTCCAATCCGATCCGATATTACCATACATTTCTAATATATAATATATTAATTTGTTTCCATACCTGATTAGGTTAAAAATATTGTTCCGCTTTGCCACTTGAAGTCGTTTCCATCACGTTCCCCACCGATAAAAGCGTCTGGTAAAGCAAAAATAAAAAGTATATTTAGCTTTAAAAATATTCAACCAGTTACGTCACAGTGACGTTTCCATATACTTACAAATTGTCAATTTCATTTAAATTTATTTTAGCACATTGCTGTTTTCTGATACTTACAGACGTTTAGACCTCCAGTCCACCCGTTTCCAACCTTGCTATAGTTGCGAGAGTGCTGAGGTGGTTTTGTGTTGCTTCGTCAGGAATACTTGCCAAGTTACCACCTCCATTAATTCAAGCTGACTTGGCTATAGCTTGATTTACCTTGGTGCTTGAAAGCACGAAGTTTCTTCCTCGGCATAATGCAGCGTCTACCAATAGGTAAAGAAGTCTATTTTCACTTTGTCTACAAATTATTTTTGTCACAAAACATGGCGTCAACGTTTTCTATGGTAAATAATAACACAAAAAAGCCTAGGTTGTGGGTAATTTTTATTTTAAATTAATATGGAAGTATTTTTCAAAATCGTATATCCAGAAAACCATAAGTGGCGGGTATGGGATACTATGGGTGATTCAGACCTAGCCGAGCTTCAAAAACTGTATTAGGAAGCTGTGGACATATGTTTTATGGATAATAATATTTTCAAACAACGAGTATCTCTGGGCGTCTATTTTGGGTGACCTATTTAAAGCTCTTTAACAAAGACGAATCCAAGAAGGGGTCACATCGCCAACCCCCAAAAGTGTATTTTTGTCTGTTTAACTTAGTAAAAAAATTGCAAAATATTTTCGCCCTAGGTGCGAATCTAATTATGTTGCTAAAATATCTTACTTGAATTTGATACAATCAATTTAATACCCAACGGCGTCATGCGTCTCATCGCAACATCAATAATAAGAGTTTTAACAAAAAAACAAATAAAACGATATAAAGGCGTTGTTCGCTTTGCGCGAATCGATTACATCTCTGTAACTTTTGCATTGAAATAACACTACTCCAATCTACAACTAACCAAATAAACGAACTGTGTGATGTTTCAAAAAGGAACTTTAACGACGTAACCTTTAGATGTAACTTTGTGACGTCACATGATGACGTATGACGTAATTTTGTAACGTCATCGCTAAAAAATTGCCTTCCCCCAAAAAAATTACCAGATCCCAGCTTACTCTTCAACTCTTCCGTCGTTTCTGGCCCGTTCAAGCGTCATTTAAACTGGCCAAAAATTTTTGATGTTGTCAAATTCGTTGCAGAGAAAATCGGCTTTGGACTTGTCCCCCCTGGGGGTTAGGACACTTTTATGAGAGATTGCGTCACATAATCGCTTCGTACGGTAACGTCACAACAAAAAACAACAAAGGAGCAAATTTTTAACAATCGGGATAAATAGCGGACTTTTAAGATAAAATGTTTTACAAAAACATTTAATTTCAACCCAAGCTATTTAACTCAATGACTCATATTCAAGTCAAGTTATTTGACCCTATAGAATTAAGTCAAGTTAATTCAATTTACGGAAGGACTGAGGTAAAGTAAATTCATTTGAAAACGGCCAGGTCATTGCCAAGTCACTACAACATTAGTTGTCAACCCCGGTTATATAGCTTATTAGTTAATAGGCGTTTGTCTTACAAATTTATGGAAAAGTTGTTTCTGTTGTCTAAAATTGACATACAACAAAGACAACAAAACTACGAATCTAAACATTTAGCTTTGCTTAACCGCCACTATACGATTAAACAGTTTAAATGCGCCAACTTGTAAAACTAATGTGGTCGAACAAAAGTACAGTTAAGGTATAAAGTATACAGTGGCCACATAAAGATTATAGCTGAGTAAGGAAGTCGGCAGTGGTGGGATATGTTTGTGTTATTCTAGACTCATGCCCACCATATTTGGAATTACACAAACACAGCAAGTTAAAAACATACACGGCTTGTATCCCATACTTTTATGTATAGGGGCCAAGATTGTTGTTTGGGTGGCCATGAAAATGTTGAGAGGTGGGATTAAAAGTTATATTCCAACGTGACGTCATAACACTAGAAAGTACAATTATTATCAAAAAACTCTAGCGCATATATGCAATGTAGGTTTAGTCGCATAAAGCGTGAAAAAAAAATAGTTGCGCTTATTTGCTCGAAATTGGCAACTTGTTTATTTAAAATCCGACTTCAGCTTTCAATTAAAAAGAGAACATTTTTTAATGTAATAGCAAAACTCTTCTTGCTTGAACGAAAGTTTGAATTCGTCTGACTTATTTCACCTTCACAAAAGCACCTACTGTTATATTAATATGAGGGTTCTACGACGTCAGAAGGACAGATTTGCTCAGTTGACTAATAAACGGTACGTTTGGCTTGCAATTAACCCGATGGTGGGTTAAAGTAAAAGTTGAGTATGACTTTATTTTCTAGAATAGAGTTTAACTTAAGAGTCGGACTCGACTTTATTTTCCAAACAAGAGTTGACTTGAAAGTCGGACTCGACTTTATTTTTCTAATAAAGAATCTGACTTAAGATTCGGACTAGACTTTATTATTTAGAATAGAGTCTGGCTTGAAAGTCGGACTCGTCTTTATTTTTCTAATAAAGAGTCTGTGACTTAAGAATCGGACAAGACTTTATTATTTAGAAAAGAGTCTGGCTTCAAAGTCGGACTCGACTTTATTTTCTAAACAAGAGTTCGATTTAAGATTCGAACTCGACTTTATTATTTAGAAAAGAGCCTGGCTTGAAAGTCGGACTCGACTTTAGTTTCTAAACAAGAGTTCGATTTAAGATTCGAACTCGACTTTATTATTTAGAAAAGAGTCTGGCTTGAAAGTCGGACTCGACTTTATTTTTCTAGTAAAGAGTCTGACTTGAAAGTCGGACTCGACTTTATTATTTAGAAAAGAGTCTGGCTTGAAAGTCGGACGCGTCTTTATTTTCTAAACAAGAGTTTGACTTGAAAGTCGGACTCGACTTTAGTTTCTAGAATAGAGTCTGGCTTGAAAGTCGGACTCGACTTTATTTTTCTAGTAAAGAGTCTGACTTAAGATTCGGACAAGACTTTATTATTTAGAAAAGAGTCTGGCTTGAAAGTCGGACTCGACTTTATTTTCTAAACAAAGTTCTATTTAAGATTCGGACTAGACTTTATTATTTAGAAAAGAGTCTGGCTTGAAAGTCGGACTCGACTTTATTATTTAGAAAAGAGTCTGGCTTGAAAGTCGGACGCGTCTTTATTTTCTAAACAAGAGTTTGACTTGAAAGTCGGACTCGACTTTAGTTTCTAGAATAGAGTCTGGCTTGAAAGTCGGACTCGACTTTATTTTTCTAGTAAAGAGTCTGACTTAAGATTCGGACAAGACTTTATTATTTAGAAAAGAGTCTGGCTTGAAAGTCGGACTCGACTTTATTTTCTAAACAAGAGTTCGATTTAAGATTCGGACTAGACTTTATTATTTAGAAAAGAGTCTGGCTTGAAAGTCGGACTCGACTTTAGTTTCTAGAATAGAGTCTGGCTTGAAAGTCGGACTCGACTTTATTTTTCTAGTAAAGAGTCTGACTTAAGATTCGGACAAGACTTTATTATTTAGAAAAGAGTCTGGCTTGAAAGTCGGACTCGACTTTATTTTTCTAGTAAAGAGTCTGTCTGACTTGAAAGTCGGACTTGACTTTATTTTTCTAGTAAAGAGTCTGGCTTAAAAGTCGGACTCGACTTTATTTTTCTAGTAAAGAGTCTGACTTAAGATTCGGACAAGACTTTATTATTTAGAAAAGAGTCTGGCTTGAAAGTCGGACTCGACTTTATTTTTCTAGTAAAGAGTCTGACTTAAGATTCGGACTAGACTTTATTGTTTAGAAAAGAGTCAAGTTATAAAGCGTGTCAAAATGAAGCGCCAACCAAATTTTGTCACTGTTTTATTTTCAGTTAATACAGTCTTTTAAATGTTGTGAAATCTTGTCAAACCTCGTGTAAAATGTTAAAATTTATGCAAAGTGCATACCTTTTAATGTTGGAACATATTTATCGCTTACTTTGTCCAGTTAACTTGTGGTGTTGGGAAGCCGCAGGATGTGCAGTTGATTTGTTGCTCTGTTCACCGTCTGTGAGGGAAATTGTTGCGGACGAACGAGAATTAATAACAAGGATCGCAATCGTGTTCCATTGGGTTTTCTCTTGTTTGGCTGCTATATATATTTATTTGCCCTGTCCAAGTTCAAAAAGTTTTCAAAAGAATCTATAATACACATAACTTTATAACGCTAAAAAACATCGATGTAAAATGCAATACAAATACTTACATAAAACTTGGTTTGACAAAACAAGTGGCACAGTAGACTAATCGTGTGTTTTAAGTTAACAAGCAAGTTTGATAAAACACGGTTGTGCGAAAGCTGGTCAACAGTAACATACAATTTGTCTACAGTGCCACTAAAAATATTTATTTAGTTCGCCCAATCAATAAAAATACGTCGCTTACGTTTACCGTAATCCTCTTAAAATAACCAACAATACTAAGTTTAAAGCAGCAGTTAAACAAAACTGTTACATCTTGTTCTGTACTAAACGTGTGTTTTTAGTCTACCAATGGCAGAAAAACGTTTAATGCTTAAAGCTAGTGGTCATAAAACTTTTTTTATCGCCACCCTTTTTTATCGAAAGTACTCATTTCAGAGCAATTGAAGGTCCACTACGAAAAAGTGGCGGGTTCAGTTGAGCTTTGGCGTGGTCCACTAGAACATGGAAAATTCCATCCCACCATGGTAATAAGCAATCCTAACGATGGGAATTCAAGGCATGGAATTTTCCATCTTATATGCTTTCCACCTTTAACGATGGGTTTGGCCAACCCCCTTTTTTGATAGTGATATGCGTGGAATTTAACTTTTTCATCTTTGTCAATCGATTTTGGCTGTCACTCCTGTTTGATATTCCCACGCATATAATAATACCGCTGTGATGTTTATTGAAAGAAAAAGTTAAAAAGAGTAGGCTACAGTATGAAAAACGAATAGCAATTTCAGGTGACAATAAATAGGTAGTTTTTAGAGGTGAAAAAGCAAAAGACAAATGTACGATGAAGAAATAAATGCAAACATGTAAATATACTGTATATACTTCACAAAATTATATATTTTATACAGTCATATCTTTGTTTTTTAAGTAAATTACTTAACTACGACAAAGGAAACTGATACCAAACGACAATATAGCATCATATAACTTTGGTTGCGTAATGTGCAGAGCCAACAGCTTGGCTTGTAAACTGAAGTAAGAAAGTACCAGGTGTCACATGTGTCATCACTGAGTGTGTACCCTGAAAAACATTTAAACACAATTTAATAAAATTTGCCAACAAAGGGAATCTTGGCCTTCTCATTTACATTAATATATAGGTGGTACTGGATACTAATAAACAAAAATTTAAAATCATGATTAGTATTTAATGCCAGTGGTTCCCAAAGTTGTATTGCATATCTAAATCTTAACATAATTTTCAGTAGTTTAAGATGTTTAAAAAAACTGTAGCTGTACTCCTCTTTTAAACAGTTTAACCAGTTAAAAGGAAAATTACATGCCTGTAAATTGTTTTACAACGGTTCTGGTGTTTAAATTTGGTTACAAAGTTTTAGAACTTTTAGTATATACATATTGGAAAGTTTGGCCTGCGTTGCATACTCATCCGAAAAGTGAAATCAGCAAATGCACAAAAATTTTAGCCATTGCTTACAGTTTTTTGGTATTTATAGAGCAATGCAAATTAACTTTATTACAACAGCACAATTTAAGACTGCTTTAAAGATTTCTCTTGTGCAATTAAGTTTCTAATCTAACCAGTATAAACATTTTAAAATAATTTTATTTTTTATAATATAAAAATAATAATAGTTAACAAAATCAACACAAAATAAATAAAGGTTTAAAAAACATACGTTTGTGATAGAAGGCTCTTTTTTTCAAGTCAAAATTGCAGAAGCTAAACTGATGCTTGATGAAACTCAAAAAAAAAATATACTTTTAAATTCTGATTAAATATATAGCACATTGATTTTTTTTGGTTCTTGCGACCTCCTTTTCATTTTTCTAAAATTTGCGCGACCCCCCAATTTTGTGTATGATACCTATAATCTAGAGTCAATTGAAATTCAAATCAAACTTTTTATTATTAGTTTTATTAGATCAGTGTATTCCAACGACCACAGGACAGGTTGGAATGCACTGATCTAATTAAGCCTCAATTTTCAATATTTAATAGAAGTAAAACAAAATGCAAAACAAGACGCTTATAATTATTCAACCGAGCGAAGAATTGCTTTAAAAAAGTCATGGATGTTGTTTACCTGCTATCAGTGACGTGCGGTGACGTTCCTAGATGGTGAGGCACTAATTTTTTCAAGCCACGCTTTTCTTTAACAATCACAAAAACGGTATCGTACTAACAAAGATAAAAAAATTAGCGGCATGCTTTTGTGGGGCGCAGCCACAATGCTTAAATTCTTTCTTTAATGTTTACATTCTTTCATTGTGGCTGCGCCCCACACTTTTTACGTTTATTATATAAATGAAAATAAGAAACAGGGAAAGACAAAAGGCGATATTTTTAAAGCACAGCCACCAGTAGCGTAGCCAGCCAAAAATTTAGGAAGGTGGGGTCTGGGCAAAAAAGCTTTTGCCATTGTATGAACTGCGTATCGAACACAAATAAATACGCGAGCAAACCGTTTCGAGCAGCAACTTACCGAGTTTTAGCGCAATACTAAAAAATCATTCACAGAGCAAAAACAAAATGACTAAAAAGTAAAACTACACCAATAAGTAACCTATAGCGAATTTAATAATAACTAAATCGTTTATGACGTAACAGTGCATGACAATTGAAGTTCTGGCATGCCTGTGATCGACTTTTGTGGTACTGCAAAACAAATATTATTTAGAGTTAACAACAGTGACGTGCGGTGACGTTCCTAGATGGTGAGGCACTATTTTTTTCAAGCCACGCTTTTCTTTAATAATCACAAAAACGGTATCGTGCTAATAAAGATAAAAAAAATAGCGGCATGCTTTCACGTTTATTACAAAAATGAAACAAGAAACAGGGAAAGTATAAAAGGCGATTTTTTTTGAAGGACCACCAGTAGCGTAGTCAGCCAAAAATTTAGGGAGGTGGGGTCTGGGCAAAAAGTTTAAACTTTTGTTGTTTAGTTTTTGCCTTTGTATGAACTGCGTATCGAACACAAATAAATACGCTAGCAAACCGTTTCGAGCAGCAACTTACTGAGTTTTAACGCAATACCAAAAAATCATTCAGAGAGCAAAAACAAAATGACTAAAAAGTAAAACTACATCAATAAGTAGCCTATAGCGAATTTAATAATAACTAAATCGTTTATGACGTAACAGTGCATGACAATTGAAGTTCTGGCATGCCGGTGATCGACTTTTGTGATACTGCAAAACAAATGTTATTAAGAGTACACAATATTTATAAATTTTTAGTCATGTCTTCTGTGGCCCCCTGGCTGAGCCTATGACCGTCACATCCACTCCTTTTTTTTACCAATCTCTTTGAAAGTTGCGTGTTATTTTTTTGTCCAGTCGTTTGATGCAAACCTTTTAAATGGGAAACAGAATTGCTTTTATATATGACTCTAACTTTAGATTGATTGAAAGTGTAAATTTTCCTCCATTTTAGTTAAATTTTATAAAAAAAAACAATCCTTTACACTGCAAGAAGTCCATGTAGAAATGTTTCATAGCTGGTACGTCACATTTGAGGCATGCCTCAAATCCTAGCTAAATCGTTTATCATGTTTTCCGAGAGAATTGGGCAAGAAAAAGGCAGTGTTGTAATCACTTAAGTCAATGACTTCACTTAAGTCACTGTTTTCAAATGACTTGACTTAAGTCATTTGGACAAATGACTTCGGTTAAAATGAAGCGTTTTTTTCAAGTATTTTTTTATAAAATTGAGCTATTTATCCGAATCTTATTTTTAAAGGACATGACTTGAAGTTGACTTGACTTGCGCAACTGATGACTTGGACTGGGACTTGTTATTTATTTAAAAACACTTGACTTGGACTTGTTTACAACACTGGAAAAAGGCACGCATAATGCAGTAGATAGAACTTTTGTGATCAGAAGAGAGAAGCTTGGACGTCACATTTCAATCGTTTATCATGTTTTCCTAGAGAATTGGGAAAGAAAAAAGGCACGCATAATGCAGTACATAGAACTTTTTTGTGATCTGAAGAGAGGCACGGCTTGGCACTGCCTCACTTCGCGTATTCAATGATTTTGAACGCTTGATATGAATAACGAAACAGAAATTGGAAACAATAACGCTTTAGGTATAGAAGTGTAAAGGATTAAAGCACCCAAAAACAAGCAATGTGTACTGTACTTTAGCAAATAATATATATTCTGTGATAAACATCTCGGCACTGCTTCACCTGCCTCCCCTGACCGCACGTCCCTGCCTGCTATAGAAAGCAGACTGGCCTTTTTTTTTATTTCGTTTTAAAATAACTAGGCTGGTGATATTTAGGTAAACTTTAGCTGCAAAAAAATTACCACATTTTCGTACTGGGGTTTATATTGCTAGTTAACATTATTTGGGTAGGGTGCGAGTTTGGATTAGGGTGCATCTTTATTTATTTATTGGAATTGCATTTTAGACAACCTGTTTCATTACTGTAAAAAGGTAGGATTCTAGACCAGCGCCCTAAGCTGCCCTAACTTTCTTCAAACGGCGCTCTTTTTAGTAACCCTATTTTTCACTTTCTCTTGGAAAAAATTAGAAACAAGTGTTTCTCAATGGATTTGTATTAGTTCGGGTCTACATATCAACCAAAAAAAGTTCCAGCTTCCCCATTTTGGATTTTCAAAATTGCCGCCATAAAATACAAGTTTTTGCTCATATATCAGCTTCTACATCATCTATGAAAGAGATTATCGTGTTAAAGTATATGTTTTGAGGGTTAAGGAACCGAAAAGAGCATTAAGAAGTACACTTAGTGGTCGCCATTGTGTTTTTCACGTTTTTCAACATTTCTGCTATTTATTTTAAGGGGTGTAAGAATTACAAATACAACATTTCCAAAAAAATATTTCCACAAACGGTCAAGCAGTCGCTGGATTAATATTATACAGCATCGACAATTTAGAGTAATTTCTAAATTACGGTCAACTAACACCAAAGGGTAATACACTCACTAATAAACAAAGCCTTAAAGCCAGTTAATTTTACAATTATATTAAGTCCGATCAACTGAACAATCCTCATCACTCTCGTAGGTCTCTTTACTGATGGAACAGTTACCACTGCAATATAGCCACATACAGTAACGCATGGTAGTATTTTCTGCAATTAAATTTGTTATGGCTGCATTGGTTTCCTGCTTTGCATTTACAGCATGTTGATTTTAATAGGGCTACCATATTTTCAGCACCCCCAAAGAGGATATTTTGCGAAGAAGAGAGTTATAAGTGACGATTTAAAATCCTAAGTTTTAAAGTGAATAGTCATACTACACGCTTTAATAATTTGCCTTTTTAAATGTGAGGTTCGGTTGCAATTTTTGCAACAACAATCAAGAAGGTAGAACTTATAAGGGTCTATCCACACAGCGCAAACGCCAGCGCAATGCGCCAGGCTAATTTTTTTTTCTGTGTGGACGCGATCTAAATTTATGCGCTGGCGAACTAAAGCAGGGGATTAACCGCTTTGTGTTTACAGAAGCTAAACGAACGTTGCATCCAACTTGTTTGGTTAAAAGTTTAAGAAAACATACTTACAATGTAGCCCAATTTAGTTCATAAAATTTGTTAATTAGGTGACATGTTTGATAGACAAATTGTACTCAGAAACTTCACAAGCTGTCGCAAAACCGTGTTTCACCAGAAAAGAAGTTTTGATTTTCTTTAGTCAACTTTCAACACTATTTGTACAAAAGCTCGACATCTTAGACCGCATTTTGTCTTTTAACAGCCGTGTATGACGTACAGTATTATAAGATGGTGAGTCACTGCAATAAGAAAAAAGCGCTGTTGCTGCTTCTTTTGTTAAAGAAAAAGAATACTAGCTTCTCAGAGTCAGAAAAACTCTAAAAAAAAAATTTTTTTCATTTTTTACAATTAACCAATCCTTATAGGTTTCTATCAACTGGTGATACATACTTCAACATTGCTAGCTCCTACCGCATGAGCAAGCAGGTTGTTAGCACAATTATCACGGAAACCTGCCAGGCTATATGGGAAGTTTTTCAAGAAAAATATATGCCCTTTCCAGATAAAGAAAATTGGAAAATAATTTCAAAACAATTCAAGGACATTTGGAATTTTCCAAACTGTCTGGGAGCTATTGATGGTAGTAGGTTAATTGAATATTTATGTAACCAATTCAACCTTATATATAGTATAGTATGATTCTAAATCCTAAATGTTGGTATTAATATAACTGTTTAGGTAAGCGCTGTATCATCAACGCACCAGCACGTTCTGGGTCTTTGTATTATAACTACAAAAAGTCATTCAGCATTGTCCTCCTTGCCATTGCTGATGCAAAATACAAATTTATAATGGTGGATGTTGGCAGTTATGGTCGAATTGGAGATGCAAGTATCTTTCGAAACTCAAGTTTTGGTAGAATGTTGCTAGACAACAAGCTTGATTTACCGAAGGACGAGCCACTTGAGGGAACAGAGGGGCCACAAATGCCGTACTGTGTTGTTGGAGACGCAGCATTTGGTTTGTCTAAACATATGGTGGAAACAATAGATCATACTCCCAAAAAGTTTATGATTACAGGTAGGCAAATATGTAAAAGAATTAATAAATTAATTTAACTGAAAATTAAGTTACAAATTTTACCTAATTAATATGCAATTAATGTGTCTTTGAACTTATTCTATAGGCACTCCAGAGCTAGAGGAAGAGTTGAGAATGCATTTGGAATTCTTGTTCAGAGATTTGCTGTTCTTAAGCAGCCCCTTAGAATGTTACCAAAAAATGCAGATAAGGTTATTAAGGCAACCTGCATTTTACATAACATTTTGTGTGAAGAACAAGGAGGGAACCCAGTCAAATACAGATCAACCATTAATAGAGGCGAGCCAGTCGCAAAATACTAGAATGCTGCCACTTCAAAGTGTGCGAGGCAGGGGAGTTTCAGATGCAGTTAACATCCGACATGCCTTTACTGAGTATTTTCTAACTGAGCATGGTGCACTTCCATGGCAAGACAGCTGTGTCTCTCGTATTTGCTAATTTGTGCCAGTTAATCAAATAAATATAACACCAATATGTGAAAAGTTTTTTATTTTATAAAAGTATAGATAATTAATTAATCAATTGCTAGTCATTAGTAGGTGTGCACGTGGTGTGCGACCTTGTAGTGCATCACATAGTAGAACTTGAATATTGGCCTTAAGTACAGTTCTTTCTGTTTAGGTAGTGAATCAATATCTTCTGCTAAAGATAGCAGGAATAAATTTGTTGCACTTTTTTCTACTTTCATCTGTTACTAAAATATTCACATGAAAATATCTTCATAAATTTGCAAAAACGAACAAGAATCTATACCTTATATTTTAGTGTTACCTCAAAATGATTAATTATATTATTTGGAAGTCAGCTAAATGCAGAAAATAAGCACTTGGTGTTAAACAACAACAAAGAAAAAGGTAATCAAATAATGGCATCTTCAGTTTCTGTTCTATGCACAAAGTAAGCAGCAGAAAGCAGTGAGATTTTAATAGAAATATTGAACAAGTTACCTTCTTCATTGTTACACAAAGCATCACATGTTTTCAATATAGCCTCATCTATGTTGGGTACCCTTTTTCTCTTTCTGCTTTCTGTTTAAGTGAAATAGACAAGACTGCAATTCAAATAATTAAGACAGAAAACCTTTTAGGTGATAAATTATTAATAAGTAAACCTATTTCTAAACTTTGTCTTAATTTATAATTCTCACTAGATGTACTAGGAACATCAAAAATTTCTGGTTCTACAGATTCTTGGTCTGAATTACTCTTTTCTGAGTGGTGGCTATTCTCATCAATTGACAAGTCAGTAGCCAAAAAATTTGAAGTTGTTCTAAAAAAACAGATTTTAGATTTACAATTAGTCTAATAAAGTATTTATATGCAAGTTTAGGAAGACCAAATGTACTTTTGTACAGAAACAATAATAGCTACAGCCACATGGTAACTACTTACACTCTGTTCTTAAAATATGGATCTATAACTCTGCATTGTTTTAAAATGAGGCCAAAATGTTTCTTTTGTTGCTGAACTTCCCGATTTAAATTTTCCCTCCGATTTTCCCTTTTCTCTCTTATATTTTTCTTTTAATCGTTTCCACAATTCCTTTGCTGACTTTCTTGTTGAAATTTCTAAAAATAAATATCGTAATAACAAATATTCCATGGTTTTTAGAGGTGAAATACAGCTATAAACAGATGTAAGCTATTGAAACTAATAAATAATGGTTAAATGAATTTTCAAATTTAGCCTCAAACATTTTGGCGCAAATTATACTGGTACCTGGAAATCTGCAATCTTCTAAAATTGTATCCCACGCATTATATCCACAATATCGATGCGATAATGGTTGGGATGGCCAGCATCGTAGATTATAGCATTTTGCTGAACGGCACATATAAAATGCTGCAAATCTTCAATATTTATTTTATTCATTGTTTAGATCTTATTGAAAACTAGTCGGGAATTGAAAATAACTGTGTTATTAATCGTATTTTGACACCCAACATTTCACAAAGGCGGCTATCTAGTTTCAGTAGCATTCTGTAAAACCTGTTCAGAAACAAAACAAATCCTGGGCGCCTCAATTGTTTGCGCTTACGCCTGGAACGGAGAACTTTTCGCAAGCGTAGGCGCAGGCGTACGCGCAAGATTTACGCTGCGTACATAGGACCTAAGGCAATTTTAGCATGTTTCGTGGCTACAGTATTTTTTTGGAAATAAATACCAAGTCTCGCCTAAAAGTCTTGTTGAAGGTATAAGCCACTAACTTCAAACATTTTAGGCATTTTTAAGCGTCCTCGGAGGACCATTTACTTTTCTTGAGAAAAGAGGACAAATTCAGATAGTTTAAGAAAGGCAACAAGCGGCGGCAACGGTTGATCGCGTTTCTTCCGCGCAATGTTTGACGCAAAAACGGCGTTCACACCACTGATCTCTATGAAACCTGGACAGCGCAACTAGTGGTTGAAAATTGAAGCCAATTAGAAGGCTTCTACGCCATCTTGAAAGGTTCCAAAACTGCGTAAATTTATATTCTTTATTTAATAAAAAAACTCACCCACCCAAACACCCAAATAATGTTTCGTTGTGGTAGAATTCTAGACCAGCACCGGTTTAGTCCTCCGCACTGTGACTGTTCATAGGTTTAGTCAAATAATTTTGATTGCAGGAACACGCCTAGATTTTTTGAACTGGAATTCATCACTAAACCATTTAAGTAAAGCCTGCAAGTAATTCCACTTAAACTGCATGAGTATAGTTATTTTTTAATAAATATCAGAATTTCAACAATAGTTTATTTTTTGCATGTAACTAGTTTGATATTAAACTAACAATATAATTGTTGTTGCTGATTTGAGTATCTAATATCACTTAGATTTAATAATATAGTAACTAACCTGTAAATATTTCCTAAAGACTTTTGTACTGTGAAAAATAAAAAAAAACTTGGAATATAAAAGTACAAAAAAGCATATAAAAATACAAGACACAACAATACATTGCACCAAAATGTTTGATACAGGATAGAAAAAGAGAATAGAAAGAGGTAAAACTAAACACCAGGAGCATATGAAATTGAAAACAACTAGACTGTACAAAAGTGCAAGACACTACTATACATTAAAAAAAATTGCTTTTTACTGCGAACTTAATCGTTGTTTTCGCAGATGGTTTGTTGCTCTGTATTTGCTGCTCGAATTTCCCCTCTGATTTCTCTCATGGTTGCTGTATTGCGGCAAAGCATGTTGTAAACGTTTTCCTCAAACAATATAAAACAGGTTACTAAGAGTATGTACATTTTTTTTACATACACCTACATTCATATTTCCGCTTGATCAGAACGTTTCCTTTTTTGGATGGTTTTGATGTGGTGGGCATAGATACTTGATGGAGTGGCTGCACCGGATCCCTCCCAACTCCTCAAGTGTTATCACTTCTGTAAAATATAACCAAAGTATATGTTAAGTTGAATTGATTGAAACCAAACAAATATAAAAATACCATCTTGTGGTGTAGCTTCATCTTGTGTGAAATCAATAATTGGACTGGAGGTTTGGGGAAAGTTGCCAACAGTCCTATGAGAAACCACAGTTGTTAACAGAGCACATTTAAAAAAATTCTATTAGTTTTAGAAATCACTCACACTTTATGCCTCAAATGCTCTTGCAAAAATTTAAGAGCCTCATAGTGCTCCCAAACTGGTAGATTTGCAGCAGCAGCAACACTTTTTTGTGCATTTTCATTCTTCCTCTTTTCTTTAGCAAAGCGATCTCTCAAACTCTTAAAAATTTATCTAAACAAAAGTCTACAACAGAACACCAAAATAATTAAATCAAACCAACATTATTGCATCTTTCAATCTTTTTGCGACACTTCTTCAAAAAAAAATATTAGGGAAAGACAAACTCCATCCTTACCATAAATCAATATTACATAAACCTTCTATCAAGTAAACTAACTTAAAACTACGAAATTGTCCCGTTGCAACAAGTTCTGCACACAGCTCTTCAGTCTGCAAGTAGTGCGGCTGACGGCAAAGTTAAATCAGATTTAACTTTTCTGTTTCAAGCGAAAAAATCACGCCGTCACGTCATGACGCCGTCTGGTGTGAATACCCCGTCGCTTGCCGTCGAACGCAAAAACGCGCCACTTGCCGCCAACCGCGTCTGGTGTGAATCTTGCTTTTTTAAGAATGTTTATAAAAATCGCTGTACTGCTACTATAGAACACATGTGACAAAATAAGATTGGTCTCCCACTCACCTAATTAAGAAATTTACAACGAAATGACTTTTTCGAAGCCTAATATTTGTCAAAAAATGTAGGCTATTTTTACTCGTATAGTGAAGAATTCAAGGGCAATTTTGAAATTTATCCTCTCTGAGGAATCTGTGCTGCTACTGTAGAACACATGAAACAAAATAAGATTGATCTCCCACTCACCTAATTAAGAAATTTACATCGAAATGATTTTTTCGAAGCCTAATATTTGTCAAAAAAGTGAAGTAGGCTATTTTTACTCGTATAGTGAAGAATTCAAGGGCGATTTTGAAAACCATTCCACCTGAGGAAGTTCATAAAAATCGCTGTACTGCTACTATAGAACACATGTGACAAAATAAGATTGGTCTCCCACTCACCAAATTAAGAAATTTACAATGAAATGACTTTTTCGAAGCCTAATATTCGTCAAAAAATAGCAGTATTTTTACTCGTATAGTAAAGAATTCAAGGGCGATTTTGAAAACTATCCTCTCTGAGGAAGTTTATGAAAATCGCTGTACTGCTACTATAGAACACATGTGACAAAATAAGATTGGTCTCCCACTCACCTAATAAAGAAATTTACAACGAAATGACTTTTTCGAAGCCTTATGAACGTCAAAAATGGAAGTAGGCTATTTTTACTCGTACCGGTATAGTGAAGAATTCAAGGGCGATTTTGAAAACTATCCTCTCTGAGGATATTTGAAAAAAAGCAAAAAAATTACAAAAAATTATTTCGCCGAAATGACAATGGTGTTTTACTGTCTGCGATCCAAGTGTTGCTGAAGACGAAGATGAATGTTGTTTTCAGAATGTCTCGTTTTCAGATATTTCGAATACCGAATCTATTCAATTGGCATACTTTAGTATTTTTGTAATTAATTTGTTAATACAACCACCACCAATGTTCAGAATTAGTAATATTAATAATTATGTTTTTGATTCGTGTTGTTTTTTTACCAATTGGCAATCAGACGAATAAGTTTCAAAAAGTCCTGTAAATAGCTTTTGTAAAACTCATTTGCTGCAAACCTATTTCTGTAAATAAGTACTTTCATATGAATGGGTTTAACCGAAAACTTGTATTTTTCGTTTAATATAGTCCATGGAGCGGGAATTGTTATTTAGGATGCTCCTTTGCGACTTTTATGATGTCTAATCATCCTATCGTTCGATAGTTTTGTTGAATAATCGCCACCTTGACGTTTATTATTTTTCGGAATAAAAAAAATCTCGTTGCTCCTTGGGCGCGCGATCGACATGTCGTAAAACTCATAGCGCATTTTCCTGCGTGGACATAAAATCAAATAATATTTATTGCCTTAAAAAATCAATTTTGATGTTCCTAACTTAAGACTTTTATGTTTAAAGATTTCCTAAAGCCTCTTACCGCGCAAAATTTAGGTAAAAGTGGTAAAATATCGAATAAACGAGATTTTACTTACGTTGGACAAGCATGGTACCGAAATATGCATTTGCTGAAATATTACGCAGTGGTTGTTGCTACATATTAAGGTACGTTTGTCATTTTTTAAATGCAATTTGGCAATATTCAAAACAAACTTACAATATTTCGAATTGAAAATATCTTAAACTTATTTTCTCAACTTTTTTAAAATCTGTTCTTTTGAAAGTTCAGGCATTGTAACTATTGTAGGAGCCAGAGCAGTGCACACGCCAGCTTTAATTTTCGAATGGCCGAGCGAATGACCGCTCGGCACTAGCACGATAGAATAGGCGTGTCGCGTAACGCAAATAATGAAAGGATGCGCTACAAAACCCCCCACCATTATTGCGTAAGTCACGTTCGGTAACGAGCCGAATGGGAACAGAGGGTTGCGGATGGAATATCGGGACGTTGCGGTAAACATTTGGCTAAAAGTGGGGCGAGTATTTTCCATGTTTAATAAATCATTATCAGTGTAAGCCGGTTTAAGTCGGTCAATCGAAACATATCTCTACACGGCCATTAGCATTAATTTTGAAAAATTTACTGTTTCTTTCTATAACGTTGAACGGGCCGTCGTAAAGACACTGTAAGGGCGATCTCTGACAGTCACGACGCACGAAAACAAATTTACACGTTTGAAGTATACGCGGTTACACTTACTATGCGATTGTCTGTGTCGTGATGTCGCAATTGATTTCCGGAAGTTGGACAGGAATGTTGTTACCTCCGCTGGGGTTGTAGAGGTGCCGTGTGACGGTGGTTAGAAAAACTCCCCTGGTAATCGCAGTGGCACCCGTACACCAGCTCTGCGGCAGAACAACCGATGTCTTCCTTCGGGGCCGTGCGAATTTCGAGCATGACTGCAGGAAGTTGGTCCACACAGTGGTTGTTGTCCAACCGGGCTTTGAGTGCTGCTTTTGCCGATGGAGCCTTTCCACTATTCCATTGGATTGCTAGTGAAACGATCTATAGAAGTAAATATGTAAGAGTAACCCTGCGACATCGGAAGCGGTCCGACTTAGTCGGGGAGCGAAAATGAACCAAGCTGTGACACTGTATGGCGGTGAATTTTCGCGCGCTGGCATTGTAAACACACCTGCGAGCCCACAGCCCACATCTTTGTTTAAGCTATGCCAAATGAAACGGGAAACTAGCCGCGCGAATACCTGGATGTAAAAGGTTGTGTAGTACGGCAAAGAAAATGCGCTTAAATGCTAGTGGCACAACGGGTCTATAGGGTGGTTTTTCAAAACGTCGCATAAAAAATAGTATCGCTGAGCGGAAGGTCCTGAAATTTAAGTGACGTTACAGCTGTTCGGTATGCACGAATGTCACGATTACCTTTTTGTGCTGCAGCCAAAGCGGCAAAATCTATCGCAGGAGACATCGTTGAATCTATAGCAACGCGAGATAGTGCATCTGCGGAAGAATTGTGAGTGCCATTAATATGTCGAATATCCGTTGTAAACTCTCAAATGAAAGACAAGTGACGAACCTGGCGTGAAGAATTTTCTGTCGAACGCAATGGCTTTTGGTCAGTGAGCACTGAAAATTGTCGTCCTTCTACAAAGTATCTAAAATGCCGAATGGCCAAATATACTGCGAGAAGTTCGCGGTCGAACGCACTGTACCTGGTTTCGGCGGGTAAAGAAATGCAATCGGTTGCCACTTGCCATCGAGGTATTGTTCGAGAGATGCGCCCACAGCAACTGCAGAAGCATCTGTTGTTATCGTGTTGCCGCATCAGGTTTGGGATGTACCAGCATCGTTGCTTTGGCAAGTGTGTGTTTTGATGCTAGAAAAGCAGTTGTACAGAGTCGTTGTTCCATACGAAATCCACCCAGGGCAAGGTGGAGAATTATTGCTGCTCCTGGGATGAACCTATGGTAAAAGTTTAAGAGCCCCGAAACTCACGAAGGCCTTTCTTGGATGTCGGTTGCGGGAAATTCTTAACAGCTTCAAATCTTCCGGCAAGTGGCGCGATTCTTTCAGTTGAAATGCGGTGTCCTAGAAATTCAAGCTCCGAATTGCCGAACTCGCACACTTGTCTGGATTCACGACTAAAGGACTATACCGAATTTCGCAAGCCTTTGAAACAATTGACGCAAGTGCCGTCGGTGTGCACTTTTGGTCGGACTGAATACAAGATAGTCATCTAGAGATAAAATCAAGCCCAAACTTGAAATGTCTGGGCTGCATTAACAACCCGAATGGCATAATAACGGCGTTTTTGGTACATCTTCTGCTGCTACTGGAATGTGGTGATAGGCACGGACGAGGTCTATTTAAGTTAGTAGATGAGTCCTGTATAAGAGGAATCGGATATCGATCAGGAATAGTTCGACTGTTTAGATTCCTATAATCGCCACATGCATGGCCTTTGCCGGACTTTTTGCAAACCATGTGCAAGGGCGAAGCCCGTGTACTACTAGACGAACGGCGCACGATTCATAAGTCTAGAAGATTTTGGAATTCCGCTTTAGCGATTTTCATCTTTTCAGGGTGCCTTTGTATGTACTGGGGGACCATGGTTACGATGCGATGCTTAATATTGTGTTTCAAAGAAACGTCATTGTAAACCGGCGCTTTGAATAGAAGGAAACTCTTTAAACAGTTTTCCAAACTCTTATGTCGAAAAAAATCTGCGCCGAGAATCGGTTGCGTGACTTCGGCTATAATAAAAGACCATACATACTTTTTGCTGAGCCCGATGTCTAAGTTGATCGACCGCGTACCAAATGTTGCGATGGTGCTTCCGTTTGCTGCAACGAGCTCCAGCTTTCTTTTGCAACTGTTGCGATCCGGCATGGACAATATTGATCGCAGCACCGGAGTCCACGAGGTACCTTTGTCCAGTGGTGAGGTTATTAACGTGGAGAAGGCGGCGAGAACAACCAGCGGCACTAGCCGCCATTAGTGGCTGGTTGAGGCGTTTTCCTTGTACTCGCATGGAGAAACGCACTTTTGTGTTTTAGGACCGAATCACCTGTGGTACCTGCACAGTCGTTGAGCGTCGCGCAGGTTTCTTGTTTGCGGCGTATTGCGATTCATAATTTCAATGGCTTTTTGCAGTTGATTGACTTGAGCCAAAACGGGTGACGTGTCCATCAGATCAACCTGCGCCAAAGCTACTCGCAAATTGCCTGGTAATCGTTGAAGAAAAAGTTCGCGAATCAAATTTTTCATATCTTCTTCGCCCATAAGATGTTGCATTTCTAAAGGCTTGCGATCGCCCAGGTCTTCATGTCGAAGAAGTTTCTGTAAGCGTTGACTTTGTTTTCGATAGTGTCACGCCTTTCACACTGTATTGTGCTTCTACTTGTAAAAAACATCTTGTGGCCATAATGGCGGAATTTTTACAGCAACGGCTGCGACATTTTCTTCGTCCATCAAAGAATTAGATGTGAAGTGCGTTAAACATAAGCTAGCCTACAACCTAGCAATGTGTTTGTGGTATTGGTTGAAAGCCTTTGCACCTCGTCAAGGTTCCAGTCAGTTGCAATGGTGTTTTTCAGAAAAAAAACATTACACAAAAAAGTTACTATATATAATAACATCTCTCTTTTCTGATGAAATCAAAAAACAAATTTAGCTCAGTGGGATATTTAAGTTGGCAAATATCTCGTTAAAAAAACTATGTTTAAACAATAGAAACATTCAGAACTATTAACTGTTTTATGATTATGCATTTAAGCAAAATATTCTGTCATGGTTTCTAGGGTGTTTGAAATGTATTATTAGGAAAAAATATAAACAATTATTCAGGTATTCAAGTACAGCCAAAAGACGAAGTATTACTTAACTCAATTTAGTATTTTTCCAAATATTACGGGATGATAACCTAAAAAACTTTTTAGTTTTCAACAAAACATCAGCAGAATAAAAGAAAAACATAATATTTTTCTGCTAGAATTTTAATGCGAAGAGTTCTAAATTTATTTGTTGTTAAGAAAACTCCCAGATACTTAGGTGGAAATATAATCTTATGTAGCAAAGAAGGTAAGTAGTAGCTGAGGCGTAGCGAGGGTATTTTGCGCCCGGGGGCAAACTATACTCCTTGATGTTTGATCACATTTTTTTCGTGTCCCCCTTGGTACCCATGCCTTGCGCCCCCCTCTCTCTACGAAAAGCACTTCGGCATTTTTAATTAAATATCACTGAGACAACTTGAAAATAGTGAAGTTTGTCGTCGGTCGCGCAAAATGCGAAAAAAAATTGGGTTTGATTGGCGCTAAACTGTAAATTCAGGAGGATTTTAGCATTGGACACACAATAAATTGCTCGTGTACGTACGAGATGATTTGGACAAATGTGTCGTGAGGGCATTCACTCCACAGTTGCAAGGCTGCGCGATATCAGCGCAAAAATTGAACTTTGCGCTATCGTGTTTCAAAAGATGTGAACAAATATTGCAAAAACATTATCGATTCGCGCGAAAAAGTTTGAGTCCTCTGTTGCTAGCCTTTGTTATCCAATTAAATAAAACATGGATAAAAAATAGTTCGAACGGTGGATCAATTTTATCGTTTATCTATAAGTTAGCAAATTTTTAAATATATCCGTTATACCTTCAATGATATATGAGAACATGCAATGGCACTCAAAGAGACTTTGTGCTAAAAAAAGTTAACATCTAAGTAGAAAAGATTCGCGCAGAGCGCGAACATTTTTTGCCGTTTTAATGTTAAAATTGGCAAAAACAGAGTTTGTACAGCGCTGTAGGAATGGTGTACACAACACAGCGAAAAAACATTGGAATCATTGCAAAAATTAAATATTAACTTAGAGCTAGCCCCCAAAAAAGTATGAGCAACTAACTCGAAATGCGAAAAAAGAGGACACATTTGGAGATTTTTGAGCGTCCTGATTCAGTTTACTTGAGAAAAGAGGACATAAGGTAGAGACCTACTGTAGAGTCAGAGCTGGACTCGGGACTCGACATGGCCGGAGTCGGACTCTGTTTTTTTTTAACCGACTCCGCAGCCCGCCCTGTTTTATACGGAAACAGTTAAGAAGCGTTTTGGTTACAAACTACACGATGACTCATAATCACTGTAGCAAACTGGTCAATCACGTCATCGAAATCTGTTGTTTCCAATGTTTCTCTTTCAACTCTAAGAATAGCAACATCTTTGAGACGATCCTGTTCGATTGATGCACGTGACGTTGCACGCAGATACGACAAAATAAGTTTCAATTTGTAAAACCAACAAACTCTAAAGGAGTTTTTGGTAGAGCTTCAGTTTGGTTACTAAGCAGCATTCGGCAATCACCAATTTCAATAAAAGGATCGTTGCCAATGATGTTCGTGTCCTAGAAATTCGCAAAATCTGCACAATTTCCACGCGTTGCATCCTCATCTGTGTCAGATAGAAGAGTCTTTGACGTCCAGAAAATATCCAAATTTATATTGTTCAGGTCTTTAGCCGTGAAAAACCGTGTTGACTTCTCATATTGAAGCCGATTAAATACATTAAGTCCAGCATCTCTTGACAGTTCTCCGGCTCAAGCACCAGATCGAGTATTTTGTTTTTGGCCTATTATACAGCAGCTTGGCTTAAACCATCACGAAATAAGTCTTGGCTTTTATAGTGATTCTGATGGTTTAGTTTGGTGTTCATTCTGTTTTTTTATGATGTCCTGTACTGTAACTGAAGAAGTAAGCCATAGTTCATGGTTTTGCGATTTGCGAGTTTTACTACTAATTTTTATTAGTTTTTCAGTTGCTGGACTATAATTGCTACTTTTACGACCGATTAGGGCTATGTTTAGTCGGAACAATTATACGGTATAGTTGTGCAGTTGGGTTGGGCACCACTATTACGACTGTGCAAACTTTTTTGCCCAACTCAACGATTGAAACTTCTTGTTTTTTTTTCTGTTTTGTTGACAGTTGTATTTAGCACAGTGTGACTACCATTGCATGTTTTTCAAAGAAAAACGGTCCTATGTAAATTATAGTTTGGCTAACTTATAGATAAACGATAAAAGTTATCATCCCTTTTAGGACTATTTCATATATGATAACAAGCTAGAAACACGGAGACACGAACCCTTTTTTAACAAATAAACAGAACTTTTTCGCGCTACGTGCGACCAACGATTACACTTTCGGTTTAATAAAGGTTAAGAACACTAAGCTAGACGAAACCAACTGCACGCAGAATCAGTATCTTGGCTGCTGTGATGGCCGGTAACAGCATCAGTCTGGGTGTGGGTTACGTATCAGATGACGTCTGTCACAGCCCATCTTGCTTGTGACGCTTTATGCCCTTGTTGTGAAAAATTGGCTTAGCTACGCCTCTGAGTAGTAGTACCAATATAATTAGGTGAAAAAATAGTTATGCCAGAATACTTAAAATGGGGGCGCTTACAGCCACTCATTAGCAGTGGAGCTCATGTTGGCAGGTCGTTTGTTTACTAATTAGAAAGACGGAGCACAAACAACCGGTTTAAAATTAAATAATCTTTGGTAAGGGGTATATCTGTACACGGTACACCAACCAAAAATTAAAAAAGCTATGTACTGTTGAATGTTTGCTTACAATTGTTCGTAAATCTTTACAGTGTCCCAAATTCCAAATGGAAAGAGCTATTTACGTCAAGTTTTAAACTTTGATTATGTTTAAAATTTGCCAAATAGATGGAGAACTATTTTGCAAATGTATAATATTACACAATGCTTGATATTAAAAAAGGCGCTAAAAATCACTACCTTTAAAAAACTTTAGGCTCACCCTTGGCATATAGCTAAAATTGCCATTGTAGAGAGACAAAGAATGTTAATAACTTCACATATTTATGGATTAGTAATAGGGTTTAAACATGACAAAAAAGAAAACTTGAGTATGTAGCAATATTTAGTACTCATTTAATTGTCTTTTGTGTATCATCAATCTCACGACTACAATGTAGATACTGCATTCAAATCGAATTGTTCATTGTCGACTGCTTCTAACATACGAGCACTTCAATTGGTTACTTGAGTAACAGACAAGACTTTATTCGATACTGATCTTCATAATAGCGAATTATAATAATTCCCAATATGGCTAAAACAAAAGCACTTCGATTGACAAAGCCACGAAAGGGCCAAACGCATGTCCGTTAAATCACAAAATTTCATTACGATATAACTTTTACTCGAGTTGTTTGCAGGGCGTATCAAAATTATTAAAGTTCTGCCTTGAATCAGAATCAAGATTTCACATAATAGTTATCATTTTTTCTAAATTATTTTCATCTAGCTTAAATGTAAGAAGATATGCCATCTAGATTAAACGCGTTAAAATAGTTATTAAATGCGATTATATTTGTTGTGATCCTTGACCCACCCAAACGCTAACCCGCACCCTAACCCAAATAAGATGGTGCGTTGTGGTAGTATTCAATTGCTCAACGCACATTATTTGGGTTAGGGAACAAATATAATCGCACTCAATAATTGTTTTGACGCGTTCTGGTGATATTCTCGCCAAGTGGTTCTTAACCTTGCTGCACCCCTTTTACAATTGCCTAAATAACAAAACCATTGTAATTTTATTCGTATACGAGTAACTACTGATAACACAATACTTTTGAGAAAAGAAATAAGTTACAGTAATACCCCGCGTTCCCTGGTTAAAAAACCCTGTTCAAGAACAACGCAAAAAACTTCAATAAATAGTCATGTTTAATGAAATAGAAAATGCTAGATCTAAATCACCAAGCAAGACCCTGGTGCAACAACTTTATACTCATTATGCTTTACAAAAGTTATAGTACAAATTTTTTTTTTAAATATAGATAAATATAATTATTGTAATTATAAATGGTTACTGTTAGAAAAACATGGCAACTTTGATAGTTGTTTAGGCGTGGCTTAGTTGTTTTTTTAGATGTCATTAAAATTTATTATTTATCATTATAACAGCACTGATATTGTCAAAAATTAGTATGTCTGACGAATTCAAAGAGCATATAACTGAAGCTGTTAATGAGCTTGCTGCTGTAATTAAGAAATCAATTCAGCAAACTTCGCAAGAATTAACTCAAAAATGTGTGAGTAATCATTATCTTTATCAAAATGTTAGCAATATGCTACCTAGTACCAAACGCATTTTAGTTGGGCCAAAAACAGATGTGCTTCACAATCCAACACTGCACTTTAGTGCAACTAAATATGAAAAACATTCCTTGATCCAAAATCAAACCATATATCAAAGATATGTTAGCGACATAAAAGTAAAAAAAAAAAAAAAAGTCTGTGTAAAGTTAGTTAACCTGGTGTGGTGCTCATAGAAAAGCCTGTTAAATCAGGACCGATCATTCACTGCAACTGTGCAGTTTAGTCATCCAAGTCGACAACCCTCTGCTTCATTCTACAGTTATAAATATTGACAATTTTGCTATACGTTTAACAGGTTGGCAACTTCAAAACAAAATTGATAAAAAAGAATAAATATTTTTTCATCTTAACACCTTTATCAATTTGTTAATATGTCAGTGTATTGTGACCTAACATGAAATATATGATGCGTTTTGTAACCTTTTGCATATTTTCAAGATTCCGGAAAATAAAAGTATTGTTTTTAAAGATGAACTTAAACCTGTAACGGAGTGTTGCATTAAACACTCCAGCAGTATATAAAACCTGTAAGTTATTTTTGTTTTATAATTTATCGAGGGTACCTTATGTTACATAAACCATAATTAGTGGCAAAACTACTCCTAGGGCCAACAATAAACTAAATACTTCTTAAGAACATAAAAAATAGTTTGTTCGTACGTAAAATAAATTTTATATGCATATTAGTGTTAATGCCATTTCAAAAAATATTGAACTTTCATCAACCATATAATTATTTTTTTGACAGTGTATATTATGCAGGATGAGGATTTTAAATCAGTAGGAGATTTTGTTGGATTTATTTTGTATTTAGCTAAATGTTTTTTGGTGTGGTAAAAGTGTTTTATAGTACAAACTGCATTTTATTTGTAATAAAAAGTACTTAGTCTGTTTAATTTTACATTTGTATTGCCAGAATAATAAATGTTGTATTTAGGAATATAAGCATTCTCTACCTTCATGCTTCAAGGACAGCGATTTGTGCCAACTGCAATTAATGGAGGGCGGAAAAAGCCCAGAAATTTGCAAAAATTTTGTAGCCGTACTGTGATTTGTATTCCACCAGAATCCATATATTTTGAAAGCAGTACTTTAAAAATTGAGCAAATTAAAATTCCCCGTGGAAAGGGTCGTCACAATCTTGGTGAGATGGGTCTTATAGGTAAAATTTCTATATGTCAGCAAAATGAAATTTCAAGCCTTTTCAAGGAAATGTTTTCATTTCCTGCTACTTCTAATGGAATTTTAAAATTCGATTACCTTGGAAACTTACCTGGAATGAAAATCTTAAAGTTAATCAATCATTTCGGTGGGATGCAGCTGCTGTTTTATCTTTAGGCAGGACATAATATATATACATACTTGTTAATCAAGATCACGATTTTATTGGAAACGGTGTACCAAAAAAGGGTAAATGTTTAATTGATTTTGAAGTATAATTTTTCATCAAGTATTTAGTTGGTCTTACTAAACAACTTTAAACTAATCATAAGGGCCATTTTTATATGACCTTAAAAAATCAATAATATGACTTTATGTGAAAATCGTGTATTTTTACATTCGAACAACGTCACTCACGGAACTAAAGAGTAAAACATACGCAACATAACAGTAATACACATCCATTTTTATTTTAAACCACTGTTGTAGTACAGGTGGAATGTTAGAGTTTTTGAAGTTACGATTTGGACGTACAAATGACTTTAGTAAGGAAAATGAGCGCTACACAGACGCTGATGTGGGTTGACACTTCTGCAGTTTCGCATAAATCGCTGGTGAAATGTCTTCTTGTCTTTGTAGCTCCATAATTTGTTTCACATCGTTTTTGTCCAATCGCTTCTTAATGTAATTTTTGAGCTCAGGATCTACATACAACTTTCCATTTTGAGTATTAAGTTTGAAATATTGTTGTAGTGGAGGCATATTTCTGTTAACTGACTAGTCAACTTTGGATCGTTGACTAACTCCTTCACCTTCCCATGCATTGACTATTTCTTTCACTTGTGGAAGTCTCTCGGCATAATATTGAGCAGCCCTCAACCAGCTACCCCAACGAGTAAGGTGGTATGTCACATGAATCGAAATCGACAGCTCTGCTTCTGTTCTTGGAGATATACTTGCTTTCTCACTTTTGCAATCAAATTGTCTACTTCGGGGTAGGAGGCTTTTATTTTCAAGGCGCAATTGTGCAGTATTGATAGATGCGCAACACATGTTACATGAGTTTAGGATATACCTCTTTTAAGACTTTTCCAGCGCAGCACATGTAAGCTTGCTGCGTCAGATATCAATAAATTTACTTGCTCTCTGTTAATTTTGAGTTCTTTCACCACATCGTCAAGTTCATGTATTATCTTCTGACTATTTGGCGATCTGTCTAGCACAGAGCATTTAACTAGAAAATAAGATTCAGGCTTGTCCAGTGTACCACAAAGCGTGTGCAGAATTGTTTTGCCTCTTTGTGACCTCATATTGCAATGTGTGACCTCATAAAATATAGGTCTGTAAGTGTTATGTAGGCTAATCCTACAGTTTGAACTCAGAAATTGCCTTACTTTCTTAGTGCTTAATTGCTTTCACCGCTTAAATATTTAAAGTATACAACGATATGACTTTATAACTCAAAAAGCTGATTTATGACCTAACCAGGAAAATATGACTTCATAACTTTCTTAATATACCTCATAGCGATGCGGTTTTTGCGTTAAAATTGATTTCACGACTTACTGATGCATAGAAAAAAATATGACTTTAAATGGCCCTACTAATCATATTGCAATGGTTAATATGACTAAAAATGCAGTTTTGCCAAACTAATGAGGGGAACATTTATTTACAGAATCCTTTGTAAATGTGGTGTATTAGTGACTATCCCTAGTTGTCTCTGTATATTCATCCGACTTATGTTTTTAAATTAAATCGGACAACTTTTCATTCCGATTTAAGCTAAATCGGACAAAAAAGTTGTCCGTAGAAGCGTATTTGTTTTTTTCCAAACCGCGCCCCATAAAAAAATACCGAATTGTTGACAATATTGTCAATAGCGAATCTGTCACTAATTTAGAATGGCAACTATGGGTGAAGGAGGTAATTTCACTTTTGAAATAATTTAAATTTGAACCGAAGAAAAGTGTATACTTATTTTGAAACCTAGAATAAAGATTATCTTGTTGTATATATGCCTAAATATATTTTGTACGTATATATTATGATGCAAGAAAACTGTTGGTAACACGATCGCGTCACAACTGTTTTCATCAGTCCAACTTTACTGGTCTGGCCGATAAGACGAGCCCTTAAAAAAGCGGTAATTCTCCTACTGAATCATATTACATATGCCCTTATACTTTATGAACTCTACTAATTAGCACCAATTCATATACTTTTTACCATACACAACACATACGGTACTACAACAGCACATAACTTCAATATAATTTTAACGCACAGCATCAAATTATTTTAATCTCTACATTGCATATTTTTCTACTCTCAACAAAACCGACAGAAACTTAGACTTCGGTCGAAATCGATCCGGGAAGTATATTGCATGAGAGTTGGACGTGGATAACTTATATTCATGAAAGTTTTACAATTTCAAGGTAAAATTGAATAAGTTGCAGGAATTTACGTAATAAGTTCAAAGCCCATACAGAAGTAGGTATCATTTTGAACATTTCGAATAACTAATGAACAAAGAGTTATTCGAAACGTTCAAAATGATACCTATCTTCTGTGTGGGCTTTGATATACTTATTACGTCTTACAACAACTCCAACCATTGTGCTCCAAAGTTGATAGGAGTTTGTTGTTCTTATAAAAATATATTGGCTGAAATAATATTATGTACCGGTATTTAATACATTATTACCGAAAATCAAACAAGATAACATTCCAGGATTTGCACAAATTACAGGATCTCCATTAGTCCCGTAGGCCGAATAGTTTTGTAATTAATAATTGTAAACATAACGTTTTACTTTATCAATGTACTTAGTTGTGGAATATTCCCCGACACCTGTTTTCCACCAATATGATATTCATTTACTGTTAAAAATAGGATTGAAATTAATACCGGTGGCATAAACCACACATAAAGGTGTTGCTGAACACCCGAACAAAAAATCTAGGTGGTATTTCTCCACCTTTCTTTTGATTTCCCTTTTTTTCCCTTTTGGATTTACAACATAAGCGGTGATAACTGCATCGAAAAAATGTCGCCTGACAACACCATGCATCACATTGACAACTATGAGGTTGATACATTAAGCTTGTACGACTACTGGGCTATATCATCAGATGAATTCGCTGCACTCTTGTCACTTACTAAATTTTATTCCGCCGTTCGGGCCGCTTTATTAATTCAGTTGACTCTACCAGCAACCACATGCACTGCAGAAAGATCATTTGGTGCAGGGGTCGGGAACCTTTTTAGCTAAGGAAGCCATATAAGCCAAATATCATTGGTTGTTTTACAATGAGAGCCAGTAAATCGAGCAGGGCCGGTTGTTTTGTTCTCGTTTAAAGGACAGAACACGCTATGCACCAAAAATAAATTAGCTGAGTTTGCGCAACTTTGATTACGTATTTCAGTTGAAAGAATAGGGCCCTTTGGATATTAAGAGATTTCTTCAAACGAGAAGATGACAGTCTCGAAACATAAATAGGATTCGCGCATATCGTCGAAAAATTTATGTGTGTTAATAAAAGGAAAACTAGATTAAAGTTAGGAAAGCAGTCGTGGTCGCGTGCAGTTTTATTTGAGATCTATGTCAGATGCTTATGGTATGCTGAGCGTGCATCGTGACAAACTCAACACATAGAAACAGACAAATATGGAAGAGACACCAGAAGACTAAATTTACTATTTAAATAAACATTGTCTAAATTTATTTCGTTATCTAAATAAACATTGTCTAAAGTTAATTAGTAAATTTAATTACTTAGAATGTTTTTTTGTGCTTTTGAAATTACTACATATTCAGTGCGCTAAATCAGTTTTATCAAGTAAATAATGGAATAAAGTCGATTTGTATATAAATTTATTCTGATATTTCTGCGGGCGCCCCTGGGACCACTCAACAAAAAACCTACAAGGTATGTTTTATTGCGTTGCACTATGATGGAAAAACACAATTGCGGAAAGAAAAAAATTGCATATAAAACTTATCGCAAATATTAATAAAAAGATTGCATTGTAGGTATTTCAAAGGACGACGTGATTAGCGTTCCCTCATTATCATAGCGTAGTGATGAGGGGAGTAAACAGGGCCAGGGGCTCCTTTCATTTTCGGAGAGTCTTCGTCGGGATTTGGATGAACACTGAAACTCTGTAGGATTCCAACTACGAACAAAAACACCTCCATCCGCGCTAAATTCTCTCCCAAGCAATTTCGCGGGCCTATCGAAAAGGGGATTATCTTTTCCGACTTGACGAACTTTCCGTCTTTGTTCAGGTGTCTGCTTGGCTTGAATTGTCTCGGGTTCGGCCAAGTCTGTGGGTCGTTGTGCACTCCCCACAGATTCGGTATAATCTGCAATTATTGTAATCCCATAATTTAGGAAAGTGTCAAGTTTGTATTTTTGTTTTGAGCAAGCTCTTTTATATTCATTCCACAGATTCGGTAAAATCTCATTTATGGTAATCCCCAGGTATAAAGCTATCAAGTTGGCATTCATGTTTTGTGCAAACTCTATATACTCATAGGTTTTCTGTCGCCAATATTGTAGCGTGGTTTATAATCATCCAAACCCCGCAGTTTTGACAATATTTTTTATTATGTTATAATATATTTTATTTAAGTTTCCCAATGAGCTTATTTACTGCATATTTTGTAATATGTTAACCTATAGTAACCCTGAGTGTAAAATGCTATATTCCTCTCATCTAAGTTGCAATACCAACGGAGCACATTTTCTCAATAATCTTATAACTAAGTAATATCCTTAAATAGTCCTCAACACTCACCTGAGTGTCTTTAGGTATTAGATATCCCATGAACCTAGTGTCTTCGGTTGTGCTTCTAGGGACACTAATCGGGATCGGCGTTTCAATTCGATAAATCTCCTGGATTACAGCTTTGGTGTAGGGCAAGTCGGCATCGAATCGTACTTTGCCAGTCTTTCCTGCATTAAGTATATACTAAGTTTTTTTTATGGTATGTCATTTATGATGCTAAGGATAATGTACCAAGTATTTGCAAGGACTCGTTAAACCGTTTGGCAACCAAGCAAGGGGCCGGCGGGAAATGTGTTTCACAGCCATCAAAGATGAGTAAAACTAAACACGTTTCAATTTTAACCAGGGCGGCAAAGTTTGTTTTTATCTTTAAATTTTGCCTGTCTTTAATTTATTATTTTCTCGAACACTATTTTCTGATGTTTTTTTTCTTGTTAGTAGGAATCTTTTAAAATGAATTCGTCAAGCAGTTTTTACTTGTATACTTTCACACTGTGAGTTTGTAATACAATCATTAACTGTAGGATCGACTAGTATTCACCTATTACTTGGTCTATTTCCTCGTGTATTTTTCTTTGGATTTCAGGATTCTTGATTACATAAAAAAGTAACCACCGGATAGCTCCAGAGGACGTCTCCGTACCGGCCGCCAAAAGCTCTCTAAGGTATAGAGACAACTGTGATTTCTGGAAAGTAAACGACAAACAAGGTAATAGCTTTTTGTTCATAAATTTGTCAGTGTGCACACTCAATTTGTGTTCTATAAATGTATTTGGTTAGTTCGTACGACGCCGGACGCCATTCTGTTCGTATAGCAAAACAAAAGGCAGACGAATGACAACGATATAGTAATATGTCCTGAATACGCAAAAAAAAAACTAATTTACTCAAGCGCACTGAAGCTGTCCAATTGTCAAACTGATTTTTACTTGCAAACGGTTAGAGGCCACTAGAACACGCGGATTGACCTTACTTACTTTGAAATGGTACAATATGTAATAGTGATTACGTTACACTATGTTTACCGATGCAATATTTATGAAAAATTTGTAACAAAATCGCGTTTTGCAGCAAGTTGTCCTTATATTGGACGCCGTTGGGACCCGGGATTACGTGTGTGCCCACATCTCACGTAAGACAAATAATTACTGCATAAAGGCAACATGATTCCGATGCATTAAGGTCAAACTTTTGTTTACCCTTTTTACGTTTACTCAAAGCTTATACACCCCAGTCCACGCAATACACCGAATCTGTAGTAATTCTAATCGAAATAAGAATAAGCAGGGCTACAAGTATAGGAAATCTGTAGCACATCTTTATAAAAATACAAACTTTTTTCAGTCAGTTTTTCGAACCGAGGCAGTAGCCTTTTTTCGAGTGCTCCTCTCATAAGCGTATCAACTGTTTTTTGGTTTTAATTTGGTTTTAAGAAAATTTTGTCGCAGTATGTCGTGCGCATGCCTACAAATATGGAAATCGCTAATTTTTTAAACTGTATAAAACTCTGCATTTTGAAACAAATATGATCGGTAGTTCAATAAGTTCACGTATTAAGTAGCCCAAGTTACTCTTCCAAATGCGGCCCGCGGAACCAAAATATGTGGCCGCGGCGGCGCGGCGTGCTTTGGTTTGACGCGCACCACAAAACATTTAGTTGCAGGCTTTTGTAATTTTTACTCAGGGCATTATAAGTTTTGTAACCATATTTTGCTCTAACTATAGTGCGTCACAAACTTTTAATTCAGGTATCTTAAGTTAGGCCTACTATCGTTTACAGCAAAAACTACAGATGCCTACCACAAAGTCACGTCAAAACAAAAGGTTAACAGGTCATAATAAAAAGATTAACTCACAATGGTCGGTAAGAGACAGAAAAGTAACGCAACTGCTCTGCTATCAGATAGCTAGTCATCGGCGTATTGTCATGCGTTATCTGGTACACCCCTGTACACCCCATCAAAGTGGTACACCCTTAAAAAATTATGGTACAGCCTGGGGTGTACGATAC
This sequence comes from Ascidiella aspersa, assembly GCF_963924565.1. Lineage (NCBI taxonomy): Eukaryota > Metazoa > Chordata > Ascidiacea > Phlebobranchia > Ascidiidae > Ascidiella > Ascidiella aspersa. Next base: position 18,840,668 of record NC_139454.1, read on the forward strand.
ACCCGGTTGAAAAGCACCGCGTTAAGGTTTTTCTGGTATTGTGGGCAAGTATTGTCAACCCACTTTACACAAAACCAATTGCATACAGTACAGGGACGACCAGCGCGTTTGCCGCGTAGGCTAAATGTTTGTCGATCATCGAAATGAAACAAAAAAACATCAATGATATAATATTTCTCTTTACTGATAGTTTAGCGCCGAGTAGTCTGTTCACGTTTAGATCAAAAGGAAAGTTATGCCATTTGAAACAATATGTTCGCATTATCTATCCCTGATTATTTATCCTTACGGTTTGTATAGAGTTCTTGAGCCTTTAGCAACTAATTTATGGGTATGTTCCACAAGATATGCAACAGCCCACAGCTTAATGGACTGTTTCATTTCGTTGAACTACTACAATTCAGTTTTTTTAGAAAAGTATCGCATTTACTGCGGTGTTGCACTGAATATGTGAATAATAGAAATCACCTTGACCCTTGCAAGATAAATGTCGACCTTAATTCCTGATCAGTTTACTGCGGTGGTAATTACATTTACAACACCGGGACAACAGCTTGACTTAGTATTAAACTGTTAAATACCCTAACAGGGCAACAGGACGGGTATTTCGGCAATCGTGTTAAATAAAATACGTACGAAACCCTATAGGACAACAAAGAAAATGGATTTAGAACAACATTTGATATGTTTCGTTTCGTTCTTGTCTATTTTTTGTCAGTGACTCTGTTAGTCTACCCTTTTAATATGGTAAAGTACGACAAGCAGAATTTTAAAACACAAGAAACAATACAATCGGTTTTATTCCTTTTTTAAATTTTACTTTTTCAAACGAAGGGGTTTTCTTTTTGCGTTCCACAAGAAATCTGTCAAGAAAGTTGTTCGGGTGATCAATATCCAATTCCTTCTCGTTCTCGGTAATAAAGCCGTTGAACATTCTTGAAAGCATTCAACGTCTAAAGTAGCGGTTCAGACTCCGTGCAGCAGTTTCAGAGGGTACGTAAGGAGAATTATTCTTTAGGTTTTTAATTAGTCTATGTTTTAAACATTATCTGTCATCATTCTTAGTCTTTAGTTATGATTTATTATTCAATCATGAAGCATATATTATGTTGTACTACCTGCTATCAGCTAATTTTTCTTTTTAGTTAGAAAAGTTACTTTAGTTACTTTAGAAAGAATCGTGATTGCACCAAGAAACATGGATGAGCTGACCCTTGAATTTTTGTAGGGGAGCGAAATATCAAAATCATTGCAAAGGGTCCACCAGGCGAAAGTTTTATAAAAGGTGAACTAAAACCAATCGAAAATTAATATTTAAATAACACTACTGGTTTAATCGAACATAGGCTTCTTAGAAGAAATAATTTTCGATATGCTAATAATCTTATATTAGATTTGTTTGAATTAGATTATAAAAAAATAATACGCCTTTTTTGTTTATTTAGTTTTTCGTACGAGTATTCATTATTCCATAAGCGACTTCAAGTATTGTTAAACTAGGCAAAACGCAGTTTGACTGGTAACAAGCGTGCACTCACCTTCTGCCCAGGCTATTTTTTCTCTCATATGCTTTAAGGCATAACTGAAAGGTGGAAAAAGAGATTTTTTTTTTCAGTAACGATAAAAAATATTTTGTATAATTTACGTTTGATTCACTCTCAAAACATTTACTGTAACTTGCCCCGACCGATAATTAAAATAAAAAGACAAGCCGAATCAAAACACGCAAACCACTGCACTGTTTGTGAACTGTATGACTTACCCCTGTACGACGTATGCTACGTATTCGCGCAAATCTTCGCCACCTTTTTCTGTGCAACTTCTCTGCATTGTGATCGAGTTAATCACGTTCGCAATATGTTCAGTCAACCGTGTCTGAAACGAAACGCCTTGCTCTTAACGCTTAACTGAGTATATAAAGGGTTACTATTTAATCAAAAAAGTGTAGCAGCACGGTTACCGTACGTGCCTTATATCATTTGCTGTAAAAACGTTGCTTTGTTTAATCCAATGGTTTTTAACCTGGGGGTCGCGAAGACGACAATCACAAATACAAATCACTATTGCTAGAATGCGAATTAATTAGCTTAAAAAATTAACTTGTAATGATAGCGAAAGTTTAAACAGAGCAGCCAGGAAGAAAGTTGCGAGATAGAATATTGTTTTAACAATGTAGGCTTACTATTGATTTCCCGCTTCCCGGTATCAATCATAGGTAGCCTAGGCAGTGCTTTTGGAACAGTACACATTTAAGTTTACTAACGAACTTAAAGCGAAAACTTAAACGCACGATGTTTATTTATCTTCAGACACATTGAAGACAGAAATCACAAGCAAAAAACTATTAACCGTTGTGACAAGAACCATATTTATTACATCACAATAACGATTAAACTAAAGTCTAGTCAAATAGTGTTATCAAATGAAAATCGTAATGCGGCGATTCGGGGCTTAAACCGTATCTTTATAAGCTAGTACGTATACTTTTTTCGTTAATTCGTATAGTTTAACCAAATTTACAACAATCGGTCGAGAAATGTGATCGTTTTACCAATTTAAATGTGACTCTAATTTACTTAGGTCAATGTATCATTAATTCAAAATTGAGGGGTCGAAAACTGGAAAAGGGGTCGCGACAACAAAAAGGTTAGGAACCACTGGTTTAGATGATATCACTGTCGCTACAGCGAATACATTCAACCAAGCAACTAAATGTGAAAATTATATTATAGCCAACGAAGGCCGTCGTTGCCCAAGTTATTAGTTAACTTTCGCGGAAAACATATAAATTACCCGGATTGGGGGCATTTGAATAAAATGCGCGGCACAAATATTTTACCCCAAATGTATTGGGAAGGTCTAGATCAGGGTTCTCCCCAGGGGGGCCACGGGCATCTCTAGCTAGTTATGCGAAAACTAAATGGTCAATTTTTTTTAATTTACCAGTTAACCTAATTTTGTGTTTTTTATTATGACTGTAAACCTTTCTTGTAACGTTTTTGTAACCAATTTTTTTCTGACATGTGCTTTGACTCGTCAGTAGTGATGTAGAATATTGGATCATTTTTATTTGTTTTATCGCGGAAAGTTACGTCTAATTGGTCGTTCGCGAGGGCAAGTTTGGTTTAAGGCCTACCGCTGCGGCGAAACAATTACTGTTGTGCTTTATACGTAGCCATCCAGAGCGGCGTCAGCGATTTTGGAGGCGGCCAATTATTACTCTCCGATACCCTTGCCTAATCATTAAGTGTCCTACAAATGTTGTTAGAGCAACTAATATGCAATGCCAGGCGCAACGGCTTCACAAATTCCTTTAAGGCTGTTCAGTTGAAAAATAAACATTTCATCGTAAAACGCATATACGCTTCAGGGTTATTCAAATATTTAAGGTCATTTTTAGGCTAACATTCATCGGTTCATGCACAGGTTATTTGTCAAGTAGGCTAATAGTAACGCATTAATAAAACAACAATCGGGAAATCATCTCGACCAATGTAGTGACATCGCTCGGCTCAGTACAAAAGAGAGCCGAATATAAAAAATACCTTGGCGGCGTCGAAGAACTTTGTAATGAAAAACTAAGTTAATTTAAATCAAAATGACTAATTTGTACAAAGTATGTGCATTTATTCGTTGATTAATGGCTGTATTTGTTATTAACGCGAAGAAGTAAAACAAGTAAATTACGTTAAACACAATGCTTGGTATTTTTATAAGAAGGGGGCCACGAGGGTTGAGAACCACTGGTTTAATCTATAATACTTTATACACAATGTTCCTACACAAAGCGAAAAGTTCTGCACTGTAGCCTCATCTAGTTTATAGTTGAACTTAAATTAAAATATTACAGTTTTTCATTTTTTGTTGGCGAATATTTAAAAAAAAAGTCAAACTTTTGTCAAAATTTACACGTTAGGTCGAAATTTGTCAATTTTTTTTAAGTCGAAATAGAATAAAATTGCACATAAATCGCTTACAAAATTAAAGAAAAATAAAGTCAGCTTTTTGAAATTGGTCGTTCGGTTATTTTGAAATTTATCTTTCATTTAATCAAAAAAAATTAGTTTTGATATAAGTTCAAAGTCATTTTGACCGTATTATATCTTTATTAGAGCAATACATACAGTATAAAAAACGTGTGATAATGACGCTTAGGTTATTTTAATCAATGTATTTCTAACAGGTCAAAATTTTTCAAAATTTTAATTTTTCAGGTCAAAATTTCCTATTTTTTTGGTCAAAAGATATTCGCACTAATAATTACCCAAACTACAAAACTCGTTTAATAAAAATCGCTCCAAACGTTAAAAATTCTTGCAATATTTAAATATAATTGCAAATGACGTCATAAAGTACAAGCAGTTTAAATTTTTCGATCATGAACAAATTCCAACCTCAAGGACAAACGGTTGCTCGTTTTTCGTCTTGATGAAGTCGCAAAGGAGTTCTACTTCGTCCAACACTCTTGTCTCCAGACTTTTGCCGTGTAAGTTAGCGCTATTTTGTCAAAAATATTAAAAGTAACAAAAACACAGCCTTTTAGGTTTGATTTTCTTTATTAAAATGTGAAAGCTTTTCATGTAGTATGTTGTTTGTTTGTTTGCTATTTTTTAGTTTTTTAACTCTAAAGTGTATTTAAATAATTTCGTGTGTATTTAACATTTATGAATTCTCTCAAATTTACCTGGATAGGGCCTTTAGTCCAAATCTTCTTTGTGGTTTCCAAATTTCTTGATTATTTTGCAAAATAAGTCCGTTGCCCTCCTGCGCAATCAAACGCGTAAAACTCGTCTGCGGTCTGCCGTTAAATTGTGTGCTTTGGTGGACAAACGCCTGCCAATAAAGTAGGAAATCGGTGTTTAAGTTCACTATAGTTACCATCTTAAATACATCACTGTGACGTCATCTTTTAAAAAGAAAATTAATCTACTCTTTTAACCCATACCTTTACCGTGTACTGTTCACATATTCACACAGACCGCTAAAGTAAGTTCGGTTATTGATTAACTAACCACTAGATGTACACTAGACGCTACACGCGCTATGCTGCAAAATGTATGCTTACAATACCTGCTCGATTGCTTCATAGCTGTTCAACACGACGGTGTTATGCGGACCGAGCTTCACATATATCACCGGGCCGTATTTCTTTGACCATTCGCTGAATTGAATTTCCGGGTGAGTTCCCAAGAACGGGAGACAACCGACAAAAGGGAAATTGAAGGGACCCGGGGGTAAGTTTGAACGGCGCCGAAAGAAGGCCAGATGAAGAACCAAACATGCGATAACTCCCGTCAAAGCATAACTGCAATTGACTTGTTCAAAAAGTGAGAAGGCTGTTAAAGTCATTTTTTGCCTTGTGAGTTATGCTGCTAACATCAATTCTATTTTCCCTAAACATTAAATATGCAAAGCGTCACAAAATCGCCCTTACAACAGCCATGCGACTACCCCATAATGGTCTCCTGTCTGAAGCGGAAAAAACGAATAAATTTTTTCCTATCTAATAAGTTATAAACCTATTTACTGGAAACCAGGCCTGGTTGTAAAATTAAAACGATCAAAAATATATACTGCAGATAAACACGCTGAAAACATTGATCTAATTAACTTTTTCCCAAATTGATTTTCATGACAGCATTAATCTAATTAAAACTAATCCGTATGGGCATTTTTTATGTATATTGTTGTTGCTTACTATATTGTACTAAATATCACCACCTGCAGTTACCTCATCATCTTTCACCTAGAAGCAATCCACGAACTAACAAGCGCATTAACGGCTGCAAGGTCTTAAAAGCAGAATGTAAATTTGTTTTGCCGTTTCTGGTAGAATGCCCGAACGAGTGATCAAACACATACTTCAAATATATTTTATAAATTGGAAATTACAAACAATGTTTGGCGATGTTTTAGGAAACATATAGATTACAAATGCAAACTATATAAAATTATTAGAATACACAATTGACAATTTGACAACCGCAACAATAGGCAGACAAATTTTATACGTAAGTGGCAGATGGAAGAATAAATATCACACCACTGACAGTTACACATACTTCTTTGCTCGCCTAGTTCAATGGTAAGCGTCGCACGCCACTAAGAATGAGAAATGCATAAATGAATTTATATTGATGATTGTTACAGCGAAGAACATGATTTAGTTTCTATGTATGACGCAACAATGTAACTGTTTCCAACAATGTAACAGGAAAAATCACATATATGGCGCTAGTTCTTGACTTTCAGTTCCTAGCTATAAATTGGTTATTTCTGTGCTAGTTATTTGTGTTGATTAGTCGTATTAAGTTTAGAATTTGTAAGGAGTTATTAATATTATGCTTATTGTTTGTTTAAGTCATTTGTTGATCAAATTTAAAGCGAAACTGAAAATTAGCTGTACATGATTATATCCTATGTATGTCATCCTGGATCCCTAACGAGTTGGTACGTACATTTCTTGTGGCTATGTTCCCTTGTCGCTAATGTAAAAAAAAATGCGATTTGTTAAAAAATTGTATTTGTTTATGCTTAATTGTGAATATGTATTTTTGGTAATCTAAGAATGTAAATGCTCGTCTGCCGTAGCTGTGTATGACGCCATAATTCGATTTCGTTATGTTGATTTTTCTTACTGTTTAACAGAGAACCGTCATCATTGAAAGATTCGTGAATTCTGTGTGAAAATTACAAATGCAGTGCAGGTGCAAGAGAACGGGGACGCGATCCAACTAGGAAAACACCCGTGCAACCCTTGATGTAGGTCAGGTTACAGTTGCATAAAAGGTGGATTTAAATCACGATCGTTCCCCCATAATCATGGCGTAGTGGTTGGGCGAGTAGACAACATCCTATAGCTTCTTCATTTTCGGAGAGAGTTCATCTGGATTGAGATGACCACTGACCCTTTATTTTATCTGGCACTAATACACTCAGTACTAGTTTAAGCTCCGAGTCGTTTTATTGGTGTAAAGTCCTTGGTGTGGCACTTTTTTTTTAATTCGAATGGGGATAACACAAGAAGGGCACGAGCATTTATATAGGCGAGTAGTCGCGTAATTTACATTGCGATACAATTAACGTACAACACAAGCAATGATTACAAAACACGTGACTAGAGCACGCGGCTCAGGGGCCGCGGGCAACCTCTCGCAGGAGAACCACGTGAACACTCCATGACACCATTAATAGAGACTATACTTTGAAAAAAGCACTTGTGTTAGGAAAAAATGAAATTGCATTTCCTTCAACGTCGACCTAAACTTAATACCTTTTGTTAAACAAATATAGCCCAACAAAAAGTGTGATCTACAAACGGACAACCCTGGCGAAAGTTTAAACGATAAAACTTAACGAAACTTGTCTTTGCGGTAACATGTTTTATTGCATTGCTCAAGGATGGCAAAAGCACAAATAGTGGACAAAAAATTATTAAATTAAACCTTATCGCAATGGGTAATAGAAAGATTGCATTGCAGGTGCTTTGAATAACAATGTGATTAGCGTTCCCTCAAAATCATTGCGTAGTGGTTAGGGGAGTAAGCAGGGCCAGGCGAGCCTTCCATATTTGCAGAAGGTTCGTCAGGATTGGGATGAACACTGAACCTCTGTAGGATGCCAACTACAAACAAGAACACCTCCATCCGCGCTAGGTTTTCTCCCAAACAATTTCGCGGACCAATAGAGAAAGGGATAACCTTTTCCAACTTGACGAACTTTCCGTCTTCGTCCAGGTGTCTGCTTGGCTTGAATTGTCTCGGGTTTGGCCAGATTTCAGGGTCGTTGTGCACATTCCACAGATTCGGTAAAACCTGCATTTATTTTAAGCCAAGAATTTAAGACAAAAAAGCATTAAATTTGCTTTTTTCTCTTAGAAGTTTTAGTGCTATCAATATTGTGTTGTGGTTTATAAGTTTCTCAAGCTCACATATAAGCCGAAAGCCGACTGTTTGGTATAGGTTGGGTTACAGACAATGCTTAGCTTATTAAAATGCACTTAAGTTTCTCGACGAACTTCTTTATATACGGTATTTTTCAGTATGTCAACCTGCGATATTTCTCGCATTAAGTTGCAAAAGTAACAGAGCAATGGTCGACCAACTTAACCAACATTGTTGTACCGGTATTTGTTTTTCTTAGACCTTGGTTGTGTTTTTCCAAAAAAAAATCACCTGAGTGTTTTTAGGTATGAGATATCCCATAAACTTAGTATCTTCGGTTGTGCTTCTTGGAACTCCTATCGGGGTCATCGTCTCTATCCGGTAAATTTCCTGGATCACAGCTTTGGTGTAGGGCAAGTCAGCATCAAATCGTAGTTTGCCAGTCTTTCCTGCGTTAAACAATACTGAGTAATTTTTTATGCTGTGGCATTTTATTTATTTTGGTTAAATATCACACGTATACCTTTCAAAGCTAAAGAATCCGGAAAATGTTGTTTCTTTAAATATTGACTGTAGTGGTTTCAATTTAAACATTTTTTAAAATTAACAGCGTGAGATTGTATTTTAAGCATTGACTGAAGGCCTACAATAGTAGTATTCACCTATTACTTGATCTATTTCCTCATGTATATTCTTTTGGATTTCAGGATTCCTGATCATATAGAGAAGTAACCAACGGATGGTGCTAGAGGACGTCTCCGTACCGGCCGCCAAAAGATCTTTAAGGTATAGACACAACTGTGTTTTCTGAAACGAGATGGCAAATTAGTTAAAAGCATATCATCAGACAGTTTGTCAATTAGACAAGTTTTACGGTCACGCTTGCTAACTAGCTAAGTTTGTACGCCGGGCGGGCATTCATGAATGTTAAAAAGAGAGACTCCTCCCAAATATGTGGTATACGTTTGACGTGCTTAGCCTTGCAAAGGGCGCTGTTACAGTCTATTGGATTAGTTCAGGGGTTATTAAACTACGGCTGCGAGCCAAATCCGGCCCGCGGTATATTTTCTTAATGTGCCAAAATATGGTTATAAACAGAAAACTTTTTCGAATGCAAAATTAAGCAAAGTTGTGATGAAAATTTCACTAAACGAAAATTTCACAAAGATATTTATATATTTTAGTAAACATTTAGTAGATAATCGCGTAGAGCCGTAGAGTCGTATAAGTCTTACATTTCCAAACGAAAAAGTATTCTTTTTGCGTTCCACAAGAAATCTGTCAAGAAAGTTGTTCGGGTGATCAACATCCAATTCCTTCTCGCTCTCGGTGATAAATCCGTTGAACAATCCTAAAACGTTTAAAAAACCCATTCAACAAACTTGCGAGTTAAACTAAAAGTATTGGCCCTGTTGACTTCCATATGAGCTTGCACACTTGCGGCCGAAATAGGCGTAACGATAATAAGTGGTATTAACAGCACACGTACCGTTTGCCCAGGCTACTTTTTGTGTCATCATGTTCACAGCCTGACGGAAGGGTGGAATGTGACGCACCCAGGGTGCCACAGTCAGCAGAATGTACAAAAGCCCGTCTTTGCGAAACCTGGACATCAATGAAAACTCTAGCTTGAAACAAAATCCTAAACGAGGGTTTTGTAATCAGAAATGACAGAGTTGTATGAGAAAAGAAAATAGCGATACTTTCTCGGTGAATCGGGGATCAAGAAAAACTGGCGAATTTGTTCTTTCCGTTTAAAATGCCATAGGTTGCTGATTAAGTAGTACAGTTTGTGTACTACACCGCATCCGTTATGTTGCCTAACGCTTTATAGTTTTCTGAGTTAAACATTTTCGTTGTTTTGTATACAATAGAATATAATAATTAAGTCTCGTACGATTCAGGCTAATTCATGTGTTTTAAAATATTCCTTCGGTTTAGGTCAGTGGTTCTCAAACTGGGGTCCGCGAGACAATTTTCGGGGACCGCGAAGCACCTAACAAAAAATTAACACGACGCCCCTGATGAAGAAAACTTTTTGTACAATAAAATTGTCAGGCAACTTACTTTTCAAGACAAAGCTGAATATAGTTGTTCATTAAAGTTATTGTACACTTCGAGTTGAATTGTCCATTGTGACGTCATAATGTTGCGTTGTGCTAATGAGAATTGCGTTTTCACAGCTTGCTGCGATGACACTGTGGGCTGTACGGTCAGTCACGGTTTTAAGACTGTTCGTGATTGCTTTACTCAAATAAAGTGATTCGTTAGAGGTTAACATAGCCGAGCTGAAAGCAAAGAAGCAAGTTTACCCGTCCCATTTATACCATCAAAAACAAATGTCATTTTGTGTATATTTTTGAGGGACCGTGAGCAGTTTAAAAAGTTGCTGAGGGGCCGTTGCGTAATTTTTTTGAAGAAGTTTGAGAACCACTGGTTTAGGTGTACACAATCTTATATTTTTTACAACTATCAAAATAATAATGATTCCTTTATTTGACCGAGTCTTAAAAATAAAAAAGGCAAACCTAATGCCGATTTAACGTACACAGACTGGACTCAGTGAACTGGTTGCGAACTGTAACATATTACCCTTGAACGACGTGTGACACGTATTCGCGTAAATCTTCGCTCCCTTTTTCTGTGCAGGTTCTTTGCATTGTGATCGAGTTGATCACGTTTGAAGTATGTTCCGTCAACGGAGTCTGAAAAAGAAACACACGTGTTGGAAAACATTTTAAAGCTTCAACATGGTTAAACTATGTAGGGCTTACACTCTTTTACACAAAAAATTATCATAGAATTAGGCTCATATGTTTTATTAAGTTAGGAATATATATTGGAAAACTGTCTGCTATTAGCATCAGTGGCATGAAAAACTTTAATATAACAGTTTTCTTGTGTTTTTTGATAGATGAAGAAGCAATAGACTTTTATACAAACTAAAAAAAAATCACTTTCGGTAATAAATGGTTCTGAACATAAAATATTGCGAATAAACTTTTAAATGCCTTCTACTTCTTAAGATTTAACGAATTGAATACGTAAGAAACGTATTCAATTCGTTAAATTTTTAAAATACGTTATTGAAACATCCCTCAACCTCAAGTACAAAGGGTTGTTCGTTTTTCGACTTAATGACGTCACAGAGGAGTTCGACTTCGTCCAAAACTCTTGTCTCCAGACTTTTGCCTTGTAAGTTGGCACTGTGTTGTCAAAATAGTGAAAATGTAAGTTTTCATTTTTCCTTCTGAAAAAGGTCGGGATTTTATATAGGTGATTTATTTTTCTATACGGAGTATAATTAGGTGCATATTTTTTACGAGAGTTTATTTAAAAAGATCTAACAATTATTCGACTTCATTTTCCCATGTATCCAGCATAGAAAAAGTCCAACCCCAAAAACTCACCCGGTCAAAGCCTTGAGGCCAAATCTTCTTTGTGGTTTCCAAATTTCTTGGTTGTTTTGCAAAACAATTCCGTGGCCGCCATCCGTAACCAAACGTGTAAAAAACGACTCGGGTCTACCGTTGAACTCTGCACTTTGATTGACAAAAGCCTGCGAATGAAAGAAAGTTTTATAATAAAGTCGAAATTTAAGCTAATCAAAATAAAAAGTAAGTATTATCTTAAATATAACATAGAGTTTCTTCGTTAGGTTAACCTAACTCAGTCATTCTACAAGGATTGCAAACAGGGAAATGGTTCTTCCGTGATGACATTCGAACTAGCGACCTCAAATATTATGAGGCCGTCATAGACTCGTAGCCAAATTCTTGACGGTCGAGTGATTTGTTTACGAGGCAACCCGTTTTTTGTTGTAAAACATGTCTGCGTATGCATTGCGACCCACAGAGACTAATTCCAACTATAAATAACTTAAATAAGCCGTATTTACTTAATAACAACAATTCATGATTGTAAAGTACAATATGTTATTTTTATTATGTCAATTTGTATTCATGTCCAACTATAGATCAGATTATGATAAACATCGTCGACCTTAGACCTACAATCAAGTACTGTTAGCACATTCATATGGCCGATACTAGTAACACTTGTTTGCTCTGTTACTGATTAACTAACAGTAAGCGCTATGCCGCAAACTTAATGCATACCTGTTCGATTGCTTCATAGCTGTTCAAAACTACCGTATGCTGCGGACCGAGCTTTACATACATCACCGGGCCGTATTTCTTTGACCATTCGCTGAATTGAATCGCCGGGTGAGCTCCCAAGAACGGGAGACAACCGACATAAGGGAAATTAAAGGGACCCGGCGGTAAGTTTGAACGGCGGCGACGAAAAACATACATAACCAAGGCTGTGATTATTCCGATTAAAACATAGCTGAAGTTGATTTGCTCAAGAAGTGAGCCAATTAATGTCATTTTACCACTGATAGTTATCCTGCTCAAGAACAACTTTTCTGAAATGTTGCAAATTTAATGTAATAGATACTTTTTAAGGTTTTATGAATGCTGTATGGAAATTAATTTAGAAAGAGTTTTTAGTACTTCATTTAATATTTTTTGGCTATATATACATTAGGAAAACCTGTTGCGATATTAAGATTGAAATGTTACGATTGAAACATAAAACATGAGCATCAACAACCTGAGCACAAATGTATTTAACATTTACTAAAATTATTGACAGCATTTAACCAAGGAATTCCAATAAAATATTAGCCTTTTTTGTTTTTATCTAGCTGTAAGCACATACTAATCTCCTAGTCTCAACGACACCTCACCTTTTACCTACTAGCAGGCGCAACGACGCTTGCATGACTGCATACGAGGAATGTTAAATGTGTTTGCCGTTTCGGGAAAATGCCGCTTACCTCTTGGTGTGAAGGTTGCGCATTAATTCGTCTGACAGTATAAACAAGCGATCTCTGCCCGTGAAATAATTCTCAACAATTACAAAGCGTTATGATTCAATAAAAAGGATTGTACCTACCGAATGAATTGAATATAGGCATATCACAGCTGGAAATTACGGATAAATTTTGCTGAGGATGTAATGTAATAAAGTGCTTTATTGAACTTCGGCACACTTCACTCGTTTCTTTGTAGATATATTTATCATTTGCCTCAGACATTCCGATAGTTCTGCTTCGAATAAATTGTATCACGACTGGTCGACTATCCTATATCTGGGTGAAGGGCGTGAACCTAATTTCTTACTTCCACTTACTGTGTTAACTGTAAGGGGGTCACTGTGAATATGTATAACGATTTTTTCCCTACTTATTCACATGCTTTTGCTCGCCTAGTTAAAACACATAATATTGCACACTACCAATAATGACGAGGCTTTATAACAAGCAATTGATGTATTTGATAAATGAATGGAATGCATTTCACTGTAAAAATAATGTAATAAATTGATATTGTTAAGTAATAATTGGCGACCTAAGCATATGTGGAATGTGAACTTTAAACCCTCAATTCTTTAAACAAATACAGTATAAAAACATGGGAGCATGGGTTCGCAAGCCTTCTAGTTTTATTCTATCCCCTTACATTGAAGTAGCAAATTATTGAACTTACTAGTGACCAACTCTGGAATGTTGGACGAATAATTATTTAATATTTTAGCCAGCCCTAAATTAAAAGTATTTGAACCAATTCTGCAAGGCAGATTAATCTGAACTACACTAAAACAAACTGACATTGCATTTTAAAATGCATACTGTCAGTTCGCTTATCAGTTTATTGTACATTCAAAAAATCCAGCATAACTCCGCTTTTATTAAAACAGATTACAGCGCAGTAAACGAGTCTCGCAAGTAAGGCGTACATTTCTTTGTGCCTTGCAGTAGAATTCCAATACAACTAACGTTGCAGACTTTTCGAGAGCACGCGCAAAACGAGAACGGTAAATAACAAAAAAGTAGCTCGCTCTCTAAACGCTTTTGTAAAGTCGTATATGAAAAGGTACAAATATGCTGTGGGGTTTTAAAATCACAAGCGTTCTTTGATAATCATTGCAGATAGCTTCTTCCATTTTCGGGGAGGGTTGGTTTTTCAGGTTTCGATGAACGCTGGACCTCTGCGAGATGCTCACTGTTTACAAGAACAGCTCCATAACCTTGTCCGACTTGACGAACTTGCGTCTTTGTCCAGGTGACTAATTGGCTTGAATTGTTTCCGGTTCGGCCAATTTTCCGGGTCATTGTGCACATTCAACAGGTTGGCTATTTTTATACGCAATGAAAACGAAAAAACAAACAACGAAATTTAAAAATAATATTCTGATGTTATGTTTGGTGTGAGGTACAAAGCCAAAGCCGTACCCACATTTATTTTCGGATACTGCCCTGCTGTAGCTGTCTTTATTGATGTTGTTAAACTAATAATATGAAAGTTTTTGGAGTAAATGTTTTAACAAGTATATTTTAGGCTATCAAATAGAAAGGTGGTATTAAATTGTTAAGACTACTAATATGTGGTTCACGTACCACTAGTGAACAAAGGTAATTCAGTTAGTACACTATAGCAGTTATGTATTTTATTACAGCTAACATAATTTATATTGTATCTTATTAAGTGAACCTACAACGCAAGATCGGAAAAAACGTCTTTTATTTGTGAGAAAAATAAATACATATATATATTTATATGAAAACATTTCAATGAAATATGATGAGAGATACTCAATCAACAACAAGCAGTTTATTGTTATAGTTTTGATTCTGGCCTTTTTATGATCTTGATTTTAGGATTATTCTCATTAATTTCTGATTCTATGAAGAAACATCATCAGATTTTTTCTATAAAAGTCAAGTTTTATCAGAAAACTTAATTCATGATAAAGAGCGGCACACTTGGGTGTCATTTTCTAATGCTCAAGGGTCTTTAAGAATCTGATTTTTGCTCAACTCTAACAGCTTTTTGTGTAAGGTTTAGAGTGGAATAAATTCGATTATGGCTTCCTACGTTGTGTAGAGTTGATGTGTGTTTTCCAAGTTCCTTTGGATATTCTAGTGAATTACCTCCGGTAAAATCTTGCAGGGGTGTCGCAATCTATTTATATCTTCTAATACCGCCCTGTCCAATCTTGGCCGTTATTTTAAGTTGCGGTCCAAGCTAACCCAGTTTCGACCGGTGAAACAAGCGCGGGCCGATAATGATGTTACAGAGAATTCGGGTCAATGAGTATTGGTCAGCAAGTCAAGTCAAACTGTTTGGGCTTCCCGAAACATATGTGAGTTTTATCACTAGTTGATCGATAGGGAATATTATGTATAATATACAACATAAACAAGCGTTTAAATATTCCATGGTTGTTAGAAACCACAGCAATATTGACTGAAGGCATTGTATAAAAGTAACATGTAGGGATTTTAGGTGAGATTTATTTGGAGAGATATTCAAGCTTATTTTATGGCCACACCATCCGACCAAATACTTCCTAAATGATACAAAAACAAGCCAAAACCGTCCGCCAGCTGTGTTGTTAAGCATATGGTTGTAGCTTTCTCTATAGGATAGACGATGTAATACGATTCGGACGAATACGCACGAGTAGGGTTCGGAGTCGGTTTAAAACAAACTGAAGAACTCGAGGATGACTCTGGACGAAAAAAACGATTTTGTTGTGTTCTGGATCCATTTCCGACTCTTAGGTCTATATTCCACCCGGCTCGTAAAAACAGGGCGTGTGCGTACAGCAATAAAGTCACAAGGGGGCGTAGAACACGCCCACATAATCTCGGTTATATTGTTTAAGTAACGTTTAAAAACTTGGTTACACCATGCACGGATCTGTAATGTAGCGAGATAATAAATTGTAAAGCCAAAAAAGGTCGAGTAGAGCGACATCATCTTGATTATTAGGACGTTTCGATAAGAGCTGGTATCATCTTCAGTAAAGACCTTAATGATTTTACATCTCTAAAAATGATGTATTAAGACATTCATAAAGGTAAAATAAATCGCTTTATAGATGACTGGTGCACCCACCTCTAACTACCGGTAGATTTATCGACCACATCGATTCATTGTGTGTTATATGAATTGTCTTCTTTCATGTGAACTAATGTATCTCGTCATGCGTCACGACAAGGCATTGAAAATCTGCGACCTCTCCTCCCCCTATAGCTTCCGGCCTTATGTGATGGAATAAATCAGATACGCTACAAATATAAGCCGGTAAACGACCGTTGCTTGATATATCCTATTTAATAGAACTTGTAACACTTTATATAATAAATATGTTTTCCTTAGTGATTTATATAATCGGCACAGCGTGACGTTGCAAACAGTGTGTGTATTGTAACAAATATATTTTTAACAAATATAGGCTTGATAATTACGGAGAACCTTTTTTTCAAACATGTTGTTTTTTTATTTCTATATAGAACTGTTACCATAGCAAAAAATGGTTCCATAAAAATTTGAGTATTTTTAATAGACAACTGTGTAAGGTCGCAAGAATATATTTCCTATTTTTGAGTAAAAATTGAACAAAGAATATGAAGGACGACCAAATATTGGCTGGTTTACGTATAATACAACCTATTAGGTACCATTCAATACGTGTGACACAATATAACAAAGCCGCTCCGGAAATGCATTGGAACAATGGATGCAGAATGAAGGATTTGCGGATTAATCAGCATAATACGAAACAGTTTAACCAACAATCTTTAGTTCGTTATCATCAGTAAAAAGATAACAGTCCATAAAGTAAAGACTAATGGGCAGTATGTTTCCTTCAGAAACGAAGAGATACATCCGACAATCTAAACGTGATTGCACACACATAAATTGAATTAGAGGTTTTTTTCAAAGTTGAGGTCGAATTCTCGAGGTATGAAAAAATACGTTGGGTACAACCAGAATTGGGTTACGTCACGTGGGTGAAATGTATACCAGTATTGAGGTAATCAAAATTAAAACACCGCTCCAGGCAATATACTTAAAACTATCAAAGTTAAGTGACCTGGCTAGTAAGCTAAAAGTCAAATAAAGTAATTAGAAAGGAGAGCCGATAATAGTTGGTGAAAGATCTAAAAGTACAGGAAGCACCGATTAAATGATATATTTCGAGTATTATAAATATTTATTTCAATAGCAAGATTATAACAAAAATCTGTATTTACCTCGTTAATGTCAACAATATCGAAATGACTCGTCAAGAAGAACATTTTAATATAGTTGCAAAAGACATCTGTAGCATTATGCAAAAGGCATTTCTTAAATAATGTTGGATTTTTGCTAAAATTGTTTAAAGCCCAAATGTTTAAAACAAGAATTAAAGATTACTCCAACATGAAACATATCATACCTATTTTACTATAGTAATGGGTTTGAGTTACAATTTTCATATAGTTTAATCAAGATATCGTAAAGTAAAGGTAGAACACACCCCATTTAACGCATTATTGCAAGATGGATTACGCTTTGACGATTTGTTTCCTCGTCATTCTCTTAGAAATACGCCAAACTTTTCAACAAGGTAAGCAAATAATATTCGTATTCAAATTAAAGTTACTCAAAGTCTTAAATACTTTGTATGTTAAATGCTATATCATTAAATGTGATATGTCATAAATTTTGAACAAAAATAATATTATAAAAAAGGGTCCCTAAAAGAGTTTATGCTGAGCAACCTTTAAGAGTAATATACAACAATTCCAGTTTACCTCCTGTCTTGGCTTTATGGTGGTGAGCTGATATGTTATATCAGGGTGGTCCAAGGTCCGCAGCATCACGGGCCACATATCAACGATTTTCGTTAAAATGGAAATCCAAAAGCTATATCGTTCCAAGTTGTGTGCAAATATGCAAATGAAATTGTAATTAACTCGAAAAAATGGTGCACGCGAAGCGTGAAAAATTTTCTTCGTAATACACAAGGTGTTTTAGGCAAACAAGTTGTAAGAGCCATTGGCCCCATAACTGTTAAGGTGGATCACATGCAAAAACGCGGACTAAACGAACCGTGAGTTGTTTGTCTTGTTAAAATTTAAAGCAGAGAGGTTGCATGTACGCTATTGCTAAATTCGCGCAAATATTGTTTTAACTAAACTAAGCTGGCTGAAATTGTATCTTGGAAAGATTTAGGACACTAGGAACAGGTCATCAAACCTGTGTAAAAACTTACCAGAACTTGGTGATTTTTTTGGCAAAAATAGTAATTTAAATACAGTCGTATTTTCTATGTTATGTTCATATTAAAAAGATGGAAACATTTGCGTGCTGCAGTAAAAACGCAAATATAACATATAAGTTCGTAAAACAGTCATTTTAGTAAGTGCCATGACCCATAGGACCTATCCCTTCCCTCGAAAGCCGGTCTAACTCTAACACATATCAAATATTAGGCCTTCTTGTCACCCTCTATATTTCCGAATTGTTGAGCGGTGGAAACCCGGTTAATATATTAGTGTAACTCGCAAAACGTAATTATAAGCAGCTATTCGAACATGCTAACTATTCGCTCGTAACTTATATTTTTGATAAACCCTTCAACAGCATTACAATAATTCATCAGTGCTCCGCGGGCCACGAACAATGATGTCGCGGCCCACATGTGGCCCGCGGGCCTGGGTTTGGACCACCCTGTGTTATATTATGCTTAAAAATGAGTTTTTATATAGTATATAAAGTGCCCCTTGAGGTATTTTTAACACATTACATTTTATTCCAGTTTGCGTTGATTCCAGTGATCGTTGTCCCCAATTCAAAGATTACTGCGGTCAGCAAACCATCAGCGACCATTGTCAGAAAACCTGTACACCAGCATGCTGTAAGTATATCCGAAGCTATGAAAATGTACAGAGTAAACCAAAATACCTTTTAATTATGAACATTTGAAGTCAACGTGGTGATAAGTTGCAAAACAATTGGCTGACATTTTTTTTAAGAACCAAAAATTAATATTGGTTTCACAAATTAACTTCCGATTATTATTATCGATGTGAAATTAACCAAGGTCGTGAGCTATTGACGCAATAATTGAAATGGGCAAAAATGTTTGATTACATAAGTGTTTTTTCTATTTTGGCTATCAACAATCTCTTCTGTTGCAAAACGCCTTTGCAGTCTTGATTCTTTTCCATACGATTTTATCCAACTTATAAAAAAGCTAAACCAGGTTGTTATCGTTCGTTGTGTTGTTTTTGTTTTAAGCCGCATCATGCAGTAACTTGCCGCTCGTCAATAACGGGACAAACTTGCCAAGCGGAACTACACACAACTCCGACGTTGTGGTCACCTACTTATGCAATGCCGGTTTTGTCATGACGAGCGGGAACAACACGAATAAATGCGTCGATGGCAATTGGACATCGAATGTGGCTCCTGTTTGTGAACAAGGTACGGTGGACATAGCTGCACCCAGTCGTTGGTGAAACAATGAGCCTTGAATAACTCTTGGGTAGCAAGTGAAAATACCCCCTTTACCGGCCAAAAATTTGGCTTAAGTTATATGGCATTAGAAGCTTAATTATATTATGTTATGACGACAAGGATAGGGGAGCTTTTTTAATTTTAAAAATTGGCATAATAAAGACATCAGAAAAATTATTTTAAATGTTGCCATTATTAAAGCTTGGGCAAATATGGAGCTTACCTGACACTTCGCTAGGTGACGTGATACTTTTTTGTGTATCGAACGCTTCGCAACTCTTGCGTTATGTGATCACGTAGATCAATCGTCCCTGATTATAAGTTTCGTAAGGTACAACTGCAACACTGTTCTGTAGCTGTACTATAGGGGTTGTTTGAATACTATGCTAATACACGTTAAAAATGATTCGCTAAAAGTTTTTTCGTTAAGTTATGGTAACAAATATTAATGTCCGTCCCTTGACGTTTGATATTCATACCGATTTGTACCCCGTATACCTGATACCAAGACGTCATTATTACCTTAAACACGCAAAACAAACAAAAATGAAACCCTACAAGGCATTGGTCCTTATATTAAGGTCGGAAGTTGTTTTAACGTTAAGAAGTTTGGCTAAATGGGGTTAATCTACTAGTTTCTAATAAATTTGCCTTTCATTATAGGAATCAATATGTTTGAACGTAAATCATTTCTCTACCACCTAACATGATTTGGTATTGGATCGATAGTAATGTCATCCCTATATCGAACAAATACCGATCCGAGTGTAAGCCCCGATCCGATGTTATTGGCAACCCTATAGTCACGAAGTTGTATTGCCAACGTTGATGTTAAATATACCTTTGTACGGTATGGAAAAGGTGCCTGGCTAACACGACCGCCTTTTACGTTTCAGTTTGCAGCTCACCGCCAGCATTTCCTGGCTTTACCCTGGTACAACCAGCACCGGGGCCGTATCTTTCCCAGCACGAACTCGTGTACAAGTGCGCTAATCCTGGTGCCAGCATCAACGTCGTACAACAAGTCATATGCCAGTCGAACTACCAGTGGAGCACGCTAAACGCCACTTGTTTCATAGGTGAAGCCAGAAAGTAAAAAATAAAAACATAAAAGCATCGCCATTGTTTTTTTAATTGTTGCACAGTATTGGCGTTGGTTTTGTTTCTCATTCTAGTCTACATTGTGAAAACCTATCATTTTCTAAGAACAGCCAGCCAGTAAAAATCATTCTAACCTTTTAAAAATCTGGTTTATATTTATACAACATTCATCAAGTGGAATTCTTGTTGTTCATTTATACTTTCGCTAATATATGCCGACATTGGTGCATCGCCCAATAGTCAAAACTTGCTATTATTCTAACAACTATGGTTCTTCTCTATTGAGAATTTGGTCTTCAATTACCCAAAAAAATCTATTTCGGTAAAATTTCGTTTTTAGTCTACAAATTCACAAAGTCGGAAGTGTGTTTAAACTCTCATAAGACATTAGTGCTCAATAAAACCAACAAGTCAAGTCGTTATTAGAGCAAGTCATCTCCAAGTCAAACCACTAATATAATAATAAAAAGATAAAATTGGTAAACTTGTTCAAATATGAGCAATAATTAAACTAAAAAATAACAAAACAAAAAAGATGTATCGATCTAATCGTTTTACGTGCAAAACTTGAGATAAAAAGTTTACTAAAATGTTAAATGAAAACACTTGATTTCAAACCAAGTCAATCTACCCTAATTAAGTCAAATCAAGACATTGTAACACTGGGAAACCATGACTCCATTTCCCTCGCATTCAATGGCTTTTGTGCTTTTGTTTTACCCTTACAGCTGCCGGCTCCTGTGGCTCGCCTCCTTCGCTCAACAACGGAATTTTCCAACCCGTTCAAACCACTTACGCACCCGGCAGTAAGGTGACTTACCAATGCGGCGAAAACTTCGCGCTGCACGAGTTTGGTCAGGAGACTTGCACGAACGGAAGCTGGACCAAGGCACTGCGTGTGTGCGTTTCAGGTAAGCTCACTTGTGTTTTCCACATTTAATGATAAAACTGTCAGGCACGCTGGAATAATCCTATCAGGTTCGAACCGGGAATTTTTTATAACGTTGTATTTTAGCTTAGGAAGCATTTAAGCATTGGACAAGAAGGTCTTGTTAAAATGTGCTCACGACTTTCTGCTTAGGTTATATTTTGATTTCCTACTTCTTATCGTGCAATTGACCAGTTCGCGTTGCTGATATTTTGCAAAAAATGAGTTTTTCAAACGAAAACCTGCCAATGTTTCAACAGAAGTAAAGGTTCTAAATAAAAGCAAATATTTCTTGTTTGTTCGTCTGCATTTACTAATGGAATTACTAAAACAAAACTCTATTTAAAAATATATCGACTTAATATTGATCTTGGTAATTGATGAGAAGCGTTTAGATATTTCGAGAAAAACAACAATATTTTTTTTCCAAAACTAAGCAAAAAATAGTAAGGTTATTCATTTGGTTTAGTAAACACATTTAAAATTTTGTTCGGAATCATATTACTGAAATGTTTAATGTATTCATACAAGTGCCGATGTTCGTTGTTTTGACAGAATGCAAAGACAAAGCAGATTGCTCTTTCTTTAAGCAATTATACTGTAGCGATACACGATACGTTAACTTGGCAAATGATGAATGCCGTAGATCGTGCAAGAACTGTCCAAGTAAGTCTTACCTAACCATCTAATCATATTATTCCATTGTACACATTGAAAGATTTTTAAGCAAGCATAGTGAACCCAGGCCAGCAGGGATCGCCGACGTTTTTTTCTACCGAAATAAACTGAACCCACTTCTAAAAAATAAAAAAGGCTTCAAAAAAAAATAATACAGCTATAGAGAAGTAAATACGTTAGAAAACGATATTTTGTTCATATACCTTTATTTTTTTTTATTATTATTATTATTATTATTTATTATAATTATTAATATTATTTATTATTATTATTATTATTATTTTGATTAATTAATGGTATTAATCAAAATAATAATGAAATTTGAACTTGATTACCATTTTGCAATTTGCTACCCACCTTTGGCTGAATATATTTAAAAATAAATTTCATAAAATGAAATTAAAACCGAAATCAAATTAGGAGCTCCTTATGAAGGACATTTTGACAAAATTAGGTAGGCCTACACATGCTACTATTACCATTCCTGCGAAAAAAAAAACTTATTAAAGTACAAATTATATGATAAATATATAGCTTCCCATAATAATTCTACATTCAACCCAAATTCGTATTTTTGCAGTCCAAAATTGTATGTTGTTTGAATTTTAAAAGTAAACATTTATTTATTTAGCTTTCAAAACAATTCAATCTTCTGATTTATCTAATATAAGTTTTCTGTTTTAGCGTGCACATCAGTTCCACTTACACAAAACCTTACGACAATGTCACCTGGCCCCTACTATCAGGGTGATACTGTGGAATACATGTGTTCCGAGGGATTCATTGACGGACCTTACCAAACAAACGTTTGTATTGCAAATGAAACTTGGCTTTTCACCGGTAACGAGTTGCCCCAGTGTCGAGGTAAAGTAAATATAAGAAGTATATCGGATGCCTTAGGAATGGCTTTACCGAAATCAGTCCGCCTATTCAGGATAATAGTGCAAGCAACGCCTGCAAAACCTACTTGCTTTACAATCCTGATTAGACTGACTGATTTCGGTATCACCTTTCCAAATTCATCATGGTGTACTATATAATGTGAGTCGTTAACGTTTTATAGTACGACCCCAGAAGAGCTTAATCACAGAATACACATTGCGTAATAACCGTTTTAGTTGCAAGTAGATGGGTGTGTCGCGTTTTATGCAATTGCACTTTACGGTCCAGTGTCAGTTACGAATAAATGATTTTATTAATCCACTAGAACGTTTAAAGTATCTGAAGCGTGAACAATTCCAAAACCGTACCTAAACCTCGATTGGTTTAGTTTTTCATTTCGTTAATAACATGCTAAAATGCCCAATTCAATTTTAATCTCGCGGAATTTGTGCGAAATTATCACATTTATAATTTAATCCATTAGTTCAAAATACACAATTCTCTGAGTTGTGGTAGCAAGTTACTTAAATTGATGCATATCGTATTTATCCGACATTTTGGTTTTACATGAAACTTTTTCACCAAGTAGACTACATTACCGTCCAAAAATCGTTTTCATCAGCAATTTTCAGTTCATTTTTAAAACAAACGCTCCACAAACGATTACCTTTATTTTCGCAGCTGCATTGTCATATGTTGGCATCGTCATCGATGAAACAGGATCCATGGGAAGCGAAATTAATGCGTTCAAAGCATTGTTAGATTATTGCATGGGAAACAATTCTGGTTGTGGAGTGATGCCCACAGGAGGATTTACGGTATCCCTCTACAGCGATCCAGGTATTTTGCAAAGTCGACTGATGTTATTTTGTTTTCTTATAACTTGCTGTACAGTGTTGGGGCAACAGTTGCGAAACTTGTCAAATGTGATCCTCGTAATTCTTCCTATATTGCCTAAAACTCACAGCCCGGTAGATATATGTAATCCCTGCCTTACAGCCTACACGATAAACTGGTTATGTCAACTGATTTCGGTGATCCTTGTCGAGGCATCTTTACTATTTGCAGTTAGTCCTATTTTAAGATCCTTGGTCAGTACGACTTTATATGGGTTATAATACAAAATATACCAATATACACACTAAATGGTTTATATTAATGTTTTGTATATTTAAACTCAATATTCAGTTTTTACATCTTGGGAGAAATGAGATCCCATGTATTGTGATTCTTTTTAATCAGGCATTTTGCGTAAAATAAACGATTCCTAGTTAATAAAGACTCCACAGCATGCCTGATTTAGACGTTTGTTAATAGCGGTTTGGAATAACAAAATGATTGTCAGGTACCGGTCCGGTTATCGCCAATCTTTCTATCGGACAGGCCTTCACAGAGATAAACAATATTATACCTTCCGGCGGCGGAGATTGTCCAGAATTGGCCTTCCAAGGAATTATTGTACGTAACAGTGTTATTATTTAGAGTTTATCAAACTTAAATGGTTTACTTAGTTGTATTCTTTAAAACTATGGCCATATTTTTACTCTGAACTGCAGAATCATAATGTTTAAATTTGTCTTTTGTTACGTGTCAGACTAATAGTTGTTACCACAATCTTACTTGAAAAAGTAATTTTTACGTTTTATTGAAGTTTGTTTGTATCAAGTCTATTTGTTTACGACGTAAACTTTACGTGTTTTGATCTTAGATGATAAAAACAATGGCAACGTAGTATTCAGCATACAACGGGTTTTAAAAGTAAACATAAAAGTATTTTAAAAAGAAAGTATAATTTTTTAGATTAAATTATTAAATACGAACAAAATGCGCTTTTGTTTTCGTTTCTATATTGTGAATAATTTCTACTGACGTTATACACAGTTGTGAGTTTTCGAACTGTATAATAACAAAGTTGACGAAAGTAACTAATTTCCATTTCAACCGTGCTTTGCAGAATGCGTTGGAGACCGTTCCAAACAACACTGACGGCTGCCTTATTTACATGTTCACAGACGCTTCCGCTAAAGATGGAAACCTTTTAAACCACACGTCAAATCTCATGACGCAAAAAGGTACGGACAATTTTTCGGATCGGTGTGAGTTGGGTTCGTGGTTAGGTTATAGTTTTTTGCTGTTAGGGGGTGTGTAAGGAGGATTTAGTTAAAGAAGATTGTTTCTACGTAGTTATGTTTGGTTATGGTGGAAGTCAGGGAATTGTTTAGAGTTATAAGGCTTAAAATACAAGTTTGGTTGGGTCGGTAGGCTATCGGTTGGATTCAATTAACCAAAGATGGCCAATCTGAATTTATTGGGTAATGTGTTTAGGGGTTAGATTGAAGGTTAATTGAAGAGATGGGTGGATTGGTTAGGTGTAAGGTAAGCAATTTGATTTGAGGTTGCACTACGAGATATGTGTTAATGAATGGTTTATGGTACGTTATATGGGGCTAGGTCAGGCAAACTGTGGGCCGCGGCCCAAATGTGGGCCGCAGAGCCATTTTTGGTGAGCCGCGAGTTACTTTCGAATATTTTAATGTTATTATGTAGTTGTGGGCGTGATAGCCGTACATTGATTGCACTTTGTTTTAAAAGTTCAAGTGGTCTAGAATTTAAATATGTCTTAGCGTGGTTCAGATCCACGTCCCAAATGTGGTCCTAAAAGTGCCTGTCGAACTATATTTTTTATCAACTTTAACTGTATGTTCGCGCATTTATTATTTGTTTAATAGCATGTTTTACATATTCTGTAACACTGCTTTGAGCATTAATGCGCCGTATAAGTCTTCCACTTTAAAATCAAACATCCTGAACCCGACACTGTTTCCGTATTGGTTTTACATAGTGGGATTTCAATAGCTCTGAAAAGAGTATTTTGGGCCGCGACAAAAAATGTTTGCCGACCACTGGGCTAGGTAATGAGCTGAACTGGAGGTTGGCTAAGAAGTTGTGTGAGTTCTCAGGTTTCTTATTTTGAACCATTATACGCACTAAACTATCTTTGTTGGAATTTCATGTCAATGCAGGTTGCCACTTTATCCCGTTGATTACCGGCTCATGCTGTGGTCAATGCCCTAGTGTTTGCAACGCCCTGCCGGAGCCCTACTGCACAAGTGGAGTGACGGACTTAAGATCTTTCCTTGGTGATTACTACCCAATAAAACATAATTATAAAGCTTGTGCAGTACTTCTACGAAAAAAGATTTGCAATGAAAACAAATTGTTTGATGTATAGTAATTTGTAAACTTTTCCGGTTGCTCTTTATTCATTGTCAACATTTTCACAGAGTTTACCTATACTTCTGGATTATCTATGAAATGTCATTTCACGGGCCACAAATAAACATTGTGCTTTACCACTTTGATGGAAATATATACAATTATTAATCCTACAACATCTTTTACAGGTAGTGGAACTTTCAATCCTTTTTACAGTTTAGCTCAGATGACAAACGGTCGAATTTTTTTATTTGATGACAACTCCGCTTTGGGATCCAACTTGCAGACTGAACTAACCCTAGGTAAAAACACGTCAGCTGTTTTCAAACTTCGAAGGACCTCTGTTCCTTACATAAGTGCTTAATATCTTCTACTCTTCATCATTAAATACACTAGTTTTTCTTCAAGGTATATTATTTTGTTTACCACGTTTGGTTGGCAAAAACTATCAAAGAAGAAGAAAAAAAAAATAGTTTAGAACAGTGGTTCTCAACCGGGTTGGCGCGCCACCTAGGAAAATGTATGATGATTTGAATGGTTTAATGATATGTTTGGCGTTGCCCATTGATATGTATGGTTTAGGACTTTTTTTATATTTTTTGGGGGGATTACGATTAATCAGAACAATCTGGTAAGGCTGATGGAAATTTTAATTATGTACATGGGTTGGGCACCAAGTCATGCCCACACTATTTGGCCACGTTACTCATATATCTGCAAGAAATCCTTGCGCTTAAGTTGAATCTTTCAGTTTATAATTTTTGTCATTATACGTTTCATATTTCCAAATTATGAAAAGTACACATATATTATTGTCGAAAGTTATCAGGGTCCAAAAATTTTAAAAAAACGACAAAGCAATTTCTCTCCCCGAAGTATTTGTCTTACATCTTATTTATATGACAACAGGCTAGCTCCATTGGACTTATAATTTTTACTGTTTGCGCATATCTATAATGTTTGTATGTCTATAGCATTGTGTATAACACCATTATAAATAAGATTAACTCTTTATATAAACGTTGTGCTTTAATTTGCATTTCAACATATTTAAATATATTTTGAAAAAACACAATATCGAGCATGAGTAACGTCAATTTATGTGCCCAAACCGTCACTTCTAAATTAAAGTTGGGCTAATTTTAACCAAATGAACGAAAAATGTGTTGTGCCTCTCGCGATTACGCATTGTCTTGGGTATTTTTATATTGTTTCTTTGGCTCGCTGATATGTAATCACCATATTATGCCAAATGCTTTTGATATTTGTAAAAATTACGAGGGCGCCACCTTGAAAGAGGTTAAGAACCATCGATCTAGAAAAAAATGTTTTATACGAAATTTAATAAGCGTAAAAGTTGTACTTTGGCTTTTAAACCAGTCAATAAATTCAAACTGCATACATAAAGATTTTTTTTAGTTTAAAAAACGTTTAATTTTGTTTTTTTAAACAATTTGACATTTTTAGGTTTTTGTCCAACTAATCATATTGCGGGACCTTTGCCAAACGGTTACACCTCTCAGGAACACGTATGTATAACATTCCTTAGGAAGTATTGCAATGTTTGCGTTACACATTTCATTTTAGGCATCCCTACACACTTGTCTTGCAGTGTCGTGCATACGATTAATATGGATGGGTGATAACATTTAGAAAGTCGACAAAAAAGTAAAAAATACAACTTAGCTTTCAAATGCAGTGTAATTTGTCAAAGATTCTCATTATATTGCACTCAAATTTTAATTGGTTTCACAAATTTGCACTATTGACATATATATATCCCTACTGTGTTTTGTGACCTTTTCTGTTTTTTTTTAAATGCAAGCAGGGGAGGACACAAGTCGTTGATAGGTTTTGCAGAGCCACTTACTTATAGTAATGTGCCCATATTGCATCAAACAGCATTTCGTTTTTACAGTGCGAGTTGCTTGGAGCGTGCTGGCATAAAACGCTGGGAAAATGTTTCTGCTCGAGCAAAACAAAACCGTGTCCCAGTCAGACTATCACAACTTGCACCGCTGGGGTGACATACAGTCACCAGGTGGACCTGGATTGCCAAAAATTCCTGCAGTGCTTAAACGGTGTCCTTACACTGGAGAGTTGTTCCGGTTCGGGTAAGTCATTATTATTGCTGTTTGAAATCGTCAAGGCACGTGAAAATTTGACAGATGTCTTTTTGAAGGACATAACAATATGTGTATAGACGTATTCATGCGGGGTATGATTAAACTTAGGGAATGTTGAAGCAATTGTTTCCACAAAGTTGAATACCTTATATTTTGTTTTTTCGTCTAAATACAACTATCAAACTATTTTGATCCCAATGTTACTACGAAATTGTTAGGCATATACGTCTTTAATAGTGTATCGTTTATGATTGTTGAAACAATCAACTACTTTACTTACAGATGTCTTCGATACGGCCTCCGGTAACTGTACTGCACCAAACATGGCTGCTATTCCATGTGGAACTGCTACACCTTAAGAGGACCATTATAACGACATCGACCTCACACTAGCTGCAGATAACGATTTTATCCGACTCATTTTTCTTGTAAAAGTGAAATCTTTGAAATGTTAAATATAATCGGTGGTTGTGTAAGAATACCAAAACAATAAGTATTAATTAACGTTTCGTCGTAAATTTATGTTTAAACTGCTTTTTTGTGATTATTCTGTTGCGTGCACTATAGCTTGAGCAACAGGTACTAAACGGAACATACATTTTAAAAGAACTCGATTGTTGCTTTTTTTTAAGCATACAACAGATTGAAACTTGGAAGAAAGCATTAACAGTAAATATGTTATGAGTATGTTATAGTCCTTAACAATACAGAACTGAATTCGAAAGCATGTCTTTAAGATTTTGGAAAAAACTCTAGACGGATTGTATCAAAATTTAGCTGTCCGAATTTAAGTATGCACAGCAAGTTACGGTTTGAGCGTCCATTTTTATAAGATATTGTTTCGCATTATTACGTCGCAATGTGCTCTGTTTGTTTAACGCCAGCAACTTAGCATAGGCGCTCTTTTACTTATCTACGTAAAAAAAAGAAAAAAAAAGTACAGTATACAAATTATAAACGCCTTAAGAGATTGCGAACGCTGTAGGGATGTCAGTGTAATGTTTTTTACATTTTCTGACCCAGCTAAACGCCCTCCCCAGATAGCAAGGTGCGACCACTAGCGGATTTTATTATTAAAGGTCTCCTTAAAAAAATAATTGTGCCTTTTCTGTTGCCCGCAGCATGACAAGTTTTACTTTGTTGGAAAGAAGAATCCGTGTGCTGTGCAACAGTGACACAGCCGAGCTGATAGCTACAAGGTGCGACACCTGGCGGAAGGTCCAACGGACCCTATCGTAAAACATGTTAGCCTTAGCATATATTGTTTTTTTTAATGGCCTTCAGCAAAGTGGATTACTAAAAATAGATTATTATAGCGCCCTTACAGCTTGCAAAGATGTTAATCGCTTCGTATTTGCCATGTTTATGGAAAAAAACACGCAAGCATCACTGGAATTTCGGTGTACCGTACTAAACCTTACAGTAATCGCTACTAATTTTTTAAGCACTTAAATCGGCTATGGCTGAACTTTCTTGCCCTAAATTGCAACAAACGTAAACCTAAAACTCACTGTTTTCCCGCAGACACGTTACCTAAATCTATGTCGCGACTGCCGAAAAAGCTGACGAATTTAAACAGCGAATCACGTAACAATTAAGTATAACCAAGAGATATCGATGTTACTAATAAACTAAAAAAGTAGCAATTAGCGAAACATAACGTTATCGACGCTAGACGATAAAGAATCAATATAGGCTAGCTTTGAAGTTGGAATAATCAGTTAATCTAAATTAGTTAAGTAGGCTACCAATACGATTTTTCTGTCCCGTCGACTGATGTCGATATTTTGATTGTTATCTCATTTACCCCTTGAAACAAGGAAATTTACCTCCTGGGATAAATTTACCCCAGTTTAATTAATGCTGGTATAAAGGTATAATTTTGGCGCTGCTCATGCATATTTCGCGACTTTTAAATAGAAAAAGATTTAATTTTAAACTGTTTTTTTTTTCGTTTAAACGGCATTAACCATAAATATTTATCGCGCTTTTCGATAGTTATCTTATCCAATTTTCTGAGACCATTGGCTTGACGCTATGATGTTCTACAAAATGAGATTTAATTCAAATTAATAAGGGTGAATTAGTTGTTCGAATAGTCGTTTTTAATGTGGAAACTTTGACAAAACGAAGTTCTCCGGGTGTAGCAAAGGTTTACAAGAACGAAGTTACAAATCAAAATAGTAATTATTTTCTACCACGTTTCTGTTCAGGTCTCGGGATCACACATTAATGATGCATAAAAGTACACATTAATCCATTTTAAACATTTTAAGTGTTGTTTAAGCGCATGAATTTTAGATTGTGGCTCACGTGAAAGATTTCACGACCTATAACCTCGCATAGGACTGGGGATTTCAGATCTGTTTTTTATTAACAAATACATGTATTTTTCCATCCTTTAAGATGTGCAACGAAACCTAATTTGGGGAAACCTCAAAATTACAGGCAACATTAGTAATGATATGATCCAATAACATTAAACTGCTTGTTTAGCTTATTGTGATTTTTAAAGAGCTGTTGCATTCCGTAAACCGATATGATTGCGCAACATACTTAGCGCGATGTTTAGTGCAATTCAATCTACATGTGCGTCAGAGTGGTTGGTGAGGATGCACATACAGAGGCGAAACGGTGTCATGTTTTGATCACCTTTAACCTCTCGTTGTGCCTTCGTGTCATTTGTTACCTCACGGTATCGCCGTTGCTGCGCACAATGACCTGGGATAGGGTTACGCTCAGGATACAATGGTAGACCGGTTCATGAGCCGTATGCGGAATCTATGTTTGGTATGTTCACCTATACGTCTGAGTTGTACATAATTCACGAAGGCATAATAGTATTTATCAGAGTCAAACCGAAAAATAATGTATGATGAGATGGAGTTTTCGAAAATTTTATGCCGTTTTTTCATTCCCCAGACCTTATTCGAATTAGTACGGCGACGGCGAATTTATGAAGTTAAACTAATACAGCCAAGGCGATTAGGTGTTGCCGCAGAGAAACAATATAGCTGAATATAGCAACCATTAAATTATATAAGAGGTATCCGCACACGAAACGTAAAGAAATGAACTTGTAGTTCTAGTGGAACACGTATGGAAAACTCAACGTTAGATATGTTTTCTGTTACGACGTTATACATGTTCTCGACTTACTATTACAGTTATAGTGCTGAGTTGCAAAACCTGCTAAACATCCCTTTTGTTTAGTGAATAGTGATAAAATATATTATATTTACACCTTTCGATTCGGTATGGCTGTCTACTGTCTAATTTAGATAATTTGGAATTTTGTACGACGGTTTTTGTGGCCTCTCTTAGTTTATAAAGCTTGTTGTGCACAACGAAGCTATTCGTGCAACGCGATATAAACGGGTCCGTACCCAGTCTCCCTTACCAACACCAAACTAATTTTTTTTTTGAGTTTACAATTACACACGCTTCTGACCTGCAACGGACAATCGGAAATTGACTGCTCATGCCTCGTAAGAAAAATAAGATTGAAACTCCAACGCTCGCAAAGCAAATCTAGCCTGTCGCCACGTGGTATTGTGTTTGTAACTTTTTGTTGCCTTGAAAAGAATATATAAACAAAAACGCTCGGATGGTGATGATTTAGATAGCTGATAAAACGCTCGCTCTACACGAAACACGTACATGTGTGTCGACACGATTTCCGTCCGTGATCAGTAATGACGTTATTTGACGCCAAAACCGATGTCTCTATGCTTACTTGTCTGTTTGACATCGTTTGTTTAGTTAGAAAACTGATTTCATTGAATAAAAGTCCGCTGGTCAGTGCAAACCATGTTGCGAGGTTTCGAATTTATCTTTCGGCGTTTCTATGCTTAGGGTTTAGGTTTGCGAATGCCTTCAGCTAAAACTAGACAACTAGGCAATTATATAGTTATCTAATTCAAATATTTCTAATATAATTTGTATGGCTTGTGTGCTCAAATTCTGTTTTAATTAGATTTGACGTTTTGTAAAAATGCTACTTTGTCTGACGGCATTTTTAGTATATTTTATTCGAAAAAAAAACTTGTTGTACTCTTAGGTTGAAAAAACTTGTGTGTGAGTCTTACAGTTTGAAAATATTATTTTATGCTTCAACAACCCAACATTATACCCAGAAATAATTTTCTACCGAATTCTTTTGAGAATGATGTACGATTTAAACTAAATTAATTGCAAAATAATTAAATTTGCTGTGATAAATTCTAGTTATTAACCATTCTACTCTTAATCTATGTAAAAAAATAAAATGTTTAAATGTTTAAGCTAATTTAGAAAAATTGAAAAAGTTCTATGTTCAGTTACAATATAATTTTAAAAAGCTAAATTATATTTAGTTGTCTAAGTCTGGCTGTAGCATAGCATAACTCAAACGACTAACTATATACGCATCGTAAAGTGCTCTTTATATAATTGTGAGATGAAATAAGTATTTTTATTACTGAACTTTAGGTCGGTTATACATAAACAATTACTTGATTATTTTTTTAGTTTTTGTCATAACAACCTATATAATAAATTTTGTTATGGAAAAACCTCCAAGGTAGGCCGATGTTTGTTATCTAACAACACCTAAGGCAGGGGTGGGCAACGCGGCCCGCGGGCCGCATGCGGCCCTTTTCCCTTTTTTGTGCTGCCCTTCGTCTTCTTTCTGCTATTTTTCACTAAATAAGGCTATAAGTGTGCACCATTTTGGGACTTTTGCTCTATCTGTTTTCTTTTTGAAGTGCGATGTAACCCATAGGCTACACCGCTACACTAACGCAGTTGAACTCGAATGGAAAGCATCTATTACAAAACAATCTTCATTCATAAAGTTTTACTTGCGTCACGTTGTTATGATGAACAGCTGGTTTTGAATTAAGGCTGTTAATTAAATTGTACTGAGCCGATCCGTACGAGAAAGGCTTCATTAGAATTGTAGGAAAAGTTATTTTCCGAAAACTAGACAGCACTGACAAAACTGTCGTAGTTGCAGCCTAGTAGCTCACTAGTTTTTCTAGTAAAAGCTGAAATATAAATTAGTGTTTATTTGATGTGCGGCCCTCCTGTAAGCATTACATTTCCTAACTGGCCCTTGTTTAAAAAGGTTGCCCACTCCTGACCTAAGGTTACATCCGACTGACTTAATATTCCAAGTGAACTTAGCCCTAACAAAAAGAGTGGTTGAAATGACTTTGGTCAGCTCATTACTTGGGCAAGTCAGTTGTGGTTATGCTTTGATTGGAGTTATCGCATGCTTGGTTCTTCATCTGGCCTTCTTTCGGCGCCGTTCAAACTTACCCCCGGGTCCCTTCAACTTCCCTTTTGTCGGTTGTCTCCCGTTCTTGGGAGCTCACCCGGAAATTCAATTCAGCGAATGGTCAAAGAAATACGGCCCGGTGATATATGTGAAGCTCGGTCCGCATAACACCGTAGTTTTGAACAGCTATGAAGCAATTGAGCAGGTAAGCATGCTTTTTAAATTAGATTGTATAGTGTATGTTAATTAGTCTACACTCGAGTTAAAATGATTTAGTAAATCTTGTCTAATATCCACACTGTTTAGAGAGTTTAAATATATGTGATATATTTACAAACCAGCCAACCACAATTAGCTTTACGTCAACCTAATAGTTGGCTTTTTTCTTCTCTTAGGCTTTTGTCCGACAAAGCCCTCAATTCAACGGAAGAGCGCAGTCGTTTTTTAGTCGCCTGATCAGTGAAGGGAACGGAATGATTCTGCAAGACAACCAAGAAATTTGGAAACCTCAAAGACGTTTCGGATTAAAGGCTTTAACTGGGTGAGTTTTTGATAGACAATAAATTACTTTATCTTGTAAAACGCTATGTATGAAGCAACTCATCGCTTTCAGTAAATGTTTTTTAACCCAGGGAATACAATTGATTCGGCGTCTCTACGAAACTATAATAAAATCAGCAATATAGTTAAACGAATATAGCCTAGCCAACGCACACTAATCATCTTTCATGTAAACAGTATTTCTTAGTTTATGTTGTCTACTTTAATATTAAAATGTCTCATATAATTTTCGCGACTTAAAAGCATTTAGTTTTTTGTGTGTAGAGCAGGATTGTACGGCAAAAATCTGGAAACACGAATTTTGGAAGAGCTAGAACTTCTGTGCGAAATAATCAAGTCAAAAAACGGGAAACCATTCGTTTTGGAGGTACGTACGATTTTTTCGTTGTCCAATGATGTGATGGAACTTTGATTTCAAGCAAAGTTAATTCAACATTTGGATTAATTTTTAATTGATCTGATAAAACCAATAATATTACTGTAGGAGAGTTGTTAAAAATAACATTGCTCAAATTTGAATGTGAGACCAATTTTAGTTAGTTTAAGGTCTATTATTTAAGCCAATGACTTTATGCTGCACAGATACCTGTTCACAAGTAATTAAAATACATGACTTATCAATAAAGTCATTGAAAAAATGTTTAACACTGGCCAACAACGGACTTCTCTGTGTCTTCTAAAATTTAAGGCGCAAGTGCAGCAGACATAAACACTTTTGCCGAAAGCTGACACATTGAAAAATTTTCAGTCCGACTTAACGGAAAACGTCTCCAACGTGATAAACTCCATCACGATGCAGCGAAGGTGCACTGAGCCGGGAAACGAGAAACTGCGAGCATACGTGTCCATGATTGTGCAAGCGTAAGATGCCTCTTCCTTCAAGCTGTGACCTAGAGATTTTCGATAATATCGGAAGAAGCCGATACCCAAAGCCAAGTGATAGTCGGTATTAGTCAAATACTCTTGGGTGCTATGGGTGCTGATCCGATAACAAATTAGTACAAAAATGTTAGCAATGAATTCTGACCCATTAGCAGTGATTCTACGTTAAATGTTAATTCGTCTCGGAAACCAAACTACACACTTTCTGCCTAAAAGTCAGATAAGTGAATAAAATGTACAGCATATATGACATATCTAAGTCTGATCCATGCTACACGGTTTAAAATCCTTTTTTTAAGTAAAATGTTTTATTGAATTTAGTTTTATTGAAGCTTTCATTTTCACAGCAAATTCAGAACAGAAAGTGTTAAATATAGCAAATAAACTAAACAAAACATTTATATTGACAAATACCAATTACATATATATGTATATATCGTTTCCTTCTGGGTTTAAGTTCATCCACTTTTATAACCACACAACTGAATGCAGTTTCACTTTTGTATGACAATATAGCGTGCCTATTGCACTGTAAATGCTTTGTGGACTATATAGACACTGTTGGGGGCCTGTTAAACCTACTTATGATAGACCATTCCACCAAATTTAACGCAAAACAATTATACTGTTTAATGATTTTTTTGAAATTAATCCCCTTAATCATATAGCTGCAATCAATCAGATCACTCGAATCAGAATTTAACCAATGTTCGCTGCGTTTCTTTGCGTTTTTTTCTTTATATGGAGCTTTGGTCGAATATAGGACTACACTCCACTTGTATTCTTTCTTTAGATATCGCCGAGACGGCTTGCTGTTTTTTCTACTGACGGTGGCCCCCTGGCTGCGACATTTTCCACCTTTGAAACAAGGTCTCAAGAAAATCGTCAAGCAAAAGGAGCAGGGAAACGGTAAGCCCAAGTTGCACAACTGTCACTTTTGGTTTGACACAATCAAACACAAGTAAAATGTTGGAAGTATAAGCTAACCATCAAATGAAACGGTTGATTAAACGAACAACTATATCGCGGAGATGCCTTCATCAAATTCTTCAAATTTAAATAGGCTCACGAAACACCAAAGTTTTACCTCTTCAGGAGGCTTCCCGGGGAATATGACAAACTGAATGTGTAAAATAGAACGGTATCTCCTCGCTCTTATACGTATCATATTTACTTCCCGAGGAATTTACACATATTTTTTTACATATTTAGCTATTTACCAATTTACCTATTTTGCTAAATCAACGATTACAGCATTCATCATTTTGTTAAATGCTGGAATTGTAAAACCTCAACTGTAGGTAGGGAAATTAGGAAAGTACGCTCCACGGACTGCTTTTCAATTATTTTGTTGTCATGGAATAAATTTTCCTAAGCTCTGCGTGACTTGCTTGCGTCTTTTTAGTTAAACAATTTGATCACGAGGTATATAAACTTCAACTGACATTATGCCAAAAATAGGTTACTCTCTGAAACAGACCTTGGAAAACTATACGGTCCTCTATGCAATTTAATACCGCCTGCGGCTCGTTTTCAACTCACCTTTTGTAAGCGAAAAAAGAGTCTTTTTTTCTAATTTAGAATATTTTACTAAATAATTTACTCATGTAAGGTATCCTCGTCTATATCCAACCCTTGAAACTAGGATTCAAAATAAGGATTTTTAAAGATTATTTTTTTAACAGGTATTACACGTTGTATTATGTGTATTTCAGGTATCCTTTTTGACGCGGTCCGCCAAGACGTTTTCTGTTTCTCATGCGGCCCACTGTTAAAATTAATTATTAATCATGTGCCCACTTCTGCTTCTAAACACCACCGCGTTACTTAAAAATACGTTTGTTCAACTTTGACCCGTACGTCGATTGTTGAATAAGTGACATTGCCTAAATACAGCAACTTTTAATCAGCAATGATCGATGATTACATTGCCGAGGGTGAGAAACAACTGGACGTCAATCATCCTAAAAACTTCCTCGACAGATTTCTCATTGAACACAAGAAGAAGACTCAGTCGTTTAAAAAGGTTAGTAGCTTAACCATAAAGCTCTACCCCCAAGCCCTAAATGCGCACAGTCGTTGTTTGTTTTCTAATTTAGGACTTTGTACTTTGCGTTTTAACCGCCAAAAATATTGGATTGGTTGTTGTTGTTGTTTTTGGATAAGTGGGAGAAAATTGCGATCTACAAACAATTTGCCTAATCGGAATGTAAGAGAGTCGTCAAAAGTCGTTCACAAGTAGTTTGTTTTTTGATTACTAAATTCTTTATAGTTGGCGTCTCTTAAAGTAGCTATAACAAAATACTATTTTATTTGCTTGAAAACTCGGGACTTTGTTTGTTCCTTTTGCGCGAAATCCGATAGTCTTAGAGCTATCCATCTCAAATTCAGCGCATTTATCTGCTAAAGGAATGTGGTGTATTTCCTCCAAGCAAGGCTTCGTATTCACTACCCATTTTCCATCCCTCAGAATGACGTCGACTACGTTTTCGAAGTTTATTTTCAGGAGCAGCTGAGAGGTTACATCATCGACCTCCTTAACGCCGGCACAGAAACGACCTCAAGCACTTTACAGTGGCTTCTCTTGTACTTGATAAAGTTTCCGGAAATCCAGAAAACTGTCCACGAAGAAATCGACCGAGTGATAGGTGAGAACTAACGATGTTTTCTAATAACTTGATTTAAAGTCTTTTAGACGAATGTTGTTGTACAGCAATCTAATGTTGCCTTTCTGTTATTTTTTAGTTGGCGTATTGCTTATAATGGGGCGAGTTTATAGTTCAGGGCGACCTTGTTTTCGTTCTCGGCTCAATTTCTTTATTTTTTCTGAGAAACGTTTAGGTATTTTTACAATGACATAGGACTGGTAAAACTTTTCCCATTTTGTTGACGATATCTCAGTAAAACGTTTAACGGAAAAATAGGCTTGATTTTTCCATTTTTTTAATCTTCCTACAGAGGCATCAGCGACTGTTTTTAATTCACGGAAAGGTAGAGTTACAAAACTTCCTTTTTTATCATATTTAAATGTTAGCTGCGCAGTCTGCGTACGATCCATTATGATTATAGAAGTGATAACAGTGTGATATTTATCTACTATACCTTGCCTATATTAAGGGAAGTTGTCACGTTATTCTGTTATTGTTTGGTAGGAAGTATTTCGCCAATAGTTGAGATTGTTTGGAATGTGACAAACCTAAAAAATCAACAACCGCTGATTTATAGTCTAAATGTTTTATTCAAATAGTGTTAATTTGCTCATACCCAAGCTTATTGCAGCAACCTAGTACTAAATATATTCTTGCATAAGGGAGCCGTTTTAAACTATCAAAGGCTTTCCAAGACTACATTTAGTAAATAACGGTTTAAATGTGTAATCGAAACATGAAAAAACAATTAAACGGTCTTTAAAACAAAACACCCTTAATGTACGTGAACATCGCCGCAGGCCTATTTAGTAGACAAACGTTAGTGTTATATATATGGAATAGAAGTGACCCAAATATATTATAAATGCAGGAAAGACTGGCGAAGTGCGAATCGGTACCAACTTGCCCTACACTAAATCTGTGATCCAGGAAATTCACCGGATAGAAACGATGACCCCGATAGGAGTGCCAAGAAGCACAACCGAAGATACTAAGTTTATGGGATATCTAATACCTAAAGATACTCAGGTAATTAAGGACATTTTTCCTATACTCTTGCAACATCTAATGCCATTGTGTTACGAAAACGATTTTTATAGTATATTTGGCAAATAAAGGATTGCATCGTCAAGCCAGTAAAATATTAATAGAGAGTTTTGATTTTGTAATGTCCAATCGCATTTTTTTCATTTAATTTTACAAGCCAGTAAAATATTAATAGAGAGTTTTGATTTTGTAATGTCCAATCGCATTTTTTTCATTTAATTTTACCAATACGAGTGGTCTGAACCTGTGTCGCCCCTTACGGTGTAGTTTGGCAATTATTAACCATCGTTATGTTGCTGACTTTCCAAAAAAAATGCAGATCATGGCTAACCTGTGGAATGTGCACAATGACCCACAGACTTGGCTAAACCCGAGACAATTCAAGCCAAGCAGACACCTGGACAAAGACGGAAAGTTCGTTAAGTCGGAAAAGATAATTCCCTTCTCTATAGGTCCACGAAATTGCTTGGGAGAGAATTTAGCGCGGATGGAGGTGTTTTTGTACACAGTGGGCATCTTGCAGAGGTTCAGTGTTCATCCAAATCCCAACCAACCAATTCCTATCATGGAAGGGGCTGTAGGACCTATATACTCTCCCAAACACCTATATGCTATAGTTTTGAAGGAACGGTCGTGATAACTCGATTGCTATTTTTTTATTCAAAAAAACTGTTTTTAATATTTAAACATTACATATTGTTTTACTTGCCCAATTTAACTATTACTGCATGCTCAACCTTTTTGCCGCTCGAAATATAAAAAGTTGTGTTTTTATGAAATTGTCGGAAGTTTAAGTTTATGTGTTTCTATTTACCTTATAAATAAAAATGCTTTTCTGAACATCACAATACATGACCCATAAAACTGTCGCAAACGAAAAACAGAGGAGTTTTTAGACGTGACATTCATTTCGTGATTACCTTAATTTGCCACTAATAGTGTTATTACAGATCAAAATTTGGGGTGCAGCCAAAATGTCATAACAAACATTAATGTACAGTTCTGAAAATTTAGAAAGGGATGCGGCTTGCCACCTTTTTTAAAAGAAAAGTAAAGTATATGAATACGTCATGCTTCATGCACGAATCATTTAGCCGGGTCTTGGTGCAAAGTAAAATGAAGGTTGTTTTGCAAATTATGCAGCTAAAGTATAACGTGTTGCATATTAAAAGCTGCGAGGTAAACACGTGTGTTTTTTGTGCGACTGATAAATTCTCTTTAGTGGGAAATCCCTCGGTTGAAACTCTGTCGTAATCGTTAGGTAGCATATCTTTAGAAGGGTTAGACTGCAGTACATATAAAATGCATGGATTCAGAAACTTGAAATAAATTGCAAATCAATAGCCAAGTTTATTAAATACGGTTATTTCGTTCCTCTTAGAAACATGCATTTGAATTTAGATGTATATTGTCAGGTACTATATCGTACTTATCCACTGCTGATGCTCTTTCTCATGAAGTTTCAATCTGCTGCATGCTTAGAATTTGTTTAATGTAAGTTCCGTTTTGTATCTGCTGCTCAAGCTATAGTTCCCGCAACAGAATAATCACAAAAAAGTAGTTTCAACATAAATTTATCATTACTTATTGTGGTATTCTCACGCAACCGTCGGTTATATTTACCATTACAAAGATTACGTTTTTACAAGAAAAATCTCTAGCTAGTGTAAGGTCGATGTAATTTCAATGGTCCTCTTAAGCCTAAGGTGTAGCAGTTCTGCATGGGATAGCAGCCATGTTTGGTGCAGTACAGTTACCGGAGACCGTATCGAAGACATCTGTAAGTACAGCATATTGTTTGTTTCAACAATCATGAACGATACACTATAAAGACGCAAATGCTCTCATGTAACATTGGGATCGTAATACTTCGGTGATTGTAGTTAGACGAAAAACATAAAACATTAGGTATTCAACATTATTGAAAAAAATGCTTCAAATAGTTCCTAACTTTAAACTACAAATAATGTTAAACACACAACCCGAAGAAATACGTATACACATTATGGTTATGTCCGTTAATAACATCTGGCAAATTTTCACGTGCATTGACGATTTCAAACAGCAACTAGACGGGGGGGCGGTTGTTGTTTATTTTGTCAGGGGGTATACTTTCAAGGTTTAGTGTTATTTTTTTTTAATTTTTAATTTTTTTTTTTTTTTTCTAAAAATTCCCCACTTAACCCTTTGATGCGAAAGGGATTCAAATATGGCGTAGATTTTGGGAAATGATCGAAACATATATTTGATAAATAGAATTTACGTAGATAGTGTGTATGGCCATTTTATTTCATTTTGGCCAGCTTACGTGTTTGAAAAACAAATATTATCATTCTCCCAAAGACTTAAAATGGTTTAACGCCTATGGTTTGCTATACTTTTGCAAACTTTTACTCGGTAAATTTTTACCATGGCTTGGTCCGAGCAATCACTGTTAAAACAGACTTTAAATCTGTAGTTTTAAACAATATGAAACACACTATTATGTTCTCAATACGCAAACTATTAAATCGAAAGTTTTGCTAGTTGTTTAGGCCTGATGTTGGTAGGTTGGTTGGAGCAACATGCACAACAGGTGCTAACAGAGAGGCGTACACTGCCTTAAGATTTCGCATTTAAATTTGCAGCGGACACTTGATTATTAGGCGAAGCTTATCGCAAAGTAATTGGTCGCCCGAAAAAATGCTGACGCTGCATTTAAAGCAAGCATTATAAATGTGTCGCCGATATTCTGCTTTGAACATCTCTACTCGCAATGCTTCCCTCCGTTAATTGTACGCTGGGTGAAACTTTATTCACGGCCTTACCTCTTTGTGTATTACCGCGACAATACGATGAAATACGATTTGGAGAATATTGGAAACATCGTATTTGGAGAATATTTGCTATTTGCACCTGTTCTGTATGTTACTCCAATCCAACATATCTACACACAATTATAAGTTGTGTATAATAATATAATAAATTATGGCTT
Source organism: Ascidiella aspersa (assembly GCF_963924565.1). Taxonomy (NCBI): domain Eukaryota; kingdom Metazoa; phylum Chordata; class Ascidiacea; order Phlebobranchia; family Ascidiidae; genus Ascidiella; species Ascidiella aspersa. Next base: position 18,882,217 of record NC_139454.1, read on the forward strand.
TGAAGCGAAGGGGGTTCAAATATGGCGTATAGATTTTGGCAAATGATCGAAACATACATTTGATCAATAAAAATTTACGTAGATAATGCTTACGGCCATGTTATTACATTTTGGTCAGCTAGCATGTTTAAAAAGTCAATATTTTCATTCTCTCTAAATAATTTAACGTCTATGGTTTGCTATACTTTTTCCAACTTTTACTGTGTAAATTTTTACCATGCCTTGGTCTGAGCAATCACTGTTGAAACAGAGTTTAAATCTGTAGTTTTGAGCAATATGCAAACACGTTTATGTGCCTAATAAGCCACGTTTTATATTGAAAGTTTTGCCAATTTAAATCCAATAAACGCAAGATTTATTTATTTATGACGCCATGTTATGACGTAGCTTTGTAACGTCGTCGTTAAGAATGCGTTAAACTTAAGCTTTTTGTTGTTGCGGCCCTTGTATAATTATATTTGCTTAGACCTGGTGTTGATATGTTTGAATGGTGCAACAATTACAACATGTGCTAACAGAGATGTGTACACTGCCTGTAGGATTCGCATTTAAATTTGCGGTGGTAAAATATTTTGTGTTGTAAGAGCAATAGGTTTTTTTACTTAGAGAGGCCTCTTTATGAAAGGCAAGTCGCATGTGCATAGTTTTACTAGGCAAGCCACTTCCAACACAAATGTTGCACGCGCGGGACAATAGGGCGCAGCAGGGATGCCAGCAGCCGCCTCGTCGCGACGCGAGCTGGACAAAGCAAGCGAATATGAACGAATTCTGTATGAAAGTTTTTCTGCTGCTAGATGGCTGTCGTTAGCTACAAAGTGCTAAAACGCAATATTTCAGGTTTTTACCCCCCAAGCAAAGGCCCCTGGGAGTGCAGCCTCATAAACTTTTACAAAGCACCTACATACCACTCTACGCCATGTCTGAAAATTTGAAGGTTCTACGATGTCTACTTTTTCTATAAAGCTTCGGACAAAAGTCGGTCTGAAACAAACCATAGGAAACCATAGGAAACCAAAAAAGAACTAGACGGGGGTGCGGTTGTTGTATATTTTGTCAGGGGGTATATTGTCAGGGCTTAGTGTTTATTTTTATTTAATTTTAATTTTTTTTTTTAAATTGATTTTATTTATTTATTGGTTTTTTTTCAATTTTATTTTTCATATTCGTTTTTTAATTTTTATTTTTTATTTTTTTTGTGTTTTTTATTTTTATTTTTTTATTTTTTTTTTATATAATATTTTTTTTATTTTACACTTTTTATTTTTTAATATTTTGTATTTTGTATTGTGTATTTTATATTATATATTTCATATTTTGTTTTTCATTTTCCTTAACTTGTTTCTGCAAGCAAAAACAGATATGGGCCGAAAACTTCCCCACTATGATGCGAAAGGGGTTCAAATATGGCGTAGTATTTGGGGAATGATCGAAACATATATTTGATAAATAGAATTTGCGTAGATAATGTACATGGCCATTTTATTACATTTTGGCCAGAGCTTACGTGTTTGAAAACCAAATATTATCATTCTCCTCAAGACTTAAAATGGTTTAACGCCTATGGTTTGCAATACTTTTGCAAACTTTTACTCGGTAAATTTTTACCATGGCTTGGTCCGAGCAATCACTGTTAAAACAGACTTTAAATCTGTAGTTTTAAACAATATGAAACACACTATTATGTGCCTAATACGCAAACTATTAAATCGAAAGTTTTGCTAGTTGTTTAGGCCTGATATTGGTATGTTGGTTGGAGCAACATGCACAACAGGTGCTAACAGAGAGGCGTACACTGCCTTAAGATTTCGCATTTAAATTTGCGGCGGTAAATACACCCTATTGACACTTAATTATTAGGCGAAGCTTATCGCGAAGTAATTGGTCGCCCCAAAAAATGCTGACGCCGCATTTAAAGCAAGCATTATAAATGTGTCGCCGATATTCTGCCTTGAACATCCCTACTCGCAATGCTTCCCTCCGTTAATTGTACGGTGGGTGAAACTTTATTCACGGCCTTACCTCTTTGTGTATTACCGCGACAATACGATGAAATACGATTTGGAGAATATTGGAAACATCGTATTTGGAGAATATTTGCTATTTGCACCTGTTCTGTATGTTACTCCAATCCAACATATCTACACACAATTATAAGTTGTGTATAATAATATAATAACTTATGGCTTTGAAGCGAAGGGGGTTCAAATATGACGTAGAGTTTGGCAAATGATCGAAACATACATTTGATCAATAAAAATTTACGTAGATAATGCTTACGGCCATGTTATCACATTTTGGTCAGCTAGCATGTTTAAAAAGTCAATATTTTCATTCTCTCTAAATGATTTAACGTCTATGGTTTGCTATACTTTTTCCAACTTTTACTGTGTAAATTTTTACCATGCCTTGGTCTGAGCAATCACTGTTGAAACAGAGTTTAAATCTGTAGTTTTGAGCAATGCAAACACGTTTATGTGCCTAATAAGCCACGTTTTATATTGAAAGTTTGCCAATTTAAATCCAATAAACGCAAGATTTATTTATTTATGACGCCATGTTATGACGTAGCTTTGTAACGTCGTCGTTAAGAATGCGTTAAACTTAAGCTTTTTGTTGTTGCGGCCCTTGTATAATTATATTTGCTTAGACCTGGTGTTGATATGTTTGAATGGTGCAACAATTACAACATGTGCTAACAGAGATGTGTACACTGCCTGTAGGATTCGCATTTAAATTTGTGGTGGTAAAATATTTTGTGTTGTAAGAGCAATAGGTTTTTTTACTTAGAGAGGCCTCTTTATGAAAGGCAAGTCGCATGTGCATAGTTTTACTAGGCAAGCCACTTCCAACACAAATGTTGCACGCGCGGGACAATAGGGCGCAGCAGGGATGCCAGCAGCCGCCTCGTCGCGACGCGAGCTGGACAAAGCAAGCGAATATGAACGAATTCTGTATGAAAGTTTTTCTGCTGCTAGATGGCTGTCGTTAGCTACAAAGGGCTAAAACGCAATATTTCAGGTTTTTACCCCCCAAGCAAAGGCCCCTGGGAGTGCAGCCTCATTAACTTTTACAAAGCACCTACATACCACTCTACGCCATGTCTGAAAATTTGAAGGTTCTACGATGTCTACTTTTTCTATAAAGCTTCGGACAAAAGTCGGTCTGAAACAAACCATAGGAAACCATAGGAAACCATAGGAAACCATAGGAAACCAAAAAAGAATAACGGCAAAAACAAGATATGTCCCGAAAATAAATTTTCGGCCCATATAATAACGGCAAAAACAAGATATGTCCCGAAAATAAATTTTCGGCCCATATAATAATAATGACTTACCCGAACCGGAACAACTCTCCAGTTTAAGGGCGCCGTTTAAGCACTTCAGGAATTTTTGGCAATCCAGGTCCACCTGGTGACTGGATGTCACCTCAGCGTTGCAAGTTGTGATAGTCTGACTGGGACACGGTTTTGTTTTGCTCGAGCAGAAACATTTTCCAAGCGTTTTATGCCAGCAGGCTCCAAGCAACTCGCACTGTATAAACGAATTGCTGTTTGATGTAATATGGGCACATTACTATAAGTAAGTGGCTCTGCAAAACCTATCAACGACCTGTGTCCACCCCTGCTTGTATTTAAAAAAAAAACAGAAAAGGCCACAAAACACAGTAGGGATATATATATATGTCAATAGTGCAAAACCTTAGAAAACACAGTAGTAATATCAAAACCCAGTAAGAAGTGGGTAACATTTTAAACGTTTTAAAGATATCCTTAATTTCCCTTTGTTTATTATTTTTTAGTTTTTTAACTTGAACATAAATAAAGATATCCGAGACGTTTAATTAATCTACATAACAACTGGTTCGCCGACTTACCCATTTTAAAAATTCAACGTACTATTTGTAGGAGTATCGACATACAAATCAATTAACTAGCAACCACTAAATCAGATTAGCCGCTTTGGTAAAATCTATATAAAGTAACCGTTGAATCCCACCACTAGCCTACCGAACCAACCAAACTTGTATTTCAACCCTTATAACTCTAACCAAATCCCTGACTTTAAACTCAACCCTCCTTATCGACTTACCGCAAAAACTATAACCCAACCACCAACCTAACTAACACCGATCCGTAAACTTCTTGCAAGTCTCCTGACCAAACTCGTGAGCGCGAAGATTTTCCGTACCTTTTTGGGTCATGAGATTTGACGTTTCGTTTAAACGGTGTCCGTCTTTATCTTGAGCGTCTGTGAACATGTATATAAGGCAGTCGTCATTGTTGTTTGGAATGGCCTCCAACGCATTCTGCAATCCACGGTTAAAATAGAAATTAGTTCACTCAATACTTTTGAAAAAAAACGTAAACAAGATTTACAAACGAAAGGCCGTTTTTTTGTTTGTGACTTGACTGATACAAACAGACTCTATAAAAACACGAAAAAATCAGTAAGTGGTATCAACTATTAGTCTGATGAAACATAACGAAAAACAAATGTAAACACTATGATTCTGCCGTTCAGAGTAAATATGTGGCCATAGCTTTAAAGAATACAACTAAATAAACCAAATAAGTCTAATAAACAGTAAAAAATAACACTGTTTCGTACAATAATTCTCTGGAAGGCAAATCCTGGACAATATCCGCCGCCGGAAGGTATAATATTGTTTATCTCTGTGAAGGCCTGTCCGATAGAAATATTGTCTATAACCGGACCGGTACCTGACAATAATTTTGTTATTCCAAACCGCTATTAACAAAAGGTCTAAAGTTTGAACCCGATAGGATCATTCCACCGTGCCTGACAGTTCTAACATCAAATGCCAAACACACAAGTGAGCGTACCTGAAACGCTCACACGCAGTGCCTTGGTCCAGCTTCCGTTCGTGCAAGTCTCCTGACTAAACTCGTGCAGCGCGAAGTTTTCGCCGCATTGGTAAGTCACCTTACTGCCGGGTGCGTAAGTGGTATGAATGGGTTGAAAAAGTCCGTAGTCGAGCGAAGGAGGCGAGCCACAGGAGCCGGCAGCTGTAAGGGTAAAATAAAAGCTTTTGAAAACAAGTGAAATCGAGCTGGACTAGATTGTGCTATCTTCAGTCATGGTTTCCCACTTCCCAGTATTGTAATGACTTAAGTCAATGCCTTGGCTTAAGTGCACTTAGCCAATGTTTTCAAATGACTTGACAAGTCGTAAGTGTGGTTTTGGTAAAATGACTTTACTTAGCCATCGAATCAATTGACTTGGTTTGAAATTAGGTGTTTTAATTTAACATTTACGTATAGAATTGAGCTATTTATCTCTTTGTATGACTTTATCAATTTTTTATTTTTATTATTATATTAGTGGTTGGTCCGGGACTTAACTTGCTATTTTTTGAAAAGGCTTGACTGGGACTTTAGTCATTTCAAAATGACTTAATTGTTTACAACACTGTGGTTTCCTTTACAAAGTTACTACGAGGAAATGTTGGTTGTAGTGAGCCTTAATCTATTATAAGAGTCTAAACGCACTTCTGACTTTGTTAATTTGTAGAACAAAAACGAAATTTTAAATAAATAGAAAGTAGGACTGTCATTTGTTTTACAAAACTTTGCACGAAACGTATTTTTAAAACTTTTCGTTCGAGTTGAGGTTGTAAAACAAGAGCAAGCTGGGTGAAATATACTAAGATAACGACTGGATTGGGAGCAATTCCTTGTCAGGTGCACACGGCTATGGATTCTGTCGTCTTTTTTTGGTTAGTTTGAGGCCAAACTATCTAAAAAAGGAGAATTATAGTTGTTATAACAATAGAAAATTTTGACTATTGCACAATGTTCCTAAATATTAGCGAATGTATAAATGAACAAGAATTCTACTTGACGTATGTTGTACTATGAAATGCAGATTTAAAAAAATTTAGAATGATTTCGACTGTCCGGTTGTTCTTCAATATTTCTAAAATGATCAGAATTTTTACGATTTAGACTAGGATGAGAAACAACACAACGCAAATAATGGTGGAACAATTAAAAACATTGGCGATACTTTTAAGTTTTTCTTATGTTACTTTCTGGGTTCACCTATGGAACAAGTGGCGATTAGCGTGCTCCACTGGTTGTTTGACTAGCAGATTGTTGTGCGATGTTGATGCTGGCACCAGGATCAGCGCACTTGTACACGAGTTCGTGCTGGGAAAGATACGGCCCAGGTGCTGGTTGTACCAGGGTAAAGCCAGGAAATGCTGGCGGTGAGCTGCAAACTGAAACGTAAAAGGCAGTCGTGTGTTAGCCAGGCACCTTTTGCATAAAAATGTATTCAACATCAGCGTTGGCAATGCATTCAACCTTAAAGCAATTTTATTAGCAGGGTCATCTCAACTAGCAATGGCTGCGAGACCAAGACAGCTGCCACAACGACGTGTATTTTATATAGGACACCTTATCTCTGTTTAAAAGCAAATGAAGCAAAATATGTGCGTCTCTGAACACGACCAGTGACAGACTGCCAACTTAACATAATGCGATCACAAATATGTAAGATCGCACATGATAACAAAACCTACTTCGTTTGGAACCGGTAATGTACACGTTTTAGCAAACGCATACATAAAAACCGAGAAGCCGCTCTAATTTTGTGACTATGGGGATGTCCGATAACATCGGATCGGTACCTATACCCAATGGCAAGTGGAAGTATCGGTATTCGTTTGATACTGGGACGATAAGGGCCGATGCCAAATCATGTTAGGAGTTTTAGAAATGATTTGCGTTCAAACGCATTGATTCCTCAAATTTTTTTCAGAAAATACTTGACGCTAAAGCGAATGCTGACCTTATATTACGAAAAAGTTTCAGATTTGTTTTTTTGGTGTGTTTAAATTAAATCAGTAATGACGTCATTGATATCGGCTAGGATCGGGATACTAATCTGTATCAATTTTAAACCTCAATGGTCGGAGATTACTATTTGTTACCATAACTTATTAACGAAATACCTTTGGCGATTAATTTTTACGTGTATTAGCATAATATCCAAACAACACCTAGTTGTTGCTACAGCTAACGCCCCTTTGGCCTTTAATTAGCAGGGAAGATTGATATACGTGATCTACATTATGCAAGAAAAGCGTCCGATACAAAAAGTATTACGTTGTATTGCGAAAAGAGTTTCATGTAACGCATTTAAGCTCCAGCTTTGCCCAAGCTTTAATGATTGCAACGGTTATACTATCACGTCACTAAAAAACATATTGCATTTAATTTTACCAATTTTTTTGTTATGTCAATCATTAAAAATAAAAAAACGGTGCACTTTCCTAGTCGTCATAATATGTTTAAGTTTCCAGTGACTTAACCCAAACCAAGGCACGTTTCAAGTCTTATTTACTTATTTTCGAAATTTTGGCTGGCCAGGGGGTGTTTTCACTTGCTACCCAAGGGTTATTTAAGGCTCATTGTTTCACCAACGACTGGGTGCAGCTATGTCCCCCGTATACCTTGTTCACAAATGTGAGCCACATTCGATGTCCATTGCTATCGACGCATTTATTCGTGTTGTTTCCGCTCGTCATGACAAAACCGACATTGCAAAAGTAGGTGACCACAACGTCGGAGTTGTGTGTAGTTCCGCGTGGCAAGTTTGTCCCGTTATTGACGAGCGGCATGTTACTGCATGATGCGACTTAAAACAAAAACAGCACCACGAACGATTACAAGGTTGTAAAGGCATTTTGCAATGGAAGAGATTGGTGATCGGCAAGAATAAAAAAGAACGCTTTGTCGAACAACAACAACATAGTATTCAACTTTAAATGTAATCAAACATTTTACCCATTTTAATTATTGCATCAATTTGGGAAACCAATATCAATATTTGGTTCTTAAAGAAATGTCAGCCTATATATTTTGCAATTTTTCACCACGTTGACTTCAAATGTTCATAATCAAATGGTATTTTGGTTTTCTCAGTACATTTTTATAGCTTCGGATATACTTACAACATGCTGGTGTACAGGTTTTCTGACAATGGTCGCTGATGGTTGCTTACCGCAGAAATCTTTGAACTGTGGACAACGATCACTGGAATCAACGCAAACTGGAATAAAATTTATTGTTCTAAAAATATCCTCAAGAGACACTTTATATACTATGTGAAAACTCATTTTTAAGCATATTATAACATATGGGTTAACCACCATAAAGCTTAGACAGGAGGTAAAGTTTTGGAATTGTTTTATATTACTCTTGATGGTTGCTCAGCACAAACAGGTTTTTTATTATTTTTTTTTTGTTCAAAATTTATGACATATTACATTTAACATATAAAGTATTTAGGACTTTGAGTAACTTTAATTGGTTTTCGAATGATATTTGCTTACCTTGTTGAAAAGTTTGAGAATGACTAGAAAACATATCGTCAAAACGTAATTCATCTCCCAATTGTACATTAACTGAACTTTGTTTTACCCTTACCTTACGATATCGTGTTGTATATCAGACTGTGTGAAAATTGTAACTCAAAACCTTTGCTATAGTAAAATATTTATAACATGTTTCATGTTGGAGAAACCTTTAAATCTTGTTTTAAACAGTCGGGCTTTAAACGATTTTATTCAAAAACCCAACAGTCTCTTATGAAATACCTTGCATATTTGTGTGCTGCAGAATTTTTGTTTTGTAACTATAAAAAAGTTCTTTTTGTCGAGTCATATCGATATTGCTTGACATTACTGCAATCAAACTAGTTAACACAGGTTTTTGTTATAATCTACCTATTGAAATAAACATTTATAATGCTCGGAATATATCATTTAATCGGTGCTTCCTGTACTTTTAGATCAGCGGTTCCCAAACTTTTGTAAACATTTTGCCTGGAGGCCCCGTGGCAATTAATTTGATATTTCGCGGCCCAATAAAAATTCAAGGGTCGGTTGATCCATGTTTGTTGTAGTACATTAGTGCACCTAGAGAATTTTTGGCAGTATACCTGTATTTCTCTTGAATTACTCGTAAAATTTCACTTCACATAGGCTTCATAGTTGCATATATTTAGATTACTGTGAAATCAATGAGCTAAGCCGAATGGAAAAGTAAAAAAAATATGTTTTATACATCAAAATAGTTTTTTTTCCCCCCGGCGTACCGGTTAAGAAGCGCTATTAAAACTATAACGCGAACGAGCTGATAGCAGGTAGTACAGCATAATAGATGCTTTATGATGTCATATAGGAGACATCATAAAACACCCTATTCAGGGTCGTCCAAACCCAGGCCCGCGACATCATTGTTCATGGCCCGCGAAGCACTGTTGAATTATTGTAATACGTAAAGTTGAGGGTTTTATCAAAGAAATATAACTGACCAACGATCATCGGCAAGCATATTGCAATTGTTTGATTATACGCCTAGTTACATTATTAAATAAATTAACCGGTTTACTATCGCCCATCAAGTTTTAATCCAGGGGTGGCAAGAACGCCTAATTTTTGTATGTGTTAGACCGGTTTGAAAGTCGCAGTACGTCCTATATGGAACTTTCCAAAATGGCTGTTTTGCGAACTTGGAGCTGTAGGTTACATTTGCCTTTTGTTTTACGTCTTTTTAATGGACCAGTAAACATAACATAAAAAGTACAACCCTATATAAATTATTTATTTGCCACTTTAAGGTAAATGAACGATGAAATATACAGCGCTTCTGGAAAGTATTGTTTTACAGGATTTCACTGTGGCTAAAGGTTAACGCCCTGGACCTTTCCATTGTGCAATTCTAGCCAAATATATCACGTTAAAAACATTCTACGCTTATAAATGCAGTATTCTGTTTTGTCAAATACGCATTTTTTTCGCGTTTCGCGCGCACCATTTTGCCATCAGTCTCACTATCACATTACTTTTTGACGATGCATTTTGTCGTCATCTTTAAACATTTCATGCCCCGACCATACGCAAATCGTTGATCGCCCCAGCACGCATGTCGCCTATATAACCTACTTTATGTGGCCCGCCAGCATATCAAAGATATATTGTAGCCCGCGATGCTGTCAACCTTGGACCACCCTGCCCTATATGATCGGATAATAAAGCATAACTAAAGACAATACTGATGACAAATAACGTTTAAAACATAGACCAGGGGTGGGCAAACTGCGGCTCGCGAGCCGCATGCGGCTCTTCGGCATCCTTTTTGTGGCTCTTCTAGTTGAATCGTAAAATTTCAAAAAAATTGTAAAGGCTACCAAGAGTAGCGTGTATAAACGTTTCTCTCTATTTATTTTCTTTATTTAGGCCAGATTTCGTTTATGACGTAACACGAGACATAGAGTCCGAAGAGTTACTTAACAAAAGACTGATATTAATGAATATTGTGCGAGTTGTTTTGCTATTACCGTTATTATTATTGTGTTGATTATTACAGTTTTGTTATATTACAATTCTGTTAGGATTGCGGCTGGCCTTGCATTATTTACCGTTATGGTATTGAAATAATTTTGAGGCTCTTTGGTGCTTGTATTTCCTGCAAATGGCTCTTCCATTGAATACATTTGCCCACCCCTGACATAGACGTTCTTTGCGGACCCTCTAAAACTGCTACACGGACCCCAGTTTGGGAACCGTCGTTTTAGATCTTACACCAAATATTATCGACTCTCCTTTCCAATTGCATCATTTTGACTTTTGTCAAGGCGTAAACTTTCCTATATTGTATAGTAAAAAGTTGGTAACTTTACTTCTTCAAGCACGAACACTTAACTTTGATAGTTTTAGGTATATAACCTGGGGCGGTGTTTTATTGTTTGATTAACTCAATGCAGTTATACAGTACTGCACATTTCACCCACGTAAAGTAATCCAACTCTGTTTGTACCCAACGTATCTTTTCACACCTAAATAATTGAAACTTAATATTTAAATCTTCAATTTAATTTTAGTGGATGTAATCCCTTTTAGTTGGCTGACTCTTCGTTTCTAAACGTAACATGCTGTCATTAAGTCCGTTACTTTATGGACTATTATCTTATATTACTTATGTCTTCAAATAACGAACTAAATATTGTTAAATTGTTTCGTATTATACTGATCAATCAATAAGGTAATGCACCAGCCCGAACGGGATGCACCTGCTTGTCATTCCATATATTTTTACCACAATTATTCTGCATGGGATTTCATGATGTATTGAGTACTGTAACGCGAACCCTTCTTTCTGCATCCGTTGTTCTAATGCCTTTTCCGAAGCGGCATTGTCATATTGTGTCACAGGTATTGAATGGTATCTAAGAGTTTGTGTTGTACGTAAACCAGCCAATGTCTTGTATTCTTTCATATTCATTATTCAATTTTCATTTTTGCGACTTTACCCAGTTTTTTATGAAACCAGTTTGTATTAAAGTTTTGCTTTGATAAAAAAAAACGTAAATTTAGTTTTTCGTCACCCTTGGAACAATTAAGAAAACCGTTGAAGTACCTTCAAAATACGTTTAAAATTGCTACTTAGATATAATAAAATGACATGCTTTTAAAGAAGGTTCTCCGTTATTATTAAGCCCTGAAAATATTTGCTACAATACTGAAACTGTGCGCAAGGTCCCGCTGTGCCGATATTATAAATCAGTAACGCAAATAAAGGTGTTTTTTTTTATAAACTGGTATAAGTTCTATAAAATTTGAATGAAAGACACACACACATATGTGTTTAATAACAACTGTGATCTAGCCCCTCGGAAGCTGCTTTATGACCAACGATTACGGCTTCCGTATCAATAGTACACCGAAAAGCCATCGCAGACTCGCCGAATCTTTCGATCTATGATGCAAGCAAAGCAAGCCAGAAAAACAACTGGCCTGCAGTGAGGTTCGAACTCACGACCTCCGGTCAAGCCGGGACCGTCGCTCTACCAACTGAGCTATGCAGGCTCAGAGAGGAGCGAGTCGAGAAAAACCATACTACCATTCTATAAAATAGGATGTATTAAACGTTTGCCTGAACATCACTAGGGCAACGGTGGTTTATCTGCTATTATTTGTAGCTTGTCTAGTTTATTCCATCACATAGGCCGCAGAGTAGAGGGGAAGGAAGAGATCTCAGATGTATCTTTAATGCCTCGTCGTGACGCATTTGTTGAGCGTAAAGACGGGATAATAATCGTTCACATAAAAGAAGACAAATATTACAACACAAAAGGAATCGGAGTGGCCGATAAAGCTACCGGTAAGTCGAGGACAGGGGTGAGGGCACCAGGCATCTATAAAGCGATTTATTTTTCGTTTTTAAACGTCTGAATACGATATATTTAGAGCTAGAAAACACCTGAACTCTAGGCGGGAATGAGATGCTCAATGGAGTTATTGGCTTTCAGTAATTTTTCCATCTCAATAAGCAACCACACTCCTTTATGTACTCGCGTGACCAACTCAGTTTCGCTGAGGCCAATCCGATCCAGGTTCGAGATTTGGAAAGATTCCGTAACGCCAATGGGTCTATATTCACCGTTCATGCCACGCCTGTCAAGCCTGAAATTGGAGTATATAACGCCGACATTAATAATAGAAAAACTAGCTTTATCTGTCGGTCGTGGGTTCTCATCTAAACTACAGGCATGTCCAGATTATTACTCAATGGTCTACTATTCTATCCTTAACTATGGCCGGTTCTATAATTCAATACTTGGTTTGTTTTAAACCGGTTCCGATGACCTACTCGAGCGTATTCGTCCGAAATCGGATTACCTCTCCCTTAGAGAAAGCTACAACCATATGCTCAACAACACAGCTAGCGGGCGGGCAGTTTTGTCTTGTTTGGGATCATTTAGGAAGTCGTTAGTCTGATGTGCTGTGTGTACCTTAGATGGGCTTGAATATATTTTTCCAGTGAATCACCTACATTAGTAGTTTTATACAATGCCCTCAGTCAATATTGATTTTGTTGGAATAACCATGGAATATTTAAACGCTTTTGTATGTTGTATATCATACATAAATATTCCCTATGGAGCAACTGATGTTGAAAAACATCGCACATATGTTTCGTGAAGCCCACACATTTTGACCATTGACCCTAATTCCCTGAGCACTCATTATTTGCCCGCGCTTATTTTAACAGTCGAAACTAACTTAGGTTTTAGATGGATCGCAACTCCAAATATGGCCTAGATAGGGCAGGGCCGTATTATATTATTAAAAGTGTTACGGCCAAACGCCGCATCCCCATATTGTTGAAAAAAGTGAATTAATAGAAATCTTACTCGGTCCTGTCCTTTTTTATAACATGTGCTTTACAACCAAATAATTCGTTTTATTGCACATAACTGAGTTATTACTGTTAATGACGTTAAGTTAACCATAATTATTTATATTTTACTTAGAAATTAAAATGAATATTAAATAATTTAATTGTTAATACGCGGTGAAGTTTCACTAAAGCCACAAGTATTCGGTGAGTGCTTTCTCTTGTTTCTTACCGCCAGTGTTATTCTTAACGGAACCATTTCTATTTTTTAGAAAACGCATGTATGAACGTCAAATGTACCTTTGTACTACCTGTGACTCCAAGTGCTGATTTCAATATATCACCTTGATGAAGCATACATGTTGTGGTCGATACTTATATAGCAATTGACTAGTTTCGCCGCAAAGACAGTCAAATACTGTCACCCTCAATGTAACTGCTGAGAAGCCAATTACGGCAGTCACAAAAAGCGATGCGATTTATCCCACCTTAGCTAATGGCTAGAGCAGCGGTTCCCAAACTTTTCCAAAAATTTTGCCCGGTGGACCCGTTGCAATTATTTTGATATTTCGCGGCCCTATAAAAATTCAAGGGTCAGTTGACCCATGTTTCTTGTAGTACCACTAGTGCAGTCACGATTATTTATATTGTAACAATTTTCTAACATGGTAAATATTCACAGAAAGCAGGTAATACAGTACAGCATAATAGATGCTTTATGATGTCACAAGAGACATCATAAAACACGCTATATGATCGAATATTAAGCATATAACTAAAGACAATAATGATGACAATGTTTAAATACATTCGCTAAAGCCTAATGTTTAAAACATGCACCAGGGGTCGGCAACCTTTTTCTAGTCGCGGTCCAAAACCAAACTCAGAAAGATCTCTGCTCGCCGCACAAAATGTTAACTGAGAATTGTGTTATTTTTATGTTAGAACAACTGTGAATCAGGCGGGCCTCGGTTCGTTTTTGCACTTAAAACGTGTTTAATTATGTTTAAGGAGGCAGTAAAGTATTGGTGACTTTTTTGGATATACCGCGGCATTTCTTTTAAATTATTTGCAAGTTTTTGTTACATTGCCGAAAATAAAAAATGTTAAAAAATATATGTCCAATATTTTGAACACGTTTTCCGTTTTTCCGTGACGCACTTGGCTGCCTTTCACGGCGCAACGTTAAAGAAGCGCTGATCTAGGCGAATATACAGCATCAAAACGCAAACAAACCGGCTGTAGAATGACAAAATTTTTTGCACTTACGTATTAAAATAGTCGAAAAGTATGTGAAATATTCTCGTGTCTAATTTGTCAAAGAGGCGGCGGGCCGGATAAATTATTGGCCGTGGGAAGCCGACCCCTGACATAGACTATTGTTTAAAAACACTCGCCAAAGCCTAACGTTAAAAAAGACTTCTTGCGGACCCCCTGAAACTGCTGTACGGACCCCAGTTTGGGAACCGCTGGGCTAGAGTGAAGGTAAATGTCTCGTGCGTCCCAAATCCCACAACCGGTTAATTTATTCTATACTATCAGATATAGCGAAACTAACCTGAGCTCTTTGAGGATATCAGTGAATTTGAAATGATGAGCACGTTGTGGCAGTCTGATGTTCACGCCGCAGCGCATCGCGGTGCTGACGTTAATTGGACAAGCGCACATATAGCCGAGCTGTTTGGAACGCTGAAACTCGAGGCCTTTTTTCTGTAAAGAAACAATTAAAACTGGTTGTTCAATTAGAGTATAGATATTGCCATAAGTGCTTTTCATTGAAATATGAGTGGTACCTAGGCCTAAATCCTCTAAATGTACAAATGAATTTACTTGGAAGTTATATTACCTAATCAGTCAATGACTTATGTGTACTTACGGCATTGTTGAAGTTTAAGTGACTTGACTTGCCTTTAGTATTTTGTACAAATGACTTCCCTTCGACTTGACCTAAGTGTTTTAGTTGAAAACGAGTTTGATAAAACTGAGGTATTTATTTCACGTTTTGCATGAAACATTTTGCTTGCTGTTTGTTTCGTTTTGGTGGTTGCCTCGTCAAAAAAGTTTTTTGACTGAAGGGACTTGTTATTCCCAAACAAATTGTTTACCACACTAACATATCCCATGCCAAATATTAAAATGCACAAAATATACAGAGCTAACAACTGCTTTAAGTTGTTGGGTGGTTTTGGAGTCGATCTGATATTCAACTTTTACATTCTACCGAAGGGTGTCCGACGTCCGTTAACCCATGAAGGTGAACGGTGTGCTAAGGGGAATAATAGGACTTCATTATAAAGCAACACGTTGTTTGTGTTGGGCAGTGATGATTGTAGATTCTAAATAAAGTAACAAAGAGATGGAAACATTTTGCTCCTAAAATTTTGAATTTTTCTGCGAAGCGATTTAGGCAACTCCAATAAACATTAAACTGATATATTACTTTAAACAAGGTTCATGTCAATTGTATCTCTCCAACTATACTTTTTATATTCACCACATGACTAATTCCGTTTTGCATTACACGGGTTGTGCTTTGCCCTAAGAAAAGTGACATCAAAACAAATACAAATTATAAGACATTTAAAATTAACAAAGTATAGTTTGGGCCTTAATACGCTCTATAGATAAGATCATAAAACGGCCAATGCCTATACCTATACACACCTCCATAATGTCACCAATCTGTTTTGCCCCTTCGCCAAAAGTTGCAAAATTCGCTCTCAGGCCACCGTTCTAAAATAAAAAGTGTACAGTTGTTATATCTAAAACTGTGTTGTATAGGATTGTTGTGTGCGACATTTATTCCGTCTTGTTGTGTATATAAGCGCGACTCTCGCAGTAGTGCGTTATTCATTACTTGTGTTATAATACGTCGTAGTGTGTTACGTACCCTGCCAGTAAATACTACAAAAAGTTAATTGAATTTTACTCTAGGTATAGCACATTCAGTTTAGATGTTAAACTATTTATAATAAAGAAAACGAACTCTTTGAATCAGCGCTAAACATAGCAGCGAGTTATGTTTAGCGCTGATTCAAAGAGTTTTTTTTCTTTATTATAAATAGTTTTTATTTGGTTGTCACAATAATTTTTGTTTGGTTGTCACAGTGCCCTCAACGCCATTTTGTCCTGTGTACGTTAAAACAAATACTAAATACTTGAAATCCAAAAATCCAAACAACGTCCACACATTAAGTCAAAAAGGCGACCCAGTGCAGCCTTTTCTTGCTGGAAAGAGTATTCTCGTCCTAAAGTAACAATTTTAAATCTATATTGTTATTTTCGTTTTAGCCTACCTTAGGGCAAACTAGGCATGAAATTATGGTTAAAATTGCCTTTAAATCCTTAGTTTTACTTGTTTTGTGTATATTTGGTACATGTTTAGCAGCCTTATTTTCCCTAAAACATACATGATTTTCAAATCAAACACCAACACTGGTTACACTAGAAATACAACAGTAATTTAGCACAGAGAAGATGAGAACAAAGTACAGCTTCATCGCAAATAATAAGACGCCGATCAGACCTGTTTGGCGATAATGCTCAAGTGGTCTTCCCAGTTCACCCACACCAAAAAAGATTTCGACTCGTTAAAGAAAATCGCGCGTCTGTCCGGCCAATCCCTTGCCATTCCAGCGTTGCGCATAAAGTTGCTCGCCGGTCGAGCAAAAAGATCCTTGGAATTTTTTAGCGCCTCGAATTGTTCGGTTTCCAAGTCGACGTAGGAGGAAAAGGTTCCTTTGGGAGCAAGACGACGGTAGTTTATGGGTTGTAGTTGTTTTCGAAAAGTTACGCACCGCTGTGTCATTACGTTGCTGATGGATTTTATTCAGCATGCGCTGAGATCAGTGATTCTTCACCTGTTTATTTTCGTTATTCCCGCCGTTATTCGTTTTCAAAAATAATAAGAATTATTTTATTTCCCAAACAAACATCACAGCGAAACACGTTCGATAAAAACTGTGGGCCTAACCAGCAACTATATCAACTAATTTGCCGTGGTTAGCAATGCAGTTGAAGTCCTGGTCGAAAATATATACCAAAATAACGTGCGCTTTATGCCGGTTAAATTGCTTCGCGGATCTAACTCGCAACTCGCTATAGGTGGCTTTTTGTTACATAAACAAGAATCTTTCTTTTACATTTATTGTCTGCTGGAAATTTCTTTCAAATGTGTTTCACCTGTTGTAAATATTTTCTGAATTCAATGGAAGATGTAAAACTGGGGTATTTATCTTAAGTTTTGCACATAACACAAGTTGCTTTCTATATGTTACGTTTTGCGTTATTTTTTTAGTTTTTGAACTAGTTTACCAATTTTAATGGTTTAAAGTTAAGTTTTATGACTAGGACTTAGTTTAAAATCCACTTGATTTAATTACGACTTAACTGGGACTTGGTTTGTTATTTATTCAAAATTAATTGACTTGGACATAAGTTCTTTCACAAATGACTACTTGACTTTGAATTAAGTCATTTCGAAATGACTTTTTACAACGATGGGAATTCACTTTTCTTCCCGTCCCTTTTTACCCGCACAATGTACTGCGCTGAATACTCACCACCAACTTTGCCGTTGATTTCCGACAATACTTTCCCGGCAATTGCCTCCACCTGCCTTCGCTGCTTTCGCGTGCATTTCGTCGAGTAGGGAAATCCGCGGAACGATCTTGCGGCTTTGATGAACGTCGACATGACGTAACGCTCGTCGAGCGATTTGATTGGCAGAGCTCGGGGGTTTATCGGAATGCTGGAAATTTGTTCGTCCGTCCAGGGGTTGTAGCCGTTGTGAAAACTTTGGATAACTACACAGCGATTTCATTATAAAGTGGAATATGTAGGTTGACAAACTAAATTAATTTTTGCACTAGTACTAAGCTACTAACATAAGCCAAAAGAGGAAAATTAAATTTGTGATTTGGCCCAACTGTGCTTTAGCATCAAAAATTTTAGATACTTATCGTTGTAAATCTTCTATTTGGATAAATCGCTGCATTGGATCGGAAATCATGAAAATTTCAATATAAATTTGTAATAATAGAACCCGATCCGATATTTTTTGTCGCAAATAGTTAGCATGTCACAATTGTTAATTTATTTTTGTAATTTTATTCTACGCGCATTTTCTCCACGATTGTACAATGATTTCCACTAATCAAAAAGTTTACAGCCTATACGCGCAACTGATTAAGAACAGCCACACATATACCAGGATAGTAAAGATCCTTGAACAACGTATAGCACTCTTCATCACCAGCAACCAACCCAAATGGTAGACTAGAGTCGTCTATCCCAGTCTGAATGCAATCGTCCAAGGTGACACCATTTGCAGTTTTCTGTAAAACATCAACAACTAATTGACTTTCGAACCCTTTCGATGGTCAGTGAGACTTCAAAGTCGGCGTAAAAAAACTTACGATTTAAATTATTCAAACGGGGAACTGTTTATAAAATGTGAAGTTGCGATGTAACATGTATATTTTTTTAAAAACGTATCATAAAACATAGTATTATGTCGATGGTTCATAATGCATTTTGCTCCATTCAAGTTTGATTTTGAGTTGAATTTTTTTTATTTTAAGTTATTTTTAATAAACTAATAAACGCATTACAGTTCGTAAACGCTTCTTCTCAGTAAATCCATTTTACTACCCCAAAGCGTTCAAAGACCACTCAAAAAAAATTATATCGTTTGTATACATGCCAATATAGCCTACTGCTAAACCCAAACCAGAGAAAATAATGTGTAATTTCTTAAATATGCAAGAAACGGTGCTAAATGTTTCACCTTATCTTCTAGCTTATCGTAAAGCTCGCGCGTCAAAAATTGTTTCACCAAGCTGTGATGCTTAGAAAAGTCCGGATAGTTGTCGAATGCACTTTCCAAACTTTCACTTCCATTCGTGACACGCATCATGTTTTACGTACGTCCCTGCAAAGCAGGTCAGCAACAACAATCTAGACAAAGATACAGATGTGCAGCCGCAGAGTTGCATTAAATCTTAACATTAAATGGAAAAGTGTGTTGCACAGTCAGTAAGTTTTCTGCAATGTTCGCTCCTTGCACACTTCATTAGGCTTGCCTTAAACCCTAGGGGGCATAAATGGCAAATAAAGTGAGCGTCGACATCACACTGTGCACTTCTTCACTGTTGCGCCAAGATATTTTTTTAAATATTTTTTTTCAAATTAGTTTACGAAAAACGAATAGCTTAATTTTATTTTACGCTCACGTAGAATAGATTATTGCTAGTACTGTTCCATAATATCAGATTGGAGCCGATACCCGATGCCAAGTGGCATTCGATACCAACTAACATAACTGCTATGTTTTGCGATCAAATCTAGAATTTTCTACCTTGGAAGGTAATTTTCTTAGAAACTATTATAGTTTCTAAGAAATATGTTTCCTAAAGCAAATTTCGGCTTAATGGCCTCAAAATAATTACCATTGCACCTTTTTAATTTGATTAATTTGGTTTATTGAAGCTCAGTTATGACATAATTTAGTAGCGGATCGGGTTGCGATATATTTTGTCCAAAATATCGGCTATCGGTAATGGAATAAAATTATCAGACATCATAATCATTGCTGTAATTTTATGCAGCCATCCAGTCGATCAAATAGTGTAACTCTTTTGTGGGGGTTCATTAACTGATTTTAGACTCATGCAGAAAACAAAGGGACGACCAGCTCCTTTGCTGTTTGACAAATTCAAGCACATGCCTTCTAATCACTTAATGATGCAAAACAACCTAACACCTGATATGATTTTTCAATTTAATTTGAGGAACGTGTAGCGCCACGTATAGTGCAACGTTTTGTCAAGTAAAAATGGTATTGCATTTTGTAACAATAGTTGTTCGCATTATTTATAACTCTTAAAGCTGAAGATGTTACGCTATCCCTCATATTAGTTTTTAGTTACATGCAAATTGAAATACACATTTTTGAGGATTATACATGTTACAATGTTATTGCAATACTGATAAAGAGCCCACAACATGATGGATTCTAACATATTGTTTCAACTCCGCACAATTTAGGTAGATTGGGCAACAGTTTATCATGCTTATTCCGACGGATTTTATGTCGCCTCGAAAACGACAATGCCAGTGGTCCTTTACCAGTTGGATTAAACCCTTTACCAGATGGATTTGGTAAATATTTATTTTACCCTGGGCGATCCTAAGTGTTTCGTCTAGTACAGGGCTTCTTAAACTGGGGTCCGTGAACCCTTTGGAGTACGACGACTTAAAAAAAAATGGAGTACGACGACTTTTAAAAAAAAATTACAAAAAAAGTCTTTAAGTGTAAAAAGCGCTTTGGTGACTTCTCCATGAATATATTTTGACTCCATGTCACATTTTTTGACCTAAACAACTGTATGCCGTCATATTAACACGCAGACTGCTGTTGTTGTCTATGCTAGCCCTGATTCACGAAAGTCAAAAAAGTTGTTAGGGAGTCCGCTTACAAAACCTGAACAAACATTAATATGAACCACTGTGATGCTGTACAGTGGTTTCTGTCTGACGATACTATGAACTTATAGTAACCTTAAAATACGTTTTCTGTCAGCCTGTAGCCTACTATAGAATAATAATGTGCCAAAAATGATCCCAAATACAAATATTAAAATATTTTCTAACACCCTGTAATGTGACCACAGGCTGACGGTTCTTAGACGTTCTACAAAATGCGGTATATTTCAAATTAACTAATGCATTTAAGGCCTAAGTTTTGCAACCTCAATTGTATGGTGAGCTTTCGCACAATTTTGCAACAATTTTTTTGTACAGTCACACAGTTGTGGAGACAAATTCAATCATATAACTTTAACAATGTATTACTTTTCCTGTCATTAAATAAAAAAATACTAAATCAAAGCGATAAATGGATGTTTTTGGGGGGATAAAAATTAAAAAAACAATGACGTTACAAATTTACCTTATAAAACTAAAAATGTTATAAAACTTGTTGTTAACGCGAAAGGTGCGACAAAATTTCGTTTTTTGTTAAAATTGTCTAACGCGTTTAGCTTAACAGAAATCCTTAGGCGTTCGACACACTGAAGAGATTTCCATTGCTCGAAGTCTAAACATTGTAATATTAGTCTTAGAGATTTAAGATGCTTTATGAGGATATGGCATGGCAAAAATACGACGATAAAATCTGCCGTCCGAACAAAAGTAAGCTAAAAATTGGAAATGTCAAAATTGTAAATCAACACCAAAAAGTACGTAGCAAAAGTTATACAAATATCTAAAGTAAACACGAAGTTTGAGTTGAGCCTAACACCAGAACCAGGCCTATGCGTGGCGGATTCTGTCGGCTCTGGTATATTTCTCTCAGAAGATACAAAAGAACTATAGGGTTGAAATTTTGGTTAATGTAATTCAAAACTAAATTTTGATACGAATTTAAATCAAATAGCAACTTCAAAAAGCTCACCACAGTTTTTGTTTAATATAATTAATATTCATATTTGCTTTATTTAACGATAACAAAGATATTAAGTCCAGGCCACCCTTTGTCATTCGTTACAACAATGTCCGATTTTCAGTTTTTAAAGTTATCAGGCTTTTTATGCAAAAGAAAATTATGAGCCCCCTAATTAAACAGTTTGGAACAAATCCAATACAAACATGGAAAGATGACAATACGCCTTTGCGGACTTTAAATACGATTTTAATTTAAAATGACCTCTACAAATTTTTATCTAATGTATATTTCAAAGAAATTGATATTTTTGCCTAATCAAAAGTATTTTCCCTTCTTATTGAGCACCATGTTTCCTTATTAAAAAATTGCACATTAGTTTCTTTGGTTTGAGTTAAGCCTTATTTTGGCATGAATATATATACGATAAAAAATTTGGTCCTTGAACGCTTTGGGATACTAGTTTATTGATTTAATAGAAACAACGTAAAACTTATCGAGGTGTCAAACGCTTAACATGAAATTCAGTACAATTTTATTATTAATGTTAATTTGCTTCCATTAAACCAGTACAATAAAAAGATTTAATGCAAAACCAAACTTGAATGCAACAAAATGCGTTATGAACCATCGACGTAATCTTATATCAATATCCTTCGACATAAGGCAATATGTTGAATGATACGTTTTTCAAATATATACACGTTACATCACAATTCCACATTTTGTTATCAGTTTCCTGTTTAAATAATTTAAATAGTAAAGACACCGCCTCATGCGGTCGCTAATAAGTGGTTTCATTTTTAGCTGGAAACGGAGCCGGTTGATTTGAAGCGAACTGTGTAATTTTGCTGTGTCTTTAAAAGTTTTTTGAACCCAGGCTAATATATGGTAAGCGCTGTGTTAACTGCTTGGGATGTCCGGTGATTGGTGCTGGTACCCGATGCCAAGTGATGTCAATTCCTTAATTTTAGAACACCGCTTACTACTAATGGAAGAATTAAAATCGTGTCACCAATAATTATTATTATAATAAACCTTGATTGGATAACTTTGTATATTATTAGTGGAGAGACTGTGTAGGGAGAGTTTAAAGTTAGTTCACCTGTACCCGATTTAAGTACCCGATTGGGTCTGCGCAGACCTGGGATGCGTATTCGTAGAGGTCACAATACATATATGTACCAACATTCACAACGTGGTGCCAATTAAGCATGATAAAACGAAGAGTTGGAAGTGACATACATCATATCTGTAATACGACCTCCCCAACAAACACCAGGTAAAGAAGACAGTGACATACATTCCTTGGTAAGGACAACACGTTCTACTTGCGACAACTGCAGCGTGTTTTGCCTGTTAGTTTCCTTGATTGCTGGTTGATGTTGAATTTCTCGATTCAGTGTTGCCACATTTACTCGTGCCACAAGGAGCCAGAATAAGCCGCCAAGTCTTGTAGCAAAACACATTGCAGAACATGCTGACGAAGTAATCAACATCCCACAAAACACTTAGCTCCTGCGAAATAACATAGGGTTAGCAATTGCTGAATGTTTCTAAATGAAGCCGGCGATTTACATGTGCAATTAAGCGTAAAGTGCTTTGCGCGATTGTTCTTTAGCTTCCTGAATGCTAATTTCAATCATATAAACGTAAACCATTCACTAGCCAAGATGTGAAGAATCTTTAGGATTTGATCAAGCGTATAGTATTTATTAAATTAAAACATAAAAGAAAGATTGATTCCAGAGAACACCACATATACTGAAAGCGCCTTTGTTAAAATTCCCATACCCCTTTAAAAATTGCATTTTATTTCATTGTTAATAAACAGAACTTTAGTCTACAACACGCAGTACAATATTAGAACTCAGAAAAGTGTTTATTTTGTGCGAAAAAGTTGATCTTTTGTTAGTATGTTTTGGTCTAACTAAGCAAAGAGGCTAAATGTAATGTTTATAGACTTTGTGTTGATCATTCTTTGAAAGTAGCCTGTATAAATGAGTTAAATTTTCGCCAAAAAATTACAAAAAGTTATAGTTCTACCCACTTTGGAAATTTAATCGATAAACTGTCGAATAAAGCTAGTCGTTACCCAATGCCAAATATAAGTCTGGTTACCGATACGAACCCAACTTGACCATTACAGCCGTTGTCGAGATTTGATCGTATAAGTAGCCTGCCATCCAACGAAATGTTTAATTTTCCGGTAATTTGAAAAGGAAAAGGCTGCTTTACATAGAATCAAACCTTGGCCTTGTTGAATATTGCTTGGTTTCGGACCACAATATTGCTTGGTTGATAATAGTAATGACACAACAAGGTATGGAATCATATAGCATTTGCCTAAATAATCAGATATTGGTATCAAAAAATTTTACTATTCGTGAATGCACTCACCGCCTGCGTGACCAAGCGTCTCACAAACGCGTCAGAGACGATTACAGCAAGAGCGACGAAGGTCGACGTTGCGGTTGCCAAGCAACAGTTGCGCATGAGTACGCCAAGCGTAACGTAAGAACGTGGCCGGGAGCCACTCTGAACGACGCCTTCGGTTTGCGTGCGGTGCCGTCGTAGAATGAGCACAAAAAGCGAGAGAAGAGAAACTGAAACAAGAAAAAGGCAAATGTGGCAACAACGGTCGGATCAGATTGTATTATATACTAGACTAGACGAAATACCCGGCGTTGCCCAGGTTAAATAGAATATTTACCATCATAATGTACGAAGTCTAACTGAATTTCATCTGGTTAAACAAAATGAAACAATCCATCATACTGTGGCTCTTTATTACTTTTGCACATTACGTTGTAACACGTTAAACCAATAGCCTCATGTTGTAGCCCATAATTATGGAAGCTAAGTTAGGTAATCAACATATAACCCGAAAGTAATGTTACGGATAGCGTAAGATCTTCGTAAGTGGCATAAATAATGCAAAAATATTTTTTTAAATGTCATAACAAATTTGCTTATGCCTAAACGTTTCTACTGCGTGTCACTGAATAAAAATGTCAAATCATGTCATATCGTGGGTCTAAAATCGGTTAACTTATGCTTCCCCACAATCAAAGTAACACCCCACAGCCTGTGTGAAAGCGACATTAATGTGAAAGCGGAATGGCGTGTTTAATTCTTTGACTTATCTGTGTGGCTCTAAAGATCTAATTCTTTGTCTCCGTAATTTACCAGTACTTTTTTCATTTGGTTAAAACAATCTAAAGATAACAAATTAACGTATAACCTAAAAAGCAGTTTTGCGTTGGAAATAGGTCACTAAAGGAAAGTCGCGAACACCCTGTGACCATTTAATTACTAATTCACGTGCTACCAGCATTGTATAAGCTTGCTGAAGCCGCATAATATAGCCGATGATTTTAAAATACAAGGGGTATTTAACATCAAACCAAGTTGCAACGTTGTGTGCTTTTTAAAATGGAGCTACTAAACACACAACCTTGGCTAAAGACGTCTCGCATAATTTACGTAACGAAAACCAGTGACATATGTCGATCAAAAATTACTAACAAACGTAAAAAAATCGTTGCAGCAATTATTCAAATTCCGCGAAAATAAGTCATCACGGTAAATACCATTCTGCATCCAACGAAAAAAAATCCCGTTTGAAAAGTAAATTTGCTTAGTGTTTAAACTGCTGCAATGAACGCAATATTTCGCGACCTCTGCCAAGTATTGCGTGGTTAAACCCATTGTAAGAAGTCATTAGACTTTGGCCTCAATCACTATCACAATATTGCTGGAAAGGCTTGTTGTACGATATACGTGTAGGCAGGGTTTTTTTAGGTTTGGTTTGGGTGACCGCTAAGTAGTTTTAAGAGACCGCAAGTGTTTCATTTAAATACCAAAAAGTTGCAAGTCCAAAATTTGGGAAACCGCTGGAGAAATTTGGGGGACCGTATGTTTAGTATACGACCCGTGTGGTAGCAGTATTTGACGTTCAACAAAATAAAACCTCGTTTGAAAAGTAATCTGCTTAGTGTTCAAACGGCGACAACAAATGCGATATTTTGCGAATTCTGTCTAAATTTTGCGTGGTTGAATATACTGCTAAAAGTTTTAAACTTAAGTCTTTACTTGGAACGTAGCACACGCTCGGTTACAATAAATTTCATAACATGTTATGTTTTTTTCCTTGAGCCTATTGTTTTCACCAAAGCGCTGGTCGTCCCTTGGCTTATAAGGATTGAAATTAAATTACTCTTTTCACACGTTTTTTTTATACACAGCAACAAAATATGTAGCGACATTTATCGATCCAGAATTGCTAACAAACGCCCTAAAATTAAAAGTTGCTCACCCGTGACCGGTTTGCAACGGCGCTCGCTTGCGATGCGAGACTTTCTTTCATGGAAAGAAACAAATTTGGTGGGCTTAATATAGTTTCTAGTCCATTGTATACAGGATTGATACGTCACAAATTGAGGTATTTGGACGTGAAGCGTTATAATTATTAAATTAACGCAAATTATTTAGGTTAGGGTGCTGGTTAGTGCTTGGGTTCGGGTGGGTGAAGTATTATTAAACTTAATCTTCTTATGCACTTTTGTTAAGGTAAATTAGTGCATTAGCCAAGACTTTAAAGACTAAAAGTCGGACTTTTTGATCCTTTAAATGCACTAATGTGTGTAGACCTTTCTTCCTATAAATGCACTAATTTGTGACGGATCGGGTGTTTTTATCATATGTTGAAGTGAGTAAAGGTCTTGCTTGAAATAAACCTAGGAAGATTTTTTTTTGTGAAGCAATAAAAAATGAAAACTTCCATTCTAGTAAAATAATTGTTAGACCTACTTTGCATCATTAAGGTGATAGCGTATCCCACAAACACGACAGTGTCATTTCCGCTTGATCGTCGTAAACAGCTTCGTGTCTGGTTTTTAATGACGTAATTGTTGACGTCTTTTGTGACGCTAACTGCAACTAAAAAAATGGAACCGAGCAGCAAAATGGCGACAAATAATATCCAGCTGAATCTAAAAAGGAGTAGAAAGTAAATAAAAACACCTCAAAAGATTTATAGAACCTAGAAATTTTATTTTTAAACCTTACTAAAAATACAAAACATATTTGTAAGCAGATATATTGCTGAATTACCTTCTTGAACATGGCGTAACAAGATTTTTCAACTGAATATTATTTTGCAAAATGCTTTGTCTCAACCATAGGAATATAAAAAGGTTGAAGTAACCTGTAAACAATGTAACAACTATGAGCGATTTTATGTTGTCATTTTTATATTAAGTGTGGTTCTTTATATAGATAAACTAATAGTTACATGTTATTATGGTGAGCAAAATATAAATTATATATAATTCTATGTCGCTGTGAATGGCAGGTACTTAAGCTAAATGAAAACATCAAATCCACGGGTATTAATCTGCTTTAAAGACACAAAAGTAAGCGATAAAAGATTTACTAATACCACACTTTATTTGAATGGCTGAGTAAGAGGCCCCGTGAGCCGTGAGGGAATTACTATAATTATAGTCCAGGGCAGTGTTTTCTTAACAATGAGTATTAGGAGGACTTGTGGGCCACCGATCTTTCTATAAAACTTCATAATTTTATTTAACTACACATTTGTGTTTAATCGGTAGAGTTTTGATTGTTAGAAACATTAAAATATGCTGCCATCTTCGCTCTTAAAATATGCTTTTTGATCGAGTTCCAAGAAAAACTTTTCTCAATCAAATGGACCCTGTGGGTTTTCCAAATTTTCTTTTAAAGGGTTGGGTTAAAAAGGCTATTACCTATTTTGACCATTATTACTGAAGAGGGGGTAACAAATATATTTTTTTGCGTTGAATTTCTTGCCCAAATACTTTCTTGCTAGACTATAAAACTCCTTATATATAGCTAAACATTTTTTTTAAATTACCAAGCAAGGTGGAAATCGTTAGTACGCCAAAATGTTCATCGGAGTTCTACAATATCAATTATGTGTGCCGAAAACTATACCTGCCACATGTAGAACCTGGACAATTCTTCCCTTTATCACGCAAAGTTTAATAGTGTGAACTAGGGGAGTCACAAGCCAGTATAGGTTGACCGAAAATCTTCCAAGGCCAATACAAATAAAAACGACGAACGAAACATCAAGTAAGACGCATAACCGTTCCGACTTTGTCGCGAAACTCTTCTTTTTACCAAAATACCTATCAAAATACATTTAATCAAAGTTTTGTATTATCACCACGAAATAAATGTGTTTCTCAAATCTTTTAGTAACGGTTGCTAAGAACCGTCAATTACAATAGCTCAAAGAAGATTTAAAAACCGTATTACCAAAAAGGCTCGAGCAATTTATTCAACAACATTCATTGTACATTCGATTAAACTTTAGTTAATTAATTTTTTTTTTTAGTTTTGAAAATACAAGGTTTTCGAATAAATATAACAAACAAAAAGTTGTATTTTTATTAATGATTGTGGCAAACAGAAGAGCAATAATAAGTTTGTCGCCTTACTTTTTTGAGAGATAAATTAATACTGTTCCAAGCAAATATAATCCACAAGTTAAAAAACTAATTTCGATTCCAGCAGTAGTAAACTGTCGCTCCATGACTGCCAAAAGCGTGTACCTAAACGTTTTTCTTCAATGGAAACAAAAAAACAAACCACTTAGTATATTACTATATCAAAATTTCCCTGTGATTATAGCTGCAATTGATGAAATTATTCGTGCAACAGTAAGCGAATTTTTCTTGCAAATTTTTAATCAGTGACATTATTAGGGTATTGATATTAAAAACATTCAGGTTTTATATTGGTTAAGTAGTATTTTTACATTTGAACAAAAAAAAAACGGATAGTTGATACCAATAGGAAAGGGAATCAAGTCTGTCTTGTTGTTAGTTTATGTTAAATCTACTATAAACACCACTTTTCAAAACTGCCTGTTACAATTATAATGCCGTGGTAAATATAGTTTTACCAATTTTTAAATCAGTTTTAAAGCACTTCTATAACAATCCGAAAGATTTTCGCCACTTTGCGACGCCTTTTTCCCCTAAATCTAGTTTTTCAAATGGCATGTTGGGCACTTATCGTTCCATGTGATAGGCAGACTAGCATTATACTGATTAAATTGTCTATAACTCCATATATAGCTAAAAAAAAAACTTAAACCAGATGGCATAAATATGCTCTGCAATGCGGGATATACACTTCCTGCCGACATTGCTTTTCACGGTGATAGAGAATTAACACGTTTTTACAAATGCTTATCACCCGTAACTAAAGACATTTAAACCTTTCACCCAAAGACGATGGTTATCTGCATACTAAAGCTTTGCTTCCTAAAACGTGGCGTGTGTAGCGACACTACGTGCCATAGCGCTCTTTATATGTCGCTTTTAGCACTACAGACAAGATTTTTTTACGCGAAAAAAATTTCGCTGCATCATATCAACGTTAGTTTCGCAAGCCATGCAATCTGTGGCTTAAAACGCACGTCGCAGCTCACCGCATGTGCGTAAAACATCCTTGACGCATGTTGTGGTCACAAAGGAAGGTCGGAAGGTTTCTATAAACAAAGCCGCCTTTAAATATTTTGGAGGTTCTCGCTATCTCAGTATTTTTGCACAGTATTGCTGTTTCCATAACCGTTACCTATTTATCACTTTTGTACAGGGGCCACCAAACTCTCTTCAAAATGGGATCACTCTAAGCCAGCGGTTCTCAACCAGTGGTCCATAAGAACATTTGAGGTAGGTCACAGACCAATTTGAAAAGCTAGATTTAGTTTAATTTGTGTAACTATATTTAATTTTACATGAATAATTGATTGGTTTAGGAATTAAAAAGGATTGTAAATTTATTGTTCAGCCACAAGCATCTCACTAATGCACAGTTGCATAAATAATCCGTTTTGAAATATATTCTGCTGTGTTTTGTTCTAAACCTATTTTACAGTATTTTCTTTCATAAAAATTTCGGGCCACAGAATTTTTTGCAACGTAAATGGGCCACGAAAGACAAAAGGTTGATCGCGTTGCGACTTGCGTATATACAATTTAAAGTGAGAGTTTTCGTCTATGAGTGCCGATTTTTTCTAGACTTGTATACAGCGCAACACCAACCATTAACGCATGCAGGGTAACTGTCTGCATACCGTCATCACTGGCGGATGTGGGTGTGCCATCTTTCTTCTGACGAAACTTCTTCCTGTCTAAAACGTGTTTCCGCCAACCCAATGCCAAAACGTTTAGAGCGAAATCCGAATCAAAGGTACATGATAGAAAAACAGTGGTGTGTCTGTATGTCAAAGAGTTTATTTTGGTTAACTTATAGGATGAGCAAAGGTTGTCTATTGAGATTAAATAAAAGACTTGTAACTTCATTAAGTTTTAAACTAAAAAAAATTAAAGGCGTTAGAAAATTACGGCTTTAAAACCATATCGCACACTATAGCAGTTGCGTCGTTTGATACAAAGAACACTCGCTCTATTCTTCACCTAATGACAATTAGAACTAAAATATTTTTGGCAACACGTCAAAACTGGAGTGCAATTTGTCAGAATTTTCACTTCCAATATGGATTAACAACTGGACCTTTCTCTGAAATATGAAACGTTTTGTGGAAAGACTGGTGTTACTTGTATATCAAGGTGTTCGTACTATAGGTCTTCATGTCTTTAGAATAGTTTATAACGTGAAATAAAAGCAAGAAATTGAATGCCACATCTTACAGGTACAAGGTATTGAATTCTGTAGTGTGTCATGACAATCATTTGGAGTCTCCGTGTATTTCTTTTCAATGGCTAGCTTAGCATCATAACACATTGTATAAAAGAAACGGCGTTAAACAGGTTGATTACATTAAATAAATATAACCTGTTGCCTGTATTTTTTAACAAAAATTAGCACCGTTTAAGGACAAATGTCATTATTGTTTGGTGCAAAAATACAAGCTTGCGCATAACTGTTGTTGACCAGGTTAAAGTAATAGTAATAATAAGTCAATCATTAAAAATAACAGACGAAGAAAAAAAGAGCTTACACGTCATTCTGCCTATCGCTGTGTCGCGTCATTTAATTTAGTGCACGTTTGTGATTATTCATGTTTATGCCTTGTTTTACGTATTTGTGACTTTGTGTCCGTATGGATTTATTTCAACTAAGAATTTCCATTTATTATTCGTACACGATGATATCCCTAATTTCACCTAGAGTACAATAATAACTTTTTTTCTGGAAATACAGCATATGTTCACATAAACGAGATATGATCTTACAGTGCCTATTTACAAACAATAACATAGCAAGACTACAATAGCGACGTAAGACAAAACTCGCTCAACGAACAAGTTGAGTGACGTCCCTTTCTGACGTGTCTTTCTATGGCATGGTTCCGCACGGTGGCGGAATCGTATTAGGAGCAACACATTGACCGGTCGAATCGTCAAAGACACCTGTGGAAGTATAAAAATGACTGTTTCAAATGTTGGTAGCAATGTAACTGATGTTTAATAGCTTGTCAAATTACTCTGCGACCAGACACCCTAGGTATATCAGGAGTAAAAGGTCGTTTTTAGAGAACAAATCTCACTTGTAACTTTTGAAAATGCTATGCCACAAAATATAAAATGTTTGTTGTTTATATAGCAGTTGCATCAGCCGGTGTGCCGCGGGACAGTGTTGTAAACAAGTCATTTGAAATTAATTTAATTTACCTCCCAATCACGACCTTGCAAAACAACTGAAGCACAAGTCAGGCCATTTTTAATAAACAGCATATGAATTTATTTCAAACTCTTAAAACGATGAACACCTTCATTCTGACCAATATTTCCAAGAGCAAACATGAGAAAACGTGAAATATAACCCCATTTTACTAAAAAAAAGTAACTTCACGAGACCATGCATTACAGGTGTTTCGGGTGTTCCCGGGGTTTATTAACTGCGTTTTTGAAAGGTAGCTTTTAATAATTAATCAGTAGACTAAACACTAAATTATACACCAAAGTAGGTAGCTTGACCATAAACAAGAATTCAGTGTAACATTTTCAACTTTCGTTTCTTTCTTACGCCTAATCACCAAAAATTCGAAATAGAATTTGGTTGTTAAACAAACTGTACTATATGCTACGATTTGCGCGTTCAAACTTTTAAAAAATGTTTTTTCATATTTATACCTAAAAGAGAATATCAAATGTACACTACAATTCACCAAATGTAACAACTGCAAAGGTTGGAAATATAAAAAGCACTTTGCAAAGAGAAGCCGGTAGCTTTCAGGTGAGTTAAAAATAGGTTAGTTGAACCAAGAAGGTACTGTATTATAAGTACCGTAACCGTTTGCCGTAATGGCCAGATAGCAGTTGAAGGCCTACACAATATATCTATGAATGTGTTAGTTGGTCGAAATGGGACGATTTGCTACATTTTCCGCCTTTGGTTTGAACTGAACTATGTATACAATTTCATTCGTTTTACTAATTACTAATAAAAAGAAAAGGGTAATAGGATTAATGCGAATTTTTGACGGCTGCGTTAAACTAACGTCAGACAGGCCGACATGACGTCAAGGCGTACAATAAACAAGAAAAATGTGCCAGACTACCTAGTTCAAATCGTTTTGCAGAAAAGCGGAATTAAAATCGCAGCAAAATGTTAATAACCTGTATAGGGTTTTACTCACATTATTGTGATTATTGTAAAATATTTTCTGGTTAAATAATAGTAAAAAATAATGGCATTGATACAGTGTTTCATTTTTTCGTGTTGAGGACACTTTTTCTTAGGTCTATGAGCGCACAACACTCGAATAAAAACGGGTCCTAATTTCTCCTTTGGTTTCATGTTTTAAAAACGCAAACTCTGAAAAAAACAACAACAACAACTTACCGAATGCCGGACACGTCTCAAAAGTCACGACGCCCGCCGTACATTGAATGTAATGCTGACAATCCAGGTCAACCTTTTGGCGAAAATTGTCCGCGGCCCCGCATTCAGCAATTGTTTGGCGAGGACATGGAATTGTTTTACTGGGGCAAAAGCACTTCGCCAGGGTGCTGTGCCAGCAAGCTCCAAGAAGCTCACACTACAAAACATGTCGGTGCTTACTTTTTTAAATATTTTATGTTATCTGATTCCGATAATTGTTTCTATGTGATTAGTCAACTTCCGCTAGTTCTTATACCTATCTGTTGAAAATATTTTGTATGTTTGTACTGATTTTAGTAGGATTTCGTTTTCATTACTATTCACTTACTTTATTAAATGATGGTACATTTCGTCAATTTTCTAGAAATATTTTAAATTGTGTTTCTCTATTTACCTTTTCAAACTTTGCATTTATTCATAACTCTATACGACTTGACCCAGCTTCTACTTTCTTAGTTTGTTTTCAATGTGGGGATCATTACAAATGCATAAACAACGGACAAATCGCGTTTCGTTTCTTATCTTTGTTTGAACAAAGCATATTTATTTAACACCATTGAAAACTTAACTTACGTTTTCCTTCGTGACGTAACCATTGGGAGAGGGTCCCGCGATAAGTCTTGTTGGACAAAACCCTGCGAAAATTTTGCACACAGGTCATCTATTATGTCAAAGCGCTATCTGCTCGTAAATCCCATTGATAAAGTTCTGCAGAGTGGTTTTACATATACGTAAAGTCGAGATAGATACTTTGGTAAAATATCGTCTCACATTTGTTATCGCTAAACAATATAGAAACGAGATTTTATTATAAAATAGAGAAAAAAAGACTAAATTCAATTTTTTTAGGATTATTATTAAAATTATTTTCTAAAATTCAAAAAAAGTTTCCTTATTATACTATCTGTCTAAAATCGCAAAAAACTTTTTTTGCATTTTTAGAACCCATGTTTAACACAATATTGTTTTACCGAGAGTCATTTCGTTTGCCAGATCTAAACCAAAGTTGGTTGTTCCATTTGTCTGGTTCTTCGGAAACAGGAAAATGCGTCCGTTTGTTTGTTCAGCCAACGTATAAAAGCCAGCGGACGTGGGCATAGCTGCGAAAAGAAAAATGGCATACATTTATAGAAAATAACAAATGTCCAGTAATGCAAATTTTCGAAACTTTGATTTAAGGAGAACTTTGAGCTTTTCCAAGTTCTAGAATGCGTAATAGTTGGGACCCACACAAAAATATGTAGACCTATAAGGACCGGTAACAAACTCCTCGCTGACCGGCACCATTAATTTAGGCATGTAAATCATGATTTGTATTCTAACTGTGCGTTTACTATTAATTTGTATGTTTACTGCCAATACCACTTTAGTGTGGGGCTCGTAGCGTTTCACAGGAAAATTCGGCTCGATTAAACGGGTTAGTGCCATACTGTGTTGTGCAAACAGTCAGGCTATACAGTAGTATACATACACCCAGGGCCACATAAGTTATTATTCATCGAAAATATTAGAGGTTTAAGATGATACCGAGAAAGAAAAATAAGCAAAAAACTATTCCAACCGGGTCACTATTGAGGTCGGAGTCGTCTGACCAACTCGAATTACTTAATTAAACACTGAGGCATAATAAAAAAATCAGGTATGAAAATGTCTGTGGTGCCTTCCTACTATTGGTGCCCTAAGGACATGTTTAATTTGCTTAATGGTATAATCCAGTCCTGCGTACCTTAGGTTTTTACCAGATTTTCATAATAGTTGTCTCTTAGCAAATTTTAATTTACCTTGTCGCTTTTTCCTTCCCGCTGAGCCCCTCAAGTCACGCACTCCATTGGTGCAGTAAGGCGCCGCCAAAACGTCGCAGCCAGCGGGACAGCGTCCACAGCAGCCGGTGAGAACCGGTACAAACTGACAACCTACATACAACAAAGCAGTGGAGATGGAGTCAAAGTGACTAATAAGAATGTCCAATACTTGACATTTTATTCCTATACCGATGCCCTATCATAAAGAATGTCCAATAATATCGGATCGGAGCTGATACCCGAAGCCATGTTTAATAGGATCGGTACAATTGTCCCGGCTATTCGTCCGATACTAGGGTGGTATCATCACTGATCCGATACCAAATTAACCTAGGAATATCAGCCTGGATTTGAGCCATTTTTATCTGAAACACAAATCTATCAAATAATATTAGGTTAACAACTAAAGGTAGCTAACCTAAAAAATAAATTGACAAATTACCCTGAAAAAGATGACATTTAAACGATTAAATTTCTCTGAGCATATTAATGAAGTCATTTGGCATCGGGTATCGGATTAAAATGTCAAGTATCGTACATCCCTACCCGATATTGTGGACAAAAATTATCGCGATCCGATCCCATCCGGAATTTTTTAAATTTGTTAGGTCACTATGTCCTTTAGCGGTAAAAAGTTTAGTAACTCTAGTTGATTAACCTTTATTGCCTAATAATTTAATTTTCTAGATTAAATATCCACGTTGGATCGCAAATCATTGCTAAAGTTCTTGTATTAATTTAGTATCTGATCGGCGCCGATACCACTTTAGCATCGGACGAGTACAAATACTACCACTTGGCATCGGGTATCGGCTGTTTATCGGACATCCCTAGTAACCCATACATTCGATCTCAGTTAAGTGACCGGCATTTAATTGTAGAATTTTAACGTCCAAAAATCTAATAGTCTCTAATTTTAATCGTTCATATATCAAATTGTACTATTTTATTGGCCAGATCAACAAATGTATAATTTATTCAGTCAGATGTCCACAATTGCAATTTTTATGGTTGGCCTGAAGCTCACTGCAGTTAAAAAGTGTTATAGTAAGTTGCCGAGTCAAATTCTGATTTACCCAATGGTTCGCGTCTGGTATTTATCGTACTATAGTCAAACCCAGTTCGTAGACCACTTTAGACTAGTGGTTGACAACAAGTCGTACACTAACAACTTAATTTCTTGTGTAAACATATTATTATGTTAACCGAAAAAGCCACACCATACAGATAGCCATACATAAATTTCACCTAGTTTCCTCCTCTAACATATACGTACTCTGCTCTACATTTAGTGTAAATGTAATACGGGCAATTAGTAACGGTAGGTTAGGTAAACGTAATTAGTATTCACTACGAGGGTTTATATGGCTTTTACAAGAAATACGATCTGACTCAAGATCTACATTATTCAGTAACTTTGGCAGCTTAGCGAATTATATAACCGAGTGTTACTCATCCAGCAGTTTTATTATTATCAATCGACGTTTCGACGTCCTATACATGACGCCTTTATCAGGATAAAGACATATCATTCAAGGCACATTTCTTATAAAACGACAAATTTGGCAAATTATGTTCTACACTTCACATTCTAAAAACACAATGCAACATAAACGTAAGTATAAGCATATGTGATAGTAGTATTTTTAACCCGATACCCTATATTTTTGGCAAAAGTATACCGCGGCCAGAACCCGTGGCGAATGAAGGGATTACTAGAGACAAATTAAAAAAAAAATTTAAGGCTATAGGCTGCTTTTAAGGCTATAGTGATTTTTAAGGCTATAGGCTGCCATCGGATTTTGCGTGAGAAAAAAATTTGAGAAATTTACCTTAAAGTATAAATGTACATTTGGTTTGCCAAACATAGCCGTAACGTACAAATTAATTGGGGATTGGTTCGCCACCGAAACAACCCTAGTATCGGACGTGTAGCGATACTGCTACTTGGCACTGGGTATCGGCTTAGCTCCTAACATGTCGCACATGGCTAAACATGTAAGCACAGCATGAAAACAAGTTTTTTGTATACAAGATTTCCAATATACCTTTTTGCATAAACAGGGCCATAGTTTGTGCCAAAAGTGTAGCATCATCCTTTGCAGTAGCATCAGTGAAAAGGTAAATAATGCAACCTGCATTAATGTCTGGAAACGTGTTTAACGCGTCCTAAAAAAGCACAAATGTAACTCCGATTAAACCTGACTGAGATTTCTATTTTCGAAAAACATTTTAACGAAAAATTGTATTATAATAAATATATATATAGAATGAGTTGTTTAGGACTGTCACATTCAATAAAACTATGAGTTTCATTTGTTGCCTGCTTATTACATAGATAATAGTAATCGGTATTTAGATGAACGACTGGCCTGTGTCTATACATTGTAAATTTAAACACAAAATTCGTTAAAGGCTAACCGTAGTAGCGATAATAATTTATTAAGTCTGAGACTAGCGAATAAAAACTGTGGGCAGACACGACGGTCGTGGAAATGGGTTCTAACCATACCGCAGATTATCTCTTAGTTTTAATCAGGTATTGCACTTCTGTTTTGTTACGCATCCATCATTATACCTAACACTCATTACATACAAATTCTTACTAGACCCTCAAATTTTAACTCACTAATTGAACATACAATATACAATTGAACTTACAATCAAACCACGGTTTGCCAATTCAGGACAATCGCCACCGCCATTGGCACTCAGGCTGAGAACTGCGACCACCGCCTGTACAGCACCCAAACCCTGGCTTACTGGGCCAGTATCTGTGAAACAACATCGGTATTGTTATTATTACGTTCAAAAAAAGTCCGCCATAATATTAATAACAGAACTATATGTTTATTAAAATATATCACTGCCAGGGCCGTCTGACCAACACGAGTTATTTCATTAAACACTGAGGCACCACTAAAACTTCGGCTATGAACATTTCTGTGGTGTCCCCATACGTTGGTGCCCTAAGCACTTGCTTATTTTGCTTATTGGTTAATCCATCCATTCGCCAATAAAAGAAAAATATTTTAATAGATTGAAAAAAAAACTTTGACCTAATTTTCCGTCAAGTCATTATTACAAGAAGTCTATACATCATCATTATACCTAACACTTAAATAGCCATAAAACTATTGTTATCTTTGACCGCTAAATTGTGCTAAAAGTTTACCGTGTGTTTTGTATTTTGTTTACAGTAATTGTTTTGTAATGCTAGAAAATTTAATCCTTTATTCTACAAACAAACGTACAGCCAACATAACTATCATTCATTTTAAGGGGAAATTTTGGTCATGATTGCAAACTACTGCAATGATGGCGGAAAATACCGACTTCTCATTTTGTTCCTCCATTCCACCTTCCATACTAAAACAAGCAATGACTGGCAGAATTTAACCAATTGCTAACATTACAAACAAACACCCACTTTTAAGTAATGAGAAAAAAGTAATTTAAAAGTAATTTTGTTTAAATGCATGCATGAAACAGAGTGTTTCAAATTTAACAATATATCAATGTGTCCTTCAACAATAGATTTCCGACTAACTGGAGAGTTGTTTTGATATGATACTGTATATTGTATAGGATTGTTGCGTGAGACGTTTATGTCGTATTCCCTGCCTGCATATAAGCGCGAGTCTCACCAAAGTGCGATATTATTTATAACTTGTGTTCCAGTACGCCAAGGTGTGTTTTGTGCGACGCTATACTAAATACTATACAAAAATAATACAGTTTTTCCTCGGCGGATCAAATCTCCACCCTTTTTATGACTATATGTGAATGACTTTGGTGTTAGCGCTCAGTCGGTGAGCAGTATAATATTGCTTTGTCGCATCTACATTTACTTAAGTCAATAGAAGAACCTACTAGGATCGTTAAATGGCGACACTGTAAAGCCTCCCGTAGGCATCATCCCGCATGTGGGATTGAGTCCAAGGATACAAAGATTGATCCAATCTTTGACTGCGGTTATCTCGTTGGCCATTGAACCCGTATCGTCGATGACGAACCCTACGAATGTATCACCTGCAAGTGATACACAACAGTTTAACGGATGTTCAATTACAGGTTCCTGCATTTAATTGAAAGTCCGTCGTTTGACGACAACATGATCACCCAACGCAAAAGAACATCATTTGAAGGACTTATAACAAAAACGAAACAAAGCACTCAAGTATAAAGTATAAATACGACGAGATAGAACTTTATAAAGAAGCCGAATCCCAGGAGAGAGAACTCACCACTTGGCCTACAAGTTGGAAATTGGGGTGCCCAAGTGCCGTCCATTTGACAAACGACCTGATTGAAGCCGACCAGGTCGTACATCGTGGGGTCATCGCAGGAATACGTTACCACGGTCCCCGGGAGGTAGGGGCCAGATGATGGGTCAAAACTACCCTGCTCGATAGTATCGGGGGTGGGACAGCCTGCAAACAATTACTTTTTTTAATTTTAATAATTGCAGATGTTTAAGGATATAGAGCAGGGGTCGGGAACCTTTTTAGCTAAGGGACCCATAAAAGCCGAATGTTTTTCATTGTATTTCCCATGTAGTGTTTTTTAACAATTGTTTTGGTTGGCAAAAACAGTAATTTGAAAAGGACTGTTTAAAAAGGCAACAAAGTAAGTGCGAAAAAATACATAAGTTTGCAAAGCTTTGTTTACGGGGTCATGGCACGAACATTAAGGCCTTTTAGATACAAAAAGATTTCTTCAAATCGGTTAGCAGCCAAAAAGAAAAGTACGACAAAATTGTTATTTGACTAGTTTTAAAGAGCCATAGGGCGTCATCAAAAGAGCCATATATGACTCGCAAGCCATAGGTTCCCGACACCTGATATAGAGAAACAACTATACAAATGTTTGATTAGAATCTTAAATGTTCTAAGAGCCAAGGCCGTGGCCATAGGTGGACATCACTGTGTGTTTATTTCAGTTATTTTTGTTGTTTATTTTAGTTATTTAATTTATTTTTAGTATTGGATCATAAATTCGACTAAAGGCATAGCTCTAAGTTTACTTGTTTCTGGCGCCAATTTATGTGTTCCGTTAAAAAGTCTATGTTGACAGTGTTCATGCAAAGCAAAACATGGTTTAACTTTAAAAACTTTCAGAAGGTGAAAAAACGCCGTTTATTCTATTTATTTTTCGTCTAGCCGAAGTATTGGCAGTTTGACCAAACGCACTTGGTCTGTTTAAGTTGTAAAGTAATGAATCATAACCTTTAGAAATAAAATCGTTAAATAAGCCGTTGAGGATTTCGTAACTCTCACGAAGCCTAGTATGTGTGGCCCTCGAACGGTACGCAAAATAATATTGTTGTCCCAGATCCGGCAAAATTAGTCAAATAATACAAAGTTTACATGAAACCACAAGAGTCTTCGTCCACAGTTAAGGCGATATACCTTAGCTTCTTCATCATCAAGCATGGCAAGTAGTTAAAAGCATATGCTGCGATTTACACTACTTGTAGTCCAAACTCTTTACCAGTAGTACCCCCTTTTGTTCTTGCGACCCCCTTTAAAGCATTCGATATACCTGCGCGACGACAATTATGGTGCACGAGGCATAAACCAGAGTGAGTTAAAAATACAATCAGTTGCCAAAATATATACACCTAATGTTAGTTTTAACTTGATGCTTTACTCACTAGTAGGCACACAACTACGTTCTCCGTTGAGGAACCAAACCCCGGTATTCAGGCACATTATCACCGGATTGCCTTCAAGCCTGTAGTCGCAGTCGCACTGATAAACCACTCTTAAACCGGGAAAGAAAGGGGCGTGCATCGGAATGAACTTGCCATTCGGGAGCGGGGGTGGTATCGGGCAATCTAAACAATGTTGCAAACCAATCATTATGATGTAACTGGAATCCCAGACAAGTCAGTTGCTAAAAAGTATATTGGTAAGATACTAAGATTGTGTGTTTCGAAGCAGCTCGATTCTCAGGATTACTGCAATTAGCAAATAATAAAACATATAGTGAGTTAACTGTTTGAGAAGCTGGATTTAGCGGAAATGCCTTACTTTTTGCTGAGTATATTAGTCTAGATGTAGGTTCACAACACCCAAAATATTCTGTATAGTTTTTACATGTTATCGAAGAAACCATAATCACAGCTTCCATAAAAATAGCCGAAGTTGCATATAAAACTTTAATATATCATGGTGAGCAACGATTTGCTGTCAAATGATATATTCGGCCGACCGATAGCAGTTAGTTATCATTCAACCAACACTGAGCTATTATCGTAACAAAGTGTTGTACAGATGTGTTGGATTTAACGAGCACTTTTGCAAAGGGTATACAACATATACTTGGCGCTATGCACTCACAGGATATCTAATATCATGATGCCAGTGTGAAAAAAGGCGTTTCATTTGTTTTTATAGATGCTGTCCCAGCTTCTACAAGATCGCTTCTTTAATAAAACGTTCGACAATAGCGTCTAATTGCACGACATAAAATCATCCAATACATGTAATTCAACGAACCTTGATTAATCTCACAGGACCGTGTTAGCGCCGGAAACCAAGTACGGTCGCTCAAGCAGATCTGCTGAAACGTGCTGGGCTCCGAAAGTCCACTAAATAAGAAGTTATCATCGCAAGTGTACTCGACTATGTCTCCGGGATAATAGGGACCCATTGGAGGGCTGAAAACACCATTTTCCAGCATAGCAGGCGTTGGGCATCCTTTATACATGCAAGCAAAATAAAATGAACAACAAAATTCAGAAGTGACTATAGGTATTTATAGTCACCACTTAATACGCAAACATATATAAAGGAAGTACAGGGCTATTTAAATGGCAAAAACGGAAACTTTATTGGTCTTATCAATTTCAAACTTTAAAAGGTTGTTGGCGACTCTTGCAGGACTCAGCTATCTTAAACCTTGGCCCTTGGGGGGTAAGTGAACTACTTTGCAGTGTCCATGCAGCCCAATTGATACTTTATTATTACCATTTAAAACAAAAATTGAGTAAAATACGCTTTGGCCTCTCGTTGAATGGATTTGGACTCAATTTTCAGTTTATTGGATTTG
Organism: Ascidiella aspersa; assembly: GCF_963924565.1. NCBI lineage: Eukaryota > Metazoa > Chordata > Ascidiacea > Phlebobranchia > Ascidiidae > Ascidiella > Ascidiella aspersa. The sequence continues at coordinate 18,923,636 of NC_139454.1, forward strand.
GACTCAATTTCAGTTTATTGATTGTCACATGAGTTCGAACAAAAACAACATATCTTTAAGTAGACTTGTTTTACGGCGTCATCTTTGATAAATTCCGCGCCGACCATTGCAACGCGAACCAAAACAATTTTTAGGCTTCGACGTTATTAAAGTTTTTAAACCCCTGCTTTATACGAACGTACCGTCGGGAACGCAAACTTGTACGTTTGGCGGGCTCCATGTCAGATGGTCGCTGCAAACGATCGTGGCAGGGCCTTCCAAGTGGTAGTTGCCATCACACTGGTAGGTTATTTCGGCACCAGGACCAAATGGACCGTCGACCGGGTTAAATTGACCGTTTGCGATGTTGCGTGGGTTCGGACATACACCTCCTATGAAGTAATACTAGGTCGAAACAAAATTCGGAAATTTACCAGTAAAGTACAAGTTTACATTTCAAAATAAAGCACAGAATTAAACTAAAAATGACCAAAACTTGTGTACTAAATATTTTTATGCCAAAGCTGTAAAAAACGTCATGCCAAAGTCGTAAAACAACGCATGTTTTAATTCTTAAATTCATTTGGAATCGTATCGGCACAGATACAAGGCTATTTGGTGTCTGACCAGTACCGTTACTACCAAATGATATCAGGTACCAGGTCCAAACTTTACTTTTGAGGCCCCGGAAATGCTGAAAAATTGTTGGTTTTTGAAATTACCGTTTTCACTTGGACAGCAAAAGCGAACTTTGTAGTCACAGCACTGCTGGCTATCGCTGTTGTAGCAAGCGAAACCGTCCGATAAGTCAACTGTCTGCCCGGAAGCGGTGTAGTGGTCTCCGTTCAAAAGTCGGGCGTCAGTTTTAACTGGAGAATCGCAAATTTCTCCAGGGAAGGTCATCTGAAGGACGCTGAGCTTCTCAAGGTCACCTTCGTTGTCCGGGTTGTCCTCGTCAAAAAAACGAGTCCAGTCGCCGGCCTTGCAAACGTTACAGTCTGTGCAAGTAAGAAAACCTGTCAGTCCGGCTTGAAGATCACACAAGAAAGACCGGTGTATGAAGCGGACTTCACCATTTAAAGCCAATTTACCCCCCAAAAAGTATAATATTGTCTCTTACCGAAGGTTGTTTCCTTTTTTGCGTTACATTTATTTTCAACTACAACTTAAAATATTAATGAACAAAGATTGAAAACTGTATTTATACAAGATTACTTACAAAAACACCCTGGATAGCTTTTACGTTCTTGTAGATTAAAGCGTGAATCTCCTATCATACCTTTTTACACTGGTACTCAAATTAACACAAAAGTACAAGGCCAGGTAGACATATATAAATAATATATTTGCTTTTAACACTTTTTAGTACCCAAACACAACTCTGTGCATCTTTACATATATTTTTTCAAGACTAATGTTATGTCTAGGGAAGTTCGGAACTTCAAAATTTATTTGGATACCGATACCCGATATTTTATGCTATACCGTAATAACGTTATTCCTAGGTTCAAATAATTAAAATCGATAAACTTGAAACGTGATGAGTTCCGATAAAGTTAGTTAGTTACCTTAATTTTCAATATGCTGTTTTTAAACGCAATATCTTTCAAACTAGAAAACGTTCAGTTAGATTGCCAAGCAAGGCAAACACGTTCCACCAGGATGAGTACAGATACTGCCACTTGGCATCTAGTATCAAAACGGACTTCCCTAGTAACTCCCCACAGTGAAGTTTCAAAAATCACTTTCCAATCGAATTTAACCGCGGTAACATACCCTCTTGAAGGTTAACTTATTGATTTACCAAAAGACAGAAATCGTCTGAATGTTCAACATGATATTCCTGTAGCTTTAACAAAAACCCGACCTTAGGAAGGAGTGACTAAAAATGGTTGGTAACCAATGCCTGAGACCAGCGGCCGGCAAACTGCAGGCCCCGGAGCCATTTTTAATGGGCCGCCAGCTACTTTTTAGTATTTTAGTTTTATTATGTATTCGTGGGCCGCGTGATAGCCGTACGCGTACATTCATTGCATCTTGCAAACTATTTACGCGATTGCCACCAGATTAATCGTTTATGCATTAAGTATACGTCTAAGATAAACGTTTCGCTAACTAAAACTAAATAGATGCAATTTTTTGTTTGTTTCGCGCTATAAACTTTGTTTAGTTACATAATACCGGTTTGTTCGAGAACAACAGGTTTTCTAAATTACTTGAACTATGACGTTACTGGCGACGACAAATGTAAGAATTTTTATGTACTTTTGTCAGTTTTTTTTTCTAAGCCCAAAGGCGATATTCTATGGTTTCTTGCGACGTGCGATTCACAGCTTTACAGTCAAATTTCTGTTAAATTATACTAGAATGCCGTTATTTCGAGCAATATTCGAATCCTTTTACGTGCCATATTCGCCAGGCATTCTTTTAATTGAAGTTTTGACAATGTAATCCTAATAAACCCATTATTTCGGGATATGCGCAATTAAACTGTGTTTTAGTTTCATATTTGCGTACGAGTTCATTCGAGAACAACAGGTGTTTCCAAAAACAATTGTGTTTTTCGACAAAGCTTTGTGACGTCATTATAATGCCTCCAACTCAAAACAAATATCCTGGAGCCGCCCCTGCTTTACGTAGTGGGCCGTTCAATAGCTCTAAAAAGAATACTTTTGGGTCAAAAAAAGTTTGCCGACCACTGCTTAGATTAATTATCATTGTAAGAACCGGGTAAGGGACAACATAGAAAGGGGACTCAGTCTAACGCACCTGATGGACAGCAGAACCTTATCATGTAGTCTTTGCACTCCTGTCCAACGTTCTCACAAACCAGACCAACGCTGTTGTCGACGGCCACGTTCTGGCCAGATCGGAAGTAATTGGCGCCGTTGGAGGCCACACGGGCGTCGGACACTTGCGGAAACTGACAGACCTCGTCTGGATAGAGGTCCCTGATGGCGCTCAGCAGCTCGTAGTCTCCGCCCGTGGTCGGGTCGTCCACGTTGTAGAAGCGAGTCCACTTGCCGTCGCGGCATTTCGGCACTCTGGGCTCTGAGTCGAAAAGGACATTTTGTTTAAGTTGAAAATGTTAACGAAGTATCAAGTGTCTATCTTAGATCTTGTCTTTCAGGCCACTTCGCAAGCTCCGCGGGGGATTACAAAGAAGTTGATGGTTTTAAAGAAGGCAGAGGTGTTTCCTGTGATCCTAAAAGTTAGATGCCAACGTATTTCAGCTTAAACCAGACCAAGCTGACAGCCCTTAAATAGTTTATCACGCGGGATTTCTCTAAAAATTGCAAAACTATATTGACTTGATTTGAAACGGCCACAGTGGTTTAGACCTGAACTTGAGTTCGGTATACAAAGACTTATTATTTAATTTTTGGAAAATGACTTGGCAATAAAATAAGCCATTTGAAATTTCTGACTTACAGCATTGGCGTAACAACACACGTGGACTTGGTTTCTTATTTAATGAGAATTACTTGACTTGGACTTTGCAAACGACTTGACAGGGGCTTAACGTATTTTAAACAGACTTGTTGACACTACAACGACTCACAAACAACATACTCACTTGTCGGGCAGCAGAAGCGGACTTCGTAGTCCTTGCAGTTTTTGTTGTACTGGTCGTCGTTGACGCATTTCAAGCCGAAGGCCAAGTCCACCTCGACGTCATCCGAGGAATGGAGATAGGACGGACCGCCCGGCGCCACTCGGGCGTCAATCTCGCTCGGCCGGTCGCACATTTCTTCGGGAAATTTCGCTCGCAGGTTCGCCAGTGTTTCGAAATCGCCCTTGCCCGTGGGCTTGTCGCTGTTAAGGAATGGCGTCCAGTCTTCAGGATCGCACTGTGGTTCTGCAAACACGTTCACAAGATTGGAAACATCCAAGCAGTGATATTTTTATCGATGAGTTTTACCATTTAAATTTACACGTCCAACGCTAACTTTTTTAGTGTTGTATTGACTTAAGTCAAAACTTTGACTTAAACGCACCTGTTTACAAATGCTTGACTTGACTTAGTTTGTTTGGGTAAAATTAATCAAATTGACTTACGTCATTTAGGTACATGATTTTACTTGGGACTTGTGACTTAACTTTTATGAAGGTGCTTTAAACATTGGGGTATAATATTTATACATTGGGGTATAATATTTGATTATTTAGGCCAATTATTATTAAATGTAATAAATGACCTGGTCCTAGTTTTGTTTTATATTTTTCTATATGAGACATATTTATATTTGTCATAATGAAACGCGTTCACAGTTTTATAAGTTTAAGATTATTTTTGACACCAATATAATTTGACTTGACTTTGACTTCCTTCGGCAACTATACTTGGACTGGGATTTGCTATTTGTGGAAAAATACTTGACTTGGACTTCAGTTATTTTAAATGACTTGTTTACAATAATGCTAACATTTATATCCACGGCAATGCACATTATTTTACTTGAAAGTCTGAAAAATGCTAGCGGATTACACCTATAAGGTGAAATATGGAATCGCAACATCTTCATGATAGAAACAATTTGGGATAAGACTAAAGTTAGACAAATAGCTAAGTCGAAATAACAACTACATGGGACAGAAATTCTTTGCGAATTTTAGCTTAAAAACCTTCACAAAACGGGGTACAACCTGCTAGAATGACATGGCAAAAACAACTGAATCTCGGTTTGCTACAGTAGGGCAACAATCCTAAATCGGGAAGCCTGTGATATATTATACTCTACAAAAAAGGGCTGACTTGTAACCAGATATATCCGGTATTTGGCGTTTTGGGCGTGCTGAGATTAGAGGATTGGCATGTTTTAGTTTGAAGTAGGACCACACATATATTAAACACAAAGTTTTAGCATTAACCTGGCGCGTTTTAGTTTAATAAAAAACTGTACTTTTGGGGTATTTTTATTTAATTATATTCCTAGAATGTCTTGATAACGTGGCCATTCCCCCCAAAATAGTAAAGTGGCTATGCCCCTCAAAAAGGTATAACGTAACTTTGTGACGTCATTTCTGCAAAGATTGCCATGCTCTCCGAAACAAAATTCGTAGATCAGCGGCTGTCACTCACCTACAGTAACGTTGTATTTTTAATCATAATTATCAGATTGTTGTGTCGTGTTATCATGCGCTTTTTATTATTCGTTTTTTACAATGCCATTTTGTTTTTTAGAAAATTGGGTGATTATCTTAATTTTTGCATATCAAATTATTTGCTTGCCATATGCTGCGTGTTTGTTATTTTTCGTTTTGGGATCACTAATAATCGGACAAGTCTACCAATTTAACGTTTACTTTTATGACAAGGAATTAGCTTGTAATTACTTTCTCTCATGTGACTGAATTGGGACTTGACTTGATATTTATTAAAAAGTCTTGACTGGGATTTATGTCATTTTAAAATGACTTGTTTGCAACACTGAACTGCTTTAAAAAAGGCACACCTTTTACTTTTGGACAACAGAATCGCAGTTCGTAGTCCGAACAGCCGCCCGGGTTATCTGCGTTGACGCACATCAGTCCCTTCCTCTTGTTGGCGAAGGAAAACACCTCGCCTGCGTCCCTGTAAAACACGAAAGTACCCTTGACCCGGGCATCGAACGCCACCGGCTTTTGGCAGATCATGTCCGGGTAGGTTTCTCTTAACAGAGGCAAGTTTTCGCAGTCGCACGATCCGGAAGGATTGTCGCGGTCCATCCAGGCGGTCCAAGCGTCGTCGGGGCAGTAAACTGGAAATAGAAACGACAAGCATGGATAAAAAAGTATGCATATTTATTAAAGTAAGACAAAAATAAATCGATAATGTAAAAAGCAATCAATGCGCTTGGACAAAAATGGAGATATCACGTAATTTAAGACGAACAATCGATGTATATATTTTGGTAATGGCGCGGTGTGATATTGTAAGCAGTGGATTTTACGATAAGCAATCAAAGTGCTATAAATCTGTAAAACGAAACGGTATTATTAATTATTTGTGGCTTAAGTGAAATTCCTTCTTTCTCATCTCAAAAATACATGCTGTATTGTTCAATGGTAAAGACAAAATGACTTACCTCTGGGGCAACAGAATCTCACTTTGTAGTCCAGACATTGCTCGTCTGGTCGGTTTTGGCACAGCAACCCGTCTTCCACACTAAGAGTGACGTCTTGTCCGAAGGAGTCGTATGGCAGAGAAGAACCGATGGCTTTGGCTTGGACTTTTCTCGGGTTATCGCACAGCTTCTTCGGATGCAGGTATCTGATTTTACCCACAGTCTCGAAGTCCCCCTTGCCTGTTGGGTCGTCCACGTCAAAAAATTGCGTCCACTTTCCTCCGAGACATTCGTCGTCTGCAAAAAATGTTTCACACATTTTAGAAAGTTTTTTATCATGGGGTCAGCAAATATTTTTTCAATAAAGCCCTGATAACTGTACAATATGACGATCGCGAGCAGGTTACAAAATTTAGTCTCGAATTTTATAGCTTGATCATCGCTAAGGGGATCAGGTTTATATTTATTCATACAACAAGAAAAAAAAAGCAAACATATTACAGAAAAGCAACATATTACAAATCGCGTGTCGCCTGCCGAAACAGATGTAACTCGATAAATTACATTGCATATTATAGCTGGTGTAGAATACTAAAAGTATTACGCTATATGCTTTAGTTCTATGCGTAGTTCTATGCAATGAACCAATAAAATAAATATTACATTCATGAGACTCTGTGACAAGGCAATTATAAATTTGCCTATAAACGGAAATTCTAACGACGAAAACAACCGTCTTGAATTAAAAAAAACTGTATAGGCCTTATTGAAAACTGTCGTTACGTTTGAAATTCCATCCAAATTTAGTTTGAATTATCCAAATTTAGTTTGAATTATCCAAATTTAGTTTGAAATAGTTTGAATTACCGACAGCATTTTATTCGAAATTGATCTTTATTCGGACAATGTGCCGGGAGCAGCAAAAAAACTCTCAGTCCGAGTTTAACGGCCTAAAATGACAAAACATGAAATAACACTTCACTCACCGGCTCCTGCGTTTTGCAACAAGCAAAACATCAAACAATAGTATAATGGTATTAGTATTAAACACTTATCCATAGTTCTCGGTTGACAATGTCTACATAAAGCAAAACGCACGTTACCTTTTTTTTTTATTTTTAACGCTGGCAAAAGAGCAAAAACTGATCTAAAAAAACTATAGTCTATGGAAATGGAAAAACGTAAAACGCACAGTCTGCACCCCAGCCTCAACCAAGCTCACTAACTAATTATAGTAACCTCGAGATATTATATTCTGTATTCATGGTAAACTGTTTGTCTAAAATCTACAATAAGTAACAAAAAACAACGCTATTAATAGATTTAATTATAAATTACCGAGAAAAAGACAATTGTTTGTAGGGCTGCTTGACGATTGTTTGAAGGCGTACTAGGCAATTGTTTTTAGGTTACTATACAATTGTTTCGCAGACGACACCTGCAGTACAAAACAATTCCTAGTACTGGGTAACTATTTTCCAATTAATGGATTCATCGATTGAAACATTATTTCCTTGTAAGGTTTTTGTCTCCGTTATAAGCAAATGGTTGTTTCCGCGAATATAACATAATATTCGAATTAATACCAAACAAGTTAGCCTTGATACAACGCAAGATGACTTTGAAGAGACTTTCAAAATCAGCCAGTCTGATCCAGATTATAAGGCAAACAAGACCAGGCTAGAAAAACAACTAGCCTGCGGTGAGGTTCGAACTCACGGCCTCTGGTCATACCGGGACTCTGGCTCTACAAGGCTGTTGGTCAGTCCGACTCCAGAAGGGCCTGATCACTGAATACACAATACGCATTCAAAAGTTTCAGTTACCCTTGACACATGTCCATAATAAGGTATCAACCATCACTTTAATCTCAAAATCAAACGTTTAACCTATACCTAAATCGCTTTAACCAAAAACTGTTTAACCGCTTTTATTAACATTGGGGACTACAGAATAACTTATCCATATTCCAGCTAATACTAAATTAACACAATGTGAAAGGTATTTTGCATATTTATTTAGCGAAAAAGACAAACAAAAACGGAAAATATGTGAAAATCATAACTTTAATACTGGACGCGGCTGAATTGGACATCATAAAAACGTCGATTTGTTATGTCATTTGAAAAATTCCGGTTTTGTTTATTTTGTGTAGCGGTTAACAGAAAAACTAATTGTCAGTACATTTTTTCACGTCATATTTTTACGCTGTATTTACAATTGCTACTGAGAGTAGATTTAACTCAGAAACCGTGTATTAAACATTAATACAGGATTGAAAAGTTTTGACCGCACAAAATGTATACGATATAACTTGAAAATATAACACGAAAGGATTGTGTCATGCCAACAGAATCGGCCAACTTCAGCCAGATTTTTAACATTCGATTAAAACATGGAAATTTACCAAAAAGGTTGGGTCATCGAATAGTCTTTTATGCACATTTAAAATCACTTAAGACGGTGCAAACAGAGCAAGTCGTCAGGAATTTTTGTGCAAGTGTTAACTACTAGAGAAGGAAATTCTACCTTAAGGTGCAGACAGTGCCATGTTTTGTTTGTCAACTAAGTAAGATTTCACACTAAATAAGATTCTCTTTACGATAGAGCTAGTCGCTATGTTTTAAAGCGTTCTCATGGTTTTCAACTAAATAAAAGCTTACATATCAGAAAATATTTTAAATACAAAATGTAAACTTCCTTTAACATTACAAAGAAGAAAACTGGCCATTTTTAGGTCCTTTTTTATAAAAAAAGAAGATTATGTTATGTCACTTTCAGCACAAATATTATGTGTTACATTGCTTGTGGTATTAGTACCTAGTAAACAATTGATCTACCATCGATTTAAAAAAATTGATTGAAGTAATAGAGTGCAGTTTGAAGCGTACAGGTTAAGCATCTAAAGCAGCCTTTCTTAACCTGGGGCAAATTTACCCCTGGGGGTAAATTTCATCGTTTTAGGGGGTAAATTAGCTATCAATCAAAATATCCACATCAGCTGACAGGACAGCAAATTGTGCCAGCTGTAGGTATTGGTAGCCTACTTTCCTAGAACTGCTCATTCAAAGCTTGTCTGGTAGCCTATTGATTTTTATCGTCTTGTATCGGTAACGTTATGCTTCGCTAATGGATTGGATAATGTTTTTAGTTTATTTGCAATATCCTTGTCTAGTTTCATTTGCTGTTTAAATTTATCATCTTCTTCAGCAGTCACGGCATAGATTTAGGTAACGTGTTTCCGAGCAGACAGTGTGAACTAAGTTTAATTTTGTGCAGTTTAGGCCCAGAAAGTTTGGCGATAGCGGGTTTTAAGTACTTTATTAATTAGTAGACTAGCGATAACTGTAAGCTTTAAAACACCCTTTAAAATTGCTAGTTATGTATAGTCCATTTTAAGTACTTTTTATTTTAACTACGTAAATGCGAAAAAGTTTCGCTTTGCGCCAACACTTTTCTGTCTCCTTAAATGTAATTAAACACGTTTTTTGGTGCAAAAATGATCCGAGGTCCGGCTGATTCACAGTCGTTTTAACATGAAAATAACCCAATTCTTAGTTAACATTTCCGCAAAGACCTTTTTGAGTTTGGTTTTGGCCCGCGACTAGACAAAGTTTGCCGACTCCTGGATTATACCTCATGTACGTGATTTGTTACTTTCGTTTTTCAATAGATGAGCACTATTTTATATATTGGGGGTAAATTTGATTTTCATCGTTGTTAAAAGGGTAAATCATACAAAAAAGGTTAAGAACCCCTGATCTAAACCAAGTTTCATAAAGCAGCTATCCCAAAAGAACAAACCACACATACAAAAGTATGTGAGGTTTAACGTAGGTATACATCAATTTTTGTAAACAACGACAGGACTCTAATTTTCGGCTACATCAGGGATTAACTCCTGTAAGAATTTACCTTTGAATGATTGAAAGTAGAAATTGTTTTAAAACTATTGCCCTTTGACTTAATAGTCATAACAAAAATAAACGCCTAGAGCAGGGGTGTCCAACTCAAACATGCCGGCGTGCCAATTTTTATTTTATAACTTCTTGCCGTGCCAAAGTTTCGCAACCAAGCCAATTCTTTTTAATCATAAAATCGCTTTTTTTACCAAAATCAAAAACGTTTATTTAAACTTGAAACACTGTGTAGTAGAAATGCGCATTACTGCATCTAATTGTCCGTCGGTGAGCTAACTATTGTAACTTCACACCAAGCTATGTTAATGCTAGCCTCCAGCCCTTCACCACAGTACAATGTTATACTATCAGATGTAATTGTTAGATGTCGTAATTGCCGCGATTGTTTTATATTGTGAACAAACAATGGCAATTGGGTGTATAACAAATTTAGTATTTTTTGACAATTGACTGAATAACAAGTTGTATTTTTTTTAAAAATTGCTAAAAAACAATTTTAGTATTTTTGGGGGGCTTGCGTGCCATTTTTTATTAGGTCGCGTGCCACATTTGGCACGCGTGCCGCTTGTTGGACACCCCTGGCCTAGAGGGTTTATCACAATGGGTATATAAAGCTAATAAAATTATTTTAACATAAAATAGATTTGCAAACTGATTTAGGATTAGTCAAGTTAACACTGTCAGTGTATAAAAGCATTTGTACCTTATTTTTACCATCTTTGTGTTGGTATAGGACAAGGGTCGGCAACCTTTTGCGAGTCGCGGGCCTCGAGAAAATATACTTCTGTATTCATGGTACACTGTTTGTCTAAAATCTACAATAAGTCACAAAAAACAACGCTATTAATAGATTTAATTATAAATTGACAATTCTTTGTAGGGCTGTTTGACGATTGTTTGAAGGCGTATTAGGCAATTGTTTTTAGGTTACTATACAATTGTTTCGCAGGCCTATAATGTTCTATTCGCGGAAATAACCAGTTGTCTGTAAAGGGAGACAAAAACCGTTCAAGGAAATAATGTGTCAATCGACGAATCCATGAATTGAAAAATCGTTACCCCGTACTAGGAATTGTTTTGTACCGCAGGTGTTGTATATTGTGTAGTGTATCGAAACACGTGGCTGTGCCGATTATTGTCTCATGTTTTGATGTCTGTTTTGAATTTGCAGTCCAATGACAATGTACTAATTCCGCCGCCCAGGAGGCATATAACTTCTCAGTAGAGGTATAGACACTTGTTTTAAAAGGCTTCTTTTTAGTCTAAAAACTATAAATGGTAGGCCTAACATTCTAGGGCAGGGGTTCCCAACCTGTGGTACGCGTACCACTAGTGGTACGCGAAGGTTTTCCAGGTGGTACGCGAGTACCTTCCGTTTTTTTCACAAAAACCTGGATTGACAACTTTATATTTTGTTGATCTGTTTTTTTACAAAAAAAAATTCCCTAAAGCCTATTCATTGTTACGTAATTATTCCTGTTGTTTCGTACCATAACGATCTTCAAAAGACAGGTCATATTAATTGTCGACAAGCAGCACAGTTGCTTTGTAAAGCGTACAACGCTGTTGAGCAGTGGGCGTTAATTATGTCAAACGATTGCTCTTGATAGATACCATCTACTGATTTAGCATTGAACTGCTAGTTGTAAGCTAAAAATAGGCAAAAATATGATTCGATCAAAATAGTTGTTCTACAACAGTGGTTATTAACCGGGGGCGCCAAGCAACTCTTAGGGGGGCGCAAGCTCTATTCCAATATTTAACTATTTATAATGTTTTATCAGAGTCCATGTTGCTTTAGTTACTAAATTTGCTTGTATGCTGTCTTATGCATAACATCAAAATTAAACATGTTTAGAAAAGAAACTGAAGAAACGCGATAATAATTTAGCGATTTTCCGAACTTTGGGGCTGTGCCTATTCAGAACAGTATGATATGGTTGAAGAAGATCTAAGTTGTGCAGCATGCCACCCTCCACAAACTGTGTTTTGCCAATTTTAACAAAACTACAAAACATTTTGCGCTTTGCGCAAACTACTAACAACTTTTTGCGCATCACTAATTGGGGGGAACTCCGACTTCATTGCGCCAATTTGTAATGTTATTTGCAATATAAAGATTTATATTGTGTGCCATCACCCCTTTGAAAACACGATTAACGCAATGTTTCAACATGTTTGTCAAAATTAGCTCGATGAAAACCAATATATCGAGCACGAGCAGCTTTTGTGTGTCTCGAAAATTAAGGTTTAGCCAATACAAACCAAATAAACTCAATTTCTTTCGCGCTTCACACTGCAAATTTCCTGTATTATTGTTGTTTAATATCTAAGGGGGGCGCAAGGCACAGAACAATTACCACAGGGGGGCGCGGTAGAAGAAAGGTGAAGAACCACTGTTATAGAAGAAGTGGTACGCGTGGCGTAAGAAAACGTCCAAGTGGTACGGTATTGGAAAAAGGTTGGGAACCCCTGTTCTAGGAGAAACTGATGCCAAAACTGAAAAAGGCAGAACCGATTAAAAACATTACAATAAAATAACCAAAGATAATTTCTTAAAAACATACCAATTATAGCATATTACACAGAACACTACGTTTCTTAATTTAAACATTTGATATATTACATGACATATATGAAAAATCGTCTTATAATCCTACAGAAAAAAATATTACAAAACAAAACTTTACTTGCTTTATTGACGTTTATCAGACTATGTCTGATTAAATCGACATAATCTGACAAACGAACTCCGAGCGTCAACTGCAATTGAAATATTTCAAAAGAAATATATGGTGTGTAATACAGCGATTACAAACCAGTACTATTGGTTGACGAATTAATGTCAAACAAGTGTAACATGTGTCCAATAGGAAACAACTCCTGTACAGATGTTAGGGCTATTGATTGCAGGTAAATTGAGAATATTATACCTTTAGAGTAAAGATGAAATGGTGTTACTGCATTTTGTGGCCTCAGTCAACAAAAGGTAGCCTACTTTCAGTATTATTTCAGAGAAGCAATATAAGAAAATTCCTAGACCCACACAACAACAATAAAATGAATAAAATTATTTGCTATGTTCAGGTAAGATTTAGGTTCAATAAAACTCACTTTCAGCAATACTGTAGGTTGCTGAAATTCCTGTTGTACCTCGGTTTATTATTGGGTTACCCTTGGCACAACGTAAGATGCCTTCGAAAGGACTTACCGAAATCAGCCAGTTTGATCCGGATTATAAGGCAAAACATGGCCAGGCTAGAAAAACAACTAGCCGGCGGTGAGGTTCGAACTCACGGCCTGTGGTCACACCGGGACCCTCGCTCTACCAGGCTGTTGGCCAGTCCGACTCCAGAAAGGTTTGATTACTGAATACAAAATACGCATTTAAAAGTTTCAGTTACCCTCACTCTAAAAAAAGATGTGTAGAGGTCCCACCGTCTATATTGGTTATTTACTGTGTTTGTTGTGCGTGTGCTAAATGCCTGGTTAAGTCGTTCTGGTATATTTCCTTTCCCTGCATCCTGCTCGTTAACTGGCCAGTTTTAATCCTCAACGCATTCGCTTTTACTGCAACGTTAGTCGTGTCCTTTCTACTGCAAAAACAGTCAACAATGCACGCCTTACTGGCAACACGTGTTTTTACTGCGCTGCAAGCCATTTTATTAAAAGCGAGCTATACTAAATTATGTGAATTTACAATAAATCTATAAGCGACCGGACAGTATGCTCCTTAAATTACAATGAAAGTTTGTCTTAGTTTCGACTTAGTGGAGTCAGATAGCACGGTGGTCGTTGTCTCACCTGTCGAAATATACAGTTGAATGAAATTTGAATCAATTTTGCTCCCGCTCTTTCAAAGATTGAACTGGATTGAATCTTCTAAATAATTCATTTCTTTGAATGATTATATTTATTTGAACTTTATTTCAATCAATCAATTCACTTACTTTTAAATGATTATAATGTTCAGTTTACACCTTTTTCATTTAACCTTAAAAATCTTTAAATCAGTCGTATTCACTGTTGCTTTCACTGTATTAACGAAATCAAGCAGCACAGGTTACAAAATTACATGTTACAGGGCAGATGACAGAGCACATAGCTTTCATGCTGAGGCAGTGTACCTCAAAAAAGTTGTAAAATGCTGCAAGTTTAGCATAATACTTAATGTTAAAACCCAAAATGCTGCAAATGTTTTTTGAAATGCTTCAAGAAAATCTGAGCCCACTGGTACAGGAGTGTTGTCTAATATTAGAAAGTAATTATCTGGATTGTAAACTGGACCTAACGCAACCAAAAATGGTTGTGTCAAGTAGTTTTGTTTTCCATTCATGTACTCTTTAATACTGCAGTTTTCCTGAAAACAAGTGTTTTATTGCATATTTGACAAAATGCAATTTAAGTACATTGCCAAAACACGAACATACCACCCCAGTAAAGACAATAACAGAATGGTGTCCTTTAAGTCCCTTCATATTTAGTGGTGGCAGAAGTGATTGTAGAGCCTTAACTGCTGCTAAATTTTCTAAAAAGCAAAGAACGGCATTATATTAAATCAGAAATTGTTTGTCGGTCAATATACTTACTGTCTGAGTATCTCTCCAATTGAGACAGGGTCCATGCTTTTTTTTTCCGTACTTCTCATGGTTTCGTCTATATTCTCGTTGATAAAATTATGGTTCCTTAAAATATTTATAATACCACCAATGTCCAAAGACGCAATTTCGGACGCCAGCATAGTTGCTTAAATTTAATAAAAATTACAGATTTAAAATTTCAAACACCTTTAAAAACTGTCTAAAACTTCTGTCAGTTTGGATACAACGTGCAGATGCGAGCATAGTTATGCCATTGTTGTTAAACAATTCGATTGTTTTTCTCGACTACCATGGCCAAGAGGAGCGTCTTCTGCTTTCGTTAGATGGCGCGCAAATAAAAAAATAGAAAAAAACTCTCTCGTCGCAAGCAAACAAAAAAAGTTTGTGTCGCGTTTTCTGCGTTTAAATCGTAACTTCACTGAAGGCGGCCGTCAAAGATTCAAAAACACCTGTAATAATTAGAAAGATTCGTTAAAATGAATGAAGTTTTTTTAGAGTGCTTGATACAAGACCATAATAAGGTTACAACTTTTGCTTTAATAGTTTTATCTTAAAATCATACGTTTAACATATACCTAAATCGCTGTAATAAAAACTGTTTAACTGCTTTTATTAACATTGCGGACTACAGAATAACTTATCCATATTCCAACCAATACTAAATTAACACAATTTGAAAGGTATTTTGCATATTTATTTAGCTAAAAGGACAAGCAAAAACAGAAAATATGTGAAAATCATAACTTTAATACTGGACGCGGCTGAATTGGACATCATAAAAACGTCGATTTGTTATGTCATTTGATAAATTCCTGTTTTGTTTATTTTGTGTAGCGGTTAACAGAAAAACTAATTGTCAGTACATTTTTCACGTCATATTTTTACGCTGTATTTACAATTGCTACTGAGAGTAGATTTAACTCAGAAACCTTGTATTAAACATTAATACAGGATTGAAAAGTTTTGACCGCACAAAATGTATACGATATAACTTGAAAATATAACACGAAAGGATTGTGTCATGCCAACAGAATCGGCCAACTCCAGCCAGATTTTTAACATTCGATTAAAACATGGAAATTTACAAAAAAAGGTTGGGTCATCGAATAGTCTTTTATGCACATTTAAAATCACTTAAGACGGTGCAAACAGAGCAAGTCGTCAGGAATTTTTGTGCAAGTGTTAACTACTAGAGAAGGAAATTCTACCTTAAGGTGCAGACAGTGCCATGTTTTGTTTGTCAACTAAGTAAGATTTCACACTAAATAAGATTCTCTTTACGATAGAGCTAGTCGCTATGTTTTAAAGCGTTCTCATGGTTTTCAACTAAATAAAAGCTTACATATCAGAAAATATTTTAAATACAAAATGTAAACTTCCTTTAACATTACAAAGAAGAAAACTGGCCATTTTTAGGTCCTTTTTTATAAAAAAAGAAGATTATGTTATGTCACTTTCAGCACAAATATTATGTGTTACATTGCTTGTGGTATTAGTACCTAGTAAACAATTGATCTACCATCGATTTAAAAAAATTGATTGAAGTAATAGAGTGCAGTTTGAAGCGTACAGGTTAAGCATCTAAAGCAGCCTTTCTTAACCTGGGGCAAATTTACCCCTGGGGGTAAATTTCATCGTTTTAGGGGGTAAATTAGCTATCAATCAAAATATCCACATCAGCTGACAGGACAGCAAATTGTGCCAGCTGTAGGTATTGGTAGCCTACTTTCCTAGAACTGCTCATTCAAAGCTTGTCTGGTAGCCTATTGATTTTTATCGTCTTGTATCGGTAACGTTATGCTTCGCTAATGGATTGGATAATGTTTTTAGTTTATTTGCAATATCCTTGTCTAGTTTCATTTGCTGTTTAAATTTATCATCTTCTTCAGCAGTCACGGCATAGATTTAGGTAACGTGTTTCCGAGCAGACAGTGTGAACTAAGTTTAATTTTGTGCAGTTTAGGCCCAGAAAGTTTGGCGATAGCGGGTTTTAAGTGCTTTATTAATTAGTAGACTAGCGATAACTGTAAGCTTTAAAACACCCTTAAAAATTGCTAGTTATGTATAGTCCATTTTAAGTACTTTTTATTTTAACTACGTAAATGCGAAAAAGTTTCGCTTTGCGCCAACACTTTTCTGTCTCCTTAAATGTAATTAAACACGTTTTTTGGTGCAAAAACGATCCGAGGTCCGGCTGATTCACAGTCGTTTTAACATGAAAATAACCCAATTCTTAGTTAACATTTCCGCAAAGACCTTTTTGAGTTTGGTTTTGGCCCGCGACTACACTGTCAGAACGGTGTTTAAATTTAAACACCAAAACGGTCTATGCACGTTTAAAATCTAAACACTTAAACACCTAATTTAAACACCTTCGTGTTTAATTTTAGTTTTGGTGTTTAAATTACAAACACCTGAACGATTTTATGTTAAACACCTGATATTTTGACGTGTTTAACAACGATTATTGGGTGATTTTAAGAACAATTGACGTATTTAAACATGTTTACGATTAAACACTTCAAATTTTAACACGCCAATTGTTAGACATGTTTAATTCGATACATTCTTGGTAAGTAATAGCTCAAGCCATTTATGTTGGAAGATGTTGATGAGGGGTATTGGTACTTTAAAGCACTGATCATTTGTTTTATGTACGAGTTCGTCTATCAATTTTTTATTTAACCATACAAGTTAGCATGTATTGTCGTAACAGAACACAATAAACAAAATGACCTAATTTTTGGTTTCCTAACTTGACATCTGTTCGGCCTATTTGGCATCATTACATTTTATAAATATAACGACAATCATAAAAATACGGGTTTGTGTTCTTGACGTGCCATTAAATCCAATATTTAATTTCATTGATGTCGCTTGCGAATAACTTTGTACCACCAAAGTAAAAAAGCGAAGCTGTGTGGTCTTGTCCCGCCATGACCTACTTAAATTGCGCGAGCAATAAAATACGCGTGACGAAAACAATCTTTGGAAAGGATTTTTTCTAGGGCAAAGCTGTATCGCCATGAAGCTGATATATTTTTCAAGAAGGTATGACGAATAGTAAGTATTATTTATTAAATGTTTGATTTACGATATATTTTAACTATTTATAGTATATTTTGTTTTGTTTTAAAACAAGTTTCTTTCATATTGTACATATAAAGTACATTCAATAGATCAACTCATGATTAAAATTATTTGAAATTGATTCGGTCCGATGAACATTAACAAAGCATATCCACTAGTCTGTGACGCTGTGACGAACGCGGGATTTCAAAATGCCGAAAAAAGTTTGAACCGTTCAAGTTATACATTACAGTTACAGCTTTTGCGTATTTTTGGCTTTCGAGTTGCTAAGATTGATGTTAAACAAATACTGAAGTGTATAGTGGTGATGTATATAAATATTACTTATTTTGGTTTGCTTTTTGATAGAAGTGTAGTAATAATGTTTCATTAGCTGTGCAAGACTGACAGGTCTAGGATGTGAAAAGTATGTTAAAAGAAGTTTTCCAAGCGAAAACGAAATGCCTGAAATTGGATTTTTGTTTCAGAGTTTTAGGTATTTCATTCATAAATCCAAAAGCAATGAAAGTTTTAAAAGACTATTTCATAATAGTTTGGTGCTTACACATGTAGACATGAAGAGATTAAATGAAACAGGTTTGTAAGCTATTTCTTGTCCACTCCTAACTAGTAATTTAATTATTCTGTTAAACAATCAAGTATTATTAAATTCATAATTATTAAAGGTATTTAGATTACACTTCTTTGTTTCAGGGTGCTGATCATTGACAGCAAACTTTTGCTCTTTCGGCTTCAAAAAAACTTGGTTCACAGGAGATTAGGTTAAAAATGTAAGTAAATTTTACTTACATGTTTTACATTAATATAGTTTATTCGCTTTTGGCTTTTATTTTGGGAGTAGCAGCCAGAAAATTATTTTTTTTAATCTCTGTAAAATTTCTGAAGTACTTTAATATGTCTTTTAGTTTTAATTTATGATTTCCATTGTTTAAATATTACATTCAAGCTTTAAATGTAAAATTTAATCTGTAGTACTTTTGGTATGCTACTCACCCTTTAATAAAATGATATAGTTTACATAATTATAGTTTTTATTTATTTACAGGAATTTAAATCCAGTGTAAGATGGTAAAATGAAAGTCTGTGACAAAGTTCAAGCGGAAAACAACAAAAGAGTACAGATCTACTGAAATTGATACACAAGGTAAACAAACTCAAATTTTCTTCTTAAGTTCTTTTATCGAACTTTAAAATTTGTGGTAAATACATAGTTAAATGGATATTTAATTTATGTGTGTTGTGTTACACAACTTGTGTATAATGTTTGGTCTGCATGTCCCAGTAATGGGCAAATTTTTTAGGTCATATTGTGTATCACTAGTTTAAGCAACTATTTTAATAGAACATAATGGCCAATACAATATTCTGGCCCACATTTTTACTTTTTATCTGAAATTATTTAATGGTTTAATTGGTTTTCAAAGTAGGGTTAAACCTTTTTTTTAATTTTAGAGGGTCATGGAAATATCAATACAAATAAAAATGAACTTATTTTGTAATCATTGCGCTGTCATTAAATTACAGTGTAACATAACTATTAATTAATACATTTTCTCATGCTATGCTTAAAGAGTACATTGCCACCAAACCTAGAACACATCATAATAATATGCTTGTGTAGTGATAGGTGACAAACTAAAACATAGTTTTATGACGTGGCATGTAGTGGTTTTGGTGAATAACAGCAAATGAATAAAAAGTTGTTCAGTGACAGTGTATAATTTAATTATTGCAGTATATTATATTGATCTCCATTTTATTTTTTAGGCAGCCATGATCAACTCGTCTTAAAGAAGAACTCTTTAAGGCCTTTAACAGGCAAACCTTTGTACGGCACAGCAGCGTTTCTGCATTTGTATATTAGTGGATGGACATTAAATTTGTGGAAGAACAACACTTATTGAACGAATTGTTAAGTTATATTTCATTAATATTCGAGCCTGTTAATATGCACTGGATTTAAGTTATCCACCCTGTTGCTCTGTGTTTATATGTTTTTAAACCACTTAATTAAGGCCCCACCGTGAAAATTTGCCAAGCATAGCAATTATAAATCTTATAATAAAGGTTTTAACTTTGTAATATATCTCCTTTTTCTGTGCTTTTTTTTTACTTTTTCTGTTTTTTTATCACATTTTGTTTGCAAAAAAAATTTGAACTATTACTCAATTTGGTTTCAAACAACCTACTAAAGACCCAACCTTATTAAAAAAAAATATATATATATATCTTTTGTTGTTTTTATTTACTTTTTCTCTTTTTTATTTTATGTCGCATACATATTTCTGTTTGCATAAACACTTCCATTGTATGTTTTCTGTTTTCCTACCTCTTTTTATTTCTAATATGAGCACTTCAATTTTTAATGTATAGTTTTCCTTTTCAAGTTTAACCCTTTTTTTCAACTTTAACTGTGTTGAGCTTTTTGTGTTGTTTTTCACCTTTTTCGCACAATAAACTGGTTTACCTAATGAAATTTTTGTGGAATTGATTTGGAAACACTGAATACTAGCCCTAAACACCTGACCGAATAAACGGCAAAACGTCTAAACACCTGAAATTTAAACACGTTTATTTTTAAACATGTTACATTTTCGCCCATTTCAGGTGTTTAATTTTGGTGTTTAATCGAATGACAGTGTAGACAAAGTTTGCCGACTCCTGGATTATACCTCATGTACGTGATTTGTTACTTTCGTTTTTCAATAGATGAGCACTATTTTATATATTGGGGGTAAATTTGATTTTCATCTTTGTTAAAAGGGTAAATCATACAAAAAAGGTTAAGAACCCCTGATCTAAATCAAGTTTCAAGTTTCATAAAGCAGCCAAAAGAACAAACCACACATACAAAAGTATGTGAGGTGTAACGTAGGTATACATCAATTTTTGTAAACAACGACAGGACTCTAATTTTCGGCTACATCAGGGATTAACTCCTGTAAGAATTTACCTTTGAATGATTGAAAGTAGAAATTGTTTTAAAACTATTGCCCTTTGACTTAATAGTCATAACAAAAATAAACGCCTAGAGCAGGGGTGTCCAACTCAAACATGCCGGCGTGCCAATTTTTATCTTATAACTTCTTGCCGTGCCAAAGTTTCGCAACCAAGCCAATTCTTTTTAATCATAGAATCGCTTTTTTTACCAAAATCAAAAACGTTTATTTAAACTTGAAACACTGTGTAGTAGAAATGCGCATTACTGCATCTAATTGTCCGTCGGTGAGCTAACTATTGTAACTTCACACCAAGCTATGTTAATGCTAGCCTCCAGCCCTTCACCACAGTACAATGTTATACTATCAGATGTAATTGTTAGATGTCGTAATTGCCGCGATTGTTTTATATTGTGAACAAACAATGGCAATTGGGTGTCAAACAAATTTAGTATTTTTTGACAATTGACTGAATAACAAGTTGTATTTTTTTTAAAAATTGCTAAAAAACAATTTTAGTATTTTTGGGGGGCTTGCGTGCCATTTTTTATTAGGTCGCGTGCCACATTTGGCACGCGTGCCGCTTGTTGGACACCCCTGGCCTAGAGGGTTTATCACAATGGGTATATAAAGCTAATAAAATTATTTTAACATAAAATAGATTTGCAAACTGATTTAGGATTAGTCAAGTTAACACTGTCAGTGTATAAAAGCATTTGTACCTTATTTTTACCATCTTTGTGTTGGGGTAGGACAAGGGTCGGCAACCTTTTGCGAGTCGCGGGCCTCGAGATAATATATTCTGTATTCATGGTACACTGTTTGTCTAAAATCTACAATAAGTCACAAAAAACAACGCTATTAATAGATTTAATTATAAATTGACAATTCTTTGTAGGGCTGCTTGACGATTGTTTGAAGGCGTATTAGGCAATTGTTTTTAGGTTACCATACAATTGTTTCGCAGGCCTATAATGTTCTATTCGCGGAAATAACCAGTTGTCTGTAAAGGGAGACAAAAACCGTTCAAGGAAATAATGTGTCAATCGACGAATCCATGAATTGAAAAATCGTTACCCCGTACTAGGAATTGTTTTGTACTGCAGGTGTTGTATATTGTGTAGTGTATCGAAACACGTGGCTGTGCCGATTATTGTCTCATGTTTTGATGTCTGTTTTGAATTTGCAGTCCAATGACAATGTACTAATTCTGCTGCCAAGGAGGCATATAACTTCTCAGTAGAGGTATAGACACTTGTTTTAAAAGGCTTCTTTTTAGTCTAAAAACTATAAATGGTAGGCCTAACATTCTAGGGCAGGGGTTCCCAACCTGTGGTACGCGTACCACTAGTGGTACGCGAAGGTTTTCCAGGTGGTACGCGAGTACCTTCCTTTTTTTTCACAAAAAACCTGGATTGACAACTTTATATTTTGTTGATCTGTTTTTTTACAAAAAAAATTCCCTAAAGCCTATTCATTGTTACGTAATTATTCCTGTTGTTTCGTACCATAACGATCTTCAAAAGACAGGTCATATTAATTGTCGACAAGCAGCACAGTTGCTTTGTAAAGCGTACAACGCTGTTGAGCAGTGGGCGTTAATTATGTCAAACGATTGCTCTTGATAGATACCATCTACTGATTTAGCATTGAACTGCTAGTTGTAAGCTAAAAATAGGCAAAAATATGATTCGATCAAAATAGTTGTTCTACAACAGTGGTTATTAACCGGGGGCGCCAAGCAACTCTTAGGGGGGCGCAAGCTCTATTCCAATATTTAACTATTTATAATGTTTTATCAGAGTTCCATGTTGCTTTAGTTACTAAATCTGCTTGTATGCTGTCTGATGCATAACATCAAAATTAAACATGTTTAGAAAAGAAACTGAAGAAACGCGATAATAATTTAGCGATTTTCCGAACTTTGGGGCTGTGCCTATTCAGAACAGTATGATATGGTTGAAGAAGATCTAAGTTGTGCAGCATGCCACCCTCCACAAACTGTGTTTTGCCAATTTTAACAAAACTACAAAACATTTTGCGCTTTGCGCAAACTACTAACAACTTTTTGCGCATCACTAATTGGGGGGAACTCCGACTTCATTGCGCCAATTTGTAATGTTATTTGCAATATAAAGATTTATATTGTGTGCCATCACCCCTTTGAAAACACGATTAACGCAATATTTCAACGTGTTTGTCAAAATTAGCTCGATGAAAACCAATATATCGAGCACGAGCAGCTTTTGTGTGTCTCGAAAATTGAGGTTTAGCCAATACAAACCAAATAAACTCAATTTCTTTCGCGCTTCACACTGCAAATTTCCTGTATTATTGTTGTTTAATATCTAAGGGGGGCGCAAGGCACAGAACAATTACCACAGGGGGGCGCGGTAGAAGAAAGGTGAAGAACCACTGTTATAGAAGAAGTGGTACGCGTGGCGTAA
This sequence comes from Ascidiella aspersa, assembly GCF_963924565.1. NCBI lineage: Eukaryota > Metazoa > Chordata > Ascidiacea > Phlebobranchia > Ascidiidae > Ascidiella > Ascidiella aspersa. The sequence continues at coordinate 18,946,659 of NC_139454.1, forward strand.
GAAAACGTCCAAGTGGTACGGTATTGGAAAAAGGTTGGGAACCCCTGTTCTAGGAGAAACTGATGCCAAAACTGAAAAAGGCAGAACCGATTAAAAACATTACAATAAAATAACCAAAGATAATTTCTTAAAAACATACCAATTATAGCATATTACACAGAACACTACGTTTCTTAATTTAAACATTTGATATATTACATGACATATATGAAAAATCGTCTTATAATCCTACAGAAAAAAATATTACAAAACAAAACGTTACTTGCTTTATTGACGTTTATCAGACTATGTCTGATTAAATCGACATAATCTTACAAACGAACTCCGAGCGTCAACTGCAATTGAAATATTTCAAACGAAATATATGGTGTGTAATACAGCGATTACAAACCAGTACTATTGGTTGACGAATTAATGTCAAACAAGTGTAACATGTGTCCAATAGGAAGCAACTCCTGTACAGATGTTAGGGCTATTGATTGCAGGTAAATTGAGAATATTATACCTTTAGAGTAAAGATGAAATGGTGTTACTGCATTTTGTGGCCTCAGTCAACAAAAGGTAGCCTACTTTCAGTATTATTTCAGAGAAGCAATATAAGAAAATTCCTAGACCCACACAACAACAATAAAATGAATAAAATTATTTGCTATGTTCAGGTAAGATTCAGGTTCAATAAAACTCACTTTCAGCAATACTGTAGGTTGCTGAAATTCCTGTTGTACCTCGGTTTATTATTGGGTTACCCTTGGCACAACGTAAGATGCCTTCGAAAGGACTTACCGAAATCAGCCGGTTTGATCCGGATTATAAGGCAAAACATGGCCAGGCTAGAAAAACAACTAGCCGGCTGTGAGGTTAGAACTCATGACCTGTGGTCACACCGGGACCTTCGCTCTACCAGGCTGTTGGCCAGTCCGACTCCAGAAGGGTTTGATCACTGAATACACAATACGCATTCAAAAGTTTCAGTTACCCTCACTCTAAAAAAAGATGTGTAGAGGTCCCACCGTCTGTATGTGTTATTTACTGTGTTCGTTGTGCGTGTGCTAAATGCCTGGTTAAGTCGTTCTGGTATATTTCCTTTCCCTGCATCCTGCTCGTTAACTGGCCAGTTTTAATCCTCAACGCATTCGCTTTTACTGCAACGTTAGTCGTGTCCTTTCTACTGCAAAAACAGTCAACAATGCACGCCTTACTGGCAACACGTGTTTTTACTGCGCTGTAAGCCATTTTATTAAAAGCGAGCTATACTAAATTATGTGAATTTACAATAAATCTATAAGCGACCGGACAGTATGCTCCTTAAATTACAATGAAAGTTTGTCTTAGTTTCGACTTAGTGGAGTCAGATAGCACGGTGGTCATGTCTCACCTGTCGAAATATACAGTTGAATGAAATTTGAATCAATTTTGCTCCCGCTTTTTGAAAGATTGAACTGGATTGAATCTTCTAAATAATTCATTTCTTTGAATGATTATATTTATTTGAACTTTATTTCAATCAATCAATTCACTTACTTTTAAATGATTATAATGTTCAGTTTACACCTTTTTCATTTAACCTTAAAAATCTTTAAATCAGTCGTATTCACTGTTGCTTTTACTGTATTAACGAAATCAAGCAGCACAGGTTACAAAATTACATGTTACAGGGCAGATGACAGAGCACATAGGTTTCATGCTGAGGCAGTGTACCTCAAAAAAGTTGTAAAATGCTGCAAGTTTAGCATAATACTTAATGTTAAAAACCCAAAATACTGCAAATGGTTTTTAAAATGCTTCAAGAAAATCCCACTGGTACAGGAGTGTTGTCTAATATTAGAAAGTAATTATCTGGATTGTAAACTGGACCTAACGCAACCAAAAATGGTTGTGTCAAGTAGTTTTGTTTTCCATTCATGTACTCTTTAATACTGCAGTTTTCCTGAAAACAAGTGTTTTATTGCAAATTTGACAAAATTCAATTTAAGTACATTGCCAAAACACGAACATACTCCATTAAAGACAATAACAGAATGGTGTCCTTTAAGTCCCTTCATATTTAGTGGTGGCAGAAGTGATTGTAGAGCCTTAACTGCTTCTAAATTTTCTAAAAAGCAAAGAACGGCATTATATTAAATCTACAGAAATTGTTTGTCGGTCAATATACTTACTGTCTGAGTATCTCTCCAATTGAGACAGGGTCCATGCTTTTTTTTCCGTACTTCTCATGGTTTCTTCTATATTCTCGTTGATAAAATTATGGTTCCTTAAAATATTTATAATACCACCAATGTCCAAAGACGCAATTTCGGACGCCAGCATAGTTGCTTAAATTTAATAAAAATTACAAATTTAAAATTTCAAACACCTTTAAAAACTGTCTAAAACTTCTGTCAGTTTGGATACAACGTGCAGATGCGAGCATAGTTATGCCATTGTTGTTAAACAATTCGATTGTTTTTCTCGACTACCATGGCCAAGAGGAGCGTCTTCTGCTTTCGTTAGATGGCGCGCAAATAAAAAAAAATAGAAAAAAACTCTCTCGTCGCAAGCAAGCAAAAAAAGTTTGTGTCGCGTTTTCTGCGTTTAAATCGTAACTTCACTGAAGGCGGCCGTCAAAGATTCAAAAACACCTGTAATAATTAGAAAGATTCGTTAAAATGAATGAAGTTTTTTTAGAGTGCTTGATACAAGACCATAATAAGGTTACAACTTTTGCTTTAATAGTTTTATCTTAAAATCATACGTTTAACATATACCTAAATCGCTGTAATAAAAACTGTTTAACTGCTTTTATTAACATTGCGGACTACAGAATAACTTATCCAGATTCCAACCAATACTAAATTAACACAATTTGAAAGGTATTTTGCATATTTATTTGGCGAAAAGGACAAGCAAAAACAGAAAATGTGTGAAAATCATAACTTTAATACTGGACGCGGCTGAATTGGACATCATAAAAACGTCGATTTGTTATGTCATTTGATAAATTCCTGTTTTGTTTATTTTGTGTAGCGGTTAACAGAAAAACTAATTGTCAGTACATTTTTCACGTCATATTTTTACGCTGTATTTACAATTGATACTGAGAGTAGATTTAACTCAGAAACCTTATTTTAAACATTAATACAGGATTGAAAAGTTTTGACCGCACAAAATGTATACGATATAACTTGAAAATATAACACGAAAGGATTGTGTCATGCCAACAGAATTGGCCAACTCCAGCCAGATTTTTAACATTCGATTAAAACATGCAAATTTACAAAAAAGGTTGGGTCATCGAATAGATTTTTATGCACATTTATAATCACTTAAGTCGGTGCAAACGAAGCAAGTCGTCAGAAATTTTTGTGCAAGTGTCAACTACTAGCGAAGCTAATTCTACCTTAAGGTACAGACAGTGCCATGTTTTGTTTGTCAACTAAGTAAGATTCTCTTTACGATAGAGCTAGTCGCTATGTTTTAAAGCGTTCTCATGGTTTTCAACTAAATAAAAGCTTACATATCAGAAAATATTTTAAATACAAAATGTAAACTTCCTTTGACATTGCAAAGAAAACTTGCCATTTTTAAGTCCTTTTTTATAAAAGAGGAAGATTATGTTATGTCACTTTCAGCGCAAAAATAATGTGTTACATTGCTTGTGGTATTTGCACGTCGTAAGCAACTGATCTACCGTCGATTTACGGCGATACTGTACAATTGGAAAGTGATTGAAGTAATATGAAGCAGTTTGAAGCGTACAGGTTAAGCATCTAAAGAAAGTTTCACAAAGCAGCTATAGCACAAAAGCACAAATCACAAATACGAAAGTCTGTGAGTGTCGAGCTATAACGTAGGTAAACATCAATTCTGCTGACAACAACAGGACTCTAATTTCCGAAAACAGCTTTAAAATAGATCAGGTATTAACTCCTGTATGGTTGCCTGAAAAAACTTGAGAAATAATATTACCTTCGAATGTTTGAAAGTAGCAATTGTTTTAAAACTATTGCTCTTTGACTTAATAGTCATAACAAAAATAAACGCCTAGAGGGTTTATTACAATGTGTATATAAAACTAATAAAAATATTTTAACATAAAACAGATTTGCAAACTGATTTAGGATTAGTAAAGTTAACACTCTCAATCATTTGTACCTTATTTTTTCAAGCTTTGTGTTGGTATAGGAGAATATTAAAACGTCGTATGGCCGTTTTACCTTTAAAATATTTATAACATAACAAAACTTAGTTTCAGTGAGCATGGACATTATTTTAAGGCTGTGTTAGCCGGGACCCGAATGAGCTACTAATATAGTAGAATTAGTATAAAAATGTACAAAAATACAAAGAAAGTAAAAATTTATTTCACAAAAACAGCTTGCCTTTGTTTTGTGCGTTTCCAAAGTAATGCACTTTAAGTTAATTCCTAAACCCTAATAGCCTGTCAAAGCTATAAGACTGCGAGAACCTAATTTTACTGTCCAAATCGTTTTCGCACTTCAAAGAAAACACTGCTTACGGGTCTCTTAAAATAAAGTCAACTTGAACGCTTTCAAGGGTTGAAGAAAAAAGCGGTATTTCGAGCCCACAGCTTGCCTTATAACCTGGCTTTGAAATCAGTTCGATCGACCGCAAAGGCAACTTTTCCGTTCCCGCCTTTGGGCGCATTTGGCTCCACCGCGCTTCGGCTTGATCACCACTTTCCTTCTTCGCTTCTGTACACCGGTGGCGCGAACCCGGCACAAATTGCACTTCGACCAACTGCCCCACGATGACAGCACGCAGTCTTGTCCGGCTGAAAAGCGACAACATTGCGTCCGGTAATTAGGGATGTTCAACAATGTCGGTTTGGGGCTGATACCCGATTTTAGGGGTAGTATTAGGACCGGTTGTACACTAGGCTGGTTTCGATGCCAATCTGACGCCAAATTAATATCAGCATTTCACCAGTGGTTAGCGATCTAATTAGGCGTTTGTTTTTGTAGTTTTGCATATTTAACAATCAGTTATACGCGATATTACTGGATCGCCATTAAATTGGTGTAGCCATATCAGTCTCGGTATCGTCTCAACGTAGTGATTTCTACTTCCAAACATAAAATTATTAAAAATAATTTGTTTACTAAAATTGATCTTCTAAACACCAAGGTTATTTTTTTTAAAGTTACCGAAAATATGAACCTTTAAACGTTTTGACCAATAATATTAGCTTTTTTGGCCAAATTAAATACATCAATTAGTGACGGATCGGGCAGTCTTTTCGCTACAATTTACTTAAAAAACTGTATTATGATAAATATCCGGATAACAAAATACTTTGGTATGATTTTCGGCTTCGATTCGGACTGATTATCTTCTAAAAACTTTTCGCTTTTAATCAGTATCACAAATTAGCGTTATAAATTTTGTCAAGTAGTTGTATGATCAGCGACAATATACCAAAGACCGGAAAATTTCGAAAGGAAATGTTAAAATTATTTATAGTTCATTATTAAGAACATCGGTGCTTTACACACGTTTTAGTAGGCTGGCAGGGAAGTAGCCTATAATGCACAAAAATAGGCACAGAAACTGAACGTATAACTGGGCGTTGTTCTCTAAATTTGCTGAAAGATGATGGAATTTGTTTCCATAAGTGGAATCTAAACACTGACACCTACAAAAACATTTAAAAAATATATGATTTTCCGTTTGATCAAAGCAAATAAATGCTTTTTCAATTAACCGCTAATTCATCTTTGGTTTACGACTGTATTATGTTGTCTAACAAAGTCGATATCGTAAACTTACAGCACTTATGTGGACCCGGGCATCGGCGACGCTCAGTCAATTTGACGTCACAGAAAGATGATGACGTCATATCGAGATAGTGACGTCGCCGTGTGGCGAAGAGTCGCTTACCGCAAGTGGCCGAACACTCTCCCCAGGGTTGCCAGTTCGACACCTGACAACGGTTGGGATCTGAATAAAATTAAAGTAAAGTACCAATTGTTGATTTTTACAAATTACGAAAATTTGTGCTAAAAACAACAGAAATATCGGGAATGTCCTTTCATTTGTATTTTATTGCTGAACCGAAGTCTTCCGTGGAATCCAGCCGTAAGATCGAAACAAGAACAACATGAACAGAATAAAACACAATTCGGAAAAAAGGTCAAAATAGGACTAATTACCTAATAGTCGCAATAACATATAAATCGGAATGAGTCCTAAATCTATCGGAATAAGACAAAATCGCCCAGAATCAGGCCTATACAACATTTTACCTATCGCCAATCCCCAATCCAAAGTACATCATTAACTCCGCTAATAATTTCAGCCCTAAATTATTGTTTAACCCCAGCCATTACATACCCGTAACCCCAAACAGTCCCAACAATTCGGTGCCAAAACAGCTGCGGCAAAACACAGGAAGATGATGACGTCATATCGAAAGCCTCAAAAGCATTTTTTTTAGTTATTAAGACAAAATTTTCTCTGGTATGTGTGTGCGAGAAATTGGTTGGTGATTTGAAAGGGGTACGAGAGTTAGTTGGTGAGTTAAAAGAGGTAAAGCAAGAAAAAAGTTTACAAACCACTGAAGTTAAGTGTACAAGAGTATCAACTATGTTCAATGTCGTAAACAAAACATGATTTACTTTGCCTAGGACTGGTTGTGGGTTTCAAAACATCAAGTACTGCGCAAGGAACAACTGGACAGCTTCTTGTTTCCATGACGATGCTTGGGCAATCCGCTCTGGACACTTCAGCACGTAGCATCCTATTTGTTCACAAGATAGGTTAGAAAAAGAAAAGTGTAAAATTGCAGAAATCCAATCAGATGTTTATTGTTTTTGCCAGCCAAAATCAAAAACAACCAAAAACATTGTAAACCAACCAGGTAATCACGACCATCTTTGTAATTAAATTAGCATTTGGCACTATTTTACAAATGCCCATTGACAAAACCAGTAAAAATAATTCTTAGGGAAAATAAATAATTATCCCTCTTTCACAACAATATTTCACCTTTTCCGCACGATGTCGCTGTTTACTCCACAAGGTGCATTGCACGTCTCCCATGGCAACCAGTCAGAATACGCACAAGGAGGAGACGTCACTTTGGCGAATACGTCACTGCACGCAACCATGCATACGTTGCTTTCTTCCTGCACTGGATCACATCCCTGGGCGCTGAACGTTTGATTAAGAAGGCGCTTTCTTCTTGTTTCGCCTACGTTTTGAGTAAAATTGAAAGAGTGAGTAAAAAGCTGATAAAGCAACTGAGATACAGCTATTATGGTAGCGGTTAGGGCAGTGGTTTTCAACCTTTTTCATATCGCGACCCATACAACCAAATGTGACTAACTGACTAACGACCCCCTCCAAAAGTTTGGATTCAGGCATATGTAATACATTTGTGTATGTGCAACAGCACAAAAAATATAACTAAAAATAACAAAAATTATATTATACCACTCCTGTTTATTCTCTACTTTTTTTCTCTTTTAATTATTGCAAGTTAACTTACATTATAGGTTAGTGTTTTCAGTTTTCACTTAGTTGTTTGGCAAACTTCGAGGACTGGCTGGGAGAAAGGGCTGCCGATGATCTCATCCGCAGACTAAACGAACAACGAAGGGAGAGATGGAATGAAACAGTGAAGTCAATAGACTTTACTCATTCCAGTCGTAGAGCCTGGCAAACAGTCAACAGGCTTACTGGAAGGTCGGCAAAACCAAGTAAATGCCCCATCACGGCCAATGCGATTGCCGCCCAACTTCTCAGCAACAACCGTTGCCCTAATGTAGACAGGTCCTTCAGCAGAAGAATTAATGCCAAGACCAAAGAAATTCGTGCTTCCCCCACCTGTAACTCCAACCTTTCAATCGACTTCACCGACCAAGAACTTGCGGAAGCCACCAAACAACTTAAAGTGGGCAGATCACCAGGCATCGATGGAATTCATCCAGAGTTTATAAAACATCAAGGAAGGAAAATGTCCTCATGGCTAACCTCTTTCTTCTCGACCTGTCTTCGAACTGGCAGGTTACCCAAGATCTGGCGTCGGGCGAAGGTAATAGCTTTACCGAAGCCAAACAAACCAAAAGGCGACCCGAAGAGTTATCGCCCTATATCGCTATTGTGTGTTCCTTACAAGATGTTGGAGCGACTTCTCCACACGCGCCTAAATCCTATTATCGATCCACAATTGCCCAAGGAGCAAGCGGGTTTCCGCAGTGGTAGATCTACCACAGATCAGGTTACCCTACTGTGCCAAGATATAGAGAATGGGTTTGAGGCTGGTGAAAAAGTCGGAGCCGTGTTCATCGACCTCACGGCTGCGTATGACACCGTTTGGTTGCGTGGTCTTCACCTAAAGCTCCTGAAGATGATCCCAGATATGCATATGGTCAACTTCATCTTAAACATGCTGAGTAACCGTAGCTTTCAGCTCCACACAATTAACGGTCAATGCAGTAGGACTCGAAAGCTGAGGAATGGCGTACCACAAGGTTCCGTCCTTGCTCCTATGTTATTTAACATATATATTCACGACTTACCCGCCACCCAGTCGAAGAAATATGGCTATGCAGATGATCTTGCAATTCTATTCAGCAAGCCAACATGGGGCGAAGCCGAAGAAGGTCTAACCGCAGACATGGGGATCCTGTCGTCCTACTTCAAGAACTGGAGACTAAAATTAAGCATGGGGAAAACTATGGCCACAATGTTCCACCTAAATAACAGGGAAGCCAAGCGTACTACAAACATCCGAGTCAACAACACGTTGTTGCAGCATAATGCTACCCCCACATACCTCGGGGTCAAGCTTGACAGAACGCTGACGTTCAAGCATCACGTCGACAGCGTCAGGGCGAAGGCAACCGCTCGCATTGCGCTTATACGCCGTCTGGCCGGTACTGCGTGGGGAGGCTCAACTAAGGTGCTGCGTATATCTGTCCAGGCACTGGTGCTATCCGCTGCTGAGTACTGTGCCCCTGTGTGGTGCCGAAGTAGCCACGCTAAGAAGGTGGACACTACCCTTAATAGTGCGTTGCGTATCATATCTGGCTGCCTACGTGCCACGCCAACCGAGCAGCTGCCCGTGCTGGCCGGCATAGCACCGCCTGACATCCGCCGAGAGGCAGCGACCCTAGCCCTCTGTAGAAAAGCGCTCTGCAACGAACAACATCTACTGCACAGAGTTCTCACTAATAAGACTTGCCATCAACGCCTAAAATCGAGGCACTCCTTTGCTGCCCAGGCAAAGACGATGCTACAGGTCGTCAGAGATGGCATGTCCAAGGACACCTGGGTAAAGAACCGGTGGACGGAGAGGTGGTCAGCAGCACCACAAACAAGATTACATCGCTACATAGACAGCCCTTATGAAGTAACAGGCCTGGACCTTCCACGGCGACAGTGGGTTAATCTTAACCGCCTCCGCACTGGAGTCGGCTGTTTCGGAGCGTCGATGCTGAAGTGGGGCTTGACCGACAATCCAGCTTGCATATGTGGCGCCCAACACCAAACTGCGGATCACATCGTGGAGGAATGTACCACCTACCGTCCACCCCATGGGGAACGAGGCCTCAGGGACCTCGACAATGACACTCTGAAATGGCTCTCGTCAACAGAGCTCCGTGTTTGACACACGAAAGAAGAAGAAGAGGACTGGGTGTACAAGTTCTTCAGTACACGTAAAACTGTGTACTGTTCCAAAAGAGGTTGAAAGTGAAAAGAACTGCCAAAGCTACCTGATTGATACCGGGATATCAATAGTAAGTCTACATTGTTAAATAACACTCTATCTCGAAACTTTCTTCTTGTCAGCTGTTTAAACATTCACTGTCAACAACATTCACTAATATCATTACAGATATTTTTTATGGTAATTAATTGTCATTCACGTACTAGTGATTTGTATTTAATTGTCGTATTCGCGACCCCCAGAGAAAAGGCAAACGACCCGACCGGGGGTCGCAACCCCGAGGTTGAAAACCAATTGGTTAGGGCAACATTATATAGTTATAGTGTCAGGACAATTCCAACAAATATTTAAGAGTTTTGCGCTTATAAACCTTCGTGGTAGATGACATGGAGTGATAAAGCGGTTTTACTGCGAGAGGTTGCCCGCGGCCCTTGAGGCGCGTGCTCTCTAGCCACGTGTTTGTAAATATTTATTGTGTTGTGCGTTGATTGTATCGCAGTGTAAATTACGCGACTACTCGCCTGTAAATGTTCGTGAACTCCTTGTGGTATCCTAATTCGAATTAAATCATTGGCTTACTTTGGGCTCTATTGTTATAATGACAAGGCGAAGAAACGTTAAAAAAATGTTGACAAATTTCAGCGATCTGTACACAAGATGTAGACAATTTTTGCTACTGCTGAAAAAAAAACGTTACACGCACAAAAGTAGAAGCGCTGCAACTCATTCAGACAATAAAAAAAACAAAGTTTTACGTCAATATATACGCATAGTTTTTAAAATGAGTATAGACGTTGAAAATGGGCAACTTCATACATAAACAAGTTTTGTACATTACTTTTCAAATATATGTTGTTAGCGTTGATAACTCTGGAAGACATCGGAATTAAGTATTCTCTCTTTATGCATTATGGTGTAACAAACTCCCTTCTAACATTAGCTACTTCGCTGCGGGAAGTGATATATTGAAAAAAAAATACTTTGTTTGTACTCTGCGACCCAGTTGAAGGCATACCAAACAAAAATACCACATACATTTATACTAGTAATAATACACCGGATGACTTAGGAAAGGCTAATTGCGAAACCAGACGGCCTAATCAGCATAATATCAAAAAAATAGCCTGTGGTCCGCTTACGACCCTCGTCTAGCTTTGTCTAACTTGCATAATAATTCTTTAAGTTTGTAAAGCTGAATTGTGTCTCAGAATATACCGTTGTTTGTACTTTGACACAATTAGAATTTATAGGCCCTGTAACATTTTTACAGCCACAACAGTTTTTATCACGAAATCGAGAAGTACTTCAACATCACCTTTCCCACAAGTGACGGAACACGGCATCCACGGCGTCCACGTCATAAAGTTACATTGTCCGCTCGATTGTACGTCACAGGGCCCGTTGTAACATTGTGACGTTTCCATCAGTATTCCCTCGCAAATCAAAGACGAATCTGTGCCTGATTTGAAACAAGATCAAATCAAAAAAAAATAACTATTGCGAAACGAATGTTAACAATTTAAATTGTCATCGCTTTTAGTTTCCCAAATTAACATACTTTTTTATTTGATCTTGTTCAACGATACATTTTCATATTTAACTTGAAACGAAACTAAACAGACAGAGTTATCTCATTATAAAATGTCGTGTTTTTTTAAGAAACACCGTTGGCAGTAGGTGTCTAAAATTCTAATAATTGTTTTACTTGTGATTTTGTTGTTGTTGATGGATTACATTTTCCTTTAAACAGGGAGTTCTCAACAGTTTGCCTATCAAGTTTCCCCTTGTATCTGGAAAACTATAGTCATAATTGACCCATTATCCAAAACAAAGTTGTACTTTATTGACCGAATGCTACATTTTAACAGGGAACACAGAGTAAGACCTAAAACCAACAATACCTAAATCAGAAAAATCCTAAATCTGTCAGAATAAATTCATCGGAATAAGGCCTAAACTTATCGGAATAAGGCCTAAATTCGTTGGAATAAGGCCTAAATGACCAAAATAACGCCCGAACCTGTCGGTAGAGGGTATAGAAAGATCGGGGGCCATCGGTCTGACATCGGCCTTTTTGGTGACTACGTTTGGACGTCCTAGTCTGACCGGCGCTGCTGTTTTGGCACAGGATTTTTGATCTTGTTTGGGGTTATTGGTGGGTAATGGGTGGGGTTAGAAAATGGGTTAGTGCTGAAATTATTAGGGGAGTTAGTGATGTACTTAGAAGTGGGGTTTGGGGTTAGTTAAAATGTTGCTTAGGCCTGATTTTGACCTTTTAGGTCTTATTTCGACGAGTTTAGGACTAAATTCGATTTAGATGGTAACGACCATTAGGTATCAGTTCTATTTTGGCCTTATTCCGAATTGTGTTTTATTCTGGCGTTGATGTTATTCTTATCTCGGTCTTACGGCTGGAGTCCATTTTAACAATATGTAGTTTAACGAGCTACCCATCAACTACCAACCAATATCCCAGTATATTTTCCTGAACCTCTTAGGTTTGGCAAACTGCACTGTGAAAACTACTACCTAAAATCGTGTTTATTTGGTTATAAATTTGTGGTTGGAATTTTGAAATTAATTACGATACATTAAATTTACAAGAAAATTCGATCTTAAGCTTAAGGTGAATTGATGACAATTCAAGGCTGTGGTATTTTATGAAACATTTTTTAGCACTCTTATAGGTAGTAAACAATTTAAAAAGCAAAAGTATTTTATGAAAGGACTTTGATGTACTGTGTAAAAGTGTAACAAGGCAATCGGTCGGACAATATCGAACAATTTTGATAAACATCAAAATATTTCCACCGAACCTTGCAAGAACCTTTTTCTCAAACTCGATCCGTAACCACAAGTTGTAGAACACGGCATCCATCCTGACCAATCAGTGTACGAACACGTGGCGGCATGTGATTGGTTGTCGTCGGCCTCACAAGACGCCGAGGTCATGCACTTGGTGTTTTCCATAAAAAATGCTTTGCACGCTACGGTGCCGTTTTGGCGGGAAGACGACGTCAAAAGCTTTTTGCGTAACGCTTGACCGACGCCGCACGTTACCGGGCAATTCGACCAATCAGACCACGGCGTGTACGTACAACCAGGGATTACTTCTCCTGTATAATTAATTTTTTTGACTGTTATTTAATGGAGTTTTAAACATATATAAAAGTTGATTCTGTCAAAATGTTGTCTTTATTTACTTTGTATGCATACATATTTATAGTCGTGTTGCTCTAAATATATGCAGCTATACCTATTAGTGGTAGTACATTGAACGTGTTACTTAACATGATCAAACTGATTATCTCGAGGGCAGAATTGCCATTTGAAACATGTTAAGATTTGTCATAGCGCAACTTCTAGTGGCCTTTTCGTTAATTTTAAGGTCACATTATGACAAGTCAGAAGACTAAATCATATAGTCCTTGTAACGAACATTTTTTTGTCCATCTTTGCGGACATTGCATTGAAACTATTCAGTCAAAGGCAGAATGCCATATCTTTACCCAACTGATTGAAAAAATTTACTATCAATTTTACCTGGGTCACTGGAGCATGACATAGACGTCATGCATTGACTGTTCTGCATGAGTGGTTCCGTGCATACTCTGCCATCCGGGGCCCGACTTAAAACGAACCTTCGAAAATATTCGCAGTCAAATAAAAAAGCAGTCAGAAATAGATTACCAGTTTTTAACGTTGCAAGAAATATTGATAATAAGGACTCAATGAATATCAAATTCAATAAGTTATAGGACGAGTAAAACTATGTTTGAAACATAAAAAAATACTTTGATACAATTTCAAGCAGCGTTGACACAAAAACATGATAAAGCATCTTAGTACCACACCCGATTATCAACGATTATTGATGGGATACTTATAAATATAAATGCATGTAGTGAAATAATGAGAATATTAGGTTTTACTTTTTATGCAGTTTATTTGTTAATAAAACCACTATAATTTGCTAAATTGAGTGTTTTAACTAACATTACTTATGTCTTGCTGTTTAACGAATTCTTTGCCTTTGTGTTATAAACCAGGATCTGATAATTTGATTGTTTACTATTCAAAACTGAGCAATCATAACTTATAAGCTACCTTTTCCTTATGGTCCGTCCGAAGCCGCATGATACGGAGCAAGGCATCCAGCGTGTCCAAGACGTGTAGGTACATCCCTCAGTGGCACACGAAGGCAAATTGCATGATTCCATTTCTAAGAAAATTATAAATTTTTCAATATATTGTTTTGCTTTTGAACTACTTTTTGCACAAATTTTGTGTTACGCAAAGTGCGGTGTCTAAGTTGCCTAACGATAATAATTAAAATTTGTTATACTTAAATTTTAAAGTTTTTAAATTAAGCAGCTTTGATCTCTAATCGGTAAATTATAAAAATCCTTAAAAAAGAATTCTATCGTTTTTTGATAGCCCTTGGTAACAAAATTTGTAGATTTGCCCAAAAATGGCATCAATTTGTATCAATCATTAAACCAAACACTAGTTTTCTAATAAACAAATAATTCTAATTTCCATACCTCAAATTTGTAACATTTATGTTTAATTTGTTTGTTAAATCTAACAATTAAATTTTCATTTTAAATCTGGTTGTTGCAGTTAACTACATGACTTTGGGTATTTTAAAGAAAGTTAGTGTAAAGTTTTAGTTGTCAATATCTGTGCTGCACAATGGGTTTGAGCAAAAATAACATCTAGTTATCCTACATCAAGGTACAAAACACGGTTTGAACTAACTATAGTGACTAATCCCCAAGTGTTTTGCCACCCATCGCAAATCAGTTTATAGATTTAATAAACAGTTTACCTTTTAAGGGAGCAGGGCAGTACTTCGGCTCGGACGGCCATTTTAAAACACGTGACCTGAATCTTCGCGAATCGCCACAGGTGGCGCTGCAGGGCGACCATGTTGTCCAATCTGCAGAACAGCATCAACGTAAAGAAGTTAAAAAACACAGCTCAATAAGCATCCCTCTAAGTAAGTAACCAAATAGTCTTTGAGACATCTTTTGTAACCTTGGTGGCAAATTTGGTTTAAGGTTTATCAAGAATTCCCTATTTTAAAGCAAATATTATATAAAACGATCGAAAAGTCACCTGAAAACAAACACGCAGTAACTTCGTCTGAATATTTGCATTCCTTCATTGGGCCCTTGCAAATTTCTTTTTCCATGGTAGCCTCGCACGCAGACGTTCCAGTCGCTCTCTTCACCTGTCTGTTTCGAGTCTAAATTAAAAAAAACACAGGGCGGGAAAAATAAAAAAATGCTTTTTATTGAGTCGCATCAATGTTCAACTAAAACATTTTATTTATATACGCTGAAAAAAAATGTGAATACAACTGAAAGTTTAATATTTTACTTTATGTTTAGATTTTTGTTTAAAAGCTTCATACCAAACCGATATACTCACTTTTATTCCCCACCCACACAGGGCCTCGCATTCCGACCAATCGCCCCACTCCGTGTACATACAGGCCGGTGATGTCTCATGTGACGTCACTCTGACGTGTTGCTCGGTGACGTCAGGCGCTCGTTCGCTCTCACCGCACTGGTCTCCCTGGGAATCAAGTATGAGGTAAAATCAGACACAAACAAATTTGTAAAAGTCCCAGGTTTATTGCACTTGTAGATATTTAGACCCATTAAGGAAATAAATAACCAACGAAGAAATTGCGTTTTTGAATAAATAAGCTTTAGTCTTATTTATATACATGTCTACACAAAACATTTTTCTTTAAGGTATTTTCTGATAAAAGTATACAAACTAAAAAGAAAGTCTTTTTTAGCAAGTTTATAAGAGACAAATATATAAATTTTTTTCTTAAGGTATTCAAAATAAAAATTGGAAAATAAAAAGAGAATCCCATCATTAAAATCTTGGAGCATTTCGGGTTGAAAATAAAGTACATGGTGGTCGAAAAGTCACTGCGCAGTGTTCTAATTATTCTTCTCTAGGTCTAGACTATCACCTAAGGCAGTAGCCCCTAACCTATGGGTCGCGCCCCAAGTGGGGTTGCCATAACTCACCATATTCCTGCTGATTTATGTATCTCTTTACAATGACATCACACTAAAATACGTGACTGGGCGCATTTTCTACATAAAATTTCTGTTTTTATTTTCTCTTTTATCAGCAAACGTGACATTAAACAAAAATTAGGTTTCTTTGATTTATCGTATTTTTGCAGATTGCTTTTTTGACATTCTTTCAATGAGTTATAAAAGGGCTGGTCAAATTTTGTTATTAAACTTAGGCAACGTGGTCTGCAGATATAAGAATTAGGCTTTATATTCCTAAATATAACAGCGGATGCAGCAAAACGCATTTCGTATACCTCGCCTAAAGTGGAATACTTAAAGGTTTCAGCAAATATTTACTTTCGGACTTCAATACAATCAACGTACTCGACACTGTCTAATTATATTATTCAACTACTCATTCCGTTTTTAACCACATGGCTTTGTGAAGTTGAATTCAGCGCAATTAGCTTGTTAAAAACGAAACATCGTAATCGCTTGGAAGTAGAGCACGACAATCACAACATGCGGTTATGCTTATGCGAAATGGAGACGCGTTTGCAAAAACTAGTTGATATTATTCAGGAGCAACCATTACACTGAATTCTGTTCGTGTGTTAAATTTATATTTATATGTTAAATAAAACTTCCTACATGCGATCCTTTTGTTGCAAATGCGTAGCCACAGTTCTCTGGAATTGTGTATAATTTACGCATATTCGTTCATATAATTTAAAATAGTTTTATATATCTGAAAACAATATAGGGTCGCATTGTAAATTTTATTTCATTTTTTTACATTGGGGTCGCTTATTAAAAAGGTTGTAGACCACTGATCTAAGCTAAACAGGAAAAACTGCAGTGTATCGAGATCGTCCGCGCATTCTGGATGACTTGCAAGCAGCGATAACAGTATTCATTCACTACATTTCAAGAGAGCAGGTGTTTCAAGACAAAATAAGAAGGGACAAAGCCCATATTGATGCCAACGGGGATTCTTTTAACATTATTTATAGTTGTCATTCATATTTACCTCCTTTCGGAACAACCTGTATATTAACAATACAAAATAAAGAATCCAATGTTGTCGATGAGGAAGCGTATGCCGTTCATTTACTTCTAATTTTAAAGGCAGAAGGCAGATTTTTATAACCTAATAGATCTCTTCTATTCACCTGTATAGCCAGTCGTGTGATGACCACCCTAGCTACTGGTGGTATTTCACCCCCGGACATGTTGTAGAAGGGTGACTGCGGGTGGTCGGATGTGGTCAGGGGCTTTATCTTCTCATGTGGGTGCGTGGGTGAATTGGGTGACATGTAACTCACTCCGCTGTCGGTACCCGCGTCCCACGGCGTCAAGTTGTACCTATTATTTAACGGAAAGGCGTTATTTTCTGGAAAAATCATTTCGAAGTGACTTAGTAAAGTCATTGTAAAATAACAAGGTAAGCCCCAGTCAAGTCTAAAGATACGAAATCAATTCTAATTCAATTCATAGGCATCACAAATAAAAATTAAACGATTAAAATGTGTAAGTTAATTCCATTCCAAGCTATATTTAGCATGGCAAAACAGGAAACTAACAGCAAGCAACGTTTTTACCTTTAAAGTTGAGATAAACAACCAATGTTTTACGAATTGATTTCTAATCAAAGCACTTAACATTAAAAAATGTGTTCGTATAAAGTACTGAGTTAACAAATGTCTTATTCTCAAAATGAGTTACTTATGTCTTATTTGCAAAATGGGTTGGTCATTTTTCTTTCATACATCAGATTTAGGAATGATAATAGTGGAATAGAGCCGATACATGATGCTAAGTGGTAGTTTCGGCACTCGTCCAATACTATAGGGTGGCATCGGTGTCGATCCGATACCAAAATGATATATAGTTATAGCCATGTTTTGCAGTTTAACGCAGCGATTTAATCTCGAAAGATAAATTTATAAAAAATTAGGTTAAATTTGATCTGAATAAGTTGAATGAACGAAAAAACCTAAAGGGCGACGTCACCTGTTTAAACTATATTTTAACTTTTTCAGAATACTTTTTGTCCACAATATCGGTATCGAAATAAAATAACGTCTATCGTATATCCCTATCAGATCTCAAAACACGTAACCAAAAACAATTAAAATCCGTGACGATTAAGTAACCAAATGATTTACTACAACATCGCTTGTCACTCAACTACTCACGTTCTTTCTCCAGCCCAGCCGCATTCATTCGTGCACATCGACTCTTTGGTAATACCGACGTTCCAGTCTGGACTGGGGCCCAGCATGGTCAGTAAAGATACAAGGGGATGGGCAGTGTCCACGTTGAAAGTGTCCGAAGGCGGTGAACGTCTGTGAGGTCGGAGCGTTTAGTGTTGGTTAAATTATGATTTATCCTGGTTAGGTAGATGTTCAACACTTTAGACTACAGCAGGAATGGCTGACCAATTTATTGCGAAGATAACAGAGCGACTGAGATATTTCGAAAAACACGAACGTGTCATAACACAGCACATTCCGTTGTAATATTATTGCGAAACTTGCTGCTGTATGGAATTATATTATTCTTGTCTGGTAGTCAGTTTATCAAACACGATTCTGCGTGACTTATTATAGGAAAATTAAGTTATTACGATCAGAGTTTGCGCTATTATTATGAGAAAGGGGAGTACACACACAACAATTATTTTCCTCGTATCAAAGCGCATTTGGCAGAGGGCGATCCACACCGTAAGGATTGTATTTTAGGTCTTTTATACAGCAGTGCAATTTTACAAAAAGTATTTTTTAACATTTTGTTCCTTTCTAAAATATTTATTTTGATTTTGTTATATGGTCGCTGAAAACAATTGTAAATAACGCAATTATTAGATGCCTGGTCGAAATATGTGTTGCTTGGCTCGTCGGTCTATAAACTACAGACATTAGCAACTTTTCTGGAAAGTAGCTTTACAACACGAAGTAACTGAAAATATTCGTTAAGTTGTTTTTGTAAAGTAAATAAAAACTTACAAGTTTCTTGGCTCGTGCGCCGGCCACTGCGCTTTGGTCTTAATCACAGACATGACGTCATCGACTCGTGACCTCACTTCGGTTTCGACGTCATTCGGCCAGCCCCACTCGGCCACTTTCTGCACGGCCTCACTGGCGTATTGGCCGTAGTCCCAGATGACGTAATCTGGGCTGTGTGACGCGCCGATGACGTTGGACCAGTGGGTCGAGAAGACTGACGTCATAACAAAAACAAACGTAATTTTATTCAGATGAAAAGCAATCACTTATATCACTTGACATTTTTGGTATTTTTTTTACATATAAACATCACTGTTCAATACAGGCGTACTAAAGCCCATGATGTTAAAATGAATAAACATTTTTTTCAAAACGTTCAGAATAATACCTACTTCTGTATGGGCATTGTTATTCTCACTACGTCTCACTACAAGCTCCAATCATGAAGTCTCTTACAACTCCGAAATACAAACTTAGGTCTTGAAATAAAGGTTCAAACGTGCCTTATGCTGTTGCAGAAAATATACTAAAAGTAGGAAGACTATAATAAGAAAAATTATAGCGTCTTATATATTGTTGTTTATTAGTTTGAATTGCCACAACCGAAATAGTTATCGAAGCTTGAATTCTATACCGTAATGGTTACCAATATACCTAGGTGCACTATGCAAGGATCTGTTATGTAGCTTGAAAATGAATTGCCAAATAGGTCGAGGTAATTGTATAAATTATCAGTCTTTAAATTTCACTTACAATTTTGTAACATCTCAAAGTAGTTTACATGCCTGATGTATAAAACGTTATACACATAGGATTTCTCTATTGTTTGTACAGTTTATTAATTAAATGTCGTATCCACGACTCCTTACGTTACTTATTATGCTCGCGATTAACTTAAAGTGTATTTTACAATAAACATGAACTAGAAAATTACCAGGATAATCTTTGGGGTGATTTTCGGGCGACCAAAGTCCGTAGAACGTCATCCGGTAGGTGGCGGCCCCGCAGGCGCAACACTGCACTTGTTCGTTAGGTGGCGGTAAAGCGCTGCTTTCGCAAATGGTAAGACTTAATCTTCCGCTGTCCTTGAACCAAATTGAGCCTGTAAACAAGAGAAAATGGTACATTCTGAACAAACAGACACAACTTTACATTAGTAGTCCAGCAATATCAGACATTTTATGTAAATGTTTCATGAGTTATATATTACATATTTCGCCAACAATGGTATTATCAGTGTATCTAACGAAACATTAAAACTGTAAAAAATAGTCAAGAAATATAATCAATATGAAGTAAAAATGAAGAAATGAGAAAATCACAGCACATTTTAGGTGCAGGACCCCTGTCCTAAACAACAAGCGCAGGTCGATACGCAGCAACAAACGCAACAAAGACAAAAAAAGGCGAAAAAAAAGATAAACAAAAAATGGCATAAAAACGCGATAACGAAATAACAAAAAATATGCAATAGTTAGTTAATTTGAGGCAGATATATTTTTAATAATCGTAACTCTAATTATAATGAGCCAATTTCTTCGTAAAATTTAACGTGTGAAACAAAGGCTGGAAAAAAAGGAAGTATTTTGTGCAAAAGCCTTCCTCTGAATAGGTGGAACACGCGCAAAGATGCTGCAGCTTTGTTTTGCCACACAAACCATCGCCTATAACGCATTCTATGAAGAACGTGGAGTACACCAACGAATGGAAAATTTATCAATACTTAATTTACCAACTTTGTGCAATTGAAATAGCATTGCTACTATTATTATATCTTTTTGCCATCTGAAATATAATAAGGGGCAAATTGGTGTGGTCTTTGCATTGGCCAACAAGAAATCCGGAAATTGCTGTTCACGTAAAATGGTAACACTTTTAGCAATAAGTCACTTTAGGTTTCTGGTGTCCACAGAGGTAAAGCCCGAGTTGCACTGCGGATCGGAAGAAGTGATATTTTTAGTTTTTAACGCCCCCAAAAATATGCTACCCACAGTAGTCAGAAAAGATCACCCTCGACTTAGCTATCCTACGTATTTAAACAAGGGCATCTGCAATGAACATAACTTACCTTTTTGCACGACGCTTGCTGAAATCCGGACGCATCCAAATCCGCTGGGAGGCGCTCTCCAGACTGCGGAAACTCGCGTCTTTTTTCCGCTCGTGACGTGTGTTATCACATGAGGACAAGAGATGAGCGGTCGTGATGTAAAAGCGTTCACGGGCTGTAAAAAACAAATGGTTAGCCCTAAACTATAGGTCTCAAACCCTAATCTCTCTTGAGGGTCAAATGCAGACGTAAAATATGCCGAAGGCCGCAATACACTACTTGAATTTAGAAAAAAGTCCAATGTGCAAAAAACACATTCTGTGAGGTATTGCGTATTCATTGGGTGAAACTTAATGACATCGACACCCATATTGTTAAGTTTGGCACTGTTGCGTGTATTTAGCTTGCATTGCCTATATTTGAATATTTGTTACACCTGTTCCTTTTTATACATGGCTTAATATACAAAATGAAATTTTTCATTGGTAATAATGTAGACGATATCAAGTCGTTTAAATCTTAACGCGACCTAACCACTAACCAGCCTTATACCTTGCACACAATTTCTTGACCAGATACACACAGAGTTTTTTTAAATATTTGCTTCGAATAGTTTTTACTCGAGAAAATATAGTTTAAAGTGATTCTCACCGCAAATGATCCCGCCGCCCTTGACGAGTTAAGTTGACTTGTTGCCCTCAACGCAAATCCCCTAAAAGAGGCTGGAAGTGAACTTTGAAGAGTCACTGAAATCAAATGAGCGTAAATGTGCTTGTTTCTTGTAATGACAACAACTACCCTATTTTCACTTTTAATTTTACTTTTCAGGAGATCCGTGTGAAATCCGTCTATTACTTAAATTTTGTACGACTGAAAAGTAAATAGTTGAAATAGACAAATTTTCACAACGCGCGTTTTAAATACACCGCTCCTTTATTACGTCACAATAAAAGTTAGTTGAATTTATTTTAAATGATATGGTACAACGCTACAACCACTCATTCAAAATACAGCGTCGATAAAATAGCTATAATAGTGCATAGATTATGAGACAACACCAACTACTTTCGGTGAAAATTAGTTTAATTCAATGACAAAACAAAGCAATTCTGCGACTGAAGAAAATTTGTGATAGCAGGACAGACCAATATCTTTTGGTTTAGAATAGATTTGCTGAAGTTGGTTCTTTATAAAAAAATGGCATAACTTAGCCTGTAAGGCATATGGCTTGGGTTGAAATAAAGTTTTTAATTTGATACAAATTTGATACATTTGTGATTGTCTACTAATTTTAGAATGGTATGTGGTTAGCATTTTCAATAATTTTAAAGAATTTTTGTGAATGCTATGAAAATGAAAATGAAAATGACTGTGACTTTGCTTGTTATTAACTTAAAAGGGCTCCACTTGTATTTGAGGGGTTTGTGATTGACTTGACTTGTTATGGCAATGACATGAACTAAGACTCGACTTGGACTTCGATTTACTTCCAAACTACTTATTTCCAAAGGATTTTGTCATGGCCGAGAATTACAAAAGAAGAAAAACTCTCACCCCTGTATTCCCGTTCGGGTTCGTACGACTCCGGTGCCCCTTCGATCCGCACACGGAAGCCATTGTCCCTTGGCCTGGGGCGGGAGTAGTGGGTCAGCGGGGGATTTCCCTGGCAGTCGAGCACGTGTCGACGGTAAGGGTGGTAGCGACTGGTCGCCGCCTCACATAAGGCAAGTAAAACTAGGAAGACCGCTGAGGCGGGCGCTTTCATCTTGTATTCCGCCTGGAATTGAAACGATGACGTCACGCCGATTGGATCCCCGGTGGACTAGGCAATTATGACGTCGACAAAGGGTTAATCATTTCACGTTGGCGCAGCTCCCCTTACAATTCGAGGTTGGCGTCTGCTTGGCTGTAACGAAGACCAATGAGTTGTCCTTTGCGGAACACTTGAGACAGAAATGCCAATGCAATAACTATGTTGAGACGGTTTCTGAAAGACATCAACAAACTTGAAGCAGTTTATTTTATCTATTACGAACTTGTCATTGTTGAATTAACGTTTTGTTGATTTTAGTAGTTTTATTAGTGATGTCCGATACTTTTATTGCGATGCCGATACCCGATAGTTTGGATTAAAAGTATCGCGATCCGATCCAAAACCGAATGACATCATTACTAAGCGCAAACAAGCAATATAAACGTAATTAAGACTTCAAAGGCATGTTTTCTAGGCTATTAGGCCGCAATTTGCTTTAGAATGATGACGTTTAGTTAATATTAAGTTATTGAAAAAATATTTTTTTAATTTTACCTAGTATCGGACAAGCCACTTGATATAGGGTATCGGCTCCGATCCGATATTAGCGGACACCCCTATATATAGGAAATGCAGTTATTTTTTTGCATTCTGACTTTCTTTCTATAAAGGGGAACTTGACGAAAACACCGCTTTAAATATCTACTTCGGACATAAGGTAGAATACATCTAACTGTGACACCCCGCCTCAAACAAATTCTCGCACTATACGCCATAGATTAGGTTAAACAATGCTCTGCTTAAAACAATCTGGCTCTGTGCAACCGGTTGCCCTCATTCTACAAGCGAAACAACGAATTACGTTGCGCGTCGAAAAGAGCCAATTCGCGTATCTTATGAATAATCCATGAATTCTGATTAACGATAATAATTATAGTGCCAAGGGAAAAAAGATTCGCCTTTTAGGCGAAACTGTCAACTTTACATTTGAACCAAGGTGTAACCCCATAGAAGCCATCAGAACAATATAAGATTTATAGTAAAATCTATAACTAAAATTTGTTTTATCTATTCTTTAAGTTTATTTCTTAGCTACAGGATTATATTTTAATACAGTGACATGTACAGTGGCGTGAACTCCAATATATGTGTTAGGGTTGTTAATATACGTTTCACAAAATCACTAAAATTCGGGAAACTTACATTCCTAAAAACAAACAAAGCAATCTTTCGGATACATCAATAATTAAATTGCTGTGTTCAGGTACGCGGCAAGTCCCATAGAAACGAACCATACGCATGCCTGGTGTGGACATATAAGACTTTCTAGAAACCAAATAGTTAACAAAAAATGAGTCAAAATTAGAGTTGTCAAACAATAAACACGTTTAGGATTGTTTCACATTTAAAACTATTGATATTTTATTTCTTCCTGTAACCTGTTGGTTTACATGACTTACCATCAAACTTCTTGTGTAAACTAATATAAATCACCTTCGGGTTATAAGAACCAAATTAGCTAATTAATGACATCCGAACATCCCTTGAAACTAAACCAAAGGAAATACCTCATTGCTAACTTACTGGGAAAACAGGGTTTAATAAGCAAATGACTGGTTTACGTTTACCATATAAAAAATGGCAAGCATCACTTTGCCTATATACTCGAATCTAGCGGAAAACTGACCGTTATTTAACTAAAAATAGTGATTAAACGCTGAACAGAACACCATGTAATACAAACCCAACTAAAGGCAATAAACGCATCGGACCTGTGTAGTCCATAGTATAACTGATCAAACATTAACAGGCAAGCTTTAGCGATGTTTGCTTTAATCCCAAAGGACCCAAGACGTTGTTGCGAGATGGCAAACTGCGATTACTTTCGAATGTTTGAAAAACGCTCCGAATGTAAATCTCAGAAAGGCTTGGTTGAGATGTAGCGTACCGCTATCAAACTGATTGTGTCTTTTTTGTCCCATTAATTCACTACGAAACGCATTCCCAGTTGAATAGAACTTTTTCAGAGCAAAGCAAACCAGCAACCAGAACAAATAAAAGCCTCTGTTAAAATTGAAACTTTTCTCAACCATAAATCAGATTTTACAGGTAAACGGTAATGTATTTGCAGAATACAGACAGTAACCCTACAAAATACGCCTCGAAATGTATATGTGATTATAAAAAAAATATCGATCGAAAAATATACACCCGCGCAATACCCGGTGTTATACGTTAGCGTTCGATTCAAACCCACTTTTAACCCAGAATGGGCTTCAGAGGGGGCCTGATCTGTCATCAAACCCTTATTGTGCGCCTCGGCTTGTTGTTGCTGGCCAGCATCCAACAAAAATTAGCAACGTCTGGTTGTTCGCTGCCTTTTGCCTGCTGCCGGGAAAGTGTTTCACAATGTACCCCGCCACATGTACGCCACCATTAAAGTGGTACGGGAATGTTTAAGGAGAGGCATCTTTTATTGGAATTCCTAGACTATCGTCATATGCGTCCAATTTGCGTAAAACTCTGTTTTATTTGTTTTGTTTTATTGCTGTTGACGTAGAAATACATAAACAAAATTAAGAAATCTCTACACTTTTCAAAACGATATGTGTGTAGTTATTGTTGGCTACACGTAAGATTTCTGAACCGCAGTTTTCCACAAAAATGTTTGTGAATATTTTAGGGACTTTTCTGATTTATTAAATACGACAACTTTTATGGAACACGCTAACGAACCAAATATAACAAGAGCTTGACAATGAACTTGTATCTGTTTTCTAAACATCTTAGACGCCAAATTACAAATAACAATGTCTCGTGTTACCACTAAAAGTGCATCTTCAAATATCTACTAGGATCACTGATAAAATGACCTTTAAACTAGCAAAAAAATATATATATATAAATTCTTCCGACCCCTCTGGATTGTAGAGTCTCTCCAACGAATACAATCAGACGCTGTTAAATCAGAACTTACGCGGTTTCTCGGCATTTGCTGAACTGAATTAGCCTCAAAACGTAGAGGCGTCTGGCGGGCCTTATTAAATTTGCCCAGGTCCCGATTTTTCGCCAGATCTTGGGCTTCGGCTATAATAAGCACGCGACGTTCTATTTGCTTAACGCCGACCCGTCCATTAACCAGCACGCCCGCGCTCGGGCTTGTATTTGCCCAGTCGCCACCGAGTCCATTACGACCGGGCTGCAAAAAAACGAGCGCAATCAAGCGAGGATAAATGCTTCTGCTGCTGCCGCTGCCAAGCGTCGCAGAAACGGTAAACGGTTACAGTCGATTAAATTTCAACCGTCTGTAGGGCCTTTGTTCGGCGTTTTTCGCCAAATTCCTTTTTAGCTTGGAAGAAAAAAATGCTGGTTCGCTCGCTTTGTGAACGAGCCGTGTTTTGACCAACGCTCGGGTTAGGGAAATGTTGGAAAACTGTAATGAAGATTAATCGCCAATCGTGATCCCCGATAAGCAGTAAACATAATTGCGTCTTCTGCGCAACGCTACATTGTGTACAACTCTAAAGAATGCATAAGACAAACATTGGCCTTAAACTAAAAAAACCGAGGTTGACATTACTCTGGTACACTAAAGAAAGAAATGCGTCCCACATTTTATAAGTGAGGTTTAAATGTATTCCAGTCACCTTAACTGATGATGATACTAACTCGTATCGAAACGTCTTTTTCGCGATAATGTCGACTTTGACCTTTTTGGTTTTGAGATTCATTTAATTATTATCAGGCGATATTTCTCTGGTTTTTGGAAAGACGTGTTCCTAACCGGTCAAATCGTTTCAACCACTAAAATGCCAACTGTTTACTTTTACCAAAATGCCGCTTTCGCGTCAGTGTTAACTCTCGCCTCCCCCACACCAAGCCAAAACGCCTCAGCTTTAGTTTTGACCGCAAATTAAACGGGTTTTGGTCCGAGGCTCAACCGACCGGATAAAATAGGCTACGCTCAACAGGCCATTGCTTTCTTCCACATTGTTGTTTGGTAAAGTTTCGGGCAACAGTAAACGTTGTATTAAATTTTTATCTGTTCGTTTGTGATAAAAGCTTGTTGTTGCCGTTGTTTGATTGAAGTACTGCGAAACATGCGATCTGCGGATGTGTGTTGTGACCTCAGGAATACGAAAAAGTCAACCATAAAAAGCACATTTAACTTAACTATAACTAGGTAATGTCTTCCAAATTCATTGTTTTATAAAACCAAAACCTTTAGTCGTCATACTTACATTTGGAAGGAAAAAGAGATTCAAAATACTCGTGTTTGCTTAAAATATATATTTTGCTTAACCAGCAAAGATTTTGCGGTCCGTTGACTTCCTTAAATCTATTTCTAAGCAGGGGCGCCAGCAGAAAATTTTCCAGGGGGGGCAATCAGGGGTCCTGAATTTTCAACTTTGGGAATTCCCCTATTTTTCGCCTGATGTTAATGAATAATGACGTCATTAAAACAGTGAAAATATGACGTCATAGAATGGTGATTGCAAGACGTGATAGAAAAAAACCAGAAACACCAAATACGTCCAGCAAAAGCGAGCACGTGCGTCGTCGACAATCCTGCCAGGCGCCAGCTGCGAAATCACGGTGTACAATTGTTAACTTTAGGCAAAAAACAAACCAAGACCGTGAAATATGTGTGTTTAATTGTGGTAGAATCATACATAATTCGACTATCAGCAGCGCAGTTTTCAAGTTCCATGAACGGAAAAAGCGCTAAATTACAAGCACGTCTTTCACCGCGTGCAATACTAAACGAAGATCGTTTTTACCGGCTGTTATTATGCCACGATTAGCGCAACATCTGCGCCGAGCTGTGCGCCAAGTCAGCTAAATTACAAGCTGTGGTTGAGGGGAAATAAGTCGTGTCCATTGCACACTTAGCACTTGGTCTTAGAGTATGCATAAAGAGCATAATTTTGCGTTAACTATCATCACTTAAACATTTATACTTTAAATCGCGCACGACAGTCACCATTATACCTCCTTTTAATAATCTGCTTCATTTAAACAAATGTCGATGTTACACCAACATCGGATATAAGCGCAGAGACCGAACAGCGAGAAACATACTGCGTATAACTTGACGTTTTTTTAGCGAGAAAAAAAAATAAGGTTTGATTTAGCGTTGTCAATTGTCGAATACTTGCTAATCACTAATCAGTCAACCTAAACCAGCGCTTCTCAACCAGTGGGGGCCATAAGAATGTTTGAGGTGGGCCACAGACCAATTTAAAAAGCTAGATTTAGTTTCATTTGTGTCATTATATTTAAAGGAATAATGGTTTGGGAGGAATTAAAAAGGAATGTAAATTTATTGTTCAGCAGCAAGTATCTCACTAATGCACGGTTGATTGAATAATCTGTTTTGAAATATGTTCTGCTGTGATTTGTTCT
The DNA here is from genome assembly GCF_963924565.1 of Ascidiella aspersa. Lineage (NCBI taxonomy): Eukaryota > Metazoa > Chordata > Ascidiacea > Phlebobranchia > Ascidiidae > Ascidiella > Ascidiella aspersa. The sequence continues at coordinate 18,974,590 of NC_139454.1, forward strand.
AAACCTATTTTAAAGTTTTTTCTTTCATAAAAATTCTATTGGGCCTCAGAATTTTTTTGCAAGGTAAATGGGCCACGAAAGAAAAAAGGTTGAGAACCACTGACCTAAACAAATAACGAAAGAGAAAAACTATCCAGCGTTTACGGTCGACCAAACTAAAGACGAAAAACGGCGTTTTGCGCTCGATTTTGGCTTCGCATTAGATTAAGACGCGTGACCCAATTACTTAAAAAGCACGCCGCTTCGAACAGTTTGCTAAACCATGACAAAAACGAAGCAAAAGCGATAATACCACTTACAAAAATGGGTGGTAAGAACTCCCGCCCCCACTGGATACTCCACTGGGGGCAATGGATAGTGTATATTATTTTTAACCTTCATAAGTAATAACATATTACACTTACAAATAATAGGAATAATCACATTTTGAAATTCCAGGGGGGGGGGGGGGGCAAGTGCCCTCCCCCCCTTGCCCCCCTGTGGGCGCCCATGTTTCTAAGTGTAAGATTTTAATTGCACTTTTGCAAGTCATATAAGTAAGTTTTATACAATGCGAGCAATATTGCTCTGTCCAAACTACAATTGCGGCCTTGCCAAAGTAGTGTCGTGGTCATGTAGTAACTTTAACAGTTTTCTACGGTGTTAAATAACTGAATGGCGTTGTAAGAGTTTTAATAATATAAAGTTGAATTTGTAGTACCAAATATAAAACAAATGTCTAATTACAACGTAATTTAACCGTCCTTTCAAAAATAGTACATGATAATATGACGATAACTTTTTTAATACCTTTTTGATTAAAATTTTGTTCATTTAAATAGTTAGGAACAGAGATTCTCAGTGTTACATTTAAAAAGGATTTTAAAGCAGCTTTAATAATCTAAATATATTGCCTAAATCCAACCAAATTCAACATCGAAGCACAAACAGTTTATAAAGTCATTTGTTCGTTCACAAAAACAGAACAATATTTGTTGTTTAAAGTAGGTAAATATCGCAATTATTCGGCAGTTTTTTGCGTTTACTTCTAGCAAAGCGCTACAGAAACTTCATGACGCAATATTCATAAATTGACAAGTTTTTCAAGTAAATTATACTTTTTGACGTAGTTAGTTAACCCTTGATGTCATACACCGAGCGATTAATAGCCACTCCACAGAAAGGAACAAACAATCCCAAACTCTTTTTGTTTTTCGTTCTTGGTTCGTCGACTGTCGGCTGCCCGCTCCGCTGCGCCGCTTGTGAGGTGTTTAACGTGTTCAATTTGGCCACTAGGTGTTGTGAAGGGCACATGTGGAATCGAGGTATCTTTTGAGCAGTTTGGTGGCTTTCCGTTTGTTAGTTGTGGAAACATTCGCTTTGCGTGCTTTTTGCTCGAAACGTTCCTTAGACAAGTGTGGCCTGAAATAAATCGCATTTTTAGGAGTTTAGGGATGTCCGATAACATCTGATCGGATACCCGATGCCAAGTGAAGCATCGGTGCTCGTCCGATACTAAGGTGGTATCGGTGCCGATCCGATACCAAGGTGGTATCGGTGCCGATCCGATATCAAAGTAATATAAGCATTTTAGCCATGATTTGCGATTCAACGCAGCAGCAATTTCTACCTTGAAAGGCAAAAACATAAAACTGATAACAACATAAGCTTTTTAAACCTCTTAGCACTAAAGCAAAGTTTAACCTAATAACCTGGAAAAAATTACCTTTAAGCGTTTTAATTTCAACTTTTTTGTTTGTATGACAATACCAATGACGTCATTGGTATCGAATATTTTCATCTAAAATATCGGTATTGGTTTTTGGATAATTTCAACCATCGGACATTCCTACTTGGGTTATGGGTTGGCCTGTCTTTACGATACGCTTTCGGTTTGGAAAGTCGGTGCACCATCGAGTAAAATTCATCTGAAGTGAGGATTTTTTGATGACGTTGTTTGGAGGTTTGATCAATTACTTGTCCACAAGTTCTTGAATGGTAAACGTACCTGCAAAAATAAACCCGATTCATTACTTTAGTATTCAGGATAGCGTTAACACCCAACACAAACTTTATTATGGATTCTTTGTGTTGGTTTTATGTGTGTTTTTACTTATAAACTTATAAAATCACAAGAACACTTTTTTTGAAAAAAAAAATGTGTAATTGCATATTACCAGTGCTGCTGACTAGCGCTAAACACTTTCAAATGTGAATAGCATGACAACGCAAACGGTTCTATTTAACATTGAATTTCACGGCAAAAACTGTTTCTAATTAAAAATTCAATTGATTGAGTACGAGTCAAAATCAAAATCTGCCTATCGCCACCAATCCTGACGTTAGAATAATTTTCGACCAAGACTTGATGGACATTTCTATATCGACCTTGACAAACTAGCTGATTGCTGTTTTGCATCTGATTAGCCTGTCTAAACATTATAAAGCATGATTGAATGAAGCTTTAAGTGAAGTGTTCAAAATGGTATAGAGGGGGATGTGACACATTATGCACAGATAACATATGTGTACATTACTTGATACGTTGGAATTAACTAAGTGGCGGGGGCCAAACAGCCTAAGGTTAAATAACCCTACAGCTTAAAGTTGAAATACGTGAAAATTATTTTTTACACAGAACAACTTACAATTATTTTTTGCACAGAACAACAGAACAACTTACAAATGCACTTTTCTGGTTTTTGAGGCTTTACGTTGCCGATGTGTTTCGTGCGATACAATGGACATATTGCAAAGACGGTATACATCGGTAAAAAGCACAAACGTTCATTAACCAAATTAGGTTAACTAGATGTAAATCGATATGTTTTTAGAGGATATAAAACCGTCATTATACTGATATTTGTTCACATTTTTAAGACGGAATGCAGGCGATCGAATTAGGCTAAAAAAAAGTTCGACAAACTTTCGTTTGAAAGGGTGTCACAGTGCAGAGGGCGACTTATGCCTGTAAAGATGCCGAAAACGCGTGGATCTAATCAGGTCATAGATCCATCCCTGGATAGACTGTATGCAAATGTTACAACCATACATCTAGAAAAGTCGCCCTGGTTTGTATTTTAAGATAAAGCCGCGTGCTAGATTAAATTCCTTGGCTGACCCGCGGGGCGTATTTTGCCCAAGTCTGATTCGTTGATCTACAGTTTGTATCTGATTAGCTCATTCCTGTCAGAACACGTCAATTTCTTAATAGAAAAACCGAGATAAATGAACGGTCGAACCTGTCTTGACACCGAATGTGCTTCACGACCATTCCACTTAGAGTGTGTTGTCTGCTTTCCTGTTGGTTACAGTTGGGTGAAACCTCTGTCTTTAGCGCCACGTAACCCGATAGCTGTTGCCGTAACATTGCCAGCGTCTCCTCGTCGACCGCGTAATGTTCGATCGACCTCGACGTTAGGGTCTGAAGGGTGCGCTGCATGTCTTCCACCACCTGCATTAAACACACGCGGCAGTTTTACACGACCGCCATATCGACAGGCAATACATCTCGGCGAAATTGTGATAAAAATAGTTCATAATCCTGTTTATATGTTGGTTGATATTGTGGCGGATTGATCTGAATTGTTTGTTGTTGTGTCCGCGTTTTGTTATTTAACGTTGTAAGTACGCCGAGTTCGTGATAAATTTAATATGTTCCTTAGTATGGTCAAATCGGTTTAAAAATCGGAACATATTATCGCCACTAAGAAGAATAAAATAAATGACTTTCTATGCAGGTGGACATTGCCATATTGAAGTCCAGTACAAGTAAGCCCAAATCCCCAGCTGTCTTTGAATGCATCCCTGCTAAATCGTCGCTTTTTGACATGTGTTGTTTCTCGTCTCTTTTGTTATTTCGCACTCGTTTTGTTGTGCCCTAAGAATAAAAAGAATGACCGGCTATACCCACGAGCCTGGAATTATTCTTACCCGGTTGGCCTGCGAGAGTGATTGGTAGAGTTGCCAAACTTGCTGGCGCATGCCCCGTTCGACTCTCGTTTTGGAACTATGACACCTATAATAAGGATAAAATATGTTTATTTAAAACTTGGGTTGAGTAAAATGTAACGCATCATGTAATAATATGTGGTAAGCAACGAATCGGGTTTTATTTTGAAGAAAACAATAAAGCTATGGGAAATAGAAAACTCAACTTTATGTAAATGGGTAAAATTAAAGTTTTCAGACAACTGGTGCGAAATGATTAAACATAGAATTATGGTGACAAACCAGGACAACAAAATTAGCGGTAGAAACAGTTGGTTTAGTTGTTAAATATAAATAAGTTCACTGCAATATGTTGTTGTTCACACAAAAATCTAATGATAGTTTATTGCGACTGAATAGTTTATTCATTGTGTTCAACACAAACAAAGACTTTAGATTACTGTCATAATAAAACTTTATTGTGCGTCAGTTGTTACATTTCCATGCTTGGTGAAATTTTCTTCCAAATTGACGCCACTTCTTGAAACGAATTGAAGGTAGCCTGGTTTAATTTCGTCAGTTCAAACATCGAACTGTCAATTGGACACCTTTAAATAAAATGGACTTCAATTCCGGTGGGAATGACTTTGCTGCGACTGACGCCGCGGTTTATAGAAAATGAATTTTACATTTTTTTTAAACTCGCACCAGACAAATTGAGCTGTGAAATTTATTTTTGCCCACTGACATCTTTCTTAAATAAACCTAAATATCTTGACTTTTTTGCCGCAACAGTTTAAGTATTTCTCAAGTGCCATGTTTTCGTTGATGTTTGTAGCTAAAATCAAGTAAACAAATTAAATCCATATTGACGATTGTGACGTAATATATTACTTTGTCTAATTGGTTTTTATCAACCATGCTGCGTATGTTTTTAGCTGTGAGGGCAAAGGTCCGCAAATTGACACAATTATCTTGATAAATGCAAAGGAGCGGAATAGTTCGTGCTCGTTTTGTAATTTAACCCAAATAATCGGATATTTTTTCGCGCGACCGCTTCGTTGTCATATCCTTGAACTATTTAAACTCGATTGCACTTGCACATACAAGTTTCTTGAGAATATTTGTTTAATGACGTCACGCTTTGTGACTTCATCTCTAAAATTTTCACGAATCGCCGCGATACAAAACATTGACCTGCCGCGGGCCTCTGTCAACGCACCCTTGAAATATTCTTGCGCACTTCAAAAAATATTTGAGCAGTTGAAAATTTCCTTAGAGGGAACACTGGTCATATTCATGAAAACATCGGTTATTTTAATTACCGGTAACGTTTTACTTTTGCAACGTACCTTTACTTTGGCTGCATCCAGGGGTTAAAGTAAAATAGTTTTTCTCCAGGAAGAATAAAAAAAATGACAACCGGAACGCATGAAAATTATTCGTGATGACGTCGCAAAGTTACGTCATACAGGGTGTCGAAAACAAGTAACCTTAGAAAACCTGAGGTTATCGTTCGATGTTATTCAGAAGAATACGCCACTAAAATACACAACTTCAAGGGTAATTTATTTTGTTTCATGAATAATTGATTGGTTTAAAGCAAGGTTGCTCACTTATCGATATGCTGGCCAACTCCTGGTTTGAAAGTGTACAGTCGATTAACGACGTCGCTGACTTGTCGTGCTGTCATCTTTCGGTGTCCGTGATAGAGTGGTCGAATTGTGATTTTGGTTCTGTTGCGTTTTGCGCTTTGGTAAGGACTGTTCGCTACTGCAACAAAAGTTCGTTCGACTTTGTAGCGAGTTACATTGATAGTATTAAAATTATTTTTTCAATTTGGCGTTCGATAGATAGCTTAAAGAAGAATGTAAATTTGATCGATGAAATTAGGTTTTAGTAATTACTTACACTTGTCTTGGGCGTTTTTTGACCTTGATTTCACTTTAGTAGCAGGAAGAATTCTGTCGTCAAATATTGGCGAAGGTGAGTCGAAATTGTACGAGATTTGGTCATTCAAACATGACGTGGAAAATGATGAAGCTCGCTCCTTAACGTAACACACCACAAAACTACGCTTAAAAGTGTGGAAACACCCAGCAACTGCTTAATGCCGGTATACTTACTGTGTTTGGGTGTTTTGGAAAAATTTTTGCACGCACTTTTATTTTAGGTTGGTGTGACAATGGTTTCAACTGGCGAAACTTTTTCAATCTCAATTTCTCCTTTGATGTTGTTTTATCTTTCCGACGTTTTGACGAGGTGCGATCGTTGTTATTTGGCGACTCAATGCTCAGTGGGGTCTGTAGAATATTAAACGAAAAATAGAACAACAAAAGTTTAAGGACAATTTCGATGCGAAAGTGTTCATATCTAAAATAAGATATTTTTTGCATAAATCGTATTTTAAAATGGAGGTTATTACATTTTTGGAAAACTGTAGAGTGTTTTTAGTCCTGGTATACGTTTGATGTAAAAGGATTTATAGCCTGCATTATGTATCCAGAAACGCCAAACGATAGGCCTTGCAATCACCTGTTAGTCATTATTTTTGCAATCACTGTAATCGTCTTACTTAAGAACCTCTTCTCTTCAAAATGTTTACAATAAAATTCCGGTCCTATAGCAACATTTCTACATTAGCCTACGAAAATTGTTTATAGCATTACGACACAATAAAGGTTTATTCTTGTTGGCAAAACATTCCAGGGTTGTAATATTTTATTACTTGCTTCACCACTTAACCTAATTGACTTTACTAAGCTTTAGCTTACTTGCTTTAACCACTAAGTTTGCCCCACTTAGCTAGGCCTCAACTATAAATCTAATGCCAGGCTAGAGTTTTGATAATGTGATCGCAATCTTTGATAACCCAATGTTTAGCCTCAATAACGGTTTTAACAAAAAGGCAAACATCTCACCTGATATTGATCACTGTAAGAACACTGGACTTCAGCATCCTTACATTGTACTGATTGGTCACACACTTCGTTATTCCGGTCGCGTCCAGTCTGGCTGCTCTGGGAAATCTTCGAAGTCTCTCTGCTGATCATTACTTCCTTAATCCTCTTGAAACCACTCCTGTCCTGCATTTCACCGTTTCGCGGCACCGATTGTAAAATATCGGGAGCGGTATTTGGTCTCACGACATCCAAGTTCAAGAGCTCCCGCAAAAAGAGCATGTTAGCTGATTGAGGGCGCACACTCCAAAAAAAAAAGGCAAAATGAATAGTTGAATTACATTAAATGATAACTTCGAATTTCTAGAGGTTTCAAAAAAAATATTTACCCGACGATCGTTGACTCCATTTCATTGGGTGGATGATCAGGTATCTTTGGTTGATGTTGCATCTAACAAAGAAACAATATTTAATGTTGATAAGGTTATATCCTGGAAGCATATTCGGCGAGCAACACCACTTTAACGTTGACAATAGTAAAAAAAAATTAACAATAGCAGTAATTTGCCCATGGTTGTTTATTGCCTTATGGCGATAAAAATACACCAAAAAATCCTATAAATTAACTGTGACATTCTCTAGGTTTCGTTAGATTTCACGCCAAAAGTATGATGTGTTTACTTAAGGGTCAACATGTAACATCTGTTTTCAATTATAGGCCTACTGCGTTAAAATTCGATACAAACAGTGGTAACAAAATCGTTTTTCTTTGTCATTGAAAGCTCACCAGTGAAAGATCAACAGACAAACAGGACCTTGAAGAAGAAACAAAAGATGGGTAACCACCAGAGCTGAGAACTCGATCTGGTGACTTCATCCACAGGCGTGACGAAGCTCTGACGTCACAGTCCTCGTCGTCGCCGAAATGAGGTTCGCTGTTGTTTACTTTTTCCGGCAACCTGTTAACATCGATTCGACTGGACGATATCAACGGTAACATAGAAGACGACGATTGGTCTCGCGAAAGAAGATTTGAAGCAGAGTGACATTCAGGAGAGAAACGGACTCTTCCGACATTTTCTGTAGAAAGGAAAAACGTAAAAATGCAATGGGCTCATTCATATTTACATAACATCAAATTACTAAATAATAGGTTAACGAGTTGCGATCCATGTCTCGGAAAGTTTGATACCCTATCCTACACAATGAAACATATGCACACACATATGTATGTTAACAACTGAGATCTAGCCCTTCTGAAGCTGCTTTTTGGCCAACGTTTACGGCTTACGTATCATTAGTAAATTGAAAGCCATTGTAGACCCTTCAGTGAGGTTTGAACTCACGACCTTAGGTCAAGCCGTGTCCGTCGCTCTACCAACTGAGCTACACATTTATTCAATGACACATATGCACACACATATAACAACTGAGATAACAACTGGCTTTCGCTGTACTAATGATACGTAAGCCGCAATCGTTGGTCAAAAAGCGGCTTCAGAAGGGCTAGATTTTAGTTGTTAACACACATATTTGTGTGCATATGTTTCTTTGAATAAATAATGTGGTACTGTGGATCCCCTTCAATATGAAGTTGCTTGTACTAACAGATTAAGCAAGCATTATCGTATGGTTGTTCTCGACACGCTCCTCTCTGAGCCTTTGTAGCTCAGTTGGTAGAGCGACGGCCATGGCTTGATCTGAGGTCGCGTATTCGAATCTCACTGCAGGCTAGTTGTTTTTTTAGCCTGCTCTGGATGCATCATTGATCGACAGTTTCGGTGAGTCTGCAATGACTTTCGGTGTACTATCCTATACAACTGTGATTTTACCGCCTGCGGATATATATATATATATCCATATGAGTAGGCCGGAGCGGCTAAATGTTTGTAAAAGCATGTTCTCGTTCTAATTATTCTGTTGCCGATTTGAACCCAACAACGATTTTTTTCTGTGCTTGTTGCAACTTCTTAGATGTATAAATTTTAGTTGTATATTCGCGGACGACATCGAACGATAGCCTAGGTTTTTATGGCCGCTGACATTATATTTAACTATTTTATTAAACTTTCATAAATGTTTTAAAACCACATTTCAAAATGTTAACAGTTATAATTGTTTTTGCGTTCCGGTGAGAAACTTTATTTTCACCCCTAAAATGAAATATATATACATATACATATATATAACCTAAATGCAAGTTCTCCCTGTTGTTTGCGAAGAAGGGTAAAAGTAGTAACAAACAGATTAAATGTAGTATTATGTGGCCTTTGTCCGTTTTACTCACGTGGATAGCGTATATATTCTTGTATAAAATCAATAAGCCTATACGAACATATTTCATCGGCTACACATCCCACGTTCTGACTAAAAACAACGCATACTGTGTAACGTTTTTATCGCTGGGGTTTTTCTATTGTATTTTGGTGTACTTTGGCACAATTCGAGCATATTTTACCAGACATACAAAAGCCTTTTTACGCTTTTTACTGCTCAAACTGTATCAGTTCAACTAATGTCTTATTCCTGCTAGTCAACTAAAAGTTTAAACTCGCTTACAACTCATACATTTTCTTTAACCTGTCTTACGAGGCAAGAAATTCGTAACAATACAAAACTAACGTAAAAAAGTGGCGTCTATATCACAATTAACATAAGCATTCAATATCCTACTCTAAAAATGTGGTTCACCCTCTGTTGAAATAAAATAATGTCACATTTGTGATCTTACCTTTCCTTGCAGTTCTAAGCTTTCGTTGTTTGGAAGAACCTGTTCCCATTGTAAATAAACCCATGCATTGATAAGAAGTCGGCTTTACTGATCGGCATAAAGGCGTCTGTTTCACGTGAGTTGATCAAGCACTTATATCGCACAACAAGCGACTTGATCTGATCAAGTGCCACTCGTTGGTATTATTAGTTATGTTCTGTCGCTGAGGGGAACTTGCTGACGTCACAGGTCCCACGTGATATTTTGGAGTCGGTCAGTGTAACGCAGTGGCTCCCAACCTGGGGGTCGCAAGGGGTTGTCTGGGGGTCGCCGTGTAGTATTTGATAAAGAAAAACTTCTAACGAACTAAGCATTATGAACTAAAATTTTAGCACTTTAGAAGGAGCAAAAGCAACCGCCAGTCTAACATTTGTGATTATGTGGCTTTTGCAGTGAACCAGTCGTGTTTTATGACATCACCATTATTCTAATTAATGAATCAAACATAAGCTTTAGTCAAACAATGTCTAATAACGTGCATATTTAAATCCGGACATTTTGGGCAAATGTTGATAAAATCCGTCCAGACATTTTCATTTTGCCAATTTTGAAATGTGCTTTTTATTGACTCTGGTTTATGTGTCAGGCATTATAATTAATTGGGGGGTCGCGCAAGTTCGAAAACTTAAAAGGGGTCGAGATAACAAAAAGGTTGGGAACCACTTACGTAACGAAACTCCAGTTAGTTGTGGTTATGCCGAAAAACATTACATCAGTGGTTCCAAACGATAACGTCACTCACCCCTTGGAGGTATGAAAAAGTTCCAGAGTGACAGATTTATTTTGAAAAACACGGCAACATTTATTGATTGTAAAATCTATTTAGGACTAAGAGGCCTCATTGAGTGATCAGGCGAGCTGTGGCGCCTGATAATTGTACAATGTTAGATTAAATTAAGTAATTACATTTTAATCGGCCACAATGTCACATCTATATAGTTATCGTAGGTAGGCGTAGTTTTGAAAAACTATTGTTTAGGATTTCGTGAGATTGGTAATTTTGTAATGACTGAAAGAAGGTTTTGAACTACGGTATACGTTGAAGACTCTTCAAACGATGTAATTAATAGTGATGAACTGAACAAATAAATTTAAATAAGTATGTCATTTGGACCAAGACTTTCAGTTAAAACATTTATTAAGTACAAGAAAACACATGATTGTTTCTCGGGATACTTGGAAAAAAGAACAACAATATTTTTTTGTGGCCTGTTAACTACCAAAAAAATACAAAGGGGTTTTAACATAAATTAAATCACACCCGTTAAGCATTAAGCGGAAAACCTTCTCTGGAAACTAATACTGCAGTTGTCTTGACATTTGTTTAGATGTAGAAAAATTTTCAGCAAGTTATGAAGTCTGTCGTAAACTCATTGACCTAGTGCACCTTAACAGTGCGAAGTTTGTTCAGGATGAAGTTCTGTCTCTAGGCGTAAATTTCTGCCGAGCTAACTTTATCATCGGGTAAACAATGGATTTGCAAGATAACGGAGGATGGTGATTGGCCTGTGTTAAAACCTGAGGCGACCGACAAGACCCTGATTGCAATCGACAAGTACACTTTTCGCCGTCGGACAGGCCAAAATAAATGTCAAGAATATTATTAACTGAGATTTTCCTTTTTTTGTTGGATACCCCTCCTTTTTGGTGGTTGGATTACCCTCGCATCATATTTGTCAAATTTCGTCTAAGAAAAGCAAATTTATCGAGCAGCAAAATAAGCTAGTTCTTGTAAGCCCGAAGCGTCATCATGTTCGCTCACATCATTAAATTCATCCAGAGGTGAGTTGCGGTTCAAAGTCCAATATGCTTCTGTTGAAATGAACCCTGACAAGGTTTTAAAGGTCAAGTTTGCTTTGCATAGACTGCAAATAAACACAGGTTTTCACTAATCCGTTTAAGCGCATAGGATATACGTGATTTGCCCTTGTGTTTCGCCTCTGTTGCTTTGCAGTAAATCGCGAAGAGTGTTGAAATATTTAGGTTGTTGCATGAACAGCGGTTTTTGGAAACGGATGACGGTCCTCGCGTCTTTCTGCTTCTTGCACTCAAAACTTTTATTTTTCGAAATATAAACTGATTTTCCTACGAAATCAAAAAACTCGGGACGTTATGCTAAAAACAATGCTTGACTTTAGCGTAAGGTAAAATGTTGCACGTAAATTTTTTGTAACGTATTGAGGCGCGAGCACTAATGCGATGTTTTACTTTTCGTAATGTGTTTGGCGTCATGCGAAGTTGTTATTTCTGCTTTTAAGCTGTTCTAAGCTTTCCTACTCCAAACTGCACAGGCGAAACCTCGTATATTTACTGCAAAATATGGTTATGGATTTGCGATTTGCGTTTCTTAGTGTTTTGTCCACTTTCAGTTATATTTGCTACTCCTTACGTTCGTTTGGACTATGTTTAGACAAAACAATTTGGTAAAAGTTGATCGAGATTCAGGTTTTACACAAGGGCTGTACACCGGATCGTGTCCTTTTTAAAACTATATTTTTTGCTAACTTTAATAATGCAACTGCAATATTCGCGCGAACCTTTGACTTTTTATTTTTGTCTCCTCCTTTTTTGTAGACATATTTATTTTTACAAAGGGGGCTCGATAAAGCAAAAGTTTAAAACCACTGCGTTAGATTAATACAATTTCCTGATGACATCCTAATCTGTCATTCGTTTTTGTAATGTCTGAAATCGACATTTATGTATAGGATGAAAACTTACTTTGAAGTCGTGTTTTTATCACCGTAGTGTATCGGCAGTGTAAGGTGGCATCAGATTTCGACTTTGATCTGATATTATCGTCCAAGACCAGTGAGTCTAATTGGCTTGTTATCTTATTTCAGTATAAAATTTGTGTAATATTGATTTAATTTCTAAATGATATTCACCTCTCCAATTTCCTTGACAAGAAGTTAAATGCGTTTTCAAAGATATCAATTTCATCATCGTAGTTAGGATTCTACAGTTTTGCTTTATACAATTTTACTATCGTTATACAGAATGGCGGAATCTATAACAATTTTAATTACGCAACAGAAATGTCCAACTTGCTTTTTTTGCTTCAGCGACGAAGTTTTTCAGGCACCTATATATATGCAGCACATTTGTGCATTTCTTTTAATTTGCTTGGCAAAGTGAACGGTTGAAATTCTTTATAGTGACGGAGTAAAAACTAAATAATGGAAAGCCGAATAATTTTATTTGCTTTGCTTGTGGTCACGTGCATGTCAATAAGTGAAGGTAAGTTTTTATTGCCTTATAACTGTGAAAGATTTTTAGAGTCAATAAAGTGATTTAACACTGTTGCTTAATATTTCTAAACTTGTTGGAAGATCGGGTGTTGTGTGGAAAAATAAATTGCTGCGCCGCAATTGGTTTTGTGTGAATTCATGCTTTACCTCTTGGTTTAAGGTAGACGACATCAACGAGGCAGATTTGTTATTCGGTGCATTCAAACCTACTGCAGTAGAACATGGCTATCATCGGGTTATACTTGCCAATACGCCAGACGTAAGGACGTTTGTTTTATTATGTATATACGTTGTTTAACAAACGTTTTCGACGCATAATTGTTGGCAGTAATGTCGGTGATAGACTGGAGTAGACGTTAAATAAATTGCCAAAATGTTTTCTCTGTCTGTAACTTTACATGTTGCTACAAGCCTACAGCAGCAAACCTATTCTGTTGACGTCAATGACTTGACTTAAGTGCACTTAGGTTACCGCTTCTAAATAAGTTTGCTTAACTTTAGTCTTTTGAACAGATGAGGTGGTTTGAACTGATTTATCCTCGTCAATCAGTTTTTATTTTAATAAATCAAGGAAATTATTCTAATTTTCCAAATAATAAAATTAGCTTTCTTTATGTTGCGTTTTTTCTATATTTTTAGTTTGTTTTTTGCAGTTTTTTTTTGCGAAAAGTTCAATTATTAACAGTTGTTAATCTACTTTTTATCAATTTCGATTTTCTGATCGAATCGCTCCGTTAAATCGGAAATCATGGCGCAAATGCCATATTTGAGATCGGCACTGATACCACATTAGTATCGGACGAGTAACGATAGTACCACTTGGCATTGGAAGTAGGTTCGATCCAATATTGTCGAGCATTTCTACTCGAAAATGGATGTGGCATACATTTTTGATAAAACCTTTCAACAGATTAAAATAATTCGCCGTTGATCCAAAAAAACATTTAGTCAGGTTATTGCGAACTCGTATTAATCTTATCCACCATGTGCTGAGCAAATTTTATGTTTTTGCAGATCCTGTTCCCTGCTTTCACTGCCAGTACTTTGTGTGCAGACGTGTTAAATCGTGTCAATCGATTTTTCGCCATCTTTCCTTCTGCTGAATTTTTGTGCTACCACAAGCTGCTTAATCCGCAAGCCGTTTCAGCTCCTGTACCAAAGAGTTTTTTTACACTTTACCCAACATTGATACATTACAGTGAATAACTTAACTAGCATTCTGCGTATAACGATCGTTTCAATCAAAGGTCGTTTGTCACCAACTTTTTGCCAGCAAGTTCTTTCTTTCTTGCGCCTTGATTTGTAAATACAATTTCCAAATACAAAATTTTAACTTTTAGCAATAAAGATTGGCTTTTTTGTAAAATCAGCTTAAGCGTAGTCAATTTGCTTGAACGTGTATCACAAGGGTGGAATATATATCTTCATTTGTCTTGTTATAAAAATAAAAAAGGCTATACCGATAATTCATTAAAACATCCAAATAATATCGTTTTCCACATTATTGTACAATATCTATTCATGAGGGTGGAAATGCAGTTTATCTAATAAGCTGTTGCTGCAAAGTTGTTTTAGTGGAGGGGTTCCCAAACCTTTTTTACATCTTAGCCCCCTATGAAAAATTTGAGGAATCAATGCCTCCATATTTTTTTCAACGTTTTAAAAAATTAAGACGCTTCATTTTAAATGATAATGCTGTTAACCTGTAGTTAGTTTAGAATAATAAAATGATATAAATACAACACCAGGAACGTGCAGTCATGGGAGGCAGGAGAGGCACTGCCTCAGCTGTCAACATCTGGCAAAGCAAAAGATCAAGCAAAAGTTATATAACTTATATTTAGGTTTCTATACCTAAATCGCGCTTTATTTTTTTCTTCTATTTCTGTTGGTTTTTTCTTCTATTTTCTGACGCGGTCAAAATCATTAAAATACGCGAAGAGAGGCAGCGCCAAGCCGTGCCTCTCTTCACAAAAGTGCCATACACTGCATTATGCGTGCCTTTTTGTTTCGCAAATTCTCTCGGAAAACATGATTTACGATTTAACTATGATTTGAGGCATGCCTCAATTGTGAGTTGTGACGTCCAAGCTATAAAACTTTTCTTCGTTCCGCTTGAATGGCCGCATAGTACGTATACATTGACTTCTTGTAGTGTAAAGCTCTAAAGTTAAAGTCATAATTAAAGGCAGACCTGTTGCAAATTTAAACGTTTTGCATCAGACGACTGGACAATAAAAAAATAACACGCAACTTTCAAAGAGATTAGTAAAAAAGGAGTGGATGTGTGGCTGCCATAGGCGTAGCCAGGGGGCCATGGCCACCCGAAAATTTATAAATATTGTACTCTTAATAATAATTTGTTTTGTAGATTTTATGAGCAGTTGCCTACCACAACAGTCGATCACAAGCATGCCACACCTTCAATTGTCATTCACTGTTACGTCATAAACGATGTAGTCATTATTACGTTTGCTATATTAATGTAGTTTAACTACTTTTTAATGATTTTTTTGCTCTCTGAATGGGTTTTGAGTGTTTTTTTTAATTTTTATTAGTACGATACCGATTTTTGTGGTTGTTAAAAAAAACTGGACTCGAAAAATTGTGTGCCTTAAGCCCAATGCACACTGCCGTCGTTATCGTGTCGTAAGCGCCTTCCGACGCGACGCCGACGAGCGCTTACGTATGCCAATGCACACCGCGTCAGAGCATACGGAGAGAAGCGAATTTTCGCGGCTCTCCCGACGCGATAAGTGCTTGCTACGACGGCCCGATCGAGTAGGATTCAATCCTACTTCGTCGGGCGTCGTTAGCGCGTCGGGAAGCTCTTTTGTTGGAAAAACATGCAGTTATAGTTTTGGCAAACGCCACCTTATTATTTTTACTAGTTGAAGCCTTTTAAACAGTAAATGCTAATGTCGTTATGTTCTTCGTAAATTGTTGAACTTAAATGTGAAAAGTTGTGTTCAATATTTTAAGTAATAATGGTGTTATGGTTGATGCAACAGATAAACACAGGGTAAAAATGATGGAAAGCAAAATTTAGACACTTGATGCAATATTTAGGTAATTTTGGCAATATTTTTTAGATGTGTATGGGTTGATGATATGTTATAAAAACATATGTCAAACCAGTTTTATGATGTACTGCAGTAAGTAACTCATTTTAAACAAAAACAGCAAACAATTTTTATTAAATTTTTTGTAAGCTATTGAGGGCAAAGATTAATTTTGACACTAGTGTGATTTTGCTTTTCAAATGACTGAATCAATATAAGCATGTTTTTATGTGTTTATTTAGCAATTATTTCAGACAAATAACTTTTCTAATCATGTTCTGTTTTAATTGATTTTTCAAAAAAGAAAACTCAAGACCACTTTTCGAAAGAAACTCAAAACCACTTTGGACTGTTGTTGGTTGGAAAGAATTTTAAGCACACAATTACAGGAGATTATTTGGAACTTCCCAAATTGTTGCAAACTGAATATGTAGAAAAGAAGATATCTACTCCCCCTAAAGCACGTTAATGATGACAATGACTGGTAGCAATATACTTTCCAGTTTGTTGTCGAGTCAAAATCATAAATGACTGATTTTAACTCAGACAACAGAGTTGGCAGTATATTGCTACCATTTGAAATGGTTTTACCCGGAATCAAATAATTATGTGTCTTCTCTGTTTTTACTTTTTTGATTTTAGTTACATGGGCCTCTCCGTTTGCCTTATCTTCTTTGTTGCCACCCTTTTTTCCTTTTTTATTTTCGCTGTGTCAAACACAGCGGGTTGTTGTTTTTCCCAAGACTTGGGCAGTAGGATGGGCCAGTTTCCTATAGGCCTACCTATTACTTTTATCTTAGATTTTATGCCTAGTCACATAGTTTGTTGCTCTTGGTTCTATTATTATTTATGACTTTTAATTTCTACCACCTAGTTTACATGTTTGCATTGTTTTGTGTTTGATTTTTTAGAGACTGATGATGTCGGATTGGCAAAATATATTTCTCTAATAAAAACTAGAACTTATAAATGACTGAATTTGACTCAGACAACAAAGTCAAAAGTATATTCCCAAATTGTTTTGTTTCTTTGGGTGGCAAACACTTTAGGATTAATGTCATACATACAGTGGCTATTGATTCTGCAGCTACAAGAGATTTGTACCATTTAATTTTGATTCATGTGATGCTCATTACAATTACATATTCATCTATGTTAATAGTTTGTTAACTGTGGCTACCATAATAATGATATAGTGCAATGATGCTAGAAAAATCAGGCATCTGCTGTGTAAATTCCATTAAATTTGATACTGTTTTCTGGCAATGGACACTTATTCAAGATGACTGCATTTGTTTAATTATGACATTTACATTTATTTTTCCTGTACACAAAACTGACTGTTAGTATAAATAGAGATAAGAAATAGACAATTAAGTAATACTATTTTAGCCTTCCATTCCGCTATAATCAACATCACTGGGTTTTATTTCTGCCAATGACTTGGCTTTTTTGAGTACTGTTTTCAGTGTCATGTAAAAACAGGTTTCTTTTAAGTGTTATGATTGCACTCTTTTCTATTTCATATTATGTACAGTGTCTCTATCTAATTTACATTGCCATTTACCCATGTATGTATATGTATGGGAAATTTGAAGCAACTATAAATACAACAGCATATTTTTGTATTTTGATCTTTAATTTATGAATGAGGAGGTGTAAGGTAATTTAGTCTGTCAGCCGTAGATTAATTATTATTTCCGTTAGTATCCGAATTTGTAAATATTAACCCATATGTTTGTAACCGACAATCGTAAGCAATGTGCATTAAACGTCGGTAGCAACCGTCGGCGTCGGTTCAGAGCGTCAGACGGCGGTCGGACGACGGCTGGGAATTCCCCTGTCGTTATCGTATCGTTTCGCGGTGTGCATCCAGCTTTACCATCTAGCAACCTCGCCGCACGTCACTGTACAACACACAATCAACATGGTAGTACATTATTTATTTATTTTTTGTTTTGTTTGTTTGTATTTTTCAAGTGACAAAAATAATAACTAAGCATTTTCACGAGTTTTGCTTAAACGCGAAAGTGTAACTGATTTGCGATCGCCCAGTTTTCAGTAAAGCATCTATAAAACGTGTGGTTGACGACGCCAGGACACGAATGGAGTACTTAAAACAACAATATGGGGTTTAAATCAAAGTAAATTTGGTCAAAAATATATTTTTTCAGAAGTATCATTGTTGAAAACCCATTCATAGCGATATGTTGATGGAAAAGGCAACAACAATGGCATGACAATATCATTAGGCTTAGGGAACGAATTGCTTAGTTTTGCCCAAAATGTGGTCAAACTGTCCTTTTCAAAGCTAAATCGGGTTGTCGTCTTTTCTTGCGGCTTTTTGGTTCATTAAATTTTATTTCTTTTTTGTTATAGTTAGAGATATTAAACTAAAAAAATGTATTTTTTAATTTCTCTTCAAGGGCCCCTTGAAAAAGGCTCATGGGCCCCTAGGGAACCATGGCCCTCAGGTTGTTTTAGTGCTATGTTGTTTCGACAAAGTAAGCAATTCAAAGTTGGTTATAATTTGCGTTTGTTTGTATATTATAGGTAACATAATTAATGCTCTTATTTCAGTTAGATTTTTTAGGAAAATCTAGACAAATTAACTGGGCGTTAATAAGTTTAAATTATATGAGCCGTAAAACTACTCGCCGAAGTATTGGTTGCGTTGGCCTAAAACTGTACACGCCTGCATTAATATGTATAAAGCG
This sequence comes from Ascidiella aspersa, assembly GCF_963924565.1. Classification (NCBI taxonomy): domain Eukaryota; kingdom Metazoa; phylum Chordata; class Ascidiacea; order Phlebobranchia; family Ascidiidae; genus Ascidiella; species Ascidiella aspersa. The sequence continues at coordinate 18,993,199 of NC_139454.1, forward strand.
AGAAATTAGTAAGGTACATCTGCGCATAGTTGTTGTAGTTTATATATAACCTACATCAAAGTGATCCAAATATTTAACGATAAGTATAGCAATTCTTTTTATTTCGGGGGTCAATGTTTCATGCTGGATCTGCAGCTAACTATAGGCGATCTCTGCCTAATAAAACACACTAGTTATACAATCATCTAAATTTAATATATAAGTTATTATCTTAAAAGCAACGCCCTAGCTGGCAATCACAGCGCAGTGCTCCAGTATAACTTGAAAGTTACTTAATTATGGGCAGATCCAGGAAAGGGCCAGAAACAACTCAGATATAACGTCATACTTTGACCTCACAAAAGAAATCGAAATAAACGTGACGTTCTTGAGCAAACTTTATAAAAACAGAAGACGAGTCCAATACATGCCATGCCCTTATTTGATGTAAATAGACCCGACATTTAATTTCGGAAACTTAAAATAACATTTCCGTTAACAAGTTTAAAAATACAAAAAAAAAATCGTGTAAAGTCGCGCCGAAAAAAGAAAATTACTCAGCAAAACCTAGAAAAAGACAAGAAAATATAAAAATTAATAAAGTTAAATAATTATCAAAAAATAAACTTGTAGAGGGTGGTGGTTGATACCCAGGTACTCCCATACACCAGTCTATGGTGTATAATTAAAAAATGACTATACTCTTGTAGGAGTGAAACAAAAGAGGAACAAATGCAGTAATGTGTGTGATTTAAAATTGTATTTGGAGCGCATTGGCGTGGGTGGTGTCCTATTTATAATTTAATTGAAAGCGATTTTGACGTTGCAATTTGTGCGCCACGGGCCATTGAAGGCTAGCTGGAATTGATTGATTTCACAGCTGCAGAGTAACGCCATCATGCGTACAACGTGCAAAAAACAGCAGCTTCGTTTCGGAGTAAGTAAACCTCGGGACGTTACCTGTTGTTCTGTCCTGCTCTGCAATTCGACTTTTTTACATAGAAACTAAAGAATAGGTGCAACGAATATTCCTAGGATTGTCAAATTGCTTTTGTAACGGAAACACTATAAGACAGGGGTGTCAAATGAGTTCTGCCATTATCCACCACAGCCAAACCCGACAACATGATGATCCACCAAATGCGAATAGTAAACATATTGGACACGCTTGAATTTTTATGGTGCTTTATTTATGTAAAGGTACCCTCCAACATATTGTTAACTTTGTAAAAGTCAAAGGGAAGTGTGCTACAGCACCAAGATTGTTTCAGTGAGAAAAATGATGAGTTGGTTAAGACCAGGGGCCGGCAACCTTTTTCTAGTCGCGGTTCAACACCAAACTCAGAAAGGTCTTTGTGGGCCGCACAAAATGTTAACTCAGAATTGTGTTATTAAAATGTTAGAACAACTTTTAATCAGGCGGACCTCGGATCTTTTGGAGGCAGTAAAGTGTTGGCGCAAAGCGAGAGAAAAGGCGTTGTTTGGTTTAAAATTCGAGCCCAAACTTCGTCATCCTTACTAATAATTAAAAGTGTAATAAAACTTCTTTGAAGAAACGCGATAACTTTAATAGTTAATCTTTGTTTAGTGTTTGCTAACCTTGAAGTCAGGGCGCACGTGGCGAGCGAGCGAGCGCGAATTTTTCTTAGGTATACCGGCATTTCTTTTAAATTTCTTGCAAGTTTTTATTACATTGCCGAAAATACAAAATGTTTAAAAATATATGTCCAATATTTTTTAATGCTATTTCCATTAACGGTAACGAAACGCTGATCTATTTCAAAGGACCGCATCAAAACGTAAACAAGCCGGACGAAGAAAGATGATTCGCGCGAAGCGGGGAAATTTTTTAAACTTACGTAGTTAAAATAGTCAAAAAGTATTTAAAATTGACTCGTATCTAGTTTGGAGGGGGAGCGGTGGGCGGCATGAATGACATTAGCGGGGCGCATCCGGCCGGGAGGCTGTAGGTTGCCGATCGACCCATGTTTCAAACTTTAGGTCGCTGATCGATATCCTCAAACGCTCACATTAGTATTTGGGAGTCTCGTTTTAAATTTGATTTTTTTGCAAAATCCATCAACACTGATAATTGGTATATATTTATTTTTTCAAGACTACATTAGTAGATCCGAACAAAACGCTGAGATCCGGAACCGGATCGCGATCAGCCATTTGAACATGACCGCTATAAGAGATTATTATAAGGAAGAAAACGCGAAAACCTAAAATAAAAGCATTAGAATAACATCAGAAACAAGAGATTACCACTCAACAGGCAGAACGTGCTGCCTCGAATTGTAATTCACATATTTTGATTCTTTTCTCGCAGTGTTGCTTTGTATCTGAGCTTGTTTGATTCGCCTTTGCATTGCATGAGAATATAAAGCACAACCTCTAGACACCGCGTATTGCTTCATGGCGTTACACCTGACAACTGTTGTGAGAGACGTCATAAAGCACCATCCATGTTGTCTAACCGTACGGTGGCACGCTACAACTAGGTCAAAAAATACTTTCTTCTGCGGATATCGGGTATTATCTATCTATGAAAGTTTTGACAACCTGCAATGATATTTCGTGAAAAAAAAAAAAATTTTTTTATTAACATAAATGAAAAGTTTTTTTCTATTAACATTTTAATTCATTTGCTGTCGCGAATTTCATCAAAGCTGAAAGACGTGTCCATTGTAATCAACAGGAATCGATAATGACACGATGACCTGCTAAATGTTCGTGCTGCTGTTTTTTGTACTGTAGCCTAGATTTTTTGGTAAGTTTGTATGAATTTTGTGGTATCTCGTTCGACTAGTTTAAATTTGAACAACATGCGGTTAATTGATTTTCATTTTATTATTTTCGGAACTGTAGATTCCGCAGGAAACATTTTTTAAATTTATTTATTCACTGAGTATTAAAAGTAACCGTTTGCAAAACAACTGAATTTTATTCTATTAAATGTTCATTATTTGCGATAAATTTATTATTCATTTGCTCACAATAGACTATTTCGTTAATTCATAAACCCTTTTTATGGAAAGTTAAGCTTAAGCTTAAAGCTGCTTATAAACAGCGAATTATGAACCGCGGGGAAATGGATTTATAAGATCGTAAATCTGAGGTTTTTGTGACAACGTTCCTTCGCAGAGTTTCGCTTTCTTTAAATTTGGTAATATTTATTAGATTACGCAATCATTTACGACTGTATCTTTACGTAACACCTTTTGAACACGAACGTTTGCCAATAAGTAAGTTGCTTATTACTCGATGCGTACCCAAGATCTTGGTACGATGAGAAATCTCAAGATGTTTCCGACAGAGCTTGGGTACGATTCTAAGTCACTCGATGCGTACCCAAGATCTTGGTACGATGAGAAATCTCAAGATGTTTCCGACAGAGCTTGGTACGATTCTAAGTCACTCGATCCGTACCCAAGATCTTGGTACGATGATAAATCTCAAGATGTTTCCGACAGAGCTTGGTACGATTCTAAGTCACTCGATGCGTACCCAAGATCTTGGTACGATGACAAATCTCAAGATGTTTCCGACAGAGCTTGGTACGATTCTAAGTCACTCGATGCGCATCCAAGATCTTGGTACGATACCACATCATCTAATGCATATATCCGGTCGTGGTATGATACAGGAAAGGATATCGGCAACTAATTTCGTAAGGAACTGTATATATTTTGATGAAAGAATAGTTTTACAATTTTGATGCATAATTTAAATTGTGTTATTTTTAGATTACCGCTCAACCTGGAGTGTTGTTTGCTCGAGTGGAAATCTTTGTACATTTCTATATAACCAAGAACATTTCTATATAACCAAGAGCTTTTGAATTTTCAGTAATAAAATAAATGCATTTATCCTGGGAGGTTCTGTATCAATCTTCTCTAGGTTTTCACCGGACCATAAAAACTAACCTACAAAACAGTTTTAAATAGACAAAACAGTTCATACTAAGATAATTCAAAGGCTGGTAAAAGTTTTGAGAAGGGACACAGTCACACAAAAGCACAAAATATTTTATATTTGAAACAAACGCTTACATAAATAGCTAACATTAACTAAACCATTATTCTCTTATGGTTGATTTTAAGCCTTTAATTAAAATCTGGGCATTTTCCCTCCGATTAATATTGTAATTGGAACGTTTTTTTGCAGATCCTATAATATAGGGAATAAGGCTGTTAAAAATATTTGACGTTAATTCCTTGTCGAAAAGTTCGCCGCCTTTGTGAATGCAATGAACAATAGCATTTCTGTCGTATATATTGCAGAATGTTCCGCAAGATTTTGAACAAAATTATCACAACTATGCAAATCCTATTTAATCGTGCAGCGCGACGAAATTGAAATTCTGGGGCAAAACAATTTAATGGCGATATGAACAGTTGATATTAACGTCTATAATACGTGGCTTCAGAAAACGTAATCGAGAATGGTACAGCATACTAATTATAAAACAATGATTAGGTAGGTGGCCACAGCTTTAAAATACGGTAATCTGGGATGATCCCGCACAATATTACAGTTATAACCACTGTAATAAATACTTTACATATTTCATACCACGTTAAAGACGACATTAGATTAAAACTGTTAGATACCCTAACGAACCAGGGGAACGCCGGGCATTTCTTCTAGTATAATATCTCCAAAATAAATCAAACATTACACAGTAATATACAAATTTCAAACTGCCTCCATAGCACAAATACCAAAACACCGCCAAAAGAAATTCATTTTTTTCTTTGTAAATTCGGTTATGCTAGATCAGGGGTTCCTAACCTTTTTTGTATGTTTTACCCCTTTAACAAAGATAAATATCAGATTTACCCCCCATTATATAAAATAGTTCTCATCTATGCGAAAAAGGAAAGTAACAAATTACATCAGGTATAATCAATGCGACGGGTTCCCTTGCGTTTGGCAACGAGTTGTTGTCAAAACATTCCAGTTTGGTCTATTTTTTCATTTCAGAATGGACAGTTTTGACTAAGAAACGCTAGTTTTTGCTCATCATAATTGGATGAGAATTTGCTAGGTGCCTTTTCAAAGGAGCCGATTTCATTGTAATGTTTAAAAATGTTTCCACCCACGAGACACACTGAGGAACTTAAAGACCATTCTCAATAAAATATGTAAATCTAAAATTAAAACAATTTTTCTGATACTTTCTCTTCTTTAGGGAAACGCCATTTTTAAGATTGCATTTTTTGTTACTTTTACAGACTATAATAATCAGTCAATGAGTTCTTTAAAGCCTTAATCATTGGACTAAAAAGATCAACAATAAACTAACTTGGCCAGTTAAGCCGTACCCAGTGACAAAATTAGGCAATCACATGTATAACCAGCACTGAAATTTCAAAAACTGTATCGGAACTTTCAAAACTGCTCGCAGACACGTTCTCCAGTGGTCTCCAATCTTTGAAATAAGCGACCCCAATTTAAATAAGATGTAATCAGAATTTACATTGCGACCCCATTTTGGAGACAATTATAGGCAATGTTAAAACAAGTGCTAGAATGCAGCAGAACGGGCACCTACTTCGCCGGGGAGTGAAGTGAAAAATTTTTTTAGCGATAAGTCTCTTCGCCTGTTTGTGTTTCTAAGTGGATATGCTTTCTAATTTGGCCTGTTGAATGCAACCTCAGAAAACGCGGATGTTTTACTAGAAATCAACAGCATTTGTTATGATGTTACAAATGAGGGACGATTTTAAACATAAACTAAATACATAAATCGTACTAAAACATTACGAATATGGTGAGTTATGGCGACCCCACAAAAATTTTAGGCGACCTCTTGAGATCGCGACCCACAGGTTGGAGACCACTGCCTTAATCTATGACGTGACTGCCGAAGAACTTGATTTATTCAAACAGTAAATGACGTATTAAAGAAGTAACTGAAAGATAAGGATATTTTCACGAAACTAAAAAAATGATCAATTAGCGAAGCATAACGTTATCGATACAAGGCGATAAAAAATCAATAGGGTACTATAGGCTAGCTTCAAACAAGCAGTTGTAGGAAACTGTGCTACCAATACCTTCAGCTGGCAATATTTTTCTGTCTCGTCAGCTGATGTGGATATTTTGATTGATAGTTAATTTACCCCCTAAAGTGAGGAAATTTACCTCCAGGGGTAAATTTACCCCCGGTTAAGAAAGGCTGTGCTAGATCAAACATCAAAGATAACTCGAGGCGTGGAATTTTCGACCTGGGTTTTAACAGCCGCACTGCGTTATATAATCCTATGTTAGCAACGGATATAAAGATAGTACGGCTGAGCACCTCGTAAATTCCTCGTTAAGGTGCGTGCAAAGTCGAGTGAGCAGAAGTGCAGTTCGGGCTCAGCGTAGGCTTGTTAAACCGCCTTGGCTGTAAAAACACAGCGAGAAGGCCTCAAAGTGGGCCATGTGGGTTATGCGGTTGCATTCTAAGCGTGGCTTGGGTATCATTGATTAATCCATCATCACAGCTTGGTTGGTCGGATATTCATTGCTGTTGCCAAACAAATACTTCTGAACATCTTTTTGATATTTTCTATGTTTTACATACAGCTTCTAACGTTTTGGGTTTAATAGTAGCTCATATATTCGTAAACTGAACGACACAGCACAATAGAAAATATATTTGCAGCCCATGTTTTTAACTGACATACCTGGGCAAACATAATTTAAATACAACTGAGGAGCAAACTATATAGCTTTAGATCTATTCTCTTTGCCAATAAGCGCAATTTTCTGGTTTATTTAATTTTATCTTCTATCCGTGATTATATCTTTGAATATTCTGATGAACTGTCAGGCCTCGCGTCTTTCTGCTTCGTGCATTCAAAACGTTTATTTTGCAAAATATAAACTAGTTTTCCAAAAAAAAAATTCCTTAAAAAAAAAAAACACGTAAATGTTTTGTAACGTATGGAGGCGCGAGCACTAATGCAATGTTTTACTTTTCGTAATGTGTTTGGCGTCATGCGAAGTTGTTATTTCTGCTTTTAAGCTTTTTTAAGCTCTCCTTCTCCAAACTGCCAGGTGAAACCTCGTATATTTACTGCAAAATGTGGTTATGGATTTGCGATTTGCAAGTTTCTGAGCTTGAAATTTGATTAGTTTCTTAGTGTTTTGTTAACTTTCAGTTATATTTGGTACTTTTTACGTTCGTTTGGACTATGTTTAAACAAAACAATTTGGTAAAAGTTGATCGAGATTCAGGTTTTACACAAGGGCTGTACACCGGACCGTCGTGTCCTTTTTAAAACTATATGTTTTGCTAACTTTAATAATGCAACTGCAATATTCGCGCGAACCTTCGACTTTCTATTTTTGCCCCCTCCTTTTTTGTAGACATATTTTTAATTTGAAATCTCTTTAAAATTTAGTATAATTCATTGAATACCGGGTTTATTCAAATAACAATTTTTGCAAACTCTGATAGACATTTTGTTACAACGCTTCTTAAAAATATTTATTTTAATTTTATTTGATAACAGACTCGCGCAGCCTGAATTGGGATTTTTATCCGTACGCAAATCAAAAACAGTCTTTGAAAAATGACCATACAGAAACACAGTTTATTTTATGATGTTCTTCGCATTTTTTTGCTTGGTTGGAATGTCCTCGTAACATGTGTTTCAAATTCTGATATACTTATCGGGAGCGCAAGACACAAGAGAATTACAAAGGGGATCGATAGAGCAAAAGGTTAAAAACCACTGCGTTAGACAAATGCAATTTCCCGATGACATCCTAATCTGTCGTTCGTTTTTGTAATTTCTAAAATCGACATTTATGTATAGGATGAAAACTTACTTTAAAGTCGTGTTTTTATCACTTTGAAGTCTTGTTTTTATCACCGTAATATCGGCAGTGTAAGATTGGCATCAGATTTCGACTTTGATCCGATATTATCGTCCAACACCAGTAAACCTAATTAGCTTGTTCCTATTTTAAGTTTTTTTCATTTAATTTATAAATGATATCCACCTCTCCAATTTCCTTGACAAGAAGTTAAGTACGTTTTCAAAGATAACAATTACACCCATCGTTTTAATTTGTTTGGCAAAGTGCACGGTTGAAATTCATTACAGTGACGGAGCAAAAACTAAATAATGGAAATTCCTTGCCGAATAATTTTATTTGTTTTACTTGTGGCCACGTGCATGTCAATAAGTGAAGGTAAGTTTTTATTGCCTTATCTGTGAAAGTTTTTTAAAGTCAATAAAGTATTTTAACACTGTGGCTTAATATTTCCAAACTTGTTGGAAGATCAGGTGCTGTGTGGAAAAATAAATTGCTGCGCCGCAATTGGTTTTGTGTGAACTCATGCTTTACATCTTGGTTTGAGGTAGGCGACATCAACGAGGCAGATTTGTTATTCGGTGCATTCAAACCTACTGCAGTAGAACATGGCTATCATCGGGTTATACTTGCCAATACGCCAGACGTAAGGACGTTTGATTTACTTTGTATATACGTTGTTTAACAAACGTTTTCAACACCAAGTTGTTGGCAGTAATGTCAGTGATAGAATAGAGTAGACGTTAAATGAATTGCCAAAATAATTTCTCTCTCTATAACTTTGCATGTTGCTACAAGCCTACAGCAGCAAACCAATCCTGTTGAATGACTTGACCTAAGTGCACTTAGGTTACTAAATAAGCTTCTAAATAAGTTTGCTTAACTTAAATCTTTTGGACAGATGACGTGAGTTTAACTGATTTATCTTTGTCAATCAGTTTTTTATTTGATAAATTAAGGTAATTATTCTAATTTTGCACATAATAAAATTGGCTTTCTGTATGCTGCGTTTTTTCTTTATTTTTTAGTTTTTTTTTTTTTGCAGTTGTTTTTTACGTAAAGTTTAATTATTAACAGTTGTTAATCTACTTTTTAATCAATTTAGATTTTAGGATCGAATCGCTACGTTAAATCGGAAATCATGGCACAAATGCCATATTTGAGATCGGCACTGATACCACATTAGTATCGGACGAGTAACGATAGTACCACTTGGCATTGAAAGCAGGTTCGATCCAATATTATCGAGCATTTCTACTCGAAAATGGATGTGGCATACATTTTTGATAAAACCTTTCAACAGATTAAAATAATTCGCCGTTGATCCAAAAAAACATTCAGTCAGGTTATTGCGAACTCGTATTAATCTTATCCACCAGGTGCTGAGCAAATTTTATGTTTTTGCAGATCCTGTTCCCTGCTTTCACTGCCAGTACTTTGTGTGCAGACGTGTTAAATCGTGTCAATCGATTTTTCGCCATCGTTTCTTCTGCTGAATTCATCTGCTACCACAGGCTGCTTAATCCGCAAGCCATTTCAGCTCCTGTACCAAAGAGTTTTTTTCACACTTTACCCAACATTGATACAAAACAGTTAATAACTTAACCAGCAATCTGCGTATAACGATCGTTTTAATCAAAGATCGCTTGTCACCAACTTTTTGCCAGCAAGTTCTTTCTTTTGCGCCCTTGATTTGTAAATAAAATTTCCAAATACAAAATTTTAACTTTTAGCAATAGACATTGCCTTTTTTGTAAAATCAGCGTAAGTGCAGTCAATTTGCTTGAACGTGTATCACAAGGGTGGAATATATATCTTCATTTGTCTTGTCGTAAAAATAAAAAAGGTTATACCGATAATTCATTCAAACAGCGAAATAATATCATTTTCCACATTACCGTACAATATCTATCCATGAGGGTGGAAATGTAGTTTATCTAATAAGGTTTTGATGCAAAGTTCCAATTAAGACGTTGGGGGTTCCCAACCTTTTTTACATCTTAGCCCCCTATGAAAAATTTGAGGAATCAATGCCCCCATATTTTTCTAAACGTTTTAAAAAAATAAGAAACTTCATTTTAAATGATAATACTGTTAACCTGTAGTTAGTTTAGAATAATAAAATGATATAAATACAACACCAGGGACGTGCAGTCAGGGGAAGCAGGTGAGACACTGCCTCACTTGTCAACATCTGGCAAAGCAAAAGATCAAGCAAAAGTTATATCAGTTATATTTAGGTTTCTATACCTAAATCGTGCTTTATTTTTCTTCTATTTCTGTTGCGTTATTCATATCAAGCGTTCACGCGGTCAAAATCATTAAAATACGCGAAGAGAGGCAACGCCAAACCGTGACTCTCTTCACAAAAGTGCCATACACTGCATTATGCGTGCCTTTTTGTTTCGCAAATTCTCTCGGAAAACATGATGAACGATTTAGCTATGTTTTGAGGCATGCCTCAATTGTGAGTTGTGACGTCCAAGCTATAAAACTTTTCTTCGTCCAGCTTGAATGCCCGCATCCATAGTACGTGTACATTGACTTCTTGCAGTGTAAGCTCTAAAGTTAAGGTCATAATTAAAGGCAGACCTGATGCAAATTTAAAAGTTTTGCATCAGACGACTGGACAAAAAAATAACACACAACTTAAGAGATTGGTAAAAAAGAAGTGGATGTGTGGCTGTCACAGGCGTAGCCAGGGGGCCATGGCCACCCAAAAATTTATAAATATTGTACTCTTAAAAATAATTTGTTTTGTAGCTTTTATGAGCAGTAGTCTATCACAACAGTCGACCACAGGCATGCCACACCTTCGATTGTCATTGACAGTTACGTCATAAATGATGTAGTCATTGTTACGTTTGCTATATTAATGTAATTTTACTACTTTTTTTCCATTTTTTTTGCTCTCTGAATGGTTTTTGAGTGTTTTTTTTTAATTTTCAATAGTACGATACCGATTTTGTGGTTGTTAAAAAAAACTGGACTCGAAAAATTTTGTGCCTCACCATCTAGAAACCTCACCGCATCCTCACCGCACGTCACACAATAAACATGATGGTACATTATTTATTTATTACTAGGGCGATATTTTGTTACTTTTTTCAAGTCAAAGTCGATCAAATATGCACACAAATCGTTTACAAAAGAAAAAAACTCTAGTAAGATTTTTAAAACAGTCGTTCAATTAAAATTATATCGTAAAAAATAGCTTTGAGTATTATATTCAACGACATTTTAACTGTATTATGTCTTCTTAATATAGGGTATACGAGCTTGCAGAATTACCCAGGCCTAGTTTATCGCATTGGGCTCACCTCGAACTTCGTTTTGCATTACAGTTTGTTTATCTGATTTGGACAAACTTATTGAACAATATCTGTTGTCTTTTTCACTTGTGAATTGCAATTATCCAATTTCCTATTTAGACAGGGGTCCACAGTAATTTTATGGAATAATTTTTATGTTGTGTTTCAACTGTTAACACAATATTTTTCTACAACAATCAGCGTTTAGTTTGTTTGTATTTTTCAAATGACGAAAATAATAACTAAGCATTTTCACGAGTTTTGCTTAAACGCGAAAGTGTAACTGATTTGCAATCGCCCATTGTCAGTAAAGCATCTATAAAACGTGTGGTTGACGATGCCAAGACACGAATGGAGTACTTAAAACAACAATATGGGGTTTAAATCAAATGTAGTTCTTATCTAAAAGGTTAAAATTTGGTCAAAAAATATATTTTTTGGTCAAAATGTCTTACAAATTCAGTTAATGTTATGGTTGAACTTGTTTTTGCTCTGACAATGTCCTAATTGAGGGCTTAATGGTGGAAAAACCCAGCCGCATGTCATACTAACTATCCAACACATTGCGCTGCTTCGTCTTCAGAAGTAACATTGTTGAAAACCCATATTCATAACGATATGTTGATGGAAAAGGCAGCAGCAATGGCATGACAATATCATTAGGCTTACTGTCCTTGTCAAAGCTAAATCGGGTTGTCGTCTTTATTGCGGCCTTTTGGTTCGTTAAATTTTATTTATTTTTTTGTTATAGTGGAGACTTAGAGATATTAAACTGAAAAAATGTATTTTTAACTTTTTTTATGGGGCCCCTTGAAAAAGGCTCATGGGCCCCTAGGGAACCATGGCCCTCAGGATGTTTTAGTGTTATGTTGTTTCAACAAAGTAAGCAATTCAAAGTTGTTTATAATTTGCGTTTGTTTGTATATTATATGTTACATAATTAATGCTCTTATTTCAGTTAGATTTTTTGGGAAAATCTAGACAAATTAACTGGGCGTTAATACGTTAAACTATATGTGCCATAAAACTACTCGCCGAAGTATTGGTTGCGTTGGCCTAAAACTGTACACGCCTGCATTAATATGTATAAAACGAGAAATTAGTAAGGTACATCTGCGCATAGCTGTTGTAGTTTATATATAACCTACATCAATGTTATCCAAATATTTAACAATTCTTTTTACTTCAGGGGCCAATGTTTCATGCTGGATCTGCAGCTAACTCTAGGCGATCTCTGCCTAATAAAACACACTAGTTATACAAATATCTAAATTTAATATATAAGTTATTATTTTAAAAGCAACGCCCTAGCTGACAATTAAAGCGCAGTGCTCCAGTATTACTTAAAAGTTACTTAATTATGGGCGGATCCGGGACACGGCCAGAAACAACTCAGATATAACGTCATAATTTGACGTCACAAAAGAAATCGAAATAAACCTGGTGTTCTTGAGCAAACTTTATGAAACAGAAGACGAGTCCAAATCATGCCCCTATTTGATGTTAATAGGCCCGACATGTAATCTCGGAAACTTAAAATAACATTTCCGTTAACAAGTTTCAAAATACAAAAAAAAATCGTGTAAAGTCGCGCCGAAAAAAGAAAATTACTCAGCAAAACCTAGAAAAATGCAAGAAAATAAAAAAATTAATAAAGTTAAATAATTATCAAAAAATAAACTTGTAGAGGGTGGTGGTTGATACCCAGGTACTCCCATACACCAGCCTATGGTGTATAATTAAAAAATGACTATACTCTTGTAGGAGTGAAACAAAAGAGGAACAAATGCAGTAATGTGTGTGATTTAAAATTGTATTTGGAGCGCATTGGCGTGGGTGGTGTCCTATTTATGATTTAATTGAAAGCGATTTTGACGTTGCAATTTGTGCGCCACGGGCAATTGAAGGCTAGCAAATTGAAGGCTAGCTGGAATTGATTGATTTCACAGCTGCAGAGTAACGCCATCATGCGTACAACGTGCAAAAAACAGCAGCTTCGTTTCGGAGTAAGTAAACCTCGGGACGTTACCTGTTGTTCTGTCCTGCTCTGCAATTCGACTTTTTTACATAGAAACTAAAGAATAGGTGCAACGAATATTCCTAGGATTGTCAAATTGCATTTGTAACGGAAACACTATAAGACAGGGGTGTCAAATGAGTTCTGCCATTATCCACCACAGCCAAACCCGACAACATGATGATCCACCAAATGCGAATAGTAAACATATTGGACACGCTTGAATTTTTATGGTGCTTTATTTATGTAAAGGTACCCTACAACATATTGTTAACTTTGTAAAAGTCAAAGGGAAGTGTGCTACAGCACCAAGATTGTTTCAGTGAGAAAAATGATGAGTTGGTTAAGACCAGGGGCCGGCAACCTTTTTCTAGTCGCGGTTCAACACCAAACTCAGAAAGGTCTTTGTGGGCCGCACAAAATGTTAACTCAGAATTGTGTTATTAAAATGTTAGAACAACTTTTAATCAGGCGGACCTCGGATCTTTTGGAGGCAGTAAAGTGTTGGCGCAAAGCGAGAGAAAAGGCGTTGTTTGGTTTAAAATTCGAGCCCAAACTTCGTCATCCTTACTAATAATTAAAAGTGTAATAAAACTTCTTTGAAGAAACGCGATAACTTTAATAGTTAATCTTTGTTTAGTGTTTGCTAACCTTGAAGTCAGGGCGCACGTGGCGAGCGAGCGAGCGCGAATTTTTCTTAGGTATACCGGCATTTCTTTTAAATTTCTTGCAAGTTTTTATTACATTGCCGAAAATACAAAATGTTTAAAAATATATGTCCAATATTTTTTATTGCTATTTCCATTAACGGTAACGAAACGCTGATCTATTTCAAAGGACCGCATCAAAACGTAAACAAGCCGGACGAAGAAAGATGATTCGCGCGAAGCGGGGAAATTTTTTAAACTTACGTAGTTAAAATAGTCAAAAAGTATTTAAAATGGACTCGTATCTAGTTTGGAGGGGGAGCGGTGGGCCGCATGAATGACATTAGCGGGGCGCATCCGGCCGGGAGGCTGTAGGTTGCCGATCGACCCATGTTTCAAACTTTAGGTCGCTGATCGATATCCTCAAACGCTCACATTAGTATTTGGGAGTCTCGTTTTAAATTTGATTTTTTTGCAAAATCCATCAACACTGATAATTGGTATATATTTATTTTTTCAAGACTACATTAGTAGATCCGAACAAAACGCTGAGATCCGGAACCGGATCGCGATCAGCCATTTGAACATGACCGCTATAAGAGATTATTATAAGGAAGAAAACGCGAAAACCTAAAATAAAAGCATTAGAATAACATCAGAAACAAGAGATTACCACTCAACAGGCAGAACGTGCTGCCTCGAATTGTAATTCACATATTTTGATTCTTTTCTCGCAGTGTTGCTTTGTATCTGAGCTTGTTTGATTCGCCTTTGCATTGCATGAGAATATAAAGCACAACCTCTAGACACCGCGTATTGCTTCATGGCGTTACACCTGACAACTGTTGTGAGAGACGTCATAAAGCACCATCCATGTTGTCTAACCGTACGGTGGCACGCTACAACTAGGTCAAAAAATACTTTCTTCTGCGGATATCGGGTATTATCTATCTATGAAAGTTTTGACAACCTGCAATGATATTTCGTGAAAAAAAAAATTTTTTTTTATTAACATAAATGAAAAGTTTTTTTCTATTAACATTTTAATTCATTTGCTGTCGCGAATTTCAAGCTGAAAGACGTGTCCATTGTAATCAACAGGAATCGATAATGACACGATGACCTGCTAAATGTTCGTGCTGCTGTTTTTTGTACTGTAGCCTAGATTTTTTGGTAAGTTTGTATGAATTTTGTGGTATCTCCGCAGGAAACATTTTTTAAATTTATTTATTCACTGAGTATTAAAAGTAACCGTTTGCAAAACAACTGAATTTTATTCTATTAAATGTTCATTATTTGCGATAAATTTATTATTCATTTGCTCACAATAGACTATTTCGTTAATTCATAAACCCTTTTTATGGAAAGTTAAGCTTAAGCTTAAAGCTGCTTATAAACAGCGAATTATGAACCGCGGGGAAATGGATTTATAAGATCGTAAATCTGAGGTTTTTGTGACAACGTTCCTTCGCAGAGTTTCGCTTTCTTTAAATTTGGTAATATTTATTAGATTACGCAATCATTTACGACTGTATCTTTACGTAACACCTTTTGAACACGAACGTTTGCCAATAAGTAAGTTGCTTATTACTCGATGCGTACCCAAGATCTTGGTACGATGAGAAATCTCAAGATGTTTCCGACAGAGCTTGGTACGATTCTAAGTCACTCGATCCGTACCCAAGATCTTGGTACGATGATAAATCTCAAGATGTTTCCGACAGAGCTTGGTACGATTCTAAGTCACTCGATGCGTACCCAAGATCTTGGTACGATGACAAATCTCAAGATGTTTCCGACAGAGCTTGGTACGATTCTAAGTCACTCGATGCGCATCCAAGATCTTGGTACGATACCACATCATCTAATGCATATATCCGGTCGTGGTATGATACAGGAAAGGATATCGGCAACTAATTTCGTAAGGAACTGTATATATTTTGATGAAAGAATAGTTTTACAATTTTGATGCATAATTTAAATTGTGTTATTTTTAGATTACCGCTCAACCTGGAGTGTTGTTTGCTCGAGTGGAAATCTTTGTACATTTCTATATAACCAAGAACATTTCTATATAACCAAGAGCTTTTGAATTTTCAGTAATAAAATAAATGCATTTATCCTGGGAGGTTCTGTATCAATCTTCTCTAGGTTTTCACCGGACCATAAAAACTAACCTACAAAACAGTTTTAAATAGACAAAACAGTTCATACTAAGATAATTCAAAGGCTGGTAAAAGTTTTGAGAAGGGACACAGTCACACAAAAGCACAAAATATTTTATATTTGAAACAAACGCTTACATAAATAGCTAACATTAACTAAACCATTATTCTCTTATGGTTGATTTTAAGCCTTTAATTAAAATCTGGGCATTTTCCCTCCGATTAATATTGTAATTGGAACGTTTTTTTGCAGATCCTATAATATAGGGAATAAGGCTGTTAAAAATATTTGACGTTAATTCCTTGTCGAAAAGTTCGCCGCCTTTGTGAATGCAATGAACAATAGCATTTCTGTCGTATATATTGCAGAATGTGTCGTAGGATTTTGAACAAAATTATCACAACTATGCAAATCCTATTTAATCGTGCAGCGCGACGAAATTGAAATTCTGGGGCAAAACAATTTAATGGCGATATGAACAGTTGATATTAACGTCTATAATACGTGGCTTCAGAAAACGTAATCGAGAATGGTACAGCATACTAATTATAAAACAATGATTAGGTGGCCACAGCTTTAAAATACGGTAATCTGGGATGATCCCGCACAATATTACAGTTATAACCACTGTAATAAATACTTTACATATTTCATACCACGTTAAAGACGACATTAGATTAAAACTGTTAGATACCCTAACGAACCAGGGGAACGCCGGGCATTTCTTCTAGTATAATATCTCCAAAATAAATCAAACATTACACAGTAATACAAATTTCAAACTGCCTCCATAGCACAAATACCAAAACACCGCCAAAAGAAATTCATTTTTTTCTTTGTAAATTCGGTTATGCTAGATCAGGGGTTCCTAACCTTTTTTGTATGTTTTACCCCTTTAACAAAGATAAATATCAGATTTACCCCCCATTATATAAAATAGTTCTCATCTATGCGAAAAAGGAAAGTAACAAATTACATCAGGTATAATCAATGCGACGGGTTCCCTTGCGTTTGGCAACGAGTTGTTGTCAAAACATTCCAGTTTGGTCTATTTTTTCATTTCAGAATGGACAGTTTTGACTAAGAAACGCTAGTTTTTGCTCATCATAATTGGATGAGAATTTGCTAGGTGCCTTTTCAAAGGAGCCGATTTCATTGTAATGTTTAAAAATGTTTCCACCCACGAGACACACTGAGGAACTTAAAGACCATTCTCAATAAAATATGTAAATCTAAAATTAAAACAATTTTTCTGATACTTTCTCTTCTTTAGGGAAACGCCATTTTTAAGATTGCATTTTTTGTTACTTTTACAGACTATAATAATCAGTCAATGAGTTCTTTAAAGCCTTAATCATTGGACTAAAAAGATCAACAATAAACTAACTTGGCCAGTTAAGCCGTACCCAGTGACAAAATTAGGCAATCACATGTATAACCAGCACTGAAATTTCAAAAACTGTATCGGAACTTTCAAAACTGCTCGCAGACACGTTCTCCAGTGGTCTCCAATCTTTGAAATAAGCGACCCCAATTTAAATAAGATGTAATCAGAATTTACATTGCGACCCCATTTTGGAGACAATTATAGGCAATGTTAAAACAAGTGCTAGAATGCAGCAGAACGGGCACCTACTTCGCCGGGGAGTGAAGTGAAAAATTTTTTTAGCGATAAGTCTCTTCGCCTGTTTGTGTTTCTAAGTGGATATGCTTTCTAATTTGGCCTGTGGAATGCAACCTCAGAAAACGCGGATGTTTTACTAGAAATCAACAGCATTTGTTATGATGTTACAAATGAGGGACGATTTTAAACATAAACTAAATACATAAATCGTACTAAAACATTACGAATATGGTGAGTTATGGCGACCCCACAAAAATTTTAGGCGACCTCTTGAGATCGCGACCCACAGGTTGGAGACCACTGCCTTAATCTATGACGTGACTGCCGAAGAACCTGATTTATTCAAACAGTAAATGACGTATTAAAGAAGTAACTGAAAGATAAGGATATTTTCACGAAACTAAAAAAATGATCAATTAGCGAAGCATAACGTTATCGATACAAGGCGATAAAAAATCAATAGGGTACTATAGGCTAGCTTCAAACAAGCAGTTGTAGGAAACTGTGCTACCAATACCTTCAGCTGGCAATATTTTTCTGTCTCGTCAGCTGATGTGGATATTTTGATTGATAGTTAATTTACCCCCTAAAGTGAGGAAATTTACCTCCAGGGGTAAATTTACCCCCGGTTAAGAAAGGCTGTGCTAGATCAAACATCAAAGATAACTCGAGGCGTGGAATTTTCGACCTGGGTTTTAACAGCCGCACTGCGTTATATAATCCTATGTTAGCAACGGATATAAAGATAGTACGGCTGAGCACCTCGTAAATTCCTCGTTAAGGTGCGTGCAAAGTCGAGTGAGCAGAAGTGCAGTTCGGGCTCAGCGTAGGCTTGTTAAACCGCCTTGGCTGTAAAAACACAGCGAGAAGGCCTCAAAGTGGGCCATGTGGGTTATGCGGTTGCATTCTAAGCGTGGCTTGGGTATCATTGATTAATCCATCATCACAGCTTGGTTGGTCGGATATTCATTGCTGTTGCCAAACAAATACTTCTGAACATCTTTTTGATATTTTCTATGTTTTACATACAGCTTCTAACGTTTTGGGTTTAATAGTAGCTCATATATTCGTAAACTGAACGACACAGCACAATAGAAAATATATTTGCAGCCCATGTTTTTAACTGACATACCTGGGCAAACATAATTTAAATACAACTGAGGAGCAAACTATATAGCTTTAGATCTATTCTCTTTGCCAATAAGCGCAATTTTCTGGTTCATTTAATTTTATCTTCTATCCGTGATTATATCTTTGAATATTCTGATGAACTGTCAGGCCTCGCGTCTTTCTGCTTCGTGCATTCAAAACGTTTATTTTGCAAAATATAAACTAGTTTTCCAAAAAAAAAATTCCTTAAAAAAAAAAACACGTAAATGTTTTGTAACGTATGGAGGCGCGAGCACTAATGCAATGTTTTACTTTTCGTAATGTGTTTGGCGTCATGCGAAGTTGTTATTTCTGCTTTTAAGCTTTTTTAAGCTCTCCTTCTCCAAACTGCCAGGTGAAACCTCGTATATTTACTGCAAAATGTGGTTATGGATTTGCGATTTGCAAGTTTCTGAGCTTGAAATTTGATTAGTTTCTTAGTGTTTTGTTAACTTTCAGTTATATTTGGTACTTTTTACGTTCGTTTGGACTATGTTTAAACAAAACAATTTGGTAAAAGTTGATCGAGATTCAGGTTTTACACAAGGGCTGTACACCGGACCGTCGTGTCCTTTTTAAAACTATATGTTTTGCTAACTTTAATAATGCAACTGCAATATTCGCGCGAACCTTCGACTTTCTATTTTTGCCCCCTCCTTTTTTGTAGACATATTTTTAATTTGAAATCTCTTTAAAATTTAGTATAATTCATTGAATACCGGGTTTATTCAAATAACAATTTTTGCAAACTCTGATAGACATTTTGTTACAACGCTTCTTAAAAATATTTATTTTAATTTTATTTGATAACAGACTCGCGCAGCCTGAATTGGGATTTTTATCCGTACGCAAATCAAAAACAGTCTTTGAAAAATGACCATACAGAAACACAGTTTATTTTATGATGTTCTTCGCATTTTTTTGCTTGGTTGGAATGTCCTCGTAACATGTGTTTCAAATTCTGATATACTTATCGGGAGCGCAAGACACAAGAGAATTACAAAGGGGATCGATAGAGCAAAAGGTTAAAAACCACTGCGTTAGACAAATGCAATTTCCCGATGACATCCTAATCTGTCGTTCGTTTTTGTAATTTCTAAAATCGACATTTATGTATAGGATGAAAACTTACTTTAAAGTCGTGTTTTTATCACTTTGAAGTCTTGTTTTTATCACCGTAATATCGGCAGTGTAAGATTGGCATCAGATTTCGACTTTGATCCGATATTATCGTCCAACACCAGTAAACCTAATTAGCTTGTTCCTATTTTAAGTTTTTTTCATTTAATTTATAAATGATATCCACCTCTCCAATTTCCTTGACAAGAAGTTAAGTACGTTTTCAAAGATAACAATTACACCCATCGTTTTAATTTGTTTGGCAAAGTGCACGGTTGAAATTCATTACAGTGACGGAGCAAAAACTAAATAATGGAAATTCCTTGCCGAATAATTTTATTTGTTTTACTTGTGGCCACGTGCATGTCAATAAGTGAAGGTAAGTTTTTATTGCCTTATCTGTGAAAGTTTTTTAAAGTCAATAAAGTATTTTAACACTGTGGCTTAATATTTCCAAACTTGTTGGAAGATCAGGTGCTGTGTGGAAAAATAAATTGCTGCGCCGCAATTGGTTTTGTGTGAACTCATGCTTTACATCTTGGTTTGAGGTAGGCGACATCAACGAGGCAGATTTGTTATTCGGTGCATTCAAACCTACTGCAGTAGAACATGGCTATCATCGGGTTATACTTGCCAATACGCCAGACGTAAGGACGTTTGATTTACTTTGTATATACGTTGTTTAACAAACGTTTTCAACACCAAGTTGTTGGCAGTAATGTCAGTGATAGAATAGAGTAGACGTTAAATGAATTGCCAAAATAATTTCTCTCTCTATAACTTTGCATGTTGCTACAAGCCTACAGCAGCAAACCAATCCTGTTGAATGACTTGACCTAAGTGCACTTAGGTTACTAAATAAGCTTCTAAATAAGTTTGCTTAACTTAAATCTTTTGGACAGATGACGTGAGTTTAACTGATTTATCTTTGTCAATCAGTTTTTTATTTGATAAATTAAGGTAATTATTCTAATTTTGCACATAATAAAATTGGCTTTCTGTATGCTGCGTTTTTTCTTTATTTTTTAGTTTTTTTTTTTTGCAGTTGTTTTTTACGTAAAGTTTAATTATTAACAGTTGTTAATCTACTTTTTAATCAATTTAGATTTTAGGATCGAATCGCTACGTTAAATCGGAAATCATGGCACAAATGCCATATTTGAGATCGGCACTGATACCACATTAGTATCGGACGAGTAACGATAGTACCACTTGGCATTGAAAGCAGGTTCGATCCAATATTATCGAGCATTTCTACTCGAAAATGGATGTGGCATACATTTTTGATAAAACCTTTCAACAGATTAAAATAATTCGCCGTTGATCCAAAAAAACATTCAGTCAGGTTATTGCGAACTCGTATTAATCTTATCCACCAGGTGCTGAGCAAATTTTATGTTTTTGCAGATCCTGTTCCCTGCTTTCACTGCCAGTACTTTGTGTGCAGACGTGTTAAATCGTGTCAATCGATTTTTCGCCATCGTTTCTTCTGCTGAATTCATCTGCTACCACAGGCTGCTTAATCCGCAAGCCATTTCAGCTCCTGTACCAAAGAGTTTTTTTCACACTTTACCCAACATTGATACAAAACAGTTAATAACTTAACCAGCAATCTGCGTATAACGATCGTTTTAATCAAAGATCGCTTGTCACCAACTTTTTGCCAGCAAGTTCTTTCTTTTGCGCCCTTGATTTGTAAATAAAATTTCCAAATACAAAATTTTAACTTTTAGCAATAGACATTGCCTTTTTTGTAAAATCAGCGTAAGTGCAGTCAATTTGCTTGAACGTGTATCACAAGGGTGGAATATATATCTTCATTTGTCTTGTCGTAAAAATAAAAAAGGTTATACCGATAATTCATTCAAACAGCGAAATAATATCATTTTCCACATTACCGTACAATATCTATCCATGAGGGTGGAAATGTAGTTTATCTAATAAGGTTTTGATGCAAAGTTCCAATTAAGACGTTGGGGGTTCCCAACCTTTTTTACATCTTAGCCCCCTATGAAAAATTTGAGGAATCAATGCCCCCATATTTTTCTAAACGTTTTAAAAAAATAAGAAACTTCATTTTAAATGATAATACTGTTAACCTGTAGTTAGTTTAGAATAATAAAATGATATAAATACAACACCAGGGACGTGCAGTCAGGGGAAGCAGGTGAGACACTGCCTCACTTGTCAACATCTGGCAAAGCAAAAGATCAAGCAAAAGTTATATCAGTTATATTTAGGTTTCTATACCTAAATCGTGCTTTATTTTTCTTCTATTTCTGTTGCGTTATTCATATCAAGCGTTCACGCAGTCAAAATCATTAAAATACGCGAAGAGAGGCAACGCCAAACCGTGACTCTCTTCACAAAAGTGCCATACACTGCATTATGCGTGCCTTTTTGTTTCGCAAATTCTCTCGGAAAACATGATGAACGATTTAGCTATGTTTTGAGGCATGCCTCAATTGTGAGTTGTGACGTCCAAGCTATAAAACTTTTCTTCGTCCAGCTTGAATGCCCGCATAGTACGTGTACATTGACTTCTTGCAGTTTAAAGCTCTAAAGTTAAGGTCATAATTAAAGGCAGACCTGATGCAAATTTAAAAGTTTTGCATCAGACGACTGGACAAAAAAATAACACACAACTTAAGAGATTGGTAAAAAAGAAGTGGATGTGTGGCTGTCACAGGCGTAGCCAGGGGGCCATGGCCACCCAAAAATTTATAAATATTGTGCTCTTAAAAATAATTTGTTTTGTAGCTTTTATGAGCAGTGGTCTATCACAACAGTCGACCACAGGCATGCCACACCTTCGATTGTCATTCACTGTTACGTCATAAATGATGTAGTCATTGTTACGTTTGCTATATTAATGTAATTTTACTACTTTTTTTCCATTTTTTTTGCTCTCTGAATGGTTTTTGAGTGTTTTTTTTTTAATTTTCAATAGTACGATACCGTTTTTGTGGTTGTTAAAAAAAACTGGACTCGAAAAATTTTGTGCCTCACCATCTAGAAACCTCACCGCATCCTCACCGCACGTCACACAATAAACATGATGGTACATTATTTATTTATTACTAGGGCGATATTTTGTTACTTTTTTCAAGTCAAAGTCGATCAAATATGCACACAAATCGTTTACAAAAGAAAAAAACTCTAGTAAGATTTTCAAAACAGTCGTTCAATTAAAATGTTATCGTAAAAAATAGCTTTGAGTATTATATTCAACGACATTTTAACTGTATTATGTCTTCTTAATATAGGGTATACGAGCTTGCAGAATTACCCAGGCCTAGTTTATCGCATTGGGCTCACCTCGAACTTCGTTTTGCATTACAGTTTGTTTATCTGATTTGGACAAACTTATTGAACAATATCTGTTGTCTTTTTCACTTGTGAATTGCAATTATCCAATTTCCTATTTAGACAGGGGTCCACAGTAATTTTATGGAATAATTTTTATGTTGTGTTTCAACTGTTAACACAACATTTTTCTACAACAATCAGCGTTTAGTTTGTTTGTATTTTTCAAATGACGAAAATAATAACTAAGCATTTTCACGAGTTTTGCTTAAACGCGAAAGTGTAACTGATTTGCAATCGCCCATTGTCAGTAAAGCATCTATAAAACGTGTGGTTGACGATGCCAAGACACGAATGGAGTACTTAAAACAACAATATGGGGTTTAAATCAAATGTAGTTCTTATCTAAAAGGTTAAAATTTGGTCAAAAAATATATTTTTTGGTCAAAATGTCTTACAAATTCAGTTAATGTTATGGTTGAACTTGTTTTTGCTCTGACAATGTCCTAATTGAGGGCTTAATGGTGGAAAAACCCAGCCGCATGTCATACTAACTATCCAACACATTGCGCTGCTTCGTCTTCAGAAGTAATATTGTTGAAAACCCATATTCATAACGATATGTTGATGGAAAAGGCAGCAGCAATGGCATGACAATATCATTAGGCTTACTGTCCTTGTCAAAGCTAAATCGGGTTGTCGTCTTTATTGCGGCCTTTTGGTTCGTTAAATTTTATTTATTTTTTTGTTATAGTGGAGACTTAGAGATATTAAACTGAAAAAATGTATTTTTAACTTTTTTTATGGGGCCCCTTGAAAAAGGCTCATGGGCCCCTAGGGAACCATGGCCCTCAGGATGTTTTAGTGTTATGTTGTTTCAACAAAGTAAGCACTTCAAAGTTGGTTATAATTTGCGTTTGTTTGTATATTATATGTTACATAATTAATGCTCTTATTTCAGTTAGATTTTTTAGGAAAATCTAGACAAATTAACTGGGCGTTAATACGTTTAAATTATATGAGCCGTAAAACTACTCGCCGAAGTATTGGTTGCGTTGGCCTAAAACTGTACACGCCTCCATTAATGTGTATAAAGCGAGAAATTAGTAAGGTACATCTGCGCATAGCTGTTGTAGTTTATATATAACCTACATCAATGTTATCAAAATATTTAACAATTCTTTTTACTTCAGGGGCCAATGTTTCATGTTGGATCTGCAGCTAACTATAGGCGATCATCTCTGCCTAATAAAACACACTAGTTATACAAATATCTAAATTTAATATATAAGTTATTATTTTAAAAGCAACGCCCTAGCTGACAATTAAAGCGCAGTGCTCCAGTATTACTTAAAAGTTACTTAATTATGGGCGGATCCGGGACACGGCCAGAAACAACTCAGATATAACGTCATAATTTGACGTCACAAAAGAAATCGAAATAAACCTGGTGTTCTTGAGCAAACTTTATGAAACAGAAGACGAGTCCAAATCATGCCCCTATTTGATGTTAATAGGCCCGACATGTAATCTCGGAAACTTAAAATAACATTTCCGTTAACAGGTTTAAAAATACAAAAAAAAATCGTGTAAAGTCGCGCCGAAAAAAGAAAATTACTCAGCAAAACCTAGAAAAAGACAAGAAAATATAAAAATTAATAAAGTTAAATAATTATCAAAAAATAAACTTGTAGAGGGTGGTGGTTGATACCCAGGTACTCCCATACACCAGCCTATGGTGTATAATTAAAAAATGACTATACTCTTGTAGGAGTGAAACAAAAGAGGAACAAATGCAGTAATGTGTGTGATTTAAAATTGTATTTGGAGCGCATTGGCGTGGGTGGTGTCCTATTTATAATTTAATTGAAAGCGATTTTGACGTTGCAATTTGTGCGCCACGGGCCATTGAAGGCTAGCTGGAATTGATTGATTTCACAGCTGCAGAGTAACGCCATCATGCGTACAACGTGCAAAAAACAGCAGCTTCGTTTCGGAGTAAGTAAACCTCGGGACGTTACCTGTTGTTCTGTCCTGCTCTGCAATTCGACTTTTTTACATAGAAACTAAAGAATAGGTGCAACGAATATTCCTAGGATTGTCAAATTGCATTTGTAACGGAAACACTATAAGACAGGGGTGTCAAATGATTCCTGCCACGATCCACCACAGCCAAACCCGACAACATGATGATCCACCAAATGCGAATAGTAAACATATTGGACACGCTTGAATTTTTATGGTGCTTTATTTATGTAAAGGTACCCTACAACATATTGTTAACTTTGTAAAAGTCAAAGGGAAGTGTGCTACAGCACCAAGATTGTTTCAGTGAGAAAAATGATGAGTTGGTTAAGACCAGGGGCCGGCAACCTTTTTCTAGTCGCGGTTCAACACCAAACTCAGAAAGGTCTTTGTGGGCCGCACAAAATGTTAACTCAGAATTGTGTTATTAAAATGTTAGAACAACTTTTAATCAGGCGGACCAAAGTGTTGGCGCAAAGCGAGAGAAAACGCGTTGTTTGGTTTAAAATTCGAGCCCAAACTTCGTCATCCTTACTAATAATTAAAAGTGTAATAAAACTTCTTTGAAGAAACGCGATAACTTTAATAGTTAATCTTTGTTTAGTGTTTGCTAACCTTGAAGTCAGGGCGCACGTGGCGAGCGAGCGAGCGCGAATTTTTCTTAGGTATACCGGCATTTCTTTTAAATTTCTTGCAAGTTTTTATTACATTGCCGAAAATACAAAATGTTTAAAAATATATGTCCAATATTTTTAATGCTATTTCCATTAACGGTAACGAAACGCTGATCTATTTCAAAGGACCGCATCAAAACGTAAACAAGCCGGACGAAGAAAGATGATTCGCGCGAAGCGGGGAAATTTTTTAAACTTACGTAGTTAAAATAGTCAAAAAGTATTTAAAATGGACTCGTATCTAGTTTGGAGGGGGAGCGGGGCGCATCCGGCCGGGAGGCTGTAGGTTGCCGATCGACCCATGTTTCAAACTTTAGGTCGCTGATCGATATCCTCAAACGATCACATTAGTATTTGGGAGTCTCGTTTTAAACTTGATTTTTTTGCAAAATCCATCAACACCGATAATTGGTATTCACATGAAAACACTGTAGAAAGTTTATTTTTTCAAGACTACATTAGTAGATCCGAACAAAACGCTGAGAAGATCCGGAACCGGATCGCGATCAGCTATTTGAACATGACCGCTATAAGAGATTATTATAAGGAAGAAAACGCGAAAACCTAAAATAAAAGCATTAAAATAACATCAGAAACAAGAGATTACCACTCAACAGGCAGAACGTGCTGCCTCGAATTGTAATTCACATATTTTGATTCTTTTCTCGCAGTGTTGCTTTGTATCTGAGCCTGTTTGATTCGCCTTTGCATTGCAGGAGAATATAAAGCACAACCTCTAGACACCGCGTATTGCTTCATGGCGTTACACCTGAGAACTGTTGTGAGAGACGTCATAAAGCACCATCCATGTTGTCTAACCGTTTTTTATTAACATAAATAGAAAGTTTTTTTTTATTAACATTTTAATTTATTTGCTGTCGCGAATTTCATTAAAGCTGAAAGACGTGTCCATTGTAATCAAAAGGAATCGATAATGACACGATGACCTGCTAAATGTTCGCGCTGCTGTTTTTTGTACTGTAGCCTAGATTTTTTGGTAAGTTTGTATGAATTTTGTGGTATCTCTTTCGACTAAATTAAATTTGAACAACATGCGGTTAATTGATTTTCATTTTATTATTTTCGGAACTGTAGATTCCGCAGGAAACATTTTTTAAATTTATTTATTCACTGAGTATTAAAAGTAACCGTTTGCAAAACAACTGAATTTTATTCTATTAAATGTTCATTATTTGCGATAAATTTATTATTTATTTGCTCACATTAGACTATTTCGTTAATTCATAAATCCTTTTTATGGAAAGTGTACAATACCACTGGCAAACCGGCAAAACGTTTAACAAATCCTAATACAATCTCTATAAATATATATGATGTAAGTTAAGTTAAGTGTGAGTTTTGCGGCTATGAACAGTTTAAGCCAGATCAATGTTAAGCAAATAATTTTATATTCGCTTTATATTTTCTCGTAAGCGCTAATCATGTACGTAATCATGTAAAACCAAATAATTATGTCATGGTACGCGCTGTCGTCGTTTTTACGCGAAACCTTAAATCTAAAATTACAATAAAGGTTAAAAATAAAAGCTGAAATCCCATAATTGTGCGTGGCCTACATGAATTGACTATCTATGGTGTATTTCGGTATAGGAACGAAGTCCGGGAGTTTTGTTACATCTGTTCATAGAAATGGATATCATGTTACAAAATCTAAATGGGCATTTGGGAAGTCATTTCGCGAAACAAGTGAAAAAGTTGATTGTGGCAATATAAATAGACTTCCGCTTGTCCGACTCGCCTATTCAAACAAAAATATAAAAAGGGTCGCTTCCATAGTTGAACAGCAATCATGAAAATGTTGTCTAAAGGAGTTTATATCATATTGTTTCAAGTCCTTTTCCACCTTTGCAATGGAAAGGCGTTAGTTAAAAAAAAACATGTTTCTGGCAGAGCTTGGTACGATTCCAAGTCACTCGATTCGCATCCAAGATCTTGGTACGATGACAAATCTCAAGATGTTTCTGACAGAGCTTGGTACGATTCTAAGTCACTCGATGCGCATCCAAGATCTTGGTACGATGAGAAATCTAAAGAAGTTTCCGACAGAGCTTGGTACGATTCTAAGTCACTCGATGCGCATCCAAGATCTTGGTACGATGAGAAATCTCAAGATGTTTCCGACAGAGCTTGGTACGATTCTAAGTCACTCGATGCGCATCCAAGATCTTGGTACGATTCTAAGTCACTCGATGAGCATCCAAGATCTTGGTACGATGAGAAATCTCAAGATGTTTCCGACAGAGCTTGGTACGATTCTAAGTCACTCGATGCGTACCCAAGATCTTGGTACGATGAGAAATCTCAAGATGTTTCCGACAGAGCTTGGTACGATTCTAAGTCACTCGATGCGCATCCAAGATCTTGGTACGATGAGAAATCTCAAGATGTTTCCGACAGAGCTTGGTACGATTCTAAGTCACTCGATGCGTACCCAAGATCTTGGTACGATGAGAAATCTCAAGATGTTTCCGACAGAGCTTGGTACGATTCTAAGTCACTCGATGCGCATCCAAGATCTTGGTACGATTCTAAGTCACTCGATGAGCATCCAAGATCTTGGTACGATGAGAAATCTCAAGATGTTTCCGACAGAGCTTGGTACGATTCTAAGTCACTCGATGCGCATCCAAGATCTTGGTACGATGTAAAGTCTCAAGATGTTTCCGACAGAGCTTGGTACGATTCTAAGTCACTCGATGAGCATCCAAGATCTTGGTACGATGAGAAATCTCAAGATGTTTCCGACAGAGCTTGGTATGATTCTATGTCACCCGATGAACATCCACGATCTTGGTACGATGTAAAGTCTCAAGATGTTTCCGACAGAGCTTGGTACGATTCTAAGTCACTCGATGCGCATCCAAGATCTTGGTACGATGAGAAATCTCAAGATGTTTCCGACAGAGCTTGGTACGATTCTAAGTCACTCGATGCGCATCCAAGATCTTGGTACGATGAGAAATCTCAAGATGTTTCCGACAGAGCTTGGTACGATTCTAAGTCACTCGATGCGTACCCAAGATCTTGGTACGATGAGAAATCTCAAGATGTTTCCGACAGAGCTTGGTACGATTCTAAGTCACTCGATGCGCATCCAAGATCTTGGTACGATGAGAAATCTCAAGATGTTTCCGACAGAGCTTGGTACGATTCTAAGTCACTCGATGCGCATCCAAGATCTTGGTACGATTCTAAGTCACTCGATGAGCATCCAAGATCTTGGTACGATGAGAAATCTCAAGATGTTTCCGACAGAGCTTGGTACGATTCTAAGTCACTCGATGCGCATCCAAGATCTTGGTACGATGTAAAGTCTCAAGATGTTTCCGACAGAGCTTGGTACGATTCTAAGTCACTCGATGAGCATCCAAGATCTTGGTACGATGAGAAATCTCAAGATGTTTCCGACAGAGCTTGGTACGATTCTAAGTCACTCGATGCGTACCCAAGATCTTGGTACGATACCACATCGTCTGATGCATATATCCGGTCGTGGTATGATACAGGAAAGGATAACGGCAACTAATTTGGTAAGGAACTGTTTATATTTTGATGAAAGAACAGTTTTTGCAATTTTGATACATAATTTAAATTGTGTTATTTTTAGATTACCGCTCAACCTGGAGTGTTGTTTGCTGGAGTGGAAATCTTTGTACATTTCTATATAACCAAGAACATTTCTATATAACCAAGAGCTTTTGAATTTTCAGTAATAAAATAAATGCATTTATCCTGGGTGGTTCTGTACCAATCTTCTCTAGGTTTTCACTGGACCAAAAAGTAACCCGCACAACAGTTTTAAATAGACAAAACCGAACAATGATAATTCAAAGGCTGGTAAAGGTTTTGGGCAGGGACACTGTCACACAAAAGCACCAAATATTTTATATTTGAAACAAACGCTTACATAACTAGCTAACATTAACTAAACTTATTCTCTTATGGTTGATTTTTAAGCCTTTAATTAAAATCTGGGCAGTTTCCCTCCGATTAATATTGTAATTGGAACGTATTGTTGCAGATCATATAGTATAGGGAACAAGGCTGTTCAAAAGATTTGGCGTTAAATCCTTGTCGAAAAGTTCGCCGCCCTTGTGAATGCAATGAACAATAGCATTTCTGTCGTATATATTGCAGAATGTTCCGCAAGATTTTGAACAAAATTATCACAAGCTATATGCTATTCCTATCTGAGCGTGTAGCGCGACGAAATGGAAATTCAAGGGCAAAAAAATTTACTGGCGATATGAACAGTGTTTATGTGTGTATTGATATTAACGACTATAATAAGTGGCTTCAGAAAAAGTAATCGAGAATGGTATAGCATAATAATTATAAAACAGTGATTAGGTGGCCACAGCTTTAAAATACGCAAATCTGGGATGATCCCGCAAAATATCACAGTTTAAACCTGTTACGCCACACCGCGACTTGTGCACTGGGGCCTGGCTCCTGACCGGGGTCGCAACCGCGTAAGTTCTTGTTGGTCTGGCGAAGGTTTCTGGTTAGATATGGTACCGGTCAAAACCACCTGATATGCTACCTGTCAAAAACTGAAATACCAATCAAAAGTATATTGGTACAATGTGCAGTAACGTTATCAAATAGCATTAGTGAACGTATATTTATTTTCAAGTTAATGTGAGACAGACAGTCACCGCCTATTGCAGCGACTGTCGGCTAAGACTGCCCAAAAGACTTCTCTAGAAAATGCCGCAAAGCCGCTTAGAAACGACATATATAGCCAATACGTAGCAACAAGTGGCTTGTTGTGCAGGACATGAGACCGCCGCTCGCAAGACTGACAGTTGTAGATTACGAGATTGAAGGTTTCATTTTAAGTTTGAAACGAGGCGAGCGAACGTACAAAAACTCAGTAATTTTGCAATTAAATCGACGAATTGCTCTACCCGCGCAATAACACAAAATTAATTAATTTAGGTGTTTAATTAATTAATTTAGGTGTTCAATTTGTTTGTGAACACGTAGCAAAACCACTGTAATAAATACTTTACATATTTCATACCACGTTAAAGACGACATTATACTAAAACTGTTAAATACCCTAACGAACCAGGGGAACGCCGGGCATTTCTTCTAGCATAGTATATCCAAAATAAATCAAACATTACACAGTAATACAATTTTCAAACAGCCCTCCATAACACAAATACCAAAACACCGCCAAATAAAAAATTCATTTTTTTTTTCTTTGTAAATTTGGTTATGCTTGATCAAACATCAGAGGTATCTCGAGGCGTGGAATTTTCGACCTGGGTTTCAGCAGCCGCACTGCGTTATATAATCCTATGTTAGCAACGGATATAAAGATAGTACGGCTGAGCACCTCGTAAATTCCTCGTTAAGGTGCTTGCAAAGTTAAGTGAGCAGAAGTGCAGTTAGGGCTCAGCGTAGGCTTGCTAAACCGCCTTGGCTGCAAAAACACAGCGAGAAGGCCTCAAAGTGGGCCATGTGGGTTATGCGGTTGCATTCTAAGCGTGGCTTGGGTATCATTGATTAATCCATCACCATAGCTTGGCTGGTCCGATATTCATTTCTGTTGCAAAAAAATACTTCTGAAAGTATTTTTGATATTTTCTATGTTTTACATACAGACACAGAACGTATACTATACTTGATTAATCACAACAACCAAAAAACAATCGGCAACAAAAAATGAAAATTTGAAACAAAAAATTCGTGATATGAGACAAGTTCTAACGTTTTGGGCTTAATGGCAGCTCATATATTCGTAAACTGAACGACACAACACAATAGAAAATATATTTGAAACCTATGTTTTTAACTGATAAAACGGGGCGAACAACTGAGGAGAAAACTATATAGCTTTATGTCTATTCTATTTTCCAATAAGCACAATTTTCTGGTTTAATAATTTTACCATATATCTTTGAACATTCTGATGAACTAAATCAGGGCCGGTAAATAAATCAGAGACAAAGAGTCAGATTTATTTTTGGTTAACTGCCAAGAGTCCCAACTCGAACGTGGGCAGAATAAAAATCACCTTACTGTCTCACTTAAACACTTACTTTTTGGGTAGATTTATTAGAGATGTTGCACACTAACAATATTGCGTAGGATACAATTAGGAAATTTTTATTCACACATTTAAACAAATTGTTATACAAAAACAATATGATCACTACAGGGATAGAATTTCGTTTGAAGGGGCATGGGAAAAACGTGACACCATCACATAAAGTCTCCGGCAAGATATGTAACGGAAGTCAAGCGTAAACACGTTAAAAGCAATTGGGCGACAAATTCCTCAGCCCTTTAGAATTTAGCAACTGCCATGAGGTGCACGGCGTGTTTAAGCTGACAAAATTTGTCAAAAACGAAGACATGTATAAATTTCAGAATTATTTCCCTCGAGGCAACATTTTTTTTTTGCATTATAGTGCTAAAAATAGGAAAAAAATTCGGCAACCGATAATTGATACTGTGGATATACTAAAAAACTCAAACATAACATGAAGGTAAGAGCTGCATACAACTGGTTGAAGAGCCACATGCGGCTCACGAGCTGCAGTTTGGTCACCCATATGAGTCAAAGAAAACATACGTTGATTAACATTTACTTCGGGAAAAGAGGGGCGCTAAGATTCTAAACAATTGATGAGCCAATTTTATTCAACAAGCAACTAAAAAGGTAGAAAAAATGTTGACGAAATTAGCCTGGGTGGAGACAAAAGGTTTCTTGACAAAAGCATTTTTGCTTTACGCGGCATTTTCAATTGATATTTTGAAAAAAAAAACAAGTAAAATCAGGTGACATTTATACGTGTAAAGGTATATTTTACAGGTTATTAGTATAAATTTTCTCTAGGGTTGAAAAGTTGAGTAACGTTCAGTGGTTAACCTTATTTTGTTTCGACTCATCCGACATTGGATCTACTGCCATTGCATTATGCCTCACCACAGTTTTTATTGTACATGATTTCTCTTATATTTCCTTCCTTTGACGATAATTAAGTTAATAAAGTTCGACAAAAAATATTATATAAATTTAACAAACAGCTCCTCTTGTAAGCTTAATCTTGTACCAACGTTTCAGGAACCTATATGAAGGCCGCCTTCGTTAGGGTGAATGACACTGAACGAACGAGCGTCATTCACCCAGACGAAGGCGGCTTGCATAGGTTACCGAAACTCGCATAGGTTGGTAAAGAATTGAAATTACTAGAGGAGCTGTTTTTTTATTTATATTACTAAAAATATTTTACCTGACCCGCAATCGTAAATTCTAGCAGTTATCCCGCCCCCGATGCTCAGGCGTTACAATTAAATTTGACCCAATATAAAAAATCTTTGGTTAACCCTAGCCGCAGCCATGGCGTCTCTTTTTAATTCAAATTTTGCCAATTAAACCAAAAAACGTATTTTTTAACGCTGCGCGCGATTACCTTGCATTTGAGTGCTTATTTTTTTCTTCTTAAAAAAAATTGTAACCCTGGAATATGCACGCAGCAAAGCATTATAAAACTGCGTTTTGGGTTCGCCTCATTGCAATTGCCAATAAACAAAACGACGCTGCGAAAAAGTCCGCAACTTTAATGTTAAATCGTGTTGAGTCATTCAGAGTTAAACAAGCTATTGACGATCTATTTTTTTTACATTACGAAATTTCTTATCTATTCGTGCGAAAAGGCAATTTACGGTTTGAACCCGAGTTATTGAACAATTATTCGGTCAGCAGGATATTCCGTTGCCAAATATCACTTGGCACGATCTGGCCTGGCGACAAACTTCGTATTGGCAATGATAGCAGGGCAGGGGATCTGCAAAAAACAAATGCAATACCATTAAATCAATACGACTGAAAAACACGATAAGGTCTATCGATTTTTGCAACTGATTAAACGTTCACACCTACAATCAAAAAAATTTGAGAAAAAAGGTCAACTACAACCTGCGTTTGGCGACAAATTGCGCGGATGTGTCAGGATCTGCTTGATAAACTTTCGTGATATGACACATTAGATAACCACTAATTGTGCTGCTTTGAATCAGCGCGCCAAACTACCAGGCGTCCCTACACATTGTGGGTACAAGCGAATTTTATATACGCCGCTCGTTACCTGGCAGACCTTTAAGATGTGTATTCAAAGTCCGTTTAAACTATAATAAAACGCGTGTCGTCTAATGCCTTGAACAAGGGTCGGAAAATTTGTTCTCTGTAATAAATTCCTACTAACAATTTGGCGATAAAACGTGTGGCTTTTAAAGCATTTTATTATGATAACTCTCAATTAAGGACAGATCCTGGATTTTTACGCAAAGGAAAATAAGTCAAATTATACTTAAAAAGGCATCGCTGCCCGAAGTGCGACGAAAATAGAGTTTTTTGAGGTTTAATTTGGTAAAGCTTTATTTCGGAAGGAGACGTGACGCATTGTGTACGCTGAAAAAATACAAATATTGTTCAGGTTGTTGCTATTATATGTCCATCATAAACGATGGAATGAATCCGCAAAAAAGCGAAAAAAGTTGGCGAAACTTTTATTTTGAAGAGTTCCATGCTACGCATTATTTCCACTAAGAGTGTTGCCAAGATTTTGGGCTGGGAAAAGCTACTCTAAACGCAAACTTCACAGGAAAATAAGGCTGTTTTACGCATTAAGATATTTTTGTATTTAAGCAGAGTAAAAAAGCTGAATTATATATTTGACTTGTCATCGTGCCTAATTTGCAAAAGAAGTCGCGGGCTTGATGAATTTTACATTGGCTGCTGACCGGACCGGATCCGATCCGACTCGCGGGCCTTGATATTATACATCATTGTATTTTTAAGTGGCAAAGGGTTGACCCTTCAAGGTAAATGACATATTCTAAGAGTGCATCAACAAATATATGAATTTGTCTTTTGTACTGCTATTTGTACACATTGCTAAGCGTACACCAAACATACGACTCACCGTGACGCATTTGCAGCAACCGGTGCTAAAGCCCACCACGTATACATGTATAGTAATACCGGTTATTAAGGTTTTGCATTTGGGTAAATAAATCCAGTTTTCTGTTCTATTGGTTAACAAAAACTTTAAATGTTTAGGAAGCAGCTTATGACCGGCACCGCTATTTAAAACGAAATTAAGTATATGAAGTAACCGACTTGTTTTTGCCGTATTTTTTATGTTTTACAAACTTCACCCTCGGCAAACAGTTGATCTCGGTTTTAACAGGTAGAATTTTACGAAACTTAATTCTGTAAACTTTGTAAGGAGGAGCTGCTCAAAAATATAAAATCATAAAAAAAAATTAGGTCAAAAAATTACGTCATAGTGTGATGTCAAAAAGCTTGTGCAAATTCAGCAAAGAAATGACGTACTATAAAAAATAATCGCATTTATTTAGCTGGTATATGAGAAAACGTTTAATTTGGACGATTAAAGCTGATCTCACAGCTATATTGCTGCAAATAACATATACAAATTGTACTCTGTGATTAAGCCCTTGTATATAGTCACACAAGCCAACCATAACGTCACATATTCTCCACCGGATGCTGTTGGAAAGGCTACGTAAATCAGTCAGTTTGGTCAAAGTTTTCGGACAAGCAAGGCCAGGCTGGAAAAGCAATAGCTTGCGGCGAGGTTCGAACTCACGATCTCCAGTCAAACTGGGACGTGTGTTAAATTACAAATGTTCACAAGGCGAAAAGTTTGCATTAACGAACTAGTTTATATATTTTTTGTCAAGACTATGCTATACCATGTATCATGCAAAACGGTGTGATGAAACACATTTGAAACTGGCAAAGTTTTTTTTTTAAATTACATAGCTTAATTTACAAGAAAACATATTATTGAAACGGCAATAAAATACTTTTGATGCTGTGTTTATATTGTGTGGGGAGCGGGGAAATGCCTTTATCTTGGTTCACATAAAACTTTTATTTTAAGAAGCCTATATTATGTAGTTAAAATGGCAAATTCGGCAACCAAAAAAGCGATTTAGCAAGCTTCTTTTAGCGTAAGACAGTGTTTATCAATCTTTTTCGCGACCTGAATACTAAGCGTATGTACTACAGCGAAACTTTGGCGAGAGAATTCCCCCTTTTAATTGTTTTACTAAGCTTGAAGTGAACGAAGAAGAAATAATACAGTTGCTTTAATAAATTCAAATTTATTAAATACGGGTCAGGTGTTTCGTTTGTGTGTTTTCACCAATTTGTTAAATTTCGGAGAAATCTTGGCCAGAACCAATGTCGATTAATTTAACTGCGTGCACTTCCTCAGTCGTCGACCCAACCAAGTCAAACTATCATGGTTGATTTAAAGGTTAAAGCAACGTTAGCAAAACAGAACTTCTCTTACGTCGGGCGTAACGGCAAGGGTATCCAGTCTGAAGCCATCTACGGCTGCAGTAGGTTTGAAGGCACCGATAAAAGAACTTGTCTCGGTTGTACTTCCTGCCTAAAACGTACAAAAGTACGATAATACATATGACAAATTAACAGCCATTCATAAGTATACTTCTTGTATTAAAGAAATCCGAGAATTTGTCAGCAGGTATTTATCGAATTATGTCAAATAAAAACGTATTTTAATAGTTTACGTTTGTAGCCGATGTTTTGAAACACAATCACTTTGGTGCTGTATTCGTAAAACCACATTTGTTATTACTTACCTTCACTTAGCGAGATGCAAACCAATAAGATTGACCACAACAAAACCGTCCGGATCTTCATTACAAGTTTTTGTTGTTCTCCGTAGCGAACCCAGTTCGTCGGCAGTTGAAAAACTGCTGTTATGCACAATTCAATGATGCTTTGAAATTTCAGACGGAAATGAATGGATCAATGCAAACCAAAGCTCTGTCAGTCCACTCAAATGCCGAATCTCAAGCGAGATTATTTTTATGTTGCTTCACTTACTTTATTTGGAGTTTTAGGCAACCGCAGCAAACTAAATAATACACAACACTAAAGGCTTTAAAGGTCGGCAGTTCAAGGCCACAACTTTGAATATCAAGGGTGCGGGTTGCTTCTGCATTGTACCAGCAACAGAAAAAGGCCAGAATCGTTTTCTCTCCTTAAAACGCCTATTGTTCACCCTGTCTCTTCGCTGTGCATCGCTGAATCTCTTAT
The DNA here is from genome assembly GCF_963924565.1 of Ascidiella aspersa. NCBI lineage: Eukaryota > Metazoa > Chordata > Ascidiacea > Phlebobranchia > Ascidiidae > Ascidiella > Ascidiella aspersa. The sequence continues at coordinate 19,030,171 of NC_139454.1, forward strand.
GGCCTTGAATGGTGAACCTTTTTGAACTGCAGTTTTGCAGCTATATATACGGTAAAATGTACTTGTACATCATTTTGTTTGACAAAGTAAGCACAAAAACGTGGGTTTTCACCCATATTCTGTTTACTTCCGCAATATACGTTTCATTGAACAATATACGCAACATTTCTTATAACATCAATTAGCAGACTGCCTACACCAGGGGACAGGTGTGTAGTGACTATACATCACCTAGCGGTAGCTAGATCTGCCAAACCGAATTCGTATTCTATTGCATTTTGTTCCTTTTTCGTCCGCTAACTTTTTTTCGTCCGCTATCTTTTGAGATTAAAAATTCCGTTGGACAAGAATATTAGCCGCATGTTGCTCTTATTCATTGAATTAGAAAACCAGAAATATCTAGTTGAGTTTTCATTTATGAAAACGTAATGTCGTGAAAAAAAATGAGTGAAAAAAGCACGAAATTAGTAGTAATGGTACTCAGTAAATGCAAGTGTTTTTTACATTTTTATCAAAACAAATATAACCTGTATTTAACTGTTCCGATAAGATTACATACGATGCTGCAAAATACATGATAACCAAAAAAATCGACAACGTCGCTCTAATGTATTTTTTACCGTGTGTTGGAGTCGCAAAGTGCTAGTTAAACTTAATTTATTTATCTTAGACATTTTCTAAATATTTTCAGTGGTTTGATTAAAACTTTATACAATATTATAAACGTTAACGGAATACCACCTTCTGAAAAAGCATTGTACGATTTACCTAAAGCGGTAAAAAATCTTAAAAAATATATACAGTATATTAATTTTAGAAAATACTTGATTTAATGATTAAAGTCATATTATGTTTTAATCTCTTCCTAAACATGTCATTTTACTTTTTAGCAACAAATGATATACTTTCTAATTTTTGTATATGGCCGTATTTGTCCAAATTCTAAATAGAGAAATCAGGTGGCACTGTATAAAGACAAATTGTATTTGATTCTCGACAAGCTTTCGCACAACCGTGCTTCATATACTTTGACCTGATGAAGCACGGTTGTGCGAAAGCTTGTCGAGAATCAAATACAATTTGTCTTTATACAGTGCCACCTGATTTCTCTACTTTCTAATTTGAATCTCTTGTGTTCTATATAATCTGGAATTCGTCTGTCAGATTATTAATATCTAATGATGACGATAACTATAGTTCATTTATTTTACTGTTTATTAGTTTTGATTATATTTCTCAGATCAATCAGCCTCAGGGAAGACCAACGACTGTCAATACCTGGGAGTCTGATAACTCCATCATTTGTAAATCAATCGTAATTTCCTGGCCTAAAATTTCCCGCTATTGTGAACACAACAAAACTACTTTAGTATAAAACAAAAGTATGCATAACATTACTGTTGTCAAGATTGTACAACTAATGCCATTTCTAAAGAAAAATATGTTTTGTCTATTTTTAACTTTGTCGACTTGTTTTTTGTATAATATTGTTTTTTGAAACTGTAATAATTTCTGCGATCAATTGTAGCAGTTTTTTATGATCAAATACAATACTCGGAAACCTAAAATCAGTTTGTTTGGACGTAAATATAAATGTTGCCTATATACGCAGTTTAAAACAGTTTAAGAACCACTACACTATAGTCACTGATATAAAGAGTTAAATGAAACATACATATGTTGCTTACCAAATTTTGTTTAAGGTCATTTTTTGTACGTTCATCAGCCAACCAGTGTGCAAACAATTTGGTTATAGCTCTTAGCCTTAGATATTGACAAACGGTTGATGAAATATTTGACGGTTGATGAAATATTTGCTTTTTATATCACCACTAATACTTTAATACTGAGTTAGTATGGGCCCTGGGTAGATCAATGTTTTTGTTTGAGGGAAAGTTCAAATTTTATAGTGTGGAAGTTCAAGTTTATTGTGGGGCAATTTGTGGGGAAGTTCAATTTATTGTGGAGCAATTTGTGGGGAAGTTCAAATTTTTTTTTACAAATCTTATATATGACGTGACTAATAATAAACATAGTTAAACGAGATTTTACTATACGAAAATACAAAAAACAATTATAAGTATATTCGCGTTTTAAGGATGTCTTCCCAGACCAAAAGCGATGTGCGCATGGGATCTATACATGGAAAATTATTTGTAGCATGAAACTGTCTAAAACAGACCCGGGCAAACTACGGCCCGCCAAGCAATAAAGTCCGGCCCGGCTCATTTTCAATAAAACTTTTTAGGGTAAAAATAAGCACTAACATTTTATTTCTAGATTTCACAATATTTTATTGAATGAATTACTCTTGTAAGGCATCCACACATATCCCTACTCTTACCAGCTTGCCAAAACAAGAATATTTAAAGATTCTTTTAAAATGAATTGTATTATGTGTGTCTGAAATCTCCTTTAAGACACGGATCGCTGAGGCATTTTTAAGTTTCTCATGCGACCCGCTCTCTTAATTACCCATCCCTGATCTAAAATGAAAATTTCTCAAAATTAATCCAATTTTTCCGCGAATGTGTTCCGTCTTATATCCCAAACAATATAGTAACAAAAGCAAATAATATACAAAATGGTCCAAAAGTAGGCTTACAGTTGTTATAAAAAGTAGAGTTTGGGCCTAAAGCAAATTTATTGTTTTGGGGTTCTTCTCATACACCTTGTTCTTTACAACATCCCCTAAAAAGAAATCCATTGGTGTGAGATGAGGTGAGCTTAGTGGCCATTCAATGCTACCTCTTCTTCCAAGCCAACGCTGTGGAATAACTGTAACCCTACTTTTGGCCCACCCTGTATGTACATCTTTTAATTTGTGTGTGCCCAATGCGTCACGTCACATTATAAATTAAAACATTTGCCAATAGAAACCAAACAAACGCAATTTTTTAGCGCTTAATTAGGCTCGTTATCAATTGCATAAAACCTTGAGGTCGGCCTCTGACTAAAAGTTAAATATTAAAATGCCTAAATACCACGTTTTTAAACAACATTGTTAGTAGAAATTTATTATGGCCCGCCCAAAACTTGCTAAGCTGGTTTTGGCCCGCGATTAGTAGGTTGCCGTTGCTGACCGCTGGCTTAAATAAATAGATAAACTGGGAAATTTTCCCATGGTAACCCTATTTCCACTGAGTGAAATCCTCTGGTATAGCAGTTTGTAGTTTTAGCCTATGCATTGCGGTTTCAAGAGCCCCAATTTTTTGTTAAACACGGTATTGTTTAGCAAGTCCACAACTTATTGATTTAGCTTGGTTTTCCTGTACAGACATTTTTCTTTTTTTCACATCAGATAAAAACGCAGCACGGATAATGAAAACTGATTAGGAAAAGTAATTTATACACGAGACATCTATTACGCACAATCGACATTAAGTACACTCATTTATAAGGCAATTACCTATGCGAAATACTCAAACTGTTGTTCCAAGGAACGATATTTTGCCACAAAAAAGGGTGTAACCATTCTGTAGAATAAAAACAATGGAAACATGTAAGCTGATAGGTAGCATTAAAAGTTTAAGTAAAAACTATACAACTTAAATCAATAGCATAAATAACATTAGGTTAAAAAATATATTATATATAGGCTGATAGTGAACCATTTTTAATTATTTTAGTTATAGGTTTACATTTGGAAATGTATTTATAGGACTCATATAGTTGCTTTATATTTAGATAACGGTGGGTTTTGTTGGCTTAGCCGAACAAGAGACTAAAAAATGATAGTATTTTGGAATAGTTTTTCTACTTGTCCGCTATACACCTGGCAACGCTACATAGCACACTACTCGTTCAGAAGCGCCGCCTTAGTTTATCGTGCGCGCCTTTTGTGGTCGATTTTACCGGCATTTGACAGTCTGCTCATGGTGGTACCACCAACATCAAAATGCGCTGGAACTGACGCCCGCTCGGCCTGCCTTGGGGCCACAGAGCGACGCTCGAGTTGAAACTCAAATTAAACATCTCATCTCGATTAGGAAGTGGCATATAGTTAACGTCCGCATCGATGGCTATGACGTTCCGCTGCGCGATCGTTCTGTTTGTGGCTCTGTGCTGCGTCCAGCCCCTACTGGGTGAGTTAACCAGGCGAAGGCAAAACAAAAGAGTCTGTTGTCGATCTTGTAATATATCATTCATCAGTGTACTCTGGTCAAACCATTAAAAGTCACTGTTAAAAAAATCTGAACTGAGCAGCTAAAGCGTAAACTTATGTCAGCAAAAGTGTAAACTTATGTCAAGTGTTGAGGCAGAAATGTAGTTAAAATCATGTTTTTATTTCTACAAACGCTGTTGCGTGCTCGTTCTGGTTTTGGGTCTGCAACCTCTTGTAGCGCCGTTGCTTATTATATTACGTATACAAACTAGCGTACTTAAAATTGGGGTCGTCGTTTTAAAACGAATACTCCTATTCTACAAAATTATACTTTGCACAAAAATTACCATGTTACTTAATATTTTGATGTGTTTGTGAAAATCAAGTTATACTTGTCTTTAGGATGTCACTGGCTAAGTAGGAGACGAGGCAAAAGACAAGCCGATGAAAGCTCGTCTCAAGAAGAGATCGGCGAAACAGAATATCTGCGGTTCTTTCTTACCGAATGTCTCGAGAATAAGGTTTTATAATGTGTTGTGTTGACTCAAGTCAATGACTTAACTTAAGTCATTAATACCTAAGTACTAGACTTAAATTATTTTAATAAAATAACTTTACTACACTTAGGCTTTCAGATAGATAATTTGGCTTATAGGTAAGTGTTTTTGTAAATAAGTTTCTGTACAAAGGTTTTACGGGTTTACCCCAATTTATGCAGGCAAAATAATTTGCCCGCTATATTTTACATTTTGTTGTAAAATACGTTTACAAATTAAAAAAAATTGATGCGTTTGACTTGTCTTTGCCTTGATTTAATTTGCCCAGAACTTGGACTGACAATTCTCTTGAACTTTTTTTTAATAACCTGTTTACAACATTGGTTTGTACTTTCGAATTAGATTCAACCTGCAATTACAGCACAGGTTCCTAATCGCCAGGTATAGGCTACTTGCTGTTGTTATCAAGCGGGATCTTTTGTGTTTGCAGGCCGGAGACATCTGGGATTGGCGAAGTGTGGTCGACGTTACCATTCTCGACTCGTTCTGGTACACTGTGACCGACGAGCTAGATTGCGGGTAATCGCAAGAGATTTATTCGTAATGCTAGGCTGGGTTTGTTGTCATCTTTTGTCGTTTGTTGACAAAGTTTAAGTGGTCGAGCGAAGCAAATGTTGCATGGCTGTTCTAACTTGGTCATTCGATCAGAGCACAATTTGCTGCACCACCTAAAATGACTCGTAAGGATTAAGTAAATATCATGGGTGAATTTGGCCCTTCCGAAAGACGCCCACGAACAACAATACCGAAGGTTTTTAACAAAACTAAATTAACGTTTTCTCTGAATTAAAAATTGGAAGAAATGTCTATATAATTATTAAAAACAAAGAATAATTAGAGAATTACCCGTCTCGATATTAATAAAACTGTGATCACACTAACAAAAATCCAAAAAGGGTCTACAAAATAGGCTTCTGTAGTTTTTAAAGTCAGTACTGCATCGTTGTACAAGGTCTTGTATTTTTTTGTCGTTCAGAGTCAAATTGGGCCAGGATACAGTCGACTGCTGGAAGACCAGATTGGGAGAATACATTTACTCCACGTCCCAGATCTACATCGACACTGTATTTTGCATCAATTTGTTCGCTGTGAATGTGTCGGAAGCACGTGAGTCATCTTCAGCTATATGTTTCTCTTTGCTTGATTTTAAAACCTCTGCGAAAGTGGGGCTATATACTTTTACGATAAAGTCGGATAGCCTTAAGTCAACCCTGGAAAATCACATAACTCCAGTTAGAGAATATTCTATTCAATCTGGGCAACGCCGGGTGTTTCGTCTAGTTAAAAATAAATAAACGTAACTTTTACGCGCTTTCTACAAAGGTGCTTTGTCGCCGCTTCCTTAGTATCCATAGCACAGGAGTGGCCGGCCACCTTGTTTGTAATTGCCATCGACCGAAATATTTTTAAAGGCTTATGATAGACCAGTGGGATAATAAAGTGACAGAAACATACATGACAATGCACAATTCTTCTGTGACTCTTGTACTGTAAATAAGTTTATATTTCCACTAATTAAACATCGCAAGCGGTAATTTCAAGTAAAGTTTATTTTTCACTTTGAAGACAAAACTCGAAAAGAATGTTACTTCTTTACTTATTATTTCGTAAAACGAGCCTCAATTCAAATCCAGGTAAGAAGTTCAATTTGTTACGTCATATTACGCTTCATTAGGCTTACCAAGACACAGCAATTGGATTTTTTTAAATGTTCCACGTGTGTGCGACAGCCTCTGTAAACGCGACTTGTATTTTCCACATAATGAATCCGCAAGGTATACGGTATGATAAAAGATATTAATAGCCTACATTCCTACAAGTTAAAGCATATCGACCAAATTTCAGTTGCACATTTCATTTTTTTGTATTTGCCCTTTGCCAATCATGTATTATTTTAGGTAAAGATGTCTTTGATAAAAAACTTTTATTGGTGTTTTTGGAACGTTTACATAAACCTTCGCGTAAAACTTTTTTATTTGCTTTTATCTTTATTTCTAGACACTAGCCGCAAAAAAAGAGCAAATACTCGAGTACCATATCTGAAAGGTAAGAAATCCGACTAATAAAGCTTAGACATCGTGAATTTTTATTCTATGTTTAACGAATTTTACACTCATTTTACGTTATTTCATCAACGTATTCGATCACTTGGTATACCAATTAGAAATGTCCATACTAGCTATTTTATTTCAATACCATTGTGCAAAAGTTTGAGCAAAATCCTGCTGAACGGCCAATGGCGTCGTTTTTACGGGTTGCTTGGTAAATATTTTTTTCAGCGCTGGGAAAATTCGTTAGATTTAGTGTTATATATCAGTTTTGTAAACCAGTCATTTTGAAATGACTTAAGTTCCAGTCAAGTCATTTGTAAAACACTTAAGTCCAAGTCAAGTCTTTTTGAATAAATAACAAGTCAAGTCCCAGTCAAGTCATAATTAGAGCAAGTTAACTTCAAGTCATGTCCTTGTCAAAAAATATAATGCTAAGCTATTATAATTTTTAAAATCGTACGATTATGAACAATACCCCCTTCAATACCTCCATAACTAAAAAATAAGAACAACGCAACAACATATAGCAAGCAATTTGTTTTATGTGAAAAAATTTGGATAAATAGCTCAATTGTATAGCAAAAATACTTAAAGCAAACACTGCATTTTAACCCAAGTCATTTGTCCAAATGACTTTAGTCAAGTCAAGTAATTTTGCCTAAATGTCAAGTCACTCTTTTGAAAACAGTGACTTAAGTGCACTTAAATCAAGTCATTACAACACTGTTATATATTACTTTTTAATAAAACTTTAGATCGCAAGTCGTGGCTAAACATTTAAATTAAATTGGCATCAAATCGGTAACGACTCCACAGGTATCGGGTCCGATCCAGCACCTGCTATCCGATCGGATCCAATATTATCAGACATCCCTAACTTCGCCATTCCTTGTAAATGCACAGGCCGGTGCAGCAGCGATTACCATCCCAATTCGGAACGAACGCGCGCCTTCACGGAATGCAACTCTCGCAGCGTCGAACTGTCCAGCAACAGAGATCCAATCGACTTCGGCTCTATATCGCAGTTCGTGGCACAGGAAGCGGTTTGCGGGTGTGTCCTGATTAGTTAGTGATTTTGCGATTGGACTTCAAGCGCACTTTGTTAACGCATTGAATAATTATCAACCTGTGACTTGTTCGAGTGCCTCTCGACCTAAATTAACCATTTAATCACTAGATTTGACTTCCTAATTTACTACAATGTTTTGGTGGCGATCAATTACGCCTTCACCGTGTACAACTGTTTTAAATATTAAGCTTATAATACTAACTATACTCGCAGACAATTGTTTGATGTGCATATATCAAATTGTTTTCAGTGGTGCACTAACATTCCACGCAGGATGAGAACCAAATAGTTTTACAGGGACTTGGTAGTACTAATTTCATATCTTATCTGTTTACAAAATTTCGTTTATTTATTTATGCCCGGAAAATGCGCTGCTCTTTAGTGCTTGAGGGCCTAAGTGACCAATAATTGCTAAACTTTAAACGCCAAAAGTATAAAAGCGACCAAATCTATTTTTCTGTTTAGTATGGGTAGATTAAACAGCTTTAAATGGATTTTGTCTTTAATTGATCTGATTATTATATATTGTTAGCATACATTAAAATATGCTTCTTTCTTGGTTTAACCTACTAGGCATCCAAATTGTGGACTTCGTAGAATATTAATTCTCGTTCGCCATATTGGAGGTAACAAATCGTGTCCGGCAGTTAAAAAAGGGTCCGAACCACTGTGTTGTTGCTTAAAGGGCATTTTTCACACCACGCTGTGCTTGGTGCATTTAGGCCGGAATTTCCTAATTGTGGTCCTGATGGATTGGAGAGCATTACCAGTGAAAACGACACGGGAATTCCGCGATGGCCTTACACTTTGGAAGCCCTGTTGAAGCCTAACTCCCCTGTACGAGCGTCGGTGTTTGAATGCAACAATCGCATTTTCTCCTTGAACAGTCCTGGTGAGTGTTTGGTAGCCTGTTTTGTCTAAGATTTTCTTCATGTGATATTCACACACCATTGAAACCAAAGTTTCGAAGTTATTTTTATTTTTGGATTTGTGCGCTTAAAGCCTTTAAGTAATTAACTGAATCAGTGGATCAATTTAGAAATGTGCATTTAAGCAAGGCCAGGCCGGAAAATCTATTGAGTGGTGTGGGGGCGTAGTTTGCCAAAGTCTGCTCTAGCTCATGTACAGCAAATTAAGCCAATAACTTTTTTCGCAGATCGTGGGCCCGCGTGCCAAAATTGGGGCGCGTGGTCAAGCTGTTCCGGGTGCCAGAGAAGCCGCAGCAGGTCTAGGAGCTGCCGGGAAGGACATACGGGCCAGACCAGTCAACAGGCCGACTGCCGGCCCCCACCATCATGCCAACGTCCACGCAGGCCTAATCGGCAGCGAAGTCCGCTCTGTCAGTTGATACTTTACCAAGCGGCCCTCGGCAACAACAACCAGGGTTTACTGGGTGGTTTAATTACCTCTCCAGCCAACAGTACTTCTGTGCGAAGCAACGGTGGCTTATTGGTTTTGCTTTCAATTTTGTGTTAGCACGCGCGCTGATTGCGCGAGCCACTTGGGAAAGCTTGTTTGATAAAATATACCTACGTCGGAAAAGATATGATGCCCTGTGTAAAGGTTTTCGTGCAGTACGCCTAATTCGTGCATTAATGTTGTGACCTCAATACACTTTATTGGCTTGTTTACAATATGTGTGTACTTTTAGCTAAGAATAACTCGCCACTTCAATTAATTATTATCGTCTTTATAGTGACCAACCTATACTATAGTAAGCCGGACTTCGCTGCGAAGAAGATATTTTTCATCCTTCAAGTTTCAAAATGGGACCACTGTGTCATGTTCGTGTTGTTTCATAGACCGAAGCTTTCTTTCATCTTTAGATACAGACATAAAAGTTGCGTAGAAAACGACGGCGTAGTTATCTTAAGAACTTTGTGCGACTATACTGTGCGTGAGGACATTGTGCCAAATACGTCACAAAACAAAAATTACACTTCTGAACAGGCCAAAATTTGCCCAAACGTAAATGTTTAGTTGCAAACTTACGATACTTCTTAATAAATTTGAGGTAGAATGGCTCTGTTTGATAGTAAATCATGGTTGATATCGGATCGGCACCGATAATTACTAGTATAAAAACAAGTAACGATCTCAGCACTTGGCATCGAGTATCTGCTCCACGATATTATCCGAACATCTCAATTTGTATTATAATGCTGTTGTCGACAGGGGTTAACATAGACAATTATTGCTCAATGTCGCTGTTTGTGGAAAAGTAGTTTTCATAACGAATGGTGCGAAATTTAGCAGAATGTGATGCCGTTTCTCGACACAAACGGTAATGTCTAAAATTGGGTGTGAACTGCCTTGGGGCCACCGACTGGTGCTTGTCTACACGCAAAACACTATGTCGACGTCTTGGCATTTTTAAAACAACATAATTGCAGAGCAGTTCGTCGGCCATGTTATTTCGCTTCTTAGTCGTTTTATCTTTGGCTCTCTTCTGCATTCAACTAACGCTGGGTAAGCTTATTAACTTAAAATCTAACCTATTTAGCATAGTATGATTATGGTTGTATATTAGTTATTGTATATTGGTATAAGTCATTGACCTAAGTCATTACCACACTGTTAGGTACAACTGATAAGGTCAAATATTTCAAGATGTTTTACAAGTAACGTTTTGCGCTGTCGCAGTGCAAAATATGTGTTTGGGCCCAAGATTTAAGGAAAATTATTTAAATTCATTATCGTGGCGAGCGTCCAATTTTCTGTGGTTCTTAAACTTTAACTAGCATCTGATACAAATTTGGACAATAGATTTTAAAAGAAAACCGCAAAATGATCAATCATTTTAATTAAAATGAATTTTAATTAATAGTAACAAAAAGGCTAGCTGTGGTACTCTATCCAGTTTATTCTGAAAATGTTTATTCCTATTTTCTTGCTAAAGAGTACGATATTTCTTTAATAGTTGTTTTGATATCGCAGTATAGCATATGCTACTAAAATGTTTCAGTTGTTTGACCGCGTAGCAATTTGTGCCCAGGGGGAATAGTTCTTTGGTAAAACATAGAAGGTTTATGATATATCTACTGAAGCGGTTTATCAATGCTACCGTGCGAAGCCTGGATGCATTACCGACTTATTCGGTGTTTAACTGTAACAAATATAAGGTGTACTTTATTCAAATTAAAGGTAAATGTGTATTTTACAAAGGCTACAATTATAATTTGGAATTTTAATTGGGGCAATAAAAACAAATAGTTAAGAGCCGCATGTTGCTCTCGGAGTCGCGTTGGTAGAGACCTCACGCAAATGTACCCGAAAAAAGTCCTATTAGAGACCTCATGCAAATGTACCCGAATAAAACACTATAAGTTTTATTTTAACACTGTATATTCTCATAAAGAATTTTCATTCTAAACCCACTCTGCTGTTCGTCTGCAGAACAGGTATTTGCTAATTTATCCCTGGTCTAAAATCCACTACGTTCCAGATGATAGCCTTGCAAACGCTGTACGCTGAGCTGTCAGTTATATTTAGGTTGCCATCATCGGGGCAGAAGAAGGGGCAAAAGGCAGACCGAAGTACCAGCGGCGGAACAAAAGATCACCGACACTGAACAACTGAGAGATTTTCTCTCCGAGTGTCTCAGAGCGCGGGTATAATATTATTTAGTATTTTGGGCCTTAGTCAAAGTCAGTCGTTTTGTAATATATTAAGAGGAACATATTTGGCCGAAAAGGCATATTTTGTCTCCGACAATAAACAAAGCTTTGCGATTATAAAAACTGTTTGGTAACAATTAATAAAAAAATAAAAACTACGGCAAAACTAACAGCAACAACAGTGGCATGAGTCAACAAAGAGTAAAAGTTGTATAATATAATATATAAATAATATTTTTACCAAGTAGTTTTAAACGTATTTTTTATACATAAAAATGGGTCAGACAGGGTGTCCATCAAGTGGTAAGAGATGAAACATACGTCACGCTCTTAACCAAATTGCCCAAGTTATTTTTTACTGATTTTCAAAGTTTTGTCTTCAGTCACTCTTTGTTCCCATCCCCAACCATAGAAAAAGTGCCGTCATTTTTAGAAAATGTCATTTTTAGGGCATTTTCCATGCGCCTGTACAAAAAATGACTCAAGCACTTTTTCCATGGATGGGGATGGTCACAAGAAGTGACCACTTAAGCACTTAAGCAAAAACTCTAAAAATTATAAAAAAATGACTTAGGCAATTTCGTTAAGAGCATGACGTATGTTTCATCTTTTACCACTTGATGGACAGTCAGTCTGACTCATTTTTATGTATAAAAAAGAGAGGGAGATGGAAAAATTAGATACGACAATTGTTGTAGCGGTACGTGGAAATTCTACAAAATATGGCCCGGCCTGCGAATAACCTGCATAATGAGGAAATTACGCCAATAGCTTCCTACCGCGAAAAGATAACCGCGCCTGACAGTGTTGTATGAAGGACAAGTCAGGTCGTCCGAGAAAAATAAAAAGTCCCAGTCCAAGTCAATATTAAATCAACTCAAGTCATTTGCAATAAAATAAAATGTCAATTTATTGAGCTATTGTTAATTAGCAAACAACAAAATGAAGGTGTAGTGAGTAACTGTGTTACACGCAAAATTAAATTACGCAGATTTTACCAAAATTTTATTGAAGCAACAAATTCAAAGTCATATCATTGGTCTGAAAACCTTAAAACAAATTTAGTCGATGTGCTCAAAATACATTGGCCAAGTCATGTATAAATAAAAGTCACATCAATTATCTAAAATACTTAATTAACTCTAGTCGATTTGACGAAAAAACATAAGTCAAGTCATATATAAACAAACTTCAAATCATTTTCCTGGAAGACTTAAGTCAAGTTAAGTCGTTTTGCTAAATATACATAAGTCAAGTCAAGTCATAAATGTAAACAGTAACTTTACGCGTTAAATCTTTATAATACTGCAGTTCAGTGGTGCTATTTTTTTTTTAGGTCGGAGAGGTTTGGGATTGGCAAAGTGTAGTCGACGTCGCTGTTCTTGACTCGTTCTGGTACTTTGTTACTGATGAACTTAATTGCGGGTAAATTGTTGTGATCTTGAGTTAGTTCTTTTTAACCTTATATATAGTGTATACCAAAGTTCAGTGTATTGCTGCAGGAACATTAGAAATGCTGTTGAAATATTAGAATGCTGTTGAATTTAGTCGAATCACCTTATAAGAATAGCGTAAGGTCCAGTACTAAAAGTATTTCTAGCATAATAGCTTCTGTTTGTTGCATTGTGTTAGTTGAGTGATTTGAGCCACATTTAGCCAACCTTTTTGTACCCCTTGCTTGGCCACAAAACGTTTAACAGGGGAATGTTAACTGGAGCTAGCGATCAATATTGATGGTGACGACAAGGGCTGCATTGAAAACTTAGTTTCGAATAAAAAATACGAAATACGCCACTACATTGTAATGACTTAAGTCATTAAAAATAAGATTTGTCTTAAGTTGAGTCGTTTCGGTAAAATAACTTGATTTGACTTAGGCTAAGTCTTTTGGATAATAACTTAACTTGGACTTAAATGATTTAGTCAAATGACTTGGTTGGTAATGAAATGCTTTCATTTTAAATGTACAAAATAGTCTTAGTTATCTATTTTTGCCTAATTAGCTTATTGTATTTACATATTTTGAGTTAAATTGCTAATAAGCGGACAAGTTTCCTTTTTTTTTTTATATCAATGGCTTGACTTGGAGTTGACTATTGATGACTTGGACTCCTAAGTCTTAAATGCCTGGTGACAACACTGCAAAAATTGCCTAGATCGTGCAGATATAAAATGGCAAACTGACAAAAAGTATGCAAATAATATGCACATTGCACAGCCAAGGTTTGTATTAATGTACCGTATGTCACAAGTGTAACAAGATATTCTTTAAATCTTTTCATCGGCTTTTAGGAAGGCACGGTATCCTGACATGTAAATTTACTATGTTTTTTAGGCATTGAATAAGAGCGAGAATAGCCTAATCACTTTCCTAAACTACTAGAATTGTGTGTTTGTTTTCTACTTGTGGATTGCTTAGGATAAGAATGTATTTTATATTTTTTTAACGGTGTACCACGCTAAAAGTAAATAGCACTTTTTTAAGAACGGATCAAGACATGGCGACGTCCATAAGAAACTTTTAGTTTTGTAGATAGCATATCTTCTAAAATCTAAACGCGTAAACGACCACGTAAATCTGGCTTAGAGGAACATTTAAACATCAATGGCACAAGGGTTTGCATATCAAGCAAAATTCCTGTTAGCATAGATATAAAATTTCCTATTTTACAGAAATTGCAACAAAAACGCCGGATAGCGAATTTCTTAAATTATTTAGACTCACTTTTTGGCACATAGCTTTGTTTTTGGATAAGGATTCTTTAAATTCTTGGTAATTTAACCCTGATACCTGACGACTGACTAATTCTAAAGGTTATGTGTTAGGGTTAGGCCTTACAGAAGTATTGAAGCACAGTTTTCCACAACACGCATGCAAAAATTGTTGCTTCCTGTCACCCGCATGTAACCTAATTACGAATTCAGTTTTAAAATTCCAATTTCAACTATTGATAGGCTAGCATAAAAATATTTGTTTCACTTCACATCTTTCTTTTTTAGAGTCGCCTTCGGCAATGACACTGTTGACTGCTGGAAAACCAGGCTTGTCGAATACATTCAGAAAACTTCGCAGATCTACATCGATACTGTATTCTGCATCGACTTGTATGCTGTCAGTGTAGAAGGGCGTAAGTCTCGTGATTACCATGCATTGACACTGGTGTTAGATGAATAATGATATATAGGCCAGAGGTGGGCAACCTACGGCCAGCCGGCCGTCTTGACCCACCAACGTAAACTAGGCACAAGGCAATGCCCAAGATAATTTGGCTATATTACCAAAAAAACAATTCACGAGAGTGACCTAGCTATATTCAAGCTACACCAAAACAACATATAAACTATTCAATTTATGGCGCTTTCTGTAGTTATTGTTACAGTCTTCTTAGTGACCACCGTCCCTCGTGGCCTTAATTTTTTTTTAAACATGCATTTTCTGCGAAAAAGAGCATTGGTGCAATTTTAACTTTTTCCAATTAGGCGTTTCTAGCATAAGTCACACTACGTTTTAGCCAATCCCATAATTTTAACAAAATAAACGCACGGCGTTGTGCTACGCCTTTGCTTTAACGAAATTAATGTGTCGCAATAAATCTGTAGACAAATTAACCTTATAAATATTTGTATTTTGAAATGCATTTTTTGCCATTCGTGCGAACGTTTCGCCTTAGTTTTCTCAGACAAATTTAGACCCATTTCGTAAAACAGGGTTACTCTTTGTATAATATTTCTTTCAAATTGTCTCCCATTTTGTCGGACCTACAAATTTTCTAAATACAGCAGTATTGTTTTTAATCGTTGTTTAGACTCAAGTCGAAAGAAGAGGCACTTAGAGAGTCAGGAAACCAGAATAAATGGTGAGTAAGATATACCAATGATAACTATGACTCTATTCTAATCAATATAAATATAAATAAACGATCTATTTCTAGTAAAATATTTCCTTGTTACCCATTCCCTCTACCAAGATTCATGCTTTGGACCATAGCACATATTTGCTCATAAAAGACGAAAAATTGGCAGTCCCAAATGTGACAAAACTTGGGGGGACGATCTCTAATTCAATATTTAACTCTTTGTAGTGATTTGAATGGTTTCGTTTGATGTTCATTCTATACTTTACAATAATATTACACGTGTAGTTAAGTGACTGAAGAAAATGTAGCGTCTCCAATATTGTTTAACAGTGTTTTGGTGCTGGACTACGACCGGTTGAGGCTATGTTTAATCAGAACAATATGGTATATAGTTGTAATTTGTTGGACACCTGGGTAAGTTGCGAACATACGATTTACGTTGTGCTGCAGGATATTATATTTGTAAACGGATCGTTGGGTTTCCTCAAAACTCCTACAGATGTACAAACTCTGTTTTTGCCCAACTTAACCATTAAAACTAAATGTTTCACGCTATTTGTTATTTTCTGTTTCGTTGACAATTATTTTAGCACAAAGTTTCTGTGCGTACCATCGCATGTTTTTTTAACGATTATCAAAGATATAACGGCCCTATTCAAATTATAGTTTGGCTAACTTATAAATAAACAATATCTCCGTCATCCCCTTTCCAACTATGTTATATATGATAACAGGCTAGAAGCACGGGTATACGACGAACTTTTTTTAGCTAATTGAACCAAATTAACTGACAATTTTCGCGCTTCGCGCTGCCAACATTCCACTTTACTATCTTCTATGTTGTCTCACTAATATGTAATTCAAAAATGCCGAATTGGTTTTGGTAGGGGGGCAGACCCATTATCAAAAAGAATTTGTGGGGGGGGGGTTTATATGTCGTTTAAGTCGCAAAACTTTTTCCTCAAAGACGCATTTAAAAAAATAAATTTTGACTTAGCCTACTACAATCATGCGAACTGTTTTTACATTTACGTAGTTGAAATAGACAATTTGTTAGGGGAGGTCATCTCCACGTGCCCCACTAAAAGCCCCTGGGTCGATAGCGAGGTTTAAAATGACAATATTGTTTGCAAATTCGCAGCCCGATGCAGCAGCGATTACCAGCCCAACTCTAGACGAACTCGCGCTTTCACTGAATGCAACTCTCGCAGCCAACTGACCAGCAACAGAGATCCAATCGACTTTCCCTC
Source organism: Ascidiella aspersa (assembly GCF_963924565.1). Lineage (NCBI taxonomy): Eukaryota > Metazoa > Chordata > Ascidiacea > Phlebobranchia > Ascidiidae > Ascidiella > Ascidiella aspersa. The sequence continues at coordinate 19,046,677 of NC_139454.1, forward strand.
TATATCGCAGTTCGCGGCACAGGAAGCGGTTTGCGGGTGTGTTTTGCCACTGTCATTCAAACAGTTGCGATACATACTTAAGCTCGCATTTTTGTGTAATACGCAACACGCATAGAATGCCAATTGCTGATATTTATTAGTGCTGCAAGAAACGGCTAAGGTTATAATCATGGTTTCGCGAACGTAAGTATCGTATGATTCTGAGCACTCAAGACGCGAGAAAGTTGCCAAACCAATTTTGACTTGTTTAACTATAGTCGAAATATTTGCGAATTAAAAGTTATTTGCCTATTTTGGCTTGTCAATTTAGGCATGGCATACGTTGTGCTATAAGCGCGTTATTCAATTCATAAGTATGGTCAGATTTACAGCGTTTTCAAATATGATCATACATACCTAATTGACACCAGTTCTGCATTAAACGCTTGTTCAACACTTTATAACTTTTCCTCTCGCTTTTAAAGAACTGTTGTTGTGTCCCGTCTTTATAAAAACATAAGTTTCAAACAAAGAGACAGTATGTTAGCACGAGGAAAAGGACGTACCGTATCCATTATTTTAAATCGACCAATGTATACCTCACGGATAACGTCTAAATGGGCATAAGCTCTAAAAGGGCAGATTAATGTCTATTCAACATGTTCCCTCCCTCTAAAACCCATCCTTAACTTTAATACAATGCTGCCCCAATAAAATTAACACTAAACCAATTTCTAGCCACACCCAATACCCGCTCTTAGCCCTAAACAAGGGCAAACAGTCTGTTGCCTACAGCGGCACCCCCAATGTCGATGCCAGAAAGTCTCATATGGCCTAACCTCTCCTGACAGTAATACGCGTTATTTTGTTCATTTAGGGCTTAGGCCTTTTTCCGATGAATGTTGGACATAGTAACAATAGTATTATGACAATTTATAAAGTGGTAATTATGTATACTAACAGTTAATCTCAAGTCAATTTTCTTGTACCGTATACGCTGTAATAAATAATAAAGAATAATACATATAAAACGCCCAACAATTACTTACTTAAAATCGCTTTATACCAGATTAAAATAACCACTGCACAATTGCGCCCTGTCCCATCTTACACAGACCTTCAATTTCAAAAAAGACTAAATAACATAGAAATAAAAAATTAAAATCTAAAAAAAATGATTTAGTTCGATATATTGTATAAACGCCTACAGTTGTTTTGTGCTGATTTAGACCGGAGTTTCCTGGTTGTGGACCAGGCGGAATCGAGAGCATTACCAGTGAAAACGACACGGAAATTCCGCGATGGCCTTACACTTTGGAAGCCTTGTTGAAACCCAACTCCCCTGTACGAGCGTCGGTGTTTGAATGCAACAATCGCATTTTCCCTTTGGATAGTGGCCGTACTGGTAAGCTTTGTTTTAAACGTTGTGATAAAACGTCGATTTTCATAACAGGTTTGTGTAATATTCAAATTTCGGCTTTAAATATTTGACGATAAATATTAGTATTTGTTTTGTTTTTAAGTTACTATTGTCACCGTTTTGTATGAATATTGTAACAGCTTTATAAAACAAGGCCTTCATTCCATCACTCTGGAAAAAAGCGACACATTTATCAAGGTGTTCAACTTTTCTTTAAACTATAAAATGTTCTATTTTGTTCTATTTAAAAGACTAACAATATTAAGCCAGGCGAACACTAAGTCGTCTTGTGCATATGTGTATGAAGTTTCCAGGAGCGGATACAGGATTTTGGTTTGTGGGGACATTAACATTTTTAGAAATTACGTCACAAATTTACGTCATAACGTGCGCTGAATTTTAATAGCCACCTTCTAAAAAACTTCATGTAGTAAACATGCAACTAAAATTCTAAACAGATTGCAGTACAGCGTTTTAAAAATTGATTGCAGTTTGCATTCCTGAAATTACCTACAAACTTTTAATTTAAAAGGGGTGACAGGTTGAACATACAATAAATATGTCACATACCTCGATATAAATGTGTTTCTCAAAAATATTTCGGTAAAAAGTTTTGAAAAGTATATACTCTAGTTTAGAGCTTTAGAGAAACCATCCAAATATAAAGCTATATTGCATTTTAAGATAGTCGAACCTTGCGTCACATAAAAACAGTGCATAGAAAACATAGACTTTTTAAAACTCCGCCAAATTGTTATTTAGCTATTGGAAAAAGTACTATGATGTTACAGAGGGCCTCACGATTTCCCTATGGATCCGCCCCCCAAGTAGTAATTTAAACTGGCGTAAAGGGAAAAAACAACGATACTAGGTCACTTTATATGTCGTCTTTAAGTTTCAACAATAGATGCAATCTCTCTACGCAGATCGTGGGCCAACGTGCGAAAACTGGGACCCCTGGTCCAGCTGTGTCGGGTGCCAGAGGAGCCGCAGCAGGACCAGGAGATGTCAGGAAGGCCACACGGGCCAAACCAGACAACAGGCTGACTGTCGACCTTCGCCATCTTGCCAACGTCCACCCAGGCCAATTCGACAGCCAAATCCACTCTGTCAGTCCATACTTTTCCAAACGGTGTTTGGTCAGCAAACGACGACCACCAGAACCGCTGAGGTAGATGTTCCTCAAAACGGACAATCAACGATCCCCGCTGCACCTATGTCATTTCTGACTAATAATACCGGTTTGCTGTTTTTGATTTCCCTGGTCTGCTAGTCAACAGTTGTGCACAGAGAACTGCGCGTAAAATGTACATAATTTTAAATAAAATTCTGAATACTGAAGAAAAACGGAAAAAGCAAGCGTGTTTTATTTATTTTGCTTTAGAGTAGTTTTAGGTTTAAGTAAAATACTAAAGCTAAAAGACTAAAAGCATAAATCCTAGACTACAGTAAAAACAGATATGGATTATTTCGATCAAAAAATCCAGTAATAATCCGTCAAATTTTTCTTTAATGATTTAACGAAAATCAGGCGTCAGTCATACGACTTAAGATTACTACTTCTCGTGACACTATTTATAGCTATAACGTTTAAGCTTTATCGAACAACACATTAACAGTAATCTAAAAGTATACAAAAAAGGAAAAAGGGTAAACATTAAATAAACGGTTTATATAGCAAATTTTAAATGACAGTTATTTTTGTATAGGTTACCAAAAAATGGCAAATGTTGCTTAAACCGTATAGACAAGTTTATTAAGTTTGTTAAAGAAAATACATAATTGTATCATGTAACATAGTAGTTTTTAAAATAAATTTAGCATAACGAAATGAAATTTTTCTATTAGTTCTTCAGCCATTTGAGTTTTAAGGTCCAAAGTGAAGATGTCAACCGTCCAGCGTTTGCGGCCGCTTGCGCGGTTTAGCCAAGTAACCGCACAGCGGCGCGTAAATACATCTATACATCTAAAAAAACTTGCCGCGCCTTGCCGCAAACCACGTGCGGCTTGCCAAAGTTTTATTTTTAGTTTATTGGAAAATATAGCAAACAGTTTACAGATGTTTTATCCCTAAAAACTAAGCTGTTGTTGGTTTTAGTTTGAACTAACTTTTAAGTGTTTGTAGTATATTTTAAAAAGTTGGAATATATTGCTTGTAGGGCTTAAATTTTGCGGGCAGCGCAGCTTAAGATTTCGAAAATAATTTGCGGTGCAGCGCAGCTTGCGAACAACTTAAAGTGCGGTGCGGGCAGCGAACACAAATTTCATATCCTCATCATCTCTAGACCAAAGTATTGAAAAAACGGTTTTCTTCAAACCTTGAATTTTAACAAGTGTTTAAAATCTGAACAGCCCTATTAGGCGGCTGCTGAACTGTGAAACTACAGGTAACCTACATCAAGTGTAAAAATGATCTCAAAGTATGATTGCTTATAGGAATCTCGTGACATCTGTTTATAACACAACACGTACAGTAGTACATCTTGTTTAGTTATGACACAATTTAATAAAAGAGGTTCACACATAAAGGTTGAGAATCGCTGGTATAGCCTGTTTGAAGGCGGAATTCCCGAACACGGAGGTTTTCAATGTTGCTGGCTCGCTTACGGCACACCAAATAATTGCGACTAAATTCGTGACACCAATTCAACAAAATAACAAGTTTTAAGTTGGCAATCGCCCTTAGTGCAAGGCAATTAGGAAATGTATTTTTGTTGTCGGTTTTTAATTAATAGTTTGAATTTAAGTCTTGCAATGCTCACACGCTTTTGGAATACTAAATATAAATCTTAACTAATTAACTGGGATTGGGATCAGAACAAGTCGCATTTTCTCTAATTCGTTAATTTGGAGAACGATACAATAAGCTTCTATAGTCACAGAAAAAACTGTAAACTCTCCTCAAGCTTTATGATATTATTGTTTATTTGTTTTAAAGTAGTCGCCCAAGTAAAGCAACACGAAGTATGGAATTTGTTGGTTTAACCTTCAATTCATCCAGGTCAACTTGCCAGCAGCTTGTGTGACGAATATCCAAACGGAATTGCGACGACACCGGCGCGACCTCTTCGAAGAAGCGCAGCTCTTCACCTACGACCTCATGAAGTTCGACAGCTATAAGCGATTCAGATCTACGAGACTCTACTGGAGCTGCAAGGTCATATTCTGCCTTCAGGCGCTCAAGGTTGCTCCATCGGACAAAACCTAAAAAGACGAGTTGAAAACTCGGTTCCAAGACGTTGATGAATGTTTGTTTTTTTAACTAACTGAAAAGTTTTTCACTAATCAAAAATACAGGACAAGGCGTATGGTACTTCCCGTAGAAAATGAAATAGTTGCTCCTATCTGAACTAAAAAACATTAGGCTTTGCAGTGGCGAAGCCAGTCGAAAATCGCAGGTTTGACACCCCTAATCTACACAGAGTATATTTATTTTTCCAAATATTTCACAATTATGTCTTTGTAATTAAATTTAAAGCTGCAGTAGTAATTAACAAGTATAGGACAACCATCGAGTTTAAAAAAAGTTGATTGGAACACAAAGCAAAAGGAATAAGAAGTGGTGATTCATCTGTGTTACTGTATCTTTTGAAAAATAAAAATGGTCGACCTTACGCAGCTAACAACGTCTTCACAATGTGAAATAAAGCTTAAGGTTTTCATAGATGTTGCCGAACGTTGAGTTAAAATTAATGAAAACTGCAAAAAAAACACTAACGCAAGACCCAGAGTAACGAAATATGATGCTCCAGTGTGTAAAAACCGCAAGCAGATTGCTACCAAATTTCAGACAATCTACACTGACAGAAAAATCTAGTTCTCTGTCAATTGTAATAAGCACAACATCTATAAAGTACTCACTTCTTTACAATAAGATCCAGGTTTTCTTATCTGAGTAAAAAAGGAAACGTGGACTATACCTATAAAATGTTGTTGAAATGTAACATTTATACCAGACTACTCACTTTCAAACTGTCAAACAGATTTATTTATACCTATTCTATTGCAAGCAATGCAAAAAAATATTTAGGGGTACCGGTAGGATAATTGTTTGTTTTTTTAATTTTAACCGAAATCTGAATTTTCCAATTGATGTAGCATGGTCAATGCTGAACCAAACATGTTTAGATTTTGTTTGTAGGGTTTTTAGAAGCAACCTAACAACTCTAAGGGATCCCCACTAAAACTCCACAAAAAAATTGTTTTTTTTGAACAACCATATTGCATATCGAATTAATCGAAGGTCGTATCAATTATCGCAATTATCTCCGTGACTGTGAAACATCCATGACATATATCCATAGGGAATTGTTTAAAATCGTAATACCGCTGTAGCAGCCGTTTTTCGCATTGCATGATATTCAAGCAAGTAGTACCAGTACTAAACTACGTACAGCGTAAATAAATCTCGTTTGAAACTGAAAATTGGTTACTTCTAAAATATTAATAAATCGCTTTAAATGCGATATTTTGTGAACTCTACCTAAACGAAATTCAAGCAACTGCCTTGTAAATCCGGTAGGTATTACTGCGTCCAAGGAAAAAAATCCCGTTTGAAAATCTTAATTGCTATATGTTCAAACCGCTGCAATAAACGCGATATTTTGCAAATTTGGACTATCTTTTACGTGGTTAAACAAACTGCAAAAATGCTATTAAACATAAAAGTATAAACTTTGTAGGTTTCCTAATGTTTATTCAAAATACGTGCAGTATACGCATACAGTGCTTGATCGACTTGTGTCATTTTCAAGCAAACACCTATAATCCGGGTAACGCAGTATTTACACATGTCTGGTTTATTTGCGTAACAAAAGGTTTCCATCACAGTTAATTGACAGATTTTTGTTTACCAACAAAGATTTAAATTTGCATTTGATTGACACCCGGTTAGTATGTTCGTGATCGCGATTGCTGGAGCATCAGTCGCAGATTTCAGGCGTGTAAGGTCGAATATCAGATTGACCACGACTTCATGTACGTTTAAGGTTTTAAGTTCCCTGAATTCGTAGCGCTGTCAAAAAGTACCATGTTCAGAAAGAGGTTCCATAACATCAAACCATTGCACTACTACAATGATTTTCGTTTATTTTTGATCAAAACCTTAAAAAAATACGCTTGAACAAATTATGGGTCCTTGCTTTCCTTCTATATTACCTTTTTCATTGCTATTTTATACGTTTTACATTTCACATTCTTCACTACTAACCGGGCTCCATTTGATAAAAATCTTGCTTGTTTAGCGTTTGCCATCATTTAACTTCAGTACAAAAAAGACATACTGGGTAAAAGTTTTTAACTGAGCTTACTAAAATAGAACGTAAAGCGCAAAAACTCTTTTTAAAAGCGTAAACAAAATGATTACAAAGCTATAAACCTGGTAGTGTGTGACTTAACAATGAACAGTATTTGCACTCGCGAGTTACTCTCTGTGAATATTTGAGCTTTTTATTAAATTAAACAGTATAAAATTTAAACAAATTTTTGTGTTACAAGTATCGTTTTAATTATTGTGGTTGTATTGGGGTTATATATTTTTACAGTACGGTTCAATTCCAAACATATAAAAAGATTTTGTCATTTCTCCCTAACGCAGATTTTAACACTAAATTCCCTGCCTAATCCGCATACAGAAGTGAACTAATCAACCAATTTTTCTGCGCTGCATTGGATTTACACGTGCCTGGACAAAGCCAACGCTCAACGAAAGCCTGGTTGTTGCCTAGCACATATAATACAGTCATACACGCATTGGCCCCTCCAACGAAAAGGACGGGTGTTATGTTTTTTGTAGATTGAGCGAGTAAAGCGTGCAGTGAAATGTGAGCCTTTGAATCTACTGCTGCGATTTGGATTGACTTGTTTGCCAATGACTTGGACTAGTTCCTTACTTGCTATTTGTTGAATGACTGGATTATGACTAATTATGACATATTTACAATACTGTTAATGCTTTCAGCTTTGTTTTTTATCTAATTTCATAGATTTGCTATGTTCACGAATCGGACTGATACTTATAGGCTACTGAAGAAGTTGTCTTACTATGTATTCTAACATATTTTGATTCAAGGAAATTATAACTTGTTTACAAATGTAGCGCTAGATGTCAGTTCAAAGATTACGCTTATCAATAATGCTCTCCAAATGATTGTCCTGGGGGTATCGTGTAGGCTTTCTCAACGGTTGTGGCAAGCTATTTGCGGGGTACACAGGGTAGTTTTGTGGAGCCACAGGCATATAAGTATTTAATTTAGCCAATTAGAATCTAATTTTTGGTTTTCATTACTTTCAAAACCTTCTTTGCTACGCCCGTCACGTTATATTCTTAAACAGGAACAGGAACAGGAAATCACAACACAGTAAACGGCGAAGACGACGGTTCTTTGTGCATTGTTGCTTAGGCCAGTGGTTCCCAACGCATGAGTCGCTTACCAAATTTGGGTCGCCTCATTATTTTAGGGGGTCGCTTGTTTTTCAGGCATATTGTATCTTTTCACAAAACAGGAAATCATAATCACAAAATATGAAAACTAAACACTGAGAGCAAGCGAGCACAACCATCTCATTAGTAAATTAATAAACATATTATTTTCGAAAAAAGTAACTGCTTTTGTAGTGCAGTTTGTTTGCAACGCAATATTGTATTTGCTTGGGTCGCAAGATTATAATACCAAATTACTTTTTTTTTCAAAATGGGTCGCCTTAAAAACGTGTTGGTAACCACTGGCTTAGGTGACAATTATGTTTGTAAAATCGCATAACAGAAAAACAGCTCGATGCAGAGTCGACAGGGGTCGGAGCTTAAACGCTGCTAAAGAAATACTTTCCTTGTATGTATGAGCTCGTTAAGCGTTTCGCATCAAAACGCAAACAGTATGTACACGAATACGAAGTGAAATGCACTCGGTGACTTTAAAATAAGCGAATTAGCATAACGATGAACCGGATTGAGGAGCTAAATATTGTTTGTTTGTTTTTCATTTTTGTTATATAATAATATAGGCCTAGCAGAAGGCGATTTTTAGCCTTGTTTTTTTGTGATATGTCTCTATCACTGTGGCGTGAGTTTGGCAAAGTTGACTTTTTAATTGTACTCACTATAGTTGTGATCCCGCGAAGCAAGCAATAATGGTGCAGGATAGGGCTTCCCTACCTTTTCAGTCTGCCACGTCTTTAGTTGTATTAAAACTTACGCGTCCCCTAGGTTTACCAGTTTTAAACAAAACATTTATTGTTGTCTGCTTTGGCACGCAGTTATTGGAGAAATTTGCATTTTAAGAGTTTTGTTTTGCATTATCATACCAAACAAAAAGTGACAATTTTATAGGTGTAACATTTTGTACAAAAGATTTTACTGACTTACTCGCGACCCTCAGTTTGGAAAGTCCTGATGTAGGCTACAGCCTCTTGCATCTAATATTAATGTGTCTGCAGGGAAACAAGCTAAAATCTGATTCTGACTTTTTTTGACTAGGCCTAAATGGTTTATTGGTTTGTTTACTATTCAAACATTTATTTATTTAAATTGAAGAATAACTTTAAACCTTTAGAATTCCGGAGTCGGCAACCTGGTCGAGGCCCGCCAATGTAAATGATCTGGCCCACCACCTCTTTTAACTATAGGCACGAGGCTTTTCCACATATTTTTCTAGATTTTAACTCCGTAAATGTAAAAACTATTCGCTGTTCTAAAAAACGTATTTCGCGAATATTTGCGATTTTGGGAAATATTTTCTGCCTAAAGGTGCCCTACGAAACCTTGAACTATCATCAATAAAAGTGTCGTCAAATTAGTATATCTAGATGCTTTTTTGTGCTTCGCACTAGTCCATTGCGCTTTTCGAATATGAACGCAACATCGACAGTTTAAAATTACACCATAATCGTGATGAACTATTAAATATAGCGTTTAGGCTTTTAAGTATTATTATAACACCGTTTTATTGTGATAATTATATAGCGCCGTGAATGTTCAACGAAACAAAAGCAAACGCATCTTTTTCGTGCGGCGCTTAAACACTTTGCTGCATCTTCTTAAATGTAGGCTGGTTAGAACCATTTTAAAATGCAACAAATTCAAAGTCCGCCCCTGATTAATAGTTGTTAAAAAAGGTTAAAAACTACACCTTTAAACAGCAAAACTATGAGTTAAAACCTATTACAGCCGGCCGAGACCTTTCTCCGGACCAGGCCCGCGACTAGGATTACCGACTCCTGATTTAAAACAAAGCAAGATGTACACAACTTGTAAAAATGTATTTTTCATAGCTCAATAGGTCACTTCTAAAATCAATTTAGAAATCTATTTTTTTGTTTGATCTTTATAATGCACACTTTAATCAGCAAAACCGCAGTTGGAGTTTTTAGGCCGCTGTCAAGAATTTATACCAAGGTGAGTTACTTCTCTATATCGTCAAGTTGTTAGTTGTGTTTGTTTTTGTTAAACTAGAATTCTGAGACAATCATGCGGATGGTATTTCAATGATTTTAAACCTTTTGCTAACCTTAATTACTTTCTCGTTCCATACAATATTTTTCAAGTTCAGGGAAAGATTTTCAGGCTTAACGCACATGTGCAGTATTTTATCAGGCATAACGCACTGTGCAGTATTTTATCAGGCGTAACGCACTGTGCAGTATTTTATCAGGCTTAACGCACTGTGCAGTATTTTATCAGGCTTAACGCACTGTGCAGTATATATTTTTAGATGCGAAAATTCTACATTAGGTGATATGGCTAAATATTTATTACAAAAAAAAACAAAAAAACATGTGTTGTGTTTAGCTAGTTTTTGAGGTTGTTTTTGCCTCTAGAGCGTGTCTTATTCTTCTGAAGGCATCACTGCAGCCAAGAAGAACTTCGCGGAATCCACCATCGTACCGTCAAAGGTATTTTCTTCTTTACAGCGAAAAGTTAATTAAATCAATAAAAAGTTTTGCTAAAACTTTTTATTTTTGCTAAAATCTACTGTTATGTCTGATATATAGTTACTGGTAAGCCATAAAAAGAGTTTACTGTACATATAAAGCCTGCTTCAAACAACCTCCTTCCATTTTCAAATTGAAAAATCTCAAGGGTGACAAAATGTTAAGTGAGCCTGTTGTCGTTGCAGACTATATAGGAACGATAAAGTTAGCCGCCCTAATCTATGTCAAAAGTCGGCCAGACGCTTTCTATGTTTGTTTTTATGATGAAGTCGATAAAACACATTAAGTATATCTGTCCTTTAAATTCTGAAAAATTCGCTGCTCATAAAGTTAAGTGGGCTGGCCTGTTGCCCAATCGGTCGCTTATAGGTGCTATTTTTTATTCTTGTTTGTCTTTCTTATTTTGTTGTTAAAGTGTAATAAAAACAACCACAAAAAAAACTTTGCAGCGTCGGCCAAACTGCGGCTCTCGATTTGCACAGTTCTTATGTTTAGGTGTTGCTTGAGTTTTTTCGGATGTCAATTTTCGTGAACCTATTGTTTCTGATAAAAAAAATGTGACGTGCGAAGTACTTCCGCGCTTTGCTCGTAACCCGTTTTAACTTTCCAGCATGTCTTGGCAATTTTGGAAAATGTCTTTTTATTTGTGTTCAGTTTCAGCCTAAATATTTACACAGGTTGACTCTGGTGACAAGAAACCCGTCGTTTGTTGCCACAACGAATGGGATTCACTGGAAGAAATTATTGTGGGAAGACCGGACAACGCTTGTATACCGGAACTAACCCTTGAGATGAAGGTATATTTGGTTGGTGGCCTGTATATCAGTTTTGGCCAATCTTAAGACACGAACGCATTCCAACTGACACTATCCTTTTGTGACTCACCTTTTGAGGATGTTATGCATCTCAATTATTGTCGAAACACAATAGCAGGAAAACGAAAATTAAGAGGGAAACGCGTTTTGATGTAAACTCAGTTGTTTCCGTCTGTATTGCTACGGTTGAGTATTGTTGTCGCTGTTGTTTGTTTTTATCTATGCCGCCCCTTTCTTTAACTACCGGTAACAACTTTCAATGACTGTTATGTTTTCAACGAGATTTAACTTAACGATTAAACGTTTCAGCCCTTGTTCATTCAGCTTGAAAAGTTTTATAAATTTAGCCAAAAAAATTCTGTAAAAACACACTGAAATGAAAATTTACCTCATTTTTATTTAAGTGGCCCGAAAAAAAATTCGTCCGCTTTTGTGTTTTAAGGTGTCCAATAATTTTTTCGATTTACAAACTGTTTTTCAATTTCTAAATATACAATTTCTTGGTTTGCTTCGCAGCAAAATTTCGACTTTCAACTCAAAATAAACCTATGGTGTCAAAAATATAAAACTTGATGTAGTTTAAAAATCCTTGCACAAATCTGTTAGCTTTATAACGAATAATTAAAAAAATATATAATAGAACCGCGCTATACCACCCTGGAAAAATATACAAAACCGCACACCCTTTCTAGTTTTATTACTTGTTCTTTTCAGGCCTAAATAACAACAACGCGTGGTTCATAAAGGCGAAGTTACGTTCAAGTAAAACATAAATTTCTACATATTTTTATTTTTAGGCTGCTGTTGGCCAAACGGAATGGCCGTTCTTTAAGAAGAATGCTAAAAAGATGGTGGATAAGCAACACTTGCAAAAAGCCAGCGAGCAAATTGAAGAAATGTGCAGAATCTTGCAACACGAAGGAGTCACTGTCCGTAGGCCTGACGTCATAGACTGGACACGGGAGTTTGAAACGCCCGACTTTAAGTCAACAGGTAAGGCGAAAACAAAACGTACCACAAGTCCAACAAAACGAACACAGTATGGTCGAGGATGTGAGTTTGACCTTTACCGCAAACTACTGGTTTTCTAACCTGGCCTTGCTTGCACTAAAATCTTGATTAGACAAACTACTGATGTTCTTTCCAAAGGTACCCAGACAACAACTTTGAGATTTCGTTTTCGCTGCTACTATACTTCGGGTGTTTATTTAACCTGTAAAGATTTCTGTATAACACACTTCCTGATTGATTTTTTCTTGTTTTTGTACGCCTTTTATAAGAACCGATAATGCCATTTTCGGCTTACAGTAAGTGCAGCATTCTGTTCAATTAAACATAAATATATTAGATTACAGCCATGCCCTTTGCTACTGAACTTGCGCATTATGCATTAATTGTCAAAACCTTCAAGCGTGAAAAGTAAAGCAATGCTTTAATTTAAAAGGTTTATGCGCTGCGATGCCGCGTGACATCCTAATGGTGATTGGTGAAGAGATTATCGAGTCACCGATGGCTTGGAGAAGCCGATTCTTCGAGTACCTCGCCTACAGGGCGCTATGCAAGGAATACTTCAAGAAAGGGGCCAAGTGGACCACAGCACCGAAGCCTCAAAAGGCGGATGAGCTCTACGATGAGGTTTAATGAAATGTTTTTTTCATTATCAGTAACGGACGACCTACAAGCTATTTTTTTATGGTTCGAAATATGATAAAAATAGAAACTAAAATACCGAAATTATAATCTAAGGGGCTAATAGTTGCCAAGCCCATTATCAACTTATTGTTCATATAATTAAACCATAGCGCCGATAATACCATAGTATTAAGACTACCGACATCATAACGCCAAATTGGCAGTAATCACGACAGAATAAGATCTAAAACAGTCTAGATAAGGCCTAATCATGTCAAAATAAGTCCAAAATTAATCTGAATAAGACTTAAATAGACAAAATAATGTTAAGACTGTAGGGAAAGGGTATGGAATGTTTAGGGGCCACTTGTCTGGCATTGGCCGTTTGTTGTCGCCATTTGGGGGCCGCTATTTTGGCCCCGGATTTTTTGCCCCTATTTTGGCTTCAATTGGGTTAGAGTTGAAAATATCAGGAAATTTGAAGATATAGTTATGGTTGGGGTTTGGGGTTAGATAAAAGGTGGTATAGGCCTTATTTTTGCCATTTAGATTCCGATTTCGTCATTATTACGACTATTATGTATTAGTCCTATTTACGCCTTATGCTTAACTGTATTTTGTTCCGAAGTTGATGTTGTTCCAATTTTGGTCTCAAGGCTCGAAATACCTTAAAGATTTACAATAATAAAGCCTATATAATAAAAATTAACACCAATTTAAAAAATACCGGTACACCTCAAAAATGGGTGCGCCAGGTTTTCATATGTCTCTAGTGCGCCCCCAAGTAAAAAAGGCCGAGAAACACTGAATTGGACGAAGATCTAATTTAAAAAAAATGTCGTATTGCATTTTTCGATGTTTACTCTAAATTACTTAATTAAAGTTTTTTCCAAGAGGTACTGTGTAGTGTTCATCTATACTCAGCAAGTGTTCACATTTTTTCTTTCAATAGAACTACCCGATTAATGATATGAAAGAGCGAGCTCGTTTGGCAAAACAGGGAAGTTCATACTGACTGATTTCGAACCAGTTTTTGACGCAGCCGAGTTTATTCGTTGTGGAAGAGATCTATTTGTGCAAACAAGCCAGGTAAACCTTAAATGCACGATTTGTGTAAATTGTAAACTTGGTGAGCCATTTTAAAAAGGCATAAAGTTTATTCTTTTACGAGTGTCTTGACCTAATCCGATAACATCGTGTTATCGTCTGAAACACTATCAGTCATTACATATGTGTCTTATGTTATTTTTTTGCGTAAGGTCACCATGTCTTGACAATTTTTTTCTCCAAATTCTGTAAAATCCAGCATTTGTACGGTAAAACGTTTTGTACTTACTTATGTGCATTTTTTGTTTCTAAACTGGCAAAGCTTTAAAACATATTTTTTCGAAAATGGATAATAGGCTTTCTCGTTCACCATAAAACTGTACAACATTTTATATAATACTCACCTCTGGCCAGGTTACCAACATGCTCGGGATAGAATGGATGGCTCGCCACCTTGGCCCAGATTACAATATACACCTGCTCTATTTCGACCAACCCAACGCCATGCATTTGGACGCAACTTTTTATCCAGTATCACCAGGGCTGGTGATTGTGAACCCTGATAGACCCTGTTTACAGGTGGGCCACGTTTTTGTGTGCAACTGATTTCTGGTGGTTTTGGCTTTCAAACACAGTTCGATTTCGCAGATTTTACCTAAACATATAGTTTTTCTCCAGTATATATACCAATATGAATCAAAAAAGCCTGTTTTAGCAAAACAAAATCTACTATGACTTAGCACCTCTAATTATATTCCCCATGTCTACTTAACTACTTAAATGCATTTTTTCGAATGTCTTAAGGATAACACCGGTTTAGCCCTAAGGCGCCGTGTGTCTCATCACACCATCAAAATGAAAGTTTTATCCACTATAACGATATAAGCTCGTGTTTTCGCTGGGTGCGAATATACAGCATCTTTGTGTAATGTATATTTTGTGTTGAAAGTAACACCTTTCCAATCAACAACTTAAAAACCAAAATAAACGAATCTTGTAGTGGCCGTAAGGCTACTTCTTTATGATGTCACGTTATGACGTCATCTGTTTTTTTTTCATGGCGTTCCCTAAACACAGATCATGAATTGGCACCTGGTCGCAAGTATTCCATTATATTAGAACAACATAATTATACCTTAGAACTTAGATCATTGGTTTTCAAGCGAGGCGCCCTGGTGTGCAATGATGTAAAGGAATTTGAGATTTTTTAAGAATCTGATTTTGCCCAATTGGTAAGCTTCCGGATACAACTATTTGTGTACGGTTAGAGGCTATTATATCAAATGACATTTTTCTACAAGTTAATTGTGTTGTTGCAGTTTCACTTATATTGACATTTCAGTAAAATACTCAACGAAAATTTCAGTCAGGGTGCCGAAAATCTATTTTTTGGACGAGCGTCGCAAGCATTATATCAGTATTTCAACCCTGTTCAGTAACTGAGCATCAACCTTTACTTGTTTTAACTGATAACCTTAAATACTTACAGCGTCAGCTGTTCAAAGACGCCGGTTGGAAGTTGGTAGAAGCACCTAGACCTGTAATGTCTCCTGGTAAGTTCGAACACTAGTACTTCGTAACCTAAAGAGAACAATTGCACTCCTAACAATACAAAATCAAACGTGGATGGTTTAACTAGTTGATTGGTGTTTTGAAGCGTTTATTAAGTTCCAACTTGAGAACAAATCTTTACGCTATTGGATATCAGCTTCAATATTCCCTGTCCTGTACATAATACCTGTTTTGTAAGCAAGTCATTTTAAAATGCCTAGTTCAAGTCAAATGATTTATCATCAACAGCATGCCAAGTCCCTGTCCAAGTCATTTTTATAACAAGTAAAGTGCATTACACGTTATTAACACCAAAACAAATGCAGTATTACCATTTATAATATTGAATGATAATTTGAATAGCAAACAACATATACATAGCCTAACACCGTCCCACAAACAAGCCTACCATGTTTTTTAAACAGATCATCCGATGTGGTTCTGTTCAAAATGGATCAGCATGAACGTTCTTATGCTAGACGAAAAGAGGGTCATGGTGGCAAAAGACGAAATTCCCACGCAAAAAATGTTTCAAAAACTAGGTAAATAGCCAATCATATATTCGTTTTCGCACTGTACATTCAAATATACGTACGGTATCAGTTCTCTTAGTTTAATCTCTGCATAAAAGATAAGTTTAAAACAAAAACACGTTTCTAAATCGAAAGAAAAGTCTAATCAGTTTGTTTTTCAACGATTTACATTTACAGGAATAACGCCAATTCCTGTCGACATCTCGTTTGCGAGTTCGTTAGGGGGAGGATTCCATTGCTGGACGTGTGACGTCAGAAGAAAGGGCACTTTACAGTCATATTTTTAGCTAGGCTACGCCATGTCAATACAAAAGCGGTGAATTTAGCGCCGAAAAACTAAATATTTTTGTTATTCATATATTTCAAATTGGTTCGAGTTATAAGTGTCCAAACGAAATGTTTAAAGTGCATAACATTACAAAACAAGTGTTTTTTGGGGGGGGATGAAACAAGCCGATTGTAGTATATCTTGCATTTTAAACCTAAAAATTGTTTAAAACAAATAGCTAAACGTTTAAAAAGACCAACACAATATTGTATTATATGATTAAAAAAAATTAGTGGACCCATAAATATGTCTCGTCTTAGTTAAGTTGACAAAAATAGTCAAGAAGACAGAACAAACCAATGGACCATTTAAGACTGAAAGACAGAGGTCTAATAAAGGAGTTAGAAAGCACAGGTATAAATCAGACCCTCCGTGGTTAACTTAAAAAACGAAACAAAAATCCATTGAAAAAACACTAACTTATTGAATGTAAACATTTTTATGCATCGAGGATTTACAAAAAATATGATTTGTTATATTTATAGATTTTTTTTAAAAAAAGTATAAAACCCTTCCAATTATTACATGTTACTATTTTAGGGGGTCCAAAGCGTGACGCCAATTTTTGGGCTAAATAAACCTGATAACGAATTTTCTCGTCGCGCTATTGGTCGTTAACTCGTTGAATTTATTTAGACCAAACTCTCAGCACGAGATTGAAGGACCCTATGGTTACTTAAGATTACTTGTTTTATAATTTTGCGTTATGACGTAACTTTTCGATGTCATCCTTGAAAACTTTCATGCGTTTAGGTTTGACACTGACCAAATAACTAAACCGGTGTTACAAAGTTATTTTATTCAAAAGACCCGCGGCAGCCACATAATCGACATATGTCGGCTAAGGGGTTATTTAAAAACGTATAGAGCTTTTTATGTAACTAAGAGTGTTTTTTTACGTAATGTATAGTCAATTTCTATTTCTCACCTTTTTTCGCGTCGACCGGTAAGTAGAACAGCAAAGCTTTCGCAATCTAATTTTTTTCACTAAATTTTTTGAAAGCTTAAACTGATCAAAACACAAAGCAGTCAATACCATAAATACGTTCGAATTTAATTAATATGAGACTTGATTTCGAATTGCTTCCGCCATTTTCTTAAGCATTTAGATCTTTCGCAGAACCAATCTCAACAAATTTAACCATGTGAAACTATACTGTAGTTATCGTCGGCGACCAAATAAAACCAAACGGTGACCCAATTTAGGGTTGCGACACATGTGTTGAGAAGCACTGCCCTTTTAACAATAGTTTCACGCAGGGGCGCCCGCAGAAAATTTTCCAGGGGGGGCAATCAGGGACGTAACCATAAAATCAAAAAGGGGGGTCCTGAATTTTCAACTTAGGGAATTCCCCTATTTTTCGTCTGACGTTTATGAATAATGACGTCATAAAACAGTAACAGCATGATGTCATAGAATGGTGATTGCAAAACGTGATAAGAAAACTAATCAGAAACAGCCAAATACGTCAAGTAAAAGCGACCACGTGCGTCGTCGACAATCCTGTCAGGCGCCAGCTGGAAATCACGGTATGCAATCGTTAACATTAAGCAAAAAAAGAAACCAAGACCGTGAAATATATGTGATTAATTGTGGTAGAATCACACATATTTCAACTATCAGCAGCGCACTTTTCAAGTTCCATGAACGGAACAAGCGCTAAATTACAAGCACGTCTTTCACCACCTGCAATACTAAAACAAAGATTGTTTTTTCCGGGTATTATTATGCCACGATTAGCGCGACATCTGCGCCAAGCTGTGTGCAAAGTCAGCTAAATTACAAGCTGCGGTTGAGGGGAAATAAGTTGTGTCCATTGCACACTTAGCACGTGGTCTTAGAGTACAGTATGCTAAAAGAGCATAATTTTGCGTTAAACATCATTACTTAAAAATGGAGACTTTGAAACGCGCACGACAGTCACCATTATACCTCCTTTTAAGAATCTGCTTCAGTTAAATGTCGATGGATCGACCCACATCGGATATTAGCGCGAGAACGAACAGCGAGGAACTTACTGCGTATAACTCGACGTTTTTTAGCGACAAAAAAGGGAAGAAGGTTTGACTTAGCGTTGTCAATTGTCGAATACACACTTGCTAATCAGTCAACCTAAACAAATAATGAAAGAGAAAAACTTGCGTTAACGGTCGACCAAACAAAAGACGAAAAACAGCGTTTTGCGCTCGATTTTGGTTTCGCATTAGATTAAGACGTGTGACCCAATTACTTAAAAAGCACGCCGCTTCGAACAGTTTGTTAAACCATGACAAAAACGAACAAAAAACGATAATATCACTTACAAAAAGGGGGTAAGAACTCCCGCCCACCTGGATATGCCAATGGGGGCATTGGATAATGGATAATATTTTTAACCTTTATAAGTAATACATATTACACTTATAAATAATACTAATAATCGTATTTTGAAATTCCATGGGGGGGGGCAAGTGCCCCCCCTTGCCCCCCCCCCCCCTGCGGGCGCCCATGGTTTCACGATATTTTACTAAAGCACGTATGGTGCTCCGTACCTGGTGTAGCCCAATACCATGTCAGCAGGGGTGCCGCGTGGAAAAACTTTTTAACTGTGCTTTTTTACAAAAACGCTATTTGAAGTTCAGTATTAATAGTACCAAAATCAGTCATTTTGATTGTATGCCATAATTCTGGTAAACTTACTTCATGAGTTTTTTTTTAAACCCACGTTACCTCCAAACGTACAAATATCGTAATTTAAAAATAACTTTGTAACCAACTCAATTAACAGGCCAGTATCTCTTCCAAATTATACAACAGTCCTTTTTCTATCTTTGTAAGTGGAACACCAGAAACATTTTGCAAACGCTCGAAACCGAATTACTACTCCTAAAATTAAAAGATAAGGAAAATAATACGTCGAAAATTTGCACTTTCAGGGAATATAAGCCTAAATAATCTATTTGCCCTTATTAACTGGCTTGGATGTTAGCCTTGTGTCTGTGGCCTTTTTAGGAATATTTTTATAGTTCCTCCGCCGAAAATTTTAGACTCTGTCTGTGTGTTGCATCTTGCATGTGACAAAAGGTTGCAAAGCAAATTGCCATATTATAATTAATCTGGTAAAATACCTTCAAATTTAACCTATTTTGCTTGATTAAGCATAAGCATAGTTTGACGTAATTTGCTATCTGATGGAATCGCAAAAGTTTTAGCATGAATATTGGTTTTAATATTGTAATAAAATTTCCAATATCGGTCGTCTCCAATATACATCGTCCGAAACTGCAAGTAAACTTGGAGAACATAACTCTTCTTTTCACTTAAAGCTTCCGAACTATAGGTATCACAGTAAATTAGGAATATGTTTTGTTTCACGTTCGCCCAAACTCGAATCACACTAGAAACTTATGTTAGCTAAATATTGCTGACAGACAGCTAATTTTAATTGGGGGTCATGTTTCCGTATTAATGTACATTTCACAAACATCAACAAGTCATAAGGAACAATGGGGATCCATGCACATTTTATGTTTGACGCCGCATACAAACATTTGCACAAAAGGTAGGCTACACGCTGGAGTACGAAAGTCAGAAGTTTAAAAAAAGTTTTACAGCAGTCAACTAGTTTTAAGTGAAATCACAATATTGGCCAAATATAACAAAAAAGTATAAAAAATGATACTTGTGCTGTCACACGAGTACAAATATAACAGAGAAGTGCAGTATACCAAAGATTTTTTAATTTCGTTAATATAGTTTAACTTCACAACTGAAGAGTAGCAGAATAAAAGTATTTAAATTTTGGCGACGACACCTTTTTTTGTTAAATCAAACAAAACATCACACTGAAATAAACTCCTTTCCACGCTTGCGAGAGCCTCAGGTACGTGGGATTACCTGGGAGATTGGAAGAAAGAAAACGCGCTACATATTGAAAGTACATTTACATAGGAATGTTACAGGTAGCCTATACTAAACCGCAATCAAGTGAATTCAGTTATACTTTGGTTGCTTTGCGTTCAAAGCTGTTATCTTCGTCTGGAAGGTTGGCCATAACGGAATTGAAAAAGCCGTCCACGTTTGCGTCTACCACAAACGACTGAAAAAAAGTGTTCGATTCTTCACCTATTTCTCTGCGTCCACCCTTCCATCCTGCCATCCTTTTTTTCTTCTTGAATCTCAGCGGAGAAGAGTTGAAGACATCGTTCGTTTCAGTCGTAGACGATAGCTTGAGCTCCCTTGTGTGCTTTCTGTCAAAATCCAGCGAAGAACTTCTTTCACTCTGATCGCTCTTTTTTGGATCACCAGACAGGTTAATGTGAATGGAAGAGAGTCTTCTTCTTCCGCGGTTAGCCAGGTTCAAACAGGAAACATAACAACTCCTTCGGCAATTCAAGGCCCCTGTTTTCTTGATGATGTCCTTCAGGGCTTTGCGAAAGTCGTCGTGCCTCGCATTGTAGATGAAGAAGTTCCATAAACTGTTGCAAGCGACCAGGAGAAAAACGAAAAGATCGATTCCGATGATGATACTGTTAAAGTCAGGGTCGAACAGGCGCGGGACATCAGGATAAATGTTGGGGATGAATCTCGACGCAATGAGCACTACAAACACGGGCACAACGCTCACTGAAAAGCAGCCAACCATCAGCACAAGTGTTTTAGCCAAGCGGTGTTCAACAGAGTTCACTTTCGACATGTTTGTGCTAGACAAACGACGACTGGTGACGCCTCGTCGGTGTCTAAAGAACGCCACGTAAGTCGATATGCTAAGAGCCCAGGTCACAACCAAGGGAAAGGCAAAGGCGACCGCGTAGATGAGCAAGGATGTGCGTCCGGCCAGCGACACGAAAAATGATGCCGCCATCCTGTACTTGAGGTTTGGAACAAACAAAGGCAAAGAAGCAAAGCCACCAGCCGCCGCCCATATAAAAACACTGATAATAGACGCCAGTTTTTTTGCCTTGTGTTTTCTGTAGCGCAGAGGACGGTAGACTGCCACCAGCCTGTCAACTCCAGCCACGGCCAGAGTGTAAACCGACGCAGCTAACGATAAGGAAGTGACGAAACCGACAAAGTCCAGATAAGCTTTCGGAAAAGCCAAAACGCTCTCGTACGGAACAGCCGATTTAAAAACGCCAAGGGTGGCGTTACTCAGATTTCCACTGATAGCACTGGGGAGACCAGTTTCGTACGGCGACAGAGTCTGATGTGTGGCAAGCCACAAGCTTACAAGGAAAGTGGGGAATAAAACGCAGCCCACTAAGAGGTCAGCAAAGGCCAGAGAGATCTTGTAAACTCCTTGGCTGTTTCGAAGCGCCGGCGTGTTCTTAAACGCGAGAAGAACTGCCGCATTGAGGCACGTTATAAGAAGTCCTAGGATGGCACACACTACGCTGATCACTGAGTAGGCGATTCTACACCTAAAAGTAAAAAATATACCTTAAAAACAGAACAAATACCCATATAAAATATATTTTAAAACACACAGCATTTGGCTCAAGGTATATAACAAAGGACACAAAGCACATTGTATCATTTTAATCCTTTTTTTCACATCGATATAGTGTGTAACTTTTCGAGCGTTTACTTTTAGTAGAGTTTCGAAGTGTGGACAGTGGTTCGATTCAAAAACAAAAAAATTTACATTCTAAAAGAAATCTAACGTAGATTTCAAGCGCAAGTCATGACATACAGAAATGCTTCGTTGGAATCATCGTTCTTTCTGAACTTAATTTTTACCAAACTTAAGATAAAACACAAGTTTTTTATGCTTTGTGTGAAAGTATTAATAGCTTTTGGCCTGTAACGCAAACGTTTGTGACACGATTTTATTGTTTGCATCTTTGCTCCTTAATTTTGGCGCCGCGGTTATTTAATTTGTCTGCATCTCAAAACGTCACAACAGTTTTATTGTGTCACATAACGGCATTAGTCAATCTTAAGCTGCTGTAATGTGCCCGCGTCCATTTGGTCCAAAATAACCTATCTAACAGATTCTAAGCCCTAACCTTTATATTTCACTTTACCACAACAATATGCGACCTAATCCAACGCTTTTAAACATGTATTAAAACTACCACTTTTAACCGCAATAATTTGTATCTGCGCGTCTTAGCAGTAGATACATATAAAAACACTACACGCAATATTTATAAAATTCGCGTAGGATGTTTCAAACGAATTACATGACGAGTGCGGCAAGCCCGAATCACAATTAGTCGATATATTTTAGTAATTTTATGCAACTACATTAAGATAAACGTGGAAAACTTTCATCAATAGGCCTAAGCAGCCTTTACTGTAAGCTCTTTAACACAGAAATAGCTATGAAATTATATCGATTAGTTACTATACCTAATGTTTTGTTCCTATAACTCTTTGTACAACCTACGTAAATGCAGCAATTTAAATTTGCAATTCTAACTGAATATTTAGTTAGACATTACCATAAGGTTTACCAATTACCATATACCAACATCCAGGCCTACTCTTACCTGTGTGGCAAAAGGATCCACAACGAAATTTGATTTTTCTTGATGGTTCTCTCGTCGAAACCAGCCCAAACCATATTACACATTGGTATTTCGAAGGTCTTGATCTCTTGATACTTGGTGCGGTCGCCAATCTGATACAACGCAGCTTGTAAACAAGGGTCAGTCAAATTAGATACTGAGAATCTTTGGTTTTCCACATAACGTAGGAGTGTGGTCCAGTTACTCTTAGGCAAGGAGGCACTGTTGTTTGATTGATCGGAAAGGATTTCTTTGCTTAATTCAATTTTTGATTTGACTAATTGACTTAAAGGGCCGAAACATCTTTTTTCAAAGAGATTAGGATTACAAAAATAGTCGTATATGTTGGAAGTAAAGTTGTTGTAGTCAAAACTCCGGTACTGGCACTCATCGGCGAACTGCGGACAGTCCCAGTCTTTAACCGTGGCCAAATATCGCGTGAGATAAGCCCTTTTCTTCAACGTGTTCTTCACAAAGGTTTTTTCGGTGGCATTGCAGCATTCAAGCTCTCGCAGTCTTGATCCCAGATAGAGACCAGGCACATAAACGCACGGGATATGCGCAACGTTGTTTTCGCCGATCTTTGGCGTGCCGCTGGCTGTTTTCATGGCGCCGATCGCAAGGATAATGCTCAGAGTAAATAACCAAAAATGCTTCATTTTTACTAAACTGTTAATAGCAAACATAGGGCACGTTTACGCTTTATCGTATATCGCCGAGAACTCCTGCTAAATTACAGTAAATACAGTTCTATCGATATACACATTCTTTGATAAACAAACAAATGATAAACAACAACTTGACCAGGGCCGGAACTTCGTCAGTTGCGGACCGGTAAAACTTTACTATCGGACGCGCAGGGGGTTCGGGGTTCATGAAAAACAATTAGAAATGACTTCACAATGTTACATCTAAATGTGACGTCATGAAGAAGTTAACTTTACAACACGGCCTCACAAAGCGTTTGCAAAGACTTGTTTGATTTGGGTGGGCTAAAACGATGTCAAAATGTGCTTTGAAACACATAATTGACTGCGAAGCACGAAACAATTTGCATTTAGGCCAGGGCTTATATGTAGTTAAAATCAGCATAAATTACAGTTTGGGGTTATGGCTTCGTTGCGTCCTTTCCTGGACTCGCCCTTAAGAGGTACTTTCTGTGTTTGGGATTCAGTTAAAATAATTTTCTTAGCTCAAAAACAGGGTTTATTTTCGAAGTTTCCAAAAAAATTACAGAAAATTGCAATTTATTTTATATTGCAACTATATTATCAAAAATTTATAATTGCGAAAACTATAAACATGATAATAACGCCTAAACATTTATCTTTCATTATGCACAAAAGTGTTTGAAACGGAGCTTTAATAAGGTAGGGACAAAAACATACATAAACAAAAAGCTGTCTAATAAGCATGGTACGGTACGTGTATATGTTAAATAAAATATTTACAAGTTTAACCTTAGTTTTGCCATAGCCCTACAAATTTTACAATAATAACTAGTAATGGGGGCCCGGTTAACTGAACCGGCTGAACCCGTAGTAGGTACGGCCCTAAACTTGACCGCTTGCTGCGGTTACTGATCAGTTAGCAGTGGACAATCCTATCGGTTCTTCATCCAAACTTCGATAGATTTAAAAATTGTACTGGCGAGGCTTTTTATTCGGCAACATAAATCATCATCATGTCTATATTGGCAAGCTGTTGTATGACGAACCTCAGCATGCGGGAATGTAGGCAGTTTAGGGATCACCGCTATGCGTGTACTAAGACTAACATGCAACTGCGCGTGCAACTTTCTAAAGCCATCTAAAATATAAAACATAATTATGTCGTGAAACGAAAGGCTATATTTGCATTGTTTTCTGCCTTCCTGAAAATAGAAATACAGCATTCTGAGAAGTTTTGAGCGGCATCATGTAATTATAAACATTACGTGGCATGTAGTCAACAGCCTAGAAACGAAAAGTTGGGTCACGTATATGTTACATAAGGCTGCATCTATAAACATTATTTAACAAAACCAGAGAAAAACTGACTGTTTTTCATAAACAAAGGCTGAAATGTAAGTGAGAAGATAAATGTCCAGTAGGGTTGTTCAAAAAAACACTTTTTTGTCCAATTTCAGTGTGAACCCCCTGGAATTGTTAGGTTGCGTCTAAAAACCCCACAAAACAAATCTAAGCACGTTTGGTTCAGTATTGACCGTGCTACGTCATGTTGAAAATTCAGATTTAGGATAAAAATTTTGAAAAAAAATAAATTATCCTCCCCATAAAATTTTTTTTTCTTATTTTTTTGCATTGTTTTGCAATTGAATAGCTCTAAATACACCTGTTTTGCAGTAAAAAAGTGAGAAGTCATGGTACAAAT
Source organism: Ascidiella aspersa (assembly GCF_963924565.1). NCBI lineage: Eukaryota > Metazoa > Chordata > Ascidiacea > Phlebobranchia > Ascidiidae > Ascidiella > Ascidiella aspersa. Next base: position 19,071,775 of record NC_139454.1, read on the forward strand.
GTCACATTTCAAAAAAAAGTGTTTTTTTGAACAACCCTAATGTCCAGCTAATGTTTTATTGTAAAATCTTTTTTTAACTATTTGTTATTGTTGTTATTGTATTGACGATTGCATTTATACTTTGTTTTCCAACTCTATTTTTAAAAAAGTCATGTGATCCAATTGTAGTCTTCGAAAAGCTATAAATTTTCTGTATTTCATACATTTATCCAACTAAAATCAAGTGAATATTCAGCAATATATTAATAGGTGTCCACAATACATGGTTGGAAAATAGTCGACCATTTGTCATTACACTTGGCAAACAGCAGTGTTGTAATAACTTAAGTCAATGACTTGACATAAGTGCACTTCACAGTGACTGAAGTCATTTAGGCAAAATGACTTGACTTGACTTAAGTCTTTTAAACAAATGACTTGGGTTGAAATAAAGCATTTCTTTAAGTATAGTTTTTATAAAATTGAGCTATTTGTCCAAATTTTTGCACAAAAAACAAATTGCTTGCTATATGTTCCATTTTCGTTAGTTTTTAGTTCAGTTATTGTTCATAATCATGCGAGTTTAAAAATTTTAATAGTTGAACGTTTTATATTTATGACAAGAACATGACCGAAGTTGACTTGCTCTAATTATGACTTGACTGGGACTTGACTAGCGCAACTGATGACTTGGACTGGGACTTGACTTGTTATTTATTTGAAAAGACTTGACTTGGACTAAGTTTGACTGAAACTTAAGTCATTTTTGAAATGACTTGTTTACAACACTGGCAAACAGTTTACAGCTTGCAGCCTTATCAGTTTCAAGTCTGACTCCTACAAAACAAACCACTCTGATGACTCCAGAGTCGGACTCCGCAGCCCTGGTAACAGCGTAAACAATGTTTAACTTTAAAACATTACTGATCTTGCTGATAACAAAACATAAAAGACATCTAGGAAGAATGAGCCTAAACTATTAAACAAAAATAGCTGTTTATTTATTAAAAATACAAAAAGTATTTCAAAAACAAGTGCAAAAAATGAAAACCTACAAAACCCTAACTGAATCATCTAACACAGTGTTTCTTAACCATTTTTTTTGCAGCGACCCAATATCTGAAGAATAAGTACAAAGGCAAACCTTTGGTGACACAATTCCCTTCACCGGACTTTAGTCAATAAACAAAATATAGGAAATTCGCATGGATGAGTGCGAATATAATTATTATGAGCCATTCTTCGTATTACTTTCCAATATTCTCAAATTTTGGAGAAATGAACCTTGTAACCGACCTTAATAAATCTAACCATATAAAAACATCGCAGTCGGCAACCCAATTTGGGGTCGCAACCCATAGGTTGAGAAACACTGACTTAACATCTACTATAATATGCTTTAGTTGAAGCTTTTTAAGAACGTGTGAAAGAGCCCAATGCAACAAAAGAGAATATTAACTGGAGGCCATGAATGCCCAACAAGATGCCACAGATAAGCTCATCAATTCGCATAACGTAGGTCTGCCAAATTATGTAGTAAAGCACCAGTACCATTGAGCCAATTAATGATATTAGTGAAAGAATCATTGTTCCACCTTGTTCAGTCAAATTCCCATTTGAACCTTTAAAAAACAATTAGGCAGATTTAGTAAAATCGAAGAGAAAAAATTCGGGTCAGTCTGTGTTGATTAATTTACATATATTGAATTTAATTAAAAAAATAATAATTGTTTGTATTCAGTAATTTAAAACTGTCACATAATACCATTACTAAAAATTTGTACCGACCTGTTATAAACCACACAATTTCAAAACCACCAAGAAGTAGTAATAAAATAACATCTAATGCAAGCATGCCAGAAGTAAATGGCAATATCTCATTCTATAAAAAAAATAAAGATAAATAAATAGAAATGATATATTTAGATAACAACTATATATATAACTAAGTATTGTTAAAAAGTAAAGCATAATTAGCATATTATAAGATGGGTAAAATATAACATTTTTAGCATAGAGTTAACAAAGGCATGCAAAATTACTGACCTTGTACACAAGCAATGCGGTTTCCCCCCAAAAGAAAAATAGGAAATAAATTGCATTTAGACTGATTAAGATTTGCAAGGTGACAGAGGAATGGACAGGTTTTCCTAAAACAAAAAAGGCAAATATAAGTGAAATTCCTCAAAGTGTCCAATTAAAACTGACAAAAAATGCATTTGAATTATGCAGGGTGATGGCACTAGTAAAGGAAAATATTTTGTTTTTTAAGAACTCTCATGATACTATCAATTGCTACGCAGTTTGAAGAAAAATTTTCTATAGTAAAGTATGTTGGTAATAACTCAAAAATATACAATTTGTTTGTTCACTTCTGTGCAATATTGTGCCTTGCTTAATTGATTTGATTTAACGCTGTGGTAGGATTTTAAAGGAAGCCAAAATATGTACTTCAATAGACAATATTTAATTTTTATTGGAAATGTATTACCACCTAATTATGTCACTAACAATTTTTCCTTAGAAAAACAACCTACAACTTTTCCAAATACTTTGTGGTAAAACTGTTGCAGATTTAATATTGTTTACATTCAGTACAAGAGAAAATAGAACAAACCTTGCATATTCTTCCTTGCGTATATTTAATAACAAAACGTTTCTTGACTCATTATATACACTCAGAAATAACGCAAAGCGCGGACTGTATAGTGCTATTTTCGTCTTAAAATTAAAACTAGTTAAAAACGTTTTCCGTCGTCATGCTTCGCCGATCGGTCAACGACAAATAAAAAACGAATTTTTTGCAAAAGTGACGGATCCAGTAATTTTGTTTGGGGGCAAGGAAGTATAAAATTTAGTGGGTCATCTTTTTATTTTGGTGTGTCTAACTTTGAACAGTGTTGAAAGTAGCCCACCCTACTTTTTTGGCGACATCAATACGTTTTTAGTGTTGTTTAAAGTAGCCTATACGTGTTGTTGTTGCATTAAAGTATCATGGATAAATAATGTCCTACTTTAGAATCGTCATACCTTAGTGGTACTTTCGTAGACCATGCAAATGATATGCATACAGAAGTTTAATTTTTTTTTTCAGCATAAAAATATATCCATTAATTCATCATATTTTATGAACTAGATTATTGATAAGCACTGTAAAACATAGTTCGTGCATACAAACGATCACTTGGATCACGAAACTATACACTACAGCCTATTCGAGTCAAACATTGTCAACAGCGATGGGGGCGGTTCAGAAAAAGTCGATGTCGTTGGAGAAAGCAAGCAAAATGCAAAACATTTCTTTGGGAACGTTGAGCAACAAACACACTGGTACTACCGGCCATCTAACAGTTTTTAGCGAAGTGGAAGAAGATGCGTTCGTTGAACACATCCAAATCTTTGGAAAATGGGGTTTTGCACATATGAGAATTATAGAGGGTCAAATTTCCCTTGAAAGGTGATAGAAATGGCTAAGGAAGGTGCCAGGGTTTCTACCTTAGCAAAGTATGGTAAAGGTTGGCGATGGCCATACTGTGTCGACGAGGTTGACTATGAGTGGGATAAAGAAGCACAACATAGTAGATACCAGAATTGACAAACGCGGATTTTTCAGGCTTCCTGATCCTAAAAATGAGCGGGGCCCTAAAGATTGTGTTTGCATAAGCAATTGTTTTAGCTGTTCGTTGTTCTTTTAGATGTATTGTTATTGAACTTTTATTAAATAAAAAGATTTATTTTTCTATCCACGCGGTGTCTTTTTTTTGTGTGTGTGTGGGGGGGGGGGGTGGGTTTGATTTTTTAGGAAGTGCGGCCCTTTTTTACTTAAAAGTACCCTTTTTGGCAATTATTTCACTAAACCTGTTTTAAATACCCAAGTTTTTTTACTAATAATGCTATGTGAACTGTTAACTTTGAAGAGAGCTTGTCAATTAGGCCCTAAAGTGCTTGTAATACGTAGTGTTCAAAGTTAGAATAACCCCTACCTAACTTTGAACACATAGAAATTTGGCGGAAAATCCCCCAAAATAAGATATTTTAAACAAGAAAAAACTACCATTTGAAACATCTATACACAGCCCCAATTTTGACCAAATTTCAGATAATTAGCATAAAAAGTAAAAAAAATACAGAACAATAACTTCAAAAAGTGTTCAAAGTAGCCCCCCTTGACGGTATTATTATTTAAAACCGGCAGTTAGGAATTGTTAAACCGAATAATTTCGCTAGAAAAATCACGTACAATCTTTCATTAAAGAACTACAGGTGGTAAACCACCATGCCATCATCGGGGGCTTATCCAGTGAGAAAACCAGGCCATACTCTCACCGAACTACATGTTTGTCCGTTTTAAGAAATCCTCAGCCCAAACGGTTCAATTCAAACCAAATCTATTCAACCCAAAAGCGCTGTGCATACTACGGCATCTTGCTTCATGTGACTATCATAGCCTACACTCGACAGCTCAATTTTTGTTAAATTAGACTAGGCCTATAAATGCCATTATTTTAAGCAATATTAAAATATATATTATGTGTCTCATAAGTCCATTATCACTTTGAAGTCTTCTATAAAGTACCAATTATAAAGAAATTAACGTATTTTTTTGTCTAGACTGCTTTCAACTGCATAGTCACGAGCAGTGTTTTTTTAAAGTGTTTTGGGGGACCGAAACGGTCCCCCAAATTTCTCCAGCGGTTTCCCAAATTTTGGACTTGCAACTTTTTGCTATTTAAATGAAACACTTGCGGTCTCTTAAAACTACATAGCGGTCACCCAAACCAAACCTTAAAAAAAACCTGGTCACGAGTTCGCTCGAAATAACAATTTTTTAAATTAATTTTATTATGACGTAATTTTCCGACGATTTTCTAAAAATTTGCAGCATAACATCCCAAAAAATCCTGGATCCTTCCCTGTTTTTGTAGTAGTAAACAAATATTTTGGGCCACAACAACAAAAAATGCCGACCACTGCTTTACCTAATCTTTTGTTAAATTAGACTAGAAATGCTATTATTTCGAGCAATATGCGTATTTCTTTTAGGTGCCTAAGGTGTCACTTTTTCTCTTAAATTCGAAGTTTTGCCAAAGAATATTCAATGACGTCACGGTATTACAAAACTTAATGACGTCATTCCTGAAAATTTGCGATTGTTATATTTTGTTCTCGCTCTCTCTCTCTTAATGTGTAACAGCAGTAATAAGACTTACAAAACTAAGCCAACTTTATTTTTAGATGTACATTTGTAGGGAAGGGGAAGAAAAGAAAATGCACAATTAACTGACAAAAACATGCCACACTCTTTTAAGGTGGTATCCATTCGCTTGACATGCTTCTTTTCTGATGTATAAGAATCAACCGTCACATTTGGACTTTAATTCAGACTGCTGGAGCTCTAAAAATTTTCACAGACTAGTACAAACAGTTGGCGAATTTTTACTGTAATTTTAATGTACATACTTTAAATAATTTAAAATAATCTTTGTAACTAATATAATACAAAGTTATATTCGGGGATGAGTTATTTTCATAGTTATTAGGATGTTTTATTAAAACAAAGTTTATTAAGCAATTAAAACAAACTTAACCAAATTGCAGAATTTTGAAAACGTTACTTCACAATGGAACTCACCGCATGAAGCTGAACATTGCAATAATTGAAAAAAGAAATTCCAAAACTTGCAACACCAAAAGGATTCCACATAAAACCAGGTCTAATCGCAAAACAAAAGTTTGCCAAACGAGAAAATATACAACCAATAAAGCAGAGGCAAGAATAAGGATGAGAGAAAATGCAGTTGGTGCAAACCTCTCTGTCAAGTTTCCCTTTGAACCTGAGTAACAAAATAAAAGCTAAAAAAATTAGTATAAATTAATGATACTTGATTACTACTTGTTTAATAATAAAAGCCAACCATGTAAATAACAATATGGTTCAATATGTCAATTTTAATCTGATAAGGGCAAAATATTCAAATGACTCATGATTTTAAAATTGCTAATAAACAAAAAATGGGCAACTTTATGCAAGAAGTAGGTACCAAAGTAAAGTTTGCAGCCCCTTGTAATTAAAACATAGTTAAGGTTAAAAACATAGTTTTTTAACTTAACATAACAAGTTAAATATGATTAACTATCTAAATAAAATAGACTATACATTTGTTTATATTTACATTCTTTTTAGTTTAGTAGAAATGTAATTTTCTTAATGCAACTTTTGAAACTAACCTGTAAATATTCGTAATATCTCAATGAGAGACAATATTAAAAGCAGGCCAATATCAAATCCCAAAGTGTCAGATGGATAAGGTAACATCTCAGCCTGAGTAATATTTAAAAACATACTTTTAAAAAAAAATTCACAAAATAAACTTTTAGGAAAGTATGGTGATAAAATGTGGCCATATCACACTTTTAAATGGTTAAGTTGTAGTTTTTTATAGGGTTAATCGGAATCCTAAAAGCTGTACAAAGAGTTAGGTCAGTCAATTATTTACCGAATATCAACAGAAGTAATAATTGAAAGCCAGTCTGCATTTCAAAGATCTTTTCGTGGAGATTTCAGGTGTGCATTGCCAATTTTTGGGGTGTGTACCTCTGGTTTATTGCACACCAGAGGTCCAGAGTCTTATCACAACTTAACCTTTATTTTCTAAAGTTTAGGTTTGCAATGACTAATTCAGGTGAATGCACATATTTCTTTGAAAACATGTTAGGTGTGCACCTGCCACAGAATGTAGACTGGATTAAAAGCATACATTTTTGAAAAAAGATAAACAAACAAACTTTTTGGTTAGTACTGTGACAAAATGTGGCTAAGTGTTAATAGAAATACCAAAGACCACTAATATTACAGACTACTGTAAGACTAGTTCAATTATATTTGAGTAATTAATATAGGCCTACCTAATTTATCTTTAATGTAACAAATTCAAAGATTTTAATTTTTTAACCAAATTACTGATCGGCAATGTTTCTAAAATATGAAATCGTAAATGGCAATAAAGGATATATTTACCTTGTAGATTATTAATAATATTTCTGCAACAAAAAACAGGCCGAAGTAATAAGAACCAAGGTTCAAAAATATTTGTAACGGTAGGGACGATAAGATCACTTTTCCTAAAAATAAAACACAAAAGTTAATTGGAAAGGTCAAATATTAATTATAAACAACAAACACCAACCAGCCATTTCTTAGAAGAATTTTTATACGGATTCCTGCTTCCCCAGGGTGTTATTTTATAATTTTTGTTGACAATATTATTTCAAGCGCTTGTCCTTACTGTTTTCACAACGACTGAAACATATGTTGTGACGGATTCGGACTCAACGGAGTCGGTTTAGTTGGCTCAAAGAGACTTCAATGACCAAACAAATTCACCATTTTCTCAACTTTCCACTCGACATAAGTTAAACTAAATTTTGCTAACACTTAATACTGGGCCCTGGAACTTACGCTATTCCTGTAGCTTACGTTGTTTGCCGTTCTTTTGTTATTCATTAAGCACAGATAGCCTACATTTCAATACATTGCTGTGGCTAAGTTGTTGGAACGCGCAACCTTTACAACTGGGGTCGTGTCAATGTTATCGGAATCCAGAATCAGGCTTTACAAACCCAGTTTAGCCCTTCACTCGATATAAACTTTCGTAACACTACATGCCTGTGCGACACTCCGAACCAAAACATGTAAATGACGAGCAATATTTGCAGAAAAGGCCTTGTTGAACATCGGAATATACCAACCATCGAAAATTGTCCAGTTGAGAATGTTAGGACTACATTAAGACGGTGGTATCCACGCTCTTTGTTGTCGCAAACAACTTTTCAGTTTTAAAAAATACCCGATAAGCATGCACGGTTTCCATTAATATCAGACAATTAGAGAGCTTTAGCCACTGAGTAGGCCTAATGCAGCCACCAGAAACACGACGGGTTTTCCGAAACAAATTTCAACACGATTGCTAATTTCGAAACTTGTGGTTGCTCTTGCTCCTTCCGGTAAATTTATACCAGTAGTTTACATTTCTTGTCAATTTTATGTTCAACAAATAATACACGGCGAGCCCCATGACAAGTTTTGCGACTACCCTGAGGCAACAAGGGACAACATGGCGTGGTTTTACTCAAATGTGCGCAAAAAATTGCAATTTTTAAATGCTTTTAAAAATATGGGCACTTTTCTGAGAATTTGCATACATTTTTTATTTAGAGTTAAAAAAAAGAGTCATAGTTGAAAGAATTTAGAGAAGAAGTAGTGTTGTAAATTAGTCATTAAAAACGGACCCAGTTAATAGTTTGAAAAATAATTTCACCCAAGCCAACGTTGTTTCAAACGTCAAATCGCAGTCAACCTTATCAGTTTTAAAGAAGTTTAATTCAAGGACATAAAAATAAACTTCAATATTTTAATGCTGGGGGAAGTTGATCAACACGTCGTAGGATACATTTAACACCCAGAGAACTAAAGCTTTAAAACAAGGATTTTAGTTTCATAGTTTTTATTTTAATCGACAAGTTGTTAGAACAAATATTCTATTTCAAAATACAATGCAGACATATGTGAAATAAAAACATATTCTGTGGCCTTCTCCGCCTTAAATATGCAATCACTCTTCGCATATTGCATAGGCAACAACTGGCAAATTTCTCCATCGACATATGTACAATAAAAATTCAATTTGGTTAAAGACGCACAAAGAAATTCAGAATTAAAACGTAACCACTTGCGAATATTTCTTCAAGTAGAAAAATTGCACGAAAATTGCACCGAAAAAGGCACACGTGTACAGTAAACTACACAAAATGTACTAAAAGGTTAAACCAACCGGACAGCAATATATTAAAAATCATTTAAGACGTAAAACCTTAATAAAAAACACGATCACAATAAAATGGCATCACGGCTTCGATTAAAAACAAACGGTATTGCACAGCCATGACAATAGAATCAACAGTACAGTTTAAAATTAACTTATTTGGATGGGTAGATTTGGTCATCGTCTTCGCCATCTTGTAGTAAATTTGTCTGTTCCGAAAAATTACCATCGGCGAACGAAGCTTTATTCCATTTCCGTTCCACCCCACTGCCCAAAATCAGGTACAGGATAGTTCCAATTACATATACGCCTGCTGCGATGTAGAATACGTACATCCAATTCGTCCGACTTGGCTGTTGAAAAGCATTGTTGTAAAATTTTTGACGGGTAAACTTCAGCGCACTAGTTGTCAACCCAAATTGCTTGCAACAGAAATAAGACAGTATACTTTCATTGAATTGTTGACGTTTCATCACTCTGCCCAGGATTATGCCAATAACCCCCAGGTATCTCATGTCAATTAGGTTTAGCAAGTACGAGGTTTGTTTAGCTGAAGACTCGGGACTCGAATAAGACCACGTAAAACTACCAAAGTCTCGAGTCCGACATGCGCAGTACTATATTTTAAAGGTGATATTTCCACCAGCAGTAAGTTGTAAAGGTGGAATAGCATATGGTGGACAATTTTCCATCCATGTATTGCGAGTGAATGAATTATACGACACCTCTATAAGTGGATTGCTAAACATCTAGGTTCTTATAGTTGCGCAAATTGGCGTAATGTAGGTTGTAGAGTCACAGTCGGACTCGTGACCGACGAAATCTCACATTTCATCGGAGTCGGACTCGGGTATATTTTTTTGGCCGGTGTCGGACTCGGATTATTTTTAACCGACTCCGCAGCCCTGCAGTAAACAAACACGCAATAAGCAAAAAGTAAATGAGCTGTTTTACTTACATCGTCTCCAGTTAAAGCACTAACGACAACAGGAGTGACGAAACCGGGGATGGTTGCCCACGTGTTGGAAATACCCATTAATATTCCAGCATACCTAAAAGAAACGAATTTTTTTTGGGTAATATCGAAAGCAACTCGTGCCATGTATAAAAAAAATATAATGGCGCTCCTTTTTTGTCAACAGTAACTAAGTCGTCTTCAATTTATGATGAAGATTGTCCCACGAAGAAATCATAAATATAGAAGTGATGCAATTCGAAACCCTGATTTAATAACCTAAGCAAAGTCTAATTAATGATCGTTTGTTTTTACTGTTTCTTAGAATGCTTTTTGATTCGTTAGAGAATTTTGACTAATTTTTCTGAAGAAATATTTTTGGTGAAGTGTTACCTTGATGCAATGTCGATGTGGTTTGTGTTAAAACCAGAAAAGGAGAATCCATTTAATCCAGTTGCAATGCAAATACAGGCTATAGCAGCGACTTTGTCACATCCCACAAAACCCGCAACGATTAGAAAGATTGCGGGACCAATAAAAGCTGTAGGTAGAAAATAATTGAAATTAGAGGTTTTTGTGCAGGGTGTCGAAGCCTTATTTCGGTTTGTTCGGTTTGACAAATAACGTTCAGCTCCAGTTAAACCATAGTTAATAATTATTCCAAAATCAGTTCATAAAATGCTGGCTCGAGTTCAATATAAATTGCATTAAACCTGACATTATGGGTCTCTGAGTGTAAAGAATAAATAAATAATGATTGCAACTCGCATTGACCCTCAACACTTACAAAACAACGAAAAAAATTAATAAATATGTTTTATTTTTTCATCATTTTTCGCGCTTTTACAGTTACAAAGAGATGTACGGTTTATCTTTCTAGTACCTTTTCAGCATGGTACAAATCGGTTAACGAACAACAGTTATCCTGTGCATTGTCATACCTTTCGATCAAGGTAAATGTTGACTTTTTCAAACAAAAAGTTGTGACGTTATACTGCAGTGAATCGCTTTTTGACAGGTTCGGGTTACTACAAGGTTCAAATTCTACTAAGATATTCAGTTTAGCCCCTGTTCGGCTAAATAAAATGTTACAAAAACGAGTTCTGTAACGGTTGGGAGACGGGGAACATTATTATCTATTAACCGGTTTATAAACCCCTAATTTCGGTTTTCGCATAACTAAAAATCGTTTCTTTTCTAACGTGGCAATAAAAGAAGATAATAAAACACACCTATGGCATTGCAAACTTTGCGTGTATTTGTTGTATTTAGAATCCCCTTCTCTCTGACTTTATCTGCAAGATACCCAGAAACATTGATACAAACCCACATTACCAAATAGGGCAGGGCAGATATAAAACCATCCTGCAATTGAAACAAGGAAAATTAATGGTGGAATGTTAATTGTTAAGCCAACAGTTTTTTAAAAGATTGGAAATTAATTCGGACACACAAAACAAGAATTTAATTGCAATAATTTATATAATAAGTTAATCGCGAAAATATAATATTAACAGTTAAAAGATAACATCTACAACGAAATACGATAAACGCATTAATCAGCAAAAGACATAAAAAAATAGTTCTAAAAAGCAATGTGGGACTGGGACTAATCTAGGCTTTACAAAAAGCCGTAATAAAATCTACTGTGCAGTTGTATTTTCGACAGAAAATAAACCTAAATCCGTCTTACTTCAATCGGAAATTTACTAAAATCGCAGCAATGCAAGTTTAAAATTAGCGTATGCATTACTTTGGACACTTAACTTTTAAAGGCATTGGGCTTTAGCACAAAACATATGAATGCTCTTGCCTAAATTTAGCAATTGCTAGACGTGTTTCATAAATACCTGTGCAATATCAAAACGCAGAACATCTTTCAAGTAGAGAGGTAGGCACGTCAGCAAAGTGTAAAATCCCCAATTATTTGTAGTATGGGCTATCGCGATTGCCCAAACTTCTTTGCTGGTAGCTATTTCGAACCAAGGCACATCAGAAGTTTTTGCACGCTAGTGACAAGTAAATATTTGCTGACGGCTGGCCTTTGTTGAGCAAGCATTACAATGCAAAACAGAGCAAGCATTGCAATGCAATTTATGGGGGAAAACATTACAACACACTTTTTGACAAAACCTCGTGATGCACGTTTGTACAATGTACCTAACCTCTGTGGATAGACAGAAGCACAATGGGTCATTTTGTGAATTTAATTGTCAATTTGTTCAATATACAACATATTTTCTATGTATTTTTTTTGTAAAACTGGCCTAAACAGTTAAACAGATGCATGTTACCGTAATATCTCTTACATAATTGACGTTTGACATGGCATGTCTAATCTTATTATTTTATTATTATAAAAAAATTAATTACTCCATTACAAAGTTACTGTGGTCTAAACTAAAATTCACTACTTTTTGTGTTACCGTTTCAACATTGTTCACAATGTAGTCCAACTCATTCTTAGATATTCTTGGATGTTCAGCTGGTGTGTTATGTGCAAGTATGAACCACACACAGCACCATACAACTCCCAGGGTTCCTATAAAGGCAAGTGTTGTTAAACATCGTTACGTTAAGAATAAACTGAAATTAAAAAATGGTGTAAGTTCGAAATTTACATACTAATTTGTCAGATAAAAAGCTATTTTCCTTAAAACAATGCCGAACCCTTTACCGAAGATATAAAACACTGAAGGCCAACCACCCATCACAGTAGATGCACACAAAACGCCGGATATAGGTTGAGCCAGAACAGTTCCAAAATGGCAACCAGCATAAGTCAAAGATACAAGCATGCTCCTTTCAAGAGGAGGAGCCCAGGCACCCCACATTGCATGCATTGCTGGAAACGTCACCCCCTGCAAAAGTTGTAACGTAAGGTGTTACCATCTTAAAAAAGATATTATCATAAAGTTAAAAAACAACTTGCATACAAACAGAGCAAAAAAGCATACTTCAACTTATTGGTATGTAACAGGTAAAAAAGTAGAATATATCGAGCTCAATATATCCTTTTAAAAATATGTTACAGCAACAGGTATTAAAATTAACAGAAAATCGTGCAATGCTAAACGACAACAGACAAATAAAAACGAGGCTTAACAGAGTGAAAAATGCTACATACAAATAAATCAGTGATAAGACAGTGAAAATCTTACAAAAAACAATAAATATAGATTATCACCAGAATTTTTAGTATATTACAGTTAACTGTGATAAGCTTGCTAGTTGCTACCAAAAACAAAATATAGACATTTATTTGTTAAAAATCCAATACAGCAAAATAAGAAAAATACATAAAAGTACAAAACAACATATACATGCCTCCCCAATCCCTTCGCATATGCGTACAGCTATTAGCAAGGCAAAACTTGAGCGTGCAGCAACTGGGGTTAGAAGGGTAAGGAGTGACGTGCAGAGAACCCCACAGCCAAACAGCCATTTGCCGCCAATTCTGGGTAAATGGCAAAACATATTTATATTTTTATCGGGCTACGCAGCATATCCTAAAATAAATCAGACCTTAAGGGTTTGTGACAATCAAAAAACAGCATAACAGTACTTTATCTCTAACATTTTGTTTTTATTTAAAACAGGGCTTTTGTTAGTACTTATATGAGAAAAAGTGTTCCGAAGAACTAAAGTATTATGTAACGTAGTTCAAATTAAATGATTTGGGTAACAACTTTAAGTACAATTCCTTCCAATGGTCACATATACGTAAAAAAATCATCTTTAAATTAGACGAGGAAAGTAATATTTAATTTGAAATTAACATAAAACTTGAATTTTGCTGCTCCTGCATAACAAATAGCATTGGAAAACAAAAAAAAAAAAAAAAAATTGTGAATGCTAATGCAACACTTGGTAATCCATTTATTTCTGAAATGGAATAGCCGTTCCTTGACAAACCTGCTTGCCAGATATCCACCAGGCAGCTGCGTCAAAATGTAACCATAGAAGAATGCACCCAGGACCAAACCGCGCTCTGTTGCGTCCCAATTAAATTCTCCACTCTTAAGTAAAAAGATAAATAGTACCATTAAATGTGAATATGAATACAAATTCTATGAGTTTGTCAGTTATGTGGTTTTCAATCTTGAATCAAAAAGCATTTTTTCTTTTCTTAAAGTGAACTCTCTTTGTTGCGTTGGTATAGGAAATTAATTAAAAAAACATCAATTCCGGAAGTTTAAAAAAACATTACAGGTTTACTAAAAGATAAAATTAGATTACTAAATGTAATTTGAAAACGCAACATTACAAATGCTTGGATCAACAAAATAACAAACAGTTTAAAAAGTTTTACATTTCAAGCCACATTCTAAACATTAAATAAAATAAATTCTACTTTCGAAAAACATAGGATTCTTATGTTATAATGTTTCAATTTTAACCTTTAATGCAATGTAAAAACTTAAGCAAACAGGAAAGAGTTGCATTTTAGTATTTAGTGTTACATTTTTTCTTTAAATCAGTGGTTCTCAACCGCCGGTCTGCGTCAACTTTCCTGCCGGTCCTCCAAATATATTACAATCTTAAATCTCAACTACAAAATGCAAGATGCTGAAGGCTTGTCCACCAAATTTAGAACTTCGCCAGCTTCGTAATTTGCAACATTGTGACGTAACAAAGAGTTAATGGTCTACTTTGGACTTTATCGTACTACACAATGCAAGTGTTGTGCCCAACTGTTTAAAAGTAGGCTACAGATCGTTTAAGTCTTAAATTTTAGGACCAGTTGTATGCAAAAAACTTTAATAGAACCACATATAACACAGATGATATCAAAGAGACAGCAGCAAATTGCTCATTGAATTTAAGTTTCCATTGTTTGCTTTTTAAGTTATACTTTTGTCATATTTGCAATTTGGGTTGATTTTGATTTTTGAAGGTCCACCGGTCCGCAAAATTTGTTTTAAAATTTTACCGGTCCGTAAGATAAAAAAGGTTGAGAACCACTGCTTTAAATCATGATCAAACCAAACAGTACTCTTTGGATCACTTGGCAACCCTTATCAACATAGACACCAACTTCCAGGGCAATTTTTTAATCAGTAAGTCACCAACAAACGTAACAGTATTGGAAAACCGATTAAGAGCTTCCATGTTTTATCATTGAAACAATGCGCTATGTCTCCCATAGTTTTCTTCATAACAAATAATAAATGAGCGCTGTAAAATGAAGGGCAACATACTGATATCTGCCAGTGAACAATTTAATACGCCTGTGAAGGCTACGATACTTGATTATTTACTTCCAATACAAAATGGTAAAGCGTTAAGTTTGCTGTCGTAACTAGGGATGTTCAAAGTAGAATCCCAAGGTATTCTAGAATAATAGGTTTCGAATCTAGAATAACGAATCCAGAATAGCGAATCCTAGTATATTTTTATTAAATTATTTATCCTCGATTTTGTTTGGGGAAGGGATTAATCTTAATCTACCCTACAGGGCCCACAATCACAGCAATAAATCGCCCAAACAATTTTCTAACATGTGTAGTTGTGTACATTATAATAAAAAACTCTCTCATATGTTTAACATTCTTAACAACTGTCATTTGAAGCAGTTGTGTAAACTGTAATATGTCAACTGTCCAGGTTGTGTCCAAAACTTATATTTTTGCCAATAGTGAGAAAATGCAACACTGCACACAGAAGTCTTAAGCAATTCGGTCCTTATTTTGAAAGCATTGTTAATCTTATTGCTTCTTTTTTGACTAACATGATCTGTTATGCAGTCAAATGATGTACTACAAAGAATACAAAGTTATTATTGACATAACGAATTCTTGACAATTACGTTGTGCATAACTGCATAACTTCCCTGAATATTGGATTAAAGTTGACCTTAAGTAACCCCATAGCGCATTTTGTGGACGGCAAGCACGTTTTGCAACGCTATGTTACTTTTGCAACTTACGCATTTAGGGAAATTGCGAACTCCACACCAGACATTACACGTTAGCCGCTCGCCGAATAACACTTGATTGACACTTAATTATTAGACGAACGTTATCGCAAGACGCGGTAATTGGTCGCCCGAAAAAACGCTGACACTGCACTACGAGGTTGCATTTAAAGCAAGCACTATAAATTGGTCGCCGCGGCGACAGGCCAACTTACCACACGCGTTTGTGCAATTAGGCGCAACAATCCGCGGTAAAACGTTAAATTATATCGGTTCCAATTACCCGAAATAAATGGCAGAATTGGATTCGATATTCTACTTTGAGCATCCCTAGTGGAACATACCTGAAAATCTGTTGAAAAAAGTAAAGTGCGCATTTTTTGTGGTCTTCCGATATTATTTTTAAATGCCTGAAAGTTTTTTATACATAGGATTCATTGTTGCATTATCTTTAAAGTGCATCTACGTTGTTAAAATACCTAAAAATATATGGGGAATGACCCTGTGGTAAGTGGTATGGCATATCTTCATTACAATTTGGAAAATTGGACACTAATTGCAAGTGTAACTTTGTCAAATTCCAGGGCGTTTTAATGCCCTGCCAAAAATCCAGGGTGCCTAAAAATGCTCTGCAGTCTGCACATCTACATTCAGCGCCTATGCTTATTAACGAATAAATCTTTTGCCAGTAATCTGGCTAAATATAAATCCAAAAAGAAGACATACCTTTATTCGGACTATCGAGCGAATAGCGGACTAGTTTTACAATATTTTAGGTCCCTAGGGAGCAGCGTTAATACTCAATTACTCACTGTAGTGTTTCTTTGAACTTGTGAAGATGGGCATGTGTCTTCACTTGAATGATTGCCAGTGTTAATAAAATAACTCGAATTCACCATTGAAAGAATGGCAACGCTGAGATTAACGCGGAGAGCATACACATTCATAAAACCAAAAAAACCAAGGTAGGCAAGACAAAATCGGGTTGAAAACCATTTTCCAACTGTAAATTAATAGTTGGACGTTAAAGGCAAAACAGGCCCACATTTCTTCAGGGCTGTTATCAAATCAAACCTTGAATTAAATTACTTCTGTAAATAGTTCTGCCAATTTCTGGTACAAGCCAATTAGGCAAACTAATGACTTCTTACTTTTCTGCTGTGCTAACATTTTTTTGTTACCTTTATGGTAACACATGTTAAGTGAAGAGAATTTTGTTACAAAAAGTTACCTTTCTGGTACTTGTGCAAACCCTGTTAGCCTTATAGTGCCTTATCTTGCCCAAAACTTTGTCAACTGATCTCATTTAGCATAAAAATTTGCCATACTACAAAAAAAAACGATATTTCGGGCGTAATCATAAAATCTTGGTGTTCGACTATGACCAAAAAACTAATCGGCAGTCACAAATTATTAAACATAGTCAGGCCATAAAAAAGGTTGATTTGTTTCAAAAGGACAGTTCTAAGTATATGAACAAAGGGGTGAAAAAATAATATTATAGTTGATCCTGGTGCTGGTCTACAATTCCAGCACAGCGCGTAAACAATTATTAAATCAATGCTAAATATTTGGTTTAGGGTGCAGGCTAGCGTTTGGGTGGGCGGGTAAAGTTTTATTATACTTTTCTATTATAATCCTTGACCCACTAAAATCCAAACGCTAACCCAAATGATGTGTGTTGTGGTAGAAATGTAGACAGTGCCAAAAACAAATATATTTGTTGCATATAAAAAGAAGGACGAAAAGAACAACTTACCACCAGGTGGCAATGGAACAAATCCTTCATCAGGAGTTTTTGTGTCAGGCTTTTGGAAGGCAAGATCATCAAAACCATTTAAATGCTCATGATTTTTTAAAGACATAACTCAGCTTAAGGTCTTTGGGACGTTCTGCATACTACTAAAAGTTAGTAAATCATACAAATTGTAATATATATATAGAAGCAAAAGCAACTTTCACATATTCAATAACATTGTTGATGTTTCTTGTAGAAATTCTTGAGGTTTCATTAAACTTAGCCGATAAAATCCAAAGCGCCAAAAATCTCCAGATTGAAAACTTCAGATATTGCACCGGGGAGACGATTTTGCAGCTTGAAAATGAGCGGCTGTAATAGTATTCGGCGCTCTTTCACTATTGTACGTAAAAATTAATAAAAAAATTTTTCTTTAAATGCCGCATACCACAACACATATTGTGTGGGTTAGGGTGCGGATTACCGTTTGGTTGAGGGTGGGTCAAGTTATTATTAATAATAAACATAATATTACTTAACCCACCCTCATCCAAACGCTAACCCGCACCCTAACCCAAACAATATGCGTTGTGGTATGCGGTATTATTATTATTTATTTTTTTGCATTTTTATTATTATATTTTATTTTTTTTTTATAACTTTTCACGTACAATAGTGAAAGAGCGCCTAGTATTCTTACTAAAAATTGCGCGGCTGTAATAAAGTGATTTTTAATCCTTAATTATGACCAAAACACTATGGCCGTTTCTTGATATTGAGTAATCAGCGCCAAACTTCCACAAAGACAGTGGTTCTCAACCTTTTTCTTTGTGGCCTAGGAGGAGATATTACGCAAAGAATTTCGAGCTGCCAACTTCCCTTTGGTCCTATTTTCGTTGCACAAAAAATATGTGGCTCAATAAATTTTATGATAGAAAAAAACTGGCACTGGTGTAAAATCCTACCACGGCATTGAAACAATTAAACATTTGGGTCCGGGCAGTGGTTCTTAAACTATTTTAGCTTGCGGCAAAATTTTAAATATTTCATTGCACACATCCAGGTTGGAAGTTTGGCCTGCACTTTATAGAAATAGTTATCAGCCGCGCAAATCTGACTCATGTAAACGCACAAAACTTCAGCCGCGCAAACTCACGTATAAAACAATATTACCTGGAAATCAGTAATACTGCTAAAATATAAATACGGACTTTAACAACCTTTATAGTTTATACAATTTATGAGAAGTATAAAAACATAATAGAAACGTTAGCATGGCTTCTGTACACTGATCTCTATAAAATTTTATAGAGATCAGTGCTTCTGTAAAACTGACATCACATTTATTCACTCATGTATGACCGAAAAGGTGTCACCTTAAATCAGGCCTGCACAATTAAAATTGGTACAAGGGCCGAAAAAAACTTTCGCGCCCGCATACTAAAGTTGCATAATATTTTTTTAATTTTTTTTTTAATTTTTTAAGCATCGAACCGAAAATGTTACATCGAGGAAATGAATGTTGTTATAGGCCTACAAAGTTTACACACAGATCCAACAATTTACGCTGTACAATTTACGCTGTAGCATGGAGTTCTGCGTCTTGTTCAACGTTATGCGAACAAAGGCACAGAAGCAGTAGCTAAGTCATTTTATAGAGTGGTAGACAAGCAAACTATGGACGGGAAATAAAGTTAAAAGTATTATCGAATCGGTCTAGGGTGGATTGGTGTTTCCCCAATGTTATCCAATGCGAAAAAGCCCTCTCGCAGATTTCCGAGCTGTGTATAAATGGAAATAAAGTTTTGGACTGAAACGGTATTACGTTCCGGGCTACTCTATAGCAAAACGTCAAAGAACAAGCATCAAGAAATTGCTTCAAAAGTTATCAATGGGCTTACACATTCAGAAATTAAACTTCCTTTAGTAATTAAATCGGCTGTGCAATTTCGAAACGTGCCAACTCTAAATAATTTGTTTAACTACAATCTGACCAATCGGGACTTATATGTATTTTAGTGCCAATGGTTTCAATAAAGTTGTACGGAAATGACCTGTAACGTCTTATATTTTGCCTCGCTGTCGCTTCCATAAAAAAATATTTCATTCAAAACGTTTGTTGAGTTTTGCGTATTGATCTAATAGGGGCATACAATAAGACCTAAAAAACAACTAAATCAGAATAGTCCACAGTAGGCTACCATGGTATTAACACCAACAATATAATAAAGCCAAATATGCAGTAATAATCACGACAGAAGAACATCGTCCGAATAAGTCGTAGTAAACCTGTCGAAATAAGTCTAATGCCTAAAAAGCCCTAAATGGACAAAAATAACGCCTAACTGTAGAAAGAGGAAATGGGAAGATTGGGGGACACCTGTCTGGCATCGGCCGTTTTGGTGCGCTAGTTTTGACAGCGCAGTTGGGGCGCCGCTGTTTTGGCACCGGATTGTTTGCCCCTGTTTTTGGTGAGTGAGATGCTTACATTTTGAGTTAGGGCTAAAATTATTAGGGGAGTAATTAGTGGTGAAGTTAGGGTGCGGGCCTTTTTCTGGTCATTTATGTCTTTTTTCAGGGGGTCTTGGTCTTTTTTTCCGATTTAGACGTTATTTAGTTCTTATTTCGAACTGTCTTTTATTCCGCCGTTGATTTGTTTTAATTCGGTCTTAATGCTGGATTCCCTCTAAAAGTCCTTTATGTCGATTTTATACGTATTCGGTGGGTAAAGCAGGGACGTAAAGTGCAGGTGGAGATATTAGCAATTTTGCGGAAATCCATTGATGCATATATTAAGGAATTATTCAACTATACTATCCAACTTTTTTAATGTTTACCTGCGCGCTGCGTCCGCACACCAACTAAAAATTGAACAGTGCTTAAAGTATTCTATGAAGTTTAATATAATTTCGCAACGTACAACTTTTGGTAGCCTAGTGGTTTATTTTCAGCCGCGCAAGTTTAAGTCGAAATTTGATTTTCAGCCGCGCATTTTTTCAGCTGCAAAACATCTCCCCCGCGCAATATCCAAAGTTTCCAATCTGGTGCACACTTTTAACAGAACAACAATAGAGTATTTTACAATCGAGCATTGGCCTTAACACACCACAAACTATATGTAAATGTGCATTATTAAATTTTTGTGGATAGTGCATATTTAAGTCTAAATGCTTGCGTGTAGGCCTATGCCTATTGGTAAAACAAATATCGTATTTTCCAAAATTACATGTCTAATTGTCTGGTGCACTCGATCGGTTAGAAATTAAGCAGTAAGTTCTACGACAATTAGGGCATCCAATGGCAGAAAAGTCTGACTTTTAGACCTTGAGGTAAGGTCGTGGCAATGCACTAATTGGACCTTGACGTAAACTCTCGAAGAAGATAAATTGAAAATATTTGTAGAAAATTCAAAAAAGATTACAAAAAGTGTGAGATAGAATTAATAACACTTCACCAATAGCACCCTAACCTAAATAATGTGCACACATTTATGTATTGGGACCTAAAGCGTTTATGTAATTATCAAATTAACGCACAATATTTGGGTTAGCGTTTGGGTTAGGCTGGGTCAAGTAGTATTAAACTTAATCTTCTTATGCCCATTTGTTAAGTCAAATTAATGCATTGTCCAAGACTAGGCCTACCATATGTCCTCTTTTAAAAGGATTTGTCCTCTTTTGTCAAGAAAAGTGAATGGTCCTCCGAGGAAGCTCAAAAAATGCCAAAATGTCCTTATTTTTCGCATATTATACTTTCAACAAGACTTTTAGGCGCGACGTTGTATTTATTTCCAAAAAAATACTGTAGCCATAAAACATGCTGATTTACTGGTTTAAAAAAGGTTTTCCAACAAATTGCTCTACAAGCCCTACCTTCTTGATTGTTATTGCTAACATTGAGCCAGAAAAATTGCAACAGAACACCACATGTAAAAAGGCTTATTAATAAAGCAAAGGTGTTAGTTTTGCAGGCCTAGCCTACTATCATGTCCAGCAATATTTCCAGCATTCCAGAACCAACGAAATGTTTAGTGAACTGTTAAAGATCGCGCAATTTTGCAAAGAAAGAGACACTCTATTAGTTGGATCAGTTTCGAGCAAAAGTTAAGGGAACCACAAAGTATTTATGGGCTGAAATCTAAAATTTGTTTGTTGTTTTTGTGTCTGTTTTTGTAACTTTTGCCTGCAACTACCAAGGAAATGTAAAACATCATCAAACCCAAACGTAACAATTATATTTTCGTTTTACTTGCCGGCAAAAAGAGTCCTTTTTGGGGGTGCTGAAAATATGGTAGCACTATCCAAGACCTGTTTAAAAGTCAGACTTTCGTAGACCTTTTTGCTTAGAACTGCACTAACTTCTGACGGATCGGGTGTTTGGCGAATGGTGACATCACGCTGTGACGTATTTTGTGACGTCAAACTTGACCACAAAAATGCTATGTCTTGTGAGTGTTGATTTCTTTTTTCAGTGTAAATTTAGTGAAGATAACCGAAATACAGGCTGTCTGTATGAGCAATAAACAGAAAAAATTCAATTAATAAAGGCGCATTTTCTTGCGCGAATTATTGACTTCTGAATTCGTCGAATTAACCAGCATACATTTAGTTTTATTTTTAGTTGCACATTTGAGCGAGATTTGAAATTTGCAACAAAAGGCCTTCTTTAGGTTTGGTGACGTCACGCTATGACGTATTTTGTGACGTCAAACTTGATAAACAAAATGCTATATCTTGTGAGTGTTTGGGAGCGTTCCCATTTTAAGCCCCCAAAATATAGTAAACCCATTATGGCTTGCGTATAAACCGTATGCAGCGACGCAAGTAAAAAAATTCAAAACTTATTTGTTATGTTCAAACACCAAATACAAAGTTTTAAATAATTTTAAAACAACTGGCAACTAAACCAGGTTATAGCCCAAGCACCTAAAAAAATACAAAAAAAAAACAGTTAAATGCCTACAAATTGGCGTCCTGTAATCCGCTTTTTTCTGAGGGGTCACCATAACTTAATAGTGGCGGTAGATCTTGGACATTACAACAGGACGGTAACCAACAAGTTCAAAGGACAAAAGTAACAGTACTCAAATCCTTGTACATTCAGCACATACAACGTTCCTTTGCTTTCGGCTGCCATGAGTTTTATCCATGTTTCTATTGATGATTAAGATATTTTCTGTGGGTGTGCCGCTAAAACATTTAACCTTGTTGTTTGGGGGAGAGTAAAAGCAGGTGTCGGAAAACTGAACACACGTACAATATTATAAATAGCCTTAAACCTTTTTGACCGTTAATTGTTAAGCGAAATGCAAAAACTATGTCAATGATATTTCCTAAAAAATCTTAAGGATACGTTGCCTCTGAGATACACAACTAGGACTGCAGTAGTACTCCAACTGCTAACCCAACCTTTAAAATCACTAAAACAAAGATTTCGGAGAATTAACTGTAGGAAGATAGAAAGCAAATTTTGCTTAAGCATTCGTGTTTAAAATAACATTTGCATATCTAAATTGCATCTATTTTAATTTTAGCAAACTATGGTTAATATTAAACTTTCGACAACGACGGACATAATATAAACGCACAATCCAATAAAAATCTGATATTTTACGGCTATAAAAATGAACGTAGGCTATTTACAAAAAATAGAGCAGTTGTTGAAAACTAGTCTATAGCTGTCGGATTATATAGACGCAATGTTTTTTGTCAATACTTGCAATATTAGAAGAGTGCTCTTCTCACAATGACGCAAGAATACAGCAAAATTTAGTAGCCTATATCCTGTTTCGCAAAACATTTTTATCACAACAATAAGTTTACCCTGGGAACATTTTTGTGCTAAGTTGATGCAATAGGCCTAGTATAAAGCATGAAATCAGTGCTGCGACTTCAGTTAAATTGTGTTGAACATGAAGATTTTACAGCAACAACCAAATTTAGATCGGTTTATCACCAGCGCATTTTTGTAATTCGGATGGATAACACAGAAATAAATCTATTTCTTTTGAGCAGGAAAACCGTAAATTTGGTCGTATGAATAACAAAACGCATTAAAAGAATGTAAACCACGTTATATGCGTATATACGGGTTTTATTATTAGACTCCGTCTTGTCTTAACGAGCAATGAAAAAAATCCTCAAAAACGATTAATTGAACACGTGCTGAACATTGAGACCAGTTGTTCAACAAGATATTGTATTTTCTAACTATGCTGTAGGTAACATGATTAATATAGATCATCCTGTTTCGAACAAGTTGGTTATTTCTATATGTACAATGAAAATGTCAACTTCAATTCATGTCTTGACATAAAAAATAAACTTTTTAAACCAATAAAACTGGAATCCTTATCCGAATATAAGCGATAATTTATCTAAAAATAGCCAAAACCAAAATATAGCAAGGTAATGGGATGGTTTAAACCACTAGAGGCGTTGCGTAAGTCAGATAAACAGTCGCGAGCTACTGTCTTTTACAATGGTCCAATGACGCCGCATGCTCATTTGGAATTAATGGCGGTCCAGAAATCTAAACAACCTATCGCAACTAAGATTAATAAAATTAATGACTTTCTCTGCAAATGGACAGGGCTATTTTAAAACTCAGTACTGCTAAATCGTCGCTTTTTGACATGTGTTTTATCTCGCACTCGTTTTGTTGTGTCGTTGTTATATGAATAAAATATTTTGTAGGCAACGAAAAAGAAATCTTTTGCATTGGTTATTCAATATTTAAGGCCAGCTACTTTGTTTATGAGCAAACATAGCTGCCGTTAGTACCCCGTTTTTTTACCTTTAAGTTTGCATTTTACAATCCCTTTCTTCAAAATTTTGCACAGTCATTTTTAATTTGAAAATATGTCTTCTGTATAATAATTTAAACCGCATTGTATGACCTGTGCATTAACATAGAATTTTCATCCGATACTTTTTTCTGTACTGGAAATTTAAAAACAAAACTAATAGTAAAAAAATTTTTTATCTAACTCAGTGGTTCCCAACCCGTGGAACGCGTACCACTAGTGACTAGTCGTAAGGCTTTTAAGGTGGTACGTGAATATACGTTTTTTCAAAAAAAAACTGGATTCACAACTTTATATTTTTTGATTAGCTGGTTTTGTTTACATAAAAAAATTTCCCTGAAGCCCATTCTTATTGTTACGTAACTATTCCTGTTGTTTCGAAACATGCGATCTTCAAAATACATGTCAATTGTCGACAACAGTTCCTTTGTAAAGCGTATGGGCGATAATTATGTCAATGATTGCTCTTAGTCTTGATAGATATAGTCCACTGTTTTATACCTTATGCTACAAATAGCGCTGAACAATGCTAGTTGTAAGCTAAAAATAGATAAAAATATGATTCGATCAAATTATTTGTTCTGCAAGAAGTGGTACGCGTGACACAACAGAGCGTCCAAATGGTATACGAGCAGTGTTCTCTCTAAGGAAATTTTCTACTGCGCAAATATTTTTTGTAGTGCGCAAGGATATTTTTGTAGTGCGCAAGAATATTTGAAGGCTGCGTTGGCCGGGGCCCGCCACCGATCAATGTTTTTTGTATTGTGGACAGCTTTATCTGCACAGAAATCGTGTAAAAACTGCAATTGTGTTAAAAATTTACGTCCTAAAAATGCATTTCGGTTTCATGATCCCAAATTATTGTCAAACACTTCACTGCTGTGTTCGGCACTGTTCTAAACCTATTTTGTCTCGAATGAGTAGACATAAATGAGTAGACATTTAATTCTACGCGAGACAACAAGAACATACACAGCATGGATAATAAAAACCGATCAGACAAAGCAATTTATTACGTCACAATCGTCAATGCGGATTTGATTTGTTTACTTGCTTTTAGCTATAAACATCAACGAAAAAATGGCCAATACGAAATGCTCACACTGTTGTGGCAAAAAAGTGAAGATATTTTAGTTTTAATTTGAGGATGGTGTAAGTGCGCAAAAGCAAATTTTACTGCGCAATTGCGCAGTTGCGCACCTTAGAGGGAACACTGTATACGAGATCATAAAAAGGTTGGGAATCCTTGATCTAACTTTATTATGAAAAACCCTTTCGCTTGGTAAATGCATTTTAGTTCAATAAGCACTATACATGTTAGTTCAACAGAAGAGAGCCTAAATGTCCAAAATAACGTCTGAAAACTTCAGGGAGACGGTATGTGACCATCTGGGGTGATGGGTCCGGTATAGGCCGGTTTGGTGTTGGCGTTTAGAAGCTCTAGTTTGATTGGTGCCGTTAGGGCGCCGCTGTTTTGGCACCGGATGGCCTTGCTTTGGATTATTGGTGGGCAATGGTAGGGGTTAGAAAATGGGTTGGGGTTAAAATTATTAGGGGAGTTAGTGATGTACTTATGGGTGGGGTTTGGGACCAACTAAAATTTTGTATAGGCCTGATTCTGGCCTTTTAGATCGTATTACAATGGGTTTAGGACTTATTCCGATTTATACTGTATACGGCTAATAAATATTAGTCCTCTGTTGGTTCGAACTATGTTTTATTCCGACCTTGATGTTGTTTTCATTTTGATCTCATGTCTGGAGTTCAGAAGAGCACTAACTCGTTTAAGCTGACTGATAAACTGGCAAAACATGCCACAGCAACATCAACAAAATTCCTCGTGATTGATTTTTTTACTGTGACAAGCTAAAATCGTGAAATAGCTTTGTTGACAATTCTGTCTTCGAATCATGGAATGGAATGCCGAATAAATTACAAACATTTATTGCCAGGACGGCTTGATGACTTGAAAAAGCAATATATACATATTGTCTTGACGATAAAAATAAAAAAATATGCTATGATAGTGACTACAGTGCTATACACTTGAGTTAAACTGGTCAATATGTCGCAAGGCGGGCGCCTTACTGACTGAATTAACGCCCAAATAGTGCCAAACTCAGCACCTTTGCCATTGTAAACATTTGCGATTTCATCTGAGTCAGTCCGCGCGAACCCTTGTGACAGAAATCATTTCATTGTTTAACGCGCAAAAAATTAGAATCCATGTTATAAGAAAAATGGTAAATAAACACCTAATTTCAAACCAAGTCATTTGACTGAATGACTTTAGTAGAAGTTAAGTCATTTGTCCTAAAGACTCAAGTTAAGTCAAGTGTTTTTACCGAAACGGCTTGAATCAAGTCAAGTCGTTTGACTTAAGTTCACTTAGGTCAAGTTTGACTTACATCATCACAACCCTGTAACTGTGTTAAACTGTCAGGATTAGATTGCTTGCAAACTGGGAAAGAAAGCTGCGGCGTAATAGTAAGCTAGGAACTTTAGTATAGTGTGGTCGATCATCACAATAAATTTGCTACAAGTGAAGTTTAGTACTGCTTTCGGTGAAAAAATATGCATATATGGCATATATTTTCTCCTATTCAAAAGGCTTAATTTTAAAATGTTTGAATTCAGTTATTTTATAAAAAAGACCATGTCGGGTGCTCCTAAAAAAGAATCCAGGAAAATAAATTCCAGTAACTAACGATGATCTCCTTTAAATTCTTTAAAAACCTCTGCCTAAAACTATTTTGTTTAACTTGGCAGCATTAGAAATGTGTTTTTAGTAATTTAATGTGTGTATTATTAGTTTTGTGAGTTTACTAGGAATTTAGGATTTTAACTCTATATTGTCCATATGTTCTGTCACAACGCTTTCTGTTAATAATTTGCCAGCCATGGGCAAAATGCAGACTCATTATTTTCTGTACTGGCCATTTACACGTGTAAAACAAACTCAAATGGAATGTAAAAGGGATTACTTATTAACCGAACTTAAATTCGCAGTGTGTAGTTACACGACACACTTTGCTTGATCCGCATCTTTCAATATGGCGTTGCTTGGAATCTTGCAAAATTTAGTGGGAATGTTATGTGCATTAGGCACTTGGAATTGGATCTTAATTTTTGGAATTTTGATCTATCTCAACTGGCGAAGAAATCCACATCCGAAATTTCCTCCAGGGCCAAAGGGAATTCCTGTGCTGGGAGTTGTTCCTTTCTTATCTGGTCTGCCTGTTAAGGATTTTACAGAGTGGAGCCATAAGTATGGCCCGGTAATGTCAGTACGTTTCGGCACATCAAGCGTTGTTACTCTCAACAGTTACGACGCTATAAATCAGGTAAGGGATGAAGACTGGGTTTTGTCTGGAAAAGGTGAAAACAAAAACGCTAAAGATACTTTATGCCTCTTAGAAATAAATGTAAATGTACATTATATATTCCGATTCGTCTCGGATTTTATATTTGCATGTTCAAAGATCAAATCATGCTACTAGGTTATTTTAATCTGGGAAGTCTAAGCACCAGAGTTATAAAGCTTTTCTAAGGCTCTGATGTATTAATTTCAAATTTACCATTATAGTTAAATGGGAATAGCAAAAATAACACGGTATGAATAAGGAAAGGCGCTGCAAAGGGGAATGGGTAATATCACTATAGATGTGATAGATAGAGATGTCCGATTATGGTATTTCAGTCGAATACCAATAGCTAAAATGACGGCTAATACGAGCTTTATACAAGGAAATGTTCTTGATAATTAAAGTATAGATGCAAGAACAAGATGCAACCCTAGGTTGCAGCGAATAGAGCGAACCGGCTAATCCCATCACTTCTAACATCCAGACTAAAAAGCAGCAGTCGACTCATGACTTTTTCAGAAAAACGATCTCAAAAGGAAAATTACTCCAATTATAGAAATTAAAACAATGTATAATTGTTACGTGCGAACTTGACCACTGCACTTTAAAGAAACACTAGCCTACTTGGAACTCAAAAATCGATGTATTAGATAACATGCAAAAATTCATCGACAGTAAAAATTATAATGCTAAGCGGTTTACTGATCTCATAAAATTTCGTGAAATGGTTCTACACAGAACCGCTACGAAGTACGAAATGACTGAATCCCAGCACCACTGTCCATAAGTAAGTATATAAGACTACAAACTTTGTCTAAAGTGCAGTGATAAATGTGGAATCGTATCGGCGCCGTCGATACCAGCCTAGTATCGGACGAGCACTGATATTACTACTTGGCATCTTGTATCGGCCACGATCCAATATTATCAGGCATCCCTATTCTAGACGCCGGTATTGGCTTCTATTTACCACATACTAGTAAATTTATAAAAAATACTAGTACGGTATCTTGAAAAAGTTTGTCATATCAACCCTATTAGATGCTGGGTTAAAAGTAAACGAACACTTGTCAAATAAATAGTGACTTGAGATGGCATATTACCTTTTAGCATTGTAAATACATTTTGCAGGCGCTTGTCAAGCAAGGAAACGCATTCTCAGATCGGCCCTGGATTGAAATGTTTGGCCGACAGACCAAGGATAACGGAATCATTTTCAAAAAATACAGTGACGATTTTAAGGCACAAAAGCATTTCGCCCTCATGTATTTACGAGAGTAAGCTCATTCTCAAAAAATCAATTTTTTTATGTCTGGAATTTTAAGACGACTAACGTTTTATTGTTTTGTCAATATTTGTAGTAACATTGTAGTTCTAACGTTCCATCACAAAATATTAGGGAAAAATTTGTATTCAAGTTTAGGCACGAAAACGTGAGAATCTGGTGCTCTGCTGTAATACGACATCGGCAAAACACAAGCTGGTATAAAGAGCACGCAGAGCAATATTAATCTTAACTTAACTTTAATTGACTCGTACTTTGGAAGTTATCAAGGCTTTTACTGCACTTCGACTAAAATCAGGGGGTCCTGAACTTTTTTTTAACGCGGATGCCCTAAACCAGGGATCGGCAACCTACGGCCCGCGGGCCGGATCCAGCCCGCCGAAGTAATTCATCCGGCCCGCCGTCTCTTTGCCAAATTAGACACAGGTCTATTTTAAATACTTTTTGACTATTTTAACTGTGTAACTGCGAAAAATTTTCGCGCTTTGCGCGAATGTTTATTATACCTCCGGTTTGTTTACGTTTTGATGCTGCCTTTTCAGCTATAGATCAGCAATTCTTTACCGTTGCGCCGTGGTAGGCTGCCAAGTGCGTAGCGCAAAATAGGAAAAATTATTAAAGAATATTGGATATACATTTTTAAACATTTTTTTTACTTTCGGCATTGTAATAAAAACTTAAATTTAGAAGAAATACCGGTATACCAAAAAAAATCGCTCTCGCTTCGCTCGCCAGGTGCGTCTTTACTTTAAACAGTTAACAAACACTGAGCTAGATTAACTTTAAATGTTATCGCGTTCCCTCAAAGTGGTTTTATTAAACTTTTCATTCGCTTTGCGTCAACAATTTACTGCCTCTGCAAATAAAATTAATCACGTTTTTAAGTGCAAAAAATATCCCAGGCCCGCCTGATTCACAGTTGTTCTAAAATAACACAATTCTTAGTTATCATTTTGTGCGGCCCGCAGAGACCTTTTTAAGTTTGGTTTGGCCCGCGATTGGAAAAAGGTTGCCGACCCCTGCCCTAAACATACTTTGCTTCACGTGGACTAGGGTTGGCATAGAAACATTGGATGACGTCAGAAAAAAATAGACTTAACTGGTCTAGGCCATGATGGTCTCCTTAAACTAGTTCACGTACAACAGTTTAAAAACCCCTGGCTTAGATAGACTTAGATAACGCTGTAATAGGGAAATCGTTATCCTGTATTGGCCAGCTGGAATTGCTTTTATTTAACCCTATTATAATGCGTTTATTCCTATCTATTTTTAAGACATGGACTCGCGAAAAAGAAAATGGAAAGTGTTATTGGAAACGAGAGCGAGTTATTTGTTAAGTATCTAGAGGAACTTCAAAACTCTGACAATCAAGTCGACTTACAGGTTTGTCTCTATTATCAAATACGTGTTAAAAGCTACGATCGCTGCCATTTTTGCATAACAAAAGGGTATCCCGAATTTAACATTAGACCCCGTCTGCTTCTTATTGCGCATTTAAAAAATAACACTTTTATGTAGCACAAATTGTATCAAGCAACGTCAAACGTGATCTCACAAACGGTTATTGGAACACGTGCTGAATATGG
This sequence comes from Ascidiella aspersa, assembly GCF_963924565.1. Classification (NCBI taxonomy): domain Eukaryota; kingdom Metazoa; phylum Chordata; class Ascidiacea; order Phlebobranchia; family Ascidiidae; genus Ascidiella; species Ascidiella aspersa. The sequence continues at coordinate 19,102,227 of NC_139454.1, forward strand.
AGACCCGTCGTTCAACAAGTTATTGCATTCCCTGACCATGCTGTAAGTGACATGATAGATGGCACACATTTTTTGCCTATTGTAACTAAGCAAATTAAAATAATTTTTCGATACTGTGAGCTGTTTAATAGGTTACTTTTTTATGACGTCACGTTTACGATGAAACTTCATATCTGAAATAATTGTCATGTTCCCCCCCGAACAAAATTTCTAGATCCGCGTATGATATATCACCCAAAACAATATACGAAACGGGTTGATTTATTCGCAATCGTTTGCAGTGATAAGTGAAAAAACAAGAAAACTGAAGCGTGTTAACGTAAGCGCATCGTTAAATAATCCTAAAAGGAAACTAACATAGGCCTATGCATAAATGTACCGACAATTACTTCGTTTTATTTTATTTACCACTGTGGGTCGGGTTTAGAACTAAAAACTTATCATTAGCGGTCGATCTAAAGCTGGGTAACATACCCACTTCGTGAACAGTAGGTAAAATTTGTTCACAACTATCGAAACATGTTAGCTTAAGTATGACTTCGTCAACATAAAACTGGTACATATAAGCTACCTGACTTTTCTTCGTTATCCATTTTGTGATGCAATTACAGAGAGTTGTGGAGTGAGGAACAAGATATCAGGGGCAAATATTTCTTTAATATAAACCTAATATTTAATCAGGTTTGCTGATCCTGAACATGCTACTAGACAAGGTCTGATCTTTGTTTGCAACTTTTTAACCAAACTGCCGTACTTCAAGGAATCAATGAAAGCCTTCGAGAAGAATATGACGTATATCCTTGGTATGGATTGAAGCTGTGGCTCGATTTTTTCAGGGATATAGATAATTTAGTAAAATTAAAAAACAATGCTTAAAATGAGCGCAGCGGTGTGACGTGAAATAAAATAAATAAGGTAATTTTTGTGTTACTCGGGCTTTAACTCGAAATAATTATGTAAATATATCAACGTGAACTATATCCTAGAAGTTTAATTAAGCTTAAACCTGTCTGTTTAATATATAAAAATTACAATACTGTTACAATGAAACACGAACACACATATGTCTGTTTACAACTGAAATCTAGCCCTTCTGAAGCTGCTTTTTGACCAACGATTACGCCTTGCATTGGCGTATGGCTCGTTCCCTTCTGAGCCTTCATAGCTCAGTTGATAGAGCAACGGTCCCGGCTTGACCGGAGGTCGTGAGTTCGAACCTCATTGCAGGCCAATTGTTTTTCTAGTCTGCCCTGCTTGCATCATTGATCGACAGATTCGGTGAAGAGTCTGCAATGGCTTCCGGTATACTGATGATATGTAAAGCGTAATCGTTGGTCAAAAAGCAGCTTCAGGAGGGCTAGATTTCAGTTGTAAACACACGTATGTGTGTTCGTGTTTCATTGGATAATGATATGGTACTGTCAATCCCCTTTGATTAAAGTTGCTTGTACTAGCAGATTGAGCAAGCATTGGCGTATGGTTGTTAGCTCAGTTGGTAGAGCGACGGTTCCGGCTTGACCGGAGGTCGTGTGTTCGAACCTAACTGCAGGCTATAGTTGTTTTTCTAGTCTGCCCTTGCATCATTGATCGACAGATTTGGTGAAGAGTCTGCAATGGCTGTCGGTATAATAATACTGTTACAAAGGTGAAATGCACAGAAACATAAAGGAGCACGAAGAAAAATTCGACCCAGAAAACATTGAGAACTTCATTGATGCGTTCCTGTACCAAAAAAAAATGTGGAACTCAATTAAACAAACAAGGGTTTACTGTAAGTGATTTAAATCTTGATGATTTTTTAATATGAAAGTTTTCATACAGCACAATCGCAATAGAACACTTTTATGTTAAATGCCTAACATTTTCGTTAACATGGTGAAATTGGATGCATTTTCGTGCTCAAATGTTATTGGACCCATAAACACCATCTTGCGCATAAAGACCTCTAGGGCTAAAAAATAGCAAAAGCCTCAAAAAGTCAACTTGTGAAGCACTTAAAACAAACTAATTTTTTCGGAGTTTTACCATTGTTAGATTATGACTTGTGTTGCTTCATTCGGTTTTTGTTTTACAATTTTTGTACACTGTAGTTAAATTGTTTTTATTTCCAGGATGATCAACTGGCAACAGTTTGTCGTGACTTTTTCATGGCGGGAACCGAAACATCCAGCACTTTTCTTGCTTGGCTATTTGTGTTTTATATCAACTATCCGGAACACCAAAAGAAGATCGACAAAGAAATCAACAAAGCTTTAGGTAACCGTTTATTGCAGTGCTTTCATTTTATATTTTTAACGGATACAAAAAAATCACCAAAAATAACGAGTTCGATTCACAAAGATAACTCAATAAGCCGACTCACAATGTGTTCGAAAAATAAATTCGATCAAAAAGTAACGAAGTGCTTTAGGATCTTCTGGAATCCCAACGATTGCGAAACGGGCAGAGATGCCGTTCACTTGCGCCTTTATCCAAGAGGGAATGCGACACCAGCCCATTGCACCGGTGGCTCAGCATGCAACCAATATAGATGTTAAATTGAATGGATTTGTAATTCCGAAAGACACGGTGGTAGGTAAACGTTAAAAATAGTTCATTAAGTACGTTTATTGCTTATGGTGCATCGGTATGGCCGTGGTTGTTGTTCGAACAGGGCAGGTTTGTTGTAGCTCTGCTTTACTTGAATAAAAATTGTTGCTAGATTTCAAAAATTATAGGCTTTCGCAATCACAGACTTACACATGTGCATTATAATTGTTCATTTTCTCGACGAGTGGTTCCCAAACTGTGGGCCATGGCCCAGTACTAGGCCACCAATACATTTTCAATGGGCCACAGAGCCGTTTGAACAGATTCTACTGTTTAGTTATACTGTACATATTATGCGCTTTGTTTGGAAAAACAGTAATTGTTTAGCAAGAAAGGCCATTGTCTCATAACAATGGGTTTTAGCTGCTTTGTTGGAGATAGCAGTTTAAAGTAGGTGAGTAGCAATGTTGCCAACTTTGCGTTTTTCAAGAAAATTTGGGCTTGTTTTTTTTAAGTTTGCGTTTTTTTATTGTAATTTGCTGGTTTCTTTTTTTTTCTTTTTTTATTGTGTTTTTTGGGCATGTATTTTCATAGAAAATGTTGTCTCTGAATTTAGAGCACGTGGTGAGCCATCAATCGCTATTTAATAGACATTCGGGCCACAAAGCAAAAAAGTTTGGGAACCCCTGATCATAGGCGAAACTTGCACATTAAATGTTGTATGTGTTTAGGTGCTAGCCAACTTGCACGGCGCTCATTTCGACTCCAACCATTGGCCTAATCCCCAAAAGTTCGATCCCTATCGGCACATAGACGAGAACGGAAAGTTCGTCTACTCTAACAAGATCATTCCCTTCGGAATTGGGTCGCGCTTTTGTCTCGGCGAAAGCTTGGCGCGCGTCGAAATTTTCATCTTTTTTGTCAAAGTCCTGCAAAGGTTCCACGTGCGCAGCGCCCGTGATTACCCACCACCCCTCGACAACCCGTTGGTGGCGGCGGTTGTTTCTCCTCGAGAGTGTGTCGTCAAATTGACCGTTCGTAATTAGTATGAAAAATAATTGCTTTTAATGTCACACCAGGCATTTATTTGATAATATAATTAATTGGCACGCCATATGCTTTCAAATTTACATTAACTTATAGTTGGTACATTTGCTTGATTATAACCTGTTGCATTAACATAATCAGTGTTACTATAGGAACGTACTTTTATAAACTATATTAAAGTAAAAAATATACAAGTTAGAAATACCGATGTAAGTCATCTTGTGTACCCTGTGCGCAAAAAAAATCGGTGATTAAGAAAAATAATACAATGATGAGTAAAATAAATGTGATAAGGTGTTTTGTATTTAAAACAATTGCATCTAAATCTGAAATGTAGCCATTCTACTTTGTTTTTAAAGGTTACAAATTATTATTTTGTTTTAATTTTATCCTTATTTTGTATCATACATCGCAATCTAATAAAACGCTAATTAAATTGTGTCATTCTGTTTTATGAACTTATCCTTATTATGCAGACGGGCCTCCAGGGAGGGCGCATGGGATCATGTCACTCTCCCCCAAACCATGTTTTGGCCAATATTTTTCGTGCCCATATTTACAAACTATTTGACGTGCTTTAAGAAAGACCCTTTTAAACTACTTTTTATGCATATTACCAGATTGTATAGAATTTCTGAAAATAACTGTAGTTTGCCAGGGCAATTTCCAGCTTATAAGTAGTACCGTATCTTTAAGCACATTAATAAAAATAAAGGCATTTTGTCAGCAAATGACTTGTGATGGACATTGAGCCGACAGTTGTCCAGAAATGACGTCAAAAGTTAAAAATTGCACAAGCAGTTTAACTAGATTGAAATTGTATTCTTAAATATTACAATCGGAAATTTTGCACCAAAAAGGCTTCCTGGTAGATTTTTATCGTTTGTCTAGTCAAGCGATTTTCAACTGGTGTTCCACGGAACACTATTATACAGGGGTCGGAAACCCTTTGAGCTAAGGAAGCCATAAAACCCGAATATTTTTTGATATATTTTGATGAGAACCGTTTTATATTTTTCAACAATTGTTTAGGTTGGCAAAAATAGTATTTTGAAATGGGCCGTTTGAAAAGAGAACATACATGATGAAATTGGCCGTTTAAAAAGACAACGAAAAAATACGTTGGATAAATTTGCAAAACTTTGATTACGGAGTGCCATGGTACCAAAAAAGGCCTTTGGCATGCAAAGGGAGTTTTTTAAATCAGTTAACAGCCACGAAAAGTCAAATAAGATTCGCACGAGGGATGGAAAAATTGTTATTAGACAAGTTTCAAATTAAAATAAATAAGTTTAAAAGGCGTCATTGCCGCTTGCAGTTTTATTCAGTGGTCATGATAAAAAATTATATAGCTTAGATTTTTTGGCGAGCAAGATTAAATCATTAAGAAAGCCATATGTCGTCTTTAAAAAAGCCATATTTATATCGTGAGCCGTTGTGGTATGTAAAAGATCCTTCAGGTGTTCCGCGAGAAATTCACCAAATCTGTAAAATTGTTCCATGGACTGTTCCAAAATCACTGGTTTAACACAATTCACTTAAGTAGCTTTTAATTTATAAAAGTAATAATCCACTATCATCATTTGCATTTTCTGTTCTGATTAGCTTTTTTAATTGGCATCTAATTATAAGACTCGTTGCGTTACAATAGGATTGTAAAATATTATTTTTTCATCGAAACAAGCCCAGATATCACACGAAGAAAAACTGAACAAACTTGTTGTTGTTTTGTTTATTTTAATGGATCATTATGTATAAACTTTCTTGCTATTTAGTACGTGAAAAAGACACTAGTGGTCAAGTTTATGTGGGCAAAAATTATATTTCGGTAGAGTGTTCATATTAAGAAACAGTAAACAATTGCACGACGTGTGAAATACAGTTATACAAAACAAATTCCTTAAAAATGAGGTAAACATTGTCACAAGCCAAATCAGAATCGCACGAAACGCGTTTTTAGTGCTTTTATATAGGAAACTGGCTAAAAATAATTGTATTAATTCACGTAAAATAAGTTGATTTGCATAGTCGAACAGGTTGCAACTTTTATTCGACCAAAGCAAAGTTTAAATAGCTTGCTAAAACGTCCAAAGCCCAGCTAAAAAAGCTTCGCAACCCACTGATTAAAAAGCGCCTATTCAAGACAATAATATTTATGTCACAAAGCGATTATTTCGTCACAAGTAAGGTTTTCTTTTTTAACCATCTTCAATTTTCACTCAAGGCATGCATATCAATACGAACAAATGTCGTGCTATATTTCTAATATTGCAGGTAATACCCACCGTGATGTACCGTAAAACTTTGGTATTTTCCATAAAAGAAAAATTACTCAACTAAGTAGTAAGAAAATTTAAAGAAGCAAACATTGTGCCAAAATAAAGCATTCACCAGCAAATACGCATGCAAATAGGGTTTTAAACACAGGACTACAAACTATAGACGGGGGATTAAGGTTTGTTGTATTACTTTAAAAACGAGTTCGTTGTAGTTGGTTTGACGCTACGGTTGTCCTACAATCTTAGTTGACTTGTGTCTGCAGTTTTTAAGCTATTGTGTCGGTTTTATCCTAAACTAAACGGTATACCTAGGCCACTAGAGAAATGCAAAATCAACCTGCAATGCCACGCATTAACCGCGTACAGTCGTAAAGGATATCCAGGATAACCTAAAGTTTAATGCCGCACTGTCGTGCACTACCGATGTTCAATTATCAAGTTACAACGATGTTTAACCGTTTGCATGAGAAATATTCAAATCGTAACGGAGTTATTCACATTTTAGCTGAATCAAAACGTAATGGATCGGCTTTATTCGATTTTTTAAGTAAATTACTTTTCTTTGTTGGCCAGACCAATGTTTTAAAACGGCGATTACGATCCATCCGTGAGTTAAAAAAACGCGTTTGTGTCACGCATGCATGAGCAGCATGATTACGCAGCTTAAAATATTGTTTTTTCGGTCGTGACCCTGCAAAACGTGAACATTCGCCGCCGCCAACCTCACAACTTTATAAAAAAGCTAACAGCGCGTTTCGAGTGATTTTGTGCCCAGCATCGTGAACTACAAATCGTCCGCAATGACATTATTCAAATGGATTGTTATCACGACAAATTTGATTCATATGCCTTTTGTTTACGGCAGTGGTTACTAAACGGCGCGCTGCAAAAGACTGGGTATCTTTTCTAATGCTTGCCTAGAGATATTTTGAATTTGCTAAGAAGTCAAATTTTGTTATATGCTAAACCACTTATGTGCGATTATAGTACAATAAATCCATCATTTTCCTTCCCAATATTGTGCTGAGTTGTGTGCTATTTCATTTACGTTTAATATGACATTGAGCCTATAGTATTTCACTTAACAAAGGCGTATCGCAACATTTCTATCGATAACTTGTAGGGTATTGCGAGCATCGTTAGAAACCCTTGTTTGCGGCTTAAATCTGCTGAAAAGCTTTTAAGCTTGCAAACTGAGAGAACGTTGTGTGACAGTAGGCCCCAAAATATTTCTGCCTCAAGCAATGTTTATTAGGGCATGCAAGTCATGCAGCGAAACATTATCGGAGGAAACACGTTTAGCCACTGTTGAGGCTAAATTTTGAGCGTGACCTTTACCGAGTTTGCAGCGTTTAAATAAACCAAACGAAACACGCACGCAGTTAAAAAGGACATTGTTCAAGTGGAGTTTATAACTGGAAATGTAACGCAAATTGTTGGAATAATAACATATTAGGAAATATAATTAAAATGTACAACAGTTTTAAAATACCAGTATAGCCTGTAACGTATATGTAAACTTTAATGGATGTTTGCAGATCCCTTTTTGTTCTCATATTCGGGTAAGGCAGACCTAGGGCGATTGTTTTTGACCTAGAACAGAGAAATTTTGAGTTTTGCTAACGACCGGTAGTACACAAATCGGCCATGAAACACAAGATGCGGGTTATTTTGGAAAGTTGTTGAGTAAACAGTTTAGTTGAAATACAAGGTAAAAATAATTGCAAAAAAATTAAAAAGGAGCTAGCGAAAAAATATAATGCTACTACTGTTCAATCCATTTGTCCATTTTTGAGATATACAACTATATATGAAGCAACAACGAAGTTCGAGCTAAACTCTACCTGTTGCTCTAATTAAGATATGATTCAGTTAAAATGTTACTCGTTGTAATTAAAACTAAAATTAGACTTAATTTTAAAGTGAATGACAAAAAGTTTTGGTTTTTTTTGTCAACTCTAACAATAATCGTCTATAGTCATATACTCAGAATAAAAAACGATATACCCCTAATACCACCTAAATCGCCTAAAATAAGCTATTGCTGCCAGGCATAATGTATAACCGAGTGTTTGCTCATCCAGCAATAAAATGCTGGTTGTGCAACACTCAGTTATAGCCTAAGTTTTTTTTCAAACCATTTTTTTTTTATTAAACTATTTTGAGAATGAATAGTTCAGTGCAACAATTGCAGCACTAAACAGACTTTTTAATATGTGACAATAACTGGTTGAACACTAAAATACAATATAGAGCCGCCAAACTGATTAACCATTACATATTGTAATTTGTTTACTTTTTTGCTGTTTGCCACGTTTACCAAAACTCAATATGGCCATGGCCCCCCCAAACTAAAAAATATGTAAATTTTTTTACTTAATAGGCAGCTTATTTTCGCGGTTCCCTAGGTAGTATGGCCTATTTTAACCAAAATAAGACAAATTTTAAGCTTTGTAGTGGTGTACGAGCTTATGGCGCCATATAATGAATATTTCAAAAAATTGGTAAAATTCGTTTCGCGCACTCGCGCAAAGCGGCGTTTTTCAGATTTGCAGAGACGGCTTAAGTGACCGTACGCTGACCTCGACTATATAATAACTAACGTATATCCAAGTACAATTAAAAGCTTTTTTGTTGTTAATGCAAATCTGTATCAGAACCAGCCTGCCAATATTCTTCATCCGGCCCGCCGCCTCTTTGACAAATTAGACACGAGTCCATTTTAAATACTTTTTGACTATTTTAAGTGTGTAAATGCAAAAAATTTTCGCGCTTCGCGCTAATGATCTTTATACATCCAGTGTGTTTACGTTTTGATGCTCTTTTTGAACTAGATCAGCGCTTCTTTACTGTTGCGCCGTGGAAAGCTGCCAAGTGTGTCGCGGACAAACGAAAAACGTATTCAAACATAATCGACAAATATTTTTTAACCATTTTTTTTTAAATGTAACAAAAACAAGAAATTTAAAAGAAACACCGGAATACCAAAAAAATCGCGCTCGCTTCGCTCGCCAGGTCTGCCCCAAATGGTTAACAAACACTAAAATACATTAACTATAAAATTTATCGCGTTTTCTCAAAGTAGTTTTATTACACTTTTTTAATAGTAGTAGGGGGGGGGCGACGTGTGGACTCGAATTTTAAACCAACTATACGCTTTTTTAGCGAATTTGCGCCAAGACTTTACTGCCTCCTTAAAAGTAATTATAAACACGTTTTTAAAGTGCAAAAAATCCGAGGCCTACCTGATTCACAATTGTTATAAAGTTGTAATAACACAAAATCTCATTTAACATATGTTGTGCGGCCCGCAGAGACCTTTCTGAGTTTGGTTTTAGCCCGCGACTACTACACAAAGGTTGCCGACCCTTGTGTAAGGATTTGAATAACCCATCCAATGTTAGGATTAACTCTGCATAGAGTTTTGATCATTTCAGCAACCTTATTTGGCAAAAACCAACTACAGTAACTTAAAACTTGAGAGAAGTGTCATGAAAGAACCACAGCTGACAGCAGCAGACAACGCTATGGTTTTATTGCGACGTGACCTCGGCACTTTTTTGGAAGCATGTGCGGTTGCTCTCGCCTTTTCGGGAAAAAGCAAGATGTGTAGACAATAGACATGTTAGCGTCTTTCAGCGATATTCTTCATACCGGGTCAAACTAGGAAACCGGCCCACTGTAGAGGCTAACCTTATTATTTTTTCGTGCTTTCAAAAGGTCTGTTTTTCGCGTTATTTTGCAGGAGTTAGTTTATTCGGCCGATGTTATTTTTACCTGAATTATGACGTCACGCTAATTCAGGTTATTTTTACCTGAATTATGACGTCAATGGTATACTTTTGCGACGTCATATCGGAAAAAATTGTGACGTCATATCTGAAAAAATGTCATGGCCCTCCCCAAACTGAAATCCTAGATCCGCGCCTGACGATCAACATGATATAATAAAGACTGGGTACCACTGATCTAAGCAAACTCGTTTTAATTGAGCCCTAAGACGCCAAACAAAATAGCACATTGCCCTATTTGAACTAAAATTGATTGTTTCGCGGCCACCTTTAAAATCGAGATTCTATTTAGGAAATTGTGGAACTGATATGAAAACAACCTGTGTATTAAATTAAAGATTCAGCAGCATGAGAACCATTGGCGAAGTTATGTAAATTAATTAGCAAAACAAAAGTTTATTTAAAATTAAAAAAACAAATGAGTGCTTATGTATCTTACGAAAATAAAACAACGTGCGAACGTTTTACTTGGTTTTATGCACTCTTTCACTTTTTATCGGATTCAGACTCAACATTGGTATGACGTAATTTATTTTGCGACAACCTTGTATAATATTTTCGTAACCCCCAAAACAAACATTCACTGTAAGAAACCAAGCCTTGCTCAAAAAAGTTAGTTTCTGAGAAACGTGGTCAGTTATCTAACAAGATTACTTATTTAAGATTTTAAGGGAAAACAGAAAAATACATTATGGGGCGAAATAAAAAACGGTTAACAATCAAAGCTTTAAAGAGAATCGAGCAGATTTTATTTGTTCCAATTGAATGTTGTCGGTTTAAACCTAAATTGCACAAAATCACAGTTAGGCTAAACCGAATAAAAAAAAGTGTACGTGTCTAAGCAGCCTCTGTTATGTTCTATTATAATGTACCAAAAAGTCGAACAGATTAAGTTTATTTTTTATTTGCAGAATAATACAAAATATGTTGCAAGATACTTTGAAATGCGCAACAGATGCTTTGCTCAGTTTAAGCGCTTGGCATTTATTATTCATTGTTGGATTCCTACTGTACATCAATTGGCGAAGGACTCCGCATCCGAAATTTCCACCAGGACCTAAAGGGGTTCCTTTGTTGGGAGTTCTTCCGTTTTTGTCAGAAGAGCCTGCAAGAGATTTTAAGAAGTGGAGTCTGAAGTATGGACCGATAATGTCTGTTCGGCTTGGCATATCAAATATGGTTATTTTGAATGATTTCAAGACCGTAAATCAGGTAGGCTTTCTCATAACATACTATTTTTAAGAACTATCAAAAAATCAGTTTTTAATTACAGTTATAGGTTTTGACGCTTTAAGTCATAAATGTGGATAGATTTTTAAACCTTAAACACGATTTTTTAAGGTTTAGTACAAATATCAGAACGCAGACATGACAACACGAATTATCCGGATTTTCACGAATTACTTTTAAACGTAGTTTTTACTGCAGCACATTTGACCACAGTTATGATGTGTTTAGTCCAGGCTAAAAAAAACGTTTTTCTTCTACACATTAGGCCTACCATGAAGGTAAGTAAAAATTTCTTACGAAGCATCGTAAATATTAGTAGTCAAACTATATAGGTTATTCTGATACTTTTAGTAGATTGTACTTAAAGTTATTCTGATAATGGCGAAATTTATTTTAACAAACACCAAATTTTTTTATAACCATAATTAATTTTGACTGAAATAAACTTTCTTCACCAGTTGAACCTACTTAATAGGTGTTAACGTCACTAAAAATAAACAAAGTTTTGAAAACCAACCTGTAACATTTATAAGAAAAGTTCGATTGCGTTTTTTGCATCAAACCTTCACCATCCATTTAAATAGCTTTGAGAATTGCAAACCACTTATATATTTATACGAGAAATGATCACAGGCACTTGTCAAGCAAGGCAACACATTCTCTGATCGCCCTCGAGTTGACTTGTTTTGCAATATGACCAAGCGAAACGGAATACTCTTTAAAAACTACTGTGAAGATTTCAAGGAGCAGAAACACTTTGCCCTGAAGTATTTGCGAGAGTAAGTTAGCGTTCAACATTTTTTTTTTCGTAATTCGCACAATCTTTAAAAGAGAGTGCGAACATCAATTGAAATTCATAGTTATTTTACTCATGAAAACAAGCGGAAAAATAAAATTATGTAATCAAGCTATTCGCACAACAACCAACATCCTGATAATATTGTTGAGAATCTAAGTAACACCATTGAAAAAATATTTTGTAGCAATTGCGAAAAAATAAAAAATGAACTACAAAATTTCAGCACAAAGATGTTTATAAGATTTCTTCTGTGTCATTTAATTTTTAGATATAAAATAAGTATCTATATGTTGGCTCACAGTTTGATATATTTTTAAGGTTGGAATTAGCCTACCTAAATAAATGCCAATGTTTTTTAAGAAATGGACTTGCAAAACAGAAAATGGAATCCGTGATTATTAATAAAAGCGAGCTATTCGTTCAATATTTGGAGGAGCTTCAAAACCGCGATAATCAATAATCAAAGTTGATAATCAAGTTGATTTAAAGGTATTTTCTACAAAAACCACTAAATTATCGACTATAGACAGCTGTTGAAACTACCAAGTTTTATCTTGCCAAATTGCCTTTATTTTATCATACAAGTGCAGTTGGGCAAAATAATTTAAATTTAACGATTTACAAATTAACGTTAGTTTAAAAATGAGCTTTTATACAAAGGGTTGCTTGTATCAAGCGACGTCAAACGCTATCTCGCAAACAATTTTCGGGACGCGTTCTGAATATGGAGACCCGTCTTTCAGCAAGTTGTTACATGCACTAAAAATGCTGTAAGTAAAACTGAAAAAGTTGCAATGGTTATTATTGATTGATTGATTTAACATTTATACAAATGAAAATATTCAAAACAGATTTGGTGATCCACAGTATGCGACGAGGCTTGGTATATTGTTTATCTTTAATGTGACCGAGCTTCCCTACTTCAACGCGGCGATGACAGCTTTTAGAAAAAATATGGATTACATTTTGGGTGCGTTGTATAATGTCTAAACTGATTGTCGTGTTATTTTCTGATACCCACTAATGTTTTCCGTCTAATTGCAAATTGCATTATGTTTTCTACATAATTAAACACTCTATTTTTGCCAAATGTAATATAAAAGAATAGTGTTTTGTACATATGGCTTCAACATATGTTTAACTCGGACACAACTACGTAATGTAAGGCCATAAATAGGTAACCTGCTTCTAACCTAAACGTGCATCTTAAATCGATCAACAATACTTTCGTTTGTTGCGTTTGTAAAATTTGAAGGCGTAGTTTTTGTTGAGAGAATCGTTAATCCGACAAGCTGCTTAAAAAACACGTTTAACATTCTCACGAAGCAATACACTGGGTTTATTTTGTTTAAGTTTACGTAGGATAGAATTTACGCACATTACGAATGTCAGAATACAGAGAAATTTACGATAAAATTAATCTAACAAATTTGCTTCAAAATCCTTCAATTTTCATTTAGGTGCAATGCAACAAAACATAGATGAACATAAAAGAAAATTTGACCCCAATAACATTGGAGACTACATTGATGCTTTCTTGTTCAAACAGCAAAGTGTAAAGCAACCCAAGGAAGCAGGCTTTAGTGTAAGAAAATTGTTAGCAAACATCAAAGTCATTACACCAGGGGTCGGCAACCTTTTGTATTATACAGTGTGCCAGATTATGAATAATTTCAAAATATCCACAACTCGCGTGCCAAACATTTTTCTATGTTTGGTTTTGCACTGGCAACCAGCAGGGCTGCGGGGTCGGTTAAAAACAACCCGAGTACGACTCAGGCTCTGCAGCCTGTATTTACCCGCTTTAAGTAACTAAAATAAGATGGATAATCCGCAATCCTTCGTAGGGCTCATGGAAAATATGCCGCCATATGCTATTCCATCGTAACAGTTTGCTGCCTTAGAGTTTCAAAATCTGGTTATGCGCATGCGCACATGTCGGACTCTGGTAGTTTTACCTATAGTCTTTCTCGAGTCCCGAGTGCGACACCGCAGTCCTGCTGTGATCTGACATCTAATTTACGTATCTTGGGAGACGCCATTAAACCTAATTTCATAAGTTAAATTCTGTAAACATACCTTAACCCTGCTGAAAAAAACAAACTGAACTATCAATTTCGCATTAAGCTAGGTTTCTCAGTCGCACAAAAACACACGTGCGTCCTTTAATGTAGAATGCCCTGCTTTACCGCAGTAAATATCACGCCAATTTTAGGGCATTGTGACGTAATACGAACGGTTAGTCGTAATAGACAACAAGTATAACGCCCTTAAAAAATATTATTAAATACAACAATTAAGACACTAATTTGTGACACTGCAGATCGAACTTGAAATGTGTGCAACAGTTTAGTTAGTGCTAGTGTTAGTGATTTAATAATAATGTTAATAATGTGATAGTGATGTAATGGTTGCATTTTTTTTAAGGTGATATAACGTGCGCGTTAAATCATTTGGCGTGCCCTGCATTACACCATATGATTCTTTCATTACACCATATGATTTCTTTTTATATTTCAAATAAATCATCACAGTTATTTTTAGCGTTATTTTTGTATTAATATGTTTCCTAAGAAATAGGAAATGCATAAAATGCTACTATACTTGAAAAATGGTGCTGTGATAATAAATATCCCAACTAAACAAAAAAACGAATAATTTTTTGTGATTGGCAACTTACGAAGAGATAAATTATTTAGCCATTTGACGTTAAAAAGTTACTTCTTCTATATTGAATCTTTTAACAGTTTTTAAGTAAACCTTAACAAAATCTTTAAAAAACTTTGGACAGATATGATTGTTGGCCCTTTTGTAAGTATAATTCAAGACTTGATTGAAATTTAGGATGATCAACTGAGGACGATTTGCCGCGATTTTTTAACGGCTGGAAGCGAAACTACCAGCAACTTGATTTCTTGGCTATTTGTGATTTATATGAACTTTCCGCATTGGCAGAAGTTAATCAACGACGAAATCAACAACGTTTTAGGTAAGGTGAATTGCTATGTAGAATTTTTTTTAACGGAGTTGTTATACCCGTTGCCAAGTACTTATCTAGCTATAACGTTCGTTATATGCGCCCCGGTCTATGCGCAGAACGGTATATGAGGCTAAGTCCTTGTAGCGAAACGCGTCTCCTAATACAGCCTATTAACAACCACACACAGTTTGAATTTGAAGCTTGTTGTTGAAATGAGGGAAGTCAAAGAAGTTGGCACAATATAAGAAGGGGACGGTTTCTACACAAAAGGCAATGTGTCAAATACGATTAATTCGTGGTACGAATTCAAATATTATGCTCACCAACTATTTGGGGAACCGGGAGAATTCGAAGTAATCAGCGTCACTTACTTATCAAACGCCTAAATAAAACAAGCAATTTAACAAACAAGGCCTCATTATGACGTCACACGCATAAACATAAACTTACCAAGACTTAAGGCAAATGTAGTCAAGAAGGAGTGAGATTTCACTCTGATAAAGTTCACAAGAAAAGGCACTGCAAAACAAGAGCAGTGTAAATACTACATAAAGACGTTATCATATACGCGAAGCCATATTTCTGGGCAAACTGACTACTTGTGGTAGTAAATTTAGCAAAGGTTACTTTACATATTGACATAATATAAGGGCTGCAAATCCACATTATACACAACGCAACTCACAAAGAATAATCTTTCGAGTAACAAATACTTCATTTTACACAAAACAGCAGCAATACAACTTCCACCACGACAGTCAGGCGAAAAGGAAAAACCGCATGTATCAGAAACATAGTAGCCATTTTTTTCTCACAGTAATCATCTAGATTTATCAAAAAAATAATCTAAAAACATCTAGATTTTTATGGAGAAATCTAAAAAATAATCTAAAAATGATTTTTGAAAAATATTCAATACTTTTGGACAAAATATCAACATTAAAAGCTTAATGCCGTATAAAGTTGCATAAAGGGACTTGCTTGATGCTTTAGATTTAAGACTTCTGCTTTATAAAACATTTTACTGAACTTGACGAGTTACTGAAATTTCGATTTTATATCTCATCATTTTTTTCACAATTTGCAAAAAAAAAACTTTTGAAATTACTGAAATATTTATCGTCAATAGCGAATCTGTCACTAATTTAGATTATACAACATTTTTTTATAATAATCTAAAAAAACATCTAACATCTAGATTGTTTAATCCTACATCTAGATTCAAACCAAAACATCTAAATCTAGATTAAAATAATCTAGAATGGCAACTATGATCAGAAAGTAAGTTCACAACGGTACAGCACCAATGTCTCATAGAAATCGGTAATTACTGGCAAATACGATCTAACAACAGCTATTCGGTCGATACTTTTGTGGAATGGGTAGCGATACGAAACCAAATTAATTGAATTTCGGACCTGGTTTGCAACCGACCGCAACGTTTCCACGTTGATCAGAAAGTAGTAAATTTAGTATTGAGCAAACCTAATTATTTAAATTTTTCAGCAAAATTTAGCTTAAGAACCTAAAGCATTATAGTTGCATTTTTACCTTATAAATCCGCTTATTTCTTCATACTAATGACATCATTTGATATCGGAAAAAAATAAGAATAGGACTAAAAGAAGATATGTGGATTTTTTCAAACGTTTACAAATGTAGGCTGTTGGGTGGAAACCCTTGATGGAGCAGTATGAAATCTCTAAAATTTATTAAATATATATTATGTAAAAAAAATAAAATAAATAAATTATAAATAGTTTTCACTCCTTATCATTTATGTTGGTTAACGCACGTGGATCAGCAACATAAAACTTTCAAACGTTGAGAGAATTTGCTAATGCTTAAAACCGAATAGTTTTTTTTTTCATTGTTCGTTGTTCACAAACATTGGATGAATGTATATGCTTCAGATGTTTCTGGAACCCCAACAATGGCGAAACGTATGGAAATGCCGTTAACATGCGCCTTCATTGAAGAAGGAATGAGATTCCGTGTGGTTTCGCCACTTGGGCCACATCTTACGACTACAGAAGTAAAATTGGGAGGATACGTTCTTCCAAAAGGCACAAAGGTGGGGACATTAAAACTATAGGGATGTCTGGTATTATCGGATCACAAAGATACCCGATGCCAAGATCGTAGATCGAATTGGCACCGATATCCATTTGATAATTATTTAGCTATAATTTCGAACGCGGCTATTTTACCTTGAAAGGTAAATTTAGAATAAAGTAGGTTAAAATATACATACTTACAGGTCCACCTTTTGGAATTAAATAAACTTTTTAACACCTCAGCAAATTTTGGCCAAACAACCGATAAAAAATCTTTTAACGTTTAAATTTCGTCTTTTTTGATTGTTTTGGTACTAAAATGACGTCATTTGGTATCGGATCTGAAGACGCTATAGGCTTTTTTCGAAATTGGGATACCAATAAAAGTGTTGGACATTCCTAATTAAAACTAATGGAAACACATATCAACGGCAATGTTTTTCGTAAAAAATGTTTTGTTTTTCAAAATGTCAACAAAACCCTGGAAAGAAGGAAAGTCGGTTTGTGAAGTATATTTAGCAAGCACAACAACGCTTAAAAAATTGCGTTTTGATCCACATCTATGCTATACGTCGCACTATTAACTGGGTCTTGTAGTAGGAGGTGGAGTAAGTAGAAACCTAACCAGAACAGCGTCAAATATTAAATGCTATATTTTTTACAACTTTATTAAAGGAAATTAATAGTACCAAGTCCTCCCTAGGGTGTTTCCTTTGTATTTCCATCACTGTAGTCTTACATAAGTGTAAATACGCTCAGGTATTTTCGAACGTGCAAGGAATTCTTTCTGACCCCTACGATTGGCCCAATCCGGAGCAGTTCGATCCCTACCGGCACATCGACGACAGCGGTCAGTTCGTGAGTTCCAACAAGGTAATTCCCTTCGGAATCGGGTCGCGCTTTTGTCTCGGCGAAAGCTTGGCGCGCGTCGAGATTTTCATCTTTTTCGTGAAGATCCTGCAAAAGTTTCACGTGCGCAGCGCCCATGATTATCTGCCCCCATTGGACAAGCCAATTCCATCTGCAGCGATTTCCCCTCGCGATTGTGACGTCAAATTGACAGTTCGCAGTTAAACAAGTAAAGTTGCAAAGGAAATTAATAGCCGACGATGTAGTTAACAGGTGAAAAAGCAAATAAAAAGTAATGAACTTTCACAGATTTTTTAACTCCTCAGATCGATTTTTGAGGCAATAGAGTGTATCTAGTTTGAATTCCGTTTTTTCGTGCCTATTTGTATTATTTTGAATGGTTTGGTCACTTGAACACATCGTTATAAATAGCCAGAACCACGACCTTTTTCGGGTATTGTCTCATTTTGATTTCCCACACATTTATGCAATTACTCGTGTAAAGTTAACAGTTGTAATTATTATACTTACACTTACAAGTTTAAAATAAACCATATTAGCGTGTATATGACTTACCGCCCTTTAATCTCAGTAGTTCTATAGGCTACCAGGCAGCAGCTGAAATAACGTAAGGTAATTAAAAAATTTAGCGGAAACAAGACGTCAAGATAATTTTTCTAGGGAAGACTTTAAACACTGGAGACGTTTTTTTAACAGATATAAGTCCTTCTGCTAAGGCTTATGTTTTTTTTCTGCAGATGGTTCTGAGTAGAGATCAATCGATTTTATAAGATCGTTAATCGAAATGCTTCTCTTAGGCAGAAATAGTTGCTTAAAGGAGTTATTTTACCAATATTATATCGTACAGTAACAGTTCATTCGCTGGTTGACGTTGCGTTACAATGATTGTAAGACAACCTGAATACTATTTCTGTGCTCATCGAAACAGTCCCAGATATCGCACTAAGAAAAACTGAAAGAACTTGTTATTGTTAATTTTAATGCATTGGTATTTATAAACTTTTGTTTGGTGTTCCGCAAAGTTATTTAGTTCAAAAAGTCTAAAAAACACAAAAATACACTAGGCTAGTTTAAGTTGGTAAAGTTAAACAACATACAGTTGTGCCAAACAAATTCCAATTCACATTAAATAAGTTGATTTGCATAGTCGAACAGGTTGCAACTTGTATTCGATCAAAGCAAAGTTTAAGTTCAAAGCCCAGCTTAAAGAGATTCGCAGGGCACTGATTAAACAGCGCCTATCAAAGGCAATAATATTTACGTCACAAATCTATTACGCTGTCACAATTAAGGTTTTTAGGGATAATTTTTACTCATGGCATGCATAACAATAACAAACAATTGTCATGTTTTATGTGTAATAGTGCGTTTAATAGTAAACGTTATGCAGCTCAAATCATAGGCATGGTAGATTGGTAGTGATGAATAAATATTTGAGAATTCAAGACAAGCAAATCCAAAGGACACGTATATGCAGACTTAAACCGTAACATTAGTCATAAGATATGCGTACATTTGGCGTCAATCGGAACATTCTTCCCAAATGTTAAAACAATCCTTTCAGAAATCTGCTTTATGTGTGATAGATCAAAATTTTAGTCGGGAAATTGTTTTAAAATAAAAAATAGTCGCGCGAAAAAAAAGGTTTGAAACGACTGCTCTAAATGGTTCGCAAAAATTTTGGGAAATCCTGGTATAAAATATTAGGTACAACCCTTTCTAAACCGGCTTGTAGCGTTTCGCGCACTATTGAAGTAACGTGACTTGAATGCGTCAACATGGTGTTGCGTTTTTCTAGCGTCCAACAGTCAATTTTAATCAGTCGTAACCTCCTAATAATCGACGTTTTTAGCGTCTATGAT
Source organism: Ascidiella aspersa (assembly GCF_963924565.1). Taxonomy (NCBI): domain Eukaryota; kingdom Metazoa; phylum Chordata; class Ascidiacea; order Phlebobranchia; family Ascidiidae; genus Ascidiella; species Ascidiella aspersa. Next base: position 19,121,671 of record NC_139454.1, read on the forward strand.
ACACAAAACGTAAAAATTTTTGGGCTTTGCCCGTACCCGCTAGGGGTGTTCATACCACTCCAGCCCGAGACCCCCTAGGTTATTTACGGTTTACGAAAAAATACAAACAACCATCCTCTTTCCTCCAAAAGCTGAATTAGAATGGCACCGGACATTAAGTTGCGGGAGTGCACGACTGCACGTCTGCCATGGGAAAAAATTTACCGCACCTTCTACAATTCAACAATCAAAAACAAACTAAGAAGCTTTTAGATAAAGTTTAACTGGGCGCAATTGTTACAAATGACTCCCTTTATTCGTTTGGTAAAACCGAATCTAACCAATGTACTTTTTGCAAAAAGGCCACGGAAACCCTGTGCCACTTGTTTTATTTGTGTCCTGTTACGTGTCTATACTGGGAAAACGTGAGTGCGTGGTTAAGTACTAAACTACGAATATCGTGTGTTTTTCCCGCGAGCAATTACTCTTTGGAGTGCACAAAAATGAACCGTGCAAAACATTTGTGAATTGTGTCCTTTTATGCGCGCGATATGTTATTTATTAATGTAAATATGCCGAAGCTGTCCCGACTATGTTACGATTTCTTATGATGTTATTACCTGTGCGAACTTCCGAGCGATATTCGGCTTTAAAAAGAGGAAGTATGACAAAACACAAAAGTAAATGGTCGTTAGCTGCTTGAGAGCTTTACTATTTTGATTTGTTTTTCTTGTTCGTTTTTTCGCTATTTATTTTATTAATAGAAAAAAAAGGTTTATTATAAGTGATATTATCGTTTTTTGTTCATTTTCGTAAGGATTTACAAACTGTCCAAATGTTTTTAATGTAATTAGGTCAAGCGTCTTAAACTAATGCGAAACCACAATAAAACACAAAACGCCGTTTTTCGTCTTTTGTTTGGTCGACCGTAAACGCAGGTTTTTTTTCTCTTTGGTTATTCGTGCGGTTTGGCTGATAAGCAAGTGTGTATTCGACAATGAACAACGCTCTTGCTAAATACGTCGAGTTTGGCGCAGCTAATGTTCCTCGCTATTCGCTGTCTGCTCTAATACCCTGTATTGGTGTAACAACGGCATTTTTTAACTGAAGCAGTTTCCTAAAAGGTTGTCTAACTGTGACTGTTTTGCGCGCGAGGCTTTGGTTGGCTACATAGCAGATATAGCTGTACTTTTTGATAGTGTTAACCAGTCGGTGTTAACCACGAAACAACAACAAACTAAACATAATACAATATGACAACTTTTAAAACTTTTTTTCTTAGGAGTGCCGGTTATCATCGCAAATCTACATTATTGCAAACTGTTCCCCTTTTTGTGTAATTTAATTAGTTAAAAACACCGCCTCATGATGTCACGATGTCGCCTCGTTTTTAGAAACGTAGCCGTTTGTTTGCTGAATGTTTCAGCTGCTAATGTTCTATTGTTAATGCCTTTACAGAAGTAATTTAAAAGCTTAATTTGAATTAAATGTGTAAAGTTACATTTGCTGTGTATTTGAAAGTTATTTGAACGGAAGCTGATATATAAGTGTTGTGTCGACTGTTGTAGATGTACATGTAAACATTAACTCAGTGTGTAGTAATTTTAAGAATCGTCATTATTGTTAATTGTTACGGCAATTGTTTTCATTGTGCCAACAATAACTAGCCTAAATATAATGTTATAATTACACTGTGGCTTCGTACCGACACATATTTAATTGAAAATCCAGGTAGAAACGTTTCGGTGAGATTTGTTGTTTGGTGTTGTAAAATGTATATATAATGTGCTTATTCGTTGATTTTAGAAAACCGCTCACTCGCCTGCATACTTGCTCGTCCTGCCAATTGAAGCCTTGTCACCAATAATAAAGTTTTGGCTGGATACCTTTGTAAAGTTTTTGGGGAGAGAACTGTATAGGAGAGCGCGTTTTTGGATTGTTAAACCTGAAGTACCCGATTGGGCGCCTGCGCAGGCCTGGACGTGGAAGTAGACGCTACAGTGCAAATATTTTGATACAGTACTCCTTTGTTCCTTGTGCCTGGTTTTGTTCTTGCTGCGCACAATACCCTAAAACTACCAAAAAAATAAATTAGGTGTGTTATTTCTTTAATTTAATGTTTGTGTTAATGCAGTATTTGTAAAAGATTTGACTGTAATTTCCGAAAAGTTTGCCAAATTCAGTAGTTTCTCAAATATTCTGTTACGTCATAAGCGACTCGAAACAATGGCGTTTCGCCAAGTCAAGGTTTTTTATACATTTTTTGACACATTCGTTCAATGTCTTTTGTCGGGAACGGCAGAAATTAATGGCAGAAGCGAAAGCTTTGTTTGTTTTTTTTCGAATCGACTCGAAACGGTTTGCGACCTTTAATGGGTTGTTCGGCATTACGTTCGAACCAGAGCAGCCTGTGAATGATTTCCAGGCTTTGCAGAAATGTTTCTATACAATGGTCCCGGACTCATTGGAAAAACTGAAGACCAACCCGGCTTTTAACATTGTTGTTGTTGGTCAGTGTGATGATGGTTATCGCCCTCTTCTTCGAGGGTGGATGTGTTCTTGTACAAAGGTAGGTATATTGAATGTAAACAAACGTTATATATCTTTGCATGTTTGAGTTTCGATAGCCATGTAATTTAACATAGTCTACACTTAGGTTTGAATGGCGATATTCTAGTTGCAACGTTGTTTAGGTTTGTATCCTTTCTACGAAGAATTGTGCATTCTAGGAACGCTACATTTAAAAAAGGCTTGAAGGTAAAGCATAAGTTACACCAGTTTCACAATTGTTTCTTCGGAATACCTGTTTTTATTAAGTTAAGTTTCCATAAAAAAGTAAAAGCAAAATGGTGCATTTGTAGTTCGCAGCTTAACTTTTTAATGCGATGTTTGCTTGCTAGCCTACTAAAAATAAACGTAGCTAGGATATGCGACTCATTTGAACCTGTCGGCCACATTTCGTACCATAATGCAGTGGTTCTCAAACTTTTTTGAGCGCGACCCAAATCTGAGTTTTATGAACATCTCACGACCCAAGCCTCAAATTAATTAACACAAAAAAAAGACACTACACAGTTCTATGAAACAATTATTTATTACAAACAAATGATTGATTTTAACTTTTAACAATACTACCTGCAGCTAATGACCTAGTTGAAAAGAACAAACCTATAGCTACGATCGAAAGAAATGAACCGATAGCTCGAACTGAAACGGATGAGTTTCTGCTCAGGACCTCAAATTGCGAATAAATATTACGCAATATTCTCTATTCTAATCAAAGTTTATCAGTGACTATAAAAAAACGGTAGTCTAACTTCTAACAAAATTCTGAGGTACATGTGTGTAATACGAGCTAGCAGAATAATCTTATAAAGCAACTGTGCGGCTACCACTTACACCAGTCTTAGCCGCTACTGTAGCTGGCTGCCATCATCTAAACGGTCAGAAAACCACTTATGATGCAATAATCTAGGTAGCCACATGAAATGAGTATGATGCAATAATTCAGTCATGATTGAATTGAAAATACTTGAAAAATAAAACGAAAACAATGAGCTGTTTGCGCAGGATTGAATCACCATAGAGCGACCCATTTTTTGCCACTGTGCGACCTATACTTTGAGAACCACTGCCATAAGGTATGACAAACACAATACGGCACAAACTAAGAGAAATCAAAATGTCGGCTATTAAAAATAGTCTTGCTTTTAATGACTGAATTTACCGCGAATAAACTTGCTTTATTCGGAAATCGCTATATTTATAAACGAGGCAAACATTTATTTTATTTTAAAGTACTTAACCCTTTGTACAGCCTTTTTTTCTTACGTTTCTGCGTAAGCCATTGCTATGGCTAAAATTTAAAATTAGGAATACCATTTTTACGTTAACGGCAGTGCCTAAGTTTGTTAATTAATGTCTGCAATATTTTTTCTACCAAGATTTCAAGCAAACCAAACAACGATAAGACACTGACAATTTGCATTCTGGCAAGCAAGAATATCGAAGAAATAGGTTTGCGAGGTAATTGCTGTTGGTTTTATGTCGATTGTTGCCTTAGTCTTGGTTGTGAACCTAAATAAACATATCTGTGTGTATTTCTAGGTCTGTCTAATGACGCAGTGAATTCCATTACCAAACCTGCTCTAAAACTACCGTGCGAATCGCCGTTCCTGTTACCTGCTGACATGGTTGTGTTTTCTCAAACAAGATTCCCGATCGAAGGACCACGCGTGAATTTGATCATCTCCTCCGACATGTTTGAGATTTTCTTAGTTCGCTTGGAAAGGAATGTCTCGATCAAGGCTAATATTCTTCTAACTAAACTAAGGCAGTGTAGATTACAGGGTCGTTTCGCCCAGTCACCTGTAGGTTCCTCGGTTGTCCCTCTACGTTCAACACATAGCAGTCAACATAGCAGTCAACATAGCCACCGCAGCAGGTCTTCTAAATCTAGATCACCGCAGGTCGTATCTAAATCACCGCAGCAGGGCTCGATTCAACCTGTCAAATCGTCCGTAAAACGCCCAACTACCCAAACCTGCTCAACCCAGACGGTTAACTCTGTAGACACATGTCTCTAGACAAGCAAACCCGAAATTATTCCTATCTCTATTCAAACTAAATCTTTGATTTCCCTATCCGTCAGCAGCCAAACCTTGCATTTTTTGCAACGCCAATTCCAACACAGACCATCAAAAAATGTTTTATGCCCGCCCGCATCCAAACCGTAAATCCGATCCTAATTTCAATTCCTACCCAAACTTCGCAATCCTTTGTTAAACCCGCATCCACGCAGACCTCTACTTCGACAACCGCCCCTATTTCAACTCAAACTATTGGACAGGAATCAAAAAGTTCAAAGTCACTTGTTGTGTCCACTTCGACTCAGACCTTCCAATGTACCATGCTCTCAGCGTCAATGTCTTCTCAGACTTCCAAAAGTGCCGGTATGACTGTTTCCACCCAGACTGTAGCAGTCGGCAGCTCGCCTGTAAGCACACAAACAGCTCAAACTCAACTGGGTAATCTACTTACATCGGACACTGGAACCCTAAAAAAACGACAAAGCGCAACCACATTCACCCAAACCATTTTTGGAACGGTTCGAATGTTGCCGGCGCTAAAACCCAGATCGAAGTTTAACAAGGCACACGAATTACTACTCTTCCAGCAAGGGCTGGTCAAAGCACTTTGAAGCCAGTAGCCTACTTTTGCCCCTGAACACGAATACTGACTTCAGAAATGGTCCAAATGGAAGCACCATTTTGTGAAAATTCCGAAATTCACTAATAACGATATTATCAAAGCAATTACCAAATGAAGAAAGCGTTAGAACATCTCCCACCGAAGAAGACTGGGAGAGGTACTACCAAGATGAGTTGGCGGAACAGGCGATAGAGGACGCACAGCGACTGGCAAAGAAGGCAGATTGCAAAATACATCACATAAATTCCTTCCGTTCAAATCCCGGAAACACGACAAACAAAAATACCCTTCTTGAAGTTGATGACATTATGAAGCTATCAATCATCTTCCAAAGAAGAAAAGCGTTCGCCAGTCTCCCACTGAGAAAGACTGGGAGCGGTACTACCAAGAGGAGTTGGCGGAGCAGGCGAAAGAGGACGCACAACGGCTGGCGAAGAAGAGAGCATCTAAAAAATTAACAGTAGACAGATCTTCCTTTACGTCAAAACTTGGGGAAACAAACAAGACAAAAAAAACTTGCTTCTGCTGTATGTCACTCCAAACTGCGGACACGAAGCACAATCAAAACAGCGATGAAATTGAGCACCTCTAAGTTGTCAGCTGCACCCAGCTCTCACAAAGCACCCAATGGTTCTCCTTTTTACCCCTTGCCCACCAACAAGACTTGGCACCATACAGGGTTAACTCTTCCTTGAAACTCCGTGCGCCGATCAACCACACGCTTAACTTGTCGTGAAGAACCATTCAAAACTGCGACAGCCAAGCAAGTTTGAATGACTGGTGTCCAGGCGTTGTACATCCAATCATCAGTTACACCGAAAGACTTAAGTCGTCTCAAGTTTCCAAATCTCCAAGTTTCCATGTACCAAAAATCGATAGGAAAAAAGAGGAAGATTGGATGACAAGCATGCAGAGAGCCTTGACAAGGGAGAAGTTAGTCAGGATCCAGGATGACCCTGAGCATCGCTGCACCTCATTATCGGTCGTCAGCAAGATAAACAAGCCGACAAGGATGGTGAAGAGAATCTTGGAAGAGGTTGATTTTCTGGATGAAATAAAGGAACTGGCGGAACCTTTCAACCTCGTCCCGTGCATGTCCGTGCTCCGCGGCTGATCGGAAAAATAAAGGTAAAACATTTTCATCCATTAGTGCTGATTAAATAATTGTATGGCATTATGCAATTTTTTGATTTACACCAAAAAGTTGCATACTTTTGTCGTAACTACATTTTGGGTTGATTTTGATTTTTAAAGGTCAATCGGTCCGCAAAATTTGTTTTGCAATTTTAACGGTGCGTATGCTAAAAAGGTTGAGAATGTGGGTTAGATCACAATGAAAAAATATTTATTGCAAACAAACAAGCGAGAAACAGGACTTACAGGTAATTACGATATACGTACAACAATTTACCTCCGTAACGTAGGCGATCTGACTCCACGATGAACAGTTTGCAAGATTGCTATTTTTTTGGTTCAAATTCCAGCGCTTAAATACCGCATTCCAGCTGGCGGTAATTATTTCGTGACAACACGATACAAAAATACAGGAAATTCTAAACAATTTACGAAACACGAGTAGCCTATAGCAATATGTTGACAGTTTAAAGTGTATATTTCAACAGGTGAGACATGACCACCGTGCTATCTGACTCCACTAAATCGAAACTAAAACAAACTGCCTTGTAATTTAAAGAGCATACTGTCAGGTCGCTTATAAATTCATTGTACATTCCATAATTTAGCATATTTCGCTTTCAATAAAATAGCTTACAGCACAGTAAAAACACGTGTTGCCAGTAAGGCGTGCATTGTTGACTGTCGTTTTGTAGAATTCGGATACAACTAACGTTGCAGTCAAAGGGAATGCGTTGGGAATTAAAACTAGCCAGTTAACGAGCAGGATGCAGGGAACAGGAAATACGCCAGAAAGACTTTAGCAGACTTTTAGCACACGCACAACAAACACAGTACGGTTAATAACAAATAAAAGACGCTGGTTCGCTACAAAAGAATACACACAGCAGGCTGGCGAGGCGACGACACAATTCACCAGACTGTTTTGATTGAATGGCCAGAATGTGACCCAATTATAGTTCCGAAGTCCAAACTGCTACAAGAACCACTGAGTTAAAGGATGTGATCGCAAAATCTTGCAGAATTTCTTTTTTAAGCTAATTTATTTGTGCAAAGTGGGCCGCGTTTTTGTTTCACTTTCGTAGTGCGCTGCAAGCTAAAAAGATTGAAAAGTGTTAAATTAAGTAGCACAAAGAAAACATCGGCAGTCATGCGTGCAAAAATAAACAAACATTACTTAGTTGACTTTAGTTGTACAGTAGTTTGAACCGGAATGTCACAGAAGAACAAGTAAACTATTTTTAAACGCAAATGGCAAACCGAGTTTTAGTGGGTAAGTTGGTGTTTTTGATGTTACAGGGCCTTGTTTGGCGCTGATCTAGAATCCTATCACAACGAACATTATTTAAAGGTTAGGGTAGGTTAAGCAGTATTATTAAATAATAAATGTTATTATACTTGACACAACCTCACCCAAATATTGTGCGTTGCTTTAATAATTGTTTCAACGCTCTTGTAGGATTCTAGACCATTTATACAGATCAAGATTTTGCCTATTTTCCATTTTATTTTCCACGCCACAGGATTGCTGGTTTGGTAAGATTAAAGACAAGTGTTTAGAAATTAAGAAATTTCCTAATGTTGTTTACACTAGCACGTCATGGTCATCCAATTCACACATAACGCATTGCCAGCATTAACAGAAATGTTTCTTGATGCTAACCAACAGCGTTAAAGTTTAAATATTTAAAGCTTATACAAGTGAAAGTGTTTACGCTTTAGTTGTCGACATTTTCCCTGAACAAACCTTTATCATATACTTACCACTTGTCAAAAGGTTTGATCGAGGCCTACAAATGAATAGTGCTAAATTATTGTAGCAACCCTCAAGCCAGTCTGCATTGTGTGACAGCCTGATAGGTGTACACTAGGGTTGTTCAGATTTAACTTTTTTTTGAAAATTTATGCTTCCTGCTTGATTTGCCATTATGTGTCACATAAAAATGAGTTTCGTAAATTTTCAAAACAATTAAACAACATTTAGGGGCTCCGCAGACACCCCAAAGTTATCACACTGAAATTGCTAAAATCTGGGACTTCCCGTAACACGATACTGTACGTTTTTTTTAAAAAACACAGAAACCTTGTAAATTTTTATATTAAACAATGGCAAGAAAGCATCACTAATCTATTTTTCAGTTTTATGTAACTTAAAATGTATTCTTAAAGCCCCCAAATCCCCACTTTACCCCATTTTTGGAGCTGTTTTAAAGCAATTTGTATGTACACCTTAATTTCACAAATTGCGTTGAGTGTGCATAACCCCTGATTGCACAAATGCACATGGCAAACTTTAGTTTTGCACACCTGAGATCTGAGCAAAAAGTGCTATAAAATTCAGACTGACTCTCCGGTACATCTTTTACATAAACAGTGAATATCCAGCTAAACTTTTCAATTCCATAACTGCACCTGAGAAGTTGAGAACCTTAACTAGTATATCTTCTTCCAAGCAAAATTTATTTAAATTTTAATTGCTAAATTCAGGCTATTACTTAAGCTAAACAATAGTATATTATTTTTGCAGGTGGAGGGAGTGGCTTTATTGGGAGGTATTTGTGCAAATTGTTAACTGAACAAAACTTAAACCCAGTTATTGTTTCGAGGTCAACAAAGGGAAGAAAGGATTTTGTATCATGGGTAACTCTAGTCTAGTCCACTACAACTTAAATATTCTTGATTTGTCTCAAACTTAACGTTAGTTAAATGCATATATATATGTTAAATGGCTAAAATAACTCCCTAAAGTTAATGTTTATGAATTATATTTTTTGAAGGATGAAATTAAATCAAATGGATTACCAGACAATGTTGTATCAGTAATCAATCTATCTGGTGAACAGTTTTTATCTCCACTACTAAGGTTTGGCCTTATTTTGCAAATTTGAATACAATTGATGTAATTTATGCAGTTTGTACTGAAAAAATATTATCTTCGTTATCATAGCATTTTTTAACTAAGGTGGAACAAAACTTTGGAAGAAAACATGCGAAAAAGCAGAATAGACAGCACTGCATTACTAAGGGATGCAATTATGCAAGCAAAAGTACCCCCAAAATCTTTTATATGTTCATCAGCAGTGGGATTTTACCCACCTAGTGAAACAACAGTATATGATGAAGACTCTAAACCAACTGTGACTGATTACTGGCATGATTTGTGTACCTCTTGGGAAAAATCTGGAATATTCCCAGAGGAATATAACAGGGTGAGACATGTCATTGTGAGAACTGGTAAGTTTGTCTTATTGCAGCACAGAACATTGCAACTGTAGCATAACTTAATATGGATGTGTTTCAGGCATTGTTCTACAAAAAGATGGTGGATCTCTACAAGCCCTTTTGCCACCATTTTATTTAGGACTTGGAGGACCCACTGGTTCAGGGAAGCAATGGTTTCCTTGGATTCATATGGATGACATAACTGGAATAATTCTACATGTCCTTCAAAATGAAACAGCTGTAGGAATATTTAATGGTGTTGCTCCTCAAGCTAGTACTAATCAGGATTTTGCCAAAGCTCTGGGTTCTGTACTCAACCGACCCAGTTTTCTTCCTTTGCCAGAATTCGTTGTCAAGTTCATGTTTGGTGAACCAAGATCAAGCATGTTGCTTGATGGACAGAATGTTTATCCAAAGCGAATTTTGGAAAGTGGATATAACTTTAAATTTCCTACACTGGATTCAGCCATGAAGAACATATTTAATTAACCAAATCGACTGCAATAGCATTACCTTCCCTTTATTTTTTCCAGACAGTTAGCTAAAAATGTTTTATTTTTCTTCATTATGAATGTTTCAAATAATAAAATGATTTGCAACGATGATGAGAAAATACTTACTAACAAAAAAAAAACATTGGGACCCAATGAATCAAACTATATATATTTATACACCAAATCCGTCCGAAAATAGTGCAGTTTTAAGCAAAAAGGTCTATGACAATTAGGGCATCAAAGGGTCGAAAAATTTTACTTTTAGACCTGCAGGTCTTGGACAATGCACTAATTTGACTTATCAAATCTGCATAAGAATTCAATTTAATAATTCTTGGCCAACCCCAACCGAAACACTAACCAGCATTGTAACCAAAATAATATAAACTTTTCAGGCCCTGATACATCAACAATTCTATGTACCCTGGACAAGAAATTATCTTATGCCCACTCGCCCATGATTTAGGTTAGCGTTTGGGTGGTTTGTATCACATATGTTATTTTTTTGTAGTTTCAACCAATATTTCATTTTATTTATGCCGGGAGTCCTAAAGGTCTAATTAGTACATTGCTCAAGCTCTAAAAAGTCGGACTTTTCGACTCTTTGATGCCTTAATAAAAATACATATGTAAATGTTTTTCCAACAGTGGATCAAATAACAAAATGATTGGCTTTTGTTTGTAACTCTTTAAAGACTGTCTAGGTTTTAGGGTTGTTATAATGCACCTTAAAGCAACACTCAACTTGTTAAACAGAGAAATATATTTAGAATTGCTAGAAGTCGACGTTTGCACCAAGAGAACCAGCACAAATATTTTCCTGCAGTATACTTTTTGATGGCAGTGAGATGATTTCACCTGGCACAGTAACATGGTCTACTTTCTCGTGGTAATAGGTGTAGGCAACCAGGTCTTGCTTTCTGTCAACAAAAAGCTTTTGTTTAACATTTATGGGGCTCAAAAGTAGAATATTAGGAAAAATGATGGTTAAGACACATATCATTGAATTATGTTTTGTCAGTAAAGTTTATTTAAAAAAACAACTTATTTTTTTTAATTATTTTTGGCTGATGTTAGGTTTATAAAATAGATAGGAGGTCATATTGTGCTACTTATATACCTTTTTACCAGATCATAAACGTCTTGGTCAAGAATCAGATTGCAAAAAGACAGATCTAAGCTTCTTAAACTTGGTAGAAATTTTTCAATGTCTTTTAACCATCGTCCTTTTAGACTTTTTCCTCCAACCAAAATTATTTCCTGAAGGTTTCTATAAGAGCAGCATGTGAACCGAATTTTATTAGCTAATAGATATTTGCTTAAACAAAAATTTCACGTAATGCTTCTTGCAAACAATCCAGGCCAGGACTCTACTAAGAGAGCTGAGTGGCTTAATTTCTCATTGCTTTGCACATAAATTTACAAAAGTGAATCAACAGTCTGAATAAAGGAACTACACTAGTCGTTTGATGGTATGACTAACTTTGGAAGATCAGTTCACAGATATGTACATGCATGTGTTAAATGTGTCTAGTCGTTATACTATGGCTTTATAACTATCTTCACCTACTGTTTTTATACAAACCTGCAAGATTGAATAATAGCCTCTATAGCGTTGTCAGTCAGTTCTGGGCACCATTGGAAGGTTATGCTTTGTAAGTTTGAACATCTAACAAACAATAAAAAAATGTTATATTGGCTCAAAGAATTACTTGTTATTACCTACCATAACATATTATGCCACGCAAATATAAAAAAATGTAAAGTTCAGGAAAAGGACTCCAGAAAATCATAATATTAGGTACATACCTTGCGGCTACTGCAAGTAAAGTGCTGTCTTCAATGCATAAACAATCAGATATCTGGAGCACTGTTAAATACTGAAGGCACTTATGTTCAAAGAGCTGCTGAATAACATCATTGGTAATTTGATCAGATTCCAGTTTTCTTAAACTAAGACTTCGCAACCTGAACATCAGAAATCACGTTTATTATTGTGCAATGGCTAAAAAAATTATCTTAAAGCTCTTACATTGTCAGCTGATACATTTTACTAGAAATCAGCTGATCATTTTTTTAAATTTATCTTACCAAAGTCTGCCATGTAATTCCAAGAAGGTTCTCTTGGTAAAATGTTCGCAAAAAGAAACAAATAAATGATGAAGCTGAGGAAGGTTGTTTGCAATTAGAGCAATAGAAAAATCTGTCAGATCTTCTCCATCGAGGACAAGAGTTTTTAATCGGGGTTGACCAGAAACCAGCAGAGCGATTCCACTGTAATTAAGGCCGGCAGTTGGCATTTTATAAAAAGTATGGCATTTTATATTACATAACTTGCCAATAATGCATACACATTACACAGGTACCATAACCATAACTAGGGATGTCCGATAATTAATATTAGATAGGGGCGCTTATACATGATGCCAAGTGGCAGTATCAGTATTCATCAGAAAATAAAATTTAAGCAATGATTTGCAATCTAACGAAGTCATTTTACACTGAAACACAATTTATCAAAAAAAAAAAAAAATAGGATAACTTGATGTAATTCAACTAGCAAAAAAACAGTGAAGCAAATTTGGGCCTGGGAAAATACCTTTGACTGTTTCACTTTTTTGTATTTCGCTGGATTTAAGTGTGTCAAAAGTAGTGGGTATGGGCCTAGTATCGCACATCCCTTATCATAACCAAAATATTCTTTATTACTTAGGTTGTTTTTTGGACATTTAAGAATTGACTTGCATAAAGTTGCGCTGATGTTAAAGTGAACCGAAAAACTGTTAAACCATCATTAAAAAGCAATGTAGGATCTACTAACTTACTTGTCAGATATGTGTAGAACACCATCACTTTTAAAGTGAATAAGCTTAGAAGGCATTTCTGCAAGATAACTAAAACCCAAGTCAGTAATTAAGGCACAATGAGATACATCCAAATACTCAAGTTGATGAAGTGCATTTAAGGCGTTTACTCCGTCATCATCTATTTCCCTTTAAAATAAATATATACATGCATAGATGCTTATCCAATCTAATCTTATAATTTCTCAAATTGTTCTAAAATATAAAGCTATCTACAGCACTCTTTAGTAATAGGTAAAATAAATTAATTTACTGAAAACTGTTAAATTTACAATTTTACTTTTTAGATAAAAAAAATATTTTTGTTTTATCAGAGAATCACATAGGGACCTACCAGATACTCACTTGCAACTGTCCAAAATTAGCACTTGAAGGTTTGAGCAGTGCAAGCAAATGTCACTCAAAACTTTAAAATTGATATTTGATTCACAAAACGAAACATCAAAGTGTTTTAGTCTCTTGCATTGCATAACCATTTTTTGCTCATCCTCTCCAAAGACAAAATCGTCAGCATAGCGAGAGAATTCAAGTTTTTCTATTGAGCCTCCAACATATTTTAACAGAGGATAAAACATGTCAGAGTTACTTAAATGTCCGACAGATTTTAGAAGGTTATTTAGTTCTGCAAATTCTTCATTGTCTTCCAATGGTTGCCCCCCTTCAATAGGCAGAAAATTAACTGTTGTCTGTTCTTTCAGGACACTCATATTTATGTATCTCCAAAGCTCTGGTTCCAGTGAAAGGTTTCGGAATACCTTGCATACTTTCCGTATCACAAACAGTATATATGAATGTGGCAAATGCTTGAACACTGATAGCCATATTTCATCAGGCAATCTATCCCATTCTGGAAAAACGTTGTCATTTGGTAGTTTGTCGTCTTCCATGTTGCATTTAGTCATTATGGCTAATTAAATACATGTTTTTACGTAATATGCTCAATTTATACATGTTCCCTACAATCATAAATAGAGAAAAGGCTATAAATACAAACTGTGCAGCTGGTTTGCATTCTGTGACTGGACAGTCTGCACTTTGTGGTAGGTGCATACATAAATATCTGTTTAAATAAATTTGTGTGCACACCTTAATTAGTGTATTGCACTTTTTTTTTTCTTCAAACAATGGTTAAATTGTGGTAAGATTTCCAACATCAGATGTGGAAAATACATGATTGTACACCTGCTGTGCATGAAAATGCAGATTGGCTGGCAGGTGTACCCTAAGATTTTTTGGAACGCAATTTTTCTGCACACCTGAATTAGGAATTGCAAACCTAAATTGCAGAAAAAGGTTAAGTTGTGCTTGGGCGCCCATGTGTGCATCAAATCCTAATTGCACACATCAAAATTTAATGAACACCCAAGATCCTGGCATGAGGTGCTATTCAATCAGCCTGGCAGGCAGTGACGAAGGCCTACATTGGTTTGATTCCTCTTGCAAACCATTGTTTCAGTTTTTCTGCATTGATGTAAACAAACCATTTTAAATATTTGCAAAACTAATGGAATTGTATGTTAAACGATTAATTTACGGTATACTTACTAATTTTAAGCTATTTTTGAATATTTGCATAAATAAAGTTCAAATTTAGTCTTTGAGAATTTGTTTTGAAAAAACAAAACAAAAAATGTAACCAGCACACTAACCGAGCGTTATCGGCGTTTTGGGATTTCCTTCTACTAAATACGTTTTTTTTGGCTTGAATCACCGTGTTGCGTAATCGTGTGTAATAAGATTTGTTTATATATACTCAGCGAGCAATACACCCACTGAGTAAAGTTTGATAGCATTTGCAACAGGGGTTGTGTGAGATTTTATTGACACCCTGTCAGTGTCACAGAATTGCTGACACCCTGTCACCACTGATCTCTATGAAACCTGGATAGCGCAACTAGTGGCACGCCTGAGCGGTTTTTGAAGCCTATTTGTAATACAACAGAGTTGCTTCTGTGTGGAAAATGGTAATTATTTGCAGAGATTTTGTATTATGGATAAGTTATTTATGCACGAATATGTTTTCCTAACAGAGTAACGACAATAAACAAAAAAATGCACTGGAATGTGATAATATCCTACATTTTGCCATTTGAACACCAGTTAGTGATGGATTGGGCATCTGGTGGCTAATGTTTGTTAGTGGATGACACAGACAGACACCATATAAAACACAGCAACTAATTTAGGACATCCATAAGATATTAAAAGCAATTAAATAAAATACCTTATTCTACTTATGCATATAGCTTCAATTAAACCTTACTACTACCTGCTGCTGTTACTATTATACGAAAATAAATGCTAAGAAATGTTGTTGTCAGAACAGCTTTACCAACCAGCATAGGAAAATGTACATAATAGATACATTAACTAGATTGATTAAAAAGGCTATTCCAAAGATTTGTATATCATATAAGTTGATTTTACCTAACTTGACGTTGCCTTGTTGCAATAAAAAAAAATATTTTCTGGTGCCAGTAAAAACGAAGTATATTTCTATCAGCAGGAGCTAAAATCAAGTCATTCTGCTTTATTAGTATTGTGTATAGTACCAAGCATACCAATACATCACTAATCCCTTAAAATTCGGTAAAATAATCACCAAATATTGTCATAACGACAATTTTAAGATACCTCTCCCATAAGCCGTAATGCTAAATTTACGCACTTTTGGAACCTTTCAAGATGGTGTTAGAGCTTTCTAATTGGCTTCAATTTTCCACCACTAGTTGCGCTATCCAGGTTTCATAGAGAGCAGTGCCTGTCACCGATTCCGTGACATCCTGTCACGAGTTGGTGACACCCTGTCACCGATTTGAGGACACCCTTTCACCGATTTGGTGACACCCTGTCAACAATTAGGTGACACCCTGTCACCGACTTCCCAAAATCTGTAAAAAGTGTCTTATACCAAATTTATAATTTAACTTATTAGGCCTACAATCTTCAGAAGCCTTCATCACGTTCTAACTGTAGGCTACTACTTTGGGTTATTATAAGTCGTTTTTTCCGTAGCAGCCAAGACTGCGGAGTCGGACTCGGGCCTCGAGTTATACCACGTAAAACTACCCGAGGCCCGAGTCCGACATGCGCACGCGCAGTACCAACTTTTAAAACTGATATGGCGGTCAACTGAAAATTGTTAAGGTGTGAAACATGTAATGGAATATTTTCCAACCATGTATTGTGGGTGGATGAGTTGTGAAGAAACAAGACTTATTACAAGACGTAATGGAACACTAAGTAATATTCTTAATGCCAAGAACGTCTCTGTTAAGACCTTGCCTTCAATAGATGTTGGAGTATGACTTGATCGCCACACGAACACGTCTCCTGGTTCGTTGTTGACTTGCAGAGAATGCACAGCCACAATTCCAAGATTGTCTATATCGTTGATATGCCGAAATTCGCTGATGCTAGGAATAGCAAAATGGTCAAAGGCCGTCCTCTTTATAATGGCCTCAAAAGATCCGTTTTGAAATCTGATTTGTTGAGTAGTTACTGCACGAGCTTTGAAATAAGAATCGACAAAGGGGCAAGATTCCTGATTTTCAAGTAGCCGATCGGAAGCAATTTGCTCTCTTGATGTGCCTGCACTAAACGGGACGTGGATTTGCCACGAAGGTCTTGGAGCTGGCGGGAGATACAGTTCGTAAGAATCTTCGGATTCCGGAGAACGTTCGTGGCTATTTCTTCTGTAATTGCTTCTTCTTTCCGATAGATATCTTCTTCTTGGTGGTGATCTTCTGCTTGATGGTGATCTAGATCTTATGGGCGATCTGGATCCTGAAATTCGTCTAATCAAGGGTGGAGTTCTTGGACCTCGAGATGGCTTCCTCAATTGTCTTTTAGTTGTATGATTAGCAGCTGCTGAAGTAAATGCTTGAAGTCTATCAAGATTAACGAAGGTTCACGTATCTTCTTGACAGGAGAATTTCTGCTTGAATCTGACCTTGCAGAACTGATTGGCGAGAACTCTGGTACCCGGCGTACAAACCCTGTTCTGTCCGCTTGCTGCGGTTCGGGTGAGTAGCCCCTATCTGGTTCAGTCACAAAAGCACTCGAGTTTGCTGTCTGAGTAAAAGCCGTAAAAGCCGTAAAAGCCATTTTATATTGATTAAACACGCTATTTATAGACGAAAATCAGTTAACAAAATTTCTGCGAATAAAGAAAGATTTACGTCATTAATTCTTATAATACTTAAAAAATATCACGTGACAAAAAGGGCGTAACTCAAGCCTTTTTCACACTTATTTCTGACGCGAAACATACAATTTTTACGTCAAAACGCGATTGCGAAACAGCTTCTGACTTCAGTTAAATGACAACAGTTTGAAATCACACGACCGGGGAAACCGATTTATGTTCAGACCGCGGTGTTTTGAAAACATATGTTAAAACGGATGTAAATGCCTTGACGCATAAAAATTGGTGTCAGAAATTTAAATTTTTGCAAATTCGCTGCAAGGATATCGCAAACATTAGAATGTGGTTGCAAGAAATCTACGTAACGGAATTTTACCGAAAACTTTCCGTTTATCGTTTGCACATTGGCTGCAAGAAGTAACGCAAACATTGAAAGGATTGCAAAGAATTTAGGCTATGATTTTTACTGAAAATTTTCCGTTACGACACATCGATTAAAACAAAAATTCTCTGTGTAAACACAATATGACGAAGTGGCTGCTATAGTTGTATAACGACCCTATGAGTGGATTGCTGAATAATAAATATTTACCGTATTTAGCTACGTAAATTGGCGAAATACAGGCTGTAGAGTCAGGACCGGCTCAGGGCTCGACGAAATCGCACATTTGACCGGAGTTGGACTCGGGACTCAGGAGTCGGACTCCGGACTCCGGAGTCGGACTTGGGTTATTCATAACCAACTCCGCAGCCCTGTTAGCAGTACACTTCTCTTTAAAATTTGTTGTTAGGCGACAAAATAAAACGTAACAATGCCCTATATGCAGGGTTGCCACACCGTGCTTATTTCTAAGATTTGTGCTTTTTTTTAGATGCAGTGTCTTAGAAAACACTAATGTGCTTATTTCGAAGAAACGTGCTTATTTTAGAGTTGTGTGCTTAGTTTGCCTTATTTTAGTTTCTAAAAGAGTTCTTTATCAATTATTTCACTTTGACGAAGGAGTGTAAAACTTCATTTATTTATATTTACCAAATTATTTAACCCATATTATAAAACAATGCATTATGTTACATAATAACAATATATTGTGAAAGTAATAAGCTGTAGTAAGCAATTTTACGCGTTTATAAAGCGATATTGTGCAGAGCTACAGGCTTCGATAACCACGGGTCTCTTGACAGTTAACAAAGTACGAGGCGTAGCTACAGGGGCGCCAAATTGAGGTTTACAAAAGAGGCTGCTTCTTCTTGACATACAATGTTCGATTCAAATTTAGGGGGCGCGAGCCCCACTTCAATATTTAATTTTTTTACAGTGAATTTAACGGTTTCGTTTGGAATAGACACCACTCCTACAACTGTACAAACTCTGGGTTTTATTGCCAACTTTAACATTGAAACTGCAAAAAATCTGCTTTTGTTGCCTTTTTACCACAAGTCTCTTTAACTGCTATTGCACTTTTTCTGTATATTAGTAATACACATGTCATCGAATGTATAACGACCTTTATTAAAGTTATAGTCTATTAATAAACCTTCAAAGTTATCCCCATTTCGAACTATTTTTTATCCATATTTTATATATGACTAGACAAAATACCCGGCGTTGCCCAGGTTAAATAGGGTATTTACTTGGAAAAATAATATGCAGCCGTTTGCAATAAGCGCGATATATCATGTGCATTCGGGCAATGCCCGGATTTTGCGTGGTTAAGGAGGCCTGTCGAGTAAATACTTTCTCACAATTAAAGTAGTATGCGGCCCTTATGAAAGCAGCAACAGTATTAGGTCTAACCGAGGGGTGTCCAACAAGCGGCACACGTGCCAAATGTGGCACGCGACCAAACAAAAAATGGCACGCAAGCCCTCCCCCAAATAACTAAAATTTTATTTTGCCAATTGCCAAAAATTACTAAGTTTCTCAATTTGTTATTCAGCCAATTGTCAGAAAATACTAAGTTTGTTATACAGCCAATTGTCATTGTTTGTTCACAATATAAAACAAACCACCAACAATTACTTGTAATATAGTAACATTATACTATGTCGAGGCTAGCATTCACATAACTTATATAACTTGGTGTGAAGAAACAAAAGTCAGCTCACCGAGAGACACTTTGATGTAGTGATGCGCATTTCTACACGACAGTTTTTTTTTCAAGTTTAAGTAAACGGTCTTATTTTTGGTAAAAAAGTGCTTTTATGATTAAAAAGAATTGGTTCGGTTATGAAACTTTGGCACGGGAAGAAGTTATAAGATAAAAATTGGCACGCCGGCATGTTTGAGTTGGACACCCCTGGTCTAACCAATCTCGCAACTTTAGCAAAACAGCAACAATTACGAAACAAACAGTATAGTTTAAAAGTACCTATTTAAACAGAGATTCTGTCGCAGTGTTTAAACTGTACGGCAATATAAAGTACATAGTTCAGCTGCGCTTCTATACAAACTGAAAGCATTTAACAAACATAACTGTCTTTAGTTTACAGTTGTTACAGAACAGCGATCAACCTTACTTAGTACAATCCGACAAAATGTATTTTACAAAAACCAAGCACGATTAACGAACTGTTTTAAAAATTTACAAAGAATCGCACAGCGGGGTTAATATTTGTAATAAGCAAAACTGCCGGCGCCACATGATAAAACACGAAACACGGTAACGGAATGTTTAATTTTTGCGCTCAACAGCCTTACAACAATAGAGTCAATGCCCTCACAACACGTTTGTCAAAATCAGATTGTGTCGAGCAATAGCAATTTATTCTGTACCCAATTCGAAAATCCTCCTGAATTACGGTACCTACAGTTTAGCCAATTCAAACAAATAAAAGTCAAATTTTCCTGGATCTTGCCCTGGTCATCAGTAGCGTGATTATTTTTTCGGTGTAGCGTGCTAGTTTTTTGGTCTCCGATGGTAACCCTTGCCTATAGGCAGACTTGAACAACTAGATAATTCTAGTTTTCTAATTCAATGAATTAGAGCAAAATGCGGCTAATTCTAATTCTAATCTAATTTGTGAATTGCTTGTGCGCTCTAATTCTAGTTCTAATCTAATTCGGATTTTACCAAAAATGCTACTTTGTCCAACGACATTCTTAGTCTCTTAGTCCAAACAAAGGATTTGAATTAAAACTCTTTGGTTTGAACTTAATTTTTACAGTCTGAAAAACATATGTTAATCTGAAAGACATAGAACTTAGCACAAATATATTGACCATTCACACTCTTACTAGAATACTTCTTGATTTAAATGGAATTGATTGCAAATAATCAAATATAATTCTAGTTCAAATTCTAGTTTAAATTCGATTTTTTTAAGAATTCGGTAATTCTAATTCTAATCTAATTTGAGAAAACTCGAAATGATCGCATTCTAATTCTAATCTAGTTTTGAAAAACCGAAATGATCTAATTTTAATTCTAATCTAATTTTAAAAAACTAAAATAAATCTAGTTGTCCAAGTCTGCCTATAGGCTATAATCCAGTTCTTCTTTTTAGTTTTTTTTTGTTTTTGAAACTTTTTTAGTTTTGTTCACCCCTAGCATCTATCTCCAAATTTCATTCACCTTTGTCTCATGATATGGTAAAACTATCTCGTCTATATATAACAGCACAAAAAATATCCGCCCTGCTCGCAAGCCATCATCTATTTCTGACGGTTCTTCCTAATTCACCCCTTTTGATTGGTTCACCCCTGCAATAATTCGATTCAACCTGGGGTGAACCATTCACCTGGTTAAGAAACACTCCCCTAATGTACTTATATATAAGTATTTTCAGCAAGTACAGAAAGCACGATTTTGAAACCAAGCGACAAAACAAACAGACATCTTCGTTGGTTTATTATGTTGGTAATACGCATTTTAAACAACAATCCAAAAAATTTAAATACAGGTATTAAATGTATATTGTCAGTAATACTAGATCCACGTGCTTTCTTTACGCTGATTATGTCAAAAGTCTTTATGGCCACACTGTATGAACTCTTTATGCCTGCTTAATTTACCCAAATACATTGAAAATTCATCAGGTTTTTTAATACCCAATACATGTTATTGGTTGTTTTTAATTGTTTCGGCAACCATTTTGGATCGTCATATTATATTCATAGGGACATAGGCCATCAGGATCAAACCATATATGCCCTTACCTAGTAGCCTAATGAATAACATAAATAGCATAAAGTTGGGTAGGCTATACGGCACACATTTACCGCACTATTTATACTCCATTTTGCTAAATCAGTTTAGCAAACATTACTAACTTTTGATAGAACACTTTATTATATTATATCAACAAAGTGTGCAACAACATGACATTTACTGAGCCTAAAATTGTTGCATTATGATTATATTTTATTATGTGAATAAAACCGCCACGTAAGAAGTTGAAACCCTCGTTATTTAAATGAAACCCTCGTTATTTAAAGGGCTGATATATTTGGCAATCGGACAAAAACGGTGGGATTAAATACGGTTTTTAGTTCATTGGTTATACGCAGCGCAGTGTTGGCAAATGTGACTTTGAAACTACCTATTTTGCCCCTCAGTCAATTTGTTGGCAAATTTTACTTGGAAATTGCCTATTTTTCCCCTCATTGAAATTATGTAACCAACCTTATAATTTTCTAGTTTATT
Source organism: Ascidiella aspersa (assembly GCF_963924565.1). NCBI lineage: Eukaryota > Metazoa > Chordata > Ascidiacea > Phlebobranchia > Ascidiidae > Ascidiella > Ascidiella aspersa. The sequence goes on from NC_139454.1 coordinate 19,143,365, forward strand.
TTTATAAGGTATGCCAGCATACAAAAAGTGAACAACTAATTTACATCATATTGACAGCAGACTAAGGTTTTTATTTAGTGCCTTTTGTTTTCCAGATTTTAATTTTTTTTATTCTCTAACTCTAACCAATAAACATACATCTTTAAATGATTTTATACTTTGTTTTAATTTAACTAAACGTTTTCAATCATCTGGCGAAATTAACTTTGGCTAGCAAAAACATTTGAAAAAAAATTTGGGTAGGAGTCTTAGCCTACAACAGAGGTTCCCAACGTGGGCGGTACCGCCCCCTTGTGGGCGTTGGCGACTTACAAGGGGGCGTTCTGGGTCTTTTTCTAATTTGGGGGGCGCTGAACGCACATAAGGGGCGTTACATGAAAGTACTGATTGCACATAAAAATAGTAACAAACAGCATTGTAGGTAACTTTTAACCTTATGGCAACTTCCGTACTGCGAACTTGTAATATTTTCCCGACCATTGTTACGTAATAATTGGCATTTTTCTGTTAAGTTGTTGGATGTTGTTGCGTTCCACCGTTTTATACGAGGCAAAATGTTTGTATATTTAAAGCAGGGGTCGCCGCCGGATTCGGCCAGCCGCGCCCCTTTGACAACTAGACATGAGTCCATTTCAAATACTTTTTGACTATTTTAGCTTTAGTACGGTAGAAAATTTTTCGCGCTTCGCGCGAATGATCTTTCTACGTCCAGTTTGTTTACACATTTTAAAGCTGTTTCTGGACTAGATCAGCGCTTCTTTACCGTTGCGCCGTGGAAGGCTACCAAGTGCGTCACGGAAAAATGGAAAACGTATTAAAAAATATTACACATATATTTTTTAACATTGTTTTGGCAATGTAATAATAAAAAATAGCAGGAAATTTAAATGAAATGTCGGTATACCCCAAAAAAATTAGGATCGCTTCGCTCGCCAGGTGCGCCCGGACTTAACTATTAAGGTTAACGCGTTTCCTCACAGTAGCTTTATTACACTTTTCATGTATGTTAGACCAGGGTCGGCAACCTTTTTGCCGGTTTAAAACTAAAATTTTGTCGCGGACCGGCCTTAAAAAACAACAAATGTTCAGAAAAGAAAAATAATTACAACTTTCAATACGAACTTTATGCTTGTTTGGCCAGAAAGAGATGCTCCCATCTAAGAATTATTAAACTTACTGAAACCCGCGAACGGCATCCGGCCAGCCAAACAATTTAATTTAACCCAGCCCGCGGCTCATTTTAATAAAATTTTAGGCCTTTACGTTTTTTTCTTAAATTACACTTTAATACCATTATTACCAATTCCTATGTTCTTAGCCTACCAGTTTGTCAAAATAAGGATATTTAAAGCATTCTTTCAAAAGAGGTCACACTTTTGTATAACATATAATAATGTATGATCCCCTTTTTGACCAGGCCCTACGCGACACTTTTATTAGTTAGCCTACGTAATATAAAAACGAAAAAAAATAATGGCAATATGAAAAAGCACGAACCACCGACCGACACCTGAAAAGTATAGGATAGACATACGTACAAGGCTTGCCAGAATGTTTTTTTTTTGACAACAAAAATAATTTTTTTAACGTGGTTGATGTCAGAAAAATCATGATTTTTTTGTCATTTTTATAAAGTCTAAAACTAATTAATATACTTACGTTTTTTCGAAACCTTTCCTGCCTAAATTTCAAAATAATTAATTATTTCATTATGGGACATAGTTTTATAAACATTGTTTGCATTAATTTATTCTATTGCACTTTAAGGTGAGCTCGCTTAAAATTAAAACACATGATATTTTAGCCCATTTTTCGATATATTTTAAGTACTAGAAGTAAGATTTTGTAATAAAAATATGCATTATGGATGTTGTGAACGTGCTATGTAACTCATATAGCCACAACACACTATTTGTTTTGAACCTCACGAGAGCTTGATACTAATTGTGATTTTTTATCAAAACAATCAACCATGGAGTAGTAGGCTATATTAAAACGAAGGTAAATGTGTTTTAAAAACAAATATGCATTTAATTATTTTTTACTTTGTACCAGGATTTACGTACAGTTCGTGTTTAAACAAAATGTTAATCTGACAACCCTGCTACGGACCGGTAACCAACTCCTCGCGGACCGGTCCGCGCACCAGCGTTTGCCGACCACTGTGTTAGACAACCTAAAATATGACTGATAGCTTATCGAAACGAAAGTGAAGACAATATGATGGTAGACAACGATTTATATAATACTTTACTGTAAAACAAGATAAGGGGGGCGATATGAAATAATATTGAGCCCAATGGGGCACTAGTGTAAAAAAGGTTGGGAAACACTGGCCTAGAACTACATAACAGAGATCACATGAAGAAAATAGCCTAACATAAAAGTCGCCAAGAAAAAAAGAGACTTTATTTCTCGATTTTTGTGGCTAACCTGATTTTATTTATTTTGGAGAACTAGTTAGTGATCAAAAACTGCGCTACTAAGTAATTACTACTTAAGTCACGCTAAAAGTTGCCTTTTTGAACACAACAGAAACGTTAAATAAAAGTTTGATAGTGATAGTTTTTTATCATGTTTGATAGTGATAGTTTTATTTTTATGTCAATAACTCGACTTAGAGTTGACTTGCTTAAATAAGGACTCTTGCAAAATACTTAACTCAGACTTAAGTCATTTCAAAATGACCTGTTTGCAAGACTGGAAGTTTAAGAGTTTATTTTTTATTATACCAAGACAAGGCCCAAGGTAACATAAGACATACTACGCTTTTATACGCTACTACGCTTTTTATTCTTATAGTAAAAAAAAGCTTAAAAAACAAGTGATTTGGGTGTAAATACGAAAGTAGGACAACGAGCAAAATAAGTTGTGTTGTTTGCACTTTATTACGAAAACGTTATTGCTTTTTTTTTGTAAATTCAGCAGGTTCGGAAAATTTTATGTGTTTCATATGTCCCACCCTATATACAATTTGTTTGCAGCAGTGCAAAAACTTGTTTTTTAGATGTGTGCTCAAAAAAAACTGGTCTGGCTTGTTGCGACTTGCTGGCAAACTTTTTCCTCTACTTTTATGGAGTTGGGGCGGTAAATTATTTATGGCGGATCTCCGGCACTTAGACTTTACACACGACCCCTTTATTATTCAGAAGCGATTGTCGAAATTGCGGTGCTTTCATATTTTCACCCGGAAAGCCGAAAACAATGAGAAGATTACAGGCGCGAAAAAACTTGTGCTGCTTACGCACGCACCGTTACAAGCGCGAACGGTTGACAAATTAAGTCAGACGTTCATCTATTTACACAGTTTAATATTACTTTAAGGTGTTTTGTTTTTCCAGGTATACAAGGTGTTTCATAAAAGTATTACACACTTCTGAACCGTGTAAGACAGTTTTGCACGAAAGAAGTGTACTTGAAAAGAAAGTGTGTATCTTTTTTCAAATCATTTTGGTAAAAGGAATTAAGTCATTTAAAAACAGTGCAATACTTTTTTTTCCTTGTATAGTGCACTTAAGTCAAGTTAAGTCATTATGGGACTGGAAAATATGGAAAAAGTCCACTTATGTAGATAGAAACCATAGTTCCTTTTAAAAACAAGCAACGAAAATTAAATTTTAATTCACCATATTTAACTGGAGTTTCCATCTTTTCCATTTGCTGTTAGAAATATTTTGCTATTATAAATACAAATTTAAACATTGGTTGTAGATTGTCAACTATGATAATTTTAAAAAAATATTATTTTTTTAGAAAAGACAGGTAAAGCCTTACAGGCTTTTAAAAAAATGTTTTCCTAAAATGCATTATTTATGACAAGCTCATGAACCGATGATCGGACGGCTCTTTAAAAGTTTAAAGTGTCAGGTCAGCTTTCAAAACCGTGTCGTTCTAGTTTTAGGAGAAATGCTTTTTCAGTCCAGAAAAGTTTACGTCAGTGATATTCATTTTGCAGATTTTCGACTGTTTTGTTTAAAAAGTATAAAACTTTATGATTCGCAGCCGATACCTAATTCCATATGATGGTTTCGTTATTTGACCGATACTAGGATGGTATCGGCGCCGATCTGATACCTCGCACGTTGTAATTATGTTTATTTTGCTGGTTTAAGTTTAGTAAAGACGTCATTTTGTATAGTAATGACATCATTTCGAATTTTAGAACGTCAAGTATCGGACATTCTACTAATTGATTTAAATCGTTTCAGAAAAGGTAACCCAAGACATCAAGTTAAAAATAGTGAACCTAAACCTTTAATTTCAGCAGCACCATGCAAATGTACAATATTATATTTCTATGTTGGATGGTTTTAACGACAGGTGAGAATCTTGGTTTAGTTTAGAAAATTAAAAACAAAAATGTCGTGTTTAATTAAAGTACTTAACTACGATCAATTCGTTTTTACATCTACGACTTGCAGTGTTGTAATGAATTAAATCAGTGACTTTACTTAAGTGCACTTAAGTCACTGTTTTCAAATGACTTGACTTGACTTAAGTTATTTGCGCAAAATTACTTGACTTGACTTAAGTTTTCCGGACAAATGCATTGACCTTACTTAAGTCTTTTGGACTAATGACTTGGGTTGAAATGAAGTGTTTTCTTCAGGTATTTTTTTTTATAAATTGAACTATTTTTTCAAATGTTTGCAAGTTATTGTTGGTAGTCCTCATACTAGTTAAAAATTATAATAGTTTAACGTTATATTTTTATGACAAGGAGATGACTTGAAGTTTGGCTCTAATTATAACTGGGACTTGACTTGCGCAACTGATGACTTGGACTGGGACTTGACTTGTTATTTATTCAAAAAGACCTGACTCGGACTTTCATATTCGACTAATTTTAAGACCTTTTTTAAGAAGGCATTGCAAGAAAAATGTTAAAATAGAATGTATACCAAGGCCTATACAAAAAAAGCATTAGAATTTTTCGCATTATTATTTTTATTTTTAACATGGAAACCACAGAATATCGTAGAAATTAATTAATAAATAGAATGATTTAAAATGTTTATATCAATATGGCACACTTCTGTATAGGCTTTGATAGTAATTAATCTTTCATTTAACGTTAGGATTGCCATTAATGTTATGGTTTAACCATTGTTTCTCAACCTTTTATGACTAGCATCACACCTTATAAATAACAAATAAATTGGCACCCCTATAAAGAATTATCCGTAGGTAATTTACTAGAATGTCACAATAAAACGGAACTGGAACAACACACGTCAATTCAACACAACGTCGGAAGTTATAATTGGGTTTGTTCCACTCTAATCTTTACACAAAAATTTGTAGGCCTAAGAGTTGAGCAAAAATCAGATTCTTCAAGATTCTCAAACATCTCTGGGCACCCCGGTTGAGAACCACTGGCTTAACCGGTGCGCGCTGGTTCACGCGAATCGCTTCCCAACATGAATACCCACCTTACTTTAGTTACGTAAATGGGTTTAATACAGGCTGTAAAAGCGAAGCGGGATCTGGGACTAGACGAAATCGACACACTTGACCGGGGTAGGACTCTGGTTGGTTTTAACCGACTGTGCAGTCCTATGTCTAATGGCCTATTGGCATTATGCTCAAAACCATTTCAAAATTTTCATGGAGAAATGCACTTATTCTTTGCTTCCAGCTTATGGAGATCGGGTCGAAAAGGATCTGATATTTGACCTTCTTCAAAATTATTCGTCCTTGGAACGACCTGTACCTCATCACACCGATACGCTGGTGATACGGATCAAGTTTTCTCTTCAGCAAATCATAGACATCGTAAGTAACACACAAAGCAAATCGCAAAGAAATGTTGCGCAATCATTACCACTAGAGATGTCCGATAATATCGGATCGGAGCCGATACTCGATGCCAAGTGGTAGTATCGGTACTTGTCCACGAGAACGGTATCGGTGGCGATTCGATACAAAATTAATCTAGGAGTTTCAGCCATGATTTACAAAGCAATGCTATGACCTTAAAAGGTAAACTTATCAAACAATAACATGTTTACAACAACTGGGGCTAACTAAACTTTCTCACCTTAAAGCAGCTTTTAACATGATAACCTAGACAAAAAACTGTATAAGTTTAGTATTTTATTGATTTTGCTTATCTGAGCATATAGTTATGACGTCATCGGGCATCAGATCGGATCGAGTTACTTTTCTTTCAAAATATCGGGTATCGGAATAAGCTGTTAGGTATCGGACATAAAAATTCTGACAGTAGGTACTTTGCATAGCATTCTAACTGCACTTTGTTAAATTTCAATACATGCTTTTTATCAGTAATTATGTAATAATAATATTTCTTTAAATCAACAACGTGAGTAAATATTTGTTTCCAGGACGAACGAAATCAGATTATCACATCAAATGCATGGCTGGATATGCAGTGGCAGGATTACCAGCTAAAGTGGGACAAAGAAGAAAACGACAACATTACAAAGATAAGGATTCCGTCGAAGCAGTAAGCTACGTGCCGTATTGTATTAACTTGACTTTAGCGCACTTAAGTCGCCGTTTTTAAATGACTAAAGTATTTTGAGCAAGATTACTTAACTTAAGTCGTTGTTTTAAAATGACTTGAGTCTTTTGGGCAAAATACCTTGACTTATGTCGCTGTTTTCAAATGACTTGAGTCTTTTGGACAAATTTACTTGACTTAACTCGCTGTTTTCAAATGACTTGAGTCTTTTGGGCAAAATTACTTGAATTAGGTCTCTGTTTTAAAATGACTTAAGTCTTTTGGGCAAAATTGCTTGACTTAAGTCGCTATTTTTAAAAGATCATTTGTTTTGGTCAAAACTGGCTAATCACCCAAGTTTTTGCTGCTAAAACAGCGACTTAAGTACGTTACGTTTTTTTGTTTTCTAAATCAGGATCGGATAGGTCACAGTGGTTCTCAAACTTTTTTAAGCGCGAGCCAAATAGGAGTTTTATAACCATCTCACGATCCAAGCCTCAAACATCAAAAAATGTGTTTTTTTCTGACATTCATGAAAAAGATGTATGAAAAAACAAACCTATAGCTCGCATCAAAAGAAACGAACCTATAGCTCGTATTGAAAGAAACGAACCTATAGCTCGCATTGAAAGAAACGAAACTAAAGCTCGCATCAAGAAAAACGAACGAACCTATAGCTCGTATATCCAAAGAAACAAAACTATAGCTCGCATCAAAAGAAACGAACCTATAGCTCGCTTTAGAACAAACAAACCTATAGCTCGCATCAAAAGAAACGAACCTATTGCTCGCAATGTAAAAAACGAACCTATAGCTCGCATTGAAAGAAACGAACCTATAGCTCGCTTTAGAACAAACAAACCTATAGCTCGCATCAAAAGAAACGAACCTATTGCTCGCAATGTGAAAAACGAACCTATAGCTCGCATTGAAAGAAACGAACCTATGGCTCGCTTAAAAAAAAACGAACCTATAGCTCGAATCGAAATAAACTACCTGTTGCGAAATAAATATTACACATTTTTCTCAATTCTAATCCCAAGTTTATCAGTGTCTAAAACAGCACTATAAAATGCAAATTACTTTACTTGTTATGACAATGACTGGGACTTGGGTCATTTAAAAATGACTTTAGGTATCGGTAAAAAGTGCCATGAAAATAAAATAAAATAAAAATAAATACCCAACAACTTCGTACATTGGTCAAAGACGCCATGGATACAATACAAGAAAATTATTTTATTTTTTGAGCATATGGACGCCCGATATACTCTTGTACAACAACGCCGATAACAACTTTGACTCCACAACCCAAACTTCAATCGTCATCGATAACCATGGTAACTGCCTTCACATGCCACCAGGTGGGGTTTGAGTGAAAATTATTTTGTGAAGGGTTGTCTTCTTCATAAATCCCGTGTTTCTAAACCTTTTGGATCTTAACCCAATGGCCGCCGTTTAATTTGGTTTGATCGTTGACTACAGTAGCTTTATATGATTTTTTTGATTGGTTCTAAGCACGTTTTTTCCAAAATGTGAGACAATGGCGGAAGTATTACAAGCATATGCCTCAAATAAACTGTATTCGAACTTATTTATTTTGTTGCGTTTTGTTCACTTTAAGCTCACAAAAAGTTCAGTTACTGAATTGGGTGGTCTAAGCTTCGGTGTTACGCTTAAGTTCAGCATTTTGGTGGCCACAAAAAAATCTGAGAAACACTGATTTACCCCGTTGTCTGTTATTCTAGATTCTTAAATGATGTACATTTGGAAAATTGACAGCTTTTGAGACATTTTGTTTCTTTTCTGAGTGGGTCAGCAGAAATGTGAATGATAAGTTTAATGGGGGTTCTCAAGAAGCGCACAATATATCAAAATACTGACTATAAAGTTAAAAATTTGTAGAAACAAAACGTTTTAAACCAACATCGTAATTAAAACTACCGTTTTAAAAGTTGTAGTTCGATCGAAAACAGGGTTGCCTGCGTAATGATTGGCTGTTAAACTTTGGTGCTTTGTGCCATATTCAGGCCTCTTCAAATCGACTTGCAAAATAGACGTTAGCAACTTTCCGTTCGACGAACAAGTTTGTACTCTTAAGTTCGGTGTGTGGTCGTACAACGGAAATCAGGTAAAAATATTAAACATTTTTTGGGAATTCTGTGAAGGCAATTCACAATGCAAGGCTTATTGTCACCAATTGTTTTTTTATTTCGATTTTTTATAAAATTTAATGAGCTGGATACTTTTAATTAGCAGAGTATATTTCGATTATTTTCTAGATTACTTTACAATATTCATTTGACAAATATGTTTTGCTATGGCCACATATATAGGGCCAAAACAGTTATGCTATCTATTATTACAACCAAACATTGAAACAACTAAAACACGAATATCTTTAAAACCTTATGTGCTATAAAAAATGTCAGTTTAAGAGTCAGTGCCGAAAACACTTTAAGAATCAATCTATTACATCTTCGTTTAAAATTTGCTGTTGACCGGTGTAAGTAAAGGGTTATTTAATTGTACGGCTTACGACTTCCTCTAACGGCGACGCAGGTGGACTTGCAACTTCAGCAAGGTGGCGGTACAGACACGACGGAATATACCGAGAGTGGGGAATGGAAACTGATAGAAGTTATCGGCAAAAGGACAACTCACAAGTAAGAAGATAATTACTTGCTCATGGAGAAAATATTATCAAGTGAAAAGTGTTTTAAGTATATAACTTTTATCAGAGTACGTCTTTAACTGAGTTAACGAACCGCCTTGCTTAAAGGGAATTTAAGAAGTTCATTTTTTCTGAAAGTATATTTTCTAAACATAATTTTTCTAAATATAATTTACCTAGGGATTAAGTTTGGTCAGCGCTGGTATTTTGGTTATTTCGAAACACGACATAGTCTAAAACCGTTATTCTTAAAAAATACTAACTATAGGCGTTGCATTCTACATAATGTTTTTTACACCTTAGGAATGTCCGATAATACTCCTTGTAGTTTTATTACCTTCCAAAGCAAAAAATTCTGGATCCGCCCCTATTGCTAGCATGTATACTTAAATAAAGAAAATATATTTTTTAAAAGCTAACTAACCGGCACACAGGTTTAGCATAATAACTTGTTTTGGAGCATAATAGTTAGAGGCTGTCGGTAAACGTGGAATTCATATCCAAGCCCATACAGAAGTAGGTAGCATTTAAATCGTCTCGAATAACTCTTTACTTATTTTCAAAATCCTAACTTGTTTTGTTTGTCAGATACAAATGCTGTCCTGAGCATTTCGTGGACGTGACTTTCTCGATCGTGATTCGGCGCCGAACCATGTTCTACATCATCAACCTTGTACTTCCTTGTGTGCTCAATTCTGTCCTAACCCTGCTCACATTCGTTCTACCAGCTGAAGCTGCCGAGAAAATCACCTTAGGTAGCTAGGTATTTTTGCTTATTTGAATAATTTTAATGTTACTAAAAACGTTCATATGCACTATGTGTATTTTGTGATCAAGCTCTTCTGGATCCGTACTGGCCAACGATAACCGCAAATATTATAAATTACACCGGATAACTTCGTAACAGCTTACTAAAATCAGTGAGCCTAATTATGATAATCGTCCAGTAAGGCCAGGCTAGAAAAACAACATTAGTTTGGAAGTAAGTTCCAAGCATAAGACCTCCAGTCATACCGGTACCGTCGCTCTACCAACTGAGCTACACAGGCTTAGAGGGAAGCAACTCGAGAAGCAACCATAGCACAGTTGTCTGCTGCATTCTGTTCTTATATACAACCTCAATTAAAAGCTGACTGGTTTCTGTAGGCTTTTCGGCATGAAGTGTAACATCAAAGGTGTGATCATTCTGCACAGCATTTGATCTACAGGAACCTGGCAATAACGGTAGCTCATTCAGAGGTTGCTAAAACTCGATCTCGTGAAGTTCTTTTGTAGACTGGATAATGGGCACAGCTGACCTCAATTGCGCAAAAAAATGTTAAAGTTTCAATGCAATTTATTCTTAAATAGTGCCATCTAAATTCCATATTCTGTATTAGACCTGGAGTCACCAAACCTCGGTTTAGTTTTTCCGGCCCACAGAATCTTTCCGAAAACAAGTTTATCAATGTTACATTAACGTTAATGTTTGCCAAATGTAAAAGAAAGCTAAGAATGGTAAAAATTCAAAATAAACGACAATTGCATAAATATTTCATAATCATTACGCAATAAACTGCCAATGAAATATTTGAAATCAGGCTGGGGATTTTAAATTCTGACAGTGATGCGGCCGTTGATGGTATTTTTCCGGCCTTTAAATAAGAACGTTTTCTGTCCCCTGGTATTAGACAAATGTGGCTATTAACTTTTGTCATTTAGGTTTATTCTGCGAGAGTTTAGTGTCATTCACCCGACAGACATGATGATCAGTTCGTTAGTATAGAAGAGTTGTTCCCAACTGGAGGGTTACTTATGTGGATTCGGTGAGTCATAATAGGTTGGGAACCACAGGTATATAAACACAGAATTGTCAAAAGAGCGGTGGTTAGTTTACAAATCCCGATATTTCGTGTTTTTTTTTCAGCCATTACAGTGTTGTTGGCTCAGATTGTCTTCATGCTACTCATCATGGAAACAATGCCACCGACGTCTGACGCGATACCACTCATAAGTAAGTAGTCCATATCTTTTAAGTAAAAACAATACGGCGAGTAAAAAGATTCGCTTTTCATAAATGCATTTTTCATAAATGATGAAGATACAGTTCTCTTGGCGAAGTTGGTTGTGGCAAACAAATTTTGCGATGGTATTTTGTCTTTTTGTTTTTTACGAATTGTCTAAAAGTTTTGCATTTAGGTCCCAGATCAAATGTTGCTGCAAAATAACGAAAAATAAAATAAAATGAGTTAGTAAAAACGCCAAAACTCTAGTTTATATTTACAAAAGGGGTTCTTAAACTTTTTATAACACTGATCACCAAAAAATGTTTGGTTCGCGTGGATCAGGATTTCCATGAAATGGTTATAGATTATAATAAACTTATCAAACCGTCTGTTTTCGGTCGAACAAATGCGAAACTGAACTGAAGTCTAAATACATTCAAAGATAAAGCTCAAAAGTTTTTTTTTTGGAAAAACAAATTCATCCCATTTTTCTAATTATACACCAATAATTGAAGTATACCTCCATGGATCCTTAAATCCCCTTGATGTACATCCTAAGGGGTCCAGGAACCCAGTACGATAACCCCTGAAAACAAATAAGTTGCGCTAAAAAAAGTTATACAAACGTCGAAAAGGTGAAAAATTAACAGTGTTCTTGCTCTATTGAAGTCGTACTTACCAACAATAACGACTTACGTTTCATACGACATCGGAAGCCTTCGACAGACTAGCCAAATCAGTCGATAAATTAAAAAGGCAGTAGTCTAGAAAAACTAGCCTGTGATGAGGTTCGAACTCGCGACCCCGGTTATACCGGGATCGTCGCTTTACTAAGCTACAAAACGTTAGATGCGAGCAAGTCAAGAAACAATCAAAACACTATTTAAAACAGAGTTTGCTTTGAATTTCTACACCCTTTAAAAAAATTTTGTATTAGTTTTAAAAGTTAGTTTCCGTGCGAAGCTCTTATCTTTATTTCTGTTGTTTCAATGATTACACTCCTGACAGGTCAAACTACATAAATTGTTTCCCCAGGTAAATACTTCGCCTGTAGCCTGATGACAGTTTGCGCTTCTGTGGGCGGAACGGTGCTGGTTCTGTCCTTTTACTACAAATCACCGGAGATCGACGGAAGAATGTCGCCTTTTGTGAGTTTATGTGTGCGTTAGATACCGAAAAAGACTTCCTTAAACGACATGGTTAAAATGACTTAATCAATGACCTGACACTCAAGGCACCGTTTTCAAACGAATAGATTTGGCTTAAGTTATTTGACCAAAATTACTTGACTTGATTTAAGTTTTTCTGACAAATGACTTGACTTAGACTTTTAAGTCATTGAGTCAAATAACTTGGGTTATCTCAATAAAATAACCAAGTACAAGGTGTCCCTAATGTTAGATGTTTTAATGTTAGATTGGTAAAATATTAAGTTACACAACGAACGCCACTGGATTTTTAAATTGGTAATCAAATTATGAATTTATACAAAGATTGACATTGCCATTTTAAATATCAGTTTTTAGTAAGGATAATATTGCATTTGAACATCGCAATATATTAAGCAGGCCACGAAATGTTAAGCATGGGTTGAAACGGTCCTATATATATATGTCTACTATGAAATGCTAAGCATGGAATTGCGATGAAATGCTAAGCATGGAATCACGTTCAACTTAGATGTGAAACACGGCACAATATAGAAGTTCATGCTGACATTGATGTAATGATTTAAGTCAAAGACTTGCCTTATTACTTGACTCGAGTGCACTTAAGTCACTGTTTTGGAACGACTTGACTTGAGTCTTCTGTACTACGGACTTAGGTTAAGCATTTTTTCAACTAAATTGGGTTATTTATTTTACTTTTGCACCTAAATCAATTTTCTTGCTAAATGTTATTTGTTATTATAAATTTTTTACGGCCACGCCCTCTAGATTGGCTTAAAATGGTACCAAAAATGTTTTAGCGATATATCATTTTTCATGAAAAGGGCACTTTTGGGTCGCGAACCAAAACATGGGTCTAATAAACATGTCGTTGTTATTATACGAAGCTCCGCAAACTCCTGCTGGTCACAATCCCGCGGCTGATGCACATGGACCCGTTCGCGCCAGATTTCGAATGCACTTTTCAGAACTCGTGCGCCACAAGCGGACAGAAAATTTGCAACAACTGCCGCACGGTGGCGTCGCGGAAGCCGGACGAAAATCACTCGCAGCGACTGCGCGAAGGTAAAGTGTAAAAAACTTGAAATTGCACATCAAAAAAGGCTCAGTCGGGACTTATTTTCTTCAACATTTCGGCTACCTAAGCAGGATACTTCTATCGGGGAATGCAACAACACCTTGAAGTGTTTAGTTAAACTACAAGTGTTTTTTTTCTAGTTTGTTTGGTATTTATTTAGCTCGACTATGCCGAATCCATTCTATTTAGGAAATACCTTAGTAATTCGAATCGTTAACTGATGCCATTATCGTACCATTTGGAGGCTACAAAAACATATAAATATATATATTTTGTGTAAATGTAACGTAAAAGATAAGAGTTGTGGATAAGTTCTTCCCATTTGCCGAAAGAGATTGCGAATTCCTCATCAAGTCAGTAGAGTCTGAGTCAAGTCCTCTGACAACCTGTCTCCACTAGGGATCAGTCACGGAGGTAGGCCCGAGTTAAAACTGAGCAAGGCAGTAGGTAAATACTTAACCTTTTTGCTTGTGGTGTTGGCTATGGGTGAGTTTAACACATACAGGTAAGGTTTGTTGAATATTGGTTATATGCTTTAGTTTATCGTTTTACAAAAACTTGTAATCTCACCGTAAGTTTCTACAAAAGATTAAGCCAGGGGTGTTTCACTCAAATAATCCGATGTGCCAATTTTTATCTTATAACTTCTTCCCGTGTCAAAGTTTAGCAACTATTTTTTTCTAATATTAAAAGCGCTTTTATACAAAAAATAAAAACAGTATATTGTTATATTTGTAACATCAGAAGTAATTGTTTGTTGTCGTAATTGCTGGGATTGTTTTGTATTGTGAATAAACAATGACAATTGGCTGTACAACAAATTTAGATTTTTTGACAATTGGCTGTATTTTGGGGTGTAGGGGAGGGGGGGGGTTGCGTCTTGCGTGCCTTTTTACTTAGGTCGCGTGCCACATTTGGCACGCGTGCCTCATGTTGGACACACCTGAGTTAAGCGGACATTGGTTTTGATCAACAACTTGTAATCTCACTAAAAGTTCTTACAAATCTACATTTTTAAATATGTTTGTTCTCCAACGTATCGGAGGTCTAACAAGTCGGCATCGTAAAGGTTAAGGACACCTAATGCTTGTACATAGCCCACACCACATTTATTTTATGTACCTTGTACGAGCGTTTAGTGTTATATATCCAGAAGAAGGAAACTTGTATAGGTGGCCGGAACGTTGGCAAACAAATATCATTGCCAGAGAAGCTATTTTGACTAAAGCTTTAATTGTATAAAAAGTTACAAACGGTATTTTTTTTTTAAATTAGCTTACCATTTCACCAAACCTGTAAGCTTACCACAAGTTTCCACAAGCGATTAAATTTATCCCAGTTCATGAGCGGACATTGGTTTTGAACAACAAGCAAGCCAGTCGCACTTACGAAGGAAAAGAAAATTGGCGTCCACAGGAAGGATCGACGGAAAACACAACAACGGCGATTCTGCAAAAGCAAAGAAAAGGCAGTCGGTCAAAGACGGTTGCTGTAAGTGAAATGACAGTTGCTGTAAGTGAAATGACAGTTGCTGTAATGATAAAGACGGTTGCTGTAACGCTAAAGATGGTTGTTGTAAGTACCATAACAGTAACATGAAGTAAATATTGTCAAAAAAAGTTAAGGATGGCCGTGCCTGAAAATTTAACACTTTAAATGTCCGCAAAACAACACTTTTATGAGTTGTTTATCTGTTCAAAGTGGCTAGTGGATATTATTGAAAACAATAGTATATTCAAGTCTTAAATTCAACAATAGCTTATTTAAGTCAAGTCTTTTTTCTTCAAGTCTTTTAAACATTCAAAGAGCTGTAATAATTTTGTACAATTAAACCAAAAGTTATAGTTTTTCTTATTAAACAAACTTGTCAGACTCTTGGTTCGAATAAACCAGTGTTTGTCAACCTATGAGTCGCCATCTGCAGAAGGTCACATTGTTGGTTATTGAGATTAGTTCTGAGCAAGTTTACTCCAACGTTCAAAAAAATTGTGAGAGTAACGCGAAAACTGTGGTCATTGTAATTTAACCGAAATTTATATTTTTTTTAACTTTAAACTCACAAAAGTTTAGTGAAGCTAAGGTCACCAAATCTTTGCTGTTATCAAAAAGCACTGGAATATAACTAACATTAAGCGACTTTCGTGAGCTTCCTAAAGTCATACAACGATAAACCTTTTTGTTTAAAGGTTCAACTTAACCAGGCCGTGCTTTCTACTCTGGCGGGACCACACGGTCGCACGATTGTTAACCAAAGAGCGAAAGAATATTCAAGTGAAGGTCCTGTTGTCTCCCCATCAGTTAGGTAAAGACAAACTATTTGCGGAGAAATACATGATACCTGTAAAACACCTGTGATCTTGCTCTTCTGAAGTCGTACTGGCTAACAATAACGGATTATGTTATATATACCGGAAGTTCGACAGACTAGCTGAATTGCGGTGAGGTTCGATTCGAACTCACGAGTACACCCATAAGGTGTCCGTCGCTCTACCAACTGAGCTATGTAGGTTGAGAGTCAAGTACGTCGAGAAACCACCACAGCACTATTTCTTGTTGCTTTATTGTGGAACAAACAATTGTATTATAGGGAAGCGACAGTAAACGGTTGAGAATCACTGGTTTAGGGTCTTGTTTTGCTTTTTTGTAAAAAAATAAGCTTCAGTCTCAGTTTATTATTTTGATTGATAAAGCAACTGCCATTCGTTTCCTTGATTTAAACTCGCAGTTGTAAACGTTTAAAACGTTCTCGGACAATCTCTTTTTTTTCACTTTTATTTAACTATAAAGTCGTAAACCGTTTGCCGAGTTTTAACCAAGATTCAAGTTCAACATTGTCTTGTGCTCTACCTCAAAATAATTACCAGGTAAAACCAAAAACTCTTTACATTTTAGTGACGATCTACAAGCGAATCAAACCAGACCACGTCATCAAAGACGAGCAGCCAATCAGAGCAAGCCACCTTACTTTGGTGAGTTGACTTTTAAATCAATGCCGAATACTGAGCATTACAATCAGGGCTGCCGAATTTTTTGTTTGTTTTTTTTTGCTGAAGTCGGACTCGAGACTCGAGTAAGACCACGCAAAACTATCCGAGTGCGAGTTTGACATGCGCATGTGCAGTAGCAAATTTTGAATCTCATAAGGCAGTAAACTGTAAATTGTTAAGGCGGAATAGCAAATGGTGGATATTTTCCAACTAAGTTGTGGGAAACTGATAAGTTATGTATATTGTGGGTGGATGAAATATGAATTACATGACACCCCCCCCCCCCCCCCCCCTATGTGTTGATTGCTGAATATCCACTGTGTTTAGCTTCGTAAATGATTTTAACACTGGCTTTAGTGTCACAGCCGAACTCAAAGACTCGACGAAATCGCACATTTGGGCGAGTCGGACTCGGAACTCGGGTTTATTTTTTTGGCCGAAGTCGGACTGGGGTTAATTTTAGCCGACTCCGCAAACCTGATGACAACATTATAATCGGCCAGGGACAGACCTAGGCTTATCAACCTGGCCTTGTAATACCCAAACTGCCTATTTTTACCTTCCGTAAATGCGAAACATGTTTAGAATATAAATACGGTTTCCATATCGGAATTTGATTAAAAAAAACCTTTAAGCGGCCGTGTGTTTCATCATATTTTGGAAAAAAAAGGTTTCGCCAAATTAAACGGTTATCAAATCGAAAATATCTTTGTAACGTAGCCTTTGTATTAAAAGTAATACCTCCCTAACCTAAAACAAAATAAACGCCCTGTGTGGTGTCCTTATGTTTACTTCTTTATGATGTCAAGTTTTAACAACATTTTGTGACGACATATCAAAAAAAATTAGGTGGGCCACGCGAACAAAAATCTTGGATTCGCTTTTTTAAGCTATGCCCTTTATTTGGAACAAAAACTTATCGTCCTAGTCTTTTATTGCTGAGGGTAAGATTTTTAAAACGGCTACGTTTAAAACAAATAATGTAAGGTTAGCCCACAATTCTGGATAAAACCTAATGTACGGATTGTGTTTAGCTAGGTTTAAGAGTTCTAGGTTTTGCACTAAAGTAATGTTCTCAAATAAAAAGCTTAAACTTTTTTACCATTTCTATGATATTCTCAAAACGGATTACTGCAAAATATTATTCCACCCTAGTATCGGACAAGCACTGATACCACCCTAGTATCGGACGAGTAGCGATAACACCCTAGTATCGGACGAGTAGCGATACCACCCTAGTATCGGACGAGTACCGATACCACCTTAGTGTCGGACGAGTACTGATACCACCCTACCATCGGACGGGTAGCGATACCACCCTAGTTACGGACGAGTACCGATACTACCATAGTATCGGACGAGTACCGATACCATCCTAGTATCGGAAAAGTAGCGATACCACCCTAGTTACGGAAGAGTACCGATACTACCCTAGTATCTCCGATACTACCTTAGTATCGGACGAGTACCGATACCACCCTACTATCGGACGAGTACCGATACCACCTTAGTATCGGACGAGTACCGATACCACCCTAGTTACGGACGAGTACCGATACTACCATAGTATCGGACGAGTACCGATACCATCCTAGTATCGGAAAAGTAGCGATACCACCCTAGTTACGGACGAGTACCGATACTACCCTAGTATCTCCGATAGTACCTTAGTATCGGACGAGTACCGATACTACCCTAGTATCTCCGATAGTACCTTAGTATCGGACGAGTACCGATACCACCCTAGTATCGGACGAGTACTGATACCACCCTACCATCGGACGGGTAGCGATACCACCCTAGTTGCGGACGAGTACCGATACTACCATAGTATCGGACGAGTACCGATACCATCCTAGTATCGGAAAAGTAGCGATACCACCCTAGTTACGGACGAGTACCGATACTACCCTAGTATCTCCGATACTACCTTAGTATCGGACGAGTACCGATACCACCCTAGTTACGGACGAGTACTGATACTACCATAGTATCGGACGAGTACCGATACCATCCTAGTATCGAAAAAGTAGCGATACCACCCTAGTTACGGACGAGTACCGATACTACCCTAGTATCTCCGATAGTACCTTAGTATCGGACGAGTACCGATACTACCCTAGTATCTCCGATAGTACCTTAGTATCGGACGAGTACCGATACCACCCTAGTATCGGACAAGTACCGATATCATCCTAGTATCGGAAAAGTAGCGATACCACCCTACTTACGGACGAGTTCCGATACTACCCTAGTAACTCCGATACTACCCTAGTATCGGACGAGTAGCGATATCACCCTAGTATCGGACGAGAACCAATACCACCCTAGTATCGGACGACTACCGATACTACCGCGTGGTATCGGGTATCGGCTCCGATTCTATATTCTTGAACGTAGTTCTACGTACGCGGTGCTTTTTTAGACGTTTCCAGTTCGTTTGAGAGTTGCAACTGTGCAAGTTACTCGTCGGATCCGGCTGAGGCGAGTTTGGGATTACGTCATCGATACGGGGAGAGAAACTCCGGGCAAGAATGTGGGTTCACTTCGGGCTGTTTGATTCAATGCTAAATGACTGCATTATAGAGATAAAATAAACCACATTGATAAAGTTTTTGATAAAACTAAAGCGTATACAAAGCTAATGTTTACCAGGAGGGGATAAAGGTAGAATAATTTTTTTACCGGAAGTCATTTAAACTTTAGAGATGACGTAACAACAGGACGTCTAAAAAGGTAAACTTCTAAAACCTAAGGTTATCGTTCGTTGCATAAGTACGTAATGGAAATCGCAGTTTAAAAAGGTTCAAGGATAAAGAGGGATGACCTGGTAAATAGGGACATGGCCTGGTATAAAAATTTGCCGACTGCAGTAAGACTAAAATAAAGCGTTTAATTATTATTTAGTTTAATTTATGAACGTAGAACAATTTACTTTCTATAGGTGGCGTTTTTCCATTAATATTTTAGTTCAAACATTACTCATAATCGGACGAGTTTACCGATTTCAATAGTTTAACGTTTTGTTTTTATGTCAATGACTTCACTTGAAGTTGACCGCTCGAACTGGGACTTGTGCAACCGGTGACTCTAGATTTGGTCTCTTATTATTTTTTTTTATAAAAGACTCGACTTAGACTTTTTGCAACGACTAGCTTGTACTTTAGTTGCTTCAAAATGACTTGTTTACAATACTGCTTAGTGCTTGACGGTGATTTCAAAACGACGGTACTGGTTTACAGCTTTAAAATCATACGAATCCCATTTTATCCTCAGCCCTTCTGGAGAACAGCGGAGACAAAGCGATGCGTGAGATCCTCCGGAAGATGCAGAGGATCTCTCGGAAGTTGGATCAGGAGAAAAGATGCAACGAGATCCTCCTCGAATGGCAGTACGCAGCCAGAGTGCTGGATAAGATGTTTCTCTGGTTTTTCTCGCTCTTCGTGGTCGTAACAACCCTGGCAACACTCTTCGCTGTCCCCAATATTAACCACGTGTTTACGCTGTAGAACAGTGGTCCTTATATTTCCCTTTGGGTTTAGCGTGCTGTACACAGCAGTGTTTTTAAACCTTCGAAGTCAACCACATATATAAGTATTTTGCTGTACACTTCACTTGATAAGGATAAAGAGGAATAAAAATATCCTTTCAGTGCTGTATTACAAGTGTTATAATATAAACAAATCAATTTGAAATAATTGCACAGGTCAAGCCTTTTTAATAAATAAGTAATGAAAAACACCTAATAAAATCCCAAGTCCACGTTAAGTTAAATGTCCAGGAGAATTCTGTCAAGCCCAGCCATTTAAAAACAGTGAACTAAGTGCGCGTAAGTCAAGTCAATGACTTAAGTCATTACAACAGTGTTTCGCTCTATTTCAGCTTGTCTTATAAGGAGAAAAAGTAATTAAAATCTCCTTATATTATATAAACAGTCTAAAGATTATATTACCAGTGTTGTTAACAAATACAAGGCAATTCCCCCACCCCCCTCCCAATCTAAATATTTAACTTAACTTAAACTACCTAAATGGAAAACATTATTTGCGCTTTGCATGAATCTTTACCGACTTCAACGTTGATTTAATTTGAACGAGAGAGAATATCACTTACGCTGTATTATTACAGTTGCGTTTATTTTCACTAAGCCAGTATCTTTTCTGGCGGTGTCCCAACTAATGTTTTTTCCTCGCCGCCTACCGCCTGGTTTCAACGGCGACCATTTTATCGATTTCTACCAATATTGAAAATAAACCAAGTTAGATGTAAAAAAAACCTTGCTTTTAGTGCTAGTGAGTGACTTCAGACTAGTGGTTTTTGGACGTGTTTTAAAAAGGACTGTGAAAACTGAAATCCAGAATGTTAAACTGAAATTAAATCTAAATATATTTATGAAAAAGGCGCCAAAGCGTTTTTTTATCGAATAAAAGCTGATATTTGTTTTATTTTTTGAATTATTCTCCAAGATTTTAATTAGGCCTTCATTGACCCCCTATAAATGTATGCGTTTTTGGTATCTACCAGTGTTGTAACCAAGGTAAAAACACATGCAATTAAAGGGCCAGTAACTGTTAAGGTGAATAATTTTCTAACCATGTATTGTGACTGAATCCAGCAAAGTTTAATTACCGTTCGTAAAAAGGGATTTAACTACTAGTTGTCCTACCCGGGTACAGGACTCAAATAAATAACAAAGTAGAAAAAATTGAGACATGTCTTGTATTTCTTACACAGATTTCACAATTCTTTAAGAAATCTTGCTCTGGATCGATACTAATAAATATATAACCATGTGAATTTAGTAAATCGGCGACTTAACTAAATCAAACGAAGACCCATAGGTTAACAAAAACCCAGGTCAATTCGACATTGAAAGAAGCAGTACCTAAAGACAGTCGCAATATTGCACTCCGAAATGTCCGATTTTTATTCGATAGCAAATGACGTCATTGCTATGCTTAAACAAACAAAAAAATTAAATTGTGTCCAAAACTTTTTTTTTTAAGTATCGCGATCCGATACCAAATTAATTCACTATCTTCATTCATGTGCTAAGATATTCAAAATAGAAAGAAATCGAAGTGTTCAAAAGTATTTATTCTATGTTCTTAGATTACAATTCGCTTAAGCGCTATGAAGTTTGGTTACCTCCAGTTGTTAACCTAGGCCCACTATTATAAACTAAACTTTCAAAACAGAAATAGCTTTGCTGGGTCGCAAATCATGGCTTAAATTCCAACATTAATTTTGTATTGGATCGGCACCGATACTGCAGGGCTAAACTGATAGCTTAAGGTTCATAGAACAGTAGTAACAGTTCAACATAATAACTTCTGTCCGTTATATTATTATTTTTAGAGTGAGTTCAGCCATTGTCCAGTTGGGTTCAGTTCAGTTCAGTTAAGTTGAATAAGTTGGATAAGAGAACCGCAGCGCGATCATGAAATACACTTTCGGACTTACGGCAACGACCGCTTTGTCAATTCAAAGAAGGCATTGTGAAGGAAGCAAACCAAACCGAGTGGTTCGCCAGCATTCGAGCTCTCGGGCCCGAGGACTTGCCACTTGCGTTCACCGAGCGCTACCGAGACATTCTCAAACAGCGGAGAGGAGCCGGTTACTGGTCCTGGAAGTACGCGCTGATTGAAATGACGCTAGACAAATTCAAAGCGGCGACTTCCTGCTCTGTATGGACGCAGGCTACGAAATAAAGACGTCCGGTGAAGCGAGTTTCCACGAGTACCGTAACACGCTCTCAAAGTCGCAGTTCGATGTGCTTACGTTCCACGTTGGAACACACCTACACGGCCGAGCGCGTCTTTCAGACGTTCGATGTCGACGCCGCAAACCGGAGCGTTCGGGATAGCGGCCAATACTCGGGAGGCCTGTTATTGCTGAGAGAAGGCGAGCATCTGCGGCGCTGGCTGTCGCTGGTCAACCAAGTGCTGGAAGGCGACCCGTGGATCATTACGGACAAGTATAACGACGAGACCCGACGTCTTGATCCCGAGTTTAAAGACTCCAGAGCCTTACACGATCAGAGCGTTTCGAGCGTTTCGCTTAAACTTGTTGGCAACGTCGCACTAAGGGACCAATTCTACCCTGGTCGGGAAAATTTTCCTTTCTGGGCGTCGCGGCTGCGAGTCAAATAGTAAAAATTAATAATTGCATACTAGTCGAAATACCCTGCTTTGGCTAGTTTACAAATAGGCTGTTCACTCTTACATTTTAGTGTGATTTAATATGCTTGGACTATACAGGCGTTGGCTCGGAGATGGAAATTTATTACCTTTTCATAAACCCGATAATTTGCGAAATCTACCTGAATTCTATCTTGTTTAACGAAAAGTATCAATCGAACTATGGTCATTTAATCGCGAGTAAATATATATATGTTATGTTGTTCCATTGACCTGTAAGTTTGCCAAGGGGCATGTTATATCCGATAATTTTAATAAATTAATTGTGGCACACGAACGTGTAACCAAAAAATAGTGTTTTGCATTATTTCTGCAGTGGTCCGACCTAATACAATTGGCTAAGTCACACATTCTACGTACCAGCACGCCCCTCCTCTGGAATTTCAAAATGCGATTATTGTTGTTGTTTATAAAGGTAATAAGCTTATACATAAAGGCTAAAAATATTATTTCGGATTTAGTAACTCAGTTTTACTAAGTTACTAATGGAATACTATTAATTTGTATATAAACTTCTACTGATATAAAATCGTATGTTCATATTATTATCATAGGTACTGAAGTTAAACTATGTGTATTTATATTGCCCCCAACCCTGGAAAAGTTCTGCCGGCGCCTCTGCGTACAAGGGCAATCCGAATTTCAGAAAGCCAGAAGTCTTTCTTCTGTTTGTCTGGAATAAAATCGTTCTCTTTTAACTGTTAGGGGTAAGTAAGCGGCCGCATGAAAATTGCAACGACCGACTAACTGGCAGACAAATCACAACACATAACCGGTAAACGACTTCACAAGGGCTGGGTCACAGTCAATGTACACGTTGTCTATGTATCATTCATTGACTTGACATGTAAAGGCACTGTAGATCTTCAGTTTGAAGTTGTTTGTACCAACATGATGCAGCAGGCAATTGGTGTCATGATACTTTGTCGACAAGCTCCCCTCTGCAACAGGGGACGTGGCGTTGTTTTGCACAATGTGCGCAAAAACGTGCACGCGAAAATGAGCAAAAAATTGCGCACGTTTTAAACAGCCTCTAAAATATGTTGGATCTTTTTCTTATTTGGGCGCACATGAGGGGGCGTAACATAAAAGTACTTTTCCGCAATTTTTGTTTATCACGTAAATATAGCACAAACTTTACTGTAATATGTAACATTTGAGCTTAAATGGCAACTTAAGTAGGGCGAACTTGCCGTAGTCTCTGGCGTAATAATTGGATTTCTTAAGGGTGTTTGATTTGTTGTTTCACCGTTTTATAAGCG
This sequence comes from Ascidiella aspersa, assembly GCF_963924565.1. Taxonomy (NCBI): domain Eukaryota; kingdom Metazoa; phylum Chordata; class Ascidiacea; order Phlebobranchia; family Ascidiidae; genus Ascidiella; species Ascidiella aspersa. Next base: position 19,167,186 of record NC_139454.1, read on the forward strand.
CGCGAATGATCTTTCCACGTTGAGTTTGTTTTTATAATTTTAGGGCAACATAGCTTAATGCCTTTGGTATGTTTCTCATTGTTTCATAAGACAAAACACTCGAAGTTAGTTTTTTATATTGCACAGAAAACGAGTGAGAAAGACCGTCTGTATATAATTGGTGGAAAGCACGGAAAACGTAACGAGACAAAACGAAAAGAAAAGTCAAAATAAGTCGTGATTTGAAGCTTAGGGCGGAATAACGAAAAAAAAGGAAAGCTGAAGAAATTGATTTTGAATGAAAAACTCAAAGGAATATCCCTTCGAAATAAAATAACGCACAGTAACAAAAAACGTTTGAAATTATCACGGAAATTTCGTTTTGTAACAAGTACCAGAAGATTGGCCCACGCAATTAATTGTGAATCGAATTCGAAACCAAGTGTGAAAACCTTAGGCCTAGCCCTAGGGTAATAACACCTCGATGTCGGATTCGAACTCATAAACTCAGGAATTCGCAACTTGGACTTAGGTCGACACAATACGGATTTGGTCCCAATTTCTATCAACTCAGTAAAAATATGTTACAGGGCATAAAACCATTATTATGTAACGGAACATATTTCACGGGGTCATGAGAAATTAAACAGATTTATTTTACAGATTTAATTTGTAGCCACGTGTTACGATGTTGGTCCAGGCGGAAGAAACTGAATGTTGTCTCGCGTAAAAAGTGCATTCAAGAAATAGTTAGAACAATAGAATAAAACTTTTACAATCATACACAAGTCAAACAAATAACGAAGTCACCGGACTTACAAATTGCCATTTGGTCCAATTTCAACTGGATTGTCATTTACTCTATTTTACGCTGCTCTTGGCAAACTGCGCTTCTGTAGATTTGAACTAAGCGATATTTTGCAAAATACAGCGATTGCTGACCGGCTTTGAGAGCAAAACTTTTGAACGTACAACGTGGGTTGGCCTTTATGTCGTCATACTTGGCTAGATTGCGTCATACAGAAGGAAAATGCATCAAGAAAAAATACTGACGGCGCTGCTGTTTCTGGTAAGCAAAGTACACTGGCGATTAAAAGCTCTATCCTGGTGAATCCTGAAGTGACAAAAAAAAAATAAAAAAAGAACTAGCGAGAAAAAATGAAACTGGAAAGCTTTGAACGCTGAAATATTCGAGATTTTAAGGAATTTCGTGTTTAAGTTCACCACGAAGAGGTAAGCCGATTACACACTTTCTCGAGGCAAGAAGGTTATTCGGGGTCACAGGGTTACTTGAGTTCACAGGGTAACCCCGAGGTCGCGCGCGGGGTAATTCCAGGTCCCGGAATAACTCTATCTCAAAGTAACGAGGTAACATTGGATCACCAGGTTACTCTAACGTCAGTTAAACCAGTGGCAAAGAAATAAGGAATGAGTGAGACGAGTTGAGAATAAGCCGAGTAATACGAGTAGCGCTAAATACGAGTAGCGCTTAGGTAAGAGTAGTACAGTGGGCGCTTGAGGATTTCTGATCAATGACCTAGGGAAATCACAAGCGTTGCTTATGACGTAAGCTCTTGGCGTGACGTCATAGTTTTTGCGCAGTTGTTGGAAGCGAAGAAATAAGCCGCGTTTAAGCGCAGATAACTGCCGGGAGAGCACAACAAGCCTAAAAATGTAAAAAAAAGCAAAAATAAGCGCTTGGTAATCGGCGCGATGCTGGAACCGAACAAAAAGCTGACGTCAGCCCACTCGTAAGCCAATTTCATTGAAAAAAACACGGTTCGGGCTGATTCTGACAACATCAGCGATACACAGAAACCATATAGAGGCTGACCTTAACCACGAAGCCAAGTATAAACTGCAGATAGAAAAATAATGAGATACAGCCATAAAAAGAACGCTGCTATGTGCTATGACGTCACACACATACTTAGTTGTGACGTCATGACGCAACAATACGTCATATGGTACGAGCAGATGGTTCGAGAGATATAAGACAGACCAAGCTATAACCTTCGTAATACATATCAACTCGAACCAGCAGTGTGACGACATGCATCCAATACTGTGACGTCACACAGGCAAGATTGTGACATCACGCTTCCTAGATGTCGGTCTCGGGCGAGCTGATCATGGCCGCCTTGACCTTTGAACTTTGTACAGTGCGCAGGTAATCGACCAATCGCGGGCTGTCCACTTGCTTCGCTCGATCGAGCACGCTCTTGCCCTGTTCAGCCAAGCGTGAAATATTTAACATTTTTTAAAAACGGGGACGTTTTTTTAGATTAGTCAAAACGACCGTAAACTAATAAAGTTCGCGGTCGTTTAAAATTGATTAAAACAAAAAATTAATGAACGAGATTTTTAACGATATCTTGAGCAGAGATTGTCAATAATAGAAAAGCAATAAGTTTTGTTAGAAATGCATAATTTTGAATTTTGACCGGAAAAAATTGTAAGCTTTCAAATATTTTCTTGTTTGATATGAAAAAAACGCCTTTTTAATTCAATTTAATACACATTTTCGAACTACAAATAAACAAATTAGGAATATTTAAAATAGTAAAACCAGGAAAGTAATTAGGTTACACGGATGTTGACAAATCAGCCTAATCAAAAGAAAAGCTTCGTAGTTTGATTGTTCGGCCTGTGCATACAAAAATATTAAACTGCTGTAGTTTTTCGATCACTGAGTTTGTTCGCAAACCATGTCAATTGTTATTAATTTAACCTGCAACCATACCACATTCTTCTATTAAATCGCTGTAATAAATACTTGTCATGTTCGTTGTTTATTTTACATTTTTAGGTTAAATATGTAGGGCGAGCAAACGGAGCGTTCTGTTCGCGTGTATATATATATATGTTAAGTGCGATGAAAAGAAGCGATTTTAAATTAAATCGAAATAAATTATTGAATAAACAACACTAGAATAATCTAGTAATTTGCGTTATTAATTTTGCGCAAACACACGTTAAAACTAAACATTTGGAGCAGTTGATGTTTTTTTTACTTTTTAGCAGTCAAAACAACACCCCCCCCCCAATCCCATATCATTGGTAAAATTATGGGCAGCATTTTAAAAGTTTCGAATTAATATTTATTTATTTTAACATTGATGATGGTACCCAAAACATATTCTAAAATTTTCGATAAAAACGTAAAGGCTTATTTTTATTTATAAAATTCTCTCAAAATATGAGCCGGATTTTGTCCAGGTCAACTATAGTTTAAAGTAACATCAATATTAAACCATTCAATGTTAATTGTATGCTGCATTTTTGCTTTCCTGAAATTTTCTTGAAAACTAATGCACTAAGGCCCATTCTCACCAACGCTAAACTTTAGGCATTCTTAAACAACTTCACGTTTATTTTTAGTAACACTGTTAAAAAAATCTGTTTGTCACCAAATTTTGTAAAACACTTCGCCGAATTAAATTAAGTTCTTTTAAACTAGTTAAAAAAGAATAAAACTTTAGAACATAATAGCTAAAGGCTTAAATAGGAGGAATATCGGAGCCTAAAGTAGGAGGCATTCTGCGAAGGTTTCAAACAAATCTTCAAACATTTTTTTTAAAAAACGTCACCTATTTGTATATGGGCCTCAATATTCCCCATAACTTCAAGTTTAGATTTACTCTATTCATGTAATATCAACTCCAGAATGTAGGCAAGTGCTAAAAGCGTCCTACCATGCAATCAACAAGTCCAATAGTAGCTCCAGCCTCCACCAATTCCTCGCACACATCCAATGCGCCCGCTAGCGCCGCCTTGTGGAGACCTGATTGTCGAAGTTGGTCGGTGACGTTAACCATGTTCGGCATCTCTGCGAAAACCAAGGTTCTTGCTTAATGTAGACGAGGGTAACTTTTTTTAACGCGGAAACACCGCAATTCTTTGACTTAAAAAAACGATATTTTCAGTTCAACAAATGTGAAACTGAAATGAACTACATTTCAATGTCTAACTACATTAAAAGTGTTGTTTTCAATTAAACAGTTTTTGTTTTAATTTAATCCATTTTACAGAATATACACCAAAGTTTAGATTATTCCGTTGTTAGATCCGCTAAAATCCCGATTATTATCGCAGAAACGAAATTAAAACCAAAAAGATCTAAAAAAAGTCTACCGAAACAAAATAAAAGCAAATCTCAAAAAATATCTCATAAGTGACTGACTTAAAGCGGCTGAAATGTAAAATTGAATAAAACACTTATTGTATGTCCCAGATATCAGTGCATTGCTTTATACGTAACCCCAAAGAGACGACGGACCCCAGTTTAAGAACCCCTGGTGTAGACGCATTTTGTTAATCACTCTTTTCCAACTTACTCTTGATAAGGAATCGGACAATTCCGAGATGTGTGGAGGAGCAGGCGCGATGAAGAGCATTTCTCCCATTCTCATCCGTTGCTAGGAGATCTGCTCCTTCTCCTACCGCTCGTCTCATTTTCTCCTCGTCTCCACGCATGGCTGCGTCCAACAGGACAAGGTCCCTGCAACATAAGGAGCTACCATTTGACGGAAAAGGAAATAGTTCTTTTTTTTACATGTGATAGTTTAAAACAAGGGTTCTTAAACTGGGGTCCATGGACCCCTTGAGGGTCCGTGGACTAATTTTAAGGGGTCCATGAAGACCAAATTGAAGTATTAGTGTATATTTAAAAAGTAGGCTTGTTATTTTTTAAAGAAAAGTGTTTAATTAAAAATAAAACTTTTAGCACTGGATGTATTTAGAATCCATTTTAATAAAATCAACAGCATATTCCTGAAGGCTATTTGATTGTGACGTCAATCTACGACGTTATTTTGGAAAAATTTTTGCCCACATTGGTCCACGCGAAGCAAAAAAAAAATAACGGTTTGCATTAAAAAAAGTTTAAGAACCTCGGCTTAAAACAACGGAAACGGAGTAGATTTGGCGGAAAGAGAAATATTTTTTTAAATTTTAAAGAAATAAAAATAACTGAATAAAATTGGCGGAAACGGAAAAAAAGTTTGCATATTATACAAAGTTAAGAATAACGGAAACGGAGAAGAATTGGCAAAAAAGGAAAAAAAATTGTACATTGTGAATAGTTAAAAAACAACGAAAACCAAGTAGATTTGGCGCTAACGGAAATATGTTTTATAGAGTTTAAATAGTTTAAAATAACGGTTGCGGAATAGATTTGGTTGACTGAATAGAACCGGCGAAAACGGAAATACTTTTTGATTCATAAATGGTTAATTGCTTAGAAAGAACGGGTACGGAAAAGATTTGGCGCTAACAGCACAGAATTGGTGGATGCGGAATAAGTATTTTTGTTTAATGTGGATAGTTTAAAAATATGGAAACCAAATAGATTTGGCGACAAAGCAAAATCATTTTAAAAATATATTATGAGTACTTTCAAAGCGGAAACGAAATAAAATAGTGGTTACCAAAATATTCTTTTAATACATTAATTTCATAGTTTAAAACAACGGGAAAAGGAAAAATCAAACAATTAACAATTCGGTTACAGATTGGTAATAAATAAATTTTATTATATGTAAAATATTTTTATATAACTACCATTGGAAATAAAAAGAGCCTCTGTTTGTTTATTTAATAAGAGAGTTAAATATTATTGGCTTACCAAGAGTGGTCTTTTTCATTTGGTGGGTTCAAAGTTGTTTTCTGTAAATCAAACAAAACTTTAAAACGACAAAAATCACATTTAGACAGAAGGTGCTTTTAAGTTGCAAAACATTTAGGCAAGGAAATTCACTTACTACAGAGCAGATGAAACCTTTAAATGATTAAATAAAAGTTAGTGGTAGCGTATCTTTGTTTGGGAAGGAGATTAAGGGAGCAGCGAAAGACCATTAGGTTATCAAAGTCAGCCGCTCCCTGATCGCATTATTATCAGAATATCAATGAAGGTACACGGTTATATGTAGGTTACAAATTAGAGAACAAATTCGGCAAAAAAAATAGTTTACAGACGACTACAATCCTTTTTTTAAAAGCGTATCTTAAAATTGACTTTAAAATACACTTTTTCCAGATTACAAAAAATACCTTTACCACTAACAATTGAAACTGAACCAACAAAAAAATAACTTAACTACCTTAACCAACAAATAATTACCTCAACCAATAAAAAAAGAAATCAACCCAACAAAAATTAAAACCTAACGAACCAAAAAAACTTATCCAACTAAAATTACTAACTAAAAAATACATTTTGAAAAGAAATGAAACCAAACCAACAATAACTTAAACTTACTGTACAAAAAAATTTATCCAACCATAATTACCTTAACCAACAAAAATTACGTTAACCAACAAAAAATGAAATCACACCAACAAAAATTTATTTATCCAACAAAAAATTACCCTAACCAACAAAAATGAAACAAACCCAATAAAAAATTAAAACTTATCCAACAAATAATTACCTTAGCCAACAGCAACAAAAATTTATCCAACAAATATTACCTTAAAAAACAAAAAATGTAACCACACCAACAAAAATTAACACTTATCCCACAAATAATTACCTTAGCCAACAAAAATTACCTTAACCAGGAACAAATGGAACTTACTTTGTTTCTCGAAACCCGCTCGAGCTGAAGCAAGGGCTGGCCGCCGACGCTGTGACGTCGTGTGACGTCATTGTGGGTTTGATGACGTGTGCAGTGACGTGACATGTCGTCGCAGCTGCGACAGGATTCCTTGTTGAAGGCATTTATGTTGTTATTGTTGCTGTTGTTATTGTGGCCGGATAACTTCATCGTTTTGACAAAGCTGCTCAACAACATTTGTCCGCCGCTCAGAGCCCTGAAAAACATAATTTTATTAACTACTTTTGTTGGTTCGAGAATCAGACGGACATTTTGTCTGTTTAGCGTAAAAGTTTTTTTAATTCATTTTAACCAGAGATGAGATAACAAAGTTGTGTCATTAAACGGCAAGATAACTGGGAGGCCTGACTGACCCTGACCATCACGGGACAGATAACTGTTTGGGATAACGATCGCGGGCTGAATATAAATTTTTTGTAGAACTTTATTAAGTAAATTTTCGGTAAACGAAGGAAATATAAATAACTATGCAATTAAAACTGTAGTGAGCCTTAATAAATTATGATAAAATTTTATTAAAATTTAGTTTATATTGCATTTGACAACAGTTCAACTCTACCTTATCTTTATTAATGGAACATACTGCGAGCAAAATTAAATGATTGACTTGGTGATCAATGTATCTGAATAACAATTCCACCACACTGGTATACGGGTCAGGCTATTGTGGCTGAATCCACTAAACCAGTGGTTCTCAACGGCCGGTCCGCGTCAACTTTCCTGCCGGTCCGCCAAATATATTAGAATTTTATATCTTAATTGCTAATAGAAGATGTTGAAGGCTTGCATCAAATTTAGAACTTCGCCAGTTGCGTAATTTGCAGCATTGTGACGTAAGATGAGTTAATGGCTGGTTTAAGTCAACTTTAGGACAAGTTGTATGTAAAAAAAACTTCAATAAACACGTAGGCCTATAACACGTATGTTATAAAAAAGGTAACAGAAAATTGCACATTAAATTAAAGTTTCCATTCTTTGCTTTTAAGTTGCATATTTTTGTCGTAATTAAATTTCGGGTTGATTGTGATTGTTGAAGGTCCACCGGTCCGCGCATTTTGTTTTAAAATTTTACCGGTCCGTAAGCTAAAAAGGTTGAGAACCACTAAACTAAATACGTACACCGATCTAACTCTGTTTTGACGCTGTCTTTTAAAATCTGTACAGTCCTACCCAAGTGGTTATTGAATAGGCAGACTTTTAAACACAAAGCAACATGTTTGTAGATATTTCGACGCATTAGTAGCAATCTTTAAAGTTGTTTGATTTTACCTATAATTATCAGGTTGCTGTAACGCAATTTAAAACTATTAAGTACTCTACTAATATTATGGACTTTAAAATCGCTACTTTTTTGGATCGGTGTCGGTGTTACTCCGGCGGTGTTTCTTTTTGTTGCTTTCTTTCCGGCCAGATTCGTCCATTTGACTGAAACAAAAAATAAAACAGTAAATAGATAAATTGAAAACAACTAAAAACCTTTGTTTACTAACACAAATAACACTTATTTTACTAACCTTAATTATTTTCTCACATTCTAATGTTATTCTATTAACATTGTTTTGTTAGAAATTATCATTCATTTGATTTAAAGGTTATTCAACTTAAGACAAAAACACCTTGCGAATGCAGTTAATTAATGTCCCGTCGAGTGATAATTTGGTAATTAAAAGTGCTTTATAAAGCGTGATAATTTAAATAATGTTAATCACCAAAAAGAGTTTGTTTAGTTTGCAACGTTTGTTAGAAACATAATGACTGGAGGTTGTAGTTGGGCGTAGAATAAATATCAAAGCCATTACAGAAATTGGTAGCATTTTGTGACCGTTTCGAATAATTTTTAAGTTAATGGTTGGAGTTTGTAGTTGGGCGTAAAATAAATTGTAAAGCCCATTTAGAAGTAGGAAGTATGTTTATTCATGCTGGCGATTTACGAATTACTTCAACATTTTCAACAAGACCATGTGCTAAAATTCCACGTCTAACTACAACCTACAGCCATTGTTATTCGAAACGTTCGCAAACTAAGACTTGCTAAAAACAACTTTCTCTTTGTTTAAGAAAGCCGACCTTAAGTAGTTAGAAGGACTCACTTTACGTAGGCACCAAGTAGTTGTCCTTTGTAGGCAGGGGGCGTGGAGTGGGCAGGGCGTAGGGGAGACTTGCTAGGGGAGACCGCCCGTTGCGTCATCACTGACGCGTTGCGGTTGCGCGGCAATACGTCATCGTGGATGACGTACTCGTTACTCGATGTCGAGTAGGACGAGTCGCTCTCTAAAGTGTTCTGTTGAGTAGGTCGAGTTATTTCGAGTAGATTCTTAGGATAATCAGGTGGCACTTTCATGACAAGTTGTATTGTATTCTCGACTAGCTTTTGCACAACCGTGCTTCATCAGGTTAAAGTAAAAAAAAAAAAATTGAAAAAATCTACTTTGACCTGATGAAGTACGGTTGTGCGAAAGCTTGTCGACAATTTAGTCCAATTTGTCATTATATAGTGCCATTCTGATTACCCTATTTAGAATTAGACAAATTCGGCCATTTATAAAGATTGTGGAAGAATTGAACTCTTTGTAAAGTAGACGTAATGCTAGAATATCAAGAACCTTTAGAGCAGGAGTCCTTTTTTGTATGTTTTTAAACACTTTTGACCAATTGTTACGGCTTAGGTATCACATATAACAGTAATAAAATCGAATAGTAACGGGTAAACTATTTCCAGGGTATTTGGCCCAAAATTGCTTTGGTATTTGCAAGAGACTAGTTCTATTTAAGTATCCAGTTACAAAACGCTGCCTTGGATCGCGAACCAAAGTTTAAATGCCTACATCAGTTAAGTATCGATTATTTTACAAAAGTAATGACGTCATTGGTATCGGTATCGGCTCCGATCCGATATTATCGTACATTCACACCCACAACTCACCCCTCTAGATCGCGCGACCGGGGAGTTGGTAATGGAAGACCAAGACGAACAAGTTTCCGGCGCCTTAATTTTCTCATCTTTCTCCTTCGGCGCTGCTTTAGACTCCACAGGGGCCTGGGGTTCTTCTATGGCGTCATAATCGCCATCGGGGGGGTCCGATTGCGACGGGGTCTTCTCGGAAATTGGCTCGAAGCCTTCGGAAACGTCGTTGGTGTTGTTGTTGTCGTCGGCTTGCTCGAAGACGACATCTAGCGGCGACAAGGAGCTGCGCGAGTTGACTACTTGAGGGCTGCCGGGAGCGGGCTTGAGCCGATGCGGCGACTCGTCGTCGGCAGAGTGCGTCTGGCGAGTGGCCGAGATTTTCTGCAGAAATTAAGGCGCAGTGTGTAAGGAAGGATTTGCTTGCGTTCGACTTTAACTGGAGACTTGGGTTTTAGCGATAGTTAGATCTTAACACAAACTAGCCGCACCGAATGTTGGAATTTCCGTTCGTTCACATATCTTTAAATCTGTAACTAATTGATTTTGTTTTTTACTTAGTGAAGTGAAAACTGGACAATTAGATATTTTTAAACAATAAAACAATGCTTGTAATGTTATACAATAGTTTAAATTAACAGTTTATTTTAAAATATATTTTTCTAGAGTTTACCAAAATTTAGGATGTAAACAACTATGCTAACGTAAATAAAGGGAGAAGACTTAGGATTAAGCGAATGTTAGCAATTGCAAGATCTTAACACACACAAGCCGCGCCTGATAACCTTGTTTTCATTAGATCGCATATTTTTAAATCTGTAATTAATCGATGTTGGTTTTTATGCGGTGGAGTGAAAACTGGACAATTAAACATTTGGGAAAACACATCGGTTATGCTCTTGTTGTACCATCAACCAAAGTGTTAAGTTTGGGGAAAAAATTAACTAACCATGTCCTTTAATAAAAAAGACAAATGAAGATAAATAAGGAAAATACAAACGACCCTTACCTTTGCAACTTCGCTAAGGTCAACAAGAGCATCATCACTAAAACAAAAAATAAACAACGTTAGAGAGACACGACTGCTATGCCACCGTATATTACTGTACGAGCAGGATGCAGCAGGCATCAGTGGTCTGGCTGTTTCTCGACTTGCTCTCCTCTGAGCCTGTGTAGTTCAGTTGGCAAAGCGGCGATCCCGATATGACCGAGGTCGTGAGTTCGAACCTCACCACAGGAAAGTTGTTTTTATAGCCTAACCTTGCTTGCACTACAATACTCATTAGTCCAACTGAATTTATGTAGACTTTCCGCAAGCAGAGTAAAAATTCGTGTAGTTATCGCGTTAAAACTCCAACAAGTGTGATCAGAAGTACGAGTAGCTGTATATCACGACGAGCGATTTTTTACTCATGTAAGTAGCGAGTAAAAAACGTTATGAGAGCAGCAATTATGAAACTAGTGCAAGTTGAACTCGTACAATTATCGAGTTAAAACTCGCAAAAGTGTATTAATGCGAGTACCTGAATTGCACGAGCAAAAAAGTAAAACACACACGAGTAGCCACTGAAACACACACGAGTAGCAACTGTAACTTAGACGAGTAGCAATTAAATTCAAGACGAGTAGCAATTAAATTCAAGACAAGTAACAATGATGCGAGTATTATTCGAAACTATAGAACGAGTTGTGTAGATCTAAAAGGTGTCGAGTAGAAAAACGAGTACCTGTAAGCCTGGAGACCCGAGTCGCTTTGAATCCTTCCTCGGAATTGAATTGATCTACGATCGATTGCGCGAGTTCGAAGAGGAAAGTGCTGCAAATAATAAGAAGTGTTTTATCCTAACTTTGTTAAAAAAATTCGGTTTCGTGGACCATGGTAAACCGAATTTTTTTTAGAATTTTTTATATAATAAATTGACAAATCAGAGTTAGGAAACCTGCCTAACTTCATAAGATAAACGTCGAAAATAAAACAAATTCGTAATTAGATCAAATTTAGACTAACAACTATTAGGCTCTACTGTAATCAAACCTAAGCCAGTCACAATAAGGTTAAAAATTTTTTCCCAAACTCCAACCGAAATCAGCCTAGTATCGTGCGAATACATATGCTATAGTTGGCATCTGGTATCGAGTATCGGTCCCGATCCGATATTATCGTACATCATACTTACGAGTACAGGTGGCGTGAGCGGGTCTTGGACCTCGAGAATGTAGAGTTCCCTTTCGCTGGTGATGACGTCACAAACTAGATGCAGATTCTCCTGACCGCGGTCGATCCGGTAAAACTTTTCTTCGTCGCTCGCTAAAAAATTCCAAGTTTTCGACGAAGCAATTTTATAGTGATTTTTTTTGTGCTTTATTTTATTTCGATGTTACTTTAACTCTAAAATGAACAAATATACAGTATATAATACACAGTATATATATTACTTCAGTTGATTCGATACAACTTTTCTTTGTCGAATATATATATCAATTATTTATTAAATATGCCTTAAATTCGCACTGTATGCACCTATGTTCTTATTAATCTGGCTAGGTTTGCTAAATTATGTTTTAAACTTGGTACAAAGATGTAATTTTAACACAGTGTTTTAAAAAAAAAACACGGCGAATAATGGAATATGGTTAATGTTTGCCAAGAAGCTGTACATTTAAGCAGAAAACAACGTATAGATGAACTTTATTTGTTAAAAAATATTTTCCGCCCAGTTTTTGCTAAGCCGCTATTTCCTTCCTAATTAGTAATTTGTAACGAGACCAACATTTATTTAAAATCAACGTCAATAAAACCATTAAGAGATTAACCTTTTATCGCAGGGAACTACAACTCTTTGGTGGGCCGGAGTTTTAAGACTAAGACTAATTGCACGCGTGAAATAAAATCAGCCTACAGTAACTACAGTATTGTCGAGGTCGTGAGTTCGAACCTCAAGGCAAGCTTGTTTGATTTTGGCATTTTAATATTTCGAAAATATGCCAAGACTAAATGCACGCGTGAAACAAAATCAGCCTGTAAAGGCAGTATGGCCGAGGTCTTAAGTTCGAACCTCAACACAGGTTACTAGTTTATCTAGCCTAACCTGTTTTTGCTTGAATGAAAATGACGAAATGATCGGAAACTCTAACAATTGCTGTTGTTAATAAGCCTAAATAATTATATACTTCTGTATAGGCTTTGATATTCACTCTACGTATAAGTACAACCTCCAGCTATTATGCTCCAATGTATACTTACAATCGAGGAAAAACCAACGATCCGAGTTTGAGTCTCCCTTGTCCGACTGAAAAACATCAGAGAGAAAAGAGTAAGTAAATCATCCATTAAAGTCAATGCCAAAGTTGAGCGCGCGAATAAATCGATTCAAACCGCAACACAACACAAAATAGCTAAATAGATTGAAGCGAAACCAGTGACCTTATCTCGGTATGTTGCGCTACTCTTTATGCCGATTTTTTCTTGATCAACTGCTTATTAAACAAATTGAAGGGGCCCGTCACATGAATTTGTCTTGAAAGTTAGGGCTGACCGAAATCAGTCGACATGACAAGGATTTGGATGGACATATCAAGGATATCACGCAACGTCCAGCATTAATCGATCAAAAACAAAACTGCTCTACCACGTTTGCCATGTACTGATTCGAATTGCAAATTTCTCTATTTAAAAGATCTTGTTTTGATCAATATTCCAAGGAAGAAATGTGTCTGTCAGGTTAAAATGCTTAAGAAGCACTGACCTACAGGCAAATTGTCCGCATGACCTTAATAAATTTAACGATAATACTTTCGGGCGCTCGACTAATGTTTTGCAGGGAACCCGTCCAACTATGGTGGAAGCTGGCTTTAAATAACAAAAGAGCTACTGCAAACGTCGGGTTGTATAACCTTTTGTTAAAGGGCAAATTAAACAGGAGAAGCAGATTTTGTCTTTTTTCATTTGTTTAAAAGGGTCAGTGGCCTTTATGGAGTGACAATTGTAATTATAAACTACCTAACAGCGCCTTGACGAGTTTACTGAACGGATCATGTTAAAATTACCTTATTGTTGTTCGGTTATAAGTTATTCTAATGTCATAAATTGTTCTTACGCTACAAACTTAATAAAAAAATATAAGTGTTTAAAATAATTTTAAATCACAAAACGCTTTTATTCCAAATTTGGAAACTTCATTGATAAATAGCAATGCTAAAAAGCTATTCACAATTTGTTTTAATTTTCACCAATAAGCTGTTTGTCAGGCTTTGAAACGCAATACGTCGGTTGGCAACTTAATTGACCTTAAAAAGACTACCGGTATAAGCTATCGAAACGTCGGCGCCTAGTAATAAAATATCGAAGTTGCGAACTATTTCCATTTGACACAGGTTATCTTAGGAATTTTAATAAAACAAACTTTTGTTCTGTTTTTCCACTAAAGGTGGCATGAGCTATTGCCGAAACGTTTATATATCCTAATTCAAATTATTTTCATAAAGGCTTAATATTTACAGTTTACACCGATTGAGATTTGTATCCGATGAAAATATTCAAAAATCGCATTACAAAATCAAACCTTCCCGGATAAATGACTTGATTCGACTTAAGTCATTTGTAAAACATGACTTGACTTGTACTCAAAGCACTGTGTCAACTAATTTGGGTTAAAATTAAGTTTTTTCATCAAATATTTTTAATGAATTGGGCACTTTAACTAAAGTTTTGCGCATAAATTGATTTGCTTGCTGTATGTTACGTTTTAGTTTATTTGTAGTTTAGATACTGCTCATACACAGATAAGCTTCGCAATTTTATTCGTTAAAATATTTTTATGTCAACGACTTAACTTGCTCTACATAATAACTTGAATTTGGCAACCAATGATGGGATTTAACTTGTTAGATTTCGCTAAAGACTTGACAGGGAGTTGAGACATTTCAAAATGACCTGCTAACAACACTGGAAAATCAAGTTAAACATCACAAAATGAATAAATACCGCGTTATGGTTGTCCAAACACACTCGCAGCACATCCAGGGTTGAATTGCTCATCGCTACAGTGACAAGGAAAGGCGTGGCTGAAAACAACAACAGTGATTAATAAGACGCACTAGATAAGTGGTTCCCAAACTGTGGGCCATGGCCGAGAACTAGGCCACCAATACATTGTCAACAGGCCACAGAGCCATTTGAACAGATTCTACTGTTTTGTTATACTGTGTAGATATTATGCGCTTTATTTTGAAAAACAATAATTATTTAGCAAGAAAGGCCTAACAATGGGTTTTATCTGCTGTGTTGGAGATAGCAGTTCAAAGTGGGCGAGTAGCAACGTTGCCAACCTTGCGTTTTTCAAGCGTTTTTGAGTTAAATGTTTATAGAAAATGTATGTGTCCAAATTTAGAGCACGTGCTGGTGAGCCACGAATCGCTATTAAATAGACACTTGGCCACAGACCAAAAAAGTTTGGGAATCCATGCACTAGATTTTGAGTTTTCAAAGTGATGTGCACTGGTCACCTCCAAGCAAAAGTTCCGGGTTCGAAACCCGGTGGACGCACTTCGTTTTTTATTTCGAATTTTAATAGGTATATAACAAATTTACCAAAAGCACTTTAAACCATCACGTCGATGTTGTAACGGTTAGCATTTTGTGCCCAACAAAAACTAGCTTGGGGTTCGAAACCAAGGAAAGGTACCTTTTTAAGACTACGTAAAAAAACTTAAAATACGATAACCCTTAATCTATATAACTGTTTCTCTAACTTTTTTCGTGGCTACTCAATAACTAAGCTCTAGTATAAAAACGAAGCTTTGGCGACCCAATTCTATTATCCTATTCACTAAACTTATGTAAGAATAGAAATATAAACTCGAATTTAATTAAGATGATCCAAACCATGCGCACTACTACTGGCGACCCAACGAAATCACACGGCGGCACAATTTCGGGTCGCAACCCATAGGTTGAAAACACTGACTTATATATAAAGGCAATTTTTGTGGGATTACAAAAAAGGAACTTGAAAAAGCCAAACTCACCTTTCGGGACTAGTTTTGATTTGGATCCATATTGCTCGTCGAAATCTGTGTTTGAAACCATGTTAAGTCGTATCTTTATCTGTTCGTGTTGGTTCGGTCTGTTTGGAAGAAAAAAAACAGCGTAAAATTTAACGCTGCTGACAAATAAACTTCATGAAAATTGTTGTTTTTTATAGTTTTTGAAATTTTACTCCAAGAAACGCACCTCGCAGTCGTGAAAAATATTATTTTCTTAGGAAAAACTTTCATATTTTTTATTTTTTATCTTTAACTAACATTTCACAAATAAAAAAGGTTTAATATTTTTTTTTCAATTGTAAGATAGTTTGCAAACTAACTTTTTTAAATAATTTACACCAAAGCAAATACCGAACTGGCTACCATTTGTGTAACTGCATTAAAAAAAGAAATGAAAAAATAGTTTAAAAAAAGATAAATACGACGTAATTTTCCAAAAAAGTCGGACAAATTGAAAGTCAATTTCTATAAAATAACGCCAACTTACTCCATTGCAGTGGACGGGCGTCTCTTGGACTTGTAAAGTACGTTTGCTTGATTGAAGAATTCGAACTTGATATTGGAAGGGTTTAACCTAGCAAAAGAAATCAGGGCTGATGTTGAATTAAAGTTTAAAATAAAGTTTGTGTAAAGTTCATGTTGTGTGAGAAAAAAACAACTGAAGGCGTTGTTTAAACTGGTTTATAGATTTCGCTTTTTTCAATATTAGTTTTTGTCGTCTATTTCTGTAGCTAAAATCAAACTGGGTGGGAGGGCAAGTATTTAGCACGCACATCAGATTCTGATTGTTTGTCTGGCGATTACAAAGTAATCAAACAGTTTCTCGATCAACAAATTTTCATAAAAAATCTAAGAAATAAATAGTTTCGAAAGAAAAATTGTTCGACAAGAAATTCTGTTGGTTTACAGATAAATAGCGTCACAAATATATCAAACAATTTTTTAAGTGCACGCTTACACGATTTTCCAACTTTAAGTCGTTCTAACGCTTGTACGTAAATTTAACACATTTAACCTGAAATTACACCATATTTTTATTAATTAACTTAATATATTCCTTCTGTTATGTAGCGTAAAGATATGTTGCAAAATACGCTACAGTCAGTATTGGAATCTATGCTGCAATATACAGCGTTTTATCAAAACACTGGTTCTTATTTTTTTAGTTCAGAAGAACTTAATAAATTTTAGATAGCTCTATATGTAAATTAAAATGTATGACCTACAAACAATTAAAGAATAACCCACCCTGAAATAAACTAAGAGTTTGTATTCAAATGACCAATATAATTTAAACAAGTAAAGGGATGGATACTAGGTTTCGCTATTCAGGGATCGATGTTAACGTTAAGAACTTTTAAGCAGGGCTGGGGAGCCGGAGCTGGAGCCCGGAGCTAAGCATTTTCTCTGGAGCCAGAGCCGGAGCCGGAGCCATTGTTATTATTTTTGTGAAGCTGGAGCCGGAGCCGGAGCCGTTTTTATTATTTTTGTGGAGCTGGAGCCGGAGCTGGAGCCATTTTTCAATTTGTGGTGTTAAAGCTAATAAATTATATTTTGTTCCATTTCCAACGTTAGTTAGCCAAAAGCAATTTTTAAAACTTGCCATTGAATAAGTGACTGGTGGCACCAGAGCTGGAGCGGAGTCATTGGGTGTGTGTTTGATGGCTCCGGAGCTGGAGCCGGAGCCAAAGGATATGAGTTTTACTACTCCGGAGCTGGAGCCGGAGCCAAAGGATTGGGTTTTACGACTCCGGAGCTGGAGCCGGAGCCATTTAATAATTGCCTGATGAGTTCGGAGCTGGAGCCGGAGCTAATGCTATTTTACGGTGGCTCCCCAGCCCTGCTTTTAAGGCATCGAAACGGTCTCTCAAATATGTCCAACGGTGTTTTTAAATATCTCTATACTTTTGTCACTAGAACAGCGAATTAGCAGTTTATATACTGTGTATATGGATGAAATAGTGGCAGTCTGTTCAAATTTCCAAACGGTCACCAAAGCCAAACCTTAAAAAACCTGTCCTTAAAAATCAATTGCAAAAATACCTCTAAAAATGAACCATTGGGCTTACAAGTTAATCTTGACTTGATATGAATTACAAAGCCAAAAAGGACGAGTAGATCAACATCATCTTGAGAAAGACGTTTCGATACGAACTTGTATCATTAACTGAAACTGAAGATGGTGCAACATCGTATCGAAATGTCTTATTTAAGATGACGTCAATCTGCTCAACCTTGTTGGCTTTGCAATCCATTGTCAAGCTACTTTACAGATCCGTGAATAGTGTAACCCAGTAATTAAAAATCGGCCCTGGAAACAAACTGCTCGATCCGCAGCGGCGCAGTACTCTCTCACCTGCACGGCTCCCCATCTATTTGCACGGGGAAGGTCTTGTAGGTCCGGATGTACGCCTCCTTGCACTGGCACAGCCTGTCGCCGTGACCGCCCACGAATATCATGCCCTGCAATTGTGACGTCACACACACACATATCAAGTTAACAATTAAAGTATGGCTGGATTTCCTAGTGTCAGTGATAAAGCCTTTTTTGCAACCACTTGAAAATAACTACGTTTGTAAGTTACAGTTTGTTATTTACCCATATTAATGACGTCATTTGGAATCGGTTTATTTTAAAATGTCGGTTATCAGAAAAAATACAAAAAAATGTGGCGGCCAAAACGTGCTTAACTGACCAATTGGTTGAGGCTGAAAGCCCGAACGTGATGAGTTTATCATTTAAAAATCACAGGCTAAAAAATGGCGGCAAAAATGTGTTTAACTGACCAGTTGATTGAGACTGAAGGCCAGAACCTCGATGAGTTTATCGTCGTGACGTTGAACGGTGAACTCGGTGCCGGTGGGATGACCCCAGGGGGAAGTCCCGGCACTGTATCGCTGTATGTTGAGGAAGACGATACAAACAGGCTTGAGATCTCGGATCTTTGGCGTTATGTTGACGCCGTCGCACTGGAAAAAGTCAGGATTAGTTTAAAAGTTACTATGCACCTGCTTTTAAGTAAGGTATTATTTGTACAGTCGGACATTGCTTAAGGGCACTTGAAAAGAAAAGATTAAAAATAAAAAGTACCATTGTTTCCTCCTATGCGTTATATTTGTGATCAAATAATTTAAAATTTGTTTAGAAAGTTCATATCTTTGATTATATATAATTCATACTTTTGAATAAATACTTCATATTTTTGATCAAATGAGTCACAATTTTATTTAACAATATTTATAACTACCAATACCAATACGATAGCAAAAACAATTGTCAGAGTAGTGTGATATGGCTGGCGCTTTTAACTTTGCACGTGAACAATAATAATATGGCAAAACAGGTATTGTTTATATTTCTTAGTGGGCCACGAAGTTGTTTCATGGAACCACCGCCTTATAGTGGGCTCCTTAGGCTAAAACTTGACACTTAGCTTATCCCCAAAAGGAAAAGAAGATTCAGTTAGTATATCAAAGCCCATATAGAAGTATGTATTATTTTGTTGTTGTTGTTTCGTGTGAGCCAAGATTTTTCAATATCCTGGGCTAGATTTTGGGGCAGATGTTGGCCAGCCAGTTTATTGTTTGGTCGTCTAAAATGTATTATTTTAAACGTTTCGAATAACTCTTAATTCAATTTTAACATAAAAATGATACCTATACTTCTAAAAGAGTGTTAAAAACAAATAAATAGTTATTCGAAACGTTCAAATGCATCCTACTTCTGTATGGGCTTTGATATTCTTACTACGTCTTACTACAACCTCCAACCATTATGCTCTCAAGAGAAAATATTCGATTGTACCCACCACGACGGTTATGTGCTTGGAGAGGTCTTTCTGCTGTCGGTTCACGTACTCGTAAACTCCCCTCCTCATATAATACATCTTGTTTCCGATGCGGCTGTTGAACTTGGAAGGGTGCGCCTCTGGGTAAAGTATAAGCAGACTCCGTATATAAACTCTTTCTACAGGGATGATATTATTCAATGCATATAAAAGGGCGTATCTTCATGGAATCCTAAACCATTGGCAGTGTTTTCTGCTGGTCGATCACTGTTCCGTTGACGCGTATATTAACAATAAAACTCAAAGTTTAAAACCCGAGTAAACCAGATCAGACATTCTGTACTGCTTTTATATGTTCTGACTTGTTTTTTATATCCAAGATTTGTTTATAATGTCGTGTTTTCCTAACAATAGAGATATATGACTTTTAAGACAAAAATAACCCTGTAAACATTTTACGTGACATCACAACAAAGAAAAAATTGTGAAAAACTTATGCAAAGTCTAAATTAAATAAAATTGCCTTAATCGGCCGACCCGGGATTCGAACCCCGTACCTCTGGATTCGTGGAAGGAGAGGGTGACTTGTGCGTCGGATCCGATGCTGAAGTAGTTGTTAACAACGTCTAGCGGTGGTTTGTCTACCCCAGTTATCTGGGGTTCCTCGGCAGAAAGAGAGTTCTGAAAAAGAAAAATTAGTTTAATCGGATTTCAGTTAAAGTTATAATGGATAAATGGTTTCGGAGTAAACTAATTTAGCTTGGTGAATCGATGTATTCCGAGTCGAAACCAAGGCTGCCAATCAGACTCGGATAACTAGATTTATTTTAGCTTTTTTGAATTATCTTAGAATTGTAATTAAAGGATTTATTTATTTTTTATATTAGATTAGAATTATAGCACACATGCAATTCACGAACTAGATTAGAATTAGAATTAGCAGCACTTGGATCTGACTCAATGATTTAGAAAACTAGAATTATCTAATTGTCCAAGTCTGCTGTCAATAAATGCGCGTCGTAAATGTTTCTATTCGGAACAAACACATTTAACGTTTTATCGTTTGTAAAATAAACAGATAAGGCTCCAGTTGGCAGAAAGAATAGGTGAACATCTGGAGGTAACTAAACTTTTTAATGCAATGCAGATTTTTACGTAATAATTTATAAAAAATGCTTTAAATATTTTAATTTCACTGTTTAGTTTGTTTAAGCATAATAATGACGTCATTTGGTATCGAATCGCGATACGTTTCGTCTAATATATGGAGTTTCGGTAACGAAAAATAGTAAAATATCGGTTATCCATAGTCGGTACTGATCCAAGTAATTATAAATAGCGACAGCATATCAAACAGAAATAATGCTGTTACCCCATGGTAGGTTTGCACATCGAAAGCTTTATAAATTGAGTGTAAGATTAACACGTTTTACTGAAATTGGCAAAGTACCCATAACAGTATTCGAGTGGCAAGCCTCAAACTACTGTTAAGCCTGCCGTGATTCACATATAAAATAAACCGCCACAACAACACAGGGAAGACTAATTCACACACGAAGTAGGTGGTGTTAGATATCGCACCTATCTACTTCTCATGACAGACAAAATTATTGTTAAGCAACTTATAGAGCTGTCTTGCAGAAGTTTTTATGGTTTAATGCAGTCAATGTGTTGTGGCGTTTATTGTAATGACACAAGCTATAGCATTGTAACTTCTGGTAAAGAAATTGTGTCGTCACAAAATATACAACAACACATGTTTATAACTATTGGTAAAGCTCAGCGGGCGTGAGTATTGTGACATCACCAGTAGGTGTAATTGGTGGGCACTGTTTTGTAACGGCAGGGTATTGTTACGTCACAAGTGGTATTGGTACGTCACCGAAAGGTACTGTCTCGTAACGGAGGTGTATTGTTGCGCAACCAGTGGGCAGTGTTACGTAATGAATAGTTATTGTAATGTAACAATGGGATTAGGTTACATTACAGGCTGGTACTGCTAAGAACCGTATAAATGCTGGTCTTGTTAATTTACGAATGGAAAAAAAGTAACCAGTAAAGATTTCGACGTCACGAGCGAGTATTGTTACGTAGTATTACGTCATCAGTGTCCTCGTGGCGTGGCGTAACGAGTGCTTGTTCGTTCTTCTCCACTCTGAGTTTCCAGCGATCGAGTTTGGCCAGCTTTGCTTCTTCTACGCCGTGAAGTATTTTGTGGATCGGTTCGTCCGAGTAGCCCTGGGTAAATAAGGCGGTCAGAAAGGGTTTGCTACAAAACAGGTAGACAGTTCAAACCATATAAAATAAAAAATAAAAAAATCCTTAACTGGGGGTGACGACTAAAACATGTGAACAGTTTAAGCGCGTTAGTATTGCTTCGCCAATTTTCTCAAATTTTGCGGTAATCTTGCTTAAAAAATAATCTCATTAAATCTAACCAATAACCATATATCGTGGATAAAATAAGCTGGTTATGACTGGGTTTACTAAACTGGGGATAAAGACCAAGACAGGTGGACAGCTCAAAGAGAGATCGCCTTGCTTTGCCAACTTTCTCAAAATTTAGATGAACTTTGCTCCGAACC
The DNA here is from genome assembly GCF_963924565.1 of Ascidiella aspersa. Classification (NCBI taxonomy): domain Eukaryota; kingdom Metazoa; phylum Chordata; class Ascidiacea; order Phlebobranchia; family Ascidiidae; genus Ascidiella; species Ascidiella aspersa. Next base: position 19,189,102 of record NC_139454.1, read on the forward strand.
AATCTCCATAAATCTAACCATACAAAACTACTGCAGTACGCAACCCAATCAAATTTAACAGCCACCGAACTTTGAGTCGCCATCCATGGGTTGAGAAACACTGACTACAGGAACAAAGTGAAAGCCAACTGAAAAAATGATAAAATCATATATGCTATAGAAATGAAGTAATATTTTCAAAAAATGGGTCAATTAAACGCTTAATTCTAATATAAGTATTCGCCAAATTGACTTCAGGCCAAGGCAAGAAATTTGTACAAAATACTATAAAGCCAAGTCATCTCATTACCCGAAAGACTTAAGTCCAATCGCTTTACCCCAAAAATGTAAGCAAGTCAGTAATTAAAAGCAATGACTTACGTTAACTTAACTCAAGTCAGTAATAAAAAGTCATTACCTTGGGTCTTTACAGCACTGAAACAGGCAGATAAAAGGTCACCACTCACCGGGCCAAAGTTAAGGGTCCTTGAAAGGTCATTTCCCGTCCCTAAAGGCAGAATAGCAACTGGTGGGGGTCGTGACAGGTTCATCTTGTCAATCACCGACAAAATCCAACCTACGGTTCCATCGCCACCGCACGCTAATATCCTCAGGTTCGGGACCTTGCGGTACAGCTCCAGTCTGCAGGATAAAAAGCGGTTGTAAAATAAGGGAAAATTTTGTCGTTAGGACGAGGGATGTACGATAGTATCGGATCGTAACCGATACCCGATGCTTTACACGGGGGTGTGTCTTTATTGAAACCTAAACCATCAGCAGCCCGTAAATGAACAATAAAATTCCAAAAATAACAGCAAGCCACAGGGTGAATCATTTGCCTTAAAAAGAACCGGTGTTGCAGCTTGCGTCAAATATATATATATATATTTTTTTTTTCTTTACAGAATGATCTTGTAATGTCTCGAGTTTTCAAACTGCCTATCCTATTTTGCTTGTAAAACAATTTGAACTTCCAAAACAAAACAGTATGAATGCTATGGTCAGCACAATTTAAAATCATCATTATTTGTTTTGTCATCACATGACTTGTAGCTGCACAAAAAATAAATTTAAAGAATATTCAAAGAATTTTTAAAAAACAGGGTTTTTCACATATTTTAAGTGCACACATCATTCAAGACATGCAGAGTTGTTTAAGATCCAAAGATTATGTGGCAGCTCTGCAGTGGCGCAAACGAAAGAGCAAACACTAAAATCAATACATAACATTTTCAATAAAACAACGGTTGGAGCTTAGAGCAAATAAAAAAAAAAGTAAAAAATGATCGGAACTCTTGTAAAAGATCTTTACTTCATCTTGTGTAAAAGAACGGGCAAAGTATAGGATTGCAAATGGCCCTTACGAAGTTCCACGAACCGCAGGATGGGACTACATACATGACTGGCACCGCGTCCTAATGGAATTCGCTTTTTAAAAGGGCTTCCCGTAATTCGAGACGTCAAAAAGCCCGAAAATCGATAAACGGGCGTGTTTCACTTTATAAGCAGCCTTTTCGGGGGATGACAGGCAGTTATGCATTAATCATGGCGACCTTTAGCTGTGATAATATGCATTGGAACGTCTCGAGAGCCAATTTGCTGCTCTATAGGTTTTGTGTTTGACAGCAAGGCGCAATTATCGGCTGGGGGCGGCTCCGTTGCGGAAACGTGCACCAAAACCACAAGGTCTGATTAGAAAATGTGGAATGACATAGAACACCAGGCCTGAACAACATATAATGCGGCCCGGGTGAAGCTCACGATGTAATAGCATTCGTTTTCCAGACTACGCCCTACAAAAAAGGTTTTGCTAACTTTTAGTATGTGCAAATATTGTTTTTTGTAATTTTAATGCATTCTTAATATGTCGATTTTAAGGAAATTTATTCAGCCCAAAAGCGCAATGCATACTCTATGGCTATGCCATGGCAGGTTGCGCCATATCTGCAAAGTGCGGTTTAACTAACAACTAATGCGTCAAACATAGTTTTAAATTAAACGTTTTGCCAATTTAAACCAAAAAAGGCAATTTTGTTTTTGACTGAATTTCAGCTGCACAATTACGCACGAATCAACAAAGTATGCGGCCCTTGTACCACTTTGGGTTGCGAAGGTAGTTCTAGAGTAGGAAATATATATTTCGAATATTAAGCGTGCCATTTTTTATTAGGTCGCGTGCCACATTGCGTGCCTTATGTTGGACACCCCTGCCATAAAGCTTATAGCAAGAACTAAAACAAATATCATATCTCAAATAAAGGTTTGGTGTTTATCAGTATCAAATGACAACAGTTTTAAATATTTCTGTACGAATTTGATACATATTTAACGTATTTACACGCTTTATAGAATCAATATGAATTTAAGGGGATTACTGACGATGCTTTATTTCATTTAAAATCAATATCACCGCATGTTTTGGTACCAATTCTGTTTGTTTAGGCCGATACGTTGCTTCGTCAAATTGCGTTGTAATCTAGAGACGGGCTTAAAATACCATCGGTCACGCTTGGTATGCGAAACGTACCTAGAGGGAAGCAATATAAATGCGTTTCATTAAACGCAGGGAAACTGAACATATGGAACAGAAGCACCTTTTGAATTATGCAACCGCCGCCGCCTAACGAGAAATAAAGCTATTGTTTCCATGCATTCACAATGACTCGCGAACAATTTTGATCATAACTGTACAACCAATTTAAACCGACATTACCTTATTTAAATTAACAGTTCGTTTTTTCAGGTTTGGGGCATAATGGTTAGAGGTTGCCGTAAGACGTAGTAAGAATATCAAGGGAAAGTCTATACAGACGTAGGTATAATTCAAACGTTTCCATCACCTTTTTAAGATGTTGAAAACGAATAAAGAGTCATGCGAAACGTTCAAAAAGATACTATTCTCTGCATAGGCTTTGCTATGTTTTCGATGTTTTTCAGGTGAGGGGAATATACAACGGGCGACACGTTTAATTGTTTCAAATAAACTGTTTTTAAGTTGTTTATTTAAGTGTTTCAATTTTCTGTCAAAAAACAGCTTACTTCTGTAGCCATATGCGTCTTTGTAAGCGCGAGGACGTTGCTTTCTCTAAACATTTTTTAAGGTGGCAAACGTCGAACTTGGAAAAAATAACGGAAAGTTGCACATGGCTGTGTAGGTTTTCAGACTTTGATATTTGTATATTTTACCACAATTTCGAATGACAGTGCAAAAAACAGTACAAGATACGCGTGGGTAATGTTTTCACATAAAATATAGCGTTTTTCATAACTGTGTTAAAAACTGATTTCGATTTGGTCAAGCTATTAACTTAAGTCATTACTATACTGGTAGAAGTAATTTCACTGCTGGGCCTTAAGCAATTCTGTTTTGCGCAATCACCCCCAAATAACGGGTATTCCCTTTCACTTACCCCTCCTGTGGCCCCCCTTTGCTGAGGTCGAATATTTGCCGGGGGTTGATCGCCCACTGGAAAGCCTGCATCAGCTTTGCTCCCTAAAAGACAAGAAACAAAAAACACAGTTAGCGATACCGATATCTTGGATAAAAAGAATATAGCAACACCACATGCGGTAAGCGGTAAAAAGTAAGTAGTAAAACTTGACTTGTTGGTTGTATTAAAAATCGACTAAAAATTTAAACATACTTGTATTTTGTATTATTCTGATTTTCATATCAAACATAGCTTTTTTGGATGGTTAATATTATTTAGCAACACCACATGCGGTATGCGGTAAAAGTACGTACTAAAACTTGATTTGTTGGTTTTAATAAAAATAGACTAAATATTTTAACCTAATTGTTTTTTTCTTGTATTAATAATCTGATCCGTTGGTATAATTTAGCAACATCGCAGGCGGAAAGCGGTAAACAGTTGATATACGCAAAAAATGAATAAATATCACTTTCATGAAATGAATTAAACTTAAAAATAATCAGCAAACTACAAAGCGTAAAGACCTGATTTCCGCCGCTTTTCGGGTTGATGAAGACCAGAGTGGGGCTGACAAAGGCTGCTTGATGCGGCATTGGGCGGACAGCGAAGGTTTTCTGGCGATTGTCGCGTGAAGACTTCTTCCTCCAAGTTCCTCCGGAACCTCGCTTCTTCTTGGATCGATTCCGGAGTGATTTCTGTTTCTGCGACGCCTGCAAAATAAAGGTTGAACTGAATATACACACAAAGAGCCACATTTCTTGTATTATCCGCAAATTTGCGACGCCTGGAAAATAAAGGTTGAAATTGATTAAACAGTAAGTAATCACTGAATTTAAAGAGCTTTGTTTTCCTGCTTCTCTGTTCTATAGAGCTGCTCTACCTCCCGGTCAAGTTTATCATCTGACTCGCCAAGAGGAACAGAAGGAGGTTTGTTGCCATGGCAACTAGTGTCCGGACCTCTTTCTTTGCTTTTTGACAAGTGCAACTGAAACGTTCATTAGCACGATGTGTATTTTTGTGATCTAAGCTTAGGGCAGTGGTTCTCAACCGGGGTGCAGCGTCACCCTGGTGAGCCATTTTTAATGGCTATTTGCGAATCTTCAAGAATCAGATTTTTGCTTAACTCTTACAACTTTTTGTGGAAGATTAGAGAGAAATAAATCCAAATAAATCTTCCTATGTTGTGCAGAGTTGATGTGTGTTGTTCAAGATCCGTTTACTGTGACATTCTAGTGATTTACCTACGGAAAACTCTTGTAAGGGTGCCGCAATCTATATATCATTTCTGAGGGATGACGCAAAAAAGGTTGAGAACCACTGGCCTAGTGTATCATATATAAACCGGCTCTCAAAAGTAGGTGAAAAATTTCGGGAGTACTGTAGTTATTAATCTGAAATTTTTACACATTACTCGAAGCTTAAAATGTTGTACTTAAAATGTGATATTGCAAATCCCCTTGACTCTTACAATGTAAATGTCGATCTTAATTCCTGATCAGTAACAGCAGAATAACTGTAGCGAAACTAGCAATTCAGGTCAGACTTTATTAAAAGATCTTCAAAGATTTATATATATATCTCCAGAATAAGGCATCCTTACTATATCTTAATTTGATTGAATTTTTCATAATTTAAGATATTTTGAAAGTTTCTGACCTGAATTTTATCTTATTATCGGATGAGTACCGATACTATTAATTGGTATCGGGTATCGGCTCCGATCCGATAATATCGCACATTCCTAAACCCGATAGCAAGTAGTTGTATTGGTTCTGGATACCAGAATTACACCCATACAATCACTCCGATAGTGAATTAAGTTGCGCCCTTTAGTTCTTGTTTAGGATCTCAGTCAACGTTTTGTACTTTGAAAGGTAATTTTTTAAAACCTATTAAAGCTGTAACTACTTTTGTAGCGTACAAGCAAATTTTGGCTAACAACTTATAAAAAAACATTGTGTGTACAAGTTTGATCAATTTTGCTTATTTGCCATATTATTGACGTCATTTGGCATCGGATATTTGTTACAGCCCAGGGAGTTGTGGTCGCTACCCCATTGTCCAAGTTTAGCGGGGGCGTCTTTGTTCGCACCGAAAATGTCCCCAAAATAAACAGTACGCAAGACAATCGCATTTGCGTGGGCTGAAAAAACACTGGCGGCATACAAAACGACTATACGTGACATCTGGCAAAAAAATGTTTCTGTTATGACAACATAATCGTTAGAGGTCTGTACGATTCTCAGCAGTCAGTCAAACAAACAGGCGTTTTCTAAAGTGCAGTGAATAGGTGAAAGCCAAGTGGGAATACGTGGTAATTTGGTTTTTGCAGCAGCAGGCAAGAGTGTCTGGTCTGTATTGTGTTAATGCCGTAAATTGCTTTAAATATCTGCTCGCTAGCGTCTTTTCCGAGAAGCATTTACGCTGAAACTCCTGCACTGTGGAGTTTTACAACTCCCACTCAATGGTTTTAAGACTAACACTGACGCACACAGTGCTGGCGTTTTTGTGCCAAATATCTTGGCCACAAATTAAAGTTAAGTTCCCCAGAAAAACAGGATGCTTCCTACCGTTTTGGGGTTGGGAGAAGTGTTTAAATGAGGCTTCGAATGCCAACGCTCTTTCCTTGTATTTTAACATTTTTATCACTAAAGGACGTGTAAATCTCTTCAGCTTTACATTTTGTAGGGTACACACATTTTATGTCGAACTATACATTGATTTAATTATTATTACACGTAAGAGCATCACATACGATTTAACAAAGACTCAATTTATTATTTTGGGTAATTATATCAGTCTATTTCTAGACCTGATTATAATAAACAAAGGAAATATAAGCAACTAATAAAATTGTAGCAGCTTGAAGTAATAATATTTTAACAAATAATTCATTTAGCTTTTAGCAGTGTTGTATGTATTAGGTCAATGATAAAACTACCGGACTTGACTTAATAAGTAACTGTTTTTAAATAACTTTGACTTGTATTAAATAAATGATTTGACTTGACTAAAGTATTTAGGGCAGAATGACTCGACTTAATTTTAAGTGCTTTATTTGAATACATTTCAGCAAAATTAAGTAGGTTTCGTCAATTATTATTATGTAAAATTCCCAGTTTGCTGTGTGATATTGTTTAGAATGAAGGGTGTTTCCATTTTGTAGGTGTGACATTTGTTTTGGATGACAATGAAGTTACTTGGATTTGACTAGTTCTAGTAATGACTTTAAGCAGGACCTGACTTCAGTAACTAACAATCTGAACTTGGACTTGATTACAACACTGGTTTTATTTCCTGCCCTATTCACACTTTTTCTTTAATAAAAGAAAAACACGTTTCATAACGTTGATTTGAGCAATTTTTTTCCGAGCCTCTTAACGATTTCCTAATATTTTTCACTTTTTATCCTAAACATTAAAAAGCTTTCTAACTGTAAAACTTCCTAAAATTTTTCAAGTCATTTTCAAAATCATTCGCAATTTTAAAACTTTCGACACATTTTGTTTACGATGCTAAAAATTTTTTACCGATTTTATTAACTATATATATTTTTTTTTTCGATTTATTAATTTTTTTAATTTTTTAACTTTTTACCTTTGTAATCCACGTCGGCGGCACAATACTTCTGGCAAAATCGCCCATCGAACACGGTTCGTTTATTTTGTGCATCTGAAAGCAGCCGACTTTGTTGTGGAAAGTTTCCTTACACCACGAGCAACTGATGGCCACAATCTGACGAAATAAAATTCCATAAAAAAATTAACTTTTAGTTGGTTATAATAATGTTTAAATAGAAACAATATCAATTTTAGTGACATAACCGCTGAAAAAAAAATGATTAAGATTATCGTTTTTTTAAATTACAACAAAACAAAAAGACCGGCAGTGAAATAATGCTTAACTACGACTAAAATGATCTAATATTTGAATTAATTTCCACTAAAAATAAAAACAACTTGGAAATCTAGTTCTATTAAAAATAAAGCAAGCCTAAACACTACTTTTAATATTTTCAGTGATTAAAGGTAGAATCTTACTTCGTTGTCAAAATACCCCCCCATAAAATATAAAAACTACCAATAAAATAGGCGGGGGGAGGAGTAATTCTGTTAGAACCACCAGACAAATTTGAAAACTAGTAACCCACAACTTCTAAAGTAATCATTTAACACCACATTTTAATTAATTTCCAGGAATACAATTTTTCTATTCACAAAGTCAAAATAGTGTTTCGAATTGTCCTAATGCAAAACCAAAATTTTAAAAGTATCACTCGTACCTTTGTCGGTTCCCGAAATCCAAATCGCTTCTCAAAAGACTGCAAAAAAATACCATAAAGTTATTTACATGTATGTTTCAGTAAGTTTATGCATTCTTTATATTCATTCATTCCAGACTTGCAAAGCCATTAATGAAGTTACTGAAAACTTTCTTTCCAAAAGCAAATCCTTGGTGTAAGCGACAAAATAAAGAATGGTCCGTATAGGTCAGAGCAACTTCTGTGCGATTTTAACGAAGTGTACTTGTTTAATTGTGTTTTTGCATTCAAGCTTGTAGGCTCGCTTTCCTTGTTTTAAAACTGAAAAAGAATTGAATGAAAACTGTTTCACTAAAAACGCTATTCTAAGATGCGAGAATTTGATAAACGTTTGATCAAAATGTGTCGCTGGGTATTTTTGAATAGTTTACAAAGTATTTCGTTGACTTTTCATAATAAACAAAAAATAGTTGGAAACTATAGGCCTAAAGAGCTTGGTTTCAGGCTGATAAAAGTTTAACCCCGCAATGAAAGGAGCCTTCATAATTCGAAGCATTGTTTTAGAATATTGTTTAATCATAGAAGCAAATGCCAGGTCATCGCAGTAACTGAAAAGACACAGACAGAAGAGTATCTCCAACCAGAAACAGTAAGTGGGTTTATACCTTGCCACAGTGCTTGCATTTTCCTTCCTGCTTTCGTCTGTGAACCCAATGATGGTGAACAATCATCGACTAACAAAGTAAAAAAATGTGGTCATATTAACTGGAGATTATACAAGTTAGTATCAAAACGTCTTAATCTCGACCTTTTGGGCTTTGGCATTTATTATTATCAAGCTAATTACGATATGATGTTCTAAAAAAGTAATTAAGGCAGTATTGTAAATGAGTCTTTTGGAAAGTCATAGTTAAATCATTTGCGAAATAACTAAAGTTCAAGTTTAGTCAAGCTCAATAAATAGCAAGGTGAAGTCAGTGCAATAGCAGGACATGCCCAGGTCGAGTTACTAGCATTAATACTGTGCCGACCCTGTTAAATGACAATGAAGATTTCGTCAGTAGCTATTTCAGATTTGAAATCTCTAACGGAGGGTGGGGGTGGAAGATACTTTTAATATATTTGACTCTCCGCGGGTATTTGTCGTGCTGTGACGTTTCCCACTTACAAATTTCATATTTGCGAAAAATTTATTTGTATTCGCAAATTATTAGCCTTCAGTTGCAAAAATATTTCCAAAAAAATAACGCCGATTAGAACAACTTAAAGTTTAAAAAAATGGATTGAGAACTATCTTGAAAATAATTTCGATTGGGAACCATCTCGTAGATAATTGAATTCAGATTTTCAATCTCAATGCATAGGCGCGAGCAACGCTGTGTAGCATCTTCCAAATTGGAAAAAAAGTATTGATCGCAAATACACAGAAAACCAAGTTGCGTAAGCGAACAGATCGATTGGGAAGGTGTTCCACTAGGAGATTGACACCTTTGCAGACTTGAACAACTAGACAGTTCTAGTTTTCTAATTCACTGAATTAGAGCAAACTGTTTAATTCTAATTCTAATATAGTTTCTAAATTGCTTTTGTGCATTTTAGTTCTAATCTAATTCGGATTTCACCACAAGATTTTGAGTAAAAATTTAGTTAAAATTGGTTTTTAAGAATTTGGTAATTCTAATTCTAATTCTAATCTAATTTTAAAAACCTAAAATAAGTCTAGTTTTCCAAGTCCGTGCCTGTGCTTAGCGGTGCTAACAAGTCCTTTACACAATAAGTTAACAAATAATGCTTCGGGCATACGGGTTTTCTTTCGGACATCACCACTAACGTTGTTAAACACCCATTATAGTCTTTATAATTCACAAACTTTTCCGAAATGCCCCTTAAATTTGTCTTAACGGAATCTCAAAATTGTTTTTAGATATTTTTTTGCAAGTTGAGAAGAACTCGTTGCACTCCTTATCTTTTAGTGATATAGCCTGTGGACGTCAATCAATATATTTTATGAAAAACATTATCGGCATTTTATTATAAACAGTTTGGGTCAAAATCGTATTTCAATTCACGTGCTTCTCTCAAAAAGCGAATTATATTGCACCTTGTAGCTCTTTAAGATAAAGTAGTGACTCACTAATTAAGTTTTGAAATGTTTTTTATTGGTTTACGTATCGAAAAGTCTTTAAAAAATCCGTTTTCCTATTGTCTTTGAATATATTTTATGTTAAATTTTTACTATTTTGTATTGTTTGGCCGTAGAATTTATACTGTTTAGTTTTAGAATTATATTAAAATAAAGCGTTGAGCAATCCTAAGCGTTGAAAGCCACTAGTGACTTCTGTACATATATATTTATTTTAACACTAAAAAAACGTAGTTGATTCTTTAGGTGAGCAGCACACAAATTTAAAGCACCGTCAAACGGCTTTTCTCTACTTTCTAAAAAACAGTTGGTATGTGAAAATTGATCTAACTAACATTTCACTGCGCCGTTTTCAAATTCGCCTAAAACGCCAATGTCAGATTTTAGTGAGGGAATCACTCAATATATTTTGTACCATCGGGTTGATTTATCGCATCCGGTTTACGTGAAATGTAAAAATATTGGAGAATGGATCAGTCGATGAGGGATTACAACTTACTTGCGCTAGCCCAATGATTCTCAACCTTTTATGGCTTACGGCACCCCTCAAAAATTATAAATAGATTTCGGTACCCCGACTGGAATTTTCGTTGAGCATTTTACTAAAATGTCACTATTAATGAAACTGGAAGAACACAATCAACTTACAACATGTAGGAAATGTAATAATATAATGGTCTCTAATCGTACCCAAATAGTTCTATCAAGAAGCTTACCAATTGACCAAAAAAAATTGGATTTATAAAAATTCTCAAATACCTTTCAGAACCCTTGAGCATTCGAAATGGCACACTAGGGCGCCGCGGCACCCCGTTTGAGAACCACTACGCTAGTAGAATGGAACATAGTTTAACAACTGAATCACAAAAAAAAATATTTGCCTATTAATAACGCTAAAAATGTCCAGTGCTGATATACGTTTAATTTTGGTTTAATTTAGTTGAACCTACTCTTGCTATCTTGAAGCTTTTATCCCATGTTTATAAAATTACATATATTTGGTGCAATAAAATTGTAAGAAACTATTTATTTTACGCAAATTGAAAAATTTTTGGGCATCACTTTAATAAATATTGTATCGCGGGTCTCAGAAAATAATTATGTGTGTTTGTATTTTGATCAATTTGCTCTAGAACAGCGGGCCATGTATCTCTTTGGGCTTTAAAAAGAGTCCATTTAGGTCTAATAAAAATATTTTGGTGTGTTATTAAACATTTTTCAAAAGAAAAAAAAAATTCAAAAGAAAATGTTTAATCGAAACGCTTTAATTTTAATTCTAATCTAATAGAAAGATGAACGACAAAAAAAATAACAATGAAGATTTCGGTAAGCAAAAAAATTAGCTATTTTAATCGGGGCCGCATCAGATTTGAAATCTCTAACGCGGCGAAACAACGTGGTTTGCATATTTCGCTCACTCAACTGCGCATTTGGCGTGACAGGAAGATCGCAATTGTTCAGCAGGACCACCACGAAAAGGTCAATGACGCCCAGTACAAACAAAGCCAGGTATTTACACCACAATGGCCCAAACGCGCTTCAAAATAAACACCAGTAAAATACCCAACGGCGTTTTCGCTTTCGATGATGATCAATGCGGTTTGAGAATAAAATATTGCGTTCTTACAAATATTACAATAAAGGGGGGGGGTGGAAGATACTTTTAACATCTTTGACTCTCTGCGGGTATTTGTCGTGCCTGACGTTATACCAATCTTTGTAAATTGCCTTAAAGTAATGTGACGTTTCCCACTTATAAATATCATATTTGCGAAAAAATGTATTTGTGTTTGCAAAATTATTCGCCTTCAGTTGCCAAAAGATTTCGAAATAATAACGCCGATTAGAACAACTTGAAGATAAAAAAAATGGAATGAGAACCATCTTGAAAATAATTTGGATTGAGGACCATCTGTAGATAATTGATTTCAGTATTTCAATCTCAATGCATAGGCGCAAGCAACGCTGTGTAGCATCTTCCAAATTGGAAAAATAATTGGAAATAAAGACAGAGAAGAACGCAAGACAAACTAGAGGGAAACAGTGTAGCTCGCGTAATTAGAATTTGATTGATGGTAAGTATTGATTGCAAATCCACATAAAACCAAGTTGCGTAATGACACCAGAGAACAGATCGATTGGGAAGGTGTTCCACTAGGAGATTGACACCTTTGCAGACTTGAACAACTAGACAGTTCTAGTTTTCTATTTTACTGAATTAGAGCAAACTGTTTAATTCTAATTCTAATATAGTTTCTAAATTGCTTTTGTGGTCTAATTTTAGTTCTAATCTAATTCGGATTTCACCACAAATGCTAATTTGTTCAACGGTAGTTTTAGTCTCTCAGCCAAAACAAAGAATTTGAAACAAAGCTCTTCGGCCGGAACGCCTTGTTGGTGATTTGTAAATTTTAAAAAGCATAGGCTATGCTAAAACGTATAAAAATTAAAGTGTAATTTAAGGTGAAATTAGTTGTTTTAGGAATTCGGTAGTTCTAATTCTAATCTAATTAGAGAAAACAAAAATGACGTAATTCTAATTCTAATCTTATTTGGAAAACTCAGATAAATCTAGTTATTTATATAAACAGCTTTGGTCAAAATCGTATTTCAATTCACGTGCTTTCCTCTAAAACGGAGATTATATCATAAAAAGAACAAAATAAAAACAAATGAGAATGAGGATTTTCGACTTGATGGCTTCTACTGCGAGACAACGTTACCGTCGAGTCAATTTTTCAGAGGATTTTGCTTTTGAATAAAGATAACACTAAATAAGTCGCGAACAGCAAACCGAATACCAGTTTAAAACAAAAAAGGCGTCAGTTTGAATAAAGGAAAACTTACTTCTCTCACAGTTCTGGAAGTGGCTTCCCGAAAAGTGGTTTTGCATTGAAAGCCAATCTGAAAAACAAATAAGAGAACATTATTGCAATAGAGCTAGGTCGCTTTTATTTTGAAAATTCCTGACCAAAATTACAACGCAATGGTTGTAGAGTTATTTGGCTTAAACGAAGGAATTCTTCAGCTTATTTATTAGATTAAATTAAAATGCGAGCCTTTTAGATTTAATTATCACGGAATTCGTAATCAATTTTGATGAACCCTCATTTGTTTCTCATCGGAATGTAAATGGCAAAAACTATAAGCGCACTAATATAGATTGGAATTTTTAGGCCTAAAAATTTACCTGTATGACCGATCTTTATTTCGACTGGGAAACTTAAATACGACGCTAGACAAAGTAGCATTTTGCTAACATAGAAAATTACATTGCAAGTATGATTGGAACTTCCAAGCGATATATCGATTATTTAGAATTAGAAATAGCAGAAAATCTTTCCAATTCGGTGAACTAGGCATCTCCAATTATTCCTAGTTGTCCAAGGCTATCGTTTAATGACTGACCTTTATGAAAGAGTAATGAAATTATGGAGACGTCTAAGACAAACATGATTATCTTACCAAGATAACAGAAGCCGTACCCGGTTAATTAAATGACATATAACTGATGGGAGAACCGGGCCTGGACAACTGGATAATTCTAGCTGACTAGTTCGAAGAATTAGATCAAATGCGACTAATTTTAGTTCTAATCTATTTGGACCGCAAATGCTGCTTTGTCAAACGTCATTTTTGGTCTTTTAATCGGAACAAAGAACTTGAATTAAGACACTTTGGTTGGGACGGTTTGAAAGTTATTTTACAGTCTAAAAAGTATAGGCTATGCTAAAAATTCCAACATTCCCGCAGAATTATTTGCCATTACATTGTTATGAGAATCAATTGTGATTTAAACCAAATCTAATTTGAAAAACTTTTTTCTCTAATTTTAATTATAATCTATAATGAATTCGAGTAAATCGATATCTCCTTAATTAAGACGTTTCGATACGAACTTGTATCATCTTCAGTTAATGCGATACAAGCTCGTATCGGCACATCCTAATCTAGAATCTATACACTGTCAGAACGGTGTTTAAATTTGAACACCAAAACGGTCTATACACGTTTAAAATCTAAACACTTAAACACCTAATTTAAACACCTTTGTGTTTAATTTTAGTTTTGGTGTTTAAATTATAAACACCTGAACGCTTTTATGTTAAACACCTGATATTTTGACGTGTTTAACAACGATTATTGGGTGATTTTAAGCACAATTGACGAATTTAAACATGTTTACGATTAAACACTTCATAATTTAACACGTCAATTATTAGACATGTCAATTCGATACATTCTTGTAAAGCAATAGCTCAAGTCATTTATGCTGACGTTATAAGATGTTGATTAGGGGTATTGGTATTTTAAAGCACTGAACAGTTGTTTTATGTACGATTTCAAATATTTAACTATACAAGTTTGCATGTATGATCGATTGATCGTAACAGATCACAATAAACGGAATGACTTAATTCATGGTTTCACTTAACATCTGTACGGCTTATTAGGCGTCATTTCATTTTTTAAATATAACGACAATCATGAAAATACTGGTTTGTGTTCTTGACGTGCCATTAAATCCAATATTTGATTTCATTATGTAGCTTGCGAATAACTTTGTACTACCCAAGTAAAAAGCGAAGCTGTGCGGTCTTGCGCCGCCATGACCTATTTAAATTGCGCCAGCAATAAAATACGCGTGATGAACACAATCTTTGGGAAGGACTTTTTCTAGGGCAATGCTGTATCGCTGTGAAGCTTATATATTTTTCAAGTTTAAATTGTTTAACGTACGACGAATAGTAAGTATTATTTATTAAATGTTTGATTTACGATATATTTTAACTATTTATAGTAAATTTTGTTTTGTGATAAAACAAGTTTTTGTCATATTGTACATTCTAAGTACATTCAATAAATCAACTCATGATTAAAATTATTTGAAATTGATTCGGTCCGATGAACATCAACAAAGCATATCCACTGGTCTGTGACTGTGACCAACGCGGGAATTCAAAATGCCGAAAAAAAGTTTGACTTTTAACCAGTACAAGTTATACATTACAGTTAAAGACGGTTTGGCGTATTTTTGGCTTTCGAGTTACTAAGATTGATGTAAAACAAATACTAATGTGTATAGTGGTGATTTATATATATATTATTTATTTTAATTTGCTTTTTCATAAATGTGTAGTGATAATGTTTTATTAGCTGTGCAAGACGCTTGAAGACGGGCAGGTCTAGAGTGTGAAATTTATGTTTAAAAAAAGTTTTCCAAGCGAAAACGAAATGTCTGAAATTGGATTATTGTTTCAGAATTGTAGGTATTTCATTCATAAATCCAAAAGCAATGAAAGTTGTAAAAGACTACTTCATAATAGTTTGGTGCCATACAAATGTAGACATGGAAAATTAAACAAAACAGGTTGGTAAGCTATTTCTTGTCTAAAGTAGCACTTTAATTATTCTGTTAACAGCCAAGTATGCTTTTATTAAATCATTATTATTAAAGGTATTTAGATTACACTGCTTTGTTTCAGGGCAATCAATGACAGCAAACCATTTGCTCTTTTCAACTTCAGAAAAACTTGGTTCACAGGAGATTAGGTTAAAAATGTAAGTAAATTTTACTTACATGTTTTACATTAATATAGTTTATTCCCATTTGGCTTTTATTTTGTTAGTAGCAGCCAGCAAATTATTTTTTTTATCTCTGTAAAATTTCTGAAGTACTTTAATATGTGTTTTAGTTTTAATTTATTTAAATCTTACATTAAAGCTTTAAATGTATTTGTTTAAATCTTACATTGAAGCTTTAAATGTAAAATTTAATATGTAGTACTTTTGGTATGCTACTGACACTTTAATAAAATGATATAGTTTACATAATTAGAGTTTTTATTTATTTGCAGGAATTTTAACTGCAGTGTAAGATGGTAAAATAAAAGTCTGTGACAAAGTTCAATTGGAAAACAACAAAAGAGTATAGATCTACTAAAATTGATACACAAGGTAAACAAACTAAAAGTTTCTTCTTCCCAAGTTCATTTATCGAACCTTAAAATTTGTGGTAAATACATATAATTGAATAGATATTTAATTTATGTGTTGTGTTCCATAACTTGTGTATAATGTTTGGTCTGCATGTCCCAGTAATGGGCGACTTTTTTTGGTCAGATTGTTTATCACTAGTTTAAGCAATTATTTTGATAAAACATAATGGCCAATACAATATTTTGGTTCACATATTTACTTTTGATCTGAAATTATTTAATGATTTAATTGGGTTTTCATAGTAGGGTGAACCTTTTTTTTTAATTTTAGTGGGTCATGAAGATATTAATACAATAAAAATGAACTTGTTTTGTAATCATTGCGATGTCTTTAGGTTACAGTGTAACATAAATAATACATTTTCTAATGCTATGCTCAAAGAGTACATTGCCACCAAACCTAGTACATGTCATAATAATATGCTTTTGTAGTGATTGGTGACAAACTAAAACATATTTTTATGACATGACATGTAGTGGTTCTGGTGAATAACTTGAGAGTTGTTCAGTGATAGTGTATAATTTAATCACTGCAGTGTAATATATTGATCTAAATTTATTTCTTAGGCAGCCATGCTCAACTCGTCTTCTAAAAAGAAAAGCTCTTCGAGGCCTTTATTGGGCAAACCTTTGGGGTGGACGGCACAGCAGCTTTTCTGCATTGGTATATTAGTGGATGGAATGGACATTACATTTGTGGAAGAACAACACTTGTTGAACGAATTGTTAAATTATATTTCATTGATATTCGAGCCTGTTAATATACACGGGATTTAAGTTATCCATCCTACTGCTCTGTGTTTTTATATGTTTTTAAACAATGTACGAAAGGCCCCACCTTAAAAATTTGCCAAACATAGCAATTATAAATATTAAAAAAAGGTTTCAAATTTGTAAAATATCTTCTTTTTCTCTGTTTTTCTTTTTATCACATACGCATTTTTGTTTGCATAAACACCTGCATTGTATTAAAAATGCGATATTTATATTATTATTCGCTTTGTTTGGAATAATAAAATTGTATACCTCATAATATATTGTGAAATTTGTTTGGAAACACTGAATACTAGCATTAAACACCTGGCAGAATAAACGGCAAAAGCCTAAACACCTGGAATTTAAACATGTTTAATTTTAAACGTGCTGACATTTCGCCCCTTTCAGGTGTTTAATTTTGGTGTTTAATCGAATGACAGTGTAGATGGTGTAGATTTACTTGATCTTTTTGGCTTTGCAATTCATTATCAATATACATTACAGATCCGTGCATAGTGTGCCCCAAAATATATCTAGTTGCCCATGTATGCTACTTGGGTGGTCTATGTTGAACGAATCAATAGCTCGGTTGAT
The DNA here is from genome assembly GCF_963924565.1 of Ascidiella aspersa. Classification (NCBI taxonomy): domain Eukaryota; kingdom Metazoa; phylum Chordata; class Ascidiacea; order Phlebobranchia; family Ascidiidae; genus Ascidiella; species Ascidiella aspersa. Next base: position 19,206,268 of record NC_139454.1, read on the forward strand.
AAGAAGAGGTCCTATTAACTGCACAACATGGCACCCCGCGTTGAGCGACAATATTGAAGTCCTGCGTTGGTAGATTAAGTAGAAGGGCAGTAAACCTACCCGGACTAATTGGCTGTAGCAGGAGTCATGTACAACAATGTGGCATGCCGAACATTTCTTCCTCGGACCAGATTTCTGTAAAAAATCAGCAACAATGGAAAATCGTTATTCGGCCACTGTAGCCTTTTTTAAAAAAAAACAACAAATTGCATACAGCATTGTAAGAATGTCGAAGCCCATACAGAAGTAGGTATCATTCTGAACGTTTCGATGCTACCTTCTTCTGTATACGCTTTTATATTCGTACTACGTCTTACTACAACCTCCAGTCATTATGCTCCAATACATAAAACACAATATCAACTATTGGTATAGTGTAATATGCCAAACGGTTTGTTATATGTAACACGGAAAACTGCACACTACCTAATATTCGTTTGTATTGTCTAAGATACTTAAAAACGTATGCGTCGTTTCATGATATATGTTAAGGCAACCCAAATTTTGAATTGCACAAATACCTCCGTTATTAACCATGTACAGGGTGTTTTTTAAGGTTTGGTTTGGGTGCCCGCTAAGTAGTTTTAAGAGACCGCAAGTGTTTCATTTAAATACCAAAAAGTTGCAAGTCCAAAATTTGGGAAACCGCTGGAGAAATTTGGGGGACCGTTTCGGTCCCTTAAAAAAAAACACTGACCATGTACAATGCACACATAGCTTTCGCAGAATTTGATGCGTTTCAATTCGCTCACTAGAATGGATTTTCCAATTTTCAACTGTTTGGACCACAACAACTGGATGACTCTACATCTTACTACAACCTCCAGCCATTATATTGAGAATTATTAAAACACTACTTTTGTTTAAGGGCTTTGACAATAATCATTCTACGTCTAACTACAACCTCAACCTATTATCTTAAGATTGATTGAAACGTTCACAAAATGCTACCTACATCTGTACGAGATTTGATTTTCACTCGGTGCCACAATTTAATTGTCCTTAATTAATTTAAAGAAATCTACCGCTTATCACATCACGCAATTGTTCATGCTCACGTGACAATTCTGCTCTCCGACGTAACAAAGGTCGCCCGATGCGTTGGTGGGAGCCCAAAGGTGGTCGTCCGGAACGGCACTTTCCTGAAATTAAAACGACACGACGTTTTAAAAGACAACCGCAGAACCGTTAACAAATTGTGGAAAACCTAACTGTAAAGCAAATGTCCAGTGTTTAAATAAGTCATTTGTAAACGACTTAAGCCTAAGTCAAGTCATTTAAAAAATGAGTGGAAGTCAGGTCTTTTGAGTCTAAGTCAGGTATTTTGCAAAAAATAACAAGTTAAGTCCCATTCCAAGTCACAAGTCAAGACTCCGTCAAGTCATTTAAAAAATAACAATTCAAGTTATTATGAGAGCAAGTCTACACTTCACGTCAAGTAGTTGGCATAAAAATAAAATTTTCAACTATTCAAATTGGTGCAACTAAAAATAAAGCAATATTTAGCACGCTAATTGTTTTTCGTGCGAAAATTGAGATAATTTACCGAATTTAAAAAAAAACTAATAAAAACACATAATTTCAACCCAAGTTATTTGACACAAAATCTTAAGTTTAAGTTAAGTAACTCGTCTAAACAAAAGACTTAAGTCAAGTTAAGCCAAGCCAATTGAAAACCGTGACTCAACATTTAAGACATTGACTTAATTTTGGCCAAGTTTGGGTTTAATTGACAGCTTAATTCAATACGTTGAGAACAACTTCATTGACAGTTTTGTTAAATAAGATACAAAATAAACCTTACAGTGTTGGAACATTCATAGATCCAAAGTAAAACAATATTTTACCAATTTACTGGGAATTAGCAATAAAACAGATGAATTTTGTAAACTGTTTAAAACAGCCATATTTATTTAGGAAAGGTAGCAGTTGCCATGCACAAGGGTTGTTTCCTCGTTGTTTGTCATCTTTGATCATTGTTAAAGCTAATTTTATCATTAATAAAACAACCTTCAAAATCACGCAATTTTTTTGAAAAAATATTTTTGAAACTAAACGAAATAATTCAAAACGTCGGAATAAGTAAAACTTATTTCCTGTTTGTTAATTGAGTTAATAATATTCAGAACTAATAAAGCTTTTACTTTGAAACCAGGTGAAATATTTTATGACCTAGTCAATATTTTTCACAGTAAAGGTTGTTGGTTGTAGTTTGTGTGACAATGAAATCTCCAATTGTGGAAACCATTGTTTGTACATTCCAATAGAACAATATCGATTGTTAACACCACAAAGGCACAAACACTGTTGACTGACTAGGACCAGGAATATTGCTCAAACAGCTTATTTTTATTTCCAAGCGTAGTTTTCAAAATAATGAATTATTGTTTCCTAAATTGTTGATTAGCTTTGAATAATTTAAAAGTCAGGTCATTTGGGTTCTGTTTGTTTTGTTTTATTGGTTGTAATGTATAATGCTCTGTATGTATTAATGAGTTTTTTGCAGTTTTAACAGTTTGAAAAATATCTTGGACGTACGTTATTTTTCAAGATGACTTGACTTGGACTTTGTGTAGTTTGAAAATCTCTTAACCTGGGTTAAGATTATTTTGCAAATCAAATGACTTGGACTAAAATACACTTAAAACGACTTGTTTAAAACAGTGGTTTACCGTCCAGTCAAGTTCCGTCTTTTGAATGCTCCTTTGTTGTAGGTTGGGGGAAAACCCGGCTGTGGTAGCGGACACCAACTCATTCATGTTGTAACCGGCTTTCTGGATCGCTTTCCTAAAACATAAAAAACAACAAATAAAACACAAGATTTAAGTCTCGTGTTTTACGCGGTAAACCAAAAATAACGCTGTGCATCACTTTCTGTTAGCTTCGCGTAGATTCTGATGTAAATTCTTCCTAATGTACTATTGAGTTATTACGTATTGTTTCGTAAACCGTTTTTTACTTGTTGTAATTTGTGTCACGACAAAAGGTTTTCTTTAGTCGTAAGACTGCCACCTGATTGTCGTTAAATCAATAATAAAAATAAAAGCACTTCTTGGGTGAAAGTTTTGAACTAGATAATAACTTTCCAGGTTAGTGTTCATTGGTTAACTGAGTGTTTCATAGTTGACTTGAATTATATTACAAATAATAATAATATTTTTTATGCATTTTCATGGCAAATTCAAGACTTTATTAACTCTTGTTGGTACATTTAGCTATCTCCTTTGTATAAAAAAACAACAACATATAATCCGCTTTTCTGTTGGGAAACTTAATAAAATATAAGCAAGGCCTTTAAAGAAGCCATCGCATAACCAACGAAGCTACACAACATATCAAGCTTCAGCCAAAGGTTACAAGCCCTAAGAGATTTCCTCCCCCCACACACAGACACCCCCAGTTTCGACCCAAAGTTCGTCACGCGAAACGTAAAACGTCCCTAAATTCCGTCTAGACGTTTGGTAGCATTTTAAAACGGGCAGAGGCAACAAAAAGCAAGGCCAACATACTCGAGACTCTTTCGTATCAGGATCTCTGTAGGACTGACCCTTCTACCCTGTCCTCTGTGGGTGAGGCACTCGACCAGCGTTGACCAGTCGTTGTGCTGCTTGTGCTGCTTGGGCATGCGCGGCAAGTAGCAGCAATACTCGGGCTCGGCCGAACCGGTCGACGGGGTTCTGCGGCCCGAAAGCCGGCGGGCGAGCTTAACACCGCCTCGAAGTCCGCCGCTGTGTGCTGGCGGCAAAACAGCCGGCGAATTCAGGCTTCTATAAGTCGACGGGAAGGTAACAGCGCTGCGTCGCCGCTCCAGGCGGCTTTGCTTCAGCACCGGACGCTTCTCAGATATGACCGGGTTGCTGCGGCTGCGCTGGTACGTCACCGTTACATCACCGGGCAGTGACGTCACGCGCTGCGTCACAGAGCTGCGCCGTCGGATGTTGAGGTTGTATCCGGGCCCTGGCGGCATTGCGGCAACCTCGTCGCGAGAACTTTGCCGAGTCAGGTTCTTGTGATGATGGTGCGACATGATTAGGCGACGGTCGGGCGTCGTGCTTCGCTGAGCGGACGTGGGGATCGCGTCACGGTCCGGCGAGCGCGTTGGGAAAGACACAAGAGTGGTTCATCTACGTCCTACGACGAAGTGCCGCTTAGTTTAAGGGTTTATTGTTGTTGCGCATTGGTCGCTTGAAGGAAGCCAGCAAATCAAGAAATCATTTATAAGAGCGGTAAACCTATCCTTGTCGGTCGTTGTAATTTGTCTGGTTCACAAGCTGAAAATCAAAGTGATTCTGTATATTTTAATACCGACGAGCTTTTTTACAAGTTTGCTTTATCAGGTCCCAACATATTGAGAAACAAAATATATATCAAAGCCCATTCAGAAGTAGGTAGCATTTGTAAACGTTTTAAATAAATCTTAAGACAATGGCTGGAGGTTTTAGTTAGATGTAGAGGGAATATTAAAGCCCATACAGAAGAACGTAGCTTTTTAAACGTTGTTGATATTCTTACTGCGTCTTACCACAAACTCCAACAATTATGCTTCAAAGTGTATTGCCGGCTCTATGGAGAAAAGACAAAAACGGCTATGTTGAAAAAGATTAAAGAGTTATTCGAAACTTACAAAATGCTACCTATACTACTGCATGCCAGTGCATGGGCTTTCATATTCTCGCTACGTCTTACTATAACCTTCAGCCATTATGCTCCAAAACGAATATATTTGCATCACAGAAGATAAATAGCTGAGTCTTACTCCATCCTACGCTTCCCTCCTTTACGACTTACAATGAACAACGCTTACGTACTATATAATGCACAAGCGAATTTCGGACGCGGAGATTCGAGTAATACCGAGTAGTCTTGCTAGACTGCCGAGTTCGAATGCAAGGTTAAATACTAGACAATTTGCTAACCATATACTGTGGGTTGCTAAACTATATAAAACTTCTATGAGCGGATTGCTGAATATCAAGGTCATTTGAGTTCCGTAAATGGGTGAAATACAGGCTGTAGAGTCGGAACCGGACTCGGGACTCGAAACAAATCGGTACGGTACATTTGGCCGGACTCGGGACTCGGATATCGGGAGTCGGACTCGGGTTGTTTTCCACCGGCTCCGCGGCCCACCACTTTCGTAACACACATCACTTAAGCTGGACATAAAACAAATTCAAAAAGCATTTGAAACCACATAGGGTTTTTCAAAGACTTTCCAAAATACAATCAAACTCAAAGGCACATCAAAAAAGACGTTTAACTTGGTGGCAACCCGGTGACTGGCAGCGTTTAAGGCGCAGTTGCATTAGCAGGGGACGGCTTATTGTGGCATAGTGTGCATCGCCCGTCAATCCACGACTAGAAGGTTACCTTCGGCAAAAGCGAAACGTTGTAACACGGGGAAAATAAAACGTCTCCCTTGTCGAACAAGCGCCGGACGATCTAATATTTAACGTATGAATTATTAAATAGATTTTATGTGACGCGCGCGAACACAGAAGGACGAACGCGAGCGCGGTGCCTTTGTTCCGCACAAAGGGGCATTGTTGAATTTTAGGGGGGGAGTATAGATCAAGCTTGGTTCCTGGGTTTGTTTTCATTACGTTCAGAGGCGTTGGAGGCATTTACATAGCACCGCAACTTTATTTCCTTCTTCTGAATAGCTTTTCACCTAACCTAAAGCATTCCCAGTCGAAATTCCCAACGCTGGGCAAATACACTACGACTTTTCATTACGTTTGGTAAATCTCTGATTTTTACTGTTTGGTAAAGCAAAACGAAATTTTACATTCCCCGGTAAGAATTACCTTTTTTAAGCCTGGCAAATACACTTTCATTGCGTATCGTTAAGCTTTGAGTAAATATTTCGACTGCAGTGCTACGGATAAGGAAGTTTCGTCAAGGCGGGTGCTTTCAAGGTTAGGAAGAACAAAATGTTAAAATCAGTCAAGCATGTCTTTGCCCTCAGTCATTGCAACGATGGTGGACATTAAGGCGTTCCCTATAGGCAGTCTCTTTAAATAACGATGTCCAACTAAAATAATTCGCAGGGCCACAAATTATTTTCTTGTTATCGGACAGTTAACAATACTAAGGCTCGTCTAATATCATTTTTGTAAAAAAAAAATTGTCCTAAAAAAACATGAATTAATTACCTAAAATATTAATTTCGCTTGGGTTATACAGGACATAAAAACTTAGCAATTGTATAAAACAACAATTCGTTACATTTAATTGGCATAAAAAGTGAACTGGTGCGTGTTCTTTGTTCTATGGGAACGCAAGTTTAAAACCAATATACAAACCCAAATTATGAGGACTAAGCATATTTCGGTAAAAACAAATTTCATCATATACTGGTTGATTAAATAAATTCCTACCGTAAGCTATATACTGAACATTTTATCTTTGCAAACAACCAAAAAAGCTATTTGATAAAAATTTGTACCTGGCGAATCTATAACGTACTTTTCTAAAAAAACACAAGCTTTAATCTAAAGTTTTCGTTTATCACTAGGATTGTAACAGAATAACTTAAAACAAATTCTTGCGCTGTCAAGACATTTTAAATCATTCATATTGTAACAAGTAAGATGAACAATTATGCTTAGTTAGCTTGTTAAAATTGTCTTGAGCCGAGTCTTGTGAACATGTTCACGCATAATTCGATTACTTTCGCTAACGAAAATTTCCTAGTGTTTAACCGATCACTGTTGCGTCACAATTGGAATACTTTTGCTTAGCACATTTAGCAAAGTCTTCAACAAATATAAAATGCCAATAATTTAAAGGTTTTAAGCAACAATTTGCAAATGTCTTACAAACGACAAGCACATGAAAAGTACGAGACAACTAGTTCATCAAACACTGATTCACAAGAATATTTAAATGACCAAGTATTCCGCTAAGCATAGTTTGCAAAGTCTCCAATAAAGACTAATTGTCAAAATTTAAAGGCCTTGAGTAATAATCCGTAAATAACTAACAAACAACTGCATATTAACCGTTGTCATTTACGTAAAAAATTTCAAAAAAAGGCTATATGCTTAAAAATTACAACTCATATTGACCATTTGCTGATCTGAAAATATTTGTAGGAGACAACTATGTAAAAAAAATGTTTGCTTTTGTGTGAAGCTTTTCTAGGGTGTAGTAAGTAGTAACCTTCTTCTAGTTTAACTTTCCAAAAATATGCCACTCAAACGTCATATGATAATAATCTTTATAAACATTCAAAAACAACAACCACCGTCTTTGCTCGTTATGGCCAACCATAAACTTCACTGTATATCGTCATAGACCTAACAAAACAACAGAACGAAACAATCCAAATCTAAAATCATGAGCAGAAGCAGCAGCAGCAGCAGCAGCACCATACAATAAGCCTTGCATAAGTACGTCGTCCGGCCATTCACGCACGCGCCAGTCGCTTTCGATTGCACAACAATGTGCAGCAGCAAATTCAACTGGTATTTTTATCCACAATGGCGCAAATGCGACTCGAGCATTCGCACATCGATGACAACAACGACCCATCTTCATCTATAAGCGGTATTTTGTCGCGCCATAGAATCACGTTCGAAAACGAGCAAGGCAAACCGCACATGCCGTGGCGCTGGTCGAGAAGCTTTGTGACGTAACACGACGTCACAGCAACGCGCCCGCCCTTCCTGACGTTCCGCGGGCTTCGCAGGCGGACGGCGTTTTAACTTGACGGTTGAACTTGAACACAAAAGTTCTGTTTGAATCGTTTGGTTCGCCGACTGCTGTATATAGTTTACGTGCTTGGATTTTGCTGCAATGGTGTCATTCTTTTATCTCTACTATTACCATATTTGTGTTTTGTTCACTTAACAAAAAGTTCAGTGAAGTGAATTGCAGCAATTTGTAACCCTTTTCCGACTGCAGTATATTTCAAGACGTTAATTTGTTTTTTTGACAATTAATAATAAGGAAGATTGCTCTAAAATTTATACCAACGGAGATGTAATAGGAAGACATGGCCAATTTGAATTGAATTCGAACTTATCAATGCTACAAAATACCACATACGAGTACAACAACTATGATCTATCCCTTCAAAAGTGGTCCGTTTGATCGCCTTAACGTCACTCGTATCACACTACATCGGAATCAGTTTGACTAATTAACGATTTTCATGCAAACATGGCGAGGTTAGAAAAACAATAGCCTTTGGTACGGTTCGAACTCACGACCTCGGCCTTACCGGGAATTTCGCTTTACCAACTGAGCTACACAGGCTCAGAGGAAAGCGAGTCGAAAAACAACCATACCACCGTTGCCTGCTGCATCCTGTTCGTAAAACTAGCCTGCGGTGGGATTCGAACTCAAGACCTCAGCCATGCCGGGACCAGCGCTTGAGCTACGCAGGCTAAAAAAGGGGAGAAAGTCGAGAAACAACCATGAACGCCCGCTGCAATGATGGCATGGTTTTATTTATGCCTTTGTCTTGTGTTTTGTTCACTAACAAAACGTTCAGTAATTCGCTGTCGCACTTAGGTTTAGCATTTATTTCGCCGCGTAAAAATGTTAAAAGGCGGTGTTTAGTTCAGTGATTTCAAAAATGTGTGGCGCGACACACTAGTGTGCCTCGAAAAATTGTCAAGTGTACCGCCAAACTTAGCATCTGTATTACAAATAGGCATACACGCAATCATTGACTTGAAATAGACTCAAGTATTGAGACATTTAAATCTAATTTGTCGTGTGTTAAGGGCGATTGTAAATTTACTCTATTATTCTTTTGTTATTAAAAGTTTACCGAGAAATATTTAAGATATTTTTAGTGTGCCGCGAGCCAAAAACAGTTCGAGGACCACTGGTTTAAATGCAAGGCGAGTTGATTCAGTCAAAACGGCTGCATCGCGTAAGTAGTCTTTCAGGTACACAACAAGGAGTTAATTTGTTGTTCTACATCCACAAGCCTAAACTATTTTGCGAGCCACTCTTGTTTTGGACTTCAGCAGCGCAATAGCCAATAAAAATTGTAAAGACACATTGTTGAATACATTATTGCACGAATCTTTAATGAAGCTTAATAATGAACGTAAAATCCTAAAAGATCGAGTCAATCAACATAATCGTAAAAAAGACGTTGCGATACCGACTTGTATCATTATTGGGTTTTATTAAGTTGATTCCGATGTACTCGAACTTTCTGACTTCGACAATCATTATTAAGCTGCATCATTAAACAAATGACTAAAACCAAGATAAAGCCAAAGCAAAAAAACTGCAAATAAAATGCCCTCAAGTCGTCTAAGAATATTGTGTTGACGGCATCCCCTTGCAGCCGTAATTTCGAAACGTTTCTGCTCTAACAAAGGCCTGAATGCTGAAGTGTCGCGTGTGCCGCAGGTCTGGAACCTTTTTCCAACAAAAAGCACAGACTTTTTTTCATCCCTCAAAACTAAACATAGGAAGCCCCATCTCATGAAACAGCAATAATTACTATTGATTTTTCACGTGAAAACACGAGGCAACAAATCTCGTTCTGTCAAGAAGTGACAGGAAGTCTGGTAATAACAGGACGATCGCTGCCAACCGATCAATAAGCTGTTCCCTTTCTGTCTGATAGGGTTCATCTTTGAACAAACGAGAACGAGAAAAAAAAATGCCGCTCTTTAAACATGTTCATCTACTTTCAGCGAAAAACAACGACTAGAAATCTTTATAGAGTGAATATTAAAGCTCATGCATAAGTAGGTAGAATTTTGTGAACGTTTTGAATAAATCTCAAGATAATGGTTGGAAGTTGTTGTTAGATGTAGAATGAATATCAAAGCCCATGTAGAAGTAGGCAACATTTTTTGAACGTTTCGAATACATCTTTATGGATTTTTCTCACAGGACCATGTTAAAACAATACATATATATTCGCAATGCTCACAAAATGCTACGTACTCTATGGGCTTTTATATTTATCCTATAATTCTTTGTAAAGATTTTATGTTTGCATCCATTAGATTTCAACTGTCGGACAATTTGTAGCAGTCAAAAAAATTTGCCACAAAAACAAGTCTTACTACAACCTTCAGCATTATGCTCGCAAAGTACAAACCAACAAATTCTCAGTTTTGGGGCAAAAATCGTTAAAACCAAAGCTGAACTCGGCGGCATTCTGAACAGTGCTCAGGCAACTTTTTACATTCACGTTTTGCTGTGAATCTATCCGTTCCACGTCAATAGAGGCCTTTGGGGCGAGTCTATACCACGACGGGCATTGTCCACGCTTTGGGCGAGGGTATCACTTGTCAGGCGAGAGGCCTTCATTATGCGCTCAGAGGGTAAAGACACGTAAATAGTCCGGTAAGACACGTAAACACTATCTCTACGCCTGGGCACCTCTCCATTTTCCGCGTTCGCTTTTGCAGAGTTAAAATGACTAAATCACTTGACTGTTGACTAAAGTTAATTACTTGACTGTTGCAATGACCTAAGTCAGTGGCTTGACTGTTGCGATGACTTAAGTCAGTGACCGTTTTTTTACATACATAAAAGGGTTGTGGTATGTCTTAAATATATCACTAGTCAACAAAGCCAAACTTTAAAAACATAATAGACTCCGATACGCTAGTCGTCAACTGAATACAGCATACACTTCTTCCGTACAGCAGATTACTGAAACAGATAGTTAGCCTTTGGAGGATAATGCCTGGAGGTTGTAGTAAGACGTAGCAAGAATATCAAAGCCCATACAGAAGTAGGTAGCATTTTGAACGTTTCGAATAACTCTCTATTAATTTTCAACATAGTGAGAAGGCACTGGTCTTTCATATATATATATATATATATATATATACTGCTGAGGCAGACAGCTGAAAAGAATAGATAGTCGTTAGTCTTTGTAAGCAGTCGTTGCGGCCTAATAAAATTTCTCAGAGCTCGCCAAAGCGAAACCTAATAAAAAATAACCTTTGTACACAAAATCCTCGGAAAATACTGGCACCCCACTTCACACAAATAATTACAAATGCCACCGCCGAAGCAACTATTGTATACGTTGCCTTAAAGGCCAACGGAAGAATTTTATAATTGAAACCAGAAGAAGGAAAACAAGTGGCTTGCTAAAGGTTAAGTTGTGCCACTTGAGCGTTGTGAAAGAGCAATGCTCTCGAAATAGCTTCCGCTCGTTAAAATACCGCTCGTTATCGCTTTTATCACGACACCAATCGAAAAGAAGATCTTGCAATTGCTTTAGCGAATTCAAACTTAATACCACAGGTATGTAGCAGTAAGGAAACCTCATTTTTTGTATTTGGTTTTGTTATAAAGTGAGCTTAAAGGCAAATCTGAACCCAACATCGCCATTTAAACGAAAACTAAAAAATTTGGCATGAAAGTTCAAACTGTTAGCAGGATACTTCTATATGGGCTTTGGTATTTATTATACGTTTTACTACAACGTCCAGCCACTGTATTAAGATTTATTTGAAGTTTTGCAAGTGTTACCTACTTGTTTATGTGCTTTAAGATTCATCCTAAATCCTTCGTACGTTTTTAAATTTACATTAATAAGATTTTCACAATTTCGCAGTCGAAAAGTGGCAAGAGAACCTGCCGAAAATTTCGTTAAAGACTTTAGTTTTGGCGTCGATAAGGTTCGAACTCTCGACCTTGGCATTCCTGGCAGAAGTTTCACAAGATATGCAAAGCTTCCAGCGCCAAAAAAGAAATCAAATCAGCCGAGGGACGCATTTCGCAAAATATAGCTGAAACGTCTGCCAATTTTGTAAGTAGGCATTCGGAAGAAGGTGATTAAGACCACGCCAAGAAACCAAGAAAGTTTCCAAATGAGTTTTCCAAATTACAAACTGTTTTATGTTCGCGTTTGAACTTAAAAATATTGGCAAACTTTACTGAGATTTGGGTAGACTATGCACGGATCTGTAATGTAGCAAATGATAATGAATTGCAAAGCCAAAAAGGTCGCGTAGATCGACATCATCTTGATTAAGAAGTTTCGATACGAACTTGCATCATCTTTAGTGAATGTAAATGAGAAATAAATCTAAGCATCACTAATAAAAGGTGGGACGCAATTATCAATTATCTTGAAAAAAGCCGATTTGGGGTTTAATCCAGTCGATCTTAACTTTTTAAGCTTACGCCGCCCTTAATTAACCAAAAAACAGATTGCTGTGCACTTAACAAAACAAATGCTTTAAAAAATGTGAAAATTTCTAACTTTTGAAGCTTACTACAAGACAAGGAAATGGGTAAATAGCAAGATAATGTAGCTAATGAAATGAATCGTGTTCATTCATGACTTACACTGCTTATCCCATGCCTATTTCTAATTAGTATATAAATGGGCGTAGGCTATATTTATGGAATCCAAAATCATTAGCAGTACGTTTGTGCGTCGATTACTGTTCGCTGACGAGTCTATATAATAAACAATAAAACTAAAGTTTAAAAACCCGAATGACGATTCCAGTTTGGGTGAAAGATATATTCCTTTTAAAAATGCCTGACCCTGGTTTCACTCGGGTTTTTAAACTTTGCGTTTTCTGGTTTATTTCTCTAATTAGAATAAGTTATTTTAACTTAGAAGATCTCTAATGACAAGAAGTTTGCGAATGACAAGTCAAGTTTTTTGTTCGAAATTACACATTCGCAACCCGCACGATTGGTGTAAGGCCGTTTTACGACAAAACTACGCGACACGCCAAACAACGTTAACCGGTTTAACCCAATCCCTCGCAGTTTTATCAGTTCATAAAAGTTTACAGCTGAACAGAAAGGAATGACTTGAATGACCCGAAGCGTTCCACCATTTTTCACTCGTAGCGTCGCCTGTAAAAAGCTATTTGTGAGTAACAGTAGTTCAAACTGGATGTTGGAACATGCGAAGCATGTTTTGAACACAATCTTAAAATAGACTTGATGCTATACGTAGTATAGTTGGCGCATCGAAGCTTATATGTGGCAAACTATATCGGCACACTACTTCAAATTACTCTTGAATGACGCAGGTGCATTTTGTGCCCAATTTAAAACACACTTCCAATCTCGTTATGCTGATAATTCGAAATGATGGGCGACATTACCCGGCCGGTTTACTTGCAATAACCCAACGTTAAAAATATATAAAATTGGTTGGCAATTGGAACTTAAAAAAAACAAGTCGATAATGTTCTACTTTCTGACAGGTAGTCCAAAAATCTCCGCAAACTTAAGTTTTATGTTGTCAGTAAAATAACCTTGTATTGAAAAATCACTTTGATGAAAATCAACCTTAAGCTCCCTTTAACACAAGCATATAAAAAAAAATTATAGCAGAGTGTAGCTTTATAAAGCGACACCTGTCATTCAAATACCGACGGTTAGAACGTTTGATTTCGATGATTACAGAAGTACACTTTAACATTAGCAACATACTTAAATTCAACGCCAAACAATAGAACTTGAACATTTCAAAGTAACCCCATGCTTCTGTGGGGTTCAAATATTTCGAGACTGCGCTAATATTCAATTTGCGCGATGAACAATAAATACGGCGAGGTGACCATAAGGAATAAAAGTGAGGTGAATAAAAGCCCTCTCGTTAATCACTCTAAAATTAGCGACGAAGCGCATTAATACAGTAGATAATTACAATCACTATAGGACCCATAGTATATCAACCGAGAAATATTTTAATGCAGTTAACGTATATTGGGCAGTAGTTCACAAAGCTAAGTTGTTAAGATTGGTTCTGGGAGAAAACTGTGGGTTAAATACGAAGCCATGGCTCATATTTATAATTCGCATTAAAACTAAGATTTCTTAAGTTTTGTTCGCTTACAAAAAGTTCACTGTGTCGCCCAAAAGCTTCGCTGTCAAACTTATACGCTTAGTAGTTTGATCGCCGCGAAAAACCGTTGAGAAACACTGAATTTTTATTGGGGGCGCCAAACATTATTAAAAAAATCGGGCTACAATAATGTTAGATCCCACACCCCGCTTTACCTTGGAAAGACATTTTGTAGTCCAAACATTGCGATGAAATCCGTGCTGAAAGTCAGCCAAGTGCAACAGTTGAAAGACAGTCACTGGCTTAACCTCAAGTAGAAAATATCACGAAGTTTCCCGAAAGATCCAAACAAAAAATCATCGAAACCAAAGAAAGGCGCCATTTTAGAGTTTTTTGTCAATCGTTCTTCACTTTATGCAGCTCGAAAGGCACAAATGACAAGTAGCTATCAGAAAGAATCGTTCTTGCGTTTTTGAACACCACGGTGAATGCCATATACATATATACAAGGAAAACTTTGCTGCCTAACTAATGTGTGATAACACGGCGCTCGCTTTTTTTCTTGTTTCGACAACACAGCGCGCAACCGAGTTCATCTTTGGGCGGAAATACGCAAGATGTAATTACATATTTACCTGATGAAACCAGGTTTAGGCTACAACAGAAATCGTCTGACGTTTGGTCGCGGCTTAAACAGTTATCCGTCGCAATAAAAATTAATACCCAATTTCACCCATTTCAGTTCAACAGCTGTGATCTGGCCCCTCGTAAGCTGCTTTTTGACAAACGATTACGGCTTACGTATCATTAGTACACCAAAAAGCCATTGCAGACTCAACGAATCCGTCGATAATTAACAATTAATGCAAGTAAGGCAGGCTAGAAAAACAACTAGCCTGAAGTGAGGTTCAAACTTACGACCTACGGCCATACCGGGACCGTCACTCTATCAACTTCAGTTACAAATTTTCAACATACATGTTGAAAATGAATAAAGAGATATTCAAAACGTTTAAAATGTTACCTACTTTTGTATAGGCTTTGTAATTCTTACTACACGTCTTATTAATACCTCAATCCATTCTGCTCCAAAATCAGTTTGTTTTGATGCTATAATGTTTAATCGTGAAGTTTCTGTGTTGAAAGTCTTGCATAAACGAAAGTAAGAGTGAAAGTGCCATTTAAATCGACATTTTTCAAAATTGAGTAGCATAACTGGCCGGAGGGCTCAAAATTTGCACATCGGTCGTTTAAGGTTGCTTCATTTTAAAGTCTCTAACGGTGTCGGTGTCTTCCAAGCGAAGATATTTTGTTGTATGTTTAATGGAAAACTTACGAGTGTTTAAAGCGGTGGTTCCCAACCTTTTTCATACTGCGGGTGCTTTTTCTCTTTCTTGAAATTATAGCTAGCCCCATACTTTTAAAACAAGAAACATTAATACAATAACGATGTGGTAAAAAACTTTAATATTCGAACTAGTACTTCTGCAAACTACTCATTGTGCATAAGCTTTAAAAAGTCACAAATATCAATGAAAATAAGGTGGTTAAGCTAAAATACATAGGGAAATAAATTTAAAATACTAAGTTATTTTTTCTTGGCAGATCTCAGTTTGAGAACAGGAAATTTTCGACTCTAAGGCACATAAAGGGTGTTATATTTTCACGTTTGTGCTACAGACCTTTGACTGGGTGCAATATTTATGTGTGTTTATCATTTCATACATCCAATGTTCATACATTTTAAACGCGGACGTTACGCTTGGATTAGAAATAATTTAGAATTGGATTGCATTGATTGTAAAACTCTAATTAAGAAACCCCTCGTCGTTTTACCTTTTGAATTACCATTCAAAAATCTGTTTTTTAGAAACTTTTGCTTAACCTTTTAGTGCAGCAACGGTTTAAAAATATCGATAAAAAACGTCAAAAAAAAAGATTTATTTTAAATTGAAACAGGGGTTAATGGAAATATTTAACTAAACTTTATGATCATCGTCGAATGTCAACAAAGTAGAAAAAATGAAAAGATAAAAAGTACAAACCAGTGTACCGCAAACAGGCGTGTAAACGAGTAGAATATTAGCAAGGTATAGACCAGGATTTCTCAACTTTTTATCCCAAAATACAAGGTATAACTTCGAATCTTTGCGACACAATTTTCTTCATTAAACATGTTGTAAGTGAACATATCATATGAAATTAGCATTAACAAGTACGATTTTAAAACCTAATCATGTCCTCGTATGGCTTGTGCCATTTTTTTAATTTGGAGAAATCTTGCTTATAACCAATCACAATAAATTTAACCACATAAAAAGCTACAGCAGTTAACTACCCAACCAGATCAAACGGCAACACAGTTTCAAGTCGCAACCCATGGGTTGAGAAACACTGCCTTAGACCAAAGTGACGCTGAGTTGCCAGCACACAGTAATTTGCGCATCGATCTCGAGGCCACACACATTACAGGCTACATGGGTGCTATGAAAACGCGAATGTTCTATTTAATAGTTCAATACACAAAGTTGTAAACCATAATTGAACGATGTTAAGCGCATTTTCTGTTTGGTATTTACTCAAGCTGTAACTAATCAAGTTTCGCATCTATTACAAACAAAAAACGCACCACCAATTAACAAACAAAATTAGAATTAGAGTTATGAGCATATTGTTCTAACTCGTTGAACTAAACCATGCTGTAAAATTGACTGCATTGCTAAAAACTCGTTATAAGAAAAACATTTAACCGTGAATTAGACCAGAATTAAAGTTAGAGCCGCCAGTAATTTACATCAGATTGAATTTAGCAGAATAGCGCTCCAAACCAGAAACTAAAATTCTCCAAGTATCACCCTTCCAAGAACAGAAACCAAGCACTCGAAAGCGTTGGACCTACCTACATAGTGGACACACACGTATTTTTCACCTGGCTTACTCTGACTAGGAATATCGTGGGCTTCCAAATGTCACTGGCCTCTTCATTTAAGCGCTAGCGCTAATGAGGCGTTGAATGCTGTGCGCAGTGTACTGACGCCGATGTTACGCCTTACGCTGCTGCATCGCACGACTAACAGGGCGTTTGATGCAGTTGTTTTATTGTGAAAAGTAACCCGGAACACTAGGGAAATGTAGTTGGCGTTATTTTACTTAAATTTCAAAACACGATGACCATGCTTGAAATAGTAAGGCTATCAATAAATAACTTCCGAATTACATCAAAGAGCAACTAAACTCAAGGGTTAAAGGTTCGAAAAAAGCTACGATCACCTTTACTTCTGAAATACCCCAAAATGCTCTGAACATCGCGTAAAATAACCAAGGCATTTAAAAAAACAAGCGAAATATTAAAAAAAAAAAAAAAATAAAACGAAATATAACCAGAAAAACTCTATACAACAAGTAAAATAATTTTCTCTTAATTTACATTCTTACATTATTTATAAGATACATTCTTCTAATAGCTTTTATTTAATTATTAAAAACATCTTCAATATTTCAAGAGTGTGAAGAAAACTCTAACTGCCTACAACAACTTTAACGACAACAATAAGTTTCGAGCTAAACAAAGATAGACCCAAGATACATTCTTCCAACAGCCAGTAACTTGGGTACACTCTACACAGCGTCGTGTAGAGTCTACAAGGATCTGTAATGTAGCTGGATAATGGATTACCGAGCCAAAAATGTCGAGTAGATCGACATCATTTTGATTAAGACGTTTCGATACGAACTTGTATCATCTCCAGTTAATGTGACAAGCCAAATATTTCGAGTAAAATGTTATTAACTGAAGATGGTGATATAAGTTTGTATCGAAACTTCTTAATAATCAAGATGATGTCGACCTACTCGACATTTTTGGCTTTGCAATTCAATATCAAGCCTGTAATTTCATCGGTAAAGTTACCAATCTGAGCTCACATCAACCTCTAACCGCCTACAAGACATTTTCGGTTAAACTACCGAGTCTCGAGCTAATTGCTACATCCGGGCAAAAAAACAACCACGAAAATTGACCCGAAGGCAGTTTTCGAACGTAATAACACGAACCTAAACTTTCGCACTTAAGCATTTGGACGCGCACAGGCCTAAACACACGACACGCGTCGTTAAGGATGCGTCTCCGGCAAAGCGCGCTTCGTCAAATGACTCAGTTTTTGGACGCGATTGCCTTTTATTTGGGATCCAGCGATGCGAGAAAGGCGAAATGTTTTCGAAGAAATCCGCGCGACATTTTCGTGCCGTGTTTTACGAACTTTTGAAAACTTTGGTGCCGCAAAAAAAAACAGTTTAAGAACCGTTGCTGAACAGGGTCTAAAAATCAGCAAAAAACAGGAGCTTTCTTTTTCTGATTTTCTTACACTTCAATAAAGTGTTTTTCTAAGATCACAAGAAAATGTATAGACGTAAAAACAAAATTGAAGCCCCTTAAAACTGCCGTGTATTCCGATTGAAAAGAGTTCATAAAATGATTATAGGTCTAAAACCCCCCAAAAGATATAGAAATATCCGCGAGCCAACGTGTGTTTTTCGCACGTCGCGGCCTGTTTTGTGACGTCACAACTTAGAGAGCGTGACGCCATAACGACAAGAAGGAAACACGATTCCGTGAAGCGAATACCTTATAATGAGTTGAAAGATCTGACATTCGGGGGATAATCTGTCAGAAGCCAATTGAATTGATGAATCGATAAAAACACTGGTCGAGTTACTGATATATTTATAACAGGGGTGGCAAACGTTTTTGTTTCTATGCATCTATTTTATTCGCTTCTTGTTTAAGTTCGTCTACTTTCAGCTGAGCAACACCAGTGTTGAAAAGAAGTAATTTTAAAGTTTCTTGGGTTCCGGTCAAGTCATTCAAAAAATAACTTAAGTCAAAGTCGATTCTTTTGCAAAATCAACAAGTCCCAGTTCAACTTTTCACCTTTTGTCTTTTAGCTCTTGAAACGTTTCACCGTTTTAGTCGTTTTTCTTTTTTTTTTGATTTCAAGCATTTTAAATCTGTGTGTTGCTTTACTTGTGGATTTTATTCTCCAAATGAGCTTTTCTTTCGACATTGCCACCAAATTTATTTATCTTTGATGGGCAACATGACTCGATGACCGTAAGGTATTCAACAAATAACCGTAATCAATGTGGCGAAACATACATGTTTTGCCGTTTAAATGGGATTTCAAATAACCGAACTAGCCAATAAAAGGCAAGCCTGGCCAATTGACAAAGGTGAATTATTACGGCCGGGGCATTTTTCCTGTATATACAGTCAAGGGCACATTTACCGCACAAGCGCGGTTGTATTGTCAGACCTACACCGCAGTTATACTGGCTCCTTTCCACGCGTTACGCTTTTTATTTCGAAATGATTGACCATCAAGAAAAAGCAAATAAAGATAAAGAATCAATACGAAAGGCTTGACAGCATATTTAAGTAGCAATTAGTTGAAAGTGGATTGAAACGATTTGTGTCGTTCACACATTACTATCAAACGACATTGGCCTTTCAACTAGAAAACAGTCAAGAATCTAACCTTGGGAATAATGAGAATAATACAGTACATGCTCGTGGCCCCTTAATACTATACTGTGACCCCCAGGGGGAAGCTACCGTTAAGAAACCTTCTTCTAGACACTTTTGGCGCCACAGACGCCGACAAAACGCTGTTTCAGCTTCTTGCAAAATCACGCATCAACATGATCACGGAGTACTTAACCCAAAAGGCAAAGAGGATTATAACCTTACGCCAGCCTCAGTAGAATTACACTTGCATTCGTTTCCCAAAACTTCACATAAGAACTGAAAGCGCCTCACGCAGAAAAAAGTCTTTGCGAACCACTAGTTCAGCGGTTCTTAACCTTTTTACTTGCTGCACCCTTCACCAACCAATTCTCGCACCCTTTTCAAATCACCAACCAATTCTCGCACCCTTTTCAAATCACCGACCAATTCTCGCACCCTTTTCAAATCACCAACCAATTTTGCACCGCTTTCAAATCAACAAACAGTTTTCGCACCCCTTTCAAATAACCAACCAATTCTTGCACCCCTTTCAAATAACCAACCAACTCTCGCACCCTTTCCAAATCACCGACCAATTCCCGCACCCCTTTTAAATCACCAAGTAATTCTCGCACTCCTTTCAAATCACCAACCAATTTTGCACGGCTTTAAAATCATCAACAGTTTTCGCACCCCTTTCAAATCACCAATCAATTCTTGCGCCCCTTTTAGAATTGCTTACATAACAAAACCATCGTACCTTTATTTTTATGCAAGTAACTGATAACACAGTAACCCAATACCAAAATGTGAGCTAGTTTTACATTAAACTAAGCAAATAAATAAATTACAGTACTACATTTTCTGTGTCAGATTCAGCATCCCCGTACCCCTTGGGGGTACGAGAACCCCTGGCTAAGAAACCCTGCCCTAGTGAGTAATGCTATACGCGTACCACACAGGTAAACAAAAACAACACAGATCTAGTCTTAAGTGCGTCGCAAAAAACACGGCTTAATACAGCTGCTGACTTCTAAATACACGGATTTTCCTAGGCTGAAACCCGGCCATACGTATCGCCACTGTAGAGCGTCGTGTTATGTACCTAGGCTATCTTATTTTTGATCTGTGCGTACTGAACCCTCGTTGTGTGCTTAGCCCCTCTGTTTCTCACGCGCTCTATCGCTCTTGTGACGTCGATAAAAGGCCCTTGTGTCGTCACACGGCCGCGGTCGCGCGCGATCTTTTTTTCGCCTACCAGAGACCCGGCCCACCGACCGCATTGTGACGTCACAGGAGAACGCGCGGCGTCCACGAAACACGGCGAAGGGTCGTGTTTGTAAATAAGGAAGCACGTGGTATTTATAGGCGCATCGATAAAAGGTACCTTTGTGTTATTTTTAGTTTTTTCCTTACTTTATTTATCCAATAAATTTTCCTGCTCACGTTCACTTTTCCATCTTGATTTATTAAAAAATTACAATTCTATTACTTTAATTTTTTGTAATTAATTATTTGTTTTTTATTTATGAAAAAAGGCTTTACACATTGGTTAAACCGCATAGTTGCTTTACTACAGTTATTGTCAACCCTTAAGTCGCGATCCAAATTTGTTTCGACGTTTAATTTGGCTGGGTTGCCGGCTGCAGTAATTTCACATGCCTAGATTTAATGAGACTGGTTCTCAGAAAGATTTCTCTAAACTTTAGAAAATTGGGGAATCAATAAGAAGACGTGGATCATATTCATTATATTTGAAGTGACCGATGTTAATGTCTTATGTCTCGTTGGCTTACCAAAAGTTAAAAATATTTATACATTGAAGAAACAGAACTGAAAAAGTATGTGAGCGCGATATATCTTTTATATAAATACCTTTTGTATAGATATTGAAAATGAATAAAGATTTATTCGAAACGTTCAAAATGCAACCTACTTCTGTATGGGCTTTGATCTTCTTACTACGTCTAACTACAACCTAAAGTCATTTTCCTAATGTTTATTTGAAACGTTCAAACTGCTGTTTACATCTTTATTATTCTTACAATGTCTAACTAAAGACTCCAACTATCATGCTCCAAGCCTTTCATATATATTGAACGGACGGGAGAGTGAAAATAAATCGCAAGCCAAAGCCCCCAAGCTTTTCTCAGTAGCCTGATGTACGTCAAAGCAGTCGGCGACAAGTGAAGTGTCCGGGCACACGTGTGTGTTATTTCAGGCAGCGGCGACCCACACAAGGAGCTCCACTTGTACTTAGGGTAATCCCCGCGCGCGGTACACGTCACGACACAATAACATCACGTCAAACGAAAAACTTTGGCGGCGTTTTGATTTGAGCGAAAGAATTCGGTTTCGGAGAATTCCGAGTATTTTGGGGATGAGAATTTCGCGCCGACTCATGTACGACAAACTTTAAGGCAGGTTTTCTTTTCAAGCGACCGGTAAAGAGTTTTTATTGCCGCTTACACAGACTTGATATTCTCTTGGTATAACAGATATTCTTTTCCATATGTAACGAAGTATAGGCTATGTACCATGCCATACACATGGACAAAATTAAGATCCTCCTAATGTTACACCGAAAAGCCTTCGCAGACTCACCGAATCTGTCCACCAATGCAAAGCAAGGCAGGCTACAAAAACAAGTGGCTTGCAGTGAGATTCGAACTCACGAAGTCCGGTTAAACCACCGTCGCTCTACCAACTGAGCTAAACGGACTCAAAGGGGAGCAAGTCGAGATACAACCACCGTTGCCTGCTGCATTCTGTTTTTTAAACTATTGTGGACCTCGGCCGTCGCTCTACCAGCTCGGCTCGAAAGAATTCGGTTTCAGCGAATTTCGGGTATTTTGGGGGGGGGGAGAAATTTGCTTGGCTTGTATGCGACAAATTTTTGAGCAGGTTTTGTTTTTCAAGTGACCGCAAAGAGGTTTTTATTGCCGCTTACAAAGATTTACGGACAATTCTTTGCCGTATCTACGGAAGTCGGCTATGGAGTACACCGCCATACACATGGACAGAATTAACATCACCCTAAAGTTACACCGATATATTGGTGAAGGTAAAAATTTCATTTTCGAGGGCGCGATGAGACGGAATACTAGAAACAAACAAAAATATAGTTTGGGGGGGCCATGTCCAAGTGTGCCCCTGGACCCCCCTTGTAAATAACCCAATTTTACCGAAAACTTCGTTTAATGTTCGTACTCAAGTCTAGTCAAGTCATTTCGAGCAAAATCTGCAAAATCTAATACTCAAACCAAGTGCAAAAAAAATTTTCTCGTACTCTTTTAAAACTTTTTATTTACAACTTAACTTTTCTTTATTTAACTAACACATATCTTAATGTTGTATTGATTTTGGCAAGAATTGTTTTAAATTTGTTATTTAAAACGTGGAATCTACAAACTTGCAACGAAACAACTCATAAAACACTACTTCTGAAAAAAAAGTAAGTTAATCCAAACTTCAAAAATTTTAACTTTTTAGTCTAATCCAAAGTCATTAGGTGCACTTAATACAAGTAAATGACTTCAGGCATTACAACAGTACCTAGACCTGGTATTATAATGTAGACCTACAACAGCAAGAATATACAACTGCCTGCTGTATCTGGTAATGCTGCGTTAAAAAATACAATAATAACATGCAAACACATCAGACGGCAATTTCTTGGAAAAACAAGGCAGAGCAGAACACGCAGTCTGCTGCAGCAACAACACGCCACAACACAACACAAGAATCTGCCCGTTTTAGCTGAAAGTAATAACGCTGTCAGCTGAGCAGCAGAAAACCGACCGAGAAATGGCACTTCCTCTGTGAAGGCGGCAAAGGCTACGTACCTTCGGTGTTGTGTTGATTGACGAGCTGCTAGTTACTGTACAAACAGGTGCTGGAAATGTCTGCGCTATGGGTCAATCACGCATTAGCAAGTGCCACTAGCTCATCATTTAAATTTAGCCAGTTTGCCCAAGAGGGTGGTGGTGCTGCATATTTATGGTTTGCTTTACCAAATGGTTCTAGAAATGTCCACGCTATGTGTTAATCTCGCCTGAATAAAAGTGTTTCTACTAAACATTTGCTTTATAAAAGTGAGCTATTTAACCCAATTTTAGCACGCAAAGTGATTAGATTGCTTCATGTTGTTTGTTTTGTTATTTGTAGTAGAATAATTGCTCATAATAATCGAACTAGTTTACAAATTTGTAATAGTTTATTGTTTATCTTTATACCAGTTATTTAACTTGAAGTTGACTTGCTATCAAATGACTTGGACTTGACTTGGGCAACTAATGACTAGGACTGGGACTTGACAAATCGCATTAAATAAGGAACGATCGGAGCGGATATCCGAATCCACATGCTAGTATCGGTAATATTTCCAATCTAAGGTGATATCGCTGCCCGCCAAAGTACATTTCCAATCGCTATTGGCGATCTATGCAGCGTTTTCTCCCTGAATGGTTAATTTATTTGAAAAACAGTAAATCTAGCAATCGAAGTTAACTAGGATTTCATCTAGCAGCAAATTATGGCATCCTAGACAACACCACCTTTGTAATTTTCATTTTTGCTTGTTTGACGATAGTAATGACGTCATTTGGCATCGGACCAGATGGCCTTACTGGCCCAAAATATCGGGTAACGTTATCGGAACAAAATACAAAGTATCGGACATTCTGACTGCTGCCCAAAATATCGGGTTACGGACCAAAAACAAGCATAACCTTGTTCAGAGATGACGTCCTAAATTGTCGTCATAAAAAAGCCAGACCTAAGAAACGTGCTGGTTTCGGTCGAACAAATGTGAAGCTTAAAAAAATCTTATTACATTTAAGGAGGCGACACGAAGCCTCATTATTTTCAATTAAACTTGATTCATAAAAAAATTATTCCGCTTTAAAATAATAAACAAGATTTTAACTAGATCTTGGTGGGCCCCGTAAAAGCAATCGACGGGGCCCTGTTCAAAAATCCCTGATATAAAGTATAACACTTTAAAAAAACGCCAAAGAAAACTCAAAATGCTATTAATTCCCTGGTTTGGTCGCCCCGTGCACTATATAGTGTCGGTGTGACAATATGCTAGGCCGAATCGATGTTGATTAAATGCACAAATCGTCTGATAATGACGCGAAGAGGTCGAAATCGATCGGTGGACTTTGGTTCTAGGTGCTGTGGCGATTGTTTACCGAATATGGCCGATGTCACTTGTCGTTTTCCGTTTTTTACTTGTCTTTTTGGCTACATAGTAACAAATCGCAACTATGGGGATTTTTAAAACTTTCAGTCTTATATATATGCTAGATATTTTCGGTGAAAGTAAGAATGTCCGACGCCCAATGCTTCATTCGGGTTGCGATACCCGCTATTTGTGCACAACTTATAGATCCAATACTTTGTATTTTTCCCCATTACCGATACCGATATTTATAGCAAGAAGTAGGGCCGCGCGATGTGATACGAAAATAACGTCGAAGACAGCCACTTAAGCTCCACAAATTGTTGTAACGCCCCTATGTTACACTCGTTAACCAGAGGGTGGATTTAGAATGCCCGATTGGGAGGCGGCATTACAACTTTAAAATATGACGTTATGAAAACGTAAAACAAGTAACTTTTAAATACATTTAGCTAATATATGTTAAGGGCTCATAAGAATCCATGCGTTGTAACAAGAAGAAATTAGTCTTCAAAAATTGATTTAAAGTTTTTTGAATAAACGTCTTTGCTTTTCGGTTTGAAAATGTTTTACCTTTTTTAGACTAAAATCAAATGCCGTAGGGCTTTTCTCCCAAAGAAGTGTAATAATCATTCAATTCCCTATTAAGTCTTACTGCTACAAAAATGTTTAGGCTCTCTAACGCCACCACGAGGATTGTTATATTATTTGTTGTTGACGCTAGGTGGTGTGAAGACACGCTATTTTGTAATTCAACGTTCTGCTTTCGGATATTTTGCAATTCAACGATTGTAACTAATCGAAGTTTTCTTCCGAATAAAATAATCTGCCTAAAGGCCAATGTCAAAAAAGCGAATCATTCCTTTTTCCCAGCCAGTGTCTCGGATTATACCGTATTACAAAACTTGAAGTTATTTCGTTTAAATGTGGAAGATAAATGTATTTTAAATCCACCAGATCAAATCGCTATTCAAACCACAAGAAAATATAAAGCGGCAACGTGTAAAAAAAAGATTTTAGTTCTCTCACTTTTGCACTTGGTTTAATCCTAATGCCCAAACGAAAACTTGAAAAGTTGTTAAGCTGTAAATTAGGCCATGTTTACCCTGGGTTCTAAATCAATTTAGCAGCGCAAATGTCAGCTGAACCACGCGATAAACCGCAGAAAAGGAGCCATAGTCGAAAAAAAAGATGTGACGCACAACGATTGGAGGTCGTAGATCACGAATGTCAAACGAGAAAATAGAAAGCATTTTGTGAACGCTTTGAATAAATCTTAAGATAATGGCTGAAAGTTGTAGTGAGACGTAGAATGAGCATCAAAGCCCATAAAGAAGTAGGATGTTGTGCATACGAACAGAATGCAGCATGTAATAGTGCTATGGTCATTACTCGACTTACTGCTCTGAGCCTGTGTAGCTCAGTTGGTAGAGCGTCGGTCCCGGTTGACCGAGGCCGTGAGTTCGAACCTCACCTCAGGCTAGTTTTTCTAGCCTGGCTTTGCTTGCACTATAATAAACCAATTGATCAACTGATTTCGGTTCTCCCCTCGAGAGGCTTCCGGTGTTCAATCAAGGCGATAACGTATGCACAGATAAACGTAAATAAATGTAATTATAGTTTCCATTTCGACCCGAAATTGCCTCATGGGATACAACTACATTAGGGTGAACTCTTCAATAATGCAACCACTCAGATTTGGACTTTGCACTCTGGTCGCACGAACATAGCGATCAGACCACCATTATAGGAGTAGCAGACTGAAAAAAGTGACTTGTTCATAACACTTCAAAAAGTCCATAAAAAACAACAACACGGAGAAGCCTGACATCCGGTTTGTTGAGCGCATGGCACGTTGCATAAAACCTCAAGTATGAGTGACGCGTGAAAAAACGTCGATAAAATCGATCAATCGCATGAAAAGGGGTTTCGTCACGTTCATTATCAAATTAGTCTCACATCAGTTGATAAAGACAGGCAGCTGCAGCTTGCATGTGTATTGCCATTAAGGCCAGGTGAAACACAAATAAACACCGGGTGCGTTCACATGTAAACAACAACCAGTTATATCACAATGCTTTGTTCCCATACCGATACCCGATATTTTTAACAACAGTAAGAAATGCCAACCTTTTATTTTGTTCCGATACTCAATATTTTGAACAATAGTAGACATGTCCGGTACATTGTAATTTATTGCAAGATTTTCATCAAAAGTAGCTTCCACACAGCTTTTAATTTATTCCGATGCCGATAGACGATATTTTAAACAGCAGTAAGAAGTACCAATACTTTGCATTTTTCATATACCGATAAACCAATATTTAGATCAAAAGTAGAATTCCAAAACTTTTTTACTAATTACGATACCGATAACCGATATTTCAATCAAAAGTAGAATTCCGATACTTTATAATTTATATTTTTTTGTGGCATCCGATACGATAGCAAGTGGTATCTTTGTTAAGTTTAAATCAAACAGAAACGACGAAATAGAGACGAATAAAGCTTTCTTTCGTGCGGTTCGGCAGACTATGGAGTATACGTTTATTATCGTTTTTTACTTTTTATAAGACAAAATTATTTTCCAAGGTGGAAAGTCTCTACGTTGGATTGATCACAAATCATGTCTGAAGTGCACGAATTAATTGATCGCCACCCTTGTATCGTGGTCCAGGTAAAACAGATAAAGAAAACTGTGTGTCAATAACCTGGAAATAAATACGTGTGCACTTTGCAGTGTACACGTTTCAATGTATCTTAGTGATTTACGTCACTTCATAGTGATTACGTCACTTTTGCCAGAATAGGTATTGGAATCGGAATAACATACGAAGTAAAGGACAGTCCATTTCGTTCAAGATTTTGTTGGTGAGCAAAATACAACAAAAATGGTTACCTATACCGAAAAGAACCCACTACTGACTAAGAGTTGGAAGACGTTGAAAAAATAAGGATTTGAAGATAAATCTGGTGTTTATTAAGAAAAGTATTATAGATGCTTAAAAAAAATGTTTTTATTCCTCGACTGTAACAGTTTCTAAATTTATGTTTTTCTATTTTTCTGAAACAGCGGTTTAGTCAAAAAATATTTTTGGTGCTTTAAAATATTTGTTTTTATTATTTGACTGTGGAACACTTTCTATAAATCTATATCGATATTTTTCTATTTCATATAAAACAATGGATTATTCACAAATATTTTTGGTGTTTTTAAAGATTTGTTTTTATTATTTTACTGTGGAACACTTTCTATATCTATATATATATTTTTTCAGAAAACAGTGGTGTGTTCAAAATTATTTTGCTGCTTTAAAAGATTTATTTTTGACTCAATAACTTTCTATATTTATATTTTTCGATTTTTTTCAGAAACAGTGGTGCATTCAAAAATATAGTTTTTTCTATTGTGTTCGGGGCGGTGCTAAAAATACCAGCCTTCGCAGAAACGAGAAGCTTTTTATTTTTTGCCGCGAGAGAGAGAGCAAGCTAGTTTGAAATTCCTTCACTAATTTCCGTCGGCAGTTTTTTTTACGGCGCTCTATTCCGAACAAACTCAACCTCTGACGTCAGACGTTTACGAGCGGGATTGAGGAAGTCGTTAATGCAGAGCACTCTGGCAAACTTCGAAGGCTCCAGCGGTCTCCACCCTTTGCTGCGAACAAGCTCCTAACCTGGTTATATTGCCCAGCTTGTGTTTTCGATGAGCGAAGTAGTAAATCGTCTTCTGTCGTTCAGCAAAGGTCACAACCTGCCGACTTTGTTTGTTTTGCTTAACTCCCAAAATGGGTGCAGCAACCTACCTATACTGCCGCTTCTAGACTGAAGTACTTTGAAAAAGAGATTTTTATCAAGTATTGACGCAATTTTTAAATAAAATAAACACATTCGCTATATGACAGAAGAATGCTCTAACAAGGCTAGCAATTCAGATCAGACACTATTAAAATATCTTAAAAATATATGTTTTTTTTGCTAGCAAAGGCATCGTCAGCCTACTTTAATGAGAATAACACGAATGACCCTCCATGAAACAAAGAGTAATGTTAACATCTGATCAATTGGTTAAAATGAGGTTAATTTTAAGAAAATTGTAGATTAACAACTGGAGACAACTAAAGCAAACGAAGGTAACTAAACCTCTTAACATTAAAGCAAAATTTGGCCGAGCAAGCTGGACAAAACGTTTGAACGTTAAAATTTCATAAATTTTGGGCTAAGACATAGTAATGACGTTATTGGTATGATATCACATCGCGATAGATTTTGTTCAAATATCGGGTAGCGCTATCGGATTAAAATGTCAAGTATCGGGCATTCGTACTATCGATATATTGCGTTTTAGATCTTATTGTGTGTTCCGGTTCGATTGGATTTTTCAGCGGTTTAATGCCGCACGCTGAATTCCTGCGATGAAAATGCGAAACGCAACAGAACTGTTCGAAACACAGCCCTAATGTAATTTGGCTTTTTGGGCTTTCAAAGTCGGATCGATCGTCCAAGCCTGTCAAGGTGTTAAACAGCTGAAAGCCATAATAGTGTTACACGCCTGTTATTACCATGCTGTATCCAGTTACACGGTGAATGGACGCACGGCGTGAAAATGAATACGCTGTTGACACACGATATAAAGCAACGGTCAGCAAACTATTCGCCCAGGCAGTTTAATCCTTCCAGTTCGCAGCTTATTTCCCGAATGATTTTAAAATACGGGTATTAATACTTTAACGTTGCAGATGTTTGTCCGGTACAAAACTTGGCTAAAGTTCGTTGAAATTTTAAACTAAATGATACATTCATAAAGCTCAGTATAAATTTTGTTAAATATTTCTCTTAGTCTTTTTGTAATAATAATTAAGTCAAATAACATGAATACAATTTTAAATCCAGTCCGCGGTCTCCAATTCTGACAGTTATCCAAATTACTTCAATGGCCAAGGCCAATTAAAAACATAATACATTAAACAGCGGGCCGCAATACGCTGCTAGAATCTAGCGCTATAGATGACTAGAAATTACATAAGACAAAATAAGCAAGACAACACATTTTGTAACGATAACCATATATTCATTCTACAACTCTGTGTGACATGACCATCTTTATTGTTACGCCTATTGGTCTGATTGGCTTATTGTTTAGTTACAGAATTCTAAAATTGTTTAAAATCACGGTGGAGAACAAGATTAGTTATTTGAAGTTATTTAACGTGTTTCGCCGCGTTTTTGAGATTTTTTTTCAGAGACGGCGTCATAATACTTTTTTTTTAACTAAGTTCATATTACAAATAAACACAAGAAACCTGCTGTTTACTGTCGACCTGATGCGAAAATATTCAACTTAAATCGAGTCTAAATACACACACAAGGAAATAGCGAAGCGTTTATTTAATAATCTATTTTTGTTCAAAAAAACATTCTTTTTTAAATTATACACTAAGATTTTAATTGGGCCTACATGGAACCCCAAAAAGTAGCCCACATACCCCCAAGAGGTCCATGGACCCCAGTTTAAAAACCCTCGTTGTAAACCATGCATTTTCTAAACGATAAGAATAAAGTAAGGTAAAAAACGACTGTACGGCTCTCAAAAGCAAACCGTACATTGGACAAATGGTGGCGTGTTTTTTTATCTGTCTGTTTACGTTGTTTCTAATTGTTTCATTAAAAATATCTCACCATAATTCGTATAATTTTTTTCAATCTTTATTTTAATATTCGCACAAAAAATATATATTTTTTTTAAATCAAAGTTTTCCAAACAGCATTGGTGAATTCCCAAGGTTTAAATCGTGAATGTTTATTTTGGGTGCGACCCCTTTTAAACTACATTTCCAAAATTTTAAATTCCAAAGGGGGCAGTATCTATTTTTGGAAAGGCGAAACAGTTTTCCGAACTGGCCAGAACCAAATAAATACACTAACACCACACAACCCGGTCACCAATGGGCTCATTTTGTACGCTTAGGTCGCTTTCGCCAAATAACAATCGAATCACATTCGACAACAGCATTACGTCACAATGGAATGAAACGCGATCGAATCGACCCCGCTGCGGAACTCAGCTCGCGCAGTGTGTGACGTCACAATCTACTTTGTTCACGGGGCGGTGCGTCACAAGAAAGGCTTGGCGCCATTTTCGAGCAATTTACTTATTTCTAATTGTAAGAAGAAAAATAAGCTTCTTGAAGGCGTACAACAACACATCGAAGCTAAAACAGCATTTCGTAATTTTTTTAATAAATATTTATTGAATATTAACAACAACAATGTTAAAGCCCATTTAAATGCAGGTAATATTTTTTTAATGCTTCGAATGTATCTTAATATAATGGTTGGAGGTTGTAGTTAGACGTAAAATGAATATCAAAGCCCATACAGAAGTAGGTAGCATTTTGTGAATGTTTCTAATTAAGCTTTATTTATTTTCAACATGATTTAGATAAACAGAGAATAAATAGGATTTATTTGAAATATTAAACACACACAAAAAAATTCAGTTACGTTTGGTGTTTTTTTATTTTCATTATACGTTTAACTACAACCTCCAACCATCATGCTCCAAAGCCCTTTAAATTAGGTTAAAAAAGCAGTTTTAAATACGACATTGCGACGGCCCTTGGAAAAAGAAACGAACCGTCCCGTTATTCGATACAATAAGCGCTATATCCTAAGAATTGACGCAAATATAATGCAATTTCGGAAGGCACCGTGTGCCATTCGTTTCTAGAGATCTCAAATAAACTAAGTCGAAAGAGTCGATATATTTTGCTGGCTGGCATATGAGGGCACATATTAATGTAAAAATGGCCACTTGAAAAGCAGCCGACTTGAAAAAATGGCCCCGGTTTGGGAAAAAAGAGAGCTGGCTTTTTTTAAAAGGCCTATCGCCCTTCCAAGCTTACAGATAAATAGAAAATAAACTCGTTTTATTATAAAAAACACCTTTGGCTTTTCAGAGCAGAAAAAGAACTTAATCTGTTAATAAGTTATGTTTCTTCTGTATGAAAAATGAAACGAAGCGTATTTACTGTTTGTTTTATGAAAAAAAAAACAAGAATGTCGGCTAAGACAGACTTATTACGTTAAACAAGCATATTTAATAAGGTGGAAAACTATGTCAGGGTTGGAAAAAGTCTTTACTTAACAAAACACTTAGGCCTGATTAAAAGGGAAGGCTTTGTTTTCAAATGTATGGCCTAGAGTCGAAAAAAACGAAAAAAAGTAGTAGACAAAACAACAAATAACGTGGAAGTTTTTAAAGGCTCAAGAAGAAATGACTGAAAGGTACGAAAAATAAAAAAAAATGATAAAAAGGGGATACTGGGCTTTTCAATTTGACGATTAGAAGTAAGAATTGTCCGATAATATCAGATTGGAGCCGATACCCGACACCAAGTGGTAGTATCGGTACTCGTTCGATACCCTGGCGGTATCGGTGCAGATCCGATACCAAATTAATTTGTGCATTTGCGCCATGTTTTGTAATATAACCTAACTTAAAATTTGTGAAAAAATTATTACATCAAAGTAGAAGACAAAATAAAATTCTAACGCCAAAGAAAATTTCGTCCTAATACCCTGAAAATTCCCATTTAACTTTATTTCGCTTATACGGCCATAGTAGTGACGTCATTTGGTATCGAATCGGATCGCGACAGTTTTTGGCCAAAATTTCGGGTATCGATATTGAAATAAAGCGGACATCCATTGGAAGGTAAAACACTAAATCAAAAATAAAATGAAAGACTTGATATTGTCTTACAATGACTAAATATCAGCCTTACGTCAAAATGGCAAATAAAAAAAACAATAAAAATAAAAAAAGGGGAAGCGTCACTAAAAAGGATTGCTCGTGTCGAAATGGCAAAAAAAAAACAACGTAAAAAAGGTTACAGTAAATTGTGGTTTGAAAAAGGCGCATCACGTCAAAATGGCCATTGGTAAAAACAGTAAAAAAAACAAATTAAATCATGTTTTAAAAAGGGTAACTGGTTCTATTTCAAGTTACCTATAGAAGGGGTTTATAGTCGGCGGAGTTATTCGAGTTTAGGTGTCCAGCATATATGCGCAGTACAGGTGCCCGACCTTATCCAATTGCATGGCGAAATTGGCGCTTGCCGCTCTGGCGTCTCTCTTGTTTTGAGGTTCGTCCTATAGTGTCGCGCGCGCTAGCCATTGTGACGTAGTCGACGATGCCATTGTTTTCTTTTATTAGATATGCGTCGGAGCTGCTTGAATTTAAAACGCGAATTGTCATAAAGGTACTTGCTTCTTTCAGGAGCATATAGCAGCTGAGGTTGTTACATATATATGTTGAATGTGGGACAAAAAAAACTTTCACAAAATGATAATTATTCTGTATGGGCTTTTCAACAATCATTCTACGTTACAACTTCCAGCCATTATCTTAAGATTTATTCCAAAGTTCAAAATGCTAACTACTTCTTTATGGGCTTTAATATTAATACTACGTCTAACTACAACCTGCAGCCATTTTTTTAAGACTTATTCGAACGTTCACAAAATGTTACTTGTTTTTTCCTAAATCCTAAATAGGACAATAGGAAAAAAAAGAGTGAATTTTACATTTTAAGGCCTAGCATCTCTATACGTTCAGGCTAGCCAAATAAAGGATTTCCGTTGGTTTTCAAAATTGTCATTTTAAAGCAACCACAAAAGAATATTGAAGCCGGTGAAAGCGAAATTCTAGCGTTTCTGTCGAACCGAAACCACACAAGCTGTGGTAAATCGTCATACAAGCGAAATACATCAAAAATAATCGTCAACGCCTTTTGCGTCACTTTTAGGAAAAACTTAAAAAACTAAGTATCACTTGTTTCATTTACATTCGAATAAAACTGACTTTGTGTGTAATTTCCAGTAAGTTTTACGGAAAAGTTTGGGAGTGGTTATAGTTAAGAAATACCAATAAATGCGAGGCAGAGTTATATAAAGCTATTTGACATGTAAATATATTTTCAATCCGTACCTTTTCAAAAGTGAAAAACGTGCAATAGCAATACAAATGTCCTAGCTTTGTTTTTGTTTTAACGAGATCACTAATCCTTATACTTCAAAGTCGAATATCGCTGCTACTATAAATAACCGTTTTAAAATGCCGTTAAAATAATTTTTTGAAGGGAAAATGTCGAGTAGACAAAAGCGATCCATTTTACGAAAACCTGTTTCGATCATCATATTTGCTTTTATGACGTCACAAAATGTGGGAAAGTCACCTTAATTTGCCGCCTATCTTTTAGATGAGGCTTAACAGCGTATAGAATAGAAGCTAAAAAAACGTCGGTAATTTACAACGAAAAGCCTGGGTGATCAACAACACATCACGTCATAATGTAAAAGCGGGTGTCCACATAGAAATGTAAACTAATTATCAACAACATTTCTCTTAATCGGAAGTATTATATTACTTTTGACACGGCAAATAAAATTCATGATTTAATATTATATTTTTTTTAAATCAAATCGAGACCAGCTAGAAATAAAATGTTTTGCAAAAGGGGTAATTTAAACAATATATAAATTAATATTTGTACCTTTACATAAAGGATCTTTCAAACATTTGCGACTTGCTTTTAAATAAAAATACCCATATACGATTACAGTCACATTAAAAAAATCGCCCAAAAATCGTTTACTCAAACAAAAAGATAACATCTTGGGTATTGAAAAACAATACATTCCAGTTTAATGTAGAGTTTTACAAGCAAACAGATAACAAAAGTAATCCCGGTCTTAAAAAGGAATGCCAATGCAGAATAGCTATCAATAAACCTAGGTTCTAGACTACATAAAGCCCCATAAAAAAATATATATATAAGCACGCTGAAAAAACAAATATGTAAAACAAAAGAAACCGGCACTAGCAACGTGATTTAATAAAGATTGTGAGGCAAACATGACTCAAAGTTATTTGAAGGAGTGTGTATCAATTCCAAAACTTTATGGATTCCCAAACCACTTGAAGCGCAGATTTATGCTTGTCGATCGCTTATACTAACATAAACGTAAAGCGTCTGCCGTTTTAGGCGAAATACATATTCTTTTTACAAAAGTCTGATCCTGTATTTCGCTCGGGTTTTTAAACTTTAAGTTTGACTTTTGGTTAATCAGGTGGCACTATGTAAAGACAAATTGTATTGTATTCTCGACAAGCTTTCGCACAACCGTGATTCATTAGGTCAAAGTAGAAAAGGTTTCCTGATTGCCATATATTAGAATTAGACAAATACAGGCATTTACAAAGATTATTTAAAAGTGCCCGGGTAAATGTGCACAGGTAACCCGTATCAGTTGAAACTGTGCTGTATATCCGATATACGCTGGATACAATCTACCACTGGCGCCCCTATAAATAGGGTCAAGTCTTTAGGCTTCCAACTACGGCGATAAATAATTCAGGCGACTTCCTAATGCGTTTTAAAATCCTCTAATTCCGTCGTAACCACTCTACGGGAAATGCAAGCCGTCGCTTCTCGCAAAAGGAAAAAATATACTTTTGGTAAAACCAAATATTCCTAAACAAGATACTCGCCCTTGAATGTAAATGATGACCATTACTTCAATTTAAAGCCAAAATTCTTTAGACTTTTTTGTCGTATTCATATTCAGTCACTTTATAAGATTTTAAGAAAAGTATACATCTGGTAAACAAAATGATTATAAACAACACATCTCCTTGCCCTTGCATGTAACTTGTTTGTGTTTGACACGCAACTTTGAACAGCATGTGTTATGATAACTTATGTATGCTCTAGTGATGAAAAAGCCAATACGATAGCAATAAATGTATATAAATCCTAGCAAGTAAATGACGGCATCAACTTTAAATTGAAGCAAAGAAATTTCAGACTTTTCTGTCGTCATCATAATATTCAATCATTTTATAAGATTTTAGGTTATTGTGTTATATATGGTGATGAAAATAACAATATTCGATGTCACGATAGCAAACTAAATGTTTATAAAACAACTATTTCTCCCAGCAAATAAATGACGCCAAACACTTCAAATTGAAGCAAGTGTTGTTCAGACTTTTCTGTCGTAATCAAATTCATTCAATTTTGTAAGATATTAAGAGAAAAACATTTCGCCAAAAAAACGTATCATCGGTTCCACAAATCAAGTGACTTTTTTGAAAGATATATTCCTTTTGAACATACTTGATAGGGCAATTTATTCATTTTCTGTTATTGTGAGTTTTCCGTTAAGAACGTTGATATAAAATCCAGCATTTCCATCTCGAATTCAACCAAATATACATGCTAAGATCAAGATCTATAGCAAAAAATAAATAAAAAAAACTGTTGCTGGCACACTTTTCGTAAAAGAACGTTTTATAACGTGGGAATGGCCATTAATACATGGCAAGGCACTGTATAAATGTATAAAACCATTTCAGTTTTCCAATGGATAGTGGGTATTAAAGTCTCACAGGCTTGGCTGCATGCCTGTTTGTAATACAAAAACCTTATTTATCAAACAATGAAAAGTGACAGGCAACCCTTAAGAACTTGGCACAGAGTTTGAGAAT
Source organism: Ascidiella aspersa (assembly GCF_963924565.1). Classification (NCBI taxonomy): domain Eukaryota; kingdom Metazoa; phylum Chordata; class Ascidiacea; order Phlebobranchia; family Ascidiidae; genus Ascidiella; species Ascidiella aspersa. Next base: position 19,242,305 of record NC_139454.1, read on the forward strand.
AACTGATTAAAAGTGATCTGAGGTGGCTGGAGGTTGTATAGATAGACGTAGAAAGAATATCAAAGCCCATGCAGAAGTAGGAAGTATTTTGAACGTTTCGATACTCTTAATTTTACTAAGTTAAAAATGACTAAAGAGTTTGAAACGTTCAAAATGCAAACTACTTCTTTGTGGGCTCCAATATTCTTACAACATCTTACTACAACCTCCAGCCATAAGGCTTCAAAGCGGCCTGGTTTAGCGATCGCATCAATTTTCCAAATAAACATCTAAGTTCAAAATTCTTCTGGCTTGATGATTATATCCAGCTTTCACAATGTTATTACAAATGTCCATTAGTATGCGAAATGGGTGGCAGGTAGAAGTTGGAAAACAATTTTAACAACCACCGAAGCAGCCCTAAGGCCGAAAAATATGTTTATGGTTAGCAGTTTATGGTTACCGAAAACAATTTATTTCCTTCAATGCGTAACTTGGGCGATAAAGTTTCTGTTAATAGTTCAAATCTAGGATACAGTTTTCAAGCCAAGTGCCGTGGGCAAATGACTTATAGAAAATCCCTTCTCTCCCATTACGCTAACACAAAACGTTCCGAAGGCCCCTTGTTTTAACATAACTATTACAACCAAAGCGAACAGGAAAGAAAGCGAACTTAGACATTTAAAACCAGAAAGCGGGTTTTCTCCTACGCATCTGCGCCAACTTTGAAAGGTACATATTGACGAAATGTCGAATTCGCCATTAGCCGGTGCGGTGGTGAATACCTTAAGAGCAAGCGCTAAAATGCTCAAAAGTCGATAGTTTCAACGCCCTAGGTCAATCTTAAATATGCTGTTGCTACCATGCATAGTATATACTGAAAAGAAGTTCTTCCGATACTAATTTGTGTTATCCGAAGTTATCCGTGATGCATTCATCGCGGGAAGGTGTCGTTGTATTCCCTGATGAAGGCATCCTGGATAGGCAGCCGAAACATCTGATAAAACAAGTAAATACCGGAAGAACTTCTTTTCTGGGTCAATCTTGTTAGTGGCCAAGTCGAAAAACTTCGGGAGCCGAAAATTTCGTCAAAAGCTGGGAAGAAAACGGCGTTCTGTCCTCAAGATTAAATTCAATTTATCCTGACCTGTAGGATACGCGGTGTGCAGACGTCCTTCTCTCGCTGAGATGCTCCGGCTCAGGATATTCGGCTGGAAACCGATCTGCGTTCTCTATTGGGCCTTAACAGAAAAAAAAAATTGTTTTGTTTAAGTACTGGACATATATCCAGTTTAAAGTAGATTAACCAGAAAAAAGCGTAAGGTAATTGTAAAACTTAACGACGTAAAACTGGAAACATCTCAGCGACGTAAAATTCGCCCTTTAGAAGAAGATTACATCGCAGCGATTTAATGGGCATTTTTTCATTGTCATGGAAAAAATAAATAAAACATACAAAAATAAATAAAAATATTTTTCATTGTTTGAATATAAACAAAATAAATAAAAGATCCATTTCGACTGGTTTTTCATTTTTGTTTAAAGTCAACACTTTAAAATCGCTAAACAGATCAAATCGTGGGAAACAAAATTCCACCTAAAACACATTTCGTCGGCTTTTGACGTCGCAATTTCGACTGGTTTCTTTTATAGCAAATTAGTTGGAATTGTGTAGTTAGTAATGAACGAAAATAATATCGGACCGAAGCCGATACCCGACGCCAAATGAAATTTATCTTTAAGGTAGAATTTATGGTTTTGTATCGGTATGGGCTTCCATCCGATATTATAGGACATCCTACTTATATACCAGCACTTGGTAGTAGATTATGAAGTTTATTTGCCAAGCAAAAGGATAAGCATAGAAGAACAAAATTTCCGACCAAAAACAACTGCATCCTTATCCTCATCATGTCCGACACAGCCAAGGGATTAAAATATCTTTGAGGTTTTAGGCATAAAATACCGCAATTAAAAAAAATTAAATTTATCATTATAAACCAAATTTCGTCCGATACTTTGGTAGTATCGGTGCTGATCCGATATCAAACTAAAAAAGCGTTTCATCCGTGGTTTGCGATTTGAAACACCCCATTAGCTTAAAAGTATTTTTTTTCACGAAATACTGAACATTTAAAGGTAGATTCTGATAAAATTTCGGACAATGTCGTCTTTACTATCGGATCAATGAACTTTACCAAAAAAATCGGGTCTCAGTATCTTTCAAAATATCGGGCATCGGTATAAATACAAAGCAATGGACAGCCCTAGTTTGAAATACTTCTGTATGGGATTTGGTTCTTACTACGGATTTAGTACAGTGTTTCACATAAAAATTGTACTGCGGTGTTAAACTCCTCTTGTCCACCGCAAAGCAAAAGACAATGTGTGCGACAGAAGGCAAATTATTTCCAACAGCCTGGCAGCAGACTGGGACTAGATTTATTTTAACTTTTTAAATTAGATTATAATTAAAGCATTTTAGTTTTTCCAAATTACATTAGAATTGGAAATAGATCATTTTAGTTTTTCTCAAATTAGGTTAGAATTAAATTACCGAATTCTTGAAAACCAAAATTTAGTCTAGAATTTGAATTGAAATTACATTTAATTATTATTTATAATCAATTTAATTCAATTGCAATTTATTCTTATAAGAATGTGAATCGTAAACTTTGGTGTGGTTATTTGTATATCATGGTTTATGCTTTTGAGATTGTAAAAATCACCTACAAGTCGTTCCGACCAAGTGCAATAATTTAAATTCTTTGTTTCGACTGAGGGACAAAAAATGCCGTTCGACAACTAGAATTTTTGTTAAAATCCGAATTAGATTAGAACAAGATTTAGAGCGCACAATCAAATCACAAATTAGAATTAGCCGCATTTTGCTCTAAATCATTGCTTAAGAAAACTACAATAAGCTAGTTTAATAGTGAGTTGCAACTATTAATATACATACACCTAACTGAAGGTAATACAAGTTCGTGTCGAAACGCATTATTCAAGATGATGTCGATCTACTCAGAGCGTGTTATGCCGTACCAAATAAATGCTTTTAAATCGAGTATTTTGCTAACTTAATTCTTTTTATACAAGTTCGTATCGAAACGTCCAGGCTACATTACAGATTCGAACATAGTATTTCTTAGAATTAACTAGTTGTCCAAATTTCTGCCTTGCAAAGCCGCAAACTGCAGCACCTATCGTGTTTTAATTTAGCTTCGGCGGTCGTCCGATTGTTATTCGTCGCGCGAAAAAAAGGTCTGCGGTTTTGGTCGACGCCAACTCGAACCTTATGAACTGCGAAACAAAATTGCAGGAGACCGCAAAGAACCTTTACAAGCGAACGTTGTACATTGTTCACCTGAATTTCGCGGTAATTTCCTCGCGCCGAGGCTTTACGAAAAGCTTTACCGAAAAAATCACCTTCGTCGCACTGTAGCAGACTTGGACCACTAGATAATTCTAGGTTTCTAATTCATTTGAATTAGAGCAAAATGCGGCTAATTATAATCATAATCTAATTTGTGAATTACTTGTGTGCTCTAATTCGAGTTTTCGGATTTAAAAAGAGTTTGAATTAACACTCTTTGGTTGGAACGACTTGTATGTAATTTTTACAGTCCAAAAAGCACAAAAAGGCATGAAAATTAGCACACACATATTAGGTAAACATTATTTACTATTCACGTTCTTATAATAACTTGCGATTAAATTAAATTAAATTGAATGTAAATAATTAAATGTGATTCTAGTTGTTTTAGGGAATTCGGTAATTCTAATTTTAATCTAATTTGAGAAACCTCAAAACGATCTAATTTTAATTCTAACCTGATTTTAAAAAGCGAAAATATATCTTGTTGTTCAAGTCTGACTGTAGGAATGTTGCCCTGCAGACATCGTGTGTTCAGCACTGAAAAGTCGTCATCGCTTTTTTTGGGCGCACTTTGATTTTTGCACGTAGAGAGCAACACAACAAATTACAAAATCCAAAGATACGCTATCCAAAATATAATATCAAAGGGCGCCGAAATAAGTAAGGGAAAATAAATATAATAATAATAACACTATAGACCCACCAACGCTAAAGCTCACTCTAATCAAAATAACGTTAGAAATATAAAGCCTCAAAAGAAAATATGGTAGGATTCTAGACCAGAACCAACAATATTGTCCTGGTGTACCCCTAGTGTCAGTAACGCTAAAATAATATGTTTTGGATACCGTACCTTTTTATTATGTAATCTTTTGTGCTGCTTTCTACGTGCAAAAATCAAGGAGCGCCGTTTTTGGTTGGTCAGTCATAAGGTCAGTTGGTTTAACCTATGGGCAGTTTTACTTTTCCATTTTTATGTTAATAGACCGGTTAAACTAGAAAAAACGTAAACTATATTTTAAACAACCATTTATTATGAAATCGTTGGCCCTTCTTTTAAAGCTAAAGCTTTTTTAAACTTTTAGGATGACTATTTAAAAAAGGTGTGACATTTAAAAACTATGGAATTTTTTTTAGCTTTTTGTTGAAAGTTAGGAACGCGTAGAAACGGTGTCCCCATAATACATCATTATAAAAACGGCTCTTAAAATTGTTTCTTTATGACCTAACTTAAGAGTCCAAATATTTACAAAGAATATATCCATGTGTAACTCTAAATGCATTTAAATACATTAAAAGTGATCTCCTGTGTAGCATTTATAACAAAAAAAAACAGTTCTTGGGTACACTATGCACGGATCTGTAATGTAGCTTGACAAGAATTGCATTTACTTTTCAGTCACACGTTCGTACCTTACTAAATACATTTTGATACGAACTTGTATCGTCTTCTGTTAATGCGACGTATCGAAAGGTATTAATCAAGAAGATGTTGATTTACTCGACCTTTTTGGCTTTGCAATTCATTATTACCAAGCTACCAACAAGTTCTACTTTAAAAATGTCAATACGGTTATATTGAAACAAAATGCGTTTCAAATCTTAGATATTTTAAACGAAAAAGAAAAAAACCTCAAATTAAAAGCAGGGGATATCCTCTTACTAAATTGCCGAGGCAACATTTGACCTGCAATAACATTAAGCAGTGTTATGGGTCACCATCCCCAAATGGGGTCCATCAAACGTTGGCAGGAGATACGCGAGTTTATTCCGAGTTGGTTGACTTTATGTAAAGCAGCAGTATTTGAATGTAACATTTTATGTTTGAAGTATTATTTCGTCATAATTCGACAGCTATATTGCATTTAGAAAATGCTACAAATGCATTGCAATCTGCAAAGCCAAAAAGTTCGAGTAAATAAACATCTTCTTGATTAATACGTTTCGATACGTCGCATTAACAGAAGACGATACAAGTTCGTATTGAAATGTCTTTATTAAGGTACGAACGTATGTCTGAAAAGTAAATTAAAGCGTCACTTGTAAAAGGTGGGACGCAATTCTTGTCAATCAACTTCAGTTAATGTTAAGTGATGATGTCAATCAACCGACCTTTTTGGCTTTGCAATTCATTATTAAGTTACATTAAAGATCTGTGAATGGTATACACAAATTCGCTCAAATGTATAACAGTATACGTAGTTATGCATAATTAGTATCTATATTTTTATATACTTTTGATATACTACGACAAAACAGTTGCATTATCTTACTGAGTAAAATCAAATATGGCTTTTAGTAAAACGAACATTAAGTTTAAAACACGAGGGAAAGAATAACTGTCCAAATGCTCAATTTAGAATCGCTTAACTCTAATTACTAGCGGTTTTACTAATTAGTGAAACGAGTAAAGTGTCTGAGAAGTTCTATAACTCGTATATATGAACAGACTTAGTGCATTGGTTCTTGAACTGGGGTCCGTAGACCCCATATGGTACATGGAATAATAAACTGAACAACAGTTTTAAATAGCTCACTGCAGTTATTTTTGTAAACGATGTTTGTGCATTTTGTAAACGATTTTGACTTGAAATAATTTTGACAATTTTTACCTAAGGTGTGAATTGTGACAAAGTTTTGACTTTTTTTGGCCAAGTTAAAAAACAATCGCCCTGTAGTTATAACAATTACAAGCCAATTGTACCTATTCTGTACAGCGCGGCATAGGTCAGTGAACAAAGCCTATATGCAAGAACAATCAAGAGTCATAACACGCGCAGTAACCCTGATTAATATCCGCTTACGTTTTTACGACTTTAAACAGTGTAGCTGTTAGCATTAGCATATTAACATACGGTGCGCGGCTCACGCATATTACAACTATATATATCTGGGCTGGGGAAAGCAGAACTGCAAAGGGTAGGCTTTTTTAAACAGGCGGGGGTATCATTGTTTAACACTGAATGTGAGATATTTGAAACCGCTTTGACCTTGTGCAAAGAACTATATGACCTCAACTCCTCATAAGTAACAGCATTATCGTTGGGGCGTTTCATGTCTTTTTTCCTCATTTTTTTGTTTTTCTTGAAAATTTGAACAATTTATCTTTGATTGTTTTTGTTAACATACTCTAAATGTTGACGATTGCATGGGAATATTGATAAGATAACATGTCACTTTTAAATGAAAATAAACAACGACCTAAATAAATATATATTTTTTGGACCACTGTTCACATTAAATTGATTATTATTATCAGTGTATTGTGAATTTGTTTAGACCGGTCACGGTCAGGTGTTTTAAAGGACATTGGTTGTGCATAATACATTTAGAAATATCCATACAAGAAGTAAGGTCAGGCATTTTATGTAAATGTTACAAGATATAGGCAGAAGTAGGAAGAATTTTGTTAAAGTTTCGAATAAATCCTAAGATAATGGCTGATTGTCAACATTCTGTTAAAAATGAATAAAGAATTATTGGAAACGTTCACAAAATGCTTCCTACTTCTGTATGGGGTTTGCATTCTAAGACAAACTGCAACTCTAAGCATAATGCTCCAAATTTAACAGAAGAGTTGTTTTAAACATTTAAATATAGAAACAAACAGGGAGTCAGATTTGGCCGTGGGTCATAGCTGTCTGTTATTTATAAATATGCCAAGGAACATACAAAAGCTTCAAACAGAATTTCTAAAAATACCAAGCGCTAGTTTTTTTTTTCTTTTTGGCACAGACTGTTTTCAGAAAACGACTTTAGCACTAAAATAATGACGAACCTTGTTTCGAAAATCCAACGAACAAGAACTTATAAATAAGATCCTCCAATTCCAAGTCTCCTAACTTAACGCGTTGACCAAAACAGATTCATTTTCTAGCCACTTTATGAAGAGCAGGCCTAATTTTTCTTCAATGCATTCACAAATTGAACTGAACATCATTACCAGGGTTGGTAGGTTGGATTAATTTTATACCTGTTAGCAACGGCATATATTTTTCTTGGTTATCCTAAATCTGAACTCATTTCTACTTTGACCTGATGAAGCACGGTTGTAAAAAAAGCTTGTCTAGATTGTAAAACTCATTTCTACTTTGACCTGATGAAGCACGGTTGCAAAAAAGCTCGTCAATAATTTCATACAACTTGTCGTTAAGAATTGTCACCTGATTTCCAGTTTACATGTTAGTTTTAATGGTCGCAACCAGTGTTTGCCCTTTTTAAATTTTCACACCAAGAAATGTTGGTTTCGATTGGCCTGAATGTTTTAAAGGTGAGACAGCCGAGTCGTCAATGAGTAATAAACAATGTGTATTAGTAAAATTGGTATCAAACTTTAACAAATATACAAACACATGTACACGTTGATTCCGCATAGCACTTCGTATTATTATTGCCTTTTTTCCAATATTTATCCACTTTTTTCAGTTTGTTAGCTGAATCCTAGTAGCTGTTTGCTGAATATTAGAAAATCCTAGTAGATTCTAAAATCTGGCAAGAAGCAAATTTCGCTACGCAAATAATCTAGTTGTGCTGCGCATTTGCCTTCTAAACGAAACACTATTTAACTTTTTTTCAGGCGCTATGATTTTCAACAGTATGCCAGTTCAACATACTATTCTGGCAAAACAGTAAGCCGATCGCACACAAAGTAAGCGGAAACTAGTTTCAGAATACTGCCAAATACCACAACAGACAATACAAGGCATTACGTGGGCTGGAGATACACAGAGTCGTAGGCGCTGTTTTAATTTATAATCTCGGGACAGACAAGTATTCTGTGCTCGGATTTGGTAAGCAGCCTGTCTATAATGCACAGCTGATGAGTAGGAGTGAATTTCTGGGAACACTGCGAATCTAGAATGTTTTACGTGTAGTTGGATTGTGCTATCGAGCGCTAAGTACAACTAATATGAGTTTACCTGGGCTAGTTTAAGCGCTATATAACTTCGGGATGTACTTTCACCGGTCGTTAATAGTTAACTATGTATTAACCTGGCCTAAAAGTATTTTATAAGCGCAATATAGACTTTCTATTAAACTGACAATAATCTTTCAACACAATTCCAAGTTCGGTATATTCTTACTGAAAAACACCATTTTTCTTCACTACAACGACGGAGAACGTAGTATAAGTTCGTTGTTAAAAATAATAAATAACGACATATTTAAAAGGTCCATAAAGCAAAGTGTTACAAATCAACTTATCCGATATAAATTACCTCGTCATTTGTCTCAACTACTAATGCTGTAACGAAAAAGAACCAATAAGGCATATCAAAACACATACAGAAGTAGATAGCGTCTGTTTACAAAACGCCACCTACTTCTGTATGGGCTTTGATATTCGTTCTACGTCTAACTACAACCTCCAGCCATTATCCTAAGGCTATTTTGAAACGTTCGCAAAATGCAACCCACTTCTGCATTGGCATTGCTGTTAATTCTACGCCTAACTACAATCTCCAGCAATTATATTAGGATTTATTAAAACGTTCACAAAATGCTACCTATACTTCTATATGGGCTTTGCTATTCATTCTACGTCTAGCTACAACCTCAAGCCTTTATATTATAATTTATTCGAAACCTTTACAAAATGCCACCTACATCTGTATGGACTTTCGATATTCTTACTACGTAACTACAATCTCCAGCAATTCACGTAAGGCAATTTTGAAACGTTCACAAAATACTACCTTCTTTTGTATTCGTTTTGGTGCCAATTCTACTCCTAACCACAACCTCCAGCCATTTTTGAAACGAAACGTAAAACACAACAAGCGCAGCGGCTGTAGGGACTTGCAAAGCGAAGAGGATTTTTGTTTCCGCCAGGAAGTTTTAAACGGGCTGGCCTAAAAACCCTAGCACTCGGCTAAAAGGTTACAAACTGCAGAGCGGCCAATCAATAGACAAGGGTCGGAAATGGCGAGACTGAAAAAAAACACAACAAGCCGGTCTAACTATCAAGCACTGACTATTGTTTTTCCATAACTAGTCAGCTCAAACGAGACACAGGGAGCCTAAGAAGCAACGGGCTGACGTTTGAGTGTTAGTCACTGCGCGTTACCGCCACGGACGCATATAAACATACAACAAGCACACATTCTGGTATTACTGAAAACACTCGGTATTATATCGTGCAATGGCTGGAGTGGCTAATATCCACAGGCTCAGTTAGGTGGTGGGAAGACTGATTAACGACAACTGCTTGTGCACGATCGTAACGACTCTAAAAGATTAAAAACGATAAACAGTATGACCCGATTTTCAATGAAAATTTTTGAACAAATCCCAAAGAGTTGGAGTTCACGTTTGCTTTTTGTTGGCTACCTACCCAGTGTTCATGCATTTGTTATCTCTCAGGCAAATACTGCGCCTTGCTCATGGATATCGTGTTATGTTTTGCGGCAATCGTAATTATCACGCTGTGAGAGCGATACAGCCTTTCAAAGAATACTGCGGTGTTTTTTTAAGACTTGACTTAAGGCACTTAATTCGGTTATTTAATGGACTCTATTTAATGATTTTTTTGGCAAAATTGGTGGATTTTTACACCAATTTATGCTTATAAAACAAGTTTGATTTCTACATTTTTCGTTTTTGTTGTTTACTGATTAAAATATCGCTTATGATCATAACAGTTTACCTATTTAACTTGATTGCAATATTTTAGGCAAATTTCTCAACTTGGACTTAAAAACAACGTTAGACATGACTTGCTTTTTTTCGCAAATTGACTTGGACTTGAAGTCATTTTCAAATGATTTGTTGACAACCCTGGAATACTGCTTTGTTTTTCATAGGTGTCCGTCCAAAGAGCAATTGCAATGCAGAATATGCGAAACACACCATGAACATTAATCGAAGGCGAAAGTATGAAATAAGAACTTTTAAATGCTACACCTAAACCTTTTTAAAGTAGTGATTGCCATAAAATCAGCCATAAAATCAATCTAGGCACATTTCCTGCAAAACAACAATTTCTTGGCAATCTCCTTGAAAACACAATCCAAGGCAATTGCAGATATCCTATCAATATTATTTTTTTTTAAATCACTGACTCGAACATTCCTTTTTAAACTGCTAAAATAATCGTATTTTGACGCTGTTGCATTGCATAGTGAAAGCACTGTCCGGTAATGAATTAGCAGCTCAGTACAAGCATCTTTGGCCCTTTTGTGTTTAATTAAATCACCTTAATATTATTATGTGCATTCAATCATAATTACTGTCACTTCTGGAGGAAACGAGAAAAAACACATTACGTCACGAGAAAAACACGCACAAGTTAGTCGCCTTCCAACATAAAGTTCATTGCGACTAACAAGCGTATCCATAGAGTGCTTACATTTAAACTACTACTTTCTAAACGTTTTAGGTGTTGGTTCACACATGTGACTAAATGACTATACTTAAGTGCATTTAAGTCAAACTTTAGTCACTGTTTTCAAATGACTTGATTTCACTTCAATTATTGAGAAAAAAAGTGGACTTAATTAATTCTTTCAGACAAATGACTTGACTTGGATTTCAGTCATTTAAACAAATGACTTGACTTGGACTTCAGTCATTTACACACATTACATGACTAGGACTTGAGTAATTTAGACAAATGACTTGACTTGGACTTTAGTTATATAGACAAACGACTTGACTTGGACATCAGCCATTTAGACAAATTAGTTGACTTGCACATAATAATATAAAGGTGATTAAATTAAATACACTTTAGTAAAAATTGAATATTTAATTACCAGGTAATAAATGTAATAATTAATAAATGTTATTTTGCACTATGTTTCGATTTTTGGTGTTTATATTTGTCAGAAAAGTTTAATATTTAATTTTTATGCCAATATTTGTTTTTTTTTAAGTTGATTCACACAGAATGGTATGTTATCTGCTAAATGCATAACAGTATGTTTTTGTTGAGTTATACTGGTAAACATGCTGTCATAAAATAACAGGCAAATGTACTTAATGTTGCTTAGAATTACTTAGACTTTTAGTTATGTATATATTTTAAGTTGTCTATCTGTTTTTGCAGAATAGCATAGGGTGAATAGAGAATGACAAATCATTGGAAACTGTGCATATACAGCTACGCTAATACATACTGCTTTTTAAACCACCATTAATGCTTTGTATGGCTCAATGTACAAGACAATTAAAGCAGATCAATGTTAATTCCTTACGTAATGTGACTGACTGACTGCTAATGCAATTTTGTATTTAAATTGAGGGCAAATACAAAAAAAAAAAAAAAAAGTGTAATAAACATAAAACAGAAATCGTGTAAACAAAAAAATGTTTAAGCAAATTTTTGATAAGGTAATTTTGATTCAGAATTTCATTAACTCATTTAATATAAAAGTTTAGCAGAAAAATATTGAAAAATTTAAATAAATATTGGCTTGTTAAATAATAGATAAAATACTGTAAATATAGAGTTATGAAGTAACAAACCGTTTGAAAAGCTTGCTTTGTTGGCGGCAGCAACACTATCAAAACTATGTCTTTTCACAAACCCGGAGAAGCTATCCAGTGACCCTATGACAAAATGAAACATTTAAATGATCAACATTCACAATGTGTTTAAAGGTGTCCTAAATCGAGATATTAAAATATGCAATGATTTATTAAATAAAGAAAATTCAATTTTTAGACATTTTTTGTGAGTCACTTATGTATTTGCTTTACACCATTTGTGGTGAAAACAGTTAGAACTAAATTAAACTACATCTATACAAAACTTTATTAAAAGTTATTGAATATTTTAGGAAAATTTCTAAAATGATAATGTTTAATTGCAACATGCTAACCTTTTTGTTTTGTCTTCTTCAGAAGCCCGGATTTGTTGCCTGAAAGCAATTGACAATTTTTAACAGCTCTTAATTTTCAACATGAGTTATTTGGTTGTCATGCAGTTAGCAAGGTTTATTCATAACACTGTGAGACAATCTCGCAATTGTTTTAACCAATAAGTCTATTTTAAATGTCATAAAAAAATGGAAAAAAGGTTTCAATTGAAGTACAACTTCTAACCAATGGTCTGCAACCTTTTTAAAACTGCAGAACACTACAAAAAATAATAGCAAATTGGCAGCACACTTTTTACAAAACCATACACACACAAGGTAAGGTAATGCCTAATGCCTTAACATAATTGCTTATCTAATGGGTAGTTTGCAACTGAGTCTTGCTTGCTTGCATACTAAGTTAAGTTAGAAATACTTTTTTCCAAAATTAAAAAAAATTCTGCAGCACATTTGAAAATCTTTTAAAGAACACCGACATGCGGCTGCGCACTTTAATAACCACTGCTCTTAACTGCTATTTGCAACATCCGGGCATTTTATTCACTTTTAATCACTGTAAAATAGCCCCAGGTCATATTTAGCCGAAGCCTTATAAAGCCACAGCCAAATAGTGCAAACAAGAGCTGCAGCGGTCCAGAACACTGCTCTGCAAAGGTGCAAACAGGAAATGGAGAAAAACAACTTGTTACTTGAGTTTGCTTCCTCGCTGTGCAGACGCTTGTAGAGCTTGCGTTTTCCGCCGCCACCTATTCCATTGTTGTTGGCATTATTTCCCGACACTGTGGCTGTGTGTAGGTGAATTGGTGAACGGATCAACCAATCGCTAGACGCTTCAGGGTTGTCTAAAACAACCGGCAACGATGAGGCAGGGACATTGTCAACAGACTTTTTTCGGTCCTTACGTTTCCGTTTTACAATCATCATCTGAAAAGGTAGCATTGTAATACTGGCACATGTTTATTTTTACAGATATGCCTATCAATCTTTAATAGCGTTAAGTAAGTGTTTATATTGCAAGCTTAGAATATTGTTTTATTTGTAGTCAAGAATTTTAGAAAATTTTAAAATTAGGAAAAAAATTTCCATCTAATCACTTTTTTAAAAGGAGTAATTGCACAAAATATCAGGTTCCATTGTTGGCTAAAATTAAAGAGGATAAAAAAACTATTTTGGCACCCAGCTCAGAAATTGTATAAAGAGATTAAAGGTCGTACAAAAAAATATATAAATATGAGAAAATTATTTTGCTAAAGCGGGAAGTTTTAAATTGAATTTTAATTTACACTTATATATTTTTAGCATTGCTATATGGTAAGCACACGCGCACACAAATACTTTCAATTTACCGTTTGGCTTTATCCTGATTTCCTTTTGAATTTATCCAGAATTGAAGCGTAGACTTTAGTTAATTTCGCTGCCATGTTTAAAATCACTGCATAAAAACATTTTTACCTTTTGGCCTATGTTAATACAAACCGATTAAAAAGAAAGCAAAATATTTATAAATATACAATAAAAGTCAAACTCCCAACCTTGGTTTTACCAGTCTAGGTAGATTTAGTTTGAGTAACTAATGCAAAGTTAGAGTAACTAAAGTTTGAGTAACTAATGCAAAGTAACATTTTCATAAACTGTTTGTATACATTCTGTAAATATATGCAACTGCAATAAAGGTGAATAACAATGCACTTACATCAAGTCAAAGATAAATGACTTGTTTAAAGGTGGAAATGAAACAACAACACATTTCATTGTAGTTTGGGTTTAAAAATGTTTTTTTACTAGTTCAGGACTTGCCTTTCTAAAGCAATGAGTGAGATTCCACTTTAGTTAACTATTGTTCTAAACTTATATCTGACTTGGTGTACCTACAAAATACCTTAATTTTTACTTACATCTTCTTATTTAATAAATTAATGACCGACTTGCAATGCAGACAGGTAATTACAAAACATTCTGATGCACTATTCAAACATAAATGACTGATATCAGTCAGTCTTATGGCAGTCTCAAACTGACACGACCCGTATTTCTTGAGTAGTCCAAACCTAAAAAAATGCATGGATTAAATAAAAAGGTGGCTTGCAATTGAATTGAAATGTCAACGGTTAATAACCGGCCGCAATAGAGTGCAAAGGAAACATGCCATTTCGTCAGACTCTTTTCAGCGTTACTAAAGCATCTTATCAAATCACTCACTTCCCTATCTGTGGGCGGTTTGAACCAAGCCGACTGAAAGGGAATCATAAAAACGCTCACCACAAGGATATCTGCTAATTGTGAACAAAATTGATGCAGAAAAATAGCGCAATTTTGTATAGAGTTTTACAATGCTGCCAGGGTTGCTGTATATAAAGACTTGACACAATTGAATCGGTTTTGCACATTTCTAAAGAACTATATGGCTTGCTTAGTATTTTCAACTACAAAATGTCCAGGTTAAATTGTGGATCTCATAGGTAACATTTCTTATTGTTTCAGGTTTTAGTTTGAATATAGCATTCAAAACTAGAGTGCGACAAAATCAGATATTCCTCCTTCACAGAGATTGTTAAGAAAGATATGCAGCATAACAAAGCAAATAAGAACAACATCATTTACTTATATGTTTTAATGCAAACCTTTGGAGAATACTTCATACACACTTCCTGTCCATATGCTGCTTTTCACCATATTTTAAAAGAATTACCATTTCCTGAACCACACACGCGTACACCTCTTAACGTTTCAATGCCCAACTTGAGTGGTACTATGTCTATACTATAAAGCATGAGCATGACAGAAGAAATATATATATACTAGCAATAAAGTAACACCAGCCCTTATTTGTGCAGAAATATTCAATTACATTTTACTGGTTTTTTTCTTTTCTATCTAGTACAATTGAATATGTCTAATAAAGATTTAACAGATATGATACTTTATATATAGATTATATACAGGTGCCCTATTTTCCATAAACTTATTTCATTCAGGCCCTTAACTTACCTGATTGTGAAGATACTCACAATCAAGAGTTTAAAGACTTTTAACAGCATATATATATGTAAGGTGTGCAAATCCACATTTTGAGTTTATATATCATTCATTAGTGTTGCCTTTTCCCTCTGGTTGTGGCCCACTAAATTTAAAATGTCAAGAGACTGTACAAGGTGCTATATATAGAAAGGTTCAATATAATTCTAGCATGTTTTTTTCTAAAAATCAATTTAACTATTTAGGAGAAATATCAACCAAAAATTAACTTAACTAAAAACTACAGTTACTGGTCAACGATTCAATAATGACATCCAGTTAACTGTCACTAAGTTATATTAAACTGTTGATTAGAACTAAATAAGCAAGTGGCACTAATTAAAAAAAATAGATAAAGTTTACCTTTTTGCTAAGTGCATCTCTTACCAATGTTTGGACACCTGTATATAATTTGTCTGAATATATAAGATAGTTTTTATTTCTATTGAATATTTCTGATTTATTAAACTCCTAATATGTTGCTAACTGTATACACTACTTATATATTTGAGGTAAACCAGTGCTTATATTGTAGAAACAGCATTTACTTTGTGCAAATAAAAGCTCAAAAGTATTTGAAAATGTGTTTCCTCGACAACATAACATATTCATTAAGTGTAACTGAACCATTTAACCTACTGATAACAACTATATAAGTCTACAGAGTAAAGTCATAGAGTTAAAACTTCAACATCCACACATGTTGGATAACTTTTACCTTTGTATGATTACATTTAAGCAAAACTAACTGGTGTCAAATACATATATATAAAATGTATATATGACTCAGTTATAAATTCAAGTTTTGAGCTTAAAGGTTAAACTTGGTATTAAAACGGAAGAAAATATAGAAATTACTTTTTTGAAGGCAACAATTTTTGGCACTGGTCTAGAATCCTACCACTCTTTTTTTACTGTAACAAAACAAGTTCAAAATTAAAATTCCAATAAGTAAAAATAAATATAATAACAATTGACCCTTACTAACCCAAACAATTTGTTAAGAACAAATAGGTATGTGGTGGGATTTAGACCAGCGGCAAATATTTAAATAAATTTAACTTGTATAAAGATAGAATAATTTAGGCTAATGACTGTAATATTACTTTGCATAACATGTGACCTTCTTGTAGCACGTACAACTAACCATTCGCTAGAACTATAAAAGAGCATTTTTGCTGCAGCATCAAATTTAAAAAAATAATATTTTAACTAGCTTTAGAACGAAAATTTAGCTTTATTCCTGTAGTATTACTTCGGCTGATATGTTGCAACTCGAACTAGTCTACCAAAAGTAGGTTGCCTTTTTGCTGCTTTAAATCGCGCAATTTCGCTTTTTGCTGCTGCGCCTTCACTGCTCGTATCGCGAAGCCGTTTTGTTTACATTCCGACTTACTTGGCAAGAGCTGGAGATATTCCAGTATTCGCGTCAAAATATAGCAAAAACAGGCGTCAGGTCTTCGCTCAGCGCACGGCGTATGGGTGAGCAAGCACACAGACAGGACAAGGGGGGGCACGAAAAGACATGCTGTGCTTTTTATAACTGCCAGAAATCAATATGAGGCTCGCTGTCGCCATTTTTCGCCCCAAAAAAAACTGTTTACTATGTCACGCTCCGTTGAAACGCCAGCAATCACGCCGTCACGCATGAGCGATTCATCAGCTGGAGCCGGCGGCGAAAGAAAAGGTCAAATAAGTTTTTGGCAAAGCTGCATGGCCCTTCGCTACATCAATACCTTAATAGGCACACATAACGATTTCGCTTAAACGAAGTAGATTTACTTTATATTATTTGGGTCTTCCATTATATTATTATATAGCCTTGTATCTTTGTATATGCGGTACGCCATCATTCATATCTTAACTTAACATGCACACATAATAATTTCGCCTCTCCATATCAGTATGGCATGACCTAGATTAGAAGTATTTCTACTAAATTTTCTCAAACATTTAGTTTTAATTATATTGTGTGTTCTATATTTATAAGCTTTTAGGTAATGATCAAAAAAGTCAATACGTCAGGCAGTGGTTTTTAGTTGTTATTCGGCTTACGACAAGATAGAGAAGATAAATAGATTGTGCATAGAAGTCATTCGCTGTAATGTCAAAATACTCGAAACACGCACCAACTGTAGCCTACACAACGCAGGAAATATTACTGAAATGATTACACTGTTATGCACTGAGACCAAATGATTTTTAGACGCTGCACAACAAAAACTGCAAAAAAATGTTCAGAGGGATGGCTTGCCCCCTAGGGGAGCGGTATTGCATTGTTTTATTGGTTTTGCTATTTAAATCCAAATAAACGCATTTTTACCGCTTTGCTACTTTTCTTCCTGAAATTTAGTAGGGCCCGGCGATACCTTGCTGAGTTAATTATCGTGATCCGATCTAATATCAAATAACGTCATTCACATGCTCCAGCAAGCAAAATAGAAACAATTGAAATGTTTAAAGGTAATTTTTTCTAATATTTAGGCAAAAAGTTTAGTTGCCTGCAGTTGCTAACTCTCTATTTTTTGACATATTTAGCCTACCTATTAAAGTAGAAATTGCCGTGTTGGAATCTTATCGCCGAAATTCCTACATCAATTTATTATCGGATCGGCACCGATACTACCCTGGCATCCGACGAATACCGATACTACCATTTGACATCGGGTATCAGCTCCGAACAGACATTCCTACAATTTAGCGGTACGTAATTTTTGTTTTTGCTATGCATTAAGCTGATGGGGTTTTGATGTTTTTTTTGTTTTTTTTGTATTTTGTAATTCAGCATTTTTAACAGATTGCTGATTAAAAAATATGCTAATTCGACCACTTCCAAGATTTTTTACAAATTCGCCACTGTTCATACTGAGTAAATAAAAGCATTTTAACCTTGTTGTCTGGAAAACCTGGTAGCCTAATAACCCCTTCATGTTATTTCCACAAATCCTAGCGCCAGAGCGGCCGACTTTAATGCATTTTGGATCAATGGAACCGCCGCACAAAATAAGCCGGGCACGACCGTCAAATAAGCGGAAAAATCGAAAATCGACAATAAGCCGTCGCGAAAATCGATAAAATTAAATAGTAATTTAAAGTAATAGATGTGTTGATTTTAAATTCTGCCAATATATATCGCTGATGAAAGGCCGCACAGGCAGTTTACTTTGTTTGAAAAATCGATACAATGTCGCAGTGTTGTAATGACAAATTACTTGATTGACTTAAGTTTTTTCACTAAAATGACTAGACTTTACTTAAATCTTTCGAACAAGACTTTCTGGACTTAAGTGGTTGTGTTAAATAACTTTTTTAAATGCAATAAAATTGTTGTATTTATCTTCTTTTTTGTACAAAAAACAGTTTGGTAGCTGTATATTGCGTTTTCGTTATTTTTAGTCGATTTACTGGTCATAATCGAATATTATTATTGTTATTTTTAGTCGAGTTTCTAGTCATAATTTATCGAGTTACCTGTCATAATTTACCAATTCTAATAGTATAGCAAAACCACAATATTTTTAATAGTATAACAAAACCGCAACGTTTAGCAAGCAAATATGCAAACTTAAGATAATTAACCCATTTCTAAAAAGTGCTTAATAAAGACATTTTTTTTTTAAATCAAGTCATTTGTCAAAAATTGTGCGTTGCTTTAATAATTGTTTCAACTCTGCGATAGGATTCTAGACCAGCGCCGTAACGTCAATTTAAGAATATAATCCAGCCTAACTGGAACCACTTTTCAACCTGGGCGAACTTGGCGCGCCGAGTTTGGGCTTCATGCTTTTTTGTATAACATTACTCCTATCAAAATGTCGTAGCAAATATCCGTCATTGCGCGTTTTATACCCGCATTTAGAGAGCAATACCTCGTCCACGTCTTATGTTGTATTCGGCGATTGATTGAGGACGTCGATTTGATTTGTATCGTTTTTGTTAAATTCCTATTTTGTTGGAAGAGGCTATTTGCCTAGCTCGCCCGTTTACGTAACTTCGCACTACTGTAACCGGATCTGCAGAATTACCATACGATTTATTGGTAAAGTTGTTTACAGTAGTGCAAATTTTAAAGTTCCTTTACGAAGTATAGGCTACTGTAAACGGCTTTAGCAACAAATCGTATTGTAATTTTGCAGATCCGTTTAAAGTACACCGAAACCATCGCAGACTCACCAAATCTGTTGATCTATGATGCAAGCAGAGCAGGCTAGAAAAACAACTAGCCTGCAGTAAGGTTCGAACTCACGACCTCCGGTCAAGCCGGGACCGTCGCTTTACCAACTAAGCTATGCAGGCTTAGAGAGGTTTAAGTAGTGCGAATTTTGAAGTTAGATAAACGGATGGAAAAACTCCGGCGCTGGTCGTAATCCTACCACAACAAGAGAATATTGCACAGAGGAAGGCACTAGAGTCCAGGGATGTTCAAATGATTTCTGCCATGATCCACCACAGCCAAACCTGACAACATGATGATCCACCAAAATACGAATAGTAAACATATTGGACACGCTTTAATTTTAATGGTGCTTTATTTATGTAAACGCGATAACTCCAATAGTTAATCTTGTTTAGTGTTTGTTAACCTTTTTTAGTCAGGGCGCACTTGGCGAGCGAAGCGAGCGCGATTTTTTAGGTATACCGGCATTCCTGTTAAATTTCTTGCAAGTTTTTATTACATTGCCGAAAATACAAAATGTTAAAAGACCGCATCAAAACGTAAACCAGCCGTACGTAGAAAGATGATTCGCGCAAAGCGGGAGAATTTTTCGCACTTACGGTACGTAGTTAAAATAGTCAAAAAGTATTTGAAATGGACTCGTATCTAGTTTGTCAAAGAGGCGGCGGGCCGAATGAATTACATTGGCGGGTCGTAGGTTGCCGACCCCTGTTTTAGACTTCACAAAAGATTAGTCTCGTTGTTTGCTTGATTTTTACAAAATTCATTAAAAATGACAATTGGTATTCACATGAGAACACTGTCGAAAGTTAATTATTTTAAGACTACATTAGGAGATCCGCACAAAACGCTGAAAACATCCGGAACCGGATCGCGATCCGCCATTTGAACATGACCGCACTAAACCATTTACCGAACTTTAAATTTCAAACTTTGGGGACCGGCCTCATTTTTTCTAAACTGGAAACGTAAAGAAAATAACTTAGAAATTTGAAGTAAAGCAACGGGTTGCCGGGCAAATTGCCTCTTCCCATTTTGATTTTTTAGCCCACTTACGTCAATAGAGTCGTTATAGAGCCCCGGGTCTAGATCGACCCGTCACAGCGTAGGGAAATTGTTGGTTAAAATTGGCAAGTGTTGTAGGACAAAATGGAAATTTAGAGTGGCAGCCCTGAGGCATGCCTCAATTGTGACGCCCCAGCTATGAAACCTTTCTTTGTTCAGCTTAAATGCCCGCATAGTACGTGTACATTGACTTCTTGCAGTGTAAATGATTTTTTAGCGAAATTTAGTATCTAAGCTGAAAGATTAAAAAGAAATCTTTCAATCTAAAGTTGAAGTCATAAATAACGGCAGACATGTTCCAGATTTAAAAGGTTTGCATCAAACGACTAAACTAAACAAAACAAATAACACGTAACTTTCTTAAAACGGAGTGGATATGTGGCTGTCATAGGCGTAGTCAGGAGGACATGGCTCCCCAAATATTTATAAATATTGTGCTCTCAATAATAATTTGTCTTGTAGCATTGATGAGCATTACCACAACAGTCGATCACAGGCATGCCACACCTTCAATTGTCATGCACTGATACATCATAAATGTAGCTATTTCATCATAAATGTAGCGTTTAGATGTAGTTATCAATACGTTTGCTATACTTATTAATGTAGTTACACTACTTTTTAGTCATTTAGTTTTTGCTCTCTGAATGGTTTTTGAGTATTGCGTTAAAACTCAGACAGTTGCTACTGGAAACGGTTTGCTAGCATATTTACTTCTTTTCGATACGCAATTCATACAATAGCAAAAGCTAAACAAAAAAAGTTCAAACTTTTTGCTTCACCCAAAAATTTTTTTGGATGGCTACGCTACCAGTGGCTGCGCTTTAAAAAAAATCGCCTTTTTTACTCTGCTTCTTGTTTTCAATTTTCCAATAAACGTGAAGGCATTCTGCTATTTTTTTTATTAGTGCGATACCGTTTTTGTGGTTGTTAAAGAAAAAAGTGACTTGAAAAAATTAGTGCCTCACCATCTTGGAACCTCACCGCACGTCACTGCTACACATAGTATTAACATTGCAAGGATAAATAGATAAATTTCCAAAATAGCTTCTTCTGGGATACGAATTATGTGTTGTGAACTCTTTTCAACCCCTCCAAAAATTAATGAATTGATCGATAAAAAAATGACGAAGGCCTAAGTCTTGGGACAAATACCTCGATTGTACCTAAGAATTTTGTACAAATGACTTGGGTTTAAAAAAGTGTTTTCAGTAAGTATTACTACATTTATCTCAATTTGTGCATGTAAACAATAAACTTACTATATGTTGAGTCCTTAATGCACACACACCACTGCACAACACTAACGTGGTGAACCAGGACTTGGAGCCAATATATAAATTAAGAAAATGGTAAAGGTTTGCCTATTTTGTCTAAATACAAGATTTAACCAATAAATAAAAAGGGCGATGTTTCGCCTAAGTGTTTAAACACACCGTTTGTTATGCAAAGTAAGTATTTTACTATTTTTGTCCTAAAGATTTTGAAGACAAGAAAAATAAAATTCGACAATTCGACATCATTTCTTTTCCGACCTTGAATACGTACATATTTTAATAAGAATTTTTTTGTTGAAAAATTATCACGAACAGACTTGGACGACTGGATAGTTCTAGTTTTATAATTTAAAGAATTGGGCAAAATGCGGCTCATTAGAATTGTAATCTAATTTGTAAATGGCTTTTATGCACTAATTCCAATTCAAATCTACACACACATATTTACCATTTACGTTCTTATAAGCGATTTAAATTAGTTTGATTTTAAATAATTAAATGTAATTCTAGTTCAAATTCAATTTTTTATGAATTTTCCAAAACTAATATAATTTGAGAAACTTAGAATGATCTAATTCTAATGCTAATCTAATTGGAAAAACTGGAATACTCAAATTTTAATTATAATCTAATTTTAAAACGCTAAAATAAGTCTAGTTGACCAAGTCTGGTCAGGTGGTTTTGAACGCTGCCTTTTTGTCTGAGCTCCTGAAAAAAATCGAAATAAAAAGCACGGGGCGATTTATTCGATGCTTTTGTTTGAAAATTCATTTTCTACACACGAGAACAGAAACAGGGACGTGTGGGTGATGACGTAACGAAAATGACGTCATTAAACAGCGAGGAAGGCTCCGAAAAGTGTTTTATCAGCAACCCAGTTCGAACAATCACGCCACGGTAACAACAAAAAAGAAACAAATATACAAGGAAAGAACAGGAAAAACAAACAAATGAAAACAAAAAAAAAGTCGAACAACTACACGAAGTGATATTCGAAATTATCGCTAGATATCCACATGTAGTTTCATTCGCATGTATAGGCCTAAGTATCACATTACACACAAGCAAATTCATTCTGCTTGTGGTTTAGGCGTTTTGTCCATTTTTTAAGTTTGCTTTGAACAACAAATTAAATTAGTCGAGTGATTTTTTTTTCAGGAACAGTAGTTTAGTAAATCAGTTGTAGGGGCACACAATAAGACCTTTAACACCATAGCATGAAGACCAACGTAATAATAACTAAATACGCAGTAAACCACGACGAAATACGACCTAAACCTGCCGGATTAATTACTAAACTCTTCGATAATAACATCAAAAACTTAGTTATGGGACGATTGTGTGCCGTTGTTTTAGCCCGGACTGTATGCCCTTGTTTGGGGTTAGGGGTGGGTAATAATGGGTGGAGTTATCGATGAAGTTGGGGGTATTGTGTGGGGTTAGGTAAATGGTTGCTTATATATTATTCTAGCCTAGCGGTTTAGGTCTTACAATGGCACATTTCGGTGTTATTTCGATTCATAACTTACTACTACCTTTCTGAGTTATTAATCCTATTTTGCTCTTATTTCCAACTGTGTTTTGTTCCGCCGATGATATTATTCCAATTTCGGTCTTACTGCCAAGTTCGCCAGAAAGTAAAGTTACGACAAGAAAGTTTAAATACACAAAATACACAGAAAAAGGCTAGAAGTAGAATCGAAAAAAAAAAAAACGGAAAAAAGTTTCCGACGGACGCAAAGAATAATACGAGAAAAAAAGAAGATAAATTTTGCTAAACGGGAGATGAAAAAAGCAGCCTAAAACTGTCCTAGAGGAGCCAGAAATTTGGCCTTGTAGAAATGCATAGGTTTCTCTGTGTTACAAAATGAATTCGCCGTGAAAATTTGGCCTGCGAAAGAAAACGCGTTCAGGTGAATAGAATATAGCTTCTGTAGTACGAGTCTTCGCTGACACCCATCGGTGGAAATAAATAAACGAGAATCCCGCGTGGTGTCGCCAGAGAGACGTTTTCGTCAGTTGTTGACCTGGGTGAGTAAAAATACGCTTTTTATAACGTTTTAAACAAAACTCTGAAAGGTAACTCTAACCCCGGACAGGACTGGTATTCACAAAAGTACACGCATATTTAACTTTTTTACTGATTTATGTATAAGTATTGTGTTTGTGTTCTTGTTACAAGTGACTACAACAGACAGTGTTTTAAAAAAACGTTTTTTAAGTAATCCAGGAAAATCAGTTAAATCGAAAAAAAAAATTAGGATTGTTTCGTAAAAAGCGCGAAAAAACGCAGTGCATAACGTTCGCACAAAACTACTTTACCTTTACCCAGCAAATTCTTAATATCAAAACAAATATTGATAAATATTAAAGTAACAATATAGATAAAATAGACATTTTTCGTTTTATATTGTGTGTTTTAAAATAAAACACTCTCGTTTCGGATTTTAACAAACCTTTAAGAAATTCTGGCTTAACTGAATTAGGTCGTAAACGGAACTGAACTCTATGCCAACTTTAACCCAGGACATGCCTGCTATTCACAAAAGTGCACGCATATAAAACTTTTATACTGATTTATGTATGAATGTAGTGTTTGTGTTCTTGTCGTCTACAACAGTGTATTATAAAAACGTTTCGTGTCGAGTCTTATTAATTTCAAGTAATACAGGAAAATAAGTCAAATCGAAAAATTTGTATTGCTTTGTAAAAAGGGCGCGAAAAAACGCAGTGTATAATGTTTGCACAAAATTACTTTACTTTTACCCAAAAGATTCTTGATATCTGCAAAATAAATGTTTTTTTAAAAATCTTTGTCAGAAGTTATAATTAATATATGTATAAACATTGTATATATGTAACGAGAGCCCTAATAGACCACCTAAATCCGTCGACTATACTGGGGGCTTTTGAAAAGATTATTTAATAATCAGATTATAGTGCAAGCAAGAACAGGCTAGAAAAACAACCAGCCTGCGGTGAGGTTCGAACTCACGTGCTTCATCAGGTCAAAGTATAAATAAAAACAATTGAAACGCACGTAAATCGTTTTCATTTCTAAATGCCCGGATGAAGCCAGGTTGTGCGAAAGCTTGTTGACAATTCAATACAATTTGTCTTTATAACGTGCTACCTTATTCCTCTATTTAGAATTAGACAAATAAGGCCATATTTACGAAGATTTCTAAATAGATTGGGAATCCGCAAAATGCTCAACTGGTTACCTTCTTAAACTTGCGCCAAAATCACAGTTGTTGTACTACTACACTTGTGTAAGTAACTTTCATAAATGTATACAAATATATATACTATATGTGAAGAGTGTGTGCCACTATGGGTATAGTTATTCGGATGCTTCTAAAACAGAATTCGTAAATAAATTGAACTAGTTACCTTCTTAAACTTGCGAGATCTCGGTTGTGGAGCGGCGAAAAAGAGGCGATCAAATTTATCGGAATGTGATCGTTCCTGGCTCCACCTAGTGACAAAAAAATGGAGTGAAAATAAGTTATCCTAGTATTTATTAGTTTACCGAAGTTCAAAAAACAATGCGTGGTTTGAATTTGCGTATTGTTAGGCGTGGTGTTGTTGGACTCCCTGATAAAGGCATCCTGGATAGGTAGCCGAAACGTAACAAATAAATATCAGAAGAACTTGTTTTCAGTATATACTATGCCTGGTAGGAACAGCATATTCAAGTGAAGTGAATATTGCAAACAGCGCAATTAAATATATCTATCTTGACGCACACATTACATACATAATTTTTATTGTAGGTTAAGTTACAATGGTATGACACCGTTTTGGACACCAAATTAGTTTGTGTAACTAGCATTTTTTAAAGGTGAGGTTTTAGTGACTGCAACAATTCCACTAATTTTGCAAAAATACATTCTCCTGTAGTTATGGCAATATAGGCTATATTTTAAGAAACGTTGTAGAAATTTAATAGACCCTTAAAATAAAATAAAAACTGCACATAGTTGCAAAACGATCACCTGGCCCTGCGATATTTATTTATTAAATAAAACGGGATTCAAACTTGGGAATCTTATTTAACAAGATGTTAACGCGGCATGCGCTAAACAGCTTTCACCTGTACAACAGACTCGCCTTTTTGAATCGTCCCTTCGCCAGCTTAGCATTTATTTACAGATTTCCAAGGAAAACCGCATTGTGTGCATTCAAGCACAAACCGCAAGCGATAGGCTGTGTGTATATTTAGACACTTTGCCGTTAAAAGAGCCTCGGGCCTTAGCGTACGTCGGCACTTACGTAAGTCCGTTGGCTTCCGTCGAAATCCAGACGCGTCCGTCGCTCGCCCGTCTACGCACGTCACCGCTGCTCGCTAGAAGCTTTGAAAAACAAGAAATTTGCTTAAATATGGTAAAGAATGTTAATAACCACATATTATTGCATTAAATTGTTTTGAACATTCTAATAAAACACTTGCGGATTGTCAACGTCATAACAAGTAAAAATCCTATTGTGTTAACATTCGAATTCAACAAAAGTTACAATATTGAACGTCATAGTGGTTTGAATATCTAATTTAACATAGAATATATATTTTAAGTCCACAAAAGTATTAGCTTTCCACTAACGCTTAAATAAATGAATTAGTCAAAATATATAAAAAGTTTGTTATTCGACCTAAATAAAGGTTGCATAGTGATTATCAATACTACAGACATTCTTAACGACGTCATAATTTTGGAATTTACGGTTTGGCGTATAAAAGGAAAATCAAAGCCCATACAGAAGTAGTCAGCATTGTGTAAACATTTGAAAGAATATATTTTTTACATTATGTTGACTGGAATTTGTAGTTCGACAAACAAAATAGTTAAAGCCCCATACAAAATGGTCTGCATTGTGATAGGTTTCCTATAAAACAATGTCATTGTCGACGTCATATTGTGTACAAGCCAATACAAAGGAGGTGGTATTGTGTAACACTACAATACAACAATGGTTATTATGGTCGTTATAATGAACGGAATTTGTATTTAGGCATAAAATATATAAATGTAATAGGCAGTACGAATATGACTTCAATGTTCAGCATTCCAAATAAACAATATCAACGACAAAAAAGGTAAAATCATCTCGTTCAGCAGAATTAGATATATACAATTTTTCAATTGTTTCTTGTGAATCTTAAAAAGTCTTTGAATAGATTTAAGTTTGGAAAAATCTTTCAAGAAGCATTTTTTAATTGTTTTAAAACACATAATTTAAGCTGCACAATGTACATAAATTAAATCCAACGACTGCTCAAAGAACATAGGGTCTTGGCAGACTTTTTAAAATGTTAATCAATTTAAATACATTCAAAAACTTTTAAAGAGTTAAAGACTTTGTGACAAGACTGCAACGCCAGTCAAACTCTTTGTTGCAGTTCAAAACATTGCCCTTCAAAACAGCAGAATCGCGAAAACGGCTTATTTATTGTTGGACCCGCCCGCCAATCTCTCTCCCTGCCAAGATAAGCCCGAAATTGAAGACGGGGTCAGCTGTAGTTTGCTGTAAAACGCGTGCCGTGTCAGGTACGGCTGCAGGGCATTGCAAGAAATGTTCACGCCTTCTGAAGCTAAAGTTTGCTGCCTTGAGTTCCTTCCAGAAAAAGCGAGATATTTTAATGGAAAAGTCCCGTACAACTGAG
The DNA here is from genome assembly GCF_963924565.1 of Ascidiella aspersa. Taxonomy (NCBI): domain Eukaryota; kingdom Metazoa; phylum Chordata; class Ascidiacea; order Phlebobranchia; family Ascidiidae; genus Ascidiella; species Ascidiella aspersa. The sequence goes on from NC_139454.1 coordinate 19,269,681, forward strand.
TGAGGTACTAAGAATAACAAAGCCCATACAGCAGTAGCATTTAAAACGTTTCGAATATCTCTTTATTCATTTTGAAAAATCCTACCTACTTCTGTATGGACCTTGATATTTTGACTATGTCTAACTACAACCTATATCCATTATCTTTAAGATTTATTCATACTGCATGGGCTTCGATATTCTACTGCGTCTTACTACAACCTCCAGCCATTATGCATAGCACCAATGCAACGCCAAACTTACTACATTCGACAACCAAATCAATATTCTCTCAAGTTTCCCGCAATAGACACCCATACAACCCTAGTATCGAACGACTAACGATACTACCACTTAAGCATGTTTAAAATGTAAGACGATTACACTATGGAATTTTTCAATCAAGCAAATTTTCAAAAACGAGCGTATTACCTGCGTTGTGATAGGCGATGACGTCATTTGATTGTGACGCACCAGTGACGTCAGGAGGGTGTTGACAGTGCGTTGGTCTATGCAGTCGTGGATGTTGGCTGGAGGAAAGTTAAAAGACGTTTAGGAAGTCATTGGTAAACTTAAAATTATGAATATTATTACGATTGCACCTATTAGTTTGATTAAGTTTTGGTTTGACTATGGTAATGGCGACGTATGGTATCGGATCGCGATAATTTTTGCCAACAATATCGCGTAACATTAACTGATATATATATTGGAACCGGAATGAAATAGCAAGTATCAGAAGTCCCTATTGCCCAGTCCCAGCTAAAAACTACTGATTTTGTCAAAGGTAGGTAGTAATTTCGCCAAGCGGATTTATTTCAATTCATCACAAATGGCAATAAAAGTAGACCAATAATAAACTAGCGTTGATGGTTTTACGACGTTGATTTTACAACGCGGTAAACTGCTAAGTTACGGTGGCAGACCAGGATTTTTGTTGATACGAGGTGAACCGACTTTTGTGATTCAAGTGTTGTACAAGGCAAAACCTCAAGCTCGATGAATCATTTACCAAGTCACGGCACAGTGCGGAAAGTTTAATACGGAGAACAGGAAAATGACAAAATCGGCGTTTCTCACAAATTGCCGAACAAAATACAGTCCCAACGCTAAAGCAGAGGTTTTTAAACTGGGGTCCGTGAATTAGTTTTAGGGTTCCTTTAAGGCAGTGGTTCTCAACCTTTTTGTTCTCGCGACCCCCTTTAAGTTTTCGATAACTTGCGCGACCCCAAATTATAGTGAATGATAAATAAACCTGAGTAAACAAAAAACACATTTTAAAATTGGCAAAATTCAAAAGGGAAAAAATCTATTAAGGATTCTATCAAAATTTGGCTAAAATGTGCTATGCACAACAAGCTAAAGGTTTGAGCCAGGGTTGCCAGAGATTGACAATTTAGGTCAAATAATATTTAGCATGAACCTAGTGTGAGACTAAAGGTAATCAATGGAGATAACTGTTCATGGTGAGCAGCGGAAATTCCTTTCAAATTTACAAATAGGTTAGTCGTTAACAGCAGTGCAATAATAAAGCTGTCTGTATATTCTATTTCTCTTTGCCAAAACGGCAAGACCAAAATTTTATTACGGGTATTCTGTGGATGTTTTGGAAAAGGCTATTTAAAATGTTATGATACCGCTGAAAAGTAGAAATACTTTGCCTGTAACCCATTGTAAACCTAGCACATATTTTATTGTTACTTGGCCTAAATTTCAATTTGAAACTAAATCGCCCTATACTACACCTGGCGCTTTAGTACTGCAGAAAATGATTGCAGAAATACGCATCAAAGCGCGAACAATTTTTCAATTAACGTTGTTAAAGTTGTATAAACAAAGTTTGTAGGCTTCGTGAGCCCGTGGTTTTACTTCATCCCACAATGTTTCAAATAAATTCGGCCAAATTAGGACAGAAAGCTTACTGTCCTAATGATTTACAAACCGTCGGACACAGCAGTTAAATTAGGAAAATTTATTGTAAATTGAGACAAAAACGTAAAGGATTATTTTTAACTTAAAGGGGTTTTATGAAAAGTAAGCAGTGGGCCAGAACAAATTGTGCCCGCAACTTCTAAAATAACGCGAAAGTTGCGGGCCAGTGACGTAAGAAAGCGAGCGAGGCTAGTTCATTGACAAAAACAGCGATGATGGAACACGCACACGCGCTGAAGACAGCAGCCCACAAAGATGAGTCATGGGTAGCGGTGCTGTAGTATAGTGCAGCCAAAACCGCAGTTGGACGCGGACACGCAAAAACCAAAGCATTACATCACGTCTATTTTGAACGCCTTGCCCGTAACTCTCACTGGCCCCGTTTTGGCGCGCTTGTACGCTACGTTTAACGGCGCCAATGGCAACCTGGGGTTCGAATTGGACGCTTTTTCGCATCGCAAGCTCCAAATTTCGGATGAAGCCTTTTTTTAACTACTAATACTTAACACATCATTTTTGAAGAAGTCCTGAACCAGTCGGAATAAGACCTAAATGGTCAGAATCAGGCATGTACAACCTTTTACTTAACACCAATCCCTAGTCCTAAGTACATCACTAAGTCTCCCAATTACCATAAACTCACCCCAAACAGGGGGAAACAATCCGGTGCCCAAACAGCGGCGCCCTAACGCCGCCATTCGACCTAGAGCGCCCAAACGTCGACACCAAACCAGAACGATGGCCCCGATTGTCCCATACCCTCTCCCTTCAGTTTTAGACGTTATTTTTGCTATTTAGGCCTTACTCCGGTGAATTTCGGACTTATTTTTCGACAGGTTTAGGTCTTATTCTGACGATTTTAGATCTTATTATTTGTGGACATTACTGCGTATTTGGCTTCATTATGTCATTGGTCTTAATACAATACAATGGTATTATAGATTTTCCTGCTTTTGATATTGATCCTCATCCTGCATGTCTTATTGTGTGCGCACAAACCAAACTTATGCAAATTTGCGGCAGCATCACTGGTGACCCTTAAATTTGGCTGCGCGCTCCCCAGCTTTAAGAACAACCGTCGCATACCGACTCTGGGTCAGCTACATAGAGCCTATACACGAGTGTAGGTGTGCGGTGGTATTACATTACAAGCCTGCGGGCGAACCACGACGTTAGGTTAACCGCTAAGCTGAGTAAATTAGAAACCCGAAGGCAGGCAGACGTATCGCTGAAAATTGGTTGAGTTGGTGCTAATGCGATACTAAGGTATTTCGAAGTTCGTAATCGAAACAAAACGCAGCTTGAGTTATTTTTACTATAATTAAGTTATTTTTTGCTATAATAAATTTTGAAAACAAAAAAAACAGCACAAAAATTAAGCAAATATGGTGTGACGCATGGTCTAAAGTCAAATTGTTCAAATTAAGTGTAGTGATGTCCGATAATATCGGATCGGAGCCGATACCCGATGCCAAGTGGTAGTATCTAAAGCAAAGTTGGGTCTAAAAACCCGGAAAATCACATTTCAATACTTTAAATTGTCTTCGCTTGTTTGAGCATAATAATGACGTCATTCGGTATCGGATCGCGATACTTTTTGTCCAAAATATCGGCCATTGTTAGTGGAATATAATGTCAAGTGTGGGACACCCCTAAGCAAGTGTGACCAGTGGACAGAGCGTTAAACTTTCAAACAAACGGCAGCAATAGCTTATTTGATATATATTGTTGTTATATGATTGTATACCGTTATTCTGTAGTTGGGGCTTATTGTTTTGGCTGTTAAAAGCCAGTTACGTTGAGCAATAAATTGGCGTTAGAAATACCGTAATTGTTTATTTCAAGGAAAGCTATACTTTTATGTAAAGTTGTTTGCTCAAAAATGAAAAAATGCGTAATTTGCTTTCGTAGGTTGGTATCCAAAAAAAGTAAAAACTTACCAAGAGCCTTCTTCTTGTTTTTCACTCTTCTTCTCTTCACGAGGTACCGACGCTCACCGTTGCCTGGCAACCTGGCCTTGGGCACGTTGAACTCGCTGAAGTGTGACGGCACGTGACGAGCGAGTCCCGATTGAGCGCTGAAGCTTGCGTCACATCCGTCCAACCAGCACTGGGGAAATAACACAAGGGTCCCGTGAAGCGATGTGAAATAGATCAACTTGATTTCACACAATTCCTGTTTCGATACAGGATTTAGACCACCGGGAAACGCAACTTTTGTATTATTTTATTTGGAAACGCAACTTTTATATTATTTATAAATTCGATACCTGTAGGAATAACGAATTCAGAATATCGAATCGTAGTATACTTTTAATAAATTATTTAACCTCGATTTTGTTTAAAGGGGGGCCCACAGTCACAGCAATAAATGCAAAATATTTTGTTGAACTATATATTGCGATAAAAAATAATCTCAAGCTCTGCACCTGGCATTACACGTTAGTGCTAAACTTGCCACTCGCGTTTGTACAATTAGGCGCAACCAACGGCGGTAAAACTTATATCCGTTCCAATTTCGTGTAATAAATGGCAGAATTGAATACTGTACGAATTCCACTTAGATTCGAGTCCAAGGATTCGTAATTTTACTTTGAACATCCCTAGCTACCTGGAGTACAAAATGTGTGACACCCACCTAAACTTGTCACTTTTAAGAACATAATATATAAGGTGTAGGATAGTAAACCACTTCTGTAAAATGGCTATTATTAAAGGCTTCTTCTGTATACCCTTCGGAGAAGGCCATTTTCACTACAATTGAAGGAGTGGTAATTGGTAAGTTGTTTTCATAAAAGCTGTGGAAATTTTTATGGCCGTCGGACGTAAATGTTGGCATAGGCCGACAGCAAGTTGACGACCGATGGGCTTGTTAAGAATCCTGCTTTATTGAGGTTCTGTGCTGTGTTATCGCGCTGTGTTAAAACCGCAGTTTCGATGCCATTCTGCGATAGCACACGGTGCTCGGGATGTTGGTCTTGTGTACACAAACCTCAATAGTGGAATACTCCTTTGCATAGGAGCCGAACGTGGGTGTGCGGAGCGCTTTTAGACGCTCTGGATTTCTGGTAGCGAGTCAAAATGCTCTGGAATTAGAACAAGTAACGCGCGCAATTAGTGTGCAAAATTAATTCTGTAGCTGTAGCACAGTTTTGGTTCTCCAAAATTGTTTAAAACTTTCCTGAATTACCACGTCGGCACTAGGCCATTGAACCCCAAAACTATGTTTTTAACTAAATGTAAATTATATTTTATTAAATGATACATTTTGCCTATTTAAATGCAACGTTTTTAGCCTAAAGGCGCTGAAAGACAGTTACACTATGCTAAATGGTTTGTTTCAGTCATAGCGTGCAATAGCGCAATAGCTGTTATCTGAAAGATTTCACATTATTTTTGGTATGTAATAATCATTTTTGTACAAAAAACGCCCTTTAATTTTTAAGTTTGGTGCCTATGCTCCTTTGCACATAACAGTGCGTTTGACGGTAGAGGTTAAAAACCGCGTAATATATGTTAAAACTTGTCCGGAAAGTGATGTTTTTTTCAGATTCATATACGAGTCGCGGGAATACACTTTTTGAAAACAAAAATGTACTGTACAAAAAAATAAAGGTTTCCTCAAAAAACGAAATATATGCCCCCAAAAAATTGTTTAACCACTGTGGAAATACTGGTATTAGTTTGAAAAGCTTTTATACACATATTAATGTTAATACAACAATCAACTAAAATAAAGAGTTTAAACTTTTTTTCAGTAGTTGAAAACACCAAAACCGTCTCTAATTATGGTTGAAACTATCTATGTAAAAAAGCATAAACTTGTAGGTTTTTATTCAGGTTAGAACTGCAGAAATTTATTAAGTTGTACGTTTTTAGCAAACAAAAAAAGAGTTATTGGTGCCTTTCCAACAATGAAATTAAGGCATAGCTTTGTACAAGTAGTTGAATAATACATTTTTTTAGTTTCAAACCAGCTTTAGTTTTAAAAAAAAATTTTAACATTTTTGTTAGTATTAAACCAAACATAAGAAAAAAAATGAAAACTTTTAGATCAAGGCAAATATGTACAAAGGCTTTTTCGTGGGTCATTAGGAGTTTAAGCCAAATGTAACAGGTCCTCATGGATTAATAGATTAGAAATAAAATCTACCTGGAATCTTTTGACCCCTGTATGGACCCGAACGTGTTGCTCCAGACAAGAAAGGTTGCGTGTCGGCTTCTGGTAAACTTTGCAGCCAGACCAAAGGCAGCAGAATCTGTTTGTAAACACACTTTTGTAAATATGTAGGGGTTTTGCAAGGTCAACAGATTCAATGAGTCTGCGATGGCTTTATGATACTTAAGCCATAATCGTTGGTCAAAAAGCAACTTCAGAAGAAATAGATGTAACAGTTGTTGAACACATATGGGTTGGGTATCTTTCATTGGGTTTTGCAAGGTATTTATTTTTCTGTTTAAAATTATTTCCTGGCCATGATAGCAAAAAAGTTGAATACAAAAATACGCAAAAGCACAAGAAAGAATTTTATATTAACACTTATCCCTTGATTATGCACTTTACTTTGTTTCAAATAAAAATTAACTATAACTGAATCCAAGGTTTGGAACAGCCCGAAAACAGACACTCTTTTTAGTTGCGTGTGATAAGATTATCTCCAATCGACTTGATCTGATAATATCCAATATACAAGCTGACGTATCGCATTAATAGTCAACTGCATGTGTAGTCTATACATTGTTTCTTTGCTTATTAATTTGTTTTAATTAGTTTGGTCATATCTCATTTGGGGTCGCACAATAAAAATTGCATTAAAAGTGGGTTGCGAACTGAAAAAGGTTGGGAAGCACTAATCTAGACTATATTATCGACATCCATATTGAGTTGTAAAGACGTAAAATAAAAGCTATTGAAAGCTATTGAAAGCAATCCAAATGAACATTCTAGAACTTTAACCAATGGCCATAAGCTAACCATAGAACTAAACTTAAAAAAACGAAATAAAATATGGTGAACAGTATAACACAGGGAAGTCTCTAAAGATCAAGGTTTCCAAAATATGTTTTAACGTTTTTTTGATTCCAGTAGTGATTAATTTGAAAGCTTCTTGTCACAATTTTCGATTTGTGAGTAATATCTATATTAAGGACTTTATTTTCCTACATTGTGAAAAGTTAATGTTATTGTTTTAATTTGGTTTTATTGTTGCATTGCAATAAACCAGTTTGCACAAAACCTTCATATCTTAATTTGAATGAATGTAAATACATACAACAAACAATGTTATTAAAACAGAGACAACATCAATGTAAGTTAAATATCATTTCCAAACACTTGTAAAGACAAGGCACCATGTGCTCAGTGACCCTTGACCACAAGTAATAGAATGCTTACATATTTAAATTAGTCATGCGCAAGTTTAACTGTAACTAGCAACAAAAGATGTACGTGGGGTCATAAACTTGGTTTGGCTTTCACATGAAAGCACGAAAGCTGAGTACACAGTTCGGGAATTTACCAAAGTCAATACAAAAGGGGAGGCTTTGTCAATATTTGACAAAGGGAAAAAAGCGTTTACCCCTTTGCAGAGTGCTACGAATTCAAGGTCAAATTTAAATAAATATATCAAAGCCCATAGAGAATTAGGTATCATTTTAAAAGTTTAACATGTTAAAAATAAAAGAGAAAACGTTCTAACTGTTACTTCCAAACATTATGCTCTAAAATCAAGAGTTAAGAAATTTATAGTTTTTACAAAAAGTTAATACAGATAACGAGAATTGGACAAAAAAAAATGAGTTATTCACTAAAAAATTTAATTTTCTTTTACCTCTTTGTGTCTGCGTTTACGTGACATGTTTCAATATGTCGGTGGATTTCACGATTTGTGGAAAAAGCTTCCAGGCAATTGTCCCACTTGCACAGCGTTGTTCTTTGCTCTGGCCATGCGAACAAAAAGAATAAAACTGGATTTCAATTTTAGAATGCTTTATACTGACAACTTGCAATCTAGTCACATTTATACAATCTGTTACCAGCTTATACAGTTCTTATATTTGCACTGCTTGTTGATTTGTAAAAGATTCTAAATTCTAAAACACAAACTTAAAGTTCCGCTGACATGTTTATTACATTAGAATTTATTTTAAATATGTAAAAAAAATTTTACAAAAAAAAAATAAAGAGCATTCAGCAGTTTTCACACATATATAGCAAACCTTTTTTTGTAGGTGTTGGTTCTAGTTTTGGTGGCGGCACAAGGCATAGGCGGTTTTCAACAATCGGTTCACAGTTTACGGACGACGTACAGGACAAGCTTGCTTTCGGCAGCTCATCAAAACTGTCCGACGATTTCATCGAGTTCTCGTCGAAATAGTCGCCGCCAAGAGAACCACTCGGTGTCGCCGATTCAAACCCGGAATCGGGGCTATCAACATTCATTTCATCGTCTTCATCACTGGTAGGATAGAGTTTCAGCGGCGACGATATTATTGTTCTGTCACTGGATGGCGTTATTGGACTTGAGCTGTGGTAACCATCACTGTTTTGCGCATCGTTGCATATCTTTGGGCCGAGTATGGCATTTTGTATGGGTTCGAGGCACGGGTGACTTGTCGGAGTTGTGGTCGAGGGGGTGGTTTCCATAGTAACAAACGAGGTATTGTCGCGTCCGACAGCATAGTTTGGGGGGCGTGAGGTAGAAAGGCCGGATGGGGTGAAAATCGGGTCTCTGTTCGAGGATGTACTGCACGTAAAACAGATTTTACGTCATTTAAAATCACTTCATATCTGAATTAGTAATAATAATAGAGAATAAAGCATTTTTTCAATTTTTTAAAATAAATCTTAAGATTAAAAATATTAAAGCCCATACAGAAGTAGGTAGCATTTTGTAATTGGTTTCAATAAATCTTGAGATTATTGCTGGGAGTTGTAGTAAGACGTTGAATGAATATCAAAGCCCAAAACAGAAATTGGTAGCATTTTGTGAACAGTCTGATACCTACTTCTGTATGTCGTTTGATATTTTTTTTAAACCTGCTTTTTTCTTATTAGCCCACTTTTATGAAGTTTGCTTTCTTGGCAACTCTACATTAGAATCAGTTGTAAATCACTGCTGTATTTTGCTTTTAAAAGCGCAAAGAAAGTATTGATAGCGTTGTGTATAAAGAAAGAAAAGAAAGCTAACCCACCTTCTGGTGCCACAACTCTTGCCCAAACTTAACTTCTTTCTTTGAGGCCTGTTTGCAATAAAACACAGGATTCAATTTCACACAAAATCAACAGTATTCAACAAAGAAAGACAACTTATATAAATTCCGAAAGCGTGTGAGGAGAAGAAATATAATTACCAGAGGATCTGTTTTTGATTAAAATCACATGAAGTTTTCCCACCCATTTACCGAACATTCAAATTGGCACTAGTGTAAAAGGAACTGCAAAATTACAATACAATTTATTGCTAAAGCTGTTTATCGAACTCTGAATCCTTTTCAAAATTTGCACTACTGTTTACAGCTTTAGCAATAAATCATATTGTAATTTTGCAGATCTGGCTACAATAGTGCTAATTTCGAAGTTCTATAAAATGGCAAGCTGGGCAAATAGCCTCTTTCAATGTAAAACAGAATTTTACCTTTTTCGATTTGTTTTGAAGTCATGGTACCTTGCTTTTCTTTCACTTATTTCTGACATCATGGCAGAAGAAAAAACACACAGCCAGACAAACAGAGGTTTTTAGTTTCGGATAATCTCAAGGCAGCACTAAAATAAAACAAAACTATGCATAATTTTTTTGTAATTAACTATCCTTTAATTAACTTATTATTATTATTATTATTTATTAGCACATCTTCATAATTAACCATGACTTATGCTTGATAGTAGCTTAAAAATAACATTTTGGACTTTAGTTAATGATTAATCAGTTGCAGCTCTCAAATTTAAATAGGTTTAAACTCATTAGGCAGAATTAAAGAATAGAGTACATTATAAATAGATAGCATAAACGTAATCTGCCTGTAAACTAAACATCTTAACAGCTAACTATTATACACAATCCATCAACAGCAAAGCGCAATAAACACCTGTCTATAAAGATTTAACTTTTATTATCAAAGTCCCACTCTTATCTAAATTGGCAAGAACAAACCGTCTGCCTTGTCATGATCTTTACTGGCGTTCGAAAAATAAAAAAAACGTGCTATTTAAACTCTAGAAGCTACAACGCCAGCAGTTCTGGCTAAATTTGGGAGAAAATCTCGGCAAAGTTCGCCCAGTTCTTTGACTTTTTTCTTTTTCGACCCGAGCCGAAATCTTGCGTGGCGCGTAGTCGGCAATTATGACGCATAATGAAGCGTTATGACGCTGCGCGGTCGAGCCAAGGCCATCGGACCTGCATTGAATGACGCTCACTTATTAATATTGACGACGCTTTCGAGATCAAATCGTGCGTATTTTAGGCAGATTTAGCGAAACTCGCGTTTAAGTTTTGCGTTAACTACGGCCTTTTTAGCGAATGTTGGATTTTTTTCTCTCTAAAAATACGTTTTTTGTTCTAATTTTGACCGGGACTGTACAAACTTTATAATCGGAGACCAAATTTAGTTTATTAAAACGTTTTTGCGACGCTTTACGTTTGACAGTGATATTCAGAATATTTTAACGTTTTGTCTGCTTGCCTGCTTTTTTATATATCTTGTCTAAACACTATTTGCAAAAAAAAAATGTTTACGAAAGGGTGAAGTAACATCTAATAATCCAACTGGAAACTCAACGGCAAAATTGCTGTTGTTACCCTACAGGACTAAGTATTTATAGTGTGAAAACTTGTTATTATTTTCGCTTTAAAAACGGAAATGTAGCGTCACTTTTAGTTGATTTACCTTGAATAATACGTTTTTTTCTGCCACAGGTTTCTTTACGAAAATTATACATACGACGAAAATCGATAAAAAAAATTGACACAACGAAAATGGTGATTGCGTATTTGCGTTATACGCTGGGACAACAAGAGTTTGCTCTACAACTTAATAATATTTTTATAAAATCCATTTATGTAGCGAACACAAAACACACTTTTTAGCAGCAGTAACGCCGGCCATAATAGTGACATAAGAGCGGATAAAACAACGAAGTTTCTTTTTCAAAATACAAAAATGTCCAAGTGGTTTAACCGTCTATGAAAAACAAATAAAAACAACAAAGGTTACATTTTGCATTTTAGGAGTAAAATACAAACTCTTAACAGTTATGAAAACAACAGAGTGAAACCTTACAATACGAAAACGTTAGGCCTAGAATACAAACCTTATATAAACACAGAGGTCTCTTTATGCCGATTGCGATTCCTTATTGAATTTGCCTCAGTAGAGCAACACACATTTTATACACACAAAGCTAAAACAGTTGAGAACCTTAATCTAGAATTGTCCTAAATCTGTAACGAGAAATAATTCAGTAACTGTGCTGTCCAATTTGTTCTCTAGTTGGTGGTAAAATAACATGCCGTTATCGACTTATTTGGTTACAATTACAACCCATAGGAGCATGTTATCTGAACTACGGAATTTCTTTCAAACTAACTAAAATGGTACATATTTCTTACAGATTAACCAGATAATATAATAATGTATTTTTGTCTCGAACACCTCAGTGCAAAATGCCTAGTAAAGTTTTACGAAGATTTTGCGACATTCATCAAGAACTTAATAAAACAAGTTGCCTTTTTCCGCGAAGCAAAGCACTAAGAGCACAGCGGAACAGTCCCAGGCGGTTAATTGCGCGGCTAAAGCCCTCTGAAGCAAGCAGATAATTACGTGGCCGACTCCCACAAATTGTTTGGTCAGGACTCACGACTGCGACCCTAAATAGGCCCGACGGCAATTCAGCGATGCGCAAAACAGCACAAGCGTAAAAACGTGGCGCAAAGCTTAAAGGGAAGATAGGCAATCCTTTCCTAAAACTAAACCGCAGCTGTGGCGATCGAACATCGGTATTTCTATTAGTAATTATATAATGTGTTTGCTTCGCGTGTGAACTTGAAAAGTCTGTTTGAAAACGTTCTGGCATATTTCCTTTTCCCGCATGCATCCATCCTATACCGAGGCCGTTAACTGACCAGTTAATCCCTAACGCATTCGCTTTTCCTGAGATGTTAGTTCATTCAAATTCTACTGTACTGGCGGAGCTATGCTGGATTTTTCAAATGCACATAACATAAATAAGCGACCTGACAATATACACTTTAAAATAGTGGGGCAGGGTGCTTAGTTTTGATTTAGTGGAGTTAAGATAGCACGGTGGCCATGCATCACTGTTGAAATATACACAGCTAGGAAGGTTGTAGTGTTTCCTAATCCTCTTAACACGCAAGGTAACCGCGCCAAGGCCAAATGCAATAGGTTTGCATGTTTAGAAGGCGTTCTACATTATTCGAGACTGTCAAACCGTAAAAAAGGCGCAACCTGAAGGACGGCAAACTTTTCATTTAACTATTAGCTGCTAATTCTCCGCTGTAGTTAGAAAAGTACGCGTCATTTTGACATACCATTGAAAAAATAGAAAAACAAAAACGTTTCGACCCCTTTAAACACAAAACTGATTTTTATCTTCTTGCCTAATTTAAATATTTTCGAATTTAAAACCATTGTTGTTTTTTAGTATTACTGCATACTTTTAGTATTATAGCAGTAGTTACGGAAAGCACTAGGAAGACATGGCACATATAAATCAAATTTGAACTAATTTATGACATTCTTTTATTTGTGTTTTGTTTAGTTTAGGCTTACAAAAAGTTCAGTGTTGAGAATTGGGTCGCCAAAGCTTCGCTATTGTAACGAAGCTTCGTATTTGGCTAGCCGCGAAAAAATATTGAGGAACAAGGGGTAAAAGTGGGGGCTCTTAAACTGGGGTTCGTGGACCCCTTGGGGGTACGTGGGCTATTTTGGGGGGGTCCACGAAGGCCTTATTGAAACTTGGTAAATACTTCCAAACACAGAATGAATATTTTTTAAATAATAAGTTTAACTAGAAAAAAACGCTTTGGCCCTTTCTCTTTGAATGTATCGAGACATTTCTGTTTCACATTTGTTGGACAGGAAAAGCAGGTTTCTTTAGACTATTTGTTTTATGACTCACATCTACAAATTCCATGCCGACAATAGTACACGCGAAGCAAAAAATCATTTTTTGGACGTCCGAGTTAAGAACCTCTGGGTTAAATAAAACAACACTGGTAACATTCAACAACAAAAAATAAACTGTCCGGCGCGAGAAAAAAGCTGGGCAGTTCCATTTCACACATAATCAGGGCTAGGCCGGGCGCCTGAGGCTTTCAAACGCAGGACGCTAACGCCGCCGCACACTTCCGCAAGCCGTGACAGGCGCTTCCGCTAGCCGCAACGTGATTGGCCGCTGCGAGTCACGTGATTGCGGTTCGATGTGGAGCCGCTGTTTCTGAGGAAAGCGACGAAATGCAGGGTTTGCCATGGAGATTGAAATCTACTGCCACTGTTATATCTCGTGTTGATAAATACGGAGACAAGCCTCATATTAGTTAAATACGAACTCACTTATGTTATTTGTCTTTATATTTTGTTCACTTGAGGCTTACAAGACGTGGCTTATTTCCAGTTTATTCGACCTTACTTATGATATTTGTCTTTATATTTTCTTCGCTTTAGGAAAAACGACTTTTATTATTAAAATTCGAACAAATTTATGCTATTTTTCCTTATATTTTCTTCTCTTAAGGCTTACAAAAAAAGACTCATATTCATTAAATTCGAACTCATTTCTGCTATTTGTCTTCATATTTTTTTCACTTTAGGCTTACAACAAGTTTTAATTAAATAAATTAGTGTCGCTAATGCTTTGCTGTTTTACTTAGGCATTAGATTTGAGTCGCCGCCAAAAAAAGTCACTGGACTGGATACTACATTACGTAATTACCACGGTCAAATAAGCCAATAGTAGTATTATTGAAACTTGCGAGCGTAGTATTGTCCTGATTTTTCAGCAAAATATGATTAACCGTTAAAAGACTGTGCGTATATAAAAAAAATAGTTTTTAAAAATTAAACGCCAGACAGCAAACCAAGACTGAATTGCACAAATTAATATCTGGGTATATGTGTGCTTTATATTGCTGATAACCTGTTGCTTTTTGATAGCTGCTATTTTTAATCTTGTCCGTCTTTCTATTTTGTTGTTTAAGCGTAAAAAAGCCATAAACGACTCGTGGTTAGGGAAGACGTTTATGGAATAGCGAGACAATGGTGCTTGCCCGCGGTCTCAGTTTTTTTGCCAAAATGCATTGATAATGCGGTGCTGGGGAAACGATAAGACCGCCTGCTTTTAACACAACAAAACCAGCTGCGTGGATTTCCCGTATGATGCTTTTCCCTATTTTCCTTAAAGCAAATTTTGGCGTTTTTCTTGACTAGGCATTTCTGTAACGACTTATATCCAAATTCAAGTCCAGTGAAGTTGAATAGAATTTCAGAAGGGGCTGCGAGAACTGGTCGGTGATTTAAAAGTGATGCAGCAAGTAAAAAGGTTAATAAAAACTAAACTAAGAGCTGTAGCTATCCTCACAAATAAAGCATCAAAAATAAGCCGAAAGCAGGAAAGAAGCGGATCTAAGTTCTGTCACAAACTAGTTCCTTCTCGGCTAAAACAGAAAAGCAGCGTCGCGGCGCCGCGCACGTCGAACAAAGGGCTTGACAATGCACGCTCGACGCGACAGTAATTAATTCTAGCGGTCGTTTGAAACCAAGCTCTAAAAAGCCTTTCACTGCTAACACATCTAAATGGAATGGAATGTGATTCTCGAACCAATGTTATATAATATTCTGTATGTCAATACGGGCTGGGGTGTTTAATCGTTGCCCAAAGCTCGCAAATTTATCTTAAAGTTTAGATTATAATGGTTAGAGGTTTTGGTTGGACTTCGTAGAAATATGAAAACCCAAATAGTAGTAGGCAGCATTTTGGACGTTTAGAACATCTCTTTATTCATTTTTAACAACGTATTCTTTCAACCGATATTGTTGGATCTATGGAGCTTCTAAATAGGCGTTCAAGCTGAAACTTAATGTGCGAATGTCAAAAAAACTACGCTTTATTCTTAGATTGGATACTTGGGAATCTTCTAACGATGTGTCAAGACGGTTTGGGTAAGGCATCCTGGTGAAAAAGGTTTAAAAACAGAGTGAACGATTAGGACAGAAGTTCACGAAGTGGGCGTCACAAAAATAGAAACTCATAAAAATGCCTGAATATAAAGTTAACACCTGATATGTGAATTCGAACTTATTGCTATACGAGAAAACTGCAGCAATTGTTTTTGTGTTTTTGTGAAACAAACAAATGTACAATTTTTGGCCTTGGTAAAAAAAAATTAGTGAAAAATTTCCTATCGCTATGTGCGTGGTAAATCTAACACACCTTTCCGAAGGCGACGCAAAAAAAATTAAACAGTTCTGAATAAAGCTATTCAAACGGCTCAAAGTGTTAAAATACAGAGTTGGGGTTTAACTGAAGCTACTGCAGCCCAACCAACAAGAAAACCTAACACAAGTGGCTACGTTGAAAGGGCCTAGTGTGGAAATGAGATATTCGGCGCAGTGTGCAAAGCTATAGGCAAGCAACATTTCCATTACGGCGCTTCTCTGGTGCGGAACCGGTCTTCTGTTTGCGTGACCTACTTTCAATACGTTTTCGCTGCAAATGTCCCACCATTTTATAAAGGAAGTCGCTATTTGACCGGTTCACTGTTACACGCTTGTACCAACACGTGATTATTTATTGATTTGGGATAGGGTTCGGGTTAGCGCTTGGGTCAGGGTGGTGGTAGTATTAGATTTTATTTTTCGAGTTTGCGTAATTTCAATGATTTATTCCGAAATCGATTTAAATTACTTGTTAGACGGGTAAATAGCCTCAGGAAGTGACAATTCGCTATTTGACCGGATCGAATATAATTGCGGTATCTTAATATGCCTCAGCGGTCTCTAAGGGCGAACCTTAAACAAAACCAGTGCGTATATCATGCATACTAAACAAAAAAACTCAAAGTTTAAAAAACAGAGTGAAACACAGGACCAAACTTTTGTCAAAGGAATATAAACTCCATCTACACAACGACGGCTACCATGGCTTGAACAACAAGCAGAAACCTGCTGCCAATGGTTTCGGATTCCATAAAGACACGCCCTATATATAAATATATACTACTAACGGCGCTAGTCACTTTAGAAGTCGTAATGGCCAGCCATATATTTTACACACTTGCAACTGCCGAGTATTACTACCACTCACTACTATTTACCACGTACTAGGCGGCGGACAAAGAACGGATATGAATCACTTTTTCCACGCGCCGTTTACAACTTTGGGTCTCACATCGCGGCTACAATTGTACCTTAATGGTGAAAATATAGTGGGCTCACTAAACTTATTTTTATAAAGAGCTGGGTCTTTATTAACTTGTAAAGTTTGGCAAAAGTTCTGATAAAAATTTTCCGTATAGGTTTTTCAAAACGTTGGTATAGTACACCAGTACTAGTTAACAATAAATATTGCCTGAAGAACAATTTTATAAAGGCACGCAATTTCGATAACAAGGAAATTTTTTTACGGATCATTGAAAGCGCTTTATTGCTAGATTGTAAATCTGTTTTAGCAAAGTCAGTAAAAGTTTGCAAAATGGTGTCGGGTCTAAATGGAATTAATATTCTAGAAGCACATAATCAAAATCAGGTTCGTTTACCTTGTCGTTCTGCAATCGGTAGATCATTTGGTGGAAGAATGATAAAAGTGCGGCTGAAGTTCAACAAGAACTAAAAAAGTGTGCTTGGAACATGCTAAAGTGATGGCGAAAAAAAAACATAACGCGAACACCAACTGCTTTTCGGGCGACAATTTGGTATTATGTAAACAATACTTGCTTCAATTAGCCATTTTTTACTTTTAAGTTAAACGTTGACCAACCGATACCACGCTGCTAATAAGTTTACAAAAACGCAACTTACATTAAAGAAACGGCGCATGTTCGAAAAATTTTTGCAGCAGCAACGTGCAAGCGCGAACATCACACCGAAAAGAAACCCACTCAATCCAGTTAAATGGCGGTAAAAGCCACGCCGCTGCCTATATCAACCGCATTCGCGTTAATTTTCAGTGGCAAAAGCGACCGACCAGTGACAGGAGTCTATGGTGTGAAATTTTAGCCGCGCAGACTTTTAAAAGCGCAACTGCGGCGCTGCGACAGACTGCTGGGACATTCACTGTTCAGCTCAGTCCAAAACAGCTGCCATTTTCTCGATTTTTATTCTGGGCGCTAACCGAGGCTTGTTAAATTTTGAGCGTTTCATTTTAACGCTTTACGCAGCAGCATAAAAGGCGATTGCGACACTCAAAGCTTAATATTGAATTAAAAAACAAACAAAAAAAACTGTGAATATAATTGAATTCATCTATAGTGTTCTTAATCACATAATCATCTGGATTATTGCCAATCGTTAAAATGCATTCTGACAATTCAATTCCACATCGTGTGTTCTTGCATTAATATTTCACAGTACTTTTCCAGCTTAAAATTGTAAATTGAGTTAAAGGCCATCAAACTGCGTTGAGCTATTTCCAGGCTGTAACTGTGGCGAGTTCGTTTTGCAGGGTTAAGTTTTGGTGAACGCGAGATATTTTGAAAAGTTGGGTTTTCTGATTCACGCGTAACAAAGTGTGTTTCTGTTCCCAAAAATTGTGTCGCTGTTTGATTTAGGTCAGGTCGCCGACGGCAGTAGCTTAGCATTTGTCTTGCAAAAGATTTCTCCCATACATAAAATTGTAGAGCAATACAAAGACATGTCGCATAATTTTTAAATTCAAAATGGGGTTCTTTCACTTACAAAAAAGTCCGGTGAAGGGCATTTATTGCGACGCCAAAGCTTCGTCGTTGTACTTACGCCTCGTAAATTGGGTCGCCGCAAAAAGTTAACAAACACTAGCATAACACAAAGCGTTGTGCTAGCCAAGCACGACACTTTAAACCAAACCGTCGAACCACACGTCAAACAACTGCCCTGCGAATTTAACGGCTGAGAAACTAAGGCAACGGCGCTCGGCGGACTTGTGAACGAGTCAGTACGTTGAAAACGGAAGAGTTATTCGAAACGTTCACAAAATGATACTTACTTCTGTATGGGCTTTCAAGATCTAACTACGTCTTACTACAATGTTCAATTTTCTTAAAATTTATTTGAAATCTTCAGTAGAAAGAGAGTGGCCCAAATAATAGATAAAAGATTCATTCTTTTATTAGCAAACGTTTCGGCAATTTCTTTTGCCATCATCAGTGCAGTAAGTGAGATTTTATTCTTTTATCTATTATTTGGGCCACTCTCTTTCTACTGAAGATAATCAACAGATCCGTGTTTAGTGTTCCTTATTTGAAATGTTTACAAAATGCTACTACTTCTGTATGGGCTTCGATATTCTTACTAACTTTAAGTTAAACCTCCGACCGTTATGCCCCAAAGTGTCAGTAGTCAGTTAACATATTAGTTAAAGGGGTCGTGCATTTAGCTTGTGCAGGGTTTTTTTCCTTTGGTGCCCACTAAGAATTTTAAGATACCACAATTCCGTATGTAAAACAAACCACAGAAGTAGGCTATGTTTTATGAGAGGGTTCCAAATATTTCAGAGCCTTATTTCAAGGTTCTAAATACTTGAAAAAAAATCGCATAAAAATAGTAATAAAATCTTAAACTTAAATAAAGATGGTAGAAGCTCGTATCAAAACGTCTTAATCAAGATGATGTTAATCTACTCGACCTATTTGTCTTTGCAATTCATTATCAAGCTACTTAACTAGAACACATTTCATAGTGTCGACGCCAGCAATACAAATGCCTATTACAGAGAGCTGCCATTTTCTCTTTTTTGCTTCTATTCAACGCCAGCAGATTTTACAGTCATTTAAACACCAAAGTCACACAGCATTGAAACATAAACCGTTCCAGTTGCTACCGTAAAACACAACTGATCATCTAAATCACAAACTACACGACGCGCAAAACTCGACTGGTACCAAGCCATATTCGCAATCCTACTTCTATTTCCATTATTATGGCCCGCCATCGCAAAGCCGCCAATAAAGCGAGCAGCTACATTCCATTTGCTCGTAAAACGGAAGGGAAGTGGCTACACTACGGCCGTGTACCGCTACACACTCGTTGGAATCAAGCAACGACCCGGGTTCAAATCAACCATTTCGGGACAAAAATAGCAAAAGCGAGTCCTGGTTGGGAGAATTTCTGCACTGCTTTTTGATGTGTTTTAGAAGATACCGGGAGGGTCTATTTCTCTAAAATTCGTTTAAAGTGATTGATTTGTTTTAGCAGCTACGATTAGTAAAAGTGAGCGGGTTTAGAGATTTTATGCTGGGCAGCTCGGCCTGGTTTTACTATAGTTTTCTCACTCTAACGATATATTTGGATTTTAATCAATCCTACTTGGTTTAAAAACCAACTTATCTTCAGAAAACCTGCCCAAGATATTCACTTTTTTCTAAGAATAAAACAATACGAAATTCAATTATATAACAGCAAAGTGCAATGGTGGTTCTTGTGCAATTGATCGAACATTTAAACTTGATGCTCTCTTACAAATACCAGAGAAAAGTCCTGTTGTATAAAAACAACTCACTAAACATGGAAACGAACTATACTTCTTTCGTGTTAGCGCGTGCGCGAAACAAAAACGCCGGCGTCGTCCATAGATACCCGGCCATTTCTTTCAGCTTCGGGGCAAAAAAACAGCACAAAAAGCGACCACAATCAAATCGGTTTTAAACACTCGAAAAAAAAAACGACTGGAAACGACAAAAAACGAAATCGAGCCGTTTTCTAACACGGTTTAAAACTAAGGACGCTAGATTTCGATTTATAAGGCACAGGGGCAAGCAAAAGGCACCGCTGCTCTGCTGAACTGTAGCGCGACAAAGACCGGCCTCTTGCCGTGCCATCTGTTCGCCTATTCGCCCGGCAGCGGCGTTGGCGGCCGTAGCGCAACAGACCAGGAAAAGGGCGCGTGTGCGTCACGCGCGCACGAGCAACGCACACACACGGGCGCGCGCGCACGACACGCACACACGCGAAACGAGGGCGGCGGCGGGTTACGCAGCAGAAGCGTGAGCGAGTGTGTGTGTGTGAGGTGTGGTCGTGTGTGTGTGTGTGTGTGTGTGTGTGTGCGTGTGCGTGTGCGTGCG
Organism: Ascidiella aspersa; assembly: GCF_963924565.1. Taxonomy (NCBI): domain Eukaryota; kingdom Metazoa; phylum Chordata; class Ascidiacea; order Phlebobranchia; family Ascidiidae; genus Ascidiella; species Ascidiella aspersa. Next base: position 19,289,863 of record NC_139454.1, read on the forward strand.
TGTGTGCGTGCGTGTGTGCGTGTGTGTGCGCGCGAGGGATCCGGTCTGGACGGATTTATCGCGAATGCACCGAGAAATGGTCGCATCGCTCAAAAACGGAAAGTCGAAACCCGGTTACAAAATAAAAGGTAAAAAAAACTCCAAGACAAACAGGCCGGTTAAAGTACCCTCAATTAATAAATATTGAACTAAAGGTACTTTTTGTCAAAAAAGGTTAAAATTGCTGAAAACGAGCTAGAAATTCTCTTTGTTGAACAAAGTATGGATTTCCAGTACCTCGTACGAAAACCGGTAAAAATGAACGAAAGTTACACCATTTATTATATGTTCATAACGTGGCAGTTTAAAAGAAGGCGGGGGTAAAAGTCAACAAATGCAAGGTAGCAAGCAAAAGCTTTGCAAATAACGCATCAAAAAAACTTTCTTAAACAAACTGGGTAACTTGTAATATTGGGGCAAAATTTGAAACGGTTTCCTATTTTTAGTGATAAAACAAAGCCGACAAAATGTGAAAATGTACTTTGTTAACAAAAAACAAACGCGAACATAAGTCAGTTCATAGTGTTGAATTGCTGAAACTCAATTTTCCAACGAAAAAAGGCAGAGAGGAATTTTTGCGCCGCGCAAAATGTGTGTCAAACTTTTTACGAGGCACCCAAATACTAAGCGTGAGAATAATAGCAACGCTTTGGCGAATTAATTCATTTCACTGAACCTTTTGTAAGCAAACAAAACACAATAAATTGACATTAAAAGTTAAAATTTTATTACTATGAGCTACGTATTCGTAGTGCTTCCATAATTTTTCAAATTTTCAAGAAATCTTGCTCAGAACTAGTCCTAACATAACCATACAAAACTACTGCAGTCGGCGACCCAGCAATTTTGAGTGGCGACCCTCAGGTTGAGAAACACTGGTCTAAGCTTCAGGCTTTCGATTCTGTAAACTCATGAGTTGCGTGCCTTAAGACTAGGACTGAGATTTGTTCAAGTATTGTCGTTTATCAGAGCTCCTATCACCAAGTGTCACATTGGCAGCTTTGCGGCTCCGATCGCTTAACTCAGTGGTCTACAAACCCTGCGCTCTTTTTTATTTTCCAAGGGCGTCGCACGTTGTTTTTGTTTCGTATCTAATCTCTATTGCGGTCATAAAATGCTTGTAAATATAATTATCCCCTGACATTTGAATTCAAACTTTATGGTTATTAAAAAACCCGCGACATTTGACGAATTTGAGCCACAGATGGAAAATAATCAGCATTACTATATTATGGAATTCGAACAACTTCTACAAGGCTAACTTATATGGGAGATACGAATCCGCAAAAATTTTTACTGTGTTATTTTTTTTACTTTTTACTGTTTAAATAAGGGATTCGACGTTAGTGTTAAAAACGAATAAAGAGATATTCGAAACGTTCAAAGTGCTGCCTACTCCTGTATGGGATTTGATATTCTTGCTACGTCTGACTACAACCTCCAACCATTATGCTCCAAAAATTGCAGTGTTTACGAAATTGTGGTTCACTTTAAAGTTTTACCAAAATTTAGTTTGAAGTAGCAACCGACAACATTCGAGTTTTCTTCTTCATTAAGGGCAATACACCACGGGCTGTAGTTTGGTAGCAGTTTAAACCAAGGCTAAGCAAGGTTTTGGAATCGAAGCGTTTTCGTCAATTGTAATAGAGAGGGGAGGCGACGCTTAAAGCCAGAAACAATGCTAATGAATAACAACAAGGGATTCGTGTGTCGCTCAGGAAATAAAAGGCCCCTCTGCTTAACTAAACAAGCCAAACTCAACACAACAGACGAGATGTGGGTATCATTTTAAACGTTTCGAAGTACTCTTTATTCATTAGAGTTATTTAAAACGTTCAAAATGCTTCTACTTCTGTATGTGCTTTTATATTAATGTTACGTCTAACTACAACCTCCAACAATTAACTTAAGATTTATTAAAAACGTTCAAAATGCTACCTACTTTCGTATGGGCTTTGCTATTCATTCTACGTCTAACTTAACCTCCAACCACTGTGCTCCAAAGACTAGATTCCGTTTGTCCAAATTTTGTTCTAAACCTTGACACGAAAAATTGTATGCGGAAAGCCGTGAGCTTAATGGATTTGATGTAAAACTCTAGGTAGAATTATGTGAACACTTTTTAAACAATTCTGTATATTTACATAACACGCTTGCTACTTCTGCAGGATTCTACATCTTTCTGGATTTATTTACATAACACGCTTGCTACTTCTGCAGGATTCTACATCTAACTACAACCTCAGCATTATCTTTTGATCGGAAACTGCACAAAATGCCACCTACTTCTGTATGGGCTTTGATATTCATTCTACATCTAACTACAGCCTGCAGTTCCAAAATACTAGGTAGCTTGTTTGCATATCGCAAAAAAGAAAAGGAAAAAATCGCGTGACAGTTTAGCAAATACGCAAAAGCGTTTTGCGGAGATTGGCGAACAATTTCCATTTTAAAGTTTCCCGAGGGCCGCGGCAGCCATTGGCAAGGCACAAAGTGCATTTCTTCTGGTAGCCGGTTACGCAACTACTGTTTATTGTTGTTGTACAGAAGTGCGTCTTTGCCGAGAGCAGTTGGTAAACCGCGAGCCGCCTGCAAAAGGCGCGCCGATTTTCCTTCCAGGTTTTCGGCTTGGAGTCCAAAATGAGGCTATGCACTGTAGTATGCAGCTGCTTATGTAACAAAAATTTGCCTAAAACACATTGCCTATTTATACAGCGAAATAAAAATTATTATAAAATTTTAGAAAATGATTTTAGGTTTTTAGAAAAAAACAAACAGTCTCAAATATTATCTGACCCAAAAACAAGAATGATAACGCAGTTTAGGTAACTACCACATATAGTTGAAATACGATATGGGTATAAAGTTAGTAAATTCTGAATGGTATCGGGTTTCAATTGAAATATACGGACTAACTATCTGCTTTTAAACATTGTACATTTATCTGCACTAAATGCATTAATAACGCGAATGCACATTCTGGTAGTACAAAAAATAATATAACATGCATTACTTCGTTGTAGTAGTGACTACCAGTGACAAAATCTATAAAATACTATAATACAATGTTCAGCAAATTAACTGATAATGATAATAAGTGCGAATCGAAACGTCTTATTCAAGATGATGAATTATTTATTTGACCTTTTCGGCTTTGATATTCATTTTTAAGCTGGATTTCCGATTTACCGTCCGTGCATAGCGTACCAAACTGTTTAGCGGCTTTTGAAAATATTGAACTTTCAATTTGAAATTTACGTGTTATCATTTTTATCTTCACTTTTTACACTGATGATGGCATGAGGTATTGCCGAAACGTTTGCAAACAGCAAAATGTCGATTTTATCGAATATAGTGGCTTTTTGCCGGAAGAACAATTGTACAATTGAAACAATGCCCGGCAGCAACAGCATATTCATAATGTCTTCAAGTATTTTATTGAAATTGAAAAACGTATTTATCAAAACGGTGTCGATTTACTTGACCTTTACTGTTTAAAAATTAATTGTTAGGCTACATTACAGATCTGTCCACAGTGCGCCAACGCTTAGCAGCTTTTGAAAATATTCAACTTTCAAACAGAAAAAAATTGTGAAAAAAAATTCCCCTTCGAAGAATTTCACTTCGACCAACAAAAACATTGTAACGCCCGCGAAAATTCAGTAAGTATGCCGAAACTTTGCGGCCACGCGTTTTGGAAACGACCGACGACATGCTTTGGTGCAGCCACGCCATGGTGAACAAAGAGCGTCTGTGCTACGTCACAATGCACACACTTGTGTCGTCACAAAGAAAACCAGCCCGGGCGGTTTCATGAATTTGGTTGGATGGCGATTTCAGGCATTAACTTGCGACTTTGAAAGCGATTTTTTTGCCCAGTGTTTTATAGTTTAAAATATAGGCGCCTTTTTATAAACGATGTCGATTTACTCGACCCTTTTGTCTTCTACGTTGATTATTAAGCTTCATTCATTACAGATCCCTGCATGTCCCAATGCCAGCGCAAAACTTACTTGCTTTAAAGGTTTTTGAATCTGTGTAAGAAAATCTGGCTTAAATTTGTATTTAAAAATGTACACGAAACGCCGGTTGAAATATTTAGCTGCTTTGCGTTTGCGACATCACTTATGGGCGCAGGTTGCAATTTTCTCACACACACCAGCATCCAGTGCCAAATTAAATTTGCGGCAAATTCACAACGTTTCTAGACTCTTTAAAAACGCGAAAAAAATGTAATCACTTTATTATTCTCAACCTTTTTCAAATAAGTCCACAAGAGTTAGAAATAAATCAAGGTAACATTCCACTGGTAGGCTGACACTAAACAGACCGGGCATACTAGCTACCGATGGCTAATTATTCACTAAAGGTGGTATTTCAGGGCTGTGGTATGGTCATAAGTTCATAACACATCAAAACTCAACCGCCTATCAAAAACCGCTTTTTTGTTTTTCTTTACATGCTTTTTTCACTAAAGAATTACACGTTTGTACTTGGCGCACTTACATTTTTGTCGACATTCAAGCAAACCAAATATCCCTTGCTTTTTATAATTTTTGTGGTTTCAAAAAAACAAAAATTCTCGCTTAAAAGCGGTCAACTGTAAAAAAACGGTTTTACGTCAAAAACACAAACAAACCTCGAAAAACAGAGAACCAAAAAATCTAAAATATTAAACCACGCTTGTAAATTCATAACTCAAATGCTGCTAAATAACACCAACCAGTTGGAACTCGAGCGCGCTCAAAGTCGCTCTTCCGTCGGCGGCGATCCACATTTCTTTCTCTCGGGCTTCACGCTTGACTGGCCACGAGGGCCGGCCGACGCGATCTTTTATGACGTCACAAAAACCGCGGCACGCGAGGGCAGGCTTACTTTTGCGACATGAGAAACGGTCGCGCGCTAATGCAGGGTCGCCACACCATTCATTTTCGACACGAAGACGATTTTAGTTTTCGTTCAAAATGTGTTTCCTACTTTTGTATTTCTTTTTAATTCATTCTTCGTCTAACTACAACCTCCAACCATTATCTTAAGATTTATTAGAATCGGTCACAAAATGCTAGCTATAGTTTTGTATGGGCTTCGATATTCCTGTAACCCCCATTCGTCGTTTTAAAATTTAATCGAATCGTTTACAAAATGACACCAACTTCTGTGTAGGCGGCTTTGACAATAAGTAATCTTTTTACGTTTAACGACAAACGGCATTATCTTAAAATTTAATCTTAAACGTTCACAAAAGCTACCCACTCCTGTTTAGTTTTCACATTCATTTTACGTCTAACTACAAGCTCCGTTCTCCAGACATTATATAATTTATTAAAACGTTCACAAGCTGTTAACTACTTCTGTATAGGCTTTGATATAAATTCATTCTACGGATAACTTCTGAGCACGTACCTTAAGCTGTGCATCAAATTAATTCAAAGAATAATAAAAGACTTCTAAAAAAAAAAAAAAATCATTTTTTTTTTCAGGGACCTTTTAATACGTAAATGAATTAAAGATTTTGTGGCAACCCTACGTCTATCAAACCAAAAAAAACGATGTTTTCAGCTGATAAATATCAATATCACTTATCAGTTACTACTCGGAGCAAGGGCCAGGCTTGGAAAGAAGATGGCGGCAGATTTTAGGCGCAGCACCAACACTCGTTGCTCCATTAGGAGTGCGGCCAATCTATTACTAGTAACAGCGGTGGTGTGGCGTACACCAGGGAGCCTGCTTACCATATGCCAGCCACCAAATCCGACGATGTTAAATTAAAAACCACGAAAGAAAGGCGCCCTCTTTGGGATATGCAGAAGTGATTGTCAAACTAGTGTGCCTTAAAAGATTGTTAAGTATGCCGTGAAACTTTTATAATTCATTTGTATTCTTGATGTTGAAAATGAATAAAGAGTTATTCGAAACGTTCAAAATGATATCTATACTTCTGTATGGGCTTTGATATTCTTATTACGTCTTACTACCACCTCCAACCATTATGCTCCAAAAAATTGTATTTTAATTATACACTCATGGCTCATGTACATTTATTTACATATGTATACCCCCATTAAAAATTATTTTTTATTTATATTTTTACAAAAACAAAAGACCAAGCTGCCGTTTAAATGCCTAGGAAAATACTTGCTTTCAATTTGAAGTCTACGTCGCCATTTACTTGCAAGGGTAATGCCGAGGCGATATCTTTTGCCACAGTAAAAAAACTCGCGCTTTGGTTCTACAGAAGTGATCCCTAAAAACGTCACAATAGTGGACCTCGAGAGATCGTTGTGTGAGCGGCGAACTACTTGTAATTTTGAAAATGAGTTATTGCACAATAAATAGGCATTATAGAAAATTTCGCCAGAGATATTCTTGTTTTAAGTCTTAATGCCACCATCATTCCCGAAAAAACATTTTCTTTTCGTATTTTTCAACACAAGAATGTATTATAGTGATCTCGAACTTTGAGAAAATAAAATGGTCTACACAAAACCAATTAGTTTAAAAAAAATTTAACACGACACTATTTCTAAACTGACAACTTAAGCTGCACATAAATCAAATTCACATTTAAAAATTTAAAGATTAGTGGAAAGCCTGGAATAGCTGTCTGAATCGTTATATAAAAAAGCTCCGCATTCTGTCAGCAAATGTAACCTGTAAGAACAAAAAATATCGAAAAAAATACGTCGCTCAGTCATAACAGGCACACTCAGACGTTTGCTGAAAGACAGGCAGCCCTCAAGACCGTTTAAATGCCAAGACCGCATTAAAACGGGCAACCCGGGAGACTGAATAACCTACCATAGAAAACCAAATGGCGCGTCAACCACGTTATAAAAGAACTGGCGACGTTTCGCCGGCAATCAGCTATTGTGTCCTTTTCCGACTGGGAGGCGCGTTAATTGCCGGTTTTCTGGTGTTATTTCGTGGCTGAAACGCAACTGTGGTGTTCACGTTAAATTCGCAAAGCAGGAAAGGATTTGAAAAGATTAAGAACTCGACGCGGCGGCGAGTTTTAAGGCGATTATTAGTTACTTGAAAGGCTACTGCGAAACGAAAAACGTCGAATACGATTAAAACGTTTGGTGTTAAACTAGTCGAGCTATGAAATCAATTTAAGGTTACCGGTTAATCAAGTTTCTTTTGTATATTGGTTTGTTAGAGCAACCAACTAATAAAAAAAACATTTCTAATCATAAAACAACCATTTTTAAGCGTTTCGCAAATATTCACACCCGCGAAATGTTGAGGATTTTTAAGCTGTTTTTTTTATTTAAAAAATATTTAAACACGTTTCAAGCTTGCATCAGAGAGCGACACATGAACGAAGTATTTTTTGTAACGCTTAAACTAAAATAGTGAGGATTAACACTTTACTTTTTGTGCAGTAATTAATAACAGCTAAATGTATCTTGTCCTAAGCTCAAATCATCTTTAGCGTTAATTTTTGTTACCTCCAGTTGTTAAACCTACTTAAAAAAAAACGACATCCCTAGTTAGGACGTAAAATAAAAATCTTTGTAGGACGAACAGTTTATATTGACGAAACTTTAGATAAACATGCCAATATACGAAGCATCTCTTTAACGACCCCAACTTTAGCAAATATCCATATTTACCAAAGGCCGCTTTTATTTGACTTGTGCTAATGTTCAACTTGGGCGTAAGAAGGCACTTTCAGGGCAATTTTCTGCTTAACTTTCAGTATATAGTCTCTTCAACATAACGCACCTTTCTTGGAACTAAACCAACACAATGTATCCAAATAAAAGCAAAGAGTGTAGACTGTTTTGATTGTTCAAAAGATTTGGAGGAAATATACTTTTCAATTTAGTCCCATGTCCGATAATATTGGATCGAAGCCGATAGCCGATGCCAAGTATAGTAGTATCGGTGCTCGTCTGACACTAAAGTGGTATCGGTGCCGATCCGATACCAAATTTAAAAAAACAATTTCAGACAATTTTGCGATCCGACACAGCTATTTCGCCCTAGAAAAGGAAATTTACAATAGAAGGTTTATAAATCGTGGTACCATACCTTCTTAACACATAAGGAAATTGTGCAGAATGAACTGAAAAAGCAATAAACGTTGAAATTACACCAGTTTTGCTTGTTGAAAAGCCTTAACGACATAATTTGGTTTCAGATCGCGATACTTTTTGTCCGATAATATCAGGTATCGGTATCGAAATAAGTTGTTCAGTGTCGAAAATGCCTAGTTTTAGATAAGTTCACTTACAACAAAGTGCCAGCAGTACCTGGCCTTCAAAGAGCAGACGAACAACACAAGTGTAAAAATTGCGTCTAGCGTTTTGCCGCAAGAGCTTCGGCGTCCGTCGCGGTACAGAGAACGGTAATTAGTCGGACTTCAAAAAACGCACGGCCCACATCAAAAGGATAAGGTTTCTAACGACGGCAAGGCTAATATATTGTTCGTTTTTGCGCGGACCAGACATATCCGGTGTATGGGATGTTTTCAAGTTGCCGAAAACGCGTTAAAAGATACAGACGAAACACTAATTTTAAATTTTCACCCTGTGTCTCAACCTTGCTTTAATGTAGTATTCCTACACCGCCTTTCTTACACATGTCGTATAACACAATAGTATTTCTTAAGATAGAGACTCTTTAACAACTTTTGCGATATTATTGCTGGTGTTGGATTGTTAGATTATACATAGCGATTTCCTAAAAACACTTTTTAATTTTTACAAAATAAACTTTGCATTTTTTAGGTTTCCAGGAAAATATCTCGTTACTCGTGGTCGTGGCTATTTAGAGTTTAAAACCTGCGGGCTGTGGCCCCTTTTAAAAAATTATCTTGTTCTTAGGTTTGGCAGTTATTTCTCGTTTTGCCTGCTGATGTTGAATCTGATGTTGAATAACAAACTAACCTAACCGCAGGCTGCATTTTCCCAGCCTTGCCTTGCTTGCACTAAAATTCTTTTTTTGACATATGTATAAAAATTAATCGGGCTCTTCTCGTAAAAAACTAGTTGCGCGGACCCCAGTTTCAAAAGCTATGTTGTATAACTAACTTAATTTTGTTCGTTATTTTTGAAAGAGATCAAAGTTCCGATGTATTAAAATAAAAATAACAAACAGCACTGAAACTGAATGAAACTGCAAGTTTTTTTGGTTGCTCAGAATTGAAAAACAGACAAAATCCAGACAACAACATTATCAGCTACCAGGTTTTTTGTTGCCCTGGATTCAAAATCAGAATACAGCATGATGAGGTGAGCATGTCAAGCGCGCACATTTCAAGTCGCGGCAGTTCGTTCTCGATAAACGTGGTAGACGTGCAACATTGTTCCTAGTTCACAAAGCCATACATAAACAGAAAACATCCGCACGCCAACTTTCTGCTGGGGGCAGAAAATTATTATTCAAGGCAGTGTCTCTCAACCTTTTTGTGAGCCCCCCGACCCAAATTCTAAGCGTAAGTATAACAAAGACGCTTTGGCGACCCAATTATCTTCACTGAACGTTTTGTAAGCTTAAATTGAACGAAGAAGAAATAAATTCTGCTGGGGCCAGAAAAGTATTATTTAAGGCGGTGTTTCCCAACCCTTTTGTCAACGCAAATCAAATTCTAAGCGTAGGTATAACAACGAAGCTTTAGCGGACCAATTACCTTCACTGAACTTTAAACGTTCGCCAACATGGACGACAACGATTATTGAAAATGATTCGACAGCGATTTGTTCATCAAATTTTATCTGAAAATATTGATTCCATGAGTCGTGCATATTGTTCAACCTCTGGGTCGCGACCAAAAATTGATTAATTCTGACCAAACTTTTCTTAAAAAATACAAAATTGCACGAAAAAAACGCTGTTTTACTTACGTTTAGTATTTGGGTAGCCGTAAAAAAGGTTAGAAAACACTGTTCAAACACAGAGATATAGTTATTTTTATTCCCGAATAGTGGGCACAAATGTTAAAACCTACGAAAGGGGCCATTTTTCCACTGAAAACACATATCGCAGCCCTTCGCAAAACCCAACATAGCCCTTAATAAAAAGACATTAGCCACAATGAAATACGCATCGCATGATCGAAGTGCTTATTGCAACAATAGCCTATGTGGTTGGATATCGTGGTGCAAAGCAGCCTTACGGATATGACGAAGAAGAATGCTTTTCTTCGCATTGGTGCGATCCTTTGCCTAGTTGGGAAGGGCTGCCAACAAAATCGTGCCTAGCCCTTTATGTCACTAGAACCTCAGCGAACTGAGCGCGCCGAGATTTTTAAAGCCAATATCTCTGAAAGTTGTTAAGCTAATAAGGTGGATTTTTTATACAAACCTTGTTTTGGCCGTTTATTCAGCAAACACACTTTTGGCCAAAAAAAAAAAATTTAAAAGTAATAATTATAATTTTGGAGCATAATGGTTGGAGGTTGTAGTAAGAAGAAGTAAGAATATCAAAGCCAAACAAAATACGTTAAAAATGAATAAAGAGCTACCTACATCTGTAAGGGCTTTAATATTTTTACTATGAATATTAATATTCATCGATATTCACCCTTAACTGTCGAGCCAACAAGTTCAAACTTTAACGATGTTAACTAGGAGGCAACACCTTCAAAAAGAGCCAAAGATCATGTTCAATTTCATTCGGAACTAATGTTCCTTCGAAAAATCATAACTAGACTGGGCGACTGGACGTGCAGGTCTTTCCTTGCAAAAAAAAACGACGGCCAAACAAAAAAAAAACAAAACACGACAAAAAGACTGAGCAAGGCAGCCTGAACTGCGGTCGGTGTGTATCTTAAAATGGGCCGGAAATCAACCTCATTATTCGTTTCGATAACAGCATTTACAGCACACAAAGTCGATTTCTAAGCCATTGTTGGTTCAAGTTTTTATTTTTATTTTGTGATTCTGAACAAACAAGAACACACATTAAGACGAAAGGTTTTTTCCTATCGTTACTATTTTAGACTTTTCTGTTTTGATCAAAGTCGGTCATTTATCTCATTCTAATTTAGAGACTGATGATACCTTATTTTGTGGCACAATATATTTCTCTTTTAAATGACAAGAAAGTTATAAATGAATATTTGTCCTAAAATGTTCATGTTTAATAAGGTAAACATTTAATAGGATACGAAAATTCTCAGAGGAACACTGCTAAGCAAAACACTCTACTGATTTCTGTCCAACGGTTAATAAAAAATACCCAAGAAAGCTCCACATTTAAATCATCGCGCGCTCTAGTTAAATAAAAATATTTCCAACTAAAATACTGTACAAAAATTCGCAATAACTACCCAAGTCCAAGAAATCAGCAACAAACCTAGTACAATCTACGTTGTTAGCCTTTTAACAAACACAAGGCTACACTTTATTACCCTCTTTCAAATTAAAACACTATACAGAAAATTCAAGCGCCAGAAATTTGCAACAAAAGCAGTGAAATCTACGAAGTTAAGTTTCCTTTGTTTCTAAAGACACTTCAAACGACTCGATTATCTCTTTTTTTAACTAAAAAAAACACCAACATTTAAGCGCAAGCAATGAGCAACAAAGCTAGTAGAATTTATAATATTACCTTTATCAAAAGAGACCGCCAACAAACAAACGCTCCACTTAATTAACCTTCGTTTAAACTAAAAAACACAAAAAAATAGCGCCACAAAGGTAGAACGAAAAGCAGTAGCAGTAGCGGCGATAAACCACGAGCAGCTCCAACAGCACTAGAGTAGCTTTAGCCGCAGCCAGAACCAGAACAAAGAAATTGCCATGCCTCGTGCGCCGAACGGAAGTAAGTCTCGCGGGGAGCAAAAGTCGCCGCCAGCTCCATTTCGGCGGGTCTAGGGCTCGCCAAATGCCGTCGAAAGTGGAATTTTACGGGCGGGAGGAGGTTTTTATGACTCAGCGCCGAAACTCGACGATTGGAGTGAATTTCGTCGATTGAAGGGGAAGTGTTTGTTTTTAGAGCGGGGCGGGCCGGTAAAATGTTGGAAAAAATAAAAAAATGACAAAATTGCTTACCAAAAGTCAGTGTTGCACTTACTTCAGTCTTGACCAAAGGCTATTACAATTTATAGTTCTGTATGGGCTTTGGTTTTCTTATTACGTCTTACCACTAGCTCCAACCATTGGGCTTCAAAGTTTACAGTTTATTTTTTGTTTTTTGTGCAACTTAAGAACATAGAAAAAACGGAAAAAACACCAAAATAGCACATGAAGGCAAAATACGTTAGGGTCGTCGAGTCAAGCTGACCATCAAAGATAAATAAAATTGGTGGCAATGTTAAAAGAAAAGATTAATTTGTATTTAGAGCAGGGCGGTAAAATGTTGGCGGTACGCAAAATGGTGAAACTGCTTATCATTTGCCGATGAATATGAATTAAATTTGCCTGGATTCAAGTAATTTGAAAATATATTTAAAATGAAAAAAAAATTATGGTTTACAGCACTTCCAAATGCTGTATGATAGTTCGTAGGCATAATTTTATACATTTTTATACGGATTTGGTCTCTAAATTATATAGTAATTAGGTGGCACCATTGAAAAACAAAATGTATTGTTATTATAATTATTTAATTACGTGGTAAACGCAAACAATGCTAACGTGTCTTCATTCATCTTCGTATTTTTTCAAAAAAAAAAAAAATTAAATTGACAGCAATTGTTTTGGAAACGCATTTTCCAACAAAATGCTTTATTTCCCACAAAACGTTTTATACACTGCTCATCAGAACGACAACGCTTTGGACCGGGATAAAGTCCTTTTCACAATATGCATAGGTGTGTGGTCTTATTTGCTAAAGTTGGACAAACAGTGAGGCCTGGTTTTGGCAGGGAGAAACGACCCGACTACAAAGCAAGCGTCCCTCAAGGGGTAAACAAAGCACTAATAGTCCAAGAAAGGAAGATTAGTTTTGGAATGTGATCTCAGCGAAGTTATACACCAATTTTTGACTTTTTTTGACTTGGTTTTCATTTAAACAAAGATACAGAAGTACCGTTAAGCTTTCCACGTTGAGTGTAGTTACAAATTGAAAGAAAATGAATTGATTTGTTTTTGCGCGACATCTTTTCCGGTTTTTTTAAATTTGATTCAACTTTGCGCAACGTTGTAAACACAAAAATAACAAATCCCCAGCAAGAAAAAACGCAATTTACAACAAGTGAAATTGCAAAAAATTAATATAAATAACCATAATTTTAATTAACAAATATTTACTAAAACACTAAATTTTAAACCAAGTTGTTTGACAAAATTACTTAAGGCCAAGTGATTTGCCCAAAAGTCCTTTAAAAACAGTGACTTAAGCGCATTAGGTCAAGTCATTTTTAAATTACCTCAGACCCAACCCAGTTTTTTTTAAAAATTACTTAAGCCAAAGTTAAGTATTTTGCAAAACTAACAAGGTTTTTTTGTCAAAAGACTTAAGGTCAAGTCAAAAAGTAATCTGTCTAAACGACCAAGTCATTTTGGTCAAAATACTCAAGTGAAGTCTATGGAAGTGTTTTCAAAGTCATTGAGTCAAGTCATTGATTGAGTCAAGTCATTGAGTCAATTCATTGAAGCACCTACTTTGTGTTTTGCAAACGTTGCAGCTATTCATCACACAGCATAGGCACACCAGGTTGGTGTTTTAGCGTTGTGATCACAACTAGGTTTTGGTGCAACAGCCCAAATTGCTTGGTTTAAAATGCGAAGGGCGAAAAATCGACCTGACGCTCGTTAAACAAACGCTATAATATCAACGGTTATTTCTGGCCTTGTGTGTGCGTTAGTCCTTTAGCAACTTGACGAACACAAAGAAGGACAAGTGGGGCCACGGGACTTTGACCTGTTTTTATCGAAGCAAGGCTTGGCGGGTTAGGTGACATTCTAGCCGGGGCCTTGAGAGTTAAATAAACAAGCGATCCGCACTGGAGCACACGGCTTAATGGACGACAAAAGTGCTACCGTGGTTCAGGGTTAGACTATACGAAACCGAATGTTTCAATATGTACTTGCTCAAAAAAATATTACAACGTTTGCGATATTTTCGGTCGAACAGTATGGGTATTAACTAGACTAAAAAAAAATAGTACAATTTTAATTATGGTCAAAATAGCCACACGTTAACTGTGTTTTGCATTAACCTTCTTATTTTTTGGTTGTATTATCTTCATTCGTAACTGTGCGGGCTTAAATTTTCTAAGGTAAACAGTGTTTCCGTAGTATACGCACAATTCAGTAACTTTCCCAAAGAAATGCTGATTTTAGGTTTAACAAAATCGGTGCTGTTCTAAATGTGATCTGTTATTTGATTACGTAAAATTATATGTTATTTTAACAATTTAATTTCATCATAATATGTAGCCTATCTTTTTGGTTCTTTTATAAAGTATGACCAGTTTTAATTTTTCCTACTTAGCAAGGGTCTAGGTTCGTTTTTGAATGAGTCCAATGTTAGCTATATTATACTTATACTTATAATTGCATTTTTTATTTTAAAAAGGGTGGCTTCGGTGACCGTTGGGAAGTAAAAAAAAGCTAGTTCTCTGCAGCAGTTACGAAAATAGGCTATTTTTGGGACGGTTGGCTAAACTGACCGTTTCGGCCCTACCAATATCTTAAAGAAATACAACGTACAACATAATGCTATTACGGTATTAAAAATCGCCAAAGCACAGCGCGAAGCAGTCCGGTTGGTTCGCTACATTTGGAACGCGTATTGCAGCTAGCAGCAGCAATATATTTAGCCCCGACCTAGCTGCGACAATTTGTCGGGCCGCGCAGTAGCGTTGTGCACAGATCGATAAATCAATCGGGCCCCGATAAAGGCTTTATCGCGGCAAATATCGCGCGGCCGGAACAGCAATGTTGCCAACACGGACGTTGGGCCGTCGGTTCTGTTCAGGCAACATACACGCCTCGCTGTATTAACAGCTTAATCGCGTCCGACTGAAATCAAAATATGCGACTGTGTTTTTTAGAAAAAATCAGCGAAGCTCGACAATTAGTCAATAGTATGGCTGAATATTTAGATTTATTTTTCTCGTATAAATCGGAAACCGTCGTTAAATACTCAAACAATATTAACAACTCAACTGTATGACCAAAGAAAACAAGGATTTTTCCCTGATGTCAAATTAACCTAAGATATCCAGTGAATACAGCACTTATGTGGATTATATAGGCCCTGGGCGTCTAGCTTCCGCCGCGTAAAGCAACAATTTCCGGCGTTTTTTTACTGCGTTTTTGCGACGTTCTGATGATTCCGCTTGTTCTAAGCAGTAGAATGATCTCGAGATGTTTGTATAGATAATCTTTGCACAGACGCCGACTTTTGTTTTTGACGGGGGTTCTGAAAATTGCGCTAAATAAGACACCATAGAATGCCCACTGAAGCACTGCGTTACCTAACTGATAACATCGTGGTATTTACGTACTACCTTGTCGTAAAGTTAGGATGATAGGTTGTGAAATTTAATTGTTGTGTTTGGTAACGTATGCTACATTTTTTTTATCGACTTATTGGCTTTCCTATACGTGATGTCATGCGATAGTTTTACACGAGCAATGTCAGCAAATTTCAAAATACAACAAAATAACTGCACTTTATCTGGATGAAAAATTCAAGGACTTTATAATAAACTGCACATTTTTCCTAAAAGAAGACCTGAAGTTCCATCACTTGATAATTCGAAAAAAAAACAGTACCAACTACAAATGTCATGGTCAAGACAATAACACGTAGTTTAAACAGGGTGATCAGGTTGCACTATATAAAGACATATTGTATTTCTCGACATTGTTTTGCACAAACATGCTTTATCAGGTCAAAGTAGAAATGAAAACTTAGTTTACAAATGTGTTTTTACTGCGACACTTTCGAAACACATAAGTTCAGCTGGACATACAAGGCAATTTAAAGCATTTTGCAAAAACCTAAATATTTTCAACAACTTTACTATTTGCAAACCAATTCAATTGCCAACAAAAATATATAAAAAAATAATTTAAGGCAACCAATCTCTTTTAAAATACAAGATGTACGTGCAAGTTAACGTAACAGAAGCAATTTTGCACATCAGTGTCTCCTTTTTTTAATATTAAAAATAATTTTTGGGTGAATTATTGTTAAAAAGTAATTTAAAAAGAGTGCATTGATAAACTCACCAAAGTTGACATGGACAGAACAAAATCGGTCGACCTGTGTGCTGTTTACCTTGTTAGGGAGTTTTTTTTCTGATTGCTTCATTTACACAACACAAAACTTTTTTAGAACTTTTAGAACTGGTCCATTCAATCAGCGGTGAGTGTTATTGGTGACAAATCAACAGAATAATCTTAGTGATACTAAAAAAGCCTAATAACCCTGCAAGAGAAAACATGAACTTTTAAAAGTTGTGTTTTTTAAGCATAACGGTTGTAGGTTTTAGTTGGACGTAGCAGGAATATCAAAGCCCGTATAGAAGCAGGTAATTTTTAATTTACATTTCGAATAACTCGAAAATCATTTTCAACATTAAATCAATAAAGAGTTAAAAACGCAAATAAAGATGATACCTACTTCAAAATGGGGTTTGATAATCTTACTAAGTTTACAACTACAAGGCTTAAACGACTGCGGGAAAATTTCAATTTACGACATTTTTCAAGGCAAAAACAAGTATAAATTTATTGGCCCGCCTCTAATTTACGTTACACAAAAAATCGAAACGACAAGAAAAACCATGGGCTGATTAATTTCTAACAATAATTTTGATAAAAAACGGATGCTGTAGAATAGATTTCAAAGCACATTGATGAAATTGGGCACATTTTAATTCAAATATTTACTCATTTTTTTTTTAACAAAAAACGTTTTGTCCGAAGCGTCCATACAAGCAAAGTGCCAGCGGCCATTTGCTATTTACACATCACAAAATCAATCATTCAGCTTCAAAGCGGATAAAAAATTCACCAAATTTTCAACATAGAACAGTGAAACAAATCCTCCATTTGACCCGATCATGGACCTTCTATTTTTACACCGAAGCGATAGTGTCTGTTTGCACAATGGTGATGTGCGGTGGCGTATTCACACAATGCACGCCTGACCTGCGCTTCGCTCAAGAGTGCAACCAGAGTGGGAAATTAGATGGTTTTTTCAGTTTTTTAAATTCGATTATCGTAAAGCTTTACCGCCTAACAAAAGTAGGATAAATCTACGGATAATGACTGGCGGTTGTAGTTTGACGTAGGAGGAACATTAATTAAAGCCCATACAAAAGAGTATGTTTCATTTTGTGAACGTTTCCATTAAGCATCGAATTCATTTTCGAATAGGCTACCTACTTATTTAGGGGCTTCCTACTGCGTCTTACTGCGTCTTACTGCAACCACTATCTTTAGATTAACTTAAAACGTTCACAAAAAACGTATTACTTCGGTTTGGACTTTGATATTAATTTTACGTCTATGAGTAACCTAAATTTTTGCTCCAAAATTAACAGTCAGAATTAGCGCATTTCGTTCTCCTAAATAAGATTAAAACGGCCGAATTATGAAAACTAGAAAATACACCAAAATGTGAAACAGAATTACCTTTAATCAATTCACAATCATTTTTAAGAATTTCTCATCGGAATTCGAATAACTAAAAATAATCGGTATCATGGGATTTCAATGAGGATTTAGCACAAACAATTCACAAATTTAATTGAAAATGGGTCTCCCAGCATACATTGTTTAACTGAGAACCTAGAATCATGAAATCCCATATAAAAGTAGGTTACAATTTGTCCGTTTGAAAAAATGATAATTGAAACCTTCAAAATATTCCCTTCTTCTACGGGCTTAGGCAGTCCTAGTGCGTCTAACCAAAACCACCAAGTTTTTGTTAGGCCTGCAGCCAACTTTTTCTGCGAAATCGGCGAAAGATTCAGGCGCCACAAGAACGCGTTTAGGCTCAACTCGCAGACACAGGGCAGTCCGGAGCTTCACGCTTTTGCCGCGCGCCTCAAGTAGCCCAAACAACGGTCGCCAACCCGAACGGTTTCCGGCCTCAAGCTGTTTTTTGACCTCGACCCGCTGAGCCGCGTTCTGCGGGGTTTCGCGTCTCAAATCCCCGCGGGGTTTCCGTTGGTGCGACAAAGTCATTAAATGGTCGCGCGGCGTATTTTAGCAATATTTTTCCGCTATAAGTGTGTTTGCTGGATAGCTCAAGGAAATAAAAGGCTCGTGTGAAAGGGCATTTTTTTAACTTGGGCAGTTATGAATTTTCGAAGGAACATTAAGCACCTCTTCCGAATGAATAACATGAACATGATTTATGGCTCATTTTGAAGATAATGCAAGTTTATATCGTCAAATTTTGAATTTCTTAGCTCGACAGTTACGGCTGAATATGGCGGAATATTGATATTAAGATTTATCAATATGAATAATTTAATAATATTATTCTCTAGAAGTGTCTTTGCTGGATTACCAAAACCAATACAATAAATGTGTGGAAATTTCAACTTTTTAGCCGCACAACTTTCGAAGATATTACACTAGAAATACTCGGCGGCCCAATATCACTGAGGCGCGGCGGCGTAGGGCGTAAGAACTGAAAAAATCGATGACGGATAGTCGGAACTATGCCAAGCTGTAATGCGCCGAATTTAATCGTCCTGATTTATTGCGCTAACAAGGGTTTGATAAATTTGCAAAGTGATTTTAACAATTTCAAAGCCCATACAGAAGTAGGTATCAAATTGTTGAAAATAAATTATTAGAAACATTAAAAATACTTCCTACTTCTGTATGCGCTTTGATATTCTTATTACGTCTTGCCTCCGACCATTATGCTTCAATGATTTCAACAAGCTGATAGTTTTTTTCTTACGACACGTCGATTTTGGTGAAATAAAACAAAATACATTCAATTTGGATCAAATTCATAAATTCGTGTAAAAATGACGCTTAACGCACAAATATATCATGAAACCAAAATAGATCAGGAAATTATAAAATAGAGCGAACATGTGAAACGAACGAGAAATACTAAACTAAAGTAGGTAGCATTTTATTAAAGTTTCGAAACAGTACATTTCCATAGTCAGTGGGTGTTCGCTGTTATCAAAAAATTTCACTACGGTATTTTTAAAGTAATGTTTTTTGACGTTTTTGACAGCTCTTCCATGATATTGCTTTCTGTACCGGACTGTTTTATGGGTAAAATTTCCTTTTTCCTTATTATTCCCTCTCTCATTAAACCAAACTTTTTCCATTCGCAAAACTTAAAAACGGCGAAATTCAACGATAAATTAAAAAAAAAATTAAAAAACGACGATTTTGAACGACGAACATGGGACAACACCTTCGCGCGTCGCGTCACGTTTATGACGTAATAAACGGCGACTCGAGCACGGAATTCGGCTCATCTCCACACAAATGCGCGACGCCGTTCTTCGCGGCATTCGCGGCGCACGCGCGTGCCTCTGTTACGTCACAGATGACCGACGTTCGCCGGGCGTGAGTCATCGAAGTGTGCGCGCGGTTTTGGTCGGGCCATGATTTAGTGAGGGACGTTTTTTTCTCGTTAATAGCAGTTCGACAATTCCAATGCGTTTTTCCAATTGAAGCGTTCACAAAATGCTTCCTACTTCTGTATGCGATTTGATATTGTTACTACGTCTTGCAACCTCAAGCCATTATCTTAAAATTTATTCAAAATGTTCACAAACTGCTACCTATTTCTTTTATGACTTATTAATAATTCTACGACTATCTACAACCTTCAGCTATTGTCTTAATATTTGATTGAAACGTGAACAAAGTGCTACCTACTTCTGTATGGGATTTGATAATCATTTTAAACGTCTAACTACAACCTCCAGCCATTATCTAAAGATTTATTTAAAATGTTCACATACACTGCTACCTATCTCTTATGTGACCTTTTATTAATTCTAGGACCAATTACAACCTTCGGCCATTATCTTAATATTTGATTGAAAGTTAAAACGTGAACAAAATGCTACTTACGTTTACTTTATCCCATCCTTATCTGCGGAAAATTTTTCTTTTGCGAGTAGAAAGTATATATAAACAAACTACTGGGAAATAAATTAGGCCGCTCGATTTCAAGTGCTACCCGGTAAATAAACACGCCAGTAGGCGAGCGAGAATCAATCACGATTTGAGCGAATTATTCTCGGCAAAGTAACGCCTTTTTGAAAGGTGAGGGGTCAATTTAGCTCCCATTGGCAAGCGAAGCAATTTAATAGGCTTTAAGGCGAAAAACGGCGCCAGGCGATTTAGGCCTTGGCAGACGTCGCTTGTGATGTTTATCGACGCGCGATACTTCGGAGTTTTATTCCGATACCCGATATATGTTTGGACGAAAAGCAGCGATTCGATACCGAACTACGCGATATTTCAAGGTTTTAAACCAAAATTTGCTTGAACGTAAATTATTAGGTCACTCTCTATCGCAGTGACTCTCAACCTTTTTAGCGCCAGGGCCGCATTTCAAACCTAAGGTTTGCAAGGAACCGCATAAAAACAACAGTGGGCATATAATTAAAAAACCTTAAGAAAGCAACGAGAAAACAACAAATATACATTACGCCAGCCTAGGCTAACTAATTAACACTGTTGAAACAGCTATTTCTTATTGCCATAGCTTGTCGATCAGGACTAAATATATTATGACGTCACAAACCACAAAATTATTTTAAACAGCAGGACGGAAGTAACCCGGTAACTTTAGTAGGCCTACTTCGTACCCGGGAGTAACATTAGTACTTCGAACTCGGGATCCTTGCTGATACAATTCAATAATTCTTGATTTATTTTCTTCCTTAGTTGCAAGTCTGCTACTACTAACTAATTTTTCACTCCGTTAGTGAGAGCCGCAAAATGTACAGTTGGGAGCCGCGGTTGAGAATCACTGATCTATCGACTGTTATTTGATAGTTTTCTGAGAAATTTTGTATTTTAATTAAACCTTTCCTTGGTTCGCAAAACAAAGGCACAATTTAAATTCACCGAGAAAAAGCACAAATAAATCATCTTAGTATCGGACAGCCACTAGGGTATATTATACCGATACCCGATATTTTGGCATAAAGTTTCGTGATCCGATCCGATAACAAATGACGTCATTACTATGCTCACAAAAGCAAAATAGATTAATGACAAAAGTGTAATGGAACTTATTTTCAGCCTTTCTGGTTATTTGGCCGAAATTTGCTTTAGGTTGCGAAGCCTATTTATCTTTCGACTTTTAACGTTATTTATTGATAAATTTCGCTTTCAAAGTTGAAAACTCTGCAATGCATGGCAAATCCGTTTCCAATTACGTCATTACTATGCTCAAAAAGCGAAAAAAAAAACATAAATCGTTTAAAAATATCATGTTTTCCAGGTTAATATGTCAAAATCTTCTTTAGTGTTATAACTTAGTGGGTTTATTACTTTATTTGTTATCCTATAAAATTATCTAGCAAATTTGTGTTTTAAGATAAAAATCGCTGGTTGAATCGCAAAGCCAGACTGATATTCCGTAATTTTTTATCGGATCGGCACCGATACCACCCTAGTAATAGTACTGGACGAATACTACCACTTGACATCGGGTATCGGCTCCGATCCGATATTATCGGTCATCCCTGATCAGTTTCTGTGCAGTCCGGGCGGTCGGTGGCCATAAAGAGCCGGATTCTGGGAACGAAACGTCGGTGGGAAAAAGCCGAAAGTTGGCAAACCGCGCGTTTTTTTTTGCTCGGGCCATTTAACCGCTTAAGCCCAATTTCGTGGTGGGAGGTTCAGTTTAAATCTGCTGAAGGCGACATAAAAAACGGCGGCCCATGTCTGGCTGATCTTTTCTTGCGCGGGGTAAAAGCTTTTTGTCTCTGTTCAGATTAGGGATGTAGGATAATAAAAAAAATTTACGGAAATATCAGTCTGGCTTTGCGATTCAACCAGTGATTTTTATCTTAAAACACAAATTTGCTAGATAATATTATAGGTTAACAAATAAAGTAATAAACCCACTAAGTTATAACACTAAAGAAGATTTTGACATATTAACCTGGAAAACATGATATTTTTAAACGATTTGTGGGTTTTTTTTTAAGCATATTAATGACGTCAGTTGCTATCGGGTCGGATCGCGATACTTTTTGTCCAAAATATCGGGTATCGGTATCGGATTAAAATGTCAAGTATCGGACATCCCTAGCTCAGATTAATCAGACTTTAAAAACCATCGTTCTTTTGTGAGTCAAAACAAGAAAACAGGTAAATAAAAAAAAAAAAGTAAGTAAGTAAAAGCAAGTAAGTAATGGTAAGTGGCGTGAACGAGAAAACACAGTCCGTTTGACTGAGTCACAAGTTTTTGAAGTCTGGCGAGCATCCTTTCACTAAAACAGTTTTTTAAAGCGGTCCCTTAAGAAATGAAAATGTTTTGCGTGAATCAGGGTCCGGTTGAATTGTTTTCAATGACGTCATAACAAGTAGACTTCGGAAACCTGCCTTTTTGCTCCAGATCATGCGACAAAATGAATATGAAGTCGAGTTTAAATGCGTTCAACGGGAGTTTTAATGAATATTAAAAAAAAAGAATTCTTTTTCAACAATAAACTGTCAAATAATTAAAAACGAAGCCGAAAACTTCGAGTAATTTGTATCATAAAATAACTACAAACACTATTTAAAGAATCTCGAAAAAAACATAGGGTATTTTTCAATATGTAAATCTTTCCAGAGACATTAAAAGACTTTTCAAAGATAATTTGTAGGTTTGTCAAAAGCTTAAAATTGTATCACTTGGCGTTTTTGCGTTTACCTAAATATAATTCAAAAACAAAAAGTATAAATGCCATAGAAAACACAATTTGAAATGGTTAAAAAATGTTTTTTTATTAGCACTTTCTAAACACTAAACTTAAACTGCACAGAAAATAAATTTCAATAAAATTTGAAAAAAATTCGCAAAAAATATTAAGCTTTTCAGAGACTTTTCAATACGTAAATTAATCCAAAGACATTCACAGACTTGTAAAGATACAAGGACTTTGTGGCAACCCTGGGAAATTGAGGAATTCCAACAATTGTGGCGAACTACTATCATCCGTTATTCTCCGCTGCGATTTCGACAAAGGGTGCCCATTTACCCGCTACATTTTTGCCCCTAGACATATTTATGAGGTGGGTGGCCGCATTAGCGTGCTCTTCAGACCAGCTATTGCGCTGGGAATATGAGAAACGAAATCCCCATAATCCAAACAACAAAAAATGCAACGTGGATAGTTATAGTGTACTAGGAATGTCCGATACTTTTTAATACGATATTTTAGATAACAAGTGCCGCGATCCGATTCAATACCAAATGACGTCATTACTTGACGAAAACTGAAACCTTTAAAAGTATTTTTTAGGTTATTATGGCCGAATTTTTCTGAGCGCTAAAAGGCCCACCAGTTGTCAATTTTTTTTTTAAGAAGTTTAAAAGTAAAAATGTCTGTGTTGTATGGCAAATCATGGCCGAAATTCCTATATCAATTTGTTATGGGATCGACACCGTTACCAGTTACCACCCTAGTATTGGACGAGTACCGATACTACCACTTGGCATCGGGTATCGGCTACGATCCGATATTATCGGGCTTACCTGGTTATAGGTCATAAAAAGCAGTATTTAAAAGAGCAGGTGTCATATGCTAACAAAAATCTCTTAACTTTTGACAAGTGATGGGCAAAAGCTTTTTGTAAACACTTTTCTGGCTTGAATTTTAGCGCGAATTACGAAATTGCCTTACAAAACGCAAACTAATACAATGTGTATATAGAACAGGGGTTCTTTAACCCCACGTGTGAGTGGGTGGACTTATGTTACGGGGTCCATGAAGGAATAATTAGAATCTTAGTGTAAAGGCACCACCCACGAAGAAATATAAGGAGCGGTTGTTAGCATTAGAGCAGCAGCATAGACCAACGGCGCTCACCCAACCTCTAGGCACAATATTTAGCCATCCGTACTCTGCTTGTACATTCCGTTCATTAATTAACAATAACCCACTGTCATGAAAAGTTCTACTTTTTCAGATACCAAAAAAATATAAATACAAAAATACAACAAACGTTTCGACAACCTACAAAATTCGCCAAATAAGTTGGTCAGTAGACGACTGCAGGGTCGCATTTCGAATTATATTTAACTCCTTAACCTTTGGAGCGTAATGGCTTGATTTGTTGTAGTAAGCGTAGTAATAATATCAAAGTCCATGACTATGTTGAAAATGAACAAAGTGTTATTCTAAACGTTCAAAATGCTTTATATGGGCTTTGATATTCTTACTACGTCCTTTAACCTTTATTTGCGGCGACTAAATTGCTGAGCGTAAGTACAACAGCGAAGCTTTGGCGAATCAAATCATTCACTGAACCTTTTGAAAGCTTTAAGTCAGTGGTCGGCAAACTGTGGGCCGCAGAGCCATTTTTAGTGGGCCGCGAGTTACTTTTGAATAGTTTAGTGTCACATCTAGTTCTGTGCCGCGTGATACAATCATTGCACTTTATTTTTTAAGTTGTGACATATAATTTTTAAATTGGCTCAGCTTGGAGGCCCACGTGCCAAATGTGGTCCTGAGAGCCTGTCAAATATATATATATGTTTTTTTAACTTTAACTTTATTTAATTGAAAAAATTTTCGAAATTTTCGCGCATATATTCTTCGTTTCATACTATGTTATATATATTATGGTATAGCATTGTTTTGGCCAATAAGGCGCCGTGTAATATTTCACCTTAAAATCAAATATCCTGAATCCGCCCCTGTTTTCGTAGTGGGCCTTCAGCTCTGAAAAGAGTACTTAGGGCCGCGACAAAAAAAGTTTGCCGACCACTGCTTTAAGTGGACAAAAAAACGTCAATAAAGACAGAACATCAATAAGAGAGTATCACAAAAAAGTACAAATTTAATTATTATAAGCCATGTATTCCTATTGCTTTCGCAATTTTCTCAAAAATTTGGAGAAATCTTTCTCAGAACCAATCTCAATAAATCTAACCATTTAAAACCATTGCAATTAGTGACTCAACCAAATCAAACAGCCACACAATTTCGGGGTCGCGACCCATGGGTTGAGCAACACTGCTTGCTGCACAAGGATAGACACGTGGAAGCTCTATTCTATATTGGGCCGCCGGCGGCAACTAAGCCAGCTCATCCATTATTCACTGCGGCGTCAAAACGCCAAAATAAAACCACGCGGTGATAAAGTCGATAGAGCGGTGCCAGCTCGACCGCTGCCAACACGCCCTGTGGTCGCACGCCCCGGGATAAAATTAGCCAGACTCCGAGCAGCGCTCAAGGTCAACGCCAAGGCCATGCGACAACTTCAACAGCTGCCTTGATGGAGGCAAAGAAACGGAAATCAAAGGTTTGTGGAGAAAAAAACATCAGTAGACAGAAATGGTTCCCAGCTCGAAATCTGGGGAAGCTCTTGCAGTTGTTTTTACGTCAAATTCGGCTATTTCGGTGTCTAATTTATCTATCCATTTAATCAATCTTTGTATATGGCCGTATTTGTCTAATTCTAAATAGAGGAATCCATTTAATCAAACAACTCTTATTTTGCATGTTAACTTTGTGAGATGCCGAACACAGCAAACCAAACACTGTGTTAAATAAATCACTTTAACCATCAAAATGAAATGAAAGGACAAAATTGCAAGTTAAAAAATTAGGTAATTTCGGGTATTTATAAGTAGACGGTAAACAATAATTTCATGGTGCAGTGTCGGTATACATTTTGGCATAAATTTATCGATACCTATATATCGGTAAGAGTGGAATATCGGTCTATCGACAGTGCTTAGTCTTTTATGAGCGAATCTCACTTTCATTGACTTCTCACCACTTTGTGCAACGGTTGAAAACTGTCCTAAAACCAGCTGGGGTACTTGTTTATTCGCTCGCGTGGCGTGCAGCATAAGCTGGTGAATAAATCATTGGCGCGCATTGGCAGAAAGACGGACTGACGCGCCTAAGCTCGGCGTACAAAACGGAAATATTTCGCTGTTTGATAAAGTTACATTGTGTTTTTTACGCTGGCCAATCGAGTATACCAGTGTTGTTTTTTTGTGTGTTTGTTGACACGTTAGTGCGAGATTCTAAAGTGTGTCCTTTTTTGTTAACAATAAAACTCATTGTTAACAATGAAAAAGTATAAAAGCCAGGGTAAACGCAGGATCAGACGTTTTTAAGGTATATATATATATTTCGCCTAAACTGACATCGTCAGTTCCTATAGGTAAAGTAAAATACATATAGAAAGTAATAATAAAATTCATAAAAAAGTCAAAAATATATGAAAGTAGTACAGACTAGGTAAAATTTCAAAACAACAGGCATCAGATGAAAAACATGGCTTTTTAGAGCTTTTTTTCTGTTGATATTTAAAACGTCCAAAATGTTACCCACTTCTATATAGCAACCGAAAATTTCCAATACACAAATGTGTCTCGGTATGGCCATAGATCGTAAGTTCGAACCTCACCGCAGGCTAGTTGTTTTTATAGCCGGGCCTGGATTGAACTAAAACCCTGACCAGCCTGACTTATTTAATAAAAAAATACCAGTATTACGTGTAAGCACATAACACATAGGAAAACATGCAAAACTTGAAACGACACTAATCGTTAACAAACTGAAAATATTAAGAAGCCTACTGGCTGGAGGTTGTAGTAAGACGTAGTAAAAACATAAAAAAATATGCTGTTGCTACCAGGCATATTATACACTGAAAAAAGTTCTACTTATTTTGGGCGTTTTTACTTAGTGTGTTGTTTGGCGTGGTGTATTACAGTCCATTGGACAAACAAAGAAATACCAGAAGAACCTATTTTCAGTGTTAACACACTTTATCGCTGATTATATCTCTACATAAATCCTATTCAGCTGGTTCAAACTGCTACAAGGGTGAACTGAAATAACGTACAATCGGCCCAGTCGGTCGCAAAAGCCCTCCAAGCTCA
This sequence comes from Ascidiella aspersa, assembly GCF_963924565.1. NCBI lineage: Eukaryota > Metazoa > Chordata > Ascidiacea > Phlebobranchia > Ascidiidae > Ascidiella > Ascidiella aspersa. The sequence continues at coordinate 19,316,875 of NC_139454.1, forward strand.
AAATAGGCAAGCAATGCAGCGAGGTTTTGCTGTGCTGCTGTGCAAACACCGGACGTTGTAGTTCGGCAGGCGAGTGTTGGGTTTCTCGCTTGTAAAGAGAGAAGCAACGCCCAGGCCTCCGAGAGGAAACAGCCTAGGGCTCTCTGCAAAAAGCGCCGGGTGCAGAAGTAACCTACGACCCAAGAACAGAGCTCAAGAATATTTTTTTGCACTTGTGACACACCAAAGGAGCTAAATCAATTTGGCAAAACACCTATGAAATATATGTCGATCTACAATAGACAACATCAGCAAATATTCTAGGCCGGTGCTATTCAACCTTTTTGGTTTGGTGAACCCTTAAACCGGTTGTAACGAACTCATGCACCCTGTTTACTTAAAAGGTAAACTGAGGTAAAAGCGATATGAAAAATCATTACGCATAACAATATCATCATATCAATTAAACCGAGCGGAGCTGCCGAAGTTTTACACACTGTCGGTGAGAGTTCGGTTATTATAGCTACAGGCTGCTTGCGAGTAGGCCTACTATTGCATGTCATAAACTCATAAACAGCATCCAAACATACTTGATAAAACAGCAAAGAGACTATTTATTGACTGTTTAGTCATTAAAAAAGGTCAAAGTAACTGCCTAATTGATGAGATATACATTTTTTACGTTAATTTAGCTGATTTTTAAAAAGTAATCTTAACAACGCAAGTAACAAGCGCTGCTAGTGTTTATACATCAAGCTGCCATTCCTGGAGTGGTGTGCCGCCCATTTATCTTTTTATTGGGTTAAGAAGTAAAATTACATTGAAAAATTGACGTTTGCCTCGTGTTTATAGTTTATCACAGGGCGGGTTGGCTACCAGCCAAGACGTGCTAAAACTGTGCGTCACGACGCCCTGGTGTGTCTTTCTAATTTTCCAAGAGCGTTGCGTAATTATATAAAGTTGATTGCGGCATTAAGATCCTACTTAAATTGTTACCCACTGATACAATGCATTTTAACCTATTTTTACGAGAAAACTGCAGCAATTAACCATGGTGTACTAAAATAAACAAACGAATATACTGGCTTTAGTGTGAAAATCTAAGTAAAAATTAAAGTTCTTATGCTGGGTGCGTCATAATATCCAACAAATTTGGAATTGGAAATTGCAAAGACAAAGGGTTTGAACACCACTGTACTAGCCAAGGTAGCGCTAAATTAATATTAAAAAAACGTTTGAGAACCGCTGTACTAGCCTGTGGCAACAAAACATAAATGAAAGGAATTCAACGGACTTTACATGGTGCTTTATAAGTGGATTTGCGAGGTTTAAATAAACAAAACAAACAAACTTAATATAACGATGTTGCTTTCCACAGCTCACGTCATAGCGCCCAGACAAGCGCAAAACAAAAACGAAGCCTACCCAACAGTAACACAATAAACGTTTGCAAAACGCATAGGTAACGAATTAGATAGCAGACAAATAAATCAAACGGGAGCAATGCTCGAGAACGCTCGATTTTGCTGACGAGCGTCAAAATCGAACTTCGTCTCGGCGACGAGCTTTGCGCGTGTGCTTTCGTGAGCGACTCACAGACAGATCATGGCACTCTCACGACAGCGCCGTGAGCACAAAAGGATTCGAAGTCGGTCGCTTTTCACAGAACTGCACGCTCTCAGATAACCCGACTACAGAGTTTCGCTACACAGCAATAAACGAATGTTACGAACCTATTATTATTAGTGGGGTTAATATGGCATTAATCAAATGCAGACATTTAATAGGGATAAACATGAGAAATGTGCATTTGAATTAAAGAACTGACGATGTCAGTACAGGCGAAATATATATTCGTTTAAAAAATGTCTGATCCTGGTTTTACTCGGATTTTTAAACAAGTTTTATTGTTTATGTACGCGTCAGCGGAACAGTGATCGACAAGCAGAAACCTGCTGCCAATGGTTTTGGATTCCATAAAGACACACCCTTTATGCATGAGAAATAAAAACGAAATATAAAATATATATACCACCTAAAATTGTCTGATGTTTTTACAAAGGTACCAACTTAAATAAATTTTATGTTGCAAATTGTCAGCTGTAAAAACAACAACAAAAACAGCAGTAGTTTTGGGCGAATTAAGACTCCAAACCTAACACGCAACGACAACGTACACCTTTCCATTACGGCAGTTTTAATCATGCGCTGACCTTTACAGACGAGCGAGAAATGGCGGCGCACTAAGCAACGTGCAAATGTATGTCACAGGCCCAAATTAATTGACAAATAACTTTGCTAGTCGTTTCACTGGCGCAAATTAACCGCTGACAAAGCCACTGTGTTTTAAGGGACTAAAAAACTGCTTAACATCTACCTTTTAACTAACTTATTTTTGAAATAATGTAATCAGGTGGCACTATATAAAAAAAATGACAAATTGTAATGAAATCTTGACAAGCTTTCACACAACCGTGCATTATAAGGTCAAAATAGAAATGCCATTTAATAAAAAACCCGAAAAACAAAAAAATTATTAAATGATCCACAAAAAACACGAAATGATCCACAAAACAGATGTCAAAGCTTTTCTGTTAAAAGTTTATTTTGTTAGAACAGCGTTTTTGCATGTTTTATCGGGCAGGATACTGTAAAATAAAAAAAATTGCAGCACACTTTTTGCAAAACAGTTTTACCATGAATTGACAATTGCACCTAATACACCACAAGCCAATAGGTAAATACCCAAAACACTGTCAGTTTTTTAACTGTATAGAGTGTTAAGTCTTGCACATATGCCTACTGGCATATTTATAACATTAATATGTTATTTTCGTAAATCCATTCTCTTTGAGGTGCACAGGTTTTCCAATCAATGCCGCTGGTTTTAAAATCCTGAGTTGGGCAATAAACTAATCCAATTGGACTGTACCTTATTATACATTGTAGAAAGACAGGTTTTTGTTTCCCTAAGTCAGAAAAAATGATACCAAAACGTCAATCACAGCTTAAAACAGAAGTACCACTTCCTCTGTTGACAAAGCAAAAATTATGTTTTTAATTCTACATTTCAAAAAACAAAGATCGACAAATAAACAAAATGTAATATATATGAAAACATCAAAAAACCCATACCATTTTTACTAAAGAAAACTACTCAAAAAAATGTTAAACATCATAGCAGAAACACAACATATTGAAATAAACAAGCAACACACATATTCTGAATAACATCTACAAACAGATATCCGACTATATAACATTTAGCAATGTTGGGCACAGTAAATATTAACATCGTTTTCAAACACCTTCGCACTGTACAAAAGTTAGTGTTAAGTTGCATTTCACAGTAATATGTAAATACAGTTTTAAAACAAGTAGCTATGAATTTTATTTTAAATAGTATCACCAACAAATTACAACAACGTTTGTTTTCTTGAAAACAAACATTGTTTTCAAGTTAAGTGGCAGCTCATTAGATAAACTACAAGTTTACAATGAGACTAAGTTATGTAAATTAAATTAGCCGAAGTACACAATAAAGTAAAACCTGAAATTTAACAAATAAATAAAATTTTGTTCAGCCAAAAACAGATTCACATGGATGAAAGTTTGATTATTATAATTATAAATATCACTGTATTTCGAAATGACCAGGAATAAAAACTGTACAATCATATATCTGGGTATAATATTAAAACAATACCAAAACTGTCATCATTCAAACAGTAATAGTTGGTATGACACTACTTAGTTCAGATTACCGTAGGTATGTATTGAAATCCAAAAAATAAATATTAAATGAGTAGGTAATACTGTGTAAAGATTTGAACCCAATCCTGTTTGCACTTTAAAATTTCTTCTAAATCTAACCACAACCTAAAACCAATAGGTTCAAAATTAAATTATATACCCTTAATGCAGCATATTCAAGTAAGTGTTAAATCAATAATTTGATGACAAATCAAAATCTGGTATTTAAAAACCTGATATTTCATGAAAACTATTTTAATTAGCTTATCAACTTATCAAATCACCTATCTAAATGCTAAATCATTTTTTTTACTTGATTTAAACATAAATAAACATTTTGGTGTAGGTTAATTGGTCCTTTAAAGGGAATGGCTACAAAACAACAATGCCACTAATATATTTAAGTCCTCATATATATTTGTTTAGCTTCTGATTGTATTATGTGATATTCTTAGCAGTAAACTATTTAAATGCATAAATGTTAATTTTTTGCCTGCGAAAGATTTTGTTTTCTCTATGACAAACCAATATATTTTTCATCTTGGCATAAAATGGCGGATAAATCCATTTTTCTTTGGGATATTGCAAAATTATAATTTCTAAACGTACACTTATCAAAACTTACACTTATCGAAAAATAGCTAGCGAAAAAATTGTATTTGGTGCCTATACAACCGTCATGTTTTTTACAAGAACCGGTTAACACTTTTCCCAGATTTAGGGCCTGGGTACAAACTTCACGACATGATTTGACAAGCGCCAAGCTGCAAGAAATTACATAACAAACGCTGTCAGCATTGTTTGAAATTCAAGTTCAAACCTACATAAAAATACATGGTCATTGCAACTGCTTTTAAATGCTGATTTAATAAAACTAAGTTAATTTCCGAACTCTTATTCAAAATATCCAATAAAATTGTTTTTAACTTCATTTTTATCATCCCGACAGAACCTCAGGTCACGTGGTTTCGAATCGCTGAGTTTTGGCGCGAAAGTTGGCGGCAGTTTAGTGACAGGAAGAGCAACAGCGCTTTGCAGCGGAAAAACATTAGCAAATGTTCTTTCGAGGGTTATTACGTTATTAATTGGACAATTAGACATAAGGGCGAATACGTGGAGAGTATAAGGCCGTTGGTCCCCGAACAATGTCCTAGCCAACGGTGTAACAGATTCAATAAAATATGTTATACCAGGATGACTGAAATAAAGTAGGCTAGTTTGATTAGCAACATTTTTATAACGACTTAATTATATGACGTACATATGTCCCTGTTATTCAATGATTTGACTTAGCCTAAGTCTTTCGGTTGAATGACTCAACTAAAATTTTATTAAAAATATTTCGATTAAATTTGGATAGTTTTCTTGAACTGGTATTTTTCCCAAATGAATTCGCTTGAACTCGATTTGGGTAAAACATCAGCACAAATAACAAATCAAACTCATTTCAACAAAATACCCTATATCTGAAACACTTTATAAAATAGATTCTTCTACTAAACGAATTTTATGTTCGAACCAGGGCTGCGGAGTCGGCTCAAAATAATTCGAATTCGACACAGCGACTGTCTCCCACCTTTTCACATTCCGGTATCCCACTCATAGTTCTGTCTTATAACTCGCCCATCCATTATACATGGACGGAAAATATTGTAGAATATGTGGTTTCACCTTTACGACTCTATGTGCCGCCTAACCAGTAGCGAACCTGATGAAAACGCTTAATTTTTTTACCAAAGTCATTTGTCCAAAATACGTAAGGTTCGCAGTCCTGGTAAAACAGGTTTTTTGCTGCCCTGGTAAATCAGGTTGTAAATAGAGTTGAAATATCTTGGTGGTTTCTCGGCCTATATCCAGTGGTGAAAGTAAGCCGTAACGGGCAACGTCGTTTCGGTAAAACAATTGCTGCCGAAAGAGCGTTCCATTAAAATATTTTTTAGGTATACCGATAAAAACAAAACGCCCAACTTTTATCAGGGCATGTCCTTTTCACATTGGGCCATCTCCTTAAATGTATAAAAACTAATATTAATTCAGTTGCTTATTTGTGCACAACACTGAACGATAATCTCAGTTTTCTAAGGTTAATTTTTTTTCTTTATCCCGTTGTGATGCCATCTTTGTAAATTTCTCTTTGTGACGTCATCTCTGTAAAGTTACTGGAGATGTACTTTATTGTCTCAATGTTAAACTTTTCCGCTATTACTAGCAAAAAAACAATTTTATTGCTTTATAGCCTACAATTGCTCAGCATGGGTAAAATTCATTCAACTAACACGATTTATGTTTTTGTCGTTAATCGTCTTAATTTTTTTCATATTTTGCAAACGGCGCCCACATTAAATATATGGAATAACTAGACCAGTGATTCCCAAAATGTTTGTTGTAGTCAAGGATCGGTTGTTTTGCGAAGTCCGGGCTAAAGTCGGTCAGTCGAGTAAGACAACGTAAAACTAACCGAATCCTAAGTCCGACGTGCGCACGAAACCAACAAAAACCGCCAGTTGAAACCAACAAGGCCGCCAGCTGTAAATTGAAAAGGTGGATAGCAGAATATGGACACGTAATGTGAGTGGACGGACACTGACAATCACATGCGACCAGGGCCGGATTAAGGGTACCATAGGCCCAGGGACGTGCAGTCAGGGGAGGCAGGTGAGGCAGTGCCTCACCTGCCAACATCTGGCAAAGCAAAATATATATCAAGCAAAAGTTATATTAGTTATATCTCTACACCGCAAATTTCACATTTCTATACGTAAAGCGTGCTTTATTTGTTTATTTTATTTCTGTTGCGTTATTCATATAAAGCAGGGGTCGGAACCTACGGCCCGCCGATTAAATTGATCCGGCCCGCCGCCTCTTTGACAAACTGGGCACGATTCCATTTCAAATACTTTTTAACTATTTTAACTACGTAAGTGCGAAAAATTTTCGCGCTTCGCACGAATGATCCTTCTCCATTCGGTTTGTTTACGTTTTGGCGCTGCCTTTTGATATATAGATCAGCGCTTCTTTACCGTTGTGCCGTGGAAGTCTGCCAAGTGCGTCGCGGACAAACGGAAAACGTATTCACAAATATTAGACATACATTTTTTAGCCTTTTTTATTTTTTATTGTCGGCAATGTAGGCTAATGAAAACTTGCAAGGAATGGCGTTATACCAAAATAAAATCGCGCTCGCTTCGCTCGCCAGGTGTGCCCGGACTTTAAAACGTTGACAAACACTCAACTAGATTAACTAATGTTATTGCGTTTCCTCAAAGTAGTTTTATTACACTTTTCATTAGTAGTATGGAATATGGATGACGATGTGTGGACTCGGATTTTAAACCAAACAAACGCATTTTATTCGCGCTTTGCCCCAATACTTTATTATTGCCTCCTTAAATGTAATTAAACACGTTTTTAGGCGCAAAAAAGATCCGAGGTCCGCCGGTAGTTTTAACATTTTAACAATTCTTAGTTAACATTTTGTGCGGCCCGCAGAGACCTTTCTGAGGTTGGTTTTGGCCCGCGACTACAAAAAGGTTGCCGACCCCTGATATAAAGCGTTCGCGCAGTCAAAATCATTGAAATACGCGAAGAGAGGCAGCGCCAAGCCGTGCCTCTCTTTAGATCAGGGTGGTCCAAGTTTGACTACATCGCGGGCCGCAATATTTCTTGCATATACTTAGCGGGCCACATAAAGTGCTACATAGTTCCAGGGGCGGATCAATGATTTTCGTTTGGTCGGGGCATGAAATGTTTAAAAACGACGCCACAAAGCATCGTTAAAGACATATAAGCTCCAGAAACTTGCTGCTATCGTCGCACTTTTGCGCAAATGAAATCGAGTGTTATGAGACTGGGGGAAATGGTGCGTTGGTGAAGAATGGTGAAGTGCGAAAAATTTGCGTATTTGACAAAACTGACTGCATTTTATAAGGGTAGAATGTTCGCGAAAACTGCGCGCGTATCTTACTAAAATTTAAGAGAGATGTTGCATTCTACACAATCCAAATTACAAAGACGTCTCGTTTCGCGCAAAAAGGTTTTATTAACCAGATCAATTTGGCTGAAATTGCATCTTGGAAAGGGTCAGGGCGTTTAGGCTAAAAATCGCAGTGAAATCCTGTTAAACAATACTTTCTATCAGCGCGATATATTTTATCGTACATTTACTTTAAAGCGCAAATATAACTTCTAAGTTCGCAAAACAGCTATAAACCATAATATACTTTCAACCCGGTCTAACACATACCAAAAGTTAGGCGTTCTTGCCACTCCCTGGGCTGGTGGCTGGATCCGAATTCGGTGAGCGAGAGGAAACTGGTTTATTTCATGATATAACTATAAAAATGTGATCATAACCAAGCAATTGCAGTATGCTTACTGTTGGTTGGTCACTAAGATTTATTTGATTAAACGCTTTAAAGGTACGCATTGCAATAATTCCACAGTGCTTCGCGGGCCATGAACAATGATGTCGCGGGCCACATGGGGATCGCGGGCCTGTGGGTTTGGACCACCCTGCTTTAGATCACAAAAGTTCCATACACTGCATTGTGCGTGCCTTTTCTTTCGCAAATTCTCTCGGAAAACATGATGAATATGATTTGAGGCGTTCCTCAATTGTAAGGTCAACGCTATGAAACCTTTTTTTAGTCCAGCTTGAATACCCGCATAGTGCGTGTACGACTTCTTGTAGTGTAAAGCTCTAAAGTTAAAGTCATAAATAAAGGCAGACCTGTTGCAAATTTAAAAGTTTTGCATGAGAAGACTGGACAAAAAAATAACACGCAACTTTCAAAGAGATTGGCAAAAAAAGGACCATTTGTTTTGTAGCTTTTATGAACAGTAGCCTACCACAACAGTCGATCACAGGCATGCCACACCTTCAATTGTCATACACTATTACGTCATAAACAATGTAGTCATTATTACGTTAGCTATACATTAATGTAGTTTTACTACTTTTTAGTCATTTGTTTTTGCTCTCTGAATGGTTTTTGAGTATTGCGTTAAATCTCAGTCTGTTGCCGTTTGAAACGGTTTGCTAGCATATTTAGTTTTGTTCGATGCGCAGTTCATACAATGGCAAAAGCTAAACAAAAAAAGTTCAAACTGTTTTTTGTTTTATTAGTACGATACTGTTTTTGTGGTTGTTAAAGAAAAAACGTGACTTGAAAAAAGTTGTGCCTCACCATCTAGGAACCTTACCGCACGTCACTGCATAGGCCTAAGGCTGTTTACTTGAGAAGGACCTAATTTACTTGAGAAGGACCTAATTTACTAGAGAAGGGCATAATTACCATAACTTCCATAAGCCCTAGAGCCCTAGACCTAATTTAAAAATACACTCGAACTTCGTGGTTCTCAACGGCCGGTCCGCGTCAACTTTCCTGCCGGTCCGCCAAATATATTACAATTTTATATCTCAATTGCAAAACGCAAGATGTTAAAAGCTTGACTTAAAAGTACGCTACAACTCGTTTTAGTCTTAAACTTTAACACCAGGTATATGTGAAAAGCCTAAATCGCTAGACAAATCGCTCATTAAATTGAAGTTTTAATCATTAATTTGAAGTTTCAATATCAGTGTCTTTGTTAAGCAGCTTTCTATTCGACTGACGGCGAACTTAATTTGGTCTTCTTAGATGTCAGCTCAACTTTTATCCACACAATTCCTGCAGTAACAGGGTTTATTTGCTCACAACAGACCATTGTCCTTCACTCCCCCACGCAACAATGACGTCACGGCACGAGGAAAAGCATGACGTGAAATAAAACCCGGTTTAAAAATGACATCATTATCATCATACCTCATTTTGCGGGGACACGAAAACGAAACAGTGGTGTTTTTTTGTTTTTTGGGGGAAAATAGGGGTAAAATTGTGTGGGGGAGGGGGGTACTGCAAACACGTGGCTGAACTTAAAAGGGTGCAAAAGGTCACGGTAAGGTCAAATGCAACGGTGAAGTCACGTGAGAAAGAACAAAAAGCGCAATGTGACGTAACAGCCCAACCATAGAGAATGGAGGAAGGCGCACGTTGATATTTTACATCAGGTGACGAAAAAATGGAACCACGACGAAAACTCGGTTACGAAGAAGGCGCGAAATTGCGCGAAAGAACGCGAAACTGCGCGAAAGTATGCGAACGAACGAAAAGAAAGGATACGACGTTTAAGCGCTTCGAGAATTGCCTGCGAGTAAAAAAAAGAGGAGAAAAAAGGAGATTTTTAATATAAAACAGAAAGAGGGGCGACACGACAGCAATTAAAAGAAAGGGCTACGACGGAGAGAATGAAATGAGCGCGTTTTACAGAGAACTGCGGGTGGTGCTGTTATAAAAAGTGGGGCGTTACGCAAAGAAACAAAAAAAAAACGTGAGAGGGGGTGCAAGCTTAGACAACATCAAACTGGACTATCCATCAACTATTGTTACATCACAATGGCTCATATTGACTAGGGGGGGCCCGGGTTAAAAAGCAGGGGGGGCGGTAAAAATAAAGTTTGCGACTAAAAAGCTTGGATACTGTGAAAGAACGGTTGTGTTGTTATTTTTCATCGTAAAAAAATAAGTACAAAACACACACTTTACTATTATCGTTGAAATCGCGATAGCTTTCCATTCAATACTGCAGTTTGTACAAACGAGAAGTCATTGTCACGACATAATGGTTCGAAATCCTGGGACGGGAGGCCAGGGGAATTCAGAAAGAAAAAAGTAAAATCGATTTCCATGCGGCCAGTTTCAAAATCAAGAAATCAAACGCTGCCGTCAACCTTTTTTGAGGGGTGTTTTTGCTCAGTCAGCAAAAAAATACCGTTGGACGTGCGCCTCTAGTGGACAGCGTAAGAAACGCCATCGCGCGAAATTTATTTGTAAAAGCCGGCCGTTTCGTATCTAAATCGTTGTTTTGACGTTACATTTCGGTTTTAAATTTATACATTTTACCGTTTGGTTTAAAAAGCCAAGCAACCATCTATAGAATAATTTGCTTTAAAAAGCTGTAGCTCAGTTCGTGTCACAGTTGTACAAGTTCAATAACTAAACACTCTTTTGGGTCAGCGCTTTACTAAAAAGTTCGTTTTTCATGGGTCGATATTTTTTTGCTAACACAGCCTCAGCCAGATATTTCGTTGAAAAACTCCATAAAAAGCGAGTAAAAAATTGAAATTACAGCTATATGTTGAAAATGGGGGAAACATCATTGTTTTAATGTGTTTACGAGATGTAAATTACACACCACTGCGAATTGACACGACCCTTTATGGTTTAACTGCGTTCTGACACGACCAAACACGGACCTTTTAAAAGAATAAAAAATATATGGCAGGTCGTTAAGCAGTTGTTGGTTTCTCGACGGCTTTTCAGTTTTTCGCAGCGTTAGTTTTTTCCTATTTCCTAAAAACAGACAGTGAGGAAATGGCGCGATTTGCTGTTCGACAAAAAGTAAGTGTGAAAGCCACATAAATTAAAGAGGTTGTGACAAACAAGGTCTTTTATTAACATCGGGAAAAAAATCCTAGTAGCACCAGCCAAAGGTGTGGCTGTTTCTACTGTGTTATACCGAGAAAGTGCCATTTACAAAGGGTTGAAATTACCAGCGTTTTTAAACTAACGACCACTGAACTAACCAGCATTTGTTAATTCGTCTAAAAATCTAGTTCAAGCTATACGTTTGCCCAAGAGAAAAAATAAAAAGGCTCGGAAAAAATAAATTTCGACAACGAAAAGGGGTAAAAAGAAATAGCTGGATGTACCAGACTGGCGGTAATAGGGGGAGAAGAATAAAATGCCGCCGGCCGCGACACGCGACACAAGCCTACAGCGTCACGCGTCGTCTGTGTTTTTAAAGCCACTTACGCTGTTTGGAATTCCAAAGGTGCGACAAATATCGATAGCGACACGCGACGTCGTGACAATGTTAAAAAACAACGTGCGCTGTATGGAATACCCAAGGCGCGACAAACGCCACGCGCCACGCGACATATATTGACCACGACAAGTGTTGTCAGTAGCGACAAACGACGCTCGCTCGCGACAAGCAAAACGCGACAAATATTGACCACGACACGTCGCAAGATCGAACGTGCGATGTTCGGGGTACTGAAGGCGCGACACGGACCGAGCGACACGCGACACAAAAAACGTGTCGCTCTCTTTCTCTCATCAATAAAAAATCGTCCGCATAGGAAAGAAACTGGGGGAAGGTTGGTTGGTGGGCTGAAGCGGTCACTTCTTGGGCGACTGGGTGCTTTCGCGTGTCGCATGGTGGGGCTGCTGAGAGACCATGAAGGCCTGGGACAAGGACGAGGCGGTGAAGGCCTCGTTGGCGTTATGGGCCAGGAACATGGGGCCTATCGCGGGTATTCCCGAGGACCCACAACCGGATACGTTCATCCGAGCCATCTGTGATGATGCGGCCTGTGGACAAGAAGAATTACAGCTTGCTATGTTTGTGGTCGGGTTTGGAGCATAATGGTCGGAGTTTGTAGTTGGACGTAGTAAAACATCAAAGCCCGTACAGAAGTAGGGAGAATTTTGAACATTTCGAATAAAGATGTTGAAAAAGAATAAAGAGTTAATCGAAACGTACAAAAATGTTACCTATTTCTGTATGGGCTTTTACACTCCTTCGTAGTTAACTGAAACCTCCAGCCATTTTGCTCCAAGGTGAAAAATTATTTTTTTAATAGCACTTTTTAAAACATATCTTAGACTGGACATAAAATAAATCAAAGACTACCAAACACTTTTTTTTTTCACAGGCTTTTTAATACGCTAATCAGTCCAAAGACTTCTAAAGCTTTAGAACAGGGGTTCTCAAAATGAGGTACGTGGACTAATTTTATTTGGTCTATGAAGTCCTAAATGAAATCTTATGGAATAGTTTTCAAAAATGAAATAAATTTTGTAAAAAAAGTGTTTGATTGAAAAATGCGCTTTGGGGTATTCTTGTTAAATGTTATTAGACTTTGTTTAAGTTTCACATTTGTTGAACCGAAAACAGCTGTTTGCAAAGTTTACTTGTTTTATGACGTCACCTCGAAAAAAATCTGACGTTATTATTCTGCGCTTAAGACGTCACCTCAAAAGCGCTGGTCCACGAGAATCAAAACAAGTTCTAGGGGGTCTTTGTTAAGAAAAAAATGTTGGAGAACCCCTGCTTTAGAATCTTTGTAAATGACCGGTGGCCGTATTTGTTTAATTTTAAATTGAGTAATCAGGTGACTTTATAGAAAGACAAATAGTATTGATCCTCGACAAGCTTGTACACAACCGTGCTTCATTAATAATACTTTAACCTGATGAAGCAAGGTTGTGCGAAAGCTTGTGGAGAATTCCATACTAGTTGTCTTAAAATACTCCAGCCACCTGATTACCATTACCCTATTTAGAATTAAGCACAAAGCTAACATAAGGGCCAAATCAGACGATATCTATGGGAAGTGTAAAGAAGTACAAGTCACTTACATCTTCGTACATTACCTGGAGAGCTTGGGGCCAGAGCTCCCGTTGGGAAACCCCCCTTCCAGCGGCGGCCTGGGCGGCCAGCATCACTTCACTCATTCGAGCGCACGGCACCGGAGATGTGGAGGTCCCTGGTTCGAATTCCAAGCAAGGTAGAGTTAGTTTTGTCGTGTTATAACAAGCCTGGCGAGCTCGCGTGTACAAAATTTATGTAAAAGTACAGGGGAAGCCTTAAGAAGGGTTAACCGAAGTCGGATGGTGAATTAGGGTTTTTCGTGCAAGGAAACGAGGTTAGAAAAAAACCTTTTTCGATACAAGGAAACTTTAATAGCATAACAAAAAAAAAATATCAGAACTAACGATTAACAATGACTTTAGGAAGTGATCAGGTGGTATCACCAATTAAGCTACAACAAAAATAAAACTGATTATTAAATACCATCTAGCTCTAGCGTAACTTTATAACACAGGATTTGGCAAAACATGAAAAACAAAGAATTCAGAACCTTTTAAGGTTGGCAAAAATCGAATACGGCTTTATTTCAAAACACAGAATATTGTAGGTACATTAAAAATGGCATCATCAGTTCTGCTATCTTTTTAAACCTTTAGGATTATTTTTTAGAACTTATACCGAAAATATATACAACTGACAGTACGTTATTAATAACACACCAAGATACAACCAAACAAACAAAAACGAACGAAACAAACAAAAAAAAAAAAAAAAAAAAAAAAACGACTAAACAAACGCTGACCTGGTATAACTCCGGGCGGTATCCTTGTGTCGACCGCTTTTTGTCTGACAAACCGCATGATGGCGCGCTTTTGTCGTTTCTCGGTTGGTGTGAGCGACATTACGCTGTCCAAATGCTGCGACTTTCGCTTCAGGTCCTGTTCGTACTTCTTCTGCTCGGCAAGTTTCTTTTCTAGCTCTGAAACAAGAAGGATTGGGTTTGGAACGAGACCTTATTTTACCTTTCTTTGTAAATGGCTGTATTTGTGAATATAATATAGGGCCATGTATTTCGCCTAAAACGGCAGACGCTTTTGTAAGTGGCCGTATTTGTCTGATTCTTCAGGGTAATCAGGTGGCACTATATAAAGACAAATTGTGTTGTGTTCTTGACATGCTTTTTCAGAACAGTGCTTCATCAGGTCAAAGTAGAAAATCATCCTTTAAAAAAATCGTATTTCTGCTTTGACCTGATGAAGCATTGACTTGAGTGCAATTCACTTGAGGGACTTGAGTGCAATTTGGCCACCGTTTTTCAAACGCCTGACTTACATTTTGTGCAATGAGCCCAGCTTATGACTTGATTCGAGTGTGAGTTCAGTCGGACATTTCAAGCGTTTGCTTAACTCAAGTGCTGGAAGACTCACGGTTTTTAACGTTTGGCTTTCGCAAAAGTATTCAGTGAATTGTATAAATAGAATTAAAAGATGTTGCTTACTTTTTCTTTAAAAGCCATAACAGATATCAAGAAAAATGTGTCCATGACGCCACAAAAAGAAACGGATGGTATGCTATACTTAACCAAAACTAAACGTTATAGTTATAGTTGGTTATTAAACTGAAAAATTTGAGTTAGGTTTAAAGTTTGAAGCATAATGGCTGAAAGTTGTAGTTAGACATCTATACAGAAGTAAGTAGCATTTTAAACGTTAAAAACTAACTCTTTATTAGTTTGTAAAAAAGTTCTTCCGGCAAAAGTTTATTGAAAACAAAAACACAACATATAAGTATAAATCTTACACGGACTTAAGCAAAACAGGGGCTTTAGTCCCGTGGATGTCAACGTTTTCTGACAGCGCAAGTTTCCATTTACGGTCGATGCGAAGTCAGTGCGTTTATGCTTCGAGTAAGTTTATTCTGATGTCAAAACACCCAATTAACCCCGGATTATGATCCCAGGTCTGCAAGTCTCTATCGACTCGTTAAAAACCGAAAAATAAGAGTTTGAAAGTCCGCAAAACCGCAAAAGCGTAGTTATAGCGACAAAATCGATGGCTACAGCGCAGCAATGGGTTACTGAAAGATCAACGGGCGCCATCAAGTCTTATCCTGTTTGCACATTATGAGGCAGAGAAACGGTAAAATCGATAGATGAGGTTGAAGGTGCAGCAAGTGTGCACAACTGCGAGCTAATGCATCGATAAAGGGGAACAAAGCGGTCGGGGAGAGGTCATATTTACAAGGAGCATAAATTAATTATGCGCTGGCTCGCTACACGACCGGGTCGCTTGTCACTTTTCGCGATCGCAGCGCCGTTTTAGAAAGGCGACCGCGACAGCACAGACACGACACGACCACAAATGGAACACGCGCGCTACAGGAAGAAAACTGACCGGAAACGATTTTGTTTGTTAAATGACACGACTACAAATGGACGTGATAAGTTCTTATATAGGTCGGTATTTAAAGAGGGCACATCCAAATGATAAGGTTAAAAAGCCACGACCAATTAAGGGAAAGTTAAAGGTACAATGATTTACCAATAAAAAAGTAGGTTTTTAATGACACAGCCGCAAATAGAAACGTGTGCCAAAATCTTTATGTATGTAAAAAAAACGACAAGACCTTAAATGGTCATGCCATGTGTATTTAATTCTGTTTCTTAACAACTTAAGTCATTACAACACTTTGTGTAAGTAACATACCTAGTATCTGCTGGTTCGATTCCTCAGCTTGCTTTTCCATGCTTTGCTTGTACACAGAGAGCTTCTGCAGAATGGTCGGAATCATTTCCAGCGAGTTCACGAGGTTGGTTAGGGTGGCCGCATCTAAATAAAGTAAAAACATAAGATAAATCTTGTGTCAAGACGTAATACGAATATCAAAGCCCATACAGAAGTAGGTAGCATTTTGAACGTTTCAAATAACTTTTTATTCAGTTCTTTGCTCCTGCTTTCTTTTCTTTTTTTCTCGTTTTTTTTTTCAGTTTGTCGCCATTTGCTATATTGTTGTTTTTGCCTCTGACCTATGTATGTGTTTTATAAGTTTATAGGCGATCTTATATATGTGTATTACATTTTAACAATTTTTTGGCATTTTATATATGTTTTTTTTGTACAGGAAGCCCAATTGTCAAGGCATCATGTTATTTCTCAAAACAAGAACTAATATGAGGTTTATTTAACATTTTTTTACAATTTATTTTTTGATGCTAGCCCTAAAGGCCATGTAAAATCGGGGGTTCGGGCTAATAGGTGTATAGGTGACAGTTACTTTTACAACAAACGATCAGCGCTTTTGATTTTGCGACGTTTTTGCTTCAAGTTATATTAACCGACAGAACATTGCCTCAACGCTGCCAACAGTCGACTAAACGACAAAGGACCGCGCAGTAATTGGCACAGTTACGTAGTATGCGACAGTGCTCGCGCGTGTAGCCTATATTGGTACGCCACTGCATTGCGACTATACGCCTAATTTAATCAGTACAAGGGCCGACTTGCTTTGAAGCAATATGCGTGAGTGCTTCAGTCAGGGATCCCCTGTTGACTGACTAGGCGCCGCATCCAATTGTAGCCCATCGCTGTCTCGCGTTATATGTAATGGGATTGGCACCTTTAAAGGCACTAGCAAGTAGGTCAGGCGCGCTCCATGCAAAACCACCTATTAGCGCGCCGCTGTGGATTGATCTGATCCAAACGCATGTCATCGCCCTTGCCGCCAAATGCATCCATGATCACTCTTTTGTAGAGGACTGATCAAAGTTCAACTTCGAATTGTTAAGCATGGCTAGTTTTGTTTAACTTGGTCGTTGTTAGAGCCTTCTGACAGTGTTGTAATGACTAAAGTCAGTTACTCAACGACTTGAATTAATGGCTTTGGTGCAATGTACCTATATTTAAATAACTTGACTTGACTTAAGTCTTTTGAGTAAAACGACTTGACTTGACTTAAGTATTTTGTTAAAATTGGCACATATACCAAATCGCTTGTTATGTGTTTCGTTTGATGATTTTTTATTTGAGTTATTGCTCATAATTAGACAACTTTACCATTTTAATTAGACAACGTTTTATTTTAATGGTTATGATTCGACTTGGATTGCAACGAGACTTGTTTATCTATTTAAAAAGACTCAACTTTGACTTAAGTTACTCTACAAATAACTTGACTGGGACCTATGTTTACAACACTGCCTTCCAATGGCTAAGAGAGGTTTAATTCGTATGCTTTTAAATATTTTTCCAAAAGGTGCAGTTTGCAAACAAACTTAATAGGTTCTAATAACTCAAACGTTACTGGAAATGAACAAAAAATCTTACCTAGTCTTATACGGGCTTCGATATTCCTACTACCATTTAAGTAATTTGTGCCACAAACAAGTCATTTCCAGCCATTAGAATCCGCACACGTCTAGCGCAAACAGAAACAAGCGCAAAGACAGCAAAAAGGTCGCATCGGGGTATTTTCGCAAACAGGCAAAAACAAAAGAAAAATAAAACGGAGTAGGAACTGCGCCAAGGGGAGGGAGGGGGTTTCGAGGGCGACCAGACCGCAGTGACCCGATTGGCATTTCGCTGCGCCGGGTCCCGGGAGCCCGAAAACAGGCCGACAAGGCAGACAACGAAATTAGCCGTTTAAAGTCAGCGACATGCGGTGTTTTTCCGCGCGATCAGGTTGCAGTTCCAAGTAACACGAGACAAATATTGCGCCGCGTTGTTGCTCGTCGTTCGTTTTTTTTTTTCGGGTCGCCGAAAAACGCAATCTTGCTCCCACGCAATCTTGCTCGGAAAACACGTGAAACTTGAAAGGCGTAAAACCTCACTAGAATATACTGGATAGGGCGGTTGTATGTGTAAAGGGACAGGGTCGTTCGACTGGTTACGCTTTTTTTAGCTTTACTTAATTCTTATGTTCTTTAGGTTGTAGTAAGAATATCAAAGCCCCATACAGAATTATTTCTATCTTCGAATAAATCTTTTTTTAATGGTTGAAATGAATAAAGAGTTATTCGAAACGTTCAAAATGCTACCTACTTCTGTATGGGCTTTGCTATTCTTACTAACTCTTTAAACTCTTCTGGGTATTTAAAGTCAGTCGTTTTATAAGACGTTAAAAAATATATTTCGCAAATAACGCACTTTCGGTCTTACTGGTTGGTTTTACTGGAAAAAATACTGGTCGGTAACATTATATAACAAAGTAAAAAAAAACAGAATTTAATTGACATGATATATAATGTGTTCGTTTTGCTTCGGCAGTTTTCTTAATTTTTCGGAGAAATCTCAACAAATCTAACAATACAAACTACTGTGCGGCGATCCAAGCAAATCAAACGGCTAACCAAGGATTAAGAAACATTGCTGCAAGTGCATTTTTGCGACACACTTATGGACTACTGCTATAAGACTAAAAGTATACCGCAATACTAGAAATTAACAATGGGTTGAAATTCGAAAAGATTTAAATAAGCACTAAGATAAAAATCAGTTGTGATCAGTTTTGTGTTTAAAGGGGCCTAAATGTGTTTTCCATTTATTCAATATTGTCAGAATCGCAATTTAGGATTCGCGACTCATGGGTTCAAAAACATCGTTTTAAGCCGTATAGTGATGACATCACACCTCTAGTTACGTACCTTCCACAGAAACGACGTTGGTGTGCTTGGTCTTGCTGTGGAGTGACGTAATCTGGCTCACTACGTCACGCACGATGTCATCGAAGAGATCCGAGCGGATGATTCCGTTCCAGAAGTTTTGCAGGTCTGGACAAACAAAAATCGCCCGTTAGGTGGCGGCGGGAGCGCATATTTTTTAAAAAGCTTTTTTTTGCTAACTCATGTTTTTTTTTGACATTTGTAAGTCCAAATACAGCCGACATAAGATAGAGGAATATTTAACTTAAAATGTGTTAGGTTGTAACTTGGAGACGGGAGGTTAGCTTTCTTATAATTAAACTAAAAAAAAAATGATTTAACGACAATCAGGTGTCAGTCGTACGACTGAAGAAAACCTTTTGTCGTGACCCCAATTAAACAAGTAACCAACGGTTCTCAGTAACAACACATAATACACCAATAGTGTGCACTGGAAAGAAGTTATATCAAGACCAGGTCGTTTATGTCAGCGGTTCATCTTGTTACCATTCGATTTACCCCTTTTGTAAAATTATACCGTAATCTCTTAACTAACAAATTCTTCTAAAATGTTAAATTAACCTAAAAAATAAAAATACTTCTTTGTGTTTAGTGTTTTTTTGCAAACGTTTTAAAAAAATGTAGAAGGGATTTAATAAACGAACGAATGCAGCATGTTAAAACGTTTTCAGGATACATTCATTGGGGGTTTGGAGGAAAACTTTACACACGAAAACAAATAAAAAGGCAAGAATTGTTTCGCTATGATAGGGGTGAGCAATTATTATTTTTGAAAAAGAGCCGCATGAAAGACAAAAAATGTCTTGGCCGGGCGAATTAAAAAGTGGATCTAAAATACACATAATTAGAGATAGACCGATATATTGATTTACCGATATCGGGTGATATTTGGCTTCTACCGATATATCGGTATCGGTGAATGTAGGCCGATACTTTGGCCGATATTTTAGTATGAAAATATGATGTAATTTTTCCTGCACAAAAAACAACTTTCCCATTTTTGATCAGAAACAATTGGGTTTTAGCATCACGCCAAGTTAATATGCAAAATAATAGTTTAATAATTAATTAAGGTATATAAACTAAAACGATATTTGGAATTTATTTTCAATTAATTCAAGTTTTGAACATTTCCCAAGTATATAAAAAAAAATCGCTATCGGGTATCGGTTAACAAAATTGTAAAAAATCGGGTATCGGTCCAAAAAAGTTACATCGGTCGATCTCTACTCATAATATTAAGTGCGATTGACTTTAAACAATCGTTAAATATCCTTGTTTTGACAAGCTGGTGAGAGTAGGAATAGGCGAGGGATGCTTTACAAGTTTAATTTGTTTTTTTATAAAAAGTTAGCTGGCCGGATTAAATTGCTTCGCGGGCCTTAGTTTGCCAACGTCTGCGCTGTAACCTGAATTCCATATACGTCCAGGGTCAAAAAAGGAATCTCGTGATTCTTCATCGATCTCACATTTATCGAAAGCAAAACGAAGAGCTGCATGTTACAAGGTAGAAAATATATTCAGAGGGACTTGAAAAAACAGAAACTTCAGAGAAACATTCAAAACTAGCAAATGTTTTCCCCAAAGCTGATTATCCTAGCCCCTAACCCCCTCTGCGAAACAGAGAAAACCGCAATGGAATGTAGGAATCCCCATTTAGACACGCCGAACGTCACAGCTTAACCAGTGCGTGAAAGAGTGGACGGATAACCTTTTTTACGCACGTAAGCGCACGCAAACCGCAAGAAAAGCACCTTTACGCATGCGTCGAACGAGCTATTAAAGCAGGCTGAGGACAGTTCGGAATTTACTAGGTTCGTTGTTTTCGCGAGGACACAACAACGTTGTTCAGTTTCGTGTTTTTTTGGTTAAAGGTGTAAATTCCAAGCCCTCTTGTATGAAACAACACAGGCGCCGGGCGGTTTCATATTCGACAAACAAAATCACTCCCAGAGTGCACATCAAACACACGTGGCCAAAACATATCTTACATCAATTTTAAAAACAGCGATTAGGTAAATCGATTACTGAACAGTCCTAAATGCAATGAAAATTTACTTTCATAACAAGTGTTTAAATAAATCTACAGACAAAGTGCCAATGTCAAACTGACCCCCAAAAACCCAATGGGCTTTCATGCCTCTAACCACAACCTCTAGCCATTATCTTAATTTTCATTCGAAATGTTCACAAACCGCCACCTACTTTTGTATGGGCTTTGATATTCATTCTACATCAAACTACAACCATTATCTTAAGACATATTCGAAACGTTTAAAAAGTTACTTACTTTTGTATGGATTTTGGTATTCATTCTACATCAAACTACACCTCCAAACACTCCCCAAAAAACATAAAAAGTCGCAGTTACCTTGTAATTTCTCGGCGGTGGCGACGGTCTCCCGCATAATGATTGTGTCGACGTGGGGTGAGGGGGCAAGGCCGGAATCCTCGGAACTGGAACGCTCCAGGGACCCTGTAATCGACAGGCTTGTGTTACCTGGAAAACAGAAACGAGAAAAAAAAGCGCTAGCAGCTGAGATGCGTGGTTTAGTAGTGGTGGCTTGGTTAGTGGGGCGATAAGCAAGCAGTTTGTTATAGGTAAACTGTGGGCGAACTTGTTAGGTTTGAAATCAGTGGTTCGCAAATTGAGTGTGACTTTAGAAATTCTCAAGTGCGCCGCGTTTTTTGGAAAATAAAGAATTGGGTGGGCATTTTAACTATAAAACGGTACGAGTAAAAGAGCCAAAAAAACAAGAAAGGTTGTTATCGTGATGGGTGCAGTTTGTGATTAATAAAACTTCTTTAATTTAAAAAATAATATTTTTTGTTAAACACCATATTAAAATTTTTATTAAATTTTATATCTTTTTAATTGGATGACTGATAATATTATATTTACCGTGTAAACTTAATAGTAAGGGTGATAAAACTCAAATTTGAATTATTTTTTTTGGGTGTGTCACAGGCGAGAAAAGTTTGAGAACCACCGGTTTAAATTGTACGTTGAAAACTGCTGCAGATATGGAAAACGTAAACCTAATTACGAATTCTTAGTTAAATCTAACTCTAGCATGGAAAATGCCACATTTGCCCTCCACATGCATGTAATTATCAGTTGAAATACACGTAGAACCTGACCTGGACTGTTTTTAATTTTAATTTCCTTTCTACTTTGCGAGTTCAATTAAGGGATTTTTTATGTTAAAATTAGCGGTGTCCAATAATATCAGGTCAAGTGGTAGTATAGGAGCTCGTCCGATACTAGGTTGGTATCGGTGCTGGTATAATAAAATATTAACATTTTAGCTATGCTTTGGATTTATCTTGGTAAAAACGAAAGTAGCAAGTTAATATACAAAGTGACTGACAATTGAACTCTTACTTAATAACGCAGAATCGAAAATTTTGGGTTACAACCCGAAAAATTACCTCGAAACGTTTGTATTTTATAGTTTTTTACTTATTGGACCAACGTAATGACGTATTTCGGCTATCGAGTCAGATCGCGATTATAAAATATGCCGGGGTTTTGGAATTAAATACCAACTATTCCGACATCCAAAGTGAAAATCTGACAGCATGTAAGGTAAAGCGTGGTCTTGCAAACATTAAACGGTGAAATTAATGCTTGGTTTGAGCCTAACGAAACTAGGCAAATAAATAAGGTGTGCCATGCGTCGTTCTGGTAAGGTTAGTTAAGTGAAATTGTTACTTAAAAATGTAAAGTATTTTATTTGGACACGTTGGATGACAAACTGACGTAATCGCGACATTGTAGTATTGGAATTACCAAAACTTAAATTTCAAATTTAACACTTCAGAAACATACCCAAACCACTGACAAGCAAAAGTTAAACAAAAGGTTTCCAAAATTCGCCGAATGAGTCTTTTTCGAGTTAGTTAAAAGAAGGTTAACTGCAAAAATCGCTGAGTGGCGGAGCAGCCACGAAAGAAAACATAAAAAAGTAAAAAAAATTCAACAACAAAAAAGGAAAATTAGTTGTCGCCAAATACCACAGATAAAGGTGCCGTAGCGAACAGCGCAAAAGCCAGACAAAAAGCAAAAAATTGGGCTTATTTTTATGATGGACACTTTAACAACTCTGTAACGCTACGATTACAAAAAGCAAAAAAAAAAAAAAAACATAAATCTGAAAACTGCGAAAACATAGAAACGCTTTCGGATAGGCATAAAATCTAATAAACATAATATTTTATTGTTTAAAAAAATTAATTTTAAAAATTGAATACGTTTTAGTGATAATCAAAAAGTGAACCCATCACAGTAACAATCATTCTTTCTTTGGTTTTGCATTTCCTACTCGTGGTGTTACAGAGTTAAAGCGCCCACCTAGAATTTGTTCCTCAGGTTAAAAGTCTTACTTTCTTGGGACTTGTGTAGAATGGGCCGTTTGCTTGCGGAGGGAGCGTGGTAGGGGAGGTCCTCGGAGCTCGATCGGTTAGGGGGAATTCCCTCGCCAGACTGCTGCGACATCACGCGGTAAGGATTCTGTGAAAAAAATAAAAATTCGCTGAAAAAAAATTCAAACTTTAAAACAAATTTAAATCTGCATTTTTCTCACGAAAAATTATGGTGTGGTGTTCGTATGAAGCGCTACGCAAAATCGATATATTTTTGATTAAGAAAATGATAAACGGCGATTTTCGTAAATCGTTACTACAGAATTTTTTACACTCTAAACAAGGAGAAGCAAGTATAGGGTACAGAAAAACGACCTATTTTTTATTAAGATAATGATAAAAGGCGATTTTCCTAAATTGTTACTACGGAATATTTTAGTCTCTAATAGCAAGTAGTACGTATAAGTGCTGCTGTTTTATTGTTCAGTACTTTTAGGTGAAGTAACATTGAAATTAAAGGAAACTGAATTCACAGTGTACAGGGATTCGAGAATCGAAACATAAATAGAAAAAACATAAATTATTAAAAACCATAATTCAAAAATGCAAAACGCAGCGTTTCCTCCCGAAACTAAAAAAAAAACAGGTCAAGTTTTACCGAAACAAATTTATCTTCGAAAAAGAAGCGCCGTTAAAATCGCAATCACGTCCGATACTTTCGTCCGACGCGCGAAGCCGAAAGAGGCTGGACTTAAAATAGCCAGAATAAACAGAGGAAGAGCGGCTTTGACGCAAGCCTAGAGCAAGAAATGGGTAAAAATAGTTTAAATTGTTCTGTTTACCGTTAAAGGGCGATCGGCCGAGCCAAGGCAAATTGGCGAGCGCCGCGAAAATTGCCCGTTCCGAAAATAGAAGACGCGAGACCGAAAGTCGTCACCGGCGCCGCCCCAGTCAGCCCAACTGCGTCAATCGGAACCGACCCCCCCCTGGGGTCGTGAAACCCTCTTAAGAGCCGTGACCCCTGTGCGCGCGCACTTGCGTCGCAAAAATCGCGAGATCTAATGTTGGTTGTTATCTCTAATTTTTTTGTTTTTTTTGATTTTTTGCTAGTCTGGGCAACTGCTGCTAATACTGTTTTAAGACGGTTTATTGTTTTTTTTTTCGGTTAAATCCAGTGGTTCTAATCCAATTTGGGTCGTTACTCTTAACAATCATAATATGGGATTTAATTACCAGCTTATGAACTCTTAAACCGTTTTTTTTTTTTGAAAAACATAAGCTGCAAATAATTTTAACGAATATACATCACTGGAATGGCGAATAAATTGCAGTTTAAACAAACAAAATTACAAAAAATGCTGGATTCTACAGAACCATTTATTATTCGGCGTATGCATATTGCATTACATATAATTAACAAAACTATCGCAAAACAAACCACCAAAACGCCTTTTAAGGGAAATAACACGAAAGAAGCACAAGCAATAAAATATAATTAGAACACTGAGTACTTGGGCTTCGCAAACTCAGGAACATGTTGTGTTGTTGTTGTACTACGGCTGCTGGTGCAATTACGCGAGTGCCTTGTTTTGAGTGGAGATAATTTGGCGACTTAAAACTAACTGCAGGCCAACTAAAAAAAAAAAATAGCCGATGAGTAATGCTTGCTGCTTTCGTCTGTTTATTCTGGTTTTGAGCTTGTGAAAGATACAACCGAAGGTGGTGAAATAGACTTTGTGTAGCATTTTTGCAAAGTATGAATATCGAACCCACACAGAAGTAGGTAGCATTTTGAACGTTTCGAATAAATCTTAGTTAATGGTTGGAGGTTGTAGTTAGATGTAGAATGAATATCAAACCTATACAGAAGTAGGTAGCATTTTTGGAACGTCTCAAATAAATATTTAAGAAAACGGCTGGAGGTTGTAGGAAGACGTAGAATTAATATCAAAGCCCACAGGTATTTTTTTGTAATTATTTTGAAACAAATCTCATGATAATGGCTTGAGGTCGGATTTGGCGTAGAATGAAAATCAAAGCCAATACAGAAGTTTCGAAAAATCTTGATTCAATTTAAACCATTTCAACGATAAGGCTTTGGAAACGTTGAATGAACGCTACCTACTTGTGTATACTTCTAACTTGTGTTCGGGCTAAGATACTCATTTAACGGAGAACGGGCCGGAAAAAAGCTGAGCTGAGCAGAGCGCCTGACCTGAATTTGAACGCCACAGGCTGAAATGAGTCGATAAAAAGCTTTTCTGGGCCACAAAACGTTTGGGAGAAAGCATTCCGCGTCTGCCGAGCGCTTAAATAACAATAAGAGGCGAGCGAGCGTAATTAGGGACCACTGCGTCGCTTTTTTCACCTAATATCGAGCGTTTTTTTTCTCCTACCGTTCAGTTAGGCTTTAATGCTGCTCAGCAGGGCTGTCGCCGTTTTTAAAAAAACTATTCGAAAACGTTGTAAGACTTTTTCAAAATACAATTTACAGCTTTTTAACGACCTTGTCGCATAAGGTCTTTAAAATAATCGTTTTATTAACTAAACTTGACGTCGATGATGTCCATTTACTCGAGTTTTTTGGGCTTTTCATTATCAAGCTCATTACGGATCCCAACTAAACTATTTTTCCTATAAAAATGCACTTCATTTTTTAAATACTACACTAAGATTTCAGCCTTTATGTACGCTCTAAACTAAACTCATTGCACATGCCTTAAAGGAAACTCAGTCTGACAACCCCTGGCTATAAACTCCATATCATTAATTGATTGACCTGTAAACTATATTGTGCACATTGTGATAATTGAATTTAACTGCTCTACTGTATATAAACATAAAAAGTTAAATTATCACATTGGCACGTTTTTTATAAATCTGTTTTTAGACGAAAATTTTCGATAAAATATGGTTTTGTAGTCGTCATTAAAGCATCGGTGCGTTAAACAAACTTAGATGCAAGTCAAACATTACTTGTAGCTATACTGTAAATTTAAAACTGATTAAATTTACCCACAGATTTTCGTCTCGAAATAGAAAACCTATTGAACAAATATAGGCAAGGGAAAACGTCGAGATACAGATGCTGCAGGTATGACGCAACAATAACAAGGCCATTGTCACGTCAGAACAAGAGAACAACGGCCGTTTTACATGTCAAGCGTAAACAATTCAAAATCGAACGTGTACAATGTGAACAAGGGTAAATTAAGACTAAAAAAACGACAAAAAACGATTTGCAATTGATCGTTGCAGCCTGCAGGTATAGTAATTGTGAGGTTTAAAAAAGGGACGTTTAAGGGAGTATAATAAGAATAAGAAAGCCCATACAGAAGTAGGTAACATTTTGAACGTTCAGAATATTTCTTTATTCATTATTATCAATATAAGTAAACTCGATTCACTCTTTTTAAAACGGCTGTTTTTTTAAACGAAATCCGTGTTTTGGTATAAATAAGGTAAAAATAATTTAATCGACGCTACAGCTTTTAAAACACTGTTTAAATTATTTTAAGCTGTTTAAAAGTGTTTCAAAAGTACATTAAATCCTCGACTACAACGTGTCGTTATGGCGCTCACCTCTCTCGAAAATTCGTGTACGATAAAAATAATTGAATTGGCGCTAGCCTTTTAAAACACTTTTAAACAGTGATAAAATAAAGTCAGGGTATGCTTTTGAAAGCACAATAAATCCTAGACTACAGCGCGTTGCTCACCTCTCTCGGGGCGCCCATTTCTCTCGGGTCGTTTTCGAACGAGTAGGTTTTGTCGTTCGAGCTGTCGAATGAAGAACTCTTGTTGCTTCTACACTGGTTCGAGCAGTTGTTCTCGTGGTCGTAGTAATTTAACTCGCCGTTTTCGATCAGCTTTCTGTACAAAAATCGGCGACAACCTATTTAAGACGGGGTTGGTATTTTTTCCAAAAGTCACGGACACGTTCACCACAGTTCGGGTAACCAACTGTCTAGGCTCTTATAATGCACTATGCATGTATATTTTGCTTGAATTTATTAAAAATAGCACTGTTCCCAAAAAACAGCACATTTTTGCCACTTAACTGAATTGGTCGAAGTAAAAATACCTCTTGGCCAAATATATCACATTAAAGTTCCAAAAATGTCTGGGAAAATCCGAAAGTATGGCAGCCCTAATTTTAAAGCGCAAGAATTTTTTTTTGGGGGGGTGGGGGTGGGTTGTTCCAGGGGTTACAAAAATTTCAAGGATGACGTCAAAAATTTACGTCCCAACGTTACGTCATAAAAAATAAATAATCTCAAAACACCTGTTGCTCCCAGGCGAAACTTCTTGAATGAATGCCAAAACTGTTTGAACAATTGTCTGTGACCCAATGCAGCGTTTTCGACATTAAACTAAACCTATTAAACTCAATTAAATTCTTTGAATAAAACGAAACAATGGTAAAATTTTGTCGAAATTGAAAACGAAGTACCGGACATCTCAATGCAAACTTAACAAGTGCAGAGGTAAACTGTAACTCCATTCTTAAGTATAACTACGGCGAAAATTATTTCTTTATTTGGAAGCACGTTTGTTTTTTTTGAAAGCGTATAGTTTTCAAACGTGGACTTAAATAACAATTTAGGTTTTTTCTACGTTTTTTTATAATATAGCGGCAGGAGGAGAGGCTATTGAGGGCGTCTTTAAAATACAAACTTATAAAGGCTAAATAGTGATTCAGTATAACACCCTGGGAAAATGGTACAAGAATTACAAAGGCTGGCTACATTAACACTACAACCAAAATAAAAGGGTTTAGACTGAAGTGGCAAGGTTTCTAAAATGGTAATCCAGTCGCCCTGGAGACTATTTTCTATAAAATCATTTTTTTTTTTTTGTTAAAAGGGTCGCGATAACGTTAGTCGCCAAAAGCTGAAGGAACGGCGCATCGATTTAAAAAGGCTAGACGAAATAATCAATGGCGGTATTCAATTGTTAAGACAGGAATTTCGTGGAATTTCAAATCCTGACAGCTTAATAGATACCAATGACATTACTCATGACACGGTATAGCATGCATCACTGATTGAAAAAAAAAATCGAAAAAAAAACAAACAATTTTCTCTGGCAGGATGGCATAACTTTTAGGGATAAATAAGGGTTAAAATACTTATTATTATTTGTATAAATATGCGCCGCGTTTGTGAAAGTATCTATAGTAATCTAAGAGACGCAAAACAAATATTAGTGTATGTATAAAATAAATTATGACAACAATGCAAAATGTTTCACAACCCAAAACCCAAACACCGGAACAAACGAAAATAATTTTAAACTAGACAGGGTGTGCGGTTTTTGTATATTTTGCTAGGGGGTTATAGCGCGGTTCTATTATATTATACCAGGGGGGATATAGCGCAGTTCCACTATACTTTACCAGGGTGTTATTCCTTGGTTATTCTATATTCTTTCAACGGGTCTTATCTGTCAGTGTCCATATACTCCCAATGTAGTGCTTCCAGTTTCGGTGCTTTAGCAGGCAAAAGCGGATGTGGCCCGAAGTTGCGTGGTATAGGTTGGACATGGTGCACTTTTACAAGATTGATTGCCAGTGGTCTTAATATAAATTTGGCTGCGAAGCAAACCTATAACTTGTCTTTATAATTAAAAAATATTTGACATTTTTTTCTTGCACCCCTATACGCCTCTCAATGGGGACAAAAGTTAGTAGTGTGACGTAAACGATTTAGTTCTTAACAGCTATCTACTCCAATCTAGCGGCAGAAAATCTTCAATACAGAATTTGTTCATATCGCTTGCCTTATTCTGGCCGCGAAGCGGCTGGTTCCCTGCTGTGCTTATTTTGTCCAGCGCGTGCAACATTCATCGTGCAAAGTGTCTCGTCTCAGTGAAACTAAGCGCGAGCGACTTGCCTTTTAGAAAGAGGCTTCTCTTAGTATATTAACTTATTGCTCTTACAAAACAACATATTTTACCGCCGCAAGTTTAAATGAAAAGGCATGTTTGCAATTTTTATTCCATCAAAAAATCACTTTAATGTCTATATTTTTGGTTAATTATCTTCCCCCATGGGTTAATTATTTTGAGTTGACGGTCAAAATTTTGCTGTGAAGCAACCTATAATTTGACTTTATAATTGAAAACTAATTAACAATGTTTTCTTTAGTTTTTTAGACACCTCTAAACACAAAAACGGCCGCATTTTAATTTTACCCCCTAAAATACTCCCTTTTTCAAGAGGTAAAATGTTTATTTTAACATCAGCTTTAAATGGTTCTCTAACATTTGTGAAATTTTCAGATTTTTATGTCATTTTTTTCTAATGTAAATATATCATTAAAATTTCCTAAAGTGTTGTGCATTTTGACCCCCCGGATGAAAAGTTCAGGGGTAAGGTTTAAAATTTTGTTACTTAGCATTGTATATGTCATGTATCCATGATCCAGAAATATATCAGATTTTTTTACATTTTTTATCTCTGAAAAGTGCTTAAAACCAAAATTAACACAAAATGACAGTTTTGCCCCCCCTAAAAACCTCCCCTTAGATCTTGTGCACAAAAGTTTTATATTAGAAACAACTTTGGGAAGGTATTTAACAGTTGTGAAATTTTCATGTTCCAACTATGTTTTTTTCCTTGTCAAAAGTATGCCACAAAAAATTGACTGAAAAAAAAAAAATAATTCAGACAAAAACAACATGTGTCCAAAAAAAAAAAATTTTTTTTTCGGGCCACATAATTCGGACAAAAAAAAACAAAAAAAATTTTTTTTTTTTCGGGCCACATAACAAGGTTTTGTAGTTTCATATATTTCAAAAAATGTTTAAAATTACAAAATTTTGCATCTTAAATTATTCTTTAAAAGAGTCAGAGTTTCAAAAATAATATCGAAAGTTTAAAAGTTTGGGTTTTTTACCGTATTGACACACCTATGAAATAGTTAGGTGTATGCCTGTTATTTTTTACATCTTTTAACATCAGAAATTTTTGACTACATCGCAAGATTCAGATTCAGATTCAATTTATTTTTGTGCATGTTTGCAAACATCGAAAAAACAAAATAACATAAATAATAACACAAGGACAGCGAAAGGACCATTCGGTCATCGAGTCGAGCTGCCCCTTCATCGAGTCGAGCTGAGTCAAGCCCAAGAGATGTTGTTAATATTTAAAAAAGAGTTAATGCAATATGTTTTAATGTACGAATTTAGAGTTAATGCAATATTTATTGATGTTAGGAGTGTTTTTTTGATTAGGTGCTAAGAGTGAGTCAAAAAAACTAATGAAAAACCTTGTAGTGACCTTGAACCACGTGGAAAAAAAATTAGCTGCCGGCGCATATTTCTTGAATTATTTATGGATGCGTGAAAAAAAATTGGACCAGAATACAATTTTTCGGCTGTAAGGAGAAAATATTTCTTTTTGTTTCCCAGGAAAGATTTTTCTTTTAAATTGAATGTGATCTTCATTTTGGTAAAAACTCAGTATAAGAGGAAAATTGAGGTCGTTATTCAATACCATTCGTGTCTAAAACTTTTGTTGATTTTTATTTGTCAGACATGTAGGGTTTTTGGGTCTCTTACTATTTGTCCAAACAATCCTTAAAAACTTTATCTTTGCACAAAAAATGATGGCAGATGTGCGTACATATCGGTATTCCGTATCTTCTTATAGTAAGATCCAAACAGAAACCACAAAGGGTAAAAAAACAAAACTTTATTTTCAATCAATTTTTTAAGCGTAACTGCTTACGCATTTTGCGTATAACTATAGTATTCTGCTCATTTTGAATTTTTTATGCCTTTTGTAGTTCTGTTTAGAATTTAGATCTTACGATATAGATAAAAGATTAACAACTAAAAGTGTTGGAACAGGCTTGAATCCATATAAACAATAAAAATAATAACAATATTATTATTTTATGAACATGTTGTAGTATTGTTTATCAACGTTACCGTTTTAATTACAGACTAAATAATGCATTTCAAAGCTGGTCAAAGCTGTGTGGGTTAAAGTTTTACATATTTAGCCGATATCTCATGATTACTATGTATTATAATTATAGTGTAAGGTCGGACGGTTAAGTTTTTTCCCTAAAGTATCAGGAATCGAGATAAAACGCGAAATATCGGACCCGGCGAATAACACAGAAAAAAAACAGTGGAATACATTACGCCTAAATTCTACATTAACAAATGGACGTCATGCTTTGGTAAAAATTCGAAACAATGGCCAAGACAATGGGCGCGCGATCCAAACGCGGAGCTCAACTGGGCAAAGTTACCTAGTTTACAGAACACTAAATTTAGGCGGCCCCGTTTTCTCACCCCGGCACGACTTTTTTGCACTGATTAGCAAAAAAGGAGTATATACGGAAGATTTTAATCGGCCATGAAAGTTGGCAAAAAATGGAGCCGGCTGCTATTCGGAACGACCCTGGAAAATGGCCAAACGACGCCTATTGAATTTGTGTCCGACACCGTTCGACCTTATCCTGTGCATTTGATCGGCGACCTGGTGACTCATGTCGCTTGTCGCGCGCGACACACAATGAATGACGCGTGTCGCGAGTCGCTTTCAGGCGAAAGGCCAAAAAGCCACTCTGCGCTCGGGCAACGTTCGGCCTTTTTGGAAAACTCTGAGTTGGGATGAAATCGTAACTAGTTTAAAAATCCCGATTAAATATTTTAATAAATTAAAAAAAAAAAACGTCAACACCGACCTATAGTCATAAAAGTCTTTGGAATTAAAACAAATCGGCCGAAATAAATATATAAAAGCATCACTTTTATTGTTTGCTTTTAGAAACGTTCCTTCAATTTGCGGTCGCCTATGTTGTGTGAAATATAAAGGAATAATGGGTTAATTTAAATTTTCAAACCCTATTACAGATTTTAAAAAATCAGCACTTAAACATCGAACTATTGATCCATTCACAAATCTTTTGGAATAAAAAGATAAACGGAAAAACTTTTATCGTTTGTTATGACAACGAATTGCACTTAACACACATTTTTGCGTAAAGCATGTGTTTTAATTATTTATTAAGGCTACACATACGGCCATAGTGGCAAAGTGCTAACCATTAGAGCATATTTGATTTTGTATATTTGAAAATGTCATTCAGGATAGGTGTCACTAGTTTTAGAAGTTTCAAAACCGATATTTACATTATGATTGGCGCTGAAATAGTACTATAGAGTGTGCATAGAATACACATTAAAACCAGCATATGACCTACACTAGTGTTTTAACAATTACAGCACACGTGGAAGCAACATTGTTCAAATATACTATAATTGAATGTCAGAAGCATTAGCTTAAAACGTTCAGACAAAGCCAACTCACTCCTGTGTATGGGGTTTGACATTTACTCAAACTCTTACTCCAAACCCTACGGCGATGACAATTCACGTTTTGTTGGAACCTTAAACGTTTGTACGCTCATGACATTGTTGCCACGTTCCACATTGACGCCAAGCCCTTATGACGTCAACAATAGACATTGTCCGATTGGAATGAGCGAACAATGATTTTCTGTAAGGGCTTGATATTTACCAAACGCAAAGAAAACTTCTCTTGATTAAAACACTTTCTTGGAAACACCAGTTTAACGTTATATTAAAAGCCCAATATGAAGCAATTCTTATATTCTCCAACAATTATTGGCAATGTTGTGCTGACTTAGATCACTGTTTTACTTAAAGTCTTTTGGACAAATACCTTGACTTGCACTTAAGGCATTGTGTCAAATAAGGAGTTGTTCATCCCAATTTTTGCACATACAACAATTTGCTTGATGCATATTGCGTACTTGAATTGGGCAACTGATAACTCTGGGCTGAGCCCTGACTTTTTATTTTTGCCCAAAGACTTGACTTGGACTTGCATATTCGGTAGGATGATTTTTCAGCGAATGGGGCACATTTTATGAATTTTTTTTTCTTCAATAAAAATATGTTGTGTAGTACGCGTTATGTGTCGATTGGGAAAAGCGCAATTCAAGTTGACGTTGTCAAGTGAATACTTTAATCTCTAAAATTTTCCCCACAGAGAATCAGCTAGATTAAGGCCATACAGAAGCAGGTAGCATTTTGTAAACGTTGCTAATAATTCCTAACACAAAGGCTGAAGGTTGTAAATGTAGGTAGACGAGGACTGAAGAGCAAAAAGCCCATACAGAAGCATGTAATGCAAAACACTGCTAATAGTGCCATATACATAGCCTTTAGGCACCACATTAAAAGTTTCTTATCTACCTTAGCATAGTCCCATTAATGCGAATAGCTCTCTTCCAGTCTTTGAGTGTCGATTTTCCAGCATGGTTGACGAATTCCTTCGGAGTGAACCACGACTCTCCACACTTGACAAAAAAAAAAAAGTTAGACCTAAGTATTATCAAAGAGCCACCTTATTTATTGTTGTTTGGTAAATTACCAAAAATAAATGAATATCGTGTAGTACGTGGACTTTTCTTCGCAAATGCTACAAATCAATTCCCTTTAAGATATAGATTTGTTGAAAAGCCTTTACAAACTTTTAACGGCGGATTTTAAATTAAAAAAAAAACACTTCTTGCGGGCATTATTTAAATAGAAAGACGCACTATACTTAAAAAGTTTATTTTTTCAAGAAATAACTCTAAGATTTCTTCAGACAACTAAATTTTCAACTCTAACAAGCAGAAGAACTTGTTAGCTAGAAATCAACACACGCGAAATAATATTTCACACAAAACTCCTCGAGTAAAATTACTTATAATTTGAAAATCAATTCATTCACAAAAAAGAGAAACATTACGAAATTTATTCAGCTTAATCGAAGCGCCAGCAAGCGGGTCGCGCGACGACCATAGTGACGTCAAAATTACCTTGACGCATTTAGCGTTGATGCCGGGACAGATGAACTTTTTCCAGACCAGGTCTGCCTTGTTGTTGCCACAAGTTATCGAGTAACACGTGTCTTCGCTAGGCCTAAAACAGAAAAAAAGCTTTCAGTTTTATTTATTTATTTTTTTTTATTAAACGAAATATTTAAAAAAAGTTATTTTTTTAATTTTGAGGGTAAAGTGAAATCAACTCGCTTTTCTTTCGACGGATGAGTTTTGTAAACATCTCAACGACAAAGCAAATTTTGAGATAACAACCGAAAAAAATACATTCTAGATCTTTTTTTTGCTTGTAACGTTTTAGATTTTATCTTTTTTGCTTGTTTCAGCATAGTAATGACGTCATTTAGTATCGAATCGCGACACTTTACGTCCAAAATATCGGGTATCGGTATCGGAATCAAATGTCAAGTATCGGGCGTCCCTAATCATAACTTTTGCTAGCTTGACTTTTACTTCTATAATTGCCTAAAAAATAAACTTGACAGTGACACTATTTACGGGTTTTCCATTTCTTCGGCGCAAGCAAACGAGAACTCACAACACACGACCTTTGCACAAATGAGGGAGCTTGGCGGCAAAATAATCATTTAAAACAACAGGGCTACAGTTTCTTGTGCAAGAATTCAAAGAAAACACCGTAACGGAAGCAAGCGGCGCCTCACAACAAACGTCAAAGTCCTGTATACACAAATAACGTGGTTTGACGGCAAAAATATTCACTCCCAAAACAACAAGGCTGCAGTTTCCTGTTCAGGGATATACGAAAAAGGTACAATAGGCGTTGAAAGGTGCACGGGAAAGACAGGAAGGTTATCGTGATACATGCGGTTTCTTAGGCACGTGCGGTTTCTTGCCTGTAAAGGTCGGGCGAAGCAAGGGCTCCTTGGAAAAGCCACCTGTGAATTTTGCGGCCTAAAAATGGGAAGCTAAAGTTTGGTTTGAAAGGACTCGAGCCATAACACAAAAATAAGAACAACATCAACGTCGGAATAAAACACAGTTCGGATAAGTCTTAAACCCCGGAATCAGGCCAATACAATATTTTACTTAAGCCCAACCCCTCAGTACATAACTAAAACCAACTAGCCTAAAATTCAACCCTAACCTATTTTTGAACTCTACCAATTAACCACAAATAACCCCAAACAGGGCCTAAAAACCGGTGCCAAAACAGCGGCACCCTAACGGCGCCGTTCAAACTAGGGCGCCCAAACGTCGACACCAAAACGGCCGATGCCAGACGGACGGTCGCCGATCATCCTATACCCTCTTCCTACAGTTTCAGGCGGTATTTTGGTCATTTAGGCCTTTTTGATGAATTTAGGACATATTCCGAACGGTTTATTTCTCATTCAGACGATTAAGTTCTTACTATGGTATTTAATCTGGCATTAAAGATATTCTACTTTACGTATTGTTGCTTTTTAGGTCTTATTGCGTGTTCCTGTTTCCGTTTTAAATCTCGGTAACTGGAATAAAGCAGTTTTGGTGTGACCGTATTTTACAAAAATACCTGAACTTCTAAATTTAAATTACGTTCATACATTATTATAAGAATGATCAACAAATCGAAACCAATGACTAGTTGATGCGGTAAAAGTAAACAAGGAAAGGAAGTGTTGCAAACTAACGAAGCTGACTCGGTGAACAGAAAAAAAAACATTGGGAAAAGTACGGTAAAACTCCCGAAGAAAAAAAAAGGGGGGGGGGCGACAGATTTTACGCCGCAAAAAAACTCCCCACTCGAAAGAGCGTCGAGCACACAGAAAGCGCGTCAGTTGGTGCTCTTTAGCGTTCAAGCGCAAATAAGGGGGGGAGGGGGATTCCGACGTTTGTTCGCGGCAAACGAGACGTCCAAACGCCGCCAGAGAACAAACAATGAACGCAGGAAACCGAGCGTTGGCGTGCGACGTCAGACAAACACAGCTTCAAGTTTCGTTGGGAGTTGGCTGGTGTGCGTTACCGTGACTTGTTCCAGTTTGGGATATAAAACCCGGTTTGTGGATAAATCATCCTTGGTCATAGTGTTCTTTAAGTCCTTTTGACCACAAGTCATATTGACCACAAGTGATATTGACCACAAGTCATACTGACCACAAGTCATACTGACCACAAGTGATGTTGACCACAAGTGATGTTGACCACAAGTCATACTGACCACAAGTGATGTTGACCACAAGTGATGTTGACCACAAGTGATGTTGACCACAAGTAATGTTGAACACAAGTGATGTTGACCACAAGTGATGTTGACCACAAGTCATACTGACCACAAGTGATATTGACCACAAGTCATACTGACCACAAGTCATACTGACCACAAGTGATGTTGACCACAAGTCATACTGACCACAAGTGATGTTGACCACAAGTCATACTGACCACAAGTCATACTGACCACAAGTGATGTGATATTGACCACAAGTGATATTGACCACAAGTGATATTGAACACAAGTGATGTTGACCACAAGTCATACTGACCACAAGTGATATTGACCACAAGTCATACTGACCACAAGTCATACTGACCACAAGTGATGTTGACCACAAGTGATGTTGACCACAAGTGATGTGATATTGACCACAAGTGATATTGACCACAAGTGATATTGAACACAAGTGATGTTGACCACAAGTCATACTGACCACAAGTGATGTTGACCACAAGTAATGTTGAACACAAGTCATACTGACCACAAGTGATATTGACCACAAGTCATACTGACCACAAGTCATACTGACCACAAGTCATACTGACCACAAGTGATGTTGACCACAAGTGATGTTGACCACAAGTGATGTGATATTGACCACAAGTGATGTTGACCACAAGTCATATTGACCACAAGTGATATTGACCACAAGTCATACTGACCACAAGTCATACTGACCACAAGTGATGTTGACCACAAGTGATGTTGACCACAAGTGATGTGATATTGACCACAAGTGATATTGACCACAAGTCATATTGAACACAAGTGATGTTGACCACAAGTCATATTGACCACAAGTGATATTGACCACAAGTCATACTGACCACAAGTCATACTGACCACAAGTGATATTGACCACAAGTAATGTTGAACACAAGTGATGTTGACCACAAGTCATATTGACCACAAGTGATATTGACCACAAGTCATACTGACCACAAGTCATACTGACCACAAGTGATGTTGACCACAAGTGATGTTGACCACAAGTCATATCGACTACAAGTGATGTTGACCACAAGTCATATCGACCACAAGTCATATCGACCACAAGTCATACTGACCACAAGTCATACTGACCACAAGTGATGTTGACCACAAGTGATGTTGACCACAAGTGATGTTGACCACAAGTGATGTGATATTGACCACAAGTCATATCGACCACAAGTCATACTGACCACAAGTCATACTGACCACAAGTCATATCGACCACAAGTCATATCGACCACAAGTCATATCGACCACAAGTCATATCGACCACAAGTCGTTAAGTTTTTAGGTTAATTCGTTCGTAGCGAAGTCCCTTTGTGCAACATTTTTTG
Organism: Ascidiella aspersa; assembly: GCF_963924565.1. NCBI lineage: Eukaryota > Metazoa > Chordata > Ascidiacea > Phlebobranchia > Ascidiidae > Ascidiella > Ascidiella aspersa. Next base: position 19,354,462 of record NC_139454.1, read on the forward strand.
TTGGAAACTCTATTCGGCTTTTTGCGGGAACATATTATATTTTAAGTGTTTTGGTGCCAATGTCCGACCACAAGTATTTTATTTTCTGAATTCTTTTTGGCTCTTAGTCATTTTGTTAGCAAGTCTTTTCGGCCAAAACTCCATAAATCCTTTTTACGCAAGTCTTTCACAACAGTATTTTAATGCCAAAGTCAGTCGACCACGAGTATTTTTTGCTCCCAAGTCCTTTTGTCGCCCCAGCCTTTCCTGTCCAAGTCATTAGGAATGATCGTTTTTTGTACAAGTCGGTTTGCACCAACGTCTTTACTGTGGTGGTTGGCAATTACTTTTGCTGCTAAACGTTTTGCAGAGTGATAAATTAACTGGCGCTCTAGATCAGGGATGGCGAACCACTGACCCGCGGGTCACAAAGTAACCCACCTCAGATTTTGAATGACCCAGTTGTCTCTCTAGAAATACCGAAATGTTTTTTTGTTTATCGCTGTAAAATGTGAAGGGTTGCGACCCCTTAAGGGAAATTAAGAGCTCGCAGAAAATTGGAAAAACCCTGGTTAAACAAACCCTGCTGCAAACCATTCTGCTGAATTTCTGTAATCCCCTCAAAACATACTGCAGCATTTGCTAACTATTTAGGTTCTTGGGAATCAGAGTTTGGAAATCGTCTAAAAACCTTAAATTACCAACACAGAAAATTAAACTCAAAACAGTAGCAAAGTTTCGCCTAAAATTAGCATATAATTGAATATATGACCCACTGTTGCATTTTGTGGAGATCGTGTTTGTGACCCGCGCGATGAAAAGGTTCGCCATCCCTGCTCTAGGTGATAGCTAGAAAATTACTTTTCCACGCAAGGAAGCGAAAGCCGGGCGTTTACATTATCAACCGCACTTGACGTCATTCGTACTTCACGGACGCTTGTGAACCTGATTAGTGTGGTCATTGTCAATAGCGTGAGTTATTTATACAAAAGACGCTACTGGCAAATCTGCAATGCATTCGTTAGACTTAAATTGTCTATAATCTTTTTAATTTGCGTTAGGATGTGAGATACGTTAAAAAGTTCAGTTTAATAATTATAAGATATACGTGATGTGTAAAATTAGTATTGTGCTGATTTTTTGCTGTATTGTATTACGAGTGTAAAAGAAAAAGAAAAACAGACGCAAACTAACAGTAGAATGCGAACATAGGAAAAAGCCCATAGAAACGTAAGCTTTTGGAAGCAGACGGAGATAAACGGACGCAAACTGATCTAAGCCTACGCAAACGGACGCGAATGGAAGCAAACGGACCAAAACGAACGCAAACGAACGTTAATGAACGGTAACGGGCGTAAACGGACGCGACCGGACCTAAGCCAAGGCGAACGGAGGCAAACGAACCTAGCCAATGCGAACGGACGCAAACGAACCTAGCCAATGCGAACGGACGCAAACGAGCGTAAACGGACGCTAACGGACGTAAGTGAACGCTAATTAACGTGATCGAACACAAACGGACGGATTCAATCTTTCACATGGTGTAATATTTACTTCTGTGCGGGCCTTTTAAAACGGGGGAGTTTTTATAGATAAAAATGAATAAAGCTCCACCAGTTGTGACCAGTTTGAACTAGTTTTAAGAAAAAATAAAAAACATATGCCTTATTTGCCGTTCAATATATATATATTTATAGCTGTAAGTGATAGCGACTTGCCCGCAGGCAAAAATTCATGAAGATTAAGCAAAGCTTAAAATACATTTTTGCACGGCATTTTGCAAAACGCTCGACTATGCAAAGAAAATTAGTTGACCTTTAAAAGAAACATTGTTTAGAATGTCTGGCAAAAATTTCAGTTATTTTATTGAATGAAAAAGACAAATATACTTGAATGAAAAAGACAAATATACTTGACTATACTGGCATCACCAGTCTCCAAAAAAATCATAAAAAGGATGAAACATAAAAACAGGTTCGTAGAAATCCTTTTCGTAGAAATTCCAAAAAATACATATGACAACAGCAAAGCTGCGTAATCGGAGTCGGGATTTTGAAAATAATTGAAAAGAAAAACCGGGCAAGGCGATATCTTAACACAAACAGGGTAATCACTTTATAAAGACAAATTGACTTGACTCTTGACAAGCTTTCGCACAAACGTGCTTCATCAGGTCAAAGCAGCATTTTTTTTATTATCTTTGTTTTTTTACTTTGACCTGATGAAGCACGGTTGTGCGAAAGCTTCTCGAAATTTTAATACAATTTGTCTTTATATTGCGCCACCTGATTACCCTATTCAGAATTAGACAAATAGACAAATACGGATATTTACAAAGATTTACACAAACGGTTAAACAAGTATTTTGTTTAAGAGATTTTTTGTGACTTATGTGCGTTCAAAGCAGGGCGTAATCGGTTTATTTATTTTGCTGCAGATTCGACAGATTCGAGTTTTGCTTGAGTCGGACTCTGGACTCGACTTTATTTTGCTGGACAGAGTTGGACGCGGGCCTCGTACTCGACTTTATTTTGCAACCCTGGTTGAAAGTACTTACTTTTCGAGTTCTGTGTGGCTGTCACTTTTGTAATCCTTTGGCATCAGGTGGATGTTCATGCCCGCTCCGATCATTGGATCTTGCCTAATACAAACAAAAATCGGATGAGTATTCAAATAGAATCTATTTGAATAAGATATACTGAAGATGTCTTAGTTGGCAAAATATATATATATCTTTTAAGATCTGGTTAATGTGTCTGACCTGAATTGCTAGCTTTGCTAGATTATTTCGCTGTTCCAAGATAATAGACGTAATTTTTATGACTTTACAATTTTGAAGTGGCTTGTTTTTCAGTCAATTTTTTTACTTAAATTGAGAAGCACAGCGCTTCGGAAAGAGCTCAAAATATCACACACACGTTTAGATGCGCCGAAACTAATTGAAGTGGTATCAAGTGCGAAATGTAAGCCAAACATAGAACGTTGAAGTCACGAACGCTTTTATACACAGATAAGCATTAGTCATGCGTAAATACCGTTTACGCGGCACTGCCTAATTTTGTATTTGAAGATATATAATTTCTATATACTTCTCAAAAAACAAATAAGTACCTTGCGACGGTAATTTAACGTTACTCTGTATATGAGGCTTATTTCGTAGACTCATTATTTTTTCGCGGGAACAAAATGGGTCAGAACAAAAAAAGTTGAAATATACGTTAAAAAATTATGCAGTTAAAACTTTTGAACAAAATGAATGAGAAAAAGGTCAAAAAAGCACGTCGTGAAAAATCCACACTCAAAAGTTGCCGACGCGAAATGCCTATATTTGTCCGTTGACCGTATAACAGGCGCCTTTTTTTCAGTTTCACGGAGAAATTACTCGACTAGGGCGCTTTCTTTTTTCGGACAAATAGAAGAGAGAGGCGACTTGACACAAAGAGGCGACGAGAATTCCAGTTTTACGACGTTAAGTGCGACACCAAGTAATCCGGTGTTGATTTAACGGGCGGAACCGGCGTTATGCAACCGCTACAACTAGCCAACGAATGTGGCCGTACACACCAGTGGCCGGTTCCATTTCTGGCCAAGTTTTTAGGCAGATTCAGCACGCTCTAAATGCCAGTTTTCGCAGCTACGTTGATCCTAATACTGTGGTATCATAGGTAATTACGCCTATTTATAGGTCTGTAGTGAATCCTTATTTCGATTATACTCCGATTTTAGGTTTGGAAAGAAAGCAGCTTTCTCACTCAAGTGCACATGTGAATTGCCACACCAGAAAAGAGCGAAAATTCAAAAGAAAAAAACAATGCTATGGTCTCAGAAAAACGCCTTGTTTGCTGTAAAAACCGAAAAAACTTCGCACTCTGCCGTATTTCCGCTCCAAGAACATATCAGGCGTTTTCAACGTCAACAACAAAGCGGTCTTAGCGTCTCTCGGGATGCGGTAACATTAGACGACACACACAAACACACGAGCGCGCTTCGGGCATCGGGGCAAGTGTTGCGTCACAGAAACCGCAACAGTGACGTCACGGTGGTATGCGCATCCTCCCGGACCGCGGCAACAAATACAAAGCTCCCCCCCCTAGGCTTAAGTATTTGCATACAGGGCGCGATGCGCGATTGCCGGAAAGCAATGTTGCGAGGTTGCTTGAATGCTGTTTCTTTCGCGCGTCTCATTTTTAATGCAAAGTTGATGTGGCTAAGGTAAAATGGTCGGTTTACATGAATTGGTACTTGTGATTGGGGAATGGACGGTTCGCATAAGTTTGTGGTTAAAAATGGTCAGTTTACATGGTAAATTCATAAATTGCCAGTATAAGGCGGTAAGCCCAATTCGTTGCTTTATGAAGGTCGTTTCGTAGAAGTCAGTTTAAAATGGCCGGTTCTAAAAATGGTCACCTTGAAATGGTCACTTTTAAAAGAGGAAATGGTTCAAAAAAACTCAAAATCCACAACAACCAGGACAAAATCGACCTCTTGCTTTAGTGTTTCGCATCTATGATCCACATTCTACAGTTTTGTTTGGGTTCGAAATGTAAGCTATTTTATTTATGTGTCACTCGTGGTATCACAACCACCAATATTGCGGTACACGTCACTACACAAAAAAGGCTCGTTTGTAACAAAAAACATCACGTAAACAAAACAACGTGGTCTGCAGTGAAATTCACACGTAAAAATCATCAAAGACATTGAAATAGCAACGTGTATGTCAAATGCGCCTTAAAATAATAACAGCATGGCCTACAAAATGATGACTAACAAATTAGTAAAATAGGGCTGATAATACTTTTTGCTATTTAGGGTTTAAACCTAGTTTCTCATAGCATTGACACAATTACCCCAAATCACCCAAAGTGTAAAACATATTTCTCTAGGCCTTTGTCAGATGGGAAACACCCTACAAAATAAGCCAGAAGGGGTAACGCGGCTCCCTTGAAAAAAAGTTTTTGCGTGGGCCAGGGTGGATATAAAACTTTTTAAAGCTTACGTCATAAAACAAGTGAACCTTGGAAAACTGCTGTTTTCAGGCCAAAAAATGTGAAACCAAAATGAATTCTGATTACGCTCAGTGCTAAAACGTTTTTTTTTTTTTTATTGTTGTTAAACTCTTTTCGTTTGAAAATTTTATCACTTTTTGAATAATACACTTTTAATGTTGCACTGAACAAGAGATATTGGAAATCACCTTGACCCTTACAAGATAAATGCCGACCTTAATTCCTGATTAGTAACAGAAGAAAAGTCTAGCAAAGCTAGTAATTCAGGTCGAACAGTATTAGTTTGCTAGATTATTCTGCTGCTAATATTATAATCAGGCTTACATTAACCCTCTAAAGCAGGGGTTCCCAACCTTTTTGCTGCTCGTACCCCTTTGTCAGACCAGAGGATTCTTCGTACCCCCAAACCGAGTACCCCCGGTTGGGAACCCCTGCTCTAAAGCTATTCCATGTACCCTTGACGGCCCACGTACCCCAGTTTAAGAAACCCTGATTTAAAACAAGCGTGAAATCAGTGTAGAAGCATCTAAGCTACGCAGGCCAAGTGCCGGAATGGCCGGTGAACATCCTGTATGCTCCGCGTGAGTGGTTTTTCGTCGGGCGTATCTCCCTCTATATACGTGACTGACTTCCGGAGTTTAGCTAGGCGTGGACGACATTGTGGCTTTTTGGGGGGTGTCCGATAATATCGTATCGGGGCCGATACCCGATGCATATCGGAACTTTTTCTGATACTAAGGTTGATGTAGGTTCAAGGAGGAGATTCGTATTTTGAACGGGTAATTTATCAAACAGAAAAGGTTGACAACTGGACAGAAAACCCAACGGTTATAGCTCAAGCAAATTTTGGTCTAAAAACCTGAAAAAAAAACGCCTTGAACTTTCAATTTAATTAATTTGCTTGTTTGAGCATATACGTCAATTAGTATGGGATCGGTTAGCGATACTTTTTGTTTAAAATATCGGATATCGGTATCGGTATCGGAAACGGAATGAAATGTCAAGTATCGACCATCCTTATACTTGACACCATATTCCGATACCCGATATTTTGGGCAAAATATATCGTTTTTTGTCATCATAAGTTTAAAGGTCACTTTTGCGTTAGATGGAATAGTTCGAGTTGCTAACTTACCATTTTGAGATAAAAAAACATATTTAAAAATAGAAAACTTTACTTTTAGTTGCAAATCATAGCTGAAATGCCCATAATAGATTGAAATCGGATCGGCACCGATACCCCCTAGTTTTGGAAAGAGTACCGATACTACCACTTGGAGAATCGGGTATCGGCTCGATCCAATATTATCGGACATCCCTATTTTTTCGCTGTGTGACGTAATGTCAAGTTTGACCCCGGCTCGGGGTCAGCGCATTTACCTGACATATAGCCGTTTCAAGTAAACAGAAAAAATGGGCGTGGTTGATAAAAAGGGCGTGGCAGTCGAGCTAATAATCAACAGGTGGTTCCAGGAATTCCAATACTTTACGCCGGCGTATTTTATTGACTGTTTAAAATAGCTAACTCTGATGAGTTTACTAAACAAGAAGTCATTCAATTAAACTTCGCGGCAAAACAGGCTGTTTCGCATTTCCCCAAGGTCGCTGATTCGAATCCCACCGAGGCGCACCTACACTTTTAAAACGCAGCGCGTCGAAAAAACCCACTTTACGCCACTTCTGAGCGCCTGTTATTTGCGCGAGCCTCGAAAAGGTTGCGGCGGTTTAACTCCGGCGCGCCGCGGTCCACTATGACGTCACAGCACGCATAGTTGCGCTTCTATTTCGGGCTGCGCGGTTAGAAGGGCGCTCGCGGCAAAGGACAACAAAAAAAGGGCAAAAAAAAAGCGAGTTTTTTTGTTTCTTTTTGATGTTCAGAGCACGCGCCTATGAGAGCACCGGATTTAAAATAACGACGGGGTGGTTTTCATTTAGCTTTAACGTAAAAAGCAAACGAGAATTATGTTTTTCAATAATACGGAAGTCCAAAAAATACTTTACACCCGATATTTTGTGCAAAAATACAGCGATTCGATATTAAATGATCGTTAGTATGGTCATGTAAGCAAAGTTGGTCGAATTGATAATTGTGAGTATAATGATTTTTTGGGTATTATGACGAAATTTTAGTTTGGGTGAGGAAGTCTATTTGTCTTCGGTTTTTCTTATAATATTTTTTCTAGATTTACATTTTAGAGAAAAAAACATGATTGCACAAATAAACTAGGTATCGGACCGGTGCCGATACAAGCCTAGTATCGTACAAATACCGATACTATACCACTTGGCATTGAAAAGTGCATTTAAGCTAATGTTACAACAAATCACTTGACTTCACTTAAGTGTTTTGGACAAATGACTTTACTTGGTTTTAGTTATTTGAGTTAAATATATTTAAATTAAGTGCTTTTATTTTAAACTCTGTTTAAAATTGAAAAATTCATCTCGATTGCTGTTTGGTAAACGACCAGATAGCGAGTGAATTTAGACTCAACTTAAGTATAATAATTGAGAATAAGTACGATCGAAAACAGCTGATGTCTTAAGACTACCTAGATATTATGACATCATTTCTAAAAAACTTCATTAGTTTTTAGGGTTTCGCGAAAAAAAAGTTTAATAACCCATTTCTTAGTTAGATGTAGCTAACCACTTTCCAACGCTTTCGTTGAAACCACAAAACGACAAATCAGAATCACACATTTTAATTGTTATGTCCATTTCCCGAAAAAACGCGGCTTTGCGCCATGCCGAACAATGCAAACAAACAGCCGTCGGTTAAGAGAGTGCATTAATAGCGAATGGGCATGTTATGCGTTATATGTCAGTAAGCGATTTGCATGACGAAAATAGTGGCACGGAATATTAAACTGCCGTCAAACGTGAAAGACTGCCAATCGCGTAATGTATACAGGCTCGTTTAATCGACGATTTATGTTGGCCCAAACCTATTTTAATAACGCTAATTTCGATGGCTTGCCCATTTTGGCAATGCGAAAACCACTAATAATGAATTCGGCCAAAATATTCTTTAGTGTTAAGGAGTTCAGTGACCTCCAGTTGTTAACCTACTATTAACTATACTATTACCTTTCGAGGTTTAAATCGATATAGATCGCAAATTATAGTTGAAACACTTATTATCATTTAGTATCAAAACGGTACAGATAACACCCTAGTATCGGCTCCGACCCGATACCAAATTACGTTGTTATTGCTACAAAACAACAAAATTCATGAAATCACCAACGTAAAGGTTTTTACGAGGCAAAGCAAAGTTTGATTTTATTAATAATTGAATATTACTGAAAATACTTCTTTGTAAGGTGGACAAAGACAAAACCTGACTTTAATTCAGGTGAAATTTTGTATTAAATTAACCCCGATACCAGCGTATTATCGGAAAAGTGCCGATACTAGCTCTTGACATCGGGTATCACCTCCGATCCGATATTATCAAATATACCTATGTGTGGGCACTGGGTAAGTGCATTTAAATATTTAAATTATAAATAAATAACCTGAAAACAGTTTAATAAAAAAAAATTCTGGGAAAAGTTTTAGATGCCTAGCTTCAACCAGATTATATCAATCGTCAATGGCGTTTGAATAAAGTCAGCATTTCGTTGTATAAAATGCAGAATGAACTATGTTTAGCCGGAGCGGAAAGCAATTGCGATTATCCCAAGTTGCGTAAGCCATTCCAAATTGTTTTTTTTCCAGAGTTTCTGAATTAATTTGTTTTAATCGTTGGTCTAATCGCTTCCGAAGCCAGAACAACTTGGTAATTACCGAGCCTTAACGATTTTGCGTCGCGGACGATTTGCATAGAAAATTACGGCCTAACATCGATGTTATTTGCCCCGCGATTCGATAAGAAACGCGTGATTAACGGTTAAGACGAGGGTTCAATACGGGGACGAACACAACGGGTTCAAATGAAAGGCATTCTTGGCAGCAGCTGCTGCATTTCCTTTTCAATTTCATTTTTTTGCTCATTATTTTAATATAATTTGCAGCGGTTTCCTTTGACTGGCAGGTGAAAACAAAATTTTACTAGTTTTGTAATGTACATAACAGAACATCAATGTCTTTGCATTGCTGTACAGCTGTTTCGGTAACTGGAAGCAAAAATCGCTCCATAAAATAATAATTTCGTAACTTCCAAAAAACTGTTTGTATATAAAGTATTTGTGGCGGTTTCGTTGACTGTCAGTAAAAAAATCCTTGTTTCGTCATGTAAACAACAGAAGGTCAATGTCTTTGCATTTGTTAAGCTGTTTTGTTAAATGCGAATGAAACATAACAAAATCGAATGGTTTCTTAACATCCAAAAATCTATGCTCTAACTATAGGAACTCACACTGATAACAATTGCGTCCCACCTTTTATAATTAATGCTTGAATTGCTTCTCAGTCACTTTAACTGAAGATGATACAAGCTCGTACCGAAACGTCTTATTTAAGATGATGTCGATCTACTCGACCTTTTTGGCTTTGCAATTCATTATCAAGCTACATTACAGATCCGTGCATAGTGTACACCAAAAATCTATGTCTATAATGATTTTGTGACTTCTGCTTTTTGTTTTTTTATTAATATGTGGGTTACAGACGCCACGTTAAACAAAAGAAGGCGATGAGAATAAAGGCTCTGAACAGGATTCGTGTTTACGAGGGTTTTGAATCGTGTAAATATTAAACCTTTCCTATAATTTGGTTCGATTATATTCTTAACAGTTGACACTTTTAATATAAAACTTTTTTGATTGATTATGATTTTTCCATCTTAAATATGAAAAAAGTGACCCAAGTAAAATCAAAAAAGCCGGAACGTATATGCTAGTGAAAATATCAAGCTAAAAAAACAGTAGAAATTAGCGGGATGCTTGTAAAAACGTCACGCATCTATGTTCGTGGAAACGCAGCGGAAGTTGTGACGTTGGGACTGCAGGGCGCCGTGGCCACACCGCGTACACGCACGTTCGACAAGGCGTGATGGGGTGCGTTCACCGAAGCGTGAAAGGCGCGTCGTTTTGCGCAGTGAAGCGTTTAATGACGGTCAAAATGCGTGATTTAAATTTGTGAACGCGGTCCTGTGACTTTCGTGACGTTTAAGTGAATTCTCACGCAGTCTTGCGTGCGGTTGCAGTGTACAGCAAAATCCAGTGTTGCGATGCCTTAGTTAATGACTTGGCTTGCGTGCACTTAAGTAACTGTTTTTAAAACTTGACTTCACATTAGCCCTGTGACAAAAATAACTTGACTGGGAGTCTTTTGCACAAATGTTTGTCAACTTTAACTTGGGTTAAAACCGAGTACGTTCATTAAACATTTTTTTAATAAAATTGGGGCATTTATTTTAAATTTTGGACAATTTGTTTGCGTTTCAGTTAAATTATTGCTTATTAATAAATAAAGTTTGCCAAATTCATTTTAAATTAATTCCCTCGTTTCACTAACCTTGCGTCGGGCGGCGCGTACAACATGAGACCTGCCATCCGGGAATCCCCGTTTATGGATTGCTGGAAAGAAGTCGGGGGTGTTATCGTCACTAGGTGGTGCTCCTTGCCGTCGTTTCTGCAAAAAACATGGGGCATTAATAGGGGCGTCCGATAATATCGGATCGGAACCGATACAAGATATGGAAGTATCGGTACTCGTCCGATACTACGATGATATCGGTTTAGGCCAGGGGTGTCCAACATAAGGCACGCGTGCCAAATGTGGCCCGCGACCTAAAAAAAAAATTGCACGCAAGCCCCCCAAAAATACAGCCAATTGTCAAAAAATCTAACTTTTGGTTATACAGTGAATTGTCATTGTTTATTCACAATACAAAACAATCCCAGCAATTGGGACAGCAAACAATTACTTCTGATATTATAACATTATACTGTTTTCATTTTTTTAACTTTGGCACGGGAAGAAGGTATAAAATAAAAATTGAGTTGGACACCCCTGGTTTAGGCATTTAAATCATAATTTGCGATACCACACAGTGATTTCTATCGTAAAACGTCAATTTGTCAAAAAAAAATATAACTAACAACTGGAAGTATAACTGACCTCTTAAAACAACAAAATGTTCGCCGAAAAACCTGTAAAAAATGCCTTAACGTTTTAAATTTATTAATTTTGGTTATCCGAGGAGAGTAATGACGTCATTTGGTATAAGTTCGGATAGCGATATGTTTTGTCCAAAATATCAGGCATCGGTATAACATTTAGTCATTTTCTACACGAAAGAAATGGTTCTGAACAAATGGTACACCATTTCAAATTACCTTGGTTCGCTGTGTATTACCATAGTCTTCGGATCATGGTCTTCACTTTGATAAGGACTACCAACCGCCGAACCTGTGTCCATTTGGCGCTGGTGCAGCGGGGAGTCGGTGTCCTGTAATGACACAGTGACACAGTAAGGAATAAGATAGACTCGCATGACTACGATTGGACTTCCAAGGTTAAATTCAAAAGCTTGATATGCTTAATATAACTAATCGGTGTCCAGTAATGACACAGTAAGGAATAAGAGAAAATGACATGACTACGAATGGACTTCAAGGGAAAATTCAAAAACTTGGCATATTTAGTATGACTCTTAAAGGAGAATCGGTGTCCTGTAATGACACAGTAAGAAATAAGAGAGACTGGCATGACTACGATTCGACTTCAAGCGAAAAAATAAAGAGTGACATATATAATAAGACTTTTTTAAAGAACGGAATAACGACAACAATTGGACTTTAAGAGAAAAACCAAAAGCGTGGCATATTCGATAAAACAAAATATAAATATTTGACATAACATATTTGGAATTTGGAAATTATTTTGAACGTTAATGCAAAGACATGACTGCAAATGGACAAGACAACAAAATGGGTATTTAACCGGCGTAAGTCTTATCGGAAATAACAGGGAAACGCGAACGGCTTTGAATGAACAAGCGTTATTAGACAAGTTTAAAAGACTTTGAATATTGGATGAACCCAGTTATGGCAAATATCGATGAACAATAATACGTAAATAAAAAAACAAAATGTACAATTAAACAACCTGACGTTAAAGCACTGTCAAAAAACATAAAAACGTTTAATAAAAAGCCATCAATACCTTAATTTAATATCAGTAAAAAGGCACTGTATTTTAATGTGTAAATACAAAAAATCGCAAAGCAATAAATGTACAACAAGTATCCAGTAAAATTTGTATATCTTTCGAATAACTAGTGTTGAAAAAGAATAATGTGGTTATTCGTAGCGTACAAAAATGTTAACTACTGCTATATGGGCTTTAATATCTCTACTACGTCTAACTAAAACATCCTTCCTTTATTCTAGTAAGTGAAGGCAGGGGCGGGGTTTGAACCCGGGGCTTTAATTTCACGCGCGACTTACCCGGGATGGTTGCTTGTGCAAAACTCCTCTGGATGAAGAAGGTGTTTCGGAAACCTCCATCGAGTCTGAACGCGATTCGCTTTGCTGGCTGCAAAAACAAGAGGAAAAGATTTTGAGCAAGAGTATTGGCGCCGAACGTGGGTGTGCAGATCGTTTTTTGACGCCCTCGAGTTTGACCAAGTTGCATGCGAGAAAACTTGAAGATAAAGCTAAATGTGCCCTCAGTAACACTGTGCGATAGTTCCCTGAATTACGGCGTGGGGAGCTAACTTTTGCGAAAGTATCACGCCGTCTCCAAATAATAAACCGAAACACGAAATGACAGAACCGATTTCGCGTATATTGTTCTCTTTTATGTGAATTAGTAAATTGCCAATCAGGTGCTGTTTATCGAATACCTGACTGCAGGTCTCAAATCCACTTTTTATCGGGTGATTCATTTCCACCAAGTCTATTTCGTTGACACTAAAAACGTCCACAATCAACTTTTTTTCAACTTTTTACGTCCAAAATCAACTTTTTATTAAAAAAACTCCACAATCAACTTTTTTACAACTTTTTTTGTGGGTGGTCCACTTGGCTCGAATGATGTCTTTAGCCCTGTCCCCCTTGCTTTACCCCCTTCTATAGACAGGCCCCTGTCGATAGATCACGGCTGTGTGTGTTTCCTGCAAATGTTTGCCTGCGACCCGCGGCGTCTATTATGTCGTCACAACGGCGCAAACGCCCGAAGATGACTCAAGCGCGAGACAACGATGTATTGTCACGTCAAAGAGAAGGGAAAGTGACAGGACACACGCACACACACACACTTGCACGCACACACACACATATACATACACTTGCACGCACACACACACACGCGCGCGCGCGCCAATTCTTTTAGCATCGCAAAACGTCGATAAATGTGAAGCATGAAAATCGCTATTTACCATTGCTGAGCTCCGTCCTAATAAGGTGCCATACCAAATAGCATCATTAAATTCTGTACACAGTGTTTTTTGAGCATTTTTAGACCGAAACGTATCCACAAACCCTACGTTGTCGCAATATTCCACTTATACTTTGGTAACTACAGCTACTTTAGTTTCTACATACCTAATTTAAAGTAAGAGGCTATTTGCCCGGTCCGCTCATTTACCGAATTTCAAAATCCGCACTACTGTAACCGGATCCGCATAATTAGAATACGATTCATTGCTAAAGTCGTTTACAGTAGTGGAAATTTAAAGAACGGTAAACGGCTTTAGCAATAATTCGTATTGTAATTTTACATTTTGATGTAGGGGTGAATATCCTCTTCCTTTTGAAATAGTTACGTTCTCATACACTTTTCTAGTCGTCATCAAAGACAAACCTTAAAACGAGGGCAATATGTATTGCTACATTGGAGCATAACGGTTGGCAGTTGTAGTAAGACGTAGTAAGAATATCAAAGCCCATACAAAATGGTAAGCAATAAGCAATTTGTGAACGTTTCGAAAAACTAAGATAATGGCTGGAGGTTGTATAGATAGGCGTAGAATGAATATCAAATCTCATACAGAAGTGGAAAGTATTTTGAACGTTTCGAAACTCTTCGTTCATTTTCAACCTCTGAAGCCCAAAGCTGTAAAATACCGTTCACTTATAATTCGACTACCGTCTCACTAAGTTGAGAATGAAGTATGATTTATTTGAGCCGTTCAAAGTGATACTTACTTAAGTTTGACCTTTGATATTCTTACTACGTATTGCCACATTAAAGCGACAGACTCAACTTTCCGGGTTCTGATTCGAAGCCATTTATCGGCCTGTTGGTAGTTTCAGCAAAATCTAAAAATTCGACACCGACAAAGTTTCGGCGACCCTAAAACATCCCAAAAAGGACAAATTCGATGTTGTAGAAAACTGAACGAAAATATAAGAAAAAAATCGAACCCTAAGGTTTTAAGCAGAGCAAAAGGCGTGACTGGAAGATAAACCATTTTAAGAAGTTTGGTATTCAGGTGGCACTATAAAAAGTATTTCTAGTTTGTCTTTATATAGTGCCACCTGATAACCCTATTTACATTTAGACAAATAACTTGATTTGCAAAGATTATTTTTAGGCAAGGTTGTCACAACATACAAGCAGAAAAAAATATTAAAGCATGTTTGTTTAAATAAACTTGCCCAAGACACTCAAACACACACACGCACGCGCGCGCCACACACAAACGCACACTCGCTATTCGGTGAAGGGGATGTTTACGGACTCCGGCGTGTATTTGTTCGCACACGACGGGTCACGAGGAACTCAAGGCGTTGTCTCTAAACGCGAGCAAACAGTGGAGTTGCATAACTCCTCCAAGAAACAGCGAATAGGTCTTGTTTGGACGCCTTAAATAGCCGGGTTAGCTTATCTCTTTGGTGACTGGACAGAGCGCGGTCGTACGGCGAATTGGCGCTCGTAAATTAGCTGGTGGCTTTGTAGGTGATGTTAACGTGCTAGTTTTACTGGGCGGAGGCGCTGGGCCACCTCTACAGCGGCCCGCTTAACCTTTCTGGCGTCGCTACACCTTTAGAAGACATTAAAGATATTTATTACCCTTTTTTTGTATGTAGGATATACTCACGGCCGTCGACCATGGACATGTAACATTAGAATGATATCTTACTGTACATATATATCGCCCATACTTGTCTCGAGGTAGTAAAGTGCTGCCTACATACTTCCATCACAGTTACACAATCTATGGATAAAGGCAATGTAACCGCCTGTACACGACGTCGTACTAATACAATACCGCCTTCGCTATCGTCAGCATACGCATTAGTATAAGGCTTAATATTCCACGTTCTACTCGATAATACCCTGTAATATTTCTTCGTAAGTCGTTCAGCGCTGTGTCATTAGAAATCCTTGGGTCTTTTTTACTTTGCGTTGCAAAATTTACTTTTTCGTTGTATTTTCTGTTCCCTTCTTACCAACAAGAAAAAAATGCAGCATAGAATCGCCGACCGGATTTGCATTCGACTTTTCAGCGAAAATGTAAAGATTTAAAAAAAGCTGGTTTAACTTTCAGCTAAATTTTATCATTGTCTAAATAAGCCTAAACAATTCCAAATCGTCCCTTTGAACCATCGAACTAGTAACTGTCTCGCCTGTTTTTCGTATTCAAGGTATTCACAAAAACATTTTTCGTTTTTAATCAAGCGAAGTAAGGGTTCTAAAATAGACTTAACATTTTTATTTTGACTTGAATTTGAGTAACTGCGGCAAAAAACTTTACTTGGACTTAAGTTTGCAATGAATACTTTTATATACATTTATTATTTTTTTTTTTAATATTTCACCAGTTAAATGTTACGTTTTTTTGTTATTTCTTAATTAAAATTAAACTCAAGATGGGTCTAGTTTACCAATCCTAATAATTTTACATTTTAGTTTGATGCAAATTACTGTGGAAGTGAACTGCAATGGCGACTGTGAAATGGTTGAAATTGACATGACCAAAAAAATGGTTATTAAACGATATGACCGGGGGATTCTAGTAATGACTTTATTTTTGGCTTAAGTACACTTAAATGACCTGACTTGACTTAAGTCTGTTTGGTTGAAATGATATGTTTAATTAGGCATTTTTATTTGTAAAATTAGGTTATTTATCTTAATTTTCTTATACATATAAAACAATTTAATTTAGTTGAGTTATTACCCATAATCGGACAAGTCTGCCAATTTTAATAGTTGCGGGTTACATTTTTATGACAAGGACTTGAATTGGAATTGATTTGCTCTAAAAATGGAACTCGACTTGTTATTCTTTCAAAATACTTTGAAAAAAATGACTTGGACTGAAGAAAAAATGACTTGGACTGAAGTCATTTCAAAATGACTTGCTAACAACACTGGAATTTAGCGATTTCAAAATAAAGGGACTAGTTTCCAAGACCAACGACGTCACGGCTGGCGCAAGGTTTCAGAAGGCGAAAAGCAAGAGCAGGTTGGGCGCGAGAAACGTCAGGCAAATTAGAGACGCCAACAACAAGAAGCAGCTGACCGCACAAGTTTCCCGATCTCGTCGCGCCAAAAACCTGAACCGGTGCGCACGCGCGCCGTACACGTGTGTGTGTGCGCACGCGCTGGGCAATTTCTCGGAAGGGTTTCGGAGTGCGCGACGTCTTTTGGCGCTTTCGTGTGCGCAAAGTCGTCAGCGCGAAAAGGAAAAAACGCCGATGTTTGCCCCCCCCCCCTCTAAGCGCCCGTGGTCTTGCCACGCAACGTTGAAACGGCGCCGGAGACACACAAAGCCGAACTGGCTCGAGGTCGCTGGGCAAACACACACAGACACAACAGAGAGAGAGAAAAAAAAGGCCGCGACTTTTTTATCTTTTTTCTCTCTCTCTCTCTCTCTCTGTTGGCTTGTTCCATCTTGCTTGTTCTATTGTGACGCAGGGCCACTCGCTCTTGTTACGTCAAAGCGCGCGCGCGTCGATAAACAGAGAGCCGCGAGAAGCATCGGCCGCTGCACGCCAGCACCTCCGGCCCGGGCACGCAACAACAGACGCGCTGTTACGTCATAATAGGCGTCGCGGCGCTGCCCCGCATTCTCCGAGTCTGCTCTGGCGTTGAAAGGGGCGCGAGGACTGTTAGCAGTCTATAATGTTTATAATCCGGCATGCCAGGGCTTCACAAACCTTTCAGTCTGCAACCCCTTTTAATTTAAAAAAAATAGTTAAAAAAAAATAATAAAACTTTTCGCGGCCCCTAGATTTAACAGTTTAAAACATACCATTTCTCGTTGTCTGCTTTGGCACGCATTTGTTGAAGTAATGTGCATTTCAAGGATTTTGTTTCGCATTACATTACGTTTTGGCGAAAATAACCATTTTATTCAGTAACACTTGTATAAAAATTATAGGACTTATTCGCCACCCCTTAAACTCGTTACTATGCCAGTGTTTTTTTAAACGCTCTGAATGCGTAACACCTGGTTCCAACAAGCAAACCATTGTTCGCTTAAATTAAAAAAGACATTTTTTCTTAAATTCTTTATAAGATATGGTAGAGCTACAGAGGTTTAAATTGGGGTTCCATAGACCCATTTCTTACGAGTTTAACCAAAGTTTTCGAAACCTGTGCCTTTGCAATCAATCAGTAAGTCATAATCATTTTGTAAATAAATGCTAAAGAAGTAGTAAGAATATAAGCCCATACAAACACAAGTAGGTAAAATTTCAAACGCCTGGAGTAACTACTTATCCATTTTCAACGTGGTCAGCTAAAGAAGAAAGATTTTAACCCAGCTTGAAGCCATCAAAAATTTTTTTGAGTGTTTCAAGTTATTTTCCAGTTTAACAGCAGATATCTACTGCTCGGCTTGAAGGCCGATATTGGGAAGATTTTAACCCAGCTTGAAGCTGTCCCTCAATTTTATCGCATCGGCTGAACAATTGCCTGGGAGAGTGACACATTTCTGCTGTAAAAGTAAATTCGGAACTTCTCAACAAAATTAAACGTTGAAAATAAAGTTTGTCGGGCGCTTTCGCCTTTTTCTCATGCCTCGTGCGGTTTCGCGTCGTTTTTTGCGCGGGAGTGTGTTTTTCGCGATTTCAACCCGACAAGACCGTGTTGTTATTTCTGCCCGAATACGAGCTTTCTCGTTAAACTTTCAAGGCGAGAAGGCGGCAACCTTGGCGAACTCACAGCTGGTTCAACTCATTTCTTTCCTGTCTTTTTTATAACGGAGAAGCGAGAAAGCTTTTTTTTTGAAAATCCACACGCCGTAAAAATGTACAGGATAAGCACGAAAACATTAAGAGTGGGAAAACTGGGCACTTGTTTCTTTTTCAGCCTTAGGCCTAACGCTCGTTAAGTATTTAGCGATTGTATTTTCGACACTCGAAATACTTATTCGATGCTATTACTTTAATGACACAAAAACGTATCTAATTTTATTTAGTAAAGTGTAAACGAGCTTTGTTGTGCCCCATGTCATTTTTATCAACCAAATATTATGAATCTGCAAAAATAACCAGATAATGTTTAATTAAACCGTGACGAAAAAAAATATTTATTTAGAACAGCAGTCACTACAGCATGGTTCAAGGACTCTCTTTAAAACACGGATAAATAGTTTATAAACAGATAAAAAATGGTAAAATTTTATTTAGATTTAAACTTACAATTCTACTAATTTTGCTGCATACTTTGTAAAGTATCTTAGGGTCCTGTGCGTATAAAAAAATTATTTAAAAGTTCTACACATTTTTTTATACGAAACTTCGGTTTGGTGACCCCTGATCTTAAACAACAACTGCAAAACCAAGGCGTTGATTTAAAAATCGGTTTTAGAAGCAACTTGGGGAAAAAATAGCTAAAACTGTAAGGCTGAAAAAACGACCTCAAAAAATGTGTTTTTTACAGGCAAAGTGACCCTGGCCAGCGTTTGATTGGGTTTGCAGTTTTTGTTGTTGTTTTGGCCAACTGCAAGCTTGTACAACTCCCTTGGTAAAATTCCTACCGTGAAAGCGATAAGGGCATGAAACGGCGCGCTACACTGTGCCAAAGGTAACGGTTTTACGCCCAGTGAGAAAACACAAAAGCCGCACTTGGTTAGGCAAAGAAAGGGAGGGGCAAATGTATAGCTGAGCATATAGACACAAAAAGCTGGCGATGAAAGATGGCCAACTTATGAATTAGGCGTCCTAGTAATCTGGCTAAGTAGATTCGGAGACTTCGATCAAAAGGTGACAAATTAAGCAAGTCCAAAATCATGCACAAATGAAAGAAGGGGTTAGGTTAAAAAGACGCTATACAACGCTGCCGTTTAAGAAGTATGTACAACTGATCAACTAAAATCAAAAGTGTTAAAAATAAGACATGATTAAAAAAGAGTTTGAGACAGCGACCCGTTTAAGAAATAGACACAAGGACTTGGTACTGAAAAAGTACCTAGTAATTTTAACTGGTCAACTAAAATGAAGCCGGAGTGTTAAAATAACACATGTTTAAGAATGAGATGAGGACAGTGGCGAATTGGCGATATAACCAAAAAAGCACAAAAACCATAATATTTGAAGGCCTTGCTTGAGTGAGAAAAAAAGGTAAAAAAGCGGCTTGCTTCAAAAAGGCGAAAACTTTAGTTTAGCAAAAAAAATAAAGTGTCACGTTTAAAAGCGGCCAGAAAAATAGGCGCAACACTTTGGCCGAAAAAGTGCCAGAGGCCTGCTTTTTAACGCGCCTGTTATGCAAACCGACCAGCCGAACTGAACTGAGTGCGGCTCGCAAGCTCTGTCCGTAGTAATCGACAGGCACCTTAGGCGAAGCGCGTCGCCAGGGAATTGACATAAATAATGCAGGGGCGGTCCGAGCCTCCCCAAAGGCGGCCAAACCCCCCTGGAAAGGTCACCTGACCGAATATGGGCGCCCTGAATGGCGGTGCTTACGTCAAGGCCGACCCGACGCCGTTTGACCGGGTGTGAGTTGAGCGCAAGCAAGGACATCGCTGCCTGTCGATAGTATTGATCGAAGGCTGGTGTTACGCACGCCCGCCTGTACATCTAACACGTGCACGTACACACGCGCGCGCGCATGTATGAGTGTGTGTGCGTGTGTGTGTATGTGCTGGGCAAGGTGTGAGGGCGAAGTCTGGTGTGCTCCCGACCTGACAAGTTTCGGGCTGTTAACGTTCCTTTAGTAGTTTCGGATAATGTTTTTATGTGGCACGAAAAAAAAATTTTTTTTTTTGGACACATGTTGTTTTCGTAGTCTAATAAATAATAAAGTTATTATAGAAGTAGTTGTGGCGTATTTGACTTATGATTTTCCTTAAAAAAGTATAAAGATGAATATAGATTTAGTCGAACAGTTCAAAATTTGGTACCTTCTTCTGTATTGTTTTTGATATTTTTTCATGTCTAACTACCACCTCCAAGTATAATCTTAAGATTTGTTTGAAACGTTTACAAAATGCTACTTACTTCTGTATGGGCTTTGATATATTCATTCGCACGTCTAACTACAACATCCAGCTATTGCCTTAAGAACTCTTCAAATTTGCAATAGTATTTCGGCAAAAAATTGGATTTATCTCGTCCAGGCCTTACACGTTGTCGTATTGTGCGTGGTGCGTGGCAACAACAGCAACTCTCTGTCTTGGGCACGCACAAACAAAGACACGCGCGAGAGAAATCAAGAGAAAGCGTGAGCGCCAAGTCGTTTCGCTGTATTGAATTGAGAACGGCACTTGCACATAGCACGTAGGACGTATTGGAATGGCAGCTGCAACTAAATAACGTTCCCACTCGCTGAAAGAACCCTACTACAATCAGGTTTAATTGTATGTGCCGCGCTGCACTGGTAAAAACAATACGGATGCTAGACTTGGAATGAATATCGAATCTTATACGGAAGTAGGTGGCATTTTGTGGCCGTTTCCAATACATTTTTATTCAATTTAAACGATAAATAGTTATTTGAAACATTCACAAAATACAACTTGCTTCTGTATGAACTTTGATATTTATTCTACGTAGAACTACATTCTCCAAACATTATCTAAAGATTTATTCGAAACGTTCACAAAATGCTTTCCACTTTAGTGTGAGCATTTAACTACAACCTCCAGTCATACTCACAAACCAAAGATTTATTTGAAACGTCAACAAAATGCAACCTAGTTCTGTACGGGCTTTGATATTCATTTTACGCCTCAATGCAACCTCCATACATCATGTTAAAAACAGATAGAATGTTTATTCGTTGAATTCTATAATTTTTTGCGTGAATTGACTGTGTTTTCGCGACACCTAAATAAGATTGATTTATCGAACGCAATTTCGACGTTCGGTTTAGCGAAATTTCGCCAGGGGTGGTTAAAAAGCGATCCGAAAGTGCGTTTCTCACTAAAGAGACAAACAGAAGCACTTAATTGTTTTGCGCGAGACGCAGAAAAAACGTCAATCCACAGTCCGCAGCCCATTTGGTGATAAATTTCTCGTGGCGATCTGCCAAGCGCCGCTTAAGGCTTTAGTAGTGCGTCAAACGTTTTCAATTCCAATTCGAAATCCATTTACAAGCTTGGTATGTTGACGTGCGGGAGGTAAATTGCGACAGGGGCGCCGAGTTAATTATTCAAGACACGCATCGGGTCACAAAACGGCAGCAAAAACGGTTAAATCCGAACTTGGGCGAGTGAATTTCACAACGGAAAGCTGTCTTAATGAGTTTTAGCAAAAGATACCTTATGTTTTTTTGCTTTACAGATAAAGTTATTGACACTTAAAAAATCAAGGGGCTACTTTTGATTTAAATTTGCTACCTTTTTGAGCTTGTTTTGGGCTATGTTTAGGTAGAATCTTTGTTTTTTTAGTTTAGTTTTCTACTGTTTTGAAAACTTCTCTTAGCTCTAGATTTTCACGCATACAAACAATAGCATGGTTTGCGTTTTTTTTAAATACACTAATTATATCGAGTATAACAGCCTTATCCAAGCTTCTTTAGTGAAGTTAGATAAACGATAAAGAAATCGTAATTTCCAACACAGACCTTTTAAAAAGAAACTACACCTTAACAAAATAAACTACACCTTAAATAACTTCGGTTTTCCCTTACTAACAGAGTGAGTATAGCAGTATTGCGCACTAAGCGTGGTTGACAAAAAAAAAATACATTCAGGAAAATGCAAAATTCGCGTAAACTTTTTGAAAATAGTGCTTTAGCAACCCATTAGTGCGTTTGGGGCTTTCATAGGATTCTTTTTAAGATTACCCAACTCTCCAAGTTTCCCTTTATAGATACGGACTGCGAAATTCAAGACGCAAAAAGTTTACTCGCTTCGGCAAATTTCCTTCCTCCGTTGCTTTTAGTCTTTCTCGCGCCCAGGTATTTTTGGAAGCGAAGTGACACGTTTCAACGTGGCCCTATCACAAGAGACTTGGACAACTAGGTTATTCTAGTTTTCTAATGCAATGAATTAGAGCAAAAATTCAATGAATTGAGAAAACTGCATGAATTAGGGCAAAATGCAATAAATTGGAGAAAATGCAATGAATTGGAGCAAAATGGTGTCGCACAATGATTCCGTTTTGCATTTAAACTCTATTGCGGTAATAAAATGCTTACATAATGTATTTCCATGGCAAACATAATTAATCCCCTCTCAAACATACTCCCCTCTAATTTTTTTTTTTTAACCAAGGTAAAAATAGCTGTTTTGTTTTAAAAGCTAAAATACGTCATTTACAAGCACGATAAAAATGCCATTGGAAAAAATCACACGCAATTGAAGATCCGGTTTTGCCATAAAGCGACAATGTTTACATGCGTTTAAATATAGCTTCAAAACGGAAAATCTCAACGTCGGACAAATTTAACTGTTATCGCGAGGAAAGATCGATGTATTCCTTTTTGCAAGGACCCGAAAAATTAAGGAGAAAATTGCGGCCTTCCAAATTTAGCTATGCCATGGTGTCCCAAAAAAACAACAGTAGATTCTATTAGAATGGATGTTATTCTCGGAAATTTGCCAAGGATCAATTGCGTTACTTTGAAGTACAAAAATGCAGAAAGATATTTTACTTGTTGCAAGAGTGTGCAACCCTATAATGGAAGCAAAAATACGAGACGTTAAATATAAAAGTTTAAAAATTAAGAAAATATCATGATGGGTACGCTGTCCTAAAAAAGTACAAGAAAAATCAAAAACGAAAATTTATTAAAAAAATTAAACCTTGAATCGAAAATACGCGAACATAATTACACACCCGGGTGCGTTTAGTATATTTCTTCAACGTCTATTTTAACACCATGACGTAACGTAAATATTAGTTGATTTTGCATTTTCAACCCTAAAAATATCTTACGCAAAATTTATGTTTGACTACAGTCTTCTGAGGCCATAATTCTCAAAACTTTTTGCCAGCAGCGCATTAGGTATACAAACACTGCACAGTGCGCAACTTCTCTATGTTGGAAACCACCCTTGACAAACAGTGTTGGAAATCCCATGATATGAATAGTTTTGAGCCGGTAGTGTGCATCTAAGAGCAACATTTTTGTGTTTCATTTTACAACACGAATGTATTCCTGTAAATAAAAAAATTGTTCTACGGCACAATTGAAAATCTCTGGTGTGCCACAGCAGGACATGTTGAAAAACATGGCGTTAGGTCAGTGATTTCCAACCGGGGTGCCATAAGATAAAAAAAAGTCTTTATTTATTTTCAACATCTGTTGACGAGTTATTATCCACAAAATGCTACCTACTTTTGTATGGGCTTTGATATTCATTCCACGTCCAACTACAACCTCTAACCATTGTGCTCCATAATACAGTTGTAAATCTGTCGACAACCGATGTGTGATGTTTCCAATCCAACAACATATAGAACCGAAAAAAACGCCCAGCCGGTCCCCGAGTGTCTGTCGAACTTAAACTTGGCTTTAGGCGACCTATGGCGACGCGGGAAATTGTCCGTCAGAAGTAAGATTGTCCCACGCCCGACAGGAAAAAGTGCAAAGGTTCGCAAGACCCGCCGGCAACATTCACAATGTTCTGGCCCATTTCCAGGCACCGAGCCGGCTCCAATTTTTCGGCCCATTTTTCGGGCCAAATTTTTAGAGATCGGTCGATATAACTTTTTACCGATTCCCGATTTTTAACGTTTTCGCCAACAGATACCCGGTACCGACACGGATTTTTATATAGCTGAAATACTGTATTTCATATAGCTGAAATACTGTCTTTTATATAGCTGAAATACTGTCTTTTATATAGCTGAAGCCGGAAATACGGTGAACGTTTTATTGTGTAGTATTTTTTGTAAAGCCCTAAACTTTTTTTTATTTTTTTTTTATTTATTTTTTTTGTTTGGCTATACAAAGAAAATTCATTCAAAGTGTTAGCATTAAGTCAAAAGGGACACCTAATTTTTTGGCGATTAGAAATCATTTTTTTACAGTTATTTTAGTCGAAATTGAAACGAAAAAATGCAGTAAGACAAGCCTGGGACTTTTCGAATGTGGTTAAGGCAAAATGGCTTCGTAATTCTATTTATGGTCCAATTTCATTGGTTCCAAATCAGCCGATAACGACAGCTAGCCATTCAAAACAAAAAGGGAAATTCTCCAATGGCACTATTCAATGAACTCGAAATTCGCCAAAAAATCAAGATTCGCTTTTAAAATAGCCTAATCGAAGTACTGATTCGGTTAGTAACCTATTAAACGCTCCAGGGCGTAGTTATACTATTAACCACGGGTCGTTATAGTTGGTCAAAAGACGACTTAAGGGCCATATTATCACAGTTGTTGTACTATGAGTATTGTCTATGCATGTTTCATTGACTCTGAACTAGGAATGAAATTTGGAGAAAAAAAATTGTGGAAACAAGGTTTTGACAAAAAAAATAGGACAAACGCAAAAGCAGTGGCAGCCAAAATTTGCAGGGCAAGATTTTGAAGGACAAGAGAAAAAAGACTTAATCAATTTTTCTATAATTAGGGCTGAATCAAGGGTTGAAGTTAGGGAAGTGGAAATGCTATAAAATTGGATGGAACCGCAAAATAGCCGCCCTATTCGAATCTGCATGTTTGGCCCCTTTTTACAATTAACTTTTAATAATTCTACCATTTTCTTCTAACATATATGAAGGTTTTGAAGATTAGACAACCTGGACTGGCACTTCACAGGCCAAATACTTGAACAGCTGAAAATTTGTTTGGACGGACAAACTGAAAAATGCCGTCGGAAAAGAAGCGTTTTTGTTTAAAACGGAGGGAAGCATAATGGTTGGACGTTTTGGTTAGAGGAAGTAGGAATATCAAAGCCCATATAAAAGAAGTAACATTTTTTTATAGACGTTGAAAAATAATATCGAGATATCCGAAACGCTCAAAAAGTTATGTACTTTTATATCGGGGCTCGGAAATTAGATTAGAATTAGGCAAATCTCTCCAATTCTTTAACAAGTAACATTTTTATCCAGTTTTTCAGCTCTGGTGACAAACTGAGTTGCGTGCAATGAATCGAACTGGCCGTCTCCGCCTGCCAAGCGCACAAATGGCGTGACGTTGGGTTTTTTTGTGGAGGGACGTTGTCTTTTTGTGAGTCACGGCGTTAAACGAAACCATTCGTGGTGTTAGTGCGTTGGAGCGTTAACGCTCAATCTTATGCGCTTTACGTTCGATGAAATCAGCACGAAACACTGTGTGCGAGTGCGCGTGCGCGTGTGTATGCGTGCGCGTGTGTGTATGTGTGTGGTTTCGTTTATATGAGTTGCATTTTCAAACTTTTCACCGAATTTAAAGTCAAAAGTAGGAAGCAGAAGTTAAAAAAAAATCGAAACCTTCACAAAACGCTACTTCTGTATGGGCTTTATTATTCCTTTTTAAGTCTATCTACAACTTTCAGTATCTATCTTAAGATTTATTCGTAACCAAAACGCTACTAAGTCCTGTATAGGGATTGCTGGTTATGATACGGCCTACATTAGAACCTTAAGCCAC
The DNA here is from genome assembly GCF_963924565.1 of Ascidiella aspersa. Classification (NCBI taxonomy): domain Eukaryota; kingdom Metazoa; phylum Chordata; class Ascidiacea; order Phlebobranchia; family Ascidiidae; genus Ascidiella; species Ascidiella aspersa. Next base: position 19,380,324 of record NC_139454.1, read on the forward strand.
GAAGCTGCAGAGTTAAATAGGTTCATCGGAAGATTAAAAGCTAAACGTTCCAAAACAATTAATTTTTAGTGTTAAAGGTGTTGTTGATTAGGGATTGTATGGTATTTTCTTTGGTATAGTGCAGTGTTTCTCAACCTATGTGTCGCGGCCCAAAATTAAGTCGCCTTTGGATATGGTTGGATCGCCGACTGCAATTCGCATAATTAAATTTATGGCAGTGGCTATTTAACCGGATCGCCCTTTTACGCTTGCACCAATATAGGATTGTTCATTGACTTGAGTTAAGTTTTGAGTTAGCGTTTGGGTTTGGGTGGTGGTATCATCAGATTTAATTTTCCTAGTTTTGCATAAGTTCAATGTTTTTTTTCGGAAATCGATTTAAATTAATTTGTTCGTCGGGTGAATAGCCTCAGGAAAAAAAGGTTAGTGAATAGAATAGGGTCGCCCGAACTTCGGTCACCGCGAATAAAGGTGAAGAGACACTGGTACAGCAGCATTGGGCTGCGGCATTTTGCGAAAAGGTCTTTATATTCCCTTCAAGGGACAATCGCTTGAATAGAAAGGCCTTTCCGCAAAATGCGCAAGCTTAATCGCTGCAAGGTTTCATTTCCTCAAGGGGATTCGGTTGCGAACGGTTTTAGCAGTACTATGCGACCCTGTTGTTTGGCCAAAGAAAAGCACGCATCTTGAAATTTCACCATGTCATATCTCCGGTAGTAAACAAGATACCGATAAGAAATTTGTACACAATAATCAAAGTAATCTAAGTTAGCCAGCAATCAGACTTTTATCAAAAACAAAAACATACCAAAACAGTCATATTTGGCCTTAAAATGTAAGACTGTCCAAAGTGACTTACATAGGGTGAACCTACGACTCGACAGTTATTCGGGGATGGGTGGTAATATTCGTTCAAAAATTCACAACTGCCGAACATTTCAAATTGGGCTAAATCGCAAAAGTTTCGTAACTCGAGTGATAGCAAAGATTTTCTTTTAAAGTTTCCACAAATTAATTAATACGGCGTATGTTATCCAGCCATCAGACTTTTATAAAAAAAAGACTTTCCCTTTGGTGTTGTTTGTACGTCTTACTGCAAGCGTTTTGCGTGATAAGATCGCCTCTCGGGTCGCTTTCGCCGCTTGTATACATTATATATAATATTCCGCAGGTGTTGATAGCTCTCTACACAAACGACGTAGGCCAAATCTTGTCTGTTTGCTCGTTTTCTGTATGGACTTTTGATCATTAATTTTGTTTTAATTGGAACTGGGGTCGGTTTTTCACGAGGATGCGAATGCCGCCTGCGGACGGATATAGACGTATAGTGTATGGCCTTAGGACACACGTGCAACTTTATGCGAGCGCGTTTTTTAAATGTTGTAAATACGGGGGAATAAGTGAGTGAAAAACTTTGCCGAGTAGGCTAATTACTTGTTGGGAACTTTACGGAATACGGCTGAGATGAAATATAGATTGGCTGAAAATCATTTGGGGGGATTTGGTTCAAGAAAAAATGCACTGATATACCTGTAGGTCAGGTATGGCAAACCTTTTCCTAGTCGCGGGCCAATACTAATCTTAGAAACGTCTCTGAGGGCCGTAATACATTTTAACTAACAATTATCATAGATACAATGAGTTGGCAAAACTTCCATATTGTTGATATTTCCAATCCAGGGTAGACATTACGCCTTTAGCCTGAAAAAAGATAGCATTTAACTAGCTAAAATAGCCCCAAAATATGAGAAATGGCCTCTTAGACATTTGGTAAATGAGATGGCGGGCCTAATGATATTCATTGGTGGGCTTGATCAAGCCCTCAGGTTATGCTTGCCCAACACTGCTGTAAGTGTTTATAAGTAAATTTTGCAAGTTATTTTCCGATAGGTTATAGCCACAACTATTTCGATAACAGAATTTGTGGTTTTCAAATAACAACAGACTACTTAAAAAAGCAAAAAGAGTAGCACACCAATAGGACATTGTATATACAACTTTTCAATCATCATATACGTTTTTATATATTTACCACTAAGTAACAATAACACTTTTAAATGAAACAAGATAAAAAATGATAGTGTATAGTTAACTGAGCACATGGTTAGTTACAAAGTAAACTATTTACTTATGGTCTGACCCTTTTAAGAATACACCTGGATGTTATGTGATACTCGAATAAATGCTGTGGGGTAATTATTTGTGTTCTTCAACACTTGGACAGCTCACATAGTTTGCCTTCTTAAAGGTGAATGAAAACGTAAACCGTATGCGTTTTTTTCAAAATGTTCGACAAGAAAAAAATTACCAAAAGAGATTTATTGAAAAATGCCTGGCAGCAACAGTTTTTATGTAGTAAAGCAAATCACTTTTATCAGGATTAAAAAACTCTGTTCCGTGGTTTGTGTGCAGTATAATCTAGGCTCTGGTGAAATATAATCTAGGTCCTACAGGTAAAAAAATAATTTAACAAAGTAAACAGAATATATATATATATTTATATTTAAATTTAAAAATTAGTTCAAAACCCTCTGTAGGTACCAAAGAAACTAAAGCAAATGGCCAGACACGCCTTGAGTCCACAATACATAATCAATAACCCAGCGCTCCTATGGCAATTTTCAGCCTTTCACAGTCAGCTGAGTTTTTCTATTGGCTACACAGCAGACAAGCAAAGTACTATTAAAGGAAAAATCTTCCTGGAAATGATGTGCTTTTCATTCGACAGCGACAACGTCAAACAACACTAATAGAAATCAACCTCATTCATAATTAATAGTCATGGGCTTATGGAAAGCCCGAATGTGCCACAATGTCGGAATTGAGTAAAACTGAACAGTGAACATGCTATGTTTTAAACAGGACTAACTATTACAAATTGCACCATAAATGTAAACCTCGATTTAAAAACAGTTGTTCAACATTATCTGGTCTTAGTCTGTCTGAAAGTCTGTTAAAACATCCTCTACATGGTTCTGTTTGCATGTGAACATTATGACACACTTGTAACAAAAATTATTTAGTGAATTGGTGAACGCATTCGCGGCTGCAACCTAACTTTTTTGGACTTAGCAAAATGACAACACGTGTATTTATGTTATCATCCCTAGTTTGCACCAAAATAACTTAAAAGGTGCCATATCGTATTTAACTTTCAAGTCTTACATTCTTGTATGCTGTGGTGAGGAAGAACCAGACATGGTAATCCGTTGACTGACTTCGGAAACTGCACTTGCTACAGATACTTGAGGTGATTCTTAAAAAAGTAACAGCGTTTAAAATTTATTGGTAGTATTAATGCCTGGATTAGAGATGTGAATACGTTCAGATTGTAGCTATTGATACCCTAGGCCAAATGGTAGTATCTGTGTACTCGTCAGATACTTGGGTAGTATCTGTGCCCAACCGATACCAAATAAACTTGTGCATTACAGTCACGTTTTGAGATCTAACCTAGAGTTTTCTACTTTAAAAGGTAAATTTTAAAGATATTACAAAAAAAAAATTAAAAATAAACAGCCTTTCTAACGAAACATACCATGGAAATCAGTACCATTGTCCTTATTGATCTGATCAATTTTGCCTATTTGGCCATAGTTGTGACATCATTTGGTAATGGAACAGATCACGATACTTTTTGTCCAAAATATTGGTTATCCGTATTCCAAATACTAATTTTCGGATATGCCTAGTCACCCAGTATCATTTCAAGATTCATTTTTAGGTGTTATAACAAATGGTTTATTCAAGCACAGATTTTTTGGTATGTTTAAACAAGGTTTTCCCTTTCAAAAAAAAATCAGGGGGGTTTATAAACAAACATTAAACATACACTGACTTTAAACTCCTTTAAACAAATAGATCGCAAACATAAAACTAAGAACAACTATCAACTATCATGTCAAGTTTAATTGTGAAACCTTAAGGAACACTATTCTAATATGCAAATAAAAATTTTTCGGGTAATTCCGATTGACTTAACCTAAGACTAGAAGCACATTATCGTTACTGTACAGAAAATATCAAAGTAAGTATTTTAAAATAGGTACATGATATAATACTATATCAATCAGTATTGTAAACTTTAAGTGTGTAGACTTATTGCTACTTGAACCAAGGTATATGACAGAAATGTAAATCACTTTAAACCTTTGAGCTACTTATGAAAAGGGTTAATAAAAATACATGATATATTGTCAAGAACAATTTAAAGTATAAATACCCAAATTTTCTGCATACATAATATATGCACAACAGAAACAGTAAGTTGCCTTTATCTATAATATACATAAAACGAATACAGTTTTTTTTTACCTGGCGATACAAGATTTGCAGAAGACATTGCCGTAGCAACGATATTAGTTGGCGAACTTGAAGAATTGTCCATGATTGTTTCACAGACTTTTTGTTACTTTTTTTCTTTTTCCGCTTTTTATTCCATTAATAGTGTCGGATCACACAAACAAAGCAAATAAAATATATCCCAGGGTCTGATGGTTTGCTTGAAACAAACTGACCTACAACAGGCTAAAACCCTGCTACAAAAACATTTCCAAAATCTTGAAAACCCTGTGACATTTAACTAAACAGTGGTATATAATACTCAAATAATACTCTTCAATGCTTAACTAGATCTGTATTCAATTCAGAAACCTGAAAAAAAAAGTTTAAACTTAGAATTTTCAACAAAATAAATTCTGCAATTATCAATTAAATAATTTTGTAATATTTAGTAAGTATTTAGTTAATTTTATAATAACAGTAAAAAACTGATTTGACACATTTTGTGTTGTTTTATACAAGCAGCAAGTTAAGACAACAGTCCTATTTGGGCTATTTTTTGTTTTTGCAGTGCAATACAAAACTAGTCTAATTTACCAAATACATATTTTTAGATGTAATGGATTTCCATACATTAATGGTAGTCTTTGTAATTATAAGAGAAACACAGCAATAGTTACCATTATTGTCAAACATACAAAGGTAAAAAAACAAGTCGTTAAATTTGGAGAATAAATGGTTTGAGGTCTTATTTGGACAGCGAGTATGTAACGTTTGTATGTACATTTTGTATACAGTAACTCTTTATTCATTTTTAACAGCAGATCTAAAAAAAAACATTCTAAAAATAAATGGTTACCTAGTTAAAAATGGGTTTAATATTTCTTACTTCCTACTACGTCCAAATGCAAACAATACGAATTCTTTTTTTATGTCTGTATAACTGTACGCCAGATGATATCCGCGCACATTTGCATAAGCCCACTACATCTAGCAAACTTGCAGGCCTGGAATCTTGTGGCGGTAAAACATGCTTCCGCTGTCTACGAATTTACAACGTCTAGGAAACGGCTGTGCCTCAAAGTATTAAAAAGCGGCACGAAAGACATAAAAAAACAGGCGGCAAAACATCTGGCTCTTGGCATTGCTGGCTACAGGAAAAATACAGACGAGAACATGCGGAATAATCAGGGTCAATTCGCGAAAAATGCGATGCTATTCCAGTTGATTAACCCCTTTAATCTGCCACGCAAACCATTTCGAAGGGACGGAGCGGGATTTTTCATTTATTTACTTCTCGCGGCTATGTTAAAGGCAAATTTGTTGAGTAATGTCATTAACTTGAGGCACTGTAGGCAGATATGACGTATTTCGGCTGTAAAACGCGCTGCTTAAAACAGAGACGGACATGTTTGATATCACTTTTCGTCTTATTTAGGCGTAAAAGCCACCCCAAAAAACACAACGTAGTATACCAAAAGTTAACAATGCTGTGTTTTCTTTTTTTTAATTATTTCCAGACAAGGTTTAAGACTGAAGGCCGAAATATTCTACTTTTTTAACGGCCTTGAAATACCCTGTTAAACGTCTGTGTTTATTTAAGCATGTCATGAAATTCACTGTTGTACTTAAATTTTCGACTTTGACCCTTACAGTTTAGTGTAAAAAAATACTAGGAGTTGTTAGGTTTTATTAAAAAATCTCAGCAAAATATACCCGCATACATTATTACTGCTATCAGTACAGCAGGTTATCCAAACTCGCATAAAACCATAAAAATTTGCCCATTTGAACTGATAAACCTACCATAAACCAAATGGTGGTCTGCCTGTAGTATCGAGAAAGCTAAAGTAATCTGATTAGGCTTAACTCTCTACCAACTCTGTAACGCTGTTGTTAAAACTCCAGACGTCATCGCCCTAAATTGAGCGTTGCTGAATTAAATACCACTCTTTAAAGTGGACGCTGCTCTAGCTGATAATCTTAAGTAATCGGAAAAAGATTCAAGTCCAAGCACAATAAATACGGCGGTGTTAGAACGTTCAAAAACGAGCCATTTCCAGCAGTGTACCGTCTCTCACGTTGACCGTACACAAGCAGGCAAAGAAAAACGTAGCGTTTTGCGGAACTGCGCGCCCGCTAAATGACGCGACTGGCCGCCCACGCTCGCAGCCTGCCGCTACGCCGCCTGCGTTTGGCACACACACGCAACGCAAGGCACGACGTGCGGCGCACACCCCACGCAAAAGGCCTGGCGTCGGTGGGTTGACCGCGGGCGGACGAACGGCCTTCTTCTTTCGCAAGCACGCAAGCTCGCCTGGTGAGAAAAAGGCAACTGCTGGATGCTGACGTTGGTGCTGAATGTGCTAGTTGGTCGGCGCTCGAATATAGGTGAAGGGACAACGGAGAGTTTCGTTTCGTTGGCTGATTGTTTTCGCTCTAATCCAGCCCGCGTAGAACTAACTCTGTTTCCGATCGAACTACTGATTCAAAGCCCATACAGTAGTAGGTAACTTTTGATTTCATATTCGAAGAAAACTTTTTGATGAATATTCGAAACGTACAACAATGTTGCCAAAAAGGAACGGTAAAGTATTTTTCATACGGGTAAGAAAATGTTCTTTTTTACCAGGCTATCCCATCATCTCCTTGTAAACTAGTTGAACTTACATTTTAGTTTCTTATTTGTGTAATTAGTTCGAACGATACCCTCGGGTTTCCTAAGTTTACAAGTTTTAGATGTCCCTTTAGGTTACGATGTAACTTTGTAACATCTTGTGCAGAAGATAATTTTTCAGCGGTCTAATAAGAAAAAAAATTCTACTTTCACCACTGCCTCAAAGGTAACATAAATATTTGGCAAAAGCTTCGACCAAAATAGAAGTGTGCTTGGGCTTTGATGCCATGATCGATTTATTATCATCATAAGGAAACTCATAGGCCTACTTATGTCCTTCTGCTTTGTCAGAGAAAGTTATATACAGACTATTTTGGTACACCGTCAACACTCAACAGTAGGCAGTCATTATGCAATTCATCTCCAAGTCAAATCACTGATATAAAAATAAAACGATGATCAAATAAAATTGGTAAACTCGTCCGATTATGAACAATAACTGAGGTAAAAAAGAAAAACAAATGTAGCAATCTAATCGTTTTTACGTGCAAAACTTTGAGATAATAATAATTTATAAAACGTTGAATGAAAACACTTAATTTCAACCCAATTCACTTGACTGAATGAATTAAGTCTAAGTTAAGTCATTTGGTCAAAATACTCAAGTCAAGTCAAGTCATTTTACCAAAACGACTCAAGTCAAGTTATTTGAGAACAGTGACTTACTTAGTGCCTTTATTGACTAAAGTCATTACGACAGTAGGCCAGTTCGAATTGTCGAACTTGTTCTGCTGCGTTTGTAACAGTTTCATGACCGTTCACTACATACCACCAGTTGACCACAAGCAAACATGGCGAGTAAAAATAACTCGCTGAAGTGGACGTGCAAACAGGAAAGCCAGAAACGCCAGGCGCTCGTGTTGAAATAACGTGACTTGGATACTTTGCTTTACTGACGCAAGGCCTTTGCCAGTTGTGAGTCATACGTCGCTTTTAAAGTTACCTGGTGCTGGTATTTGTTTGCGAGGCATTTTGCCGCCCAACGATCACGTACTTATCGTTGCCAGTGTTGAAAAAAAGACGTTTAAAATCAATCCAATTCCAAGCCGAGTAATTTATAAAAAAAAACTTGGTCAAATGGTGACTTTGTCCATTAAAGTAACGCGGTTATTTGCCTTTTCCTTTTAAGATTTTCAATGTAGCCTACTGGCTGCTTGTTAACTCACGATTGCATGGCCTGCGACTCTGATTTTCCAAATGGACAGGATGTTTTTTTTTATTAATAGAAACTTATAAAATACAACCCAAAGCAAAATCTTGTATTGTTGAGCTTTTCGTAAGTAAAAGAAATTAACTTAATTTTGATTAAATTAATGAAGTGTTTTATTTTGAACAATTTACCTAGTCCAAGACACTGTCATACAACGTTAATTAAGTCTTTAGCACCAAATTGAACTTTTAAAACACTAATATGGGGAAAATCGCTCAAACCTGAGCAATTATTCAAATGTCAAGCAATAAAAACGTATCATACAGTCAGCAAACTGTTTGACGCGCAAAAATTGTGATGAATAGTCCAATTTTACCAAAAAGTTATAATAAAAAGAAGCCCTTCAGTTTATACCAATTGAACTTCGTTTATGACACAAGTGGAATTACTTTTTTTTGTTTTAAGGTCCAAATAGATGTCATCTATAATTAACAAATAGCAAAATAGGTACCTCTAATTTCAGTCATTGTTTACAGAACAATCCAACTCAACAACAAATTATTAAATCCAAGTTAAGCGCTTTAAAACATATTCAAGCCAAACTCATTCAATTTAAAGCAATTTCAGCAAAGCACCTAACAGGGATGTCCGATACTTGACGTTCTAATCCAGCAGGGGTTCTTAAACTGGCGTCCATGGACCCCTTGGGGGTCCGTGAACTAGTTTTAGGGGTCCATGAAGGCCTAACTAAAGAACTAGTGTACGGTATACTTAAAGTTGTTAATTTTTAAAAGAAAACACTTTAATTGAAAATTAAACGGTTTTGTACTAAATGTATAGTTAGACTCCATTTAACTTCACACTTTTCGGACCGAAATAACAGAGTCATGAAGTCTATTTGTATTGTGATTTGTGACATCAATTTATGACGTCATTTTGGAGCATTTCTTGTCTACCGGGGTCCATGCAAAGCAAAAAATAAAAAATTAGGGGTCTGCGGTAAAAAAAGTTTAAAAACCCCTGTTCTAATCCGATACTAATACCCGATAGTTTATATAAAAAGTATCGCAATCCGATACCAACGACGTCATTGCTAATTTCAAACGTTTGGTGACAAATCATGGCTAAAATAGATAATTTAATTTGGCATCGGATCAGCACCGATACCACCTTAGTATCGGACGACTACCGATACTACCACTCGGCATCGGGTATCCGCCACGATCCGTTAATATTGAATGTCCCTACTAAGAGTTATTTGGTAAAATGGCACAAAATATTTTTTTGGAAAACAGTAACCTCGGCTAACTTCAGCCAATTAAAAATACCGTCAGCCTAAAACTAACATAATATTTAATTATTGCATACACAAGATTGACGTTTCAAAATGCGAATTTTTCAAGAAAAAATCGAAAAGTTCATTTTTTTCAGAACAGTTGCCAAAAATCAATTTAATAGCGTACGACTGGTAATCATTAATAAGTTTGTTTTATTTATCTCAATCACATTGTTGTTGACTCACTTCGCGGATAGAGCGGATTTTTAGCTTTCTCTAGCCCAATCGTGCGGATTAATCTTTATTTGATTTAATAAAATATCTATGGGCTAAATGGGCGGCAGACTCAAGACATTTATTTTTCATAACGTGACGTCATTTGTCGTGAAAATGTTTAACCTTAGCAAGGGACTGTTCTAAAACGTAAAACATGTCGCATCCAATAATATATAATTTTTTCTATTTAAACAGTAGAATCATGTTTCTTTAATAACACAAAACACGACGGCCTTATTTACTAGGTAAAAGCAAGTTTGCTGGAAGTCTTGTCAGTTTGCCACAAATCTCATTCCGCCCGTTGGGAATCTTGGTTGAAACAACTTGCTGTTTTTGGCCCTGAATGAAAATCAATATCTTGACATCTGCCAAACGAATTAGCAAGCGCGAAAAAACGCCCTGAGATCGACCTTGTCGTTTATGGACAACACGCAGTTATCTCTGATGCCATTTTGGCGGGAAAAATGATATCTGAAACACATTGCGACCCCACGAATATAAACCGATACCCGATATTTTGGTCAAAAAGTAACGCGATCCGATACTTAATGTCGTCATTAATATACTCAAACAAGAAAACAACATACAATTTCAACGTTCAAAGAATGTTTTCAAGGATTTTAGGCTACAATTTGCTAAGCACAAATATGCCTATAGCAACAGCTGTTAGCCTACTATAAAGAAAAAATACGAGTAGAATCAAAGTAAAATAGCTGATGTTGATTACAAATACTATACATCGGGTATCGGCTCCGATCCGATATTATCGGACAAACCTAAGTGCCACTATACCCTTGAGTTGAGCCCAAACGTAATCAACCGCCCTTAAGCCTTAGCGGAAGATAAGAGGGCCGGGCGAATTTACCGGGCCCGCAGCGGACCGCATTATCAGCGGCACCATCAATTCTTTTAAGTCCATGTCGCGCGAATTTTCCCAAGTGGTTCTCGAAACATCCCGCGGGACGTTCGCTCAGAAAATCCCGGCTGCTCGCAGATTGTTACACGGTGCAAACCAATAATAAGCGAATTGTTTTATGTGTGCAAAGTTAATAAAAGACTCAAGTCAAATCAAGTAATTTTTTCCAAAAGATGCAAGTCAAGTCATTTTGCAACTTAAGTGCAATGTTATAAACAATTCATTTAAAAATAAAGTCCCAGTGAAGTCTTTATTATTGCAAGTAAATTTTAAGTCTAGTCTTTATAAAAAAAATGGTATACTAGTCCAATCATAAACTAATAAAATTTGGTAAACCAAAAATATTGGTTTCAGTTCCAATTAACCTTTTCTTATTGCATACCCAAAAGTTTCAGGTTCGGGTAAAATTAGTCTAAAACCAGTTCCGAAAAGATCCGGTTCGGATTCTTGGCGGTATACGCGTATCTAAGTATACTATATTCAAACTTTTCAAACAATCGATTGAAAATTGCAACACAACTTCGGATTGAAATCCCATACGAGTTTAGCGATAACTACTGGATTCTATAGCACAAATTGCAATCCTGGCATAAAGAATATGACTAGTTGTTTTCACTTTATTAGAAAACTCACATCATTCATTATTTTCCAAACTTAAAAATAGTTAGACCGAACTCATCTACAACCCATTGTTTTATTGTACCAATTCCTACCCTGGAATAAATATCAATCATGTTCCAGCGTTTTTTCGTCTAGGTTTTTCATTGAAGGCCCTGACCAGCTATTTCTAAAACACGCAAACATTTTTTTGTACAAATTTCAACTCTGGATGAAAAATATTAATACTCGACCTATCTTTTAGACTATATTTGTACATGTCAATGAATATATTATTAACCCCTTAACAGCCATGCTAACCCGATGGACAAAGCTTTTCTTTAAAAAAAAACTATTAAAACTTTATAGACTTTGTGACAACCCTGAAGAACAAACTAAAAGTCAGCAACAAGACCGGTATTTATTTCCTCGACAAAGTACCCAAAAAATTTTAAATGTAGGAAATTTGAACTCTGATATATGTTTTGAGTCAACCAAATATGAAACTAAAATAAAAAAATAAAGTCGAAATACATTAAAGGAGATGGCGACAAAGCGTTTTTTCTATTAAACACTATTTGAACTATTTATACCATTTTAAAATAACACACTAAGATTTTTACTAGGCCTTTAGCGACCCTGTATAACTAGTCCAGGTTGTAGCAACCTTAAATTTGATTTCATATACATATTTAGCAGTTACGATTTGCTATACCATTAGCCATTTTCTTAGCTATTAGCTGTTTCTTTCTGATTACTATCTACTTAATTCGCCTTTTAGGCCGAAATCGTTAATATGGATTAAATCCGATTCGCAATCCTGACAACAGAAATACACAGATCTCATCCGTTCGCCGCTATTTGTACTTTTCTCGTCCGATGACGCTTCAAGTCGGCCATCAGTCCTCACGCAATTAGCACGAGGCTTTTTTTCGCAGTCTCCAAAATCGGCAAGTTTCACCAACCCGCGTTCGATTGACGATAAAAAACAAAAGAAAAGTGGCTCTGTTTGACGTGTTCCGCCTGCACCACACTAATCCGGGGAAGAAACGGCTGCGCAACCTTAAAAATTACGCAACCGAAATCGATAAAGGCAATGAGTCACACGTCAAAACCAAAGCGGACGCAAAACACGGGCGACGGAAATGAGCGAGCATCGGTTGCCAGAGCATCTAACCTTCAACAGCAGCTGGCCTTTTACCGGCAGGTGCAAAATTGCCGATTCGTTCCCTGCTAAAGGTAATCAGACGTTGATTGAATAGCACCAGTGTTATAAGCAAGACATTTTTAAATGACACAAGTCCAAGTCAAGTAATTTGAAAAATAACTTAAGTTAAAATCACTTTTTTTTTAAAATGACAAGTCAAGTCAGTCTTAAGAAGAGCAAGGCAACCTCAAATCAAGTCCGTGTCAAACGTAAACTATTCAAATAGGTAAACTCGTCCGATTATGAGCAATCAGTGATTGCCAATCACTCAATCAAAAAATACCCAAAACGCATCATATAGCAAGCAAATTGTTTTCTATGCAATACTTAAGATAAAAACCCAATTGTACATAAAAATTTGATAAATAAAATGCAATTTATTTCAACCCTACATTCCTTCGAAAGACTTGAAAATCATTCGTTCGAAAAGACTTGAGTCAAGTTAAGATAGTTTGCTGAAAAGACAAGTCATTTAAAAACAGTGACTTAAGTGCACGTAAGTCAAGTCGATGGCTTAAGTCATTACAAAACTGCTATACTTATAGCTAAGTTACATGCCATCTAGACACAAAAAGAAGCTGCGATTTTGAAATTTAGTCCCCATTTATGCACACAACATTTGTTTCATCGACGTTTATTGTTAGTTCTACAAACTAAATAAGCCGAACTTTATAATAACAAAAAACAAAACTTAAAAAACAAAAAATGCTAGCAAAATACATTGCAAGAAGGTTCATTTCGTGGCACATTGCTCGATGGGCAAATTTTAAACTGTATTTAGAGTATTAACCAGTCTTTTAAAAATTATTTCGGTTGAGAAACTGAAAGCGCCGTTGGCCAAAGTACGATTTAAAAAATGGAAATTAGATTCCAACAAGATTTAGTCGAATTGCTAGAATAAGTTCCTTGTAGGTCGAACTAAAGAAATAGCATTATCCATAGTTTTAGGCAGGGCTGCGGAATCGGCCTCGGGACTCGACGGAGTCGGAGTCTTTGTAAAGGTGAATAAGCATAAGATGAAATATTTTCCACACGTGTAGTGTGGGTAAATTTGTTATATTACACCTCTACGAGTGGATTGGTCATTATCCACACTATTTTAGTCACGTAAATGGGTGAAATGCTGGTTGTAGAGTCAGAGCCGGACTCGAGACTCGACGAAATCGCACATTTGGTTAGAGTCGGACTCGGACTCGGGTTATATTTAACCGAATCCGCAGTCCTGGTTTCAAGTCTGATACGAACGGAGGTAGCAAATGCGAACATTGGAACAAGTGTGATTAGAATTGCTTAACAATTGAGGTTTTTCATCAAACAAATTCTAAAAATATAAAATATTGTATTTTACGCCAATTTGCTCTATTTAAAAAAAACAGCACATCGACACAAAGTTAAGTGCTTTCAACAGTTAATTACGCATATATAGTTGCTATTTTGTTACAAGTACGAATTTTGAAGTTGTGACAGATTGTATTGCTTCACCTTTAATGGCAAAAATACTACTGACCAAGACCGAAAATTTACACTTGAACCGTAATTGAATACCAAAACAAAACATACATTTTTCCTGATCAATACCTTTTTTAAATATAAAAAATTAATAAGTTTAATATTAAACTTTAATCGAGAAGCTGAACCCCCCCTTTTTCTGTCATTTAAAGGGGCGGCCGAAGATGGAAAAAATAAGAATCCTTGGACAGGGGCGGATCTAGAATTTTTGTGTTGTAAGGGATAAGGACATTTTTTCCTAGATGACGTCACAACGCGATGACATCATACATGAACCTGAAGACCCTTTCCGTTCCAGCACAAAAAAGTTTGCGTAAAGTGGGCAAAAAGTTTGGAGATATCCATGGGTCAAGGGCGGTTCAAGAATTTTTGCGTTGTAGGGGGTAGGGGAAGTCTTTCTAAATGACGTCACAACGTGATGACATCATAAAAGTTACAAAATATTCTTGTCCCGCTTCAAAAAAGTTTGCGTTTATGCTGGTAAAATAGGAAAAACATAAATTGGAGAGGTCCACGGTCTTGCACCCCCATCCTGGTTATACCACTGCCCTGGTATGACTTTCGACAGCTTAAGAACCACTGAGCGTGCCTTTTTTAAAAGTCAACCTTTCTTTCAGCAGCCGCTTAAGCGTGTTGCGAAACATTTCCGATCTCAGGTTGTAGATGAAAAAGTTCCAGAGGCTGTTACTGGACAGCACGACCAAACTGATAACCTCAACCATCTCTACTGAAAGAATACGCGCTGCGTTGGATCGCATATGGTTTCTGCTTACGAAAGTGTCCCTATCTGCCAGTTGGACAATAAGTATGACCAGGACAGGCAAAACGCTAAGTCCGAAGGCTGCTGTGATAAGAAAAAGGGTCCTCGCAAGCTCGCGCTCCGTTTGAAGACGTTCTGCCGCGTTTGGGACGTCGCAGTTGTTCAGCCTGGATCGCACTATATGAAGAAACGTTGCTAGGTTGACCGGTAGAATGATCATAAGCGGAACGCCGAGGCAGATGATGTACAGGTACAGGGAGAGCAGGTCGTCGCTTTCTCCCGACACGTAAAACGCTGACTTGACCGTGTACTTCCAGCCCGGTATAAATAGCGGAAAACTGGCAATGAGGCACATCGCTAGCAGAATAACGAGACATGAGAGCTTGGCCAGTTTTATGGCGCGGTGCCTTTCGTAGCGCAGCGGGAACCCGAGTGCGTAGAGCCGGTCAAAACCAGCAGCGGTGAGACAGTAGGCCGAGCAGCCCAGGACAAGAGTCGCCGAGATCCCGCACAAATTGACAAGATGTTGCGAGGGGAACTGGGATTGTAACGAGCCTAAAATTTCTCGAGTGTAATAGGCGCCTTTGGTTGAGTTCCAGCGCAAACTTACAGTGCTACCGAGGTTGTGTGGGGCGTAAGGCGCGTTGGCAGTTATCAGGAGAATAACTGCGTGCGATGGGAAGACCAATACGCCGACCAGCAGGTCCGCAAGGGCCAGCGAAAAGCGATAGACACCCTGGCTGTGCAGTAGCCTGGGATTCAGCAGCAGTACTAGAAGTACGAGACTGTTGAGTGCTGTTGTGACCAAGGCCAGGAAAATGCAGACCGAAGCTAGGGCTATCACCTTCGCTTTGCAACTGCAAGGAACAAGGCTTAGTTTATTGTGCTGTCAGTATGAAGTGATTTTTTGCGATTGCAACACACGGTTGTTAAATATATATTAACCGTTATTTTGTAAAACTCAGAATGCATTAGTTTTGTCCAACGACTGCAATAGATGGAAACTCTAGAATACGAACCAATACAAAGGGATAAAAATTTATACGCATTCGATTTTTTTTTCGTGTTTAAAACTAGAAATTTGACTGAATTGTTAGGTTTTGGAACGTGTTTTTCGTATAAGGTAGCGAAATATCTTTCAGCCTTATACTTTTACTTCGCTCTGAAAACAAAAATTTTTTCAAAGTTTGTTAGCCTAAAAAACATATAAATTCAAAAGCGTATTTTTCGTTGTTGGACGCCCGTATTTTTGCGTGTAGTGTCAGGTGTCGACAAAAAATATAGCGACGAAACATCTTACACTTATTCTGCTCAAGGCTGAAATACGCCTCGAAATAACCCTTACCTTGATGAAATGCAATCCCACATGGTTAGAGCCAACCGTTCAATGTTCGCAGAGTCCAAACCACACCAGGGCGACTCCAGGCATATAGGAAAGCCTCTAGAGTGGAGTTCTACGTAATCTGAGTTGTTTCTGGCCTGTGCTAAAGTGTACATTGCAAGTTGCACGCAGTGATCATGGAGCTGCGCTCTGGTAAGCATGTCTGAGCTGTTTGACACTTTGCTGGCTAAACTGTGCCAAGCGTGCTGTAACTCGCGGTGAAAATTGCTTTTGGTTTTTCCACAAACGTCGTTTCCGAGCATGCTGTTGACCATTGTAAGGTTAGATTGTATTTTTAGGTATTTCCTGCTCAGGATTGGATAGCACGAATGAACGGCACATTCTGGCCTGCAAAAGTAATCGTAGATCAGCGCTGGGTAGCCTTCGAATGCGAACGTTCGTTTTTTGCAGTGCTGGTCGAACTCCGGGCAGTTATGCGCCTTTAAAGTGGCGAGAAACTTTGAAATTGAGAATCTGTACGTCGTCCATTTTGACTTGAACTCTTGGTCGACGTAGGAGCAAAACTTTGTGACGTTTCCTGCCGTTTCGTCACGCATGGGCGCGCTTGAAATTCGGAGTCCTTCGGCCCACGACGTCGCTTCGTTTTTGCGACAAAATGCCATCTTAGACGTTGCCGCGGCTGTTAACACCAAACAGACGGCGAGATTTTGCGGCGACATTTTATGTGGGCTTTTCGTACAGATATTTAACAAATACCAACAAAGTTGAGTGTTTGCCATTCTTTTTTGTAACGAGACCACATTTTTTCTTGCTTAAAAAAGTTGTCCAGCGAAAGCCCAGTTTGCTGGATTGAAATGATGTAAGTCCAATTACAAAGACAACACTTTTTTGCAAATTACCAGTTGTCACAATGTTGCTTAATGCTTTGCGTTTACTTTTCGGTTGGTTTGTTGTAACATTAGTAGAGTAGACGACCTGAAAACGGACATCTTAAAAGAAAGAACAACATTTACCTATATACAGTGCTGAAAATCAAGACAAATAATTTTGCCCAAAATTCCTAAGTTATGTTAAATTATTCAAAATCAGTTACTTAAGGGCACTTAAGTCACGTAATTGGGGCACTTAAGTCACGTAATTGAGTGAAGTTATTACAAAACTCTTAAAAATTATCGTACATTTTCTGAGATTTGTTGATCACTCAGTTAAAAATCTTTGCTCTAAATAATGTGGAATCGGAGCATATTCTGCCATGGGTAGGCAAAAATTATAACTCAGAGGTGCGCCAAAGGCCCCAAATATTTTCAAATACATGAGAGAAATGTGAAAGTTCAACTTGCGGGGGCACATATCTGCTTTTCTTACTCTGACAGTGTTACATAGATAAGCTGTTTTTAAGCGAAACAGTGTACAAACATGCAGCTCAAAACCAGTTTAAATGCGCGATGCATGAAAAAATATAGCATCTATTTCATGAAATTAGCAAAAAAATTTAATTGAAAAGAATACGTGGGGCACATCCGGCACATAACAGAGGTTCGCAAATTGCTCCAAATAACGGCATTTATAGTTCAATTTAAAGAAAATTAGATTGGATGCTAAGCACAGGCAATGTTTTAAATATTGCTTTTGTTGAATGATGTCAAACCCAGTTAACTTAAGCGAGTGACTTGCAGTACAACATGAAAGATAACTGTTTTGAGGATATAAAAAGCATTGTCGGAGTACTTTTTTAATTCAAATAAAATATTGATAGATTCGTTACATGATTGAAGCGACGCTCGATCTTATAATTTAGAAAATTTGCAAGTAAATTGGTGTTCGACAGTAAAATGCTATAAAAACCTTGGCCTACATAAACACACACAGTTAAAATTGTTGAAGCTGATCAACTAAGAAGCATTGTTGTACCGTAGCCTATATATTCTAGTTTTGAGGTTTGTTCAAGGGCAAAGAGTAAACTGTATCACAAAAACGTCACTAACAATCAACAAAACACAACAAATTACTGAAATCGCTTTAAAACTTTATTCAAAGTGTCGAAATATTTAAACGTGAAATAAATTTAAAAACGCAATCGCTGTCAATAAAGGACTATACTTTCTTTAAACCAAGGCACAGTTGTATTTTTCGTGACTTCACTAAAAGCCTCTGTTTAAAAGCTTTCCGTATTTAAAGTCTTTAATATCTCGGCTGACTACGTAGTACAGCTGGCTAGTAGTCTGTTACCCGAACAGTGCTAGTGACTAATTTCTCGAGAGTATGTTTTAGCCTCGTCACTGCAGTTCCTGTTATGACAAAATGTCAGATTTTCACGTATCATGTAGGCGTCTGTGATTGTTTGATAGTCTAATTCGATTTTGAAAAGGGTTTTTTATTTGTTTTGGAGGTGTTTAAAAGTATATTGTTTTAAAAATTACATAACAATTAACTGATTACGGGGAAAATGAGGCTGTAAGTGTAGTTAGACGT
This sequence comes from Ascidiella aspersa, assembly GCF_963924565.1. Classification (NCBI taxonomy): domain Eukaryota; kingdom Metazoa; phylum Chordata; class Ascidiacea; order Phlebobranchia; family Ascidiidae; genus Ascidiella; species Ascidiella aspersa. The sequence continues at coordinate 19,398,787 of NC_139454.1, forward strand.
GCGGCGAATATTGTAGATCATACATCAGTAGGTAGCATTTTTAGCGTTTCGAATTAATATAAGGTAATAATGGCTTGAGGTTGTAGTTTTTAGTCGACATAAAATGCTGAACTTTTAGATGAACTTGAAATATGAACGTTTGAAAATAAATTAGGATTATTTAGAAACGTTCATAACATGTTACCTATACTTCTGGCAATGTTTTATTCTATTACTTTGTTCTTTTTTACAGAACTTGCTTTGTTGTTTTGTTCTTTTTTTTTAAATAATACGTCACAAAATCTTTTAGGAAAGTGTACCATAAAAGCCTGTATAATGTATATGCTTTTATCAAAGGATCCAAAAGTGTTAAATTAATTGCCATTACTCGTACACATGCATACAACAAAACTAAAATGAAATTCTGTTGAATCATTATTTAGCTGAAACTCTGTCGTTCATTAAGGAATCTTCCGCAGACAATCATAAATAATAATTTTACTTTTTGAAATCAGCCGAATGCTTTGTTTAATATAAACAGGTTTAAAGCACAAGCCGGTCTTTTTATTTGTACTCAATGCGTCACCCCCCTCTATGTCTAGAAAAGTTTACTTTTTAAAACAAATAGCCATTTTTTCTTTCTTTTAAATTCGACTTAAATTGCATATTTACGCACAACTCCTAACGCAATAACCAGATCGTTAGCATATTTGCGTGTATTTGAGATCTGGTTATTGGCCCGGCCCGCTACAAGTTTGAATTTTGTCATACAGCTCGCGGTTGAAAATAATTGCCCACCCCTGCTTTAGGGAGTCTTTAAATGCCTAATTAAAATCTGTAGAACACTATTACCTGAAAATTGTATTAATTTGTTAATGAATAATGTTAAATAACAAAAAACGTTTTGCCGCCTTCTCATTGAATGTAATTAGACTTCATTTCAGTTTTTTATTTTGTTGGGTCGAAAACAGCAGGTTTCATGGGTCTATACTTATTTATAACGTCTATTTTGACAAATTCGATGGTCCCGCAAACCAAAAATAGTTTTTAGGGGCCCGTTAAAAAAGTTTAAGACAGATCTTATGACGATTGTTGTCATTATCAGTCGAATAAATAATTTGCATTCAAATTGAAATGCTTTAAGATAAATTTTTAGTACATGGCCAACTTTAAAACAAACTTCATGATTTAAATGCAGCAACACGATAAGCTAGCAGACCGTAAATTAGTTTCGTAAACACAGTTAAACCAACTTCATTAACAACGCCGATTGGATACCACAGAGAAGAAAAAAGTTAGAGTAGGTTTGCTAAATTACTTACAGGCCTTTGTTTAACTCAGGCCCTATTTTCAGTTTTCTCTTTGTCAGACCACAAACAACGACAGAGACTTTTTAGCAAACTATGCAGAGTCTTCCGAAACATATGGCTGCGCACGTTGTAGATGAAAAAGTTCCAGAGGCTGTTGCAAGTCACCAGGCATATGGCAGCCACCTCTAAGGCGTGGAGGCGATGAGCTTTGGCCAAGTCCAGCTCGTCGGGCTTTTTCAGGTCGATTCCGGGCTCGAACAGCTCGATAAAGGACACGACCACGATCGGAAGGTTACTGGTCGTGTAGGCGAGTGTCATAAGGAAGAGGGTGATCCAAAGTCGCCGCTCAAACTTCTCGCGGTCGCTGACGCCCTCGGCGCACTTTTGCGAGCGCCGCATGTGCCAGAAAGTGGCCAAGTTCACGAATAAGTTCAGCACGATAGCCACGCCAACCGCTGCTGTTGTGACAAACGGAAGCAGCAGTAACTCGTCTTGTGCTGAAATGTAGAAGGATGATGTTGAGGTGTAGCGTGTGCTGAGAGGTACTACGACTGGTAGCAAGGCTACAGCTGCGAAAACGAGCCACAGCAGGAGGCATATCTTCACGGCGTGTTGCTTGGCGGTGTGCTGCTGGTAGAGTAGCGGCTTTCTGGTGGCTGAAAGCCGGTCGAATCCAGCCACTGTGAGCGTGATACCAGATATGAAGAGCACTAGGTTGGTTAGGAAGCCCACAAAGTCAAGGTAAGGCCGGAGACTGTTCAAATTTTGACGCCTGAGCGACTGTAAGACACCAGGGGTGTACACGTCGGTCGTCGCGTTTTCGTAAGTCAAGCTGCTGCCAAGGTCTTGCGGCAGGAATTGACTGGCCGCTGCCAGGCTGAGGTTTGCAGCGTAGCTCGGGAACACGACCACGCCCACGAGGAGATCGGCCACGCCCAACGAGAGCCGGTAAATCCCCTGGCTGTGACGTAGCTTCGGGTTTTTGGCCAGCACAAGGATGACCAGGCCGTTAACTGTGGTCGTGAGCAGGCCCAGGAAGACACAGACCGCCCGTAAAATCGTCACCGACTTGCGACAGCTGAAAAAACAAAACTTTTCTGTTTTAGTGCAGTTTTCAGCTATGATCTTTTCATTCTTATAGGACGCAAATTTGTCAATACAGATAAAGTTTTGGGTACGCTATTTACGGATCTGTAATGTAGCTTGATAATGAATTGCAAAGTTAAAAAGTTAATCGACATCATCTCGATTGAAACGTTTCGATATGAGCTTGTGTCATCTTCAGTTAATGTCATTCTTGACTTCTTTTGGCTTTGCAATTCATTATCAAGATAAAGCTGTTTTCTTGTTATAACAAGGTTGAGAGTTTTGTACAAGATTTTTACATTTATACGCACTTCAGAATTATTCTACAGAGCACGTTTATTGTATATTTATTTTTTGAATTTGTTTTATTACACTTGCCGCTTTTCTTGAAACATTTAGGGATATTTTAGGCGAAAACTATACGGCCAATAACAGCTGATACCAAATGACGTCATTATTGTGACACGTTAGCCAAACTGAAAAATAATAAGCACAAAAATGCACAAATTTAATTTGGTATCGGATCGGCGCCGATACCACCTTAGTATCGGACGACTACCGATACTACCACTCGGCATCGGGTATCGGCCCCGATCCGTCATTATCGGACATCACTACTATCATCCTTAGGAGTTGATAACCATTGGTTTATAGCCCAGTCACATGTTTCACGATTTCCAGCCTTTAATTTCTATTGATCTTTCCGCCAATTAATCACTTTTAGCGTTCTTTGATAATAATTGAAACTGAATAATCAGGTGGCACTATATTAAGAGAAATCGTGTTGATTCTTCATATTGACCTGGTTATAGGATCACCTAATTATCCTATTTAGTATTGGACAAATACGGACATTTACAAACTGACGTTCCTTCACAACAATTATACAAATATTATTATCAATAACATTAAAACTTGCTGTGGGGCCAGTGTTTAGATATTGATTTAAGCGATTGAAATGGTATTTAAACATATGCAGTTAAGATAGGCAAAATATACAGTTTTGGGGGCATTTCTACATGACCCATCTAAAAACCGCCCATGTCCATCGCGAATAAAAGGTTGGGACCTTAAGCCCGTTAAGTTAAGAACTACGGAGTCAAACCTCGTTGACATGCAATCCCACAACGTCAGTCCTCTGATATGCGAGCTTTCCAGTCCACACCAGGGCACCTCAAAGCAAATCGGAAAATCGGAAGAGTGGCCTTCCACGTGGACAGAACCGATTGTACGCGTTGAAAAGGCGGCCAACTGGACACAAGGATCGGTCACCTGGTCTCTGTCCAGTGTTTGACCTTTAACCCGGGCGGCTAGGCGGTCCCAGCAGCTGTTTAGGTGCTTGTCAATAGAGATGGAGTTATTCAGGGGGCAAGCGCTTTTAAACGCGGGAAGCGCGCGAGTGCAGGAGTCGTTTTGTTGCGACGATGGAACGGCAGGAGTGCGGGAGTTGTTTCGAGGCCCGTTTTGCTGGCGACTGGAAATCAGGGTTTCCAACCTACGATAGCACTTTGCAAACGCACATTCCGGCTGACAGAAGTAATCGTACACCAGAGCCGGGTACTGGCTGACTGCGAAGCTTCGCTTTTGACACTGCGCTTGAAATTCGCTGCAGTTTAAAGCCTTAAGGGTGGACAGCAGCTTTGCGATCGAGACCCGGTAGCGCGACCACTTGTTCTCGAAGGCGCTGATGACGTCATTGCATACGTCACTGCGGTTTGCGGTGGCGCTGAAGTTGAATTGTCGCTCTTCTGCTGTTTCGTGCCTGTGCAAAAGGTTCCGGATCGCTTGGATAAAAGCGCCCCGTTCGGCCTTGACGCTTTGGCGGCAAAATGCTGTGAAAGCAAGCAACAACACTACTTGCCATGCTTGCATTTTAAAACTGAGCTCGAAAATGTGGATTTTTAATGCTTAAGACCAGCATGTATCATTTTTGTTCCTAAAATACTTGGTTGACAGTTAATAGAATTCAACGGCGCCTATCTTTGTTCTGTTAGAATTAGATGTTAGATGAAATGCATATACTTTCAGATGTTCTAACTATAATTGCTACAAAGACTACTGAAAAATCCAGATTTTAGAAAGCGGAAGAGTAATTTAAAGTTATAAATGCGATATTAAAAGGAATGCAACCAGTCCAACGAACGTAGACAACCAATAAAGGCAGTTGTGCCGATTTTTATTGTAGGCTTTTAGTTAGATTGCATCAAAGCACCAATCTAACATCTTGGACACCCGACTGATAAAAGACCAATAACTGTGTTAAAATTTCCGCCCTCGAAAGAAATACAGTTTGCTGAATACAGAAAGTTGTTTTATCGAGGTGAAAACAGCTTATAGCTCGTACTTTGTTAACGTTGTTTGCATATATCCTGAACACTAGCGTTTCAACTTATCGTTCAGTTTACCCATTGGTAAAAGACTCTAATATTCCTGGGGGTTCAAATCTATAAAAATAGCATAACAAAAATCATTTAAAACAAAAAAATAAAATAACGAAATCTAACACTTGGTTTTTGGTCACTTTTTTATCAGCTATTCCTTTTTTTTAAATAAAGGAAAGCGTTAATGTAGCTCAATATGGTTTTCTTGGGGCCTTTTTTTGCTTTAAGTCATCGAAAAGTAGCACTGTCGCAGAATGAACGACCTTTGTCAACGAACAACTCTTATAAGCGAAACACTTCTGTTCTCACATGGCTTACTTTAGAACATAATGGCTGGTTGTTTTATTTAGACGGAGAGTTGGAATATCAAAGCCCATCGACAAATACGTAGGTAAACTTCTATAACATGGGCTTTGATATTCCTACTATACTTGCCTTTGTTCGTGAGCAAAGTGATATTTACTACATGTTTTCTATATACTGTGTTGCATCCCATCTATATAGTAACATCTATTGGTATTAACGTATACTATATCTTTCATGCATAAACATAGCATATAGAAACAGCTTAGTTTTGATACTCGGAACAACTCGTTATGTAACTCACACCATTACAAGCAGTTTTGTGGGACGGTTTCATAGCTGCATCTATAAGAATCTAGAAAGTTACAAACGCATCATAATGCATTCTATATAATCATTTATGAAAGATGACATATCTCCAACAAACGTGGCCCAAATATGTAACCTACAAGGCTTTGGTATGCCGGAATTTGTTTGCGTGCCCAAGAGCAACATAGTTGTTTTTTCCTAAATAAGAAGATTTTCCCTGCAAACTTAGAAATCTCTTAAGTCAAACAGTTTAAGAATTACTGCCCTAAAGACTTTACAACTCACATACGCTTATATCCTTGGTAACTTCAAGAATGGTAATTTTCTGTCGTATACTCACGCCTCTTAGCATTAGCTGTAAGGAAGGGTCAGAGTTCTACCACATTCTGTAAGCCACTGTAGTGACGTGAGTTCCGTTGCTTTGCGCAATTAATCTCACCTCCTATAGACGGGCCTGAGGCGTCAAAGATTTTTCGTGGAATAGAGTCAACCGAAGTGCTACCGCCACCCTAAATAAAAGTATTAAGGCAAAGTAAAAATATGTTACTTGGTATATTGCAGGGGTTCCCAACTTTTTTTACACCGTGTCCCCCTTTAAAAATTTTGAGAAACCAATGGCCCCCCTCTACTTGTTTCAACATTTTGAAAAAATTAAGAAACGTCATTTTAATTTTTAAAAATGGTTTATACAGTAGGCTACCGTACAGTTTTTTCATGGCCCCTTGGAAAAGGCTTATGGCTCACAGGTTGGAAATCCCTTGTATATTGCAACAAAACAAAACCTTATGTCGAAATCAGGTGGAACTTTTGAACGACAAATCCTATTAAAATCTTGACAAGCTTTTCGCACAACCGTGCTTTATCAGGTCAAGTAGAAATAAAACCTATTAAAATGTACGAAATATCTGGAAATTAGTGTTAAATTTTCTGGAAATTAGTATTAATCGCAATAAAAGGCGCAAAATGGCTTTTTCTTTGACCTACACCTTAACTTTAACCAAAACATAAAAATGTACGAATCACGCGATTTTTTGGGGGTATACCGATATTTATTTTCAATTTCTTGCAAGTTTTTATTACAATGCCGAAAATAAAAAAAATGTTAAAAAATATATGTCCAATATTTTGCACACGTTTTCCGTTTTTCCGTGACGCACTTGGCTGCCTTCCACGGCGCAACGGTAAAGAAGCGCTGATCTAGGTGTAAACACCGCATCAAATCGTAAACAAACCGTATATATAGAACGCTGATTTGCGCGGAGCGCGAAAATTTTTTGCACTTACGTAGTTAAAATAGTCAAAAAGTATGTGGACTCGTATCTAATTTGTCAAAGAGGCAGCGGGCCGGATGAATTGCACCGACGGGCCGGATCCGGCCCGCGGGTCGTAGGTTGCCGACCCCTGTTCTATACAATGCCTGGCAGCAACGGTTTAATATTCATGTATACTAAAAATGTTTGTTAAAATAATCACTGATGGTCATTGTAATTCAATGCGCGACAGCAACTTTATATCCATTAAGAAGGTGTTTGTCAAAAATATGGTACTTTTAGCGTATGGCGATTTAAAAAATTCACGTTTTTTATCAAGATCACGTTTTTTCCGAATCACGCCCTTACTTCACCCTCTAACACTCAGTGACTCGTGAAACCAAAGAGGTGCATTACAGGCCACGGTGGTTAGCTAGTAATCATGTTCGTAATAGCTAAAACTAGGCTTGGTACGGGGCCTTAGGGCAAACATTTGTTGTCGTATATTGAGCGTATGGGACGATGTTTGTGTTGCGGTAATAGTCGAATTGTTATTTATAGGGTTCATCAATGTTTTGCAAGGGTAATGAGGTGAGACTATATAACAAAAATTGTATTATACTTTCACACATCCGTGCGTCATCAGGGTAAAGTAGAAAAGCTTTACTTTGCCTGATGAAAGCACGGTTGTGAGAAAGCTTGGCGAGAATTCAATACCATTTGTCTTTATATATAGTGCCACCTAAATGCCCTATTTAGAATTAGACAATAGGGTGTATCTTTATAGAATCGAAAACCATCGGCGGCAGGTTTTAGCCAGTCGATCACTGCTCCGCTGACGCGTATATTAACAAGTAAAACTCATAGTTAAAAACATGAGTAAAAACAGGATCAGACGTTTTGTTTAAAGGAAGACGTTTTGTTTAAAGGAAAAAAATTTCCTTTAAACAAAACGTCTGATCCTGTTTTTACTCATGTTTTTAACTATGAGTTTTACTTGTTAGAATTAGACAAATACGCCGATTTACAAACAATGTTTTGAAAGGGTTCGATAAATTTGGGGCCGAAAAGTAAAATATTATAGTGGAGGTATAAAAACGGCATTGTGAGTGTTGAACAATACGGTAGTTTTTATTAGGGTTACCATTCGGTACTTATTTCAAAGATTAGTGCCTATTTTCAGTACAGTGTCAATATTACTTATTGCTGAAAAACGTGCTTATTTACGAGTTGTGTGCATACAGTGACTACAGTGGTTAGTTTGATGAAGGTCGTTAACTGTTTTTCTTGATTCTGTGTAATAATGACTGTAGTGTAAAGCCTTATTTAAAACCTATAGGTAGGCAGTTCGGGATTTTTGTCAAACAAAGAACTTCGCCAGATAAATTATCTGAAGGCTTACATTAAATTATTAGGGGAGGTATACTATTACGTCACCAAAATTTTAACGAGCTTGGTTTTTAGTCTTAACAGATGACAAACCCGGTTAATACAGGAACTATGTTTGAAATAAGTTAAATTGCTCATAATCGAAAGATTTTGTCGGTTTGACGTGTTTACAACAAATAGGGTAGGCCTAATCAGGTGGCACTCAATAAAGATAAATTATATTGTTTACAACACTGTTAATCTTTATAGTTCATTTTTGTCAGAAAAGGGGGGGTTATTGCGCATGAACCACAAAAATAACGCTTTTTTCTACTTCATTAGAAACAAGTGCCTCAACAAATGGCCGACTTTTTATTTTTGAGCACGTTTTGTGAAATGGGGCTACACCGGGCATGGTGACACGTTTGAAAATCGTGTTGCAAAGACCTTGAAAGGTAAACATATGCAGACAGGTTGAGTGAAATCTTGGCGAAGGCGCGTGCTGCTGAATATAGAAGGACCAATTAGGCTTTATTCTCATTAAAAATTAAAATCTGGCTTCGCGCCCTGTAGTCAAAAGGCACAGTATTACGCTTGTCTTGACTATATAAAAATATATATACTTGAGTTGAGTGTGTTTTAAGTATAAAGAAATATAGGCCTACTTGCTTTGAGTGTGTTTTGAGTATAAAGAAATATGCTTGTCGTAAATGTAAAGAAATATACTTGTCTTGCGTGTGTTTTAAGTATAAAGAAATATACTTGTCTTGAGTGTGTTTTGAGTATAAAGAAATATGCTTGCCTTGAGTGTGTCGTTGGGATTTGGTATTTAAAAATAGTACAATTTAAGTGCAACAAAAAATCACAGTTACCAAAGCTAGCATAAAGTCGAGGATGATTTGAAACTGTGAATAGACTATTGTTGGGCAGTAAGTTAAATTTACAAGTGTTACTAATTGACATTATTACTTTCGATGCTTACACACAGGTTACGGATAATAGGTTTCCATCGACGATAGCATGGACAGGAAATCCCGTTTACTGCTCTTCATTCTGTTGTTCGTGTCCGTTTACCGCGCGAACTCTAACGAAACAAACAAGACCAAAGCGTTCATTCCTGAGAATTTTGCAGTCACAATTTCCACACAAGACACGGCCACAAGAAAACTAAGCACAAAACTCGAAAACCAATCTGTTTGCGACGAAATTATAAAGCAGTTCAGCCACAAGTGGTTTTACCGGAGCATGTCCATCTCAAAGTACCTCAGCACCCTTAAGGCGCTCAACTGTCCCCAGTTTGAAGACCAATGCAAGACGAGAACTTTCGCCTTCAGCGCCTTTCCAATGCTTGTGTACGACTACCTCTGTAACCCTGACTGCGCAGTGGAAAAATGCTACCCCATGGTGAACGCGATTGTAAACTTTAGAGGTGGAGAAGCAAGTATCAACCGGTCTACCCAATGCGGAGTTTTCCACGGAAAATTTAAACCGATTTTAATTGAAATTTGGTTAAAAACTGCCGTAAAACTGAATGAACAAGGTGTTACGAAGCCCCAGGCAGCAGAACCCTGTATTCAGCTTGCTTTGTATGCGGCAAGATCAGACGACAGCTCGTTTGTTGAGCTTCACACAGACCCGCTTTCGTTCTGCCACGAGGTTCCTTGGTGTGGACTGGACACGACCACCATAGGAGCACTACGGACTACCATGTGGGACTGCATTTCGAAAAGGTAGGAAGTCAGAGGTCCCTACGGCTAGTGGTGTCAAATAATATAGGAATGAAACGTTTAAATGTATTTTTTTTTCAGATTATTACCTAAAAAATGTGTGCTTTAGTGGTACTAAGTTCATCTCAATCTGTTAACACACTATTTGAAAAAACTTACGTATGTAGATAAAATTTCTTTGAAAACCTATACGTAAAACATCATACACGTAATCAGGGATGTCCGATAATATCGGATCGGAGACGATAACCGATGCCACGTTGTAGTATCGTCCGATAATATGAGTTTGAGTCGAAGCCCGAAGTTGTAGTATCGGTACTCGTCCGATACTGGGGTGCTATCCGTGCCAAACAGAATTATTAAAGTAGTTCCAGCCATAATTTTCGATTCTTCTTAAAATGTAATTTTTCTCAAAACTTAGTAACAACTGTTAATAACTTGTGCATAGCAATGACGTCATTTAATATCGGATCGGATCACGATGCCTTTTTTCAAAATATCGAGTATCGATATCGGAAGAAAGTGTCAAGTATCGGACATCGTTATACATACGCCTTTCTTGTACCTATCCTAAACTCCATAAAACAATGTTTTACGTTGTAAGAATATCAAAGCCCAGAAGTACTCTTTAAAGAATTATCCGAATCGTTCAAAATGCTTCCTACTTCTGTATGGGCTTTAAAATTCTTACTACGTCATACTACAATCTCCAACCATTATGTTTCCATGTTGTTTACAATTGGGCCTTTTCTTTGCAGCTGCAAAGCGAAAGTGATAGCGTTGGCTTCGGTGTGCGTTCTTCTCGGCTTGATCACAACAACTGTCAACAGTCTCGTTATAATTGTACTGTTCGCAAACCGGAGACTGCGACACAGCCAGGGAATCTACAGGCTATCCCTTGCCTTTGCAGATCTGCTTGTCGGAGTTGTTGTATTCCCAACATTCGCGGTTACAATCATCATGGAAACGAACATCCCATTTCCCGAAGGAGGCTTATCTGTAAATGGATTGTACACTGCGCAAAACTTAGAAGAAATCAAGGAGCGGTCACTGCAAAGTCATTACATCAACTCTGTCGGCTTCATTACGACCCTTTCCATCGCAACTTCGGTCTACACTTTAGCAGTGGCCGGATTTGACCGGGTTTACGCCACAAGGAGTCCGCTCATCTACGAGCACCATCAAGCCAAGAGCCGGGCTGTGAAGTACGCTCTGGTCGTATGGGCGCTCTCCGCTCTCCTCTCAGCCCTGCCATTGCTTCCAACTCCTCTTGAGTACATCGTGATCGCCTCCTTCTACGCAAGTCCTGGAGGAGCGGCGGTCCTGGTGATGTATTGCGTCATCTTTATTCTTCCACTCTGCATCACTTGGGCGGCGAATGCTGCCACTTTCTACTACACAACAAACTCCGGAGCGGATCCGAGAATCAGGAGGAGCTCTTCCGCTCCTGATGGGAAGATCTCGGTGGATGGACGCCTCGCGAAGACGCTGTTTCTCATGACGAGCGCATTCACACTGAGTATGCTTCCAGCTATCTGCCTCCTCGCCTCCGAGATGGTTGTGAGCGGTATCGTTTATTCGCTCCCGGAGGAGCTGAATGTTGGAAGAGCACTGGGATTCGCTCTTGCCGAGGTCGTGTTGCTCCTCTTCCTGGCTTGCAACAGCCTCTGGAACTTCTTCATCTATAACGCCAGGAGCCAATTGTTTCGCGAGACTCTGAGGAGGATTGTGAGATGCGAGAAACAAAGATGAGGAAAGATGAAGATTTAAATCGTCTTAATTTTTTTTAAATTAGGTAATGGTATAAAAAGTATCCCGTGATACATCACTAGACGTGAAAATCAAAGCATTTTTTTTTAAATTACACCAAATTAGTTATATTTTTTTACCGAATTAAAAAACTGATTAAATGCAATTTTTTTGATTTGAGCAAATCGTGTGGCCAGAGGGCTTGTTTCGCTCTAGATAAAACGTAGGTATGTAGACTTGATTTAGCACATTTGCCCAAAAAGGTCGGGTAAATCGACATCATCTTTATAAAGACGTTTTGATATCTTGATAATGAATTGCAAAGCCAAAAAGTTAAGAAAATCAACATCATCTTAATTAAGACGTTTCGATACAAACTTGTATCATCTTCAGTCAATGTGACTGAGAAGTAAATCAAAGCATCACTTCACAAAAGTGGGAAGCAATTGTCAATTTTCTTAATCAAGATGATGTCGACCTACTCGACCTTTTTGGCTATGCAATTCATTATCAAGCTTCATTACAGCGTATAGTGTACCAATGAATCATATTTTTGTGTTATTTAGCATTTGAATAAAGTCGAGATGCCGAACTGCTGTTGTACTGCTTTTGTTTTCCAGATTATTACGTAAAAATGTGTGAATTAGCGGTGAAAAGTTTAGCTCAAATTAATATCACATTATTATTGATAAATTAAAAAAATATATTTTGAAAAATGTAACGTAAAGCATCATAGACGTAATTAGGAATGTCCGATAATGTCGTATTGGAGGCGATACCCGATCCTGAGTGGTAGTATCGGTACTCGTCCGACACCACAGTGGTACCGGTGTCGAAACAACCAAACCAAACTTTTAAATCTAAAAAAAATTTAGGCCTAAAAACGTTGAAAAACTTTGCCTTTGAAGGTTTCTATCTCATCCAAATGGCCTTTTTGAGAATAGTTATATCGTCATTTGGCATCGAAACAAATCGCGAAATTTTTTGTCAAAAATATTGGATATCGGTATCGAAATACAAAGTCAGGTATTTTACATCGCTAGGCATTATGATCATGTTTTCTGCAGAAAGGGGACACGAATAAGTCAGCACTAAATTGTTTGTCGTGGTCATTTCATTTAAAAGCCTAATTCAATTAGTAAACGACGTTTATAGCGCTGTGGTTAAAACACGTGTTCTGGTTTAACTTATGTAACTTAAGATTTAAATTCGGCCGAACTAAAGTATTAAAAGATTCGCAACTGCCTCGATGTACTATGCATCCGTTTTAATGGGTATTTAAAAGCAGACACGGAGTATATATGCAGTACAGTAGCAAAGATGAGTAAGGGCTCGTATGCTCGTAAGACAAGACAGAACATGTTTCCTAATTTAGCGCTTCTTTATATTCCTTTTCCTACATAACGTGACGCTAGTCAATGTTGTCATGAAAAGATATTAGGAAAATTAAAGCGGCGTCTGAAGGATTGTCGTCATAAGATTGCTTCAGATGCAAGACTAGTTGCCATTACTTGAGGTTACATAAGTTGAATATGTTTAAAATTATTAAAATAAACGTAACTGCAATTTCAGTTAGATTGGAAGTAAAGAGAAAAAGAAAAGAAATACTTATTGTACTTTCAGGAATACAATTTGCTAAATTAAAGAATAGGGCTTTTTCAGAGTTTTCTGCAGAAACCCAGTTTTACTATTAAAATAGTCGGCAATAACTTTTTAATCTGGCGATGTGATATTATAAAGTTCAAGGAATGCAAATTAAAGTTATTTTTGTGACCGACCGACAAAATAATATCCTAAGTTAGTTGGTCGCCCTTAACTATGGTGAAATTATAAATAGTAGTGTTTGCTCCTAAGTCGAATTTTCGTTGTTTTTTATAAACAAAACTCGGACTCAGAAGATTAAAGTAGAAAATCAAGACTGAAACCAGCCATTTTATAATAAACTAAAAATAAATATTTACCTAAATTCTCAGTCACATTAGCTGAAGATGATACAAGCTCGTATCGAAACGTCTCAATAATCAAGATGATGTTAATCTACTCAACCTTTTTAGCTTTGCAATTCATCATTAAAATAAATATGTTTCGCCATAAAATGGTAATTGTTTTTCCTAAGTCGAATGAATCTTATGGTTTCAAAAGCGACGTCACAAAGTTACGTCAAACCGCAATGTCACAAAACAACTAATAAAAACTACTTAAAATTTTGAAAATAATCCCTCGAAATAACAGCGTTTAAAATACAATTTAGCAGTAATTGATAAAAAGAGGAATTTGTAAGTACGCTATAAAATGCATAGCGCCTTTGGCTGAAAAGATTTTCTTAAAACGGACAAAAACGTAGTAAAAACGGATTAAAGCTTTTAAATTTTGTATTTTATTGTTTTAGGGAAAATAAAGGCAACCTGAAATTTTGAAATTTTTAGTAAATCCAAGGCATGTATAAAACGTCGGGATCCAGGTGCGTTATCGCGGTGTTTTTCGCTTGGCTGGTCACGTGCGAATCGGTCGAGTGGAACGCCGCGGAGCACTGGTCACTCAACCGTAGCGAAAGCGAGAACATAGAAATCACAGGCGCCCGATTGTGCCAGGATCTGCTCGATTTGGAACCACACGACTTCCAAAGCGACCAGGAGTGCTGTGTGGAAATTGAAACGAGGTACTTTCGGCGTTTGGGGGATATTCTCTACTTTGTGTTTTGTTGTGATATGTCCAAGTCAAGTAATTTGTATAATACTTAATTTTAAACGATCGACTGCCGGCATTTTAGTAATGCTCGGTACTTCGTGTTTATCCAAATATATAAATCCGTCTTACTGTAATAAAGTACTTAGTAAGCTAGTCACTTTGAAATAAAGTTGAAGTCAAGTCATTTGTGAAATAACTAAATTAAAACGATGGACTGCTGGCGTTTTATTGATGCTCGAAACTTCGTGTTTATTCCAATATATATTCTGTTCATTGCTGTGACAAAATACTGCTGTTGTAAGCAAGACATTTTCAAATAGACTAAGTCCTAGTAAAGTCATTTGTGAAACAAGTAAATCCCAACGAGGTACTGACGGCGTTTTAATGTTGTCCGAAACGCGTTTCATTCCGATACCTAATTACGTATTTCCTGTGCCGGTAACAAAATACTACTGTTGTAAACGAGTCCGTTTGAAATAACAAGTCATTTTTGAAATAAAGTCTATGTCAAGTTATTCGTAAAATAATACTTAAAATGAACCCAAGTCATTCGCCCGAAAGACTTAAGTCAAGTTGAGTTATTTGAAACTGGTTATCGTAAATCTTCTAAAAAAATTTAGGAAAATGTATATGTTCTAAAAAAATGGGCACCGCTACCTCCCGAGTATCGGACGAGTATTTACCACTTATCATCAAGTAAAGATATAACTTGTATCAAACGTTTTAAGTTCATTTACAAAGTTAACTATAGTTCTAACATGAACCTTTTCAAGTTTAGAACTTTCTGGAAAGTCACTTTTTTTGCTCTAAAAAGCTGTACACTTTGCGCAAGCCAGATACAGTCAGTTGCACTGAACATTATCGAATAGAAACCATTTTTTTAACGTTTCCTGGTATATTTACGTTTTCTACAGGTATCACAAGGACTGGTCCAGTGGCTGGGCTGACCTTACCAGTCATCTGGCAACCGTCAGTGTTCTTAGTTGTCCAGAGCTCCACACTGAATGTCAGGAGAGGCACTTCGCAGTCGGCGAATTCCCCTCTCTGGTATACGACCTGTTCTGTGAGACGGAAGCTCTCTTAGAGAAGTGCACCTTAAAGGCGAAGGAAGCTATTAAAGATGCCGACGAAGGCTCCGGAGAGGTAGACTTCCATCGACCGACATTTAAGCGCCTCAGATCTCGAAATACAAACAGAACCGAGCATGTAGCAGCCTTGGAGGAATGGATTAAGCTTTCCGGCCAACTAAGAATGAAGAAGTTGCCTGGAAAATGGGCCTCGGAACCTTGTGTACAGATGGCGCAGTTTGACCCCACGGATTCAGAGAACTATCATGAGCTTGTGTTCACCGACATTCCGTTTTGTGAAGTTGTTTGGTGCGGCTTTGATACTTCGGTCACCAACCACAAGGACATTTCGGCGTGGACTTGTATGTCTCCGAGGTAAGACACAGCGCTTTAACGACTTTGGTTCCACTCTCTTTCAATTATCCCACTCTCGTTCAACTTATCTCACTCTTTTTTAATTTACCTCACTCTCTTTCAATTTATCTTACTCCCTTTCAATTTATCCCACTCTTTTTTAATTTATCTCACTCTCTTTCAATTTATCTCACTCTCTTTCAATTTATTCCACTCTCTTTCAATTTATCTCACTCTCTTTCAATTTATCTTACTCCCTTTCAATTTATCTCACTCCCTTTCAATTTATCTCACTCCCTTTCAATTTATCTCACTCTCTTTCAATTTATCTCACTCTCTTTCAATTTATCTCACTCTCTTTCAATTTATCTCACTCTCTTTCAATTTCAATAGTATTTCACTGTATCCAATTTACTTAAGTTTTGACACAGCGCTGTAGCAACTCGTTAAGACAGAACTTGTTAGGGATGTCTGATACTGGATATTTTATTCCGATAACGGTACTCCGGACAAAAGTATCGCGATCCGATCCAATACTGAATGACGTCATTATTATGTTTAAACAAGCCAAATAATTGAAATTTGAACGTTAATTAGTAATTATTTTTTAGGTCATTAAGCTAAAACGTGCTTTTATGTTAAGAAGCGACAAAAAACCTTCAGTTGTAAAAAAAAGGCATCATCAGATTAAAAGTTAAAATGACAGTAGAGCCAAGAGCTACATTGGTGGCTCTGTATTGATCAAAGTCAGTTATTAATTGTCCTAGTGACGTATTTGCTTTTGATTGTGCTGTCAGGTTTGGTTTTAGTTTTAATTGCTACCAACCAGTTTACGTGTTTTCATGGTTTTGCTGTTGTTTTTCTAGAGACTAATAATGCATTAGTTTGTGGCAAAACATATTTCTATTATAAAACACTGAAAAGATATGATAATCTGAATCTTTGCTCTCACTTGAAGCCATTGTCGTCATTTAAATGAAAGGGCGAGGGGATATCTTCATATTTTACACTTTTAGTTTGTCATTGGACTAAATTCTAGAACTTATTAATGACTGACTTTGACCAAGACAGGAAAGTCGATAGAATATTTGCTCCCATTTGGATTCATATCATCATTTACGTGTAAAGGCAAAGATATATCTTTTAATTTTACTCATTTAGTTTGCCATGTTTGTGCGTATTTAGATGATAAATTGTAATCCATAGTGGCCTCTGTAACTAAAGAATTAAACCAGCAGTTGTTCTTCGTCACTTACAAGGGCGAGGAGATATCTTCTTGATTCACACATCCAGTTTGTTATTCAAGATTTGCATTTAATGTTTCTGCTTAAAAGGTGCAAAACCAACGTTAACATCATCATGGCGGTCTGCGTGATCCTCGCCATCACGATCACCCTCGTGAACCTGCTCGTGATCCTCGTGATAGCCCTGCGTCCCTCGCTACAGCACAGCCAGTTCATCTACCAATTCTGCCTGGCTGTTTCCGACCTTTTGGTGGGCGCCTTGGTTCTACCTTCAACTGTGCTCGGCTTAATTCGACTCAGCTCACCACATTTCGGTAATTGTTAGGGATGTCCGACTGTATCGAATCAGAGACGATACCCTATGCCAACTGACGGTGGTCTTTAACCGTATCACTGTGGGGTTTGTGTCCTGGCATTTTTTTCCTGGGTAAAACCGGGTTTTTTTTTGGCCAGTAAAATATTAAAAATTATTACTACTACTGATACTATATTTATATTACACTTTACCTACACCGAAACAAAAAGGCGGAAAGTTGACCTTCTGCCAATGCGCAGTTATAACTCGGGCCTACCTCCCTGTGGCGGCACCATCTCCCTTTGGGAATGGTTGTCCGGAGGAGGGCCTGAACCATTATTGACATTTCAGACATTCCCGGCCTCCTTTTTGGCCAATGGGAAGAAGAAGCCACTACCCCTTTACCTTTTACTTTGCCTTTACTTTCTTTGCTTTCTTTTAGCTAGCAAAAACAAAAAAACAAAAAATAAAAAATAAAAAAAAAATAAAAAAATGTTAGGAATGTACGATAATATCGGATCGGAGACGATACCCGATACCCGATACCAAGTTGTAGTATCGCCCGATAATATGAGTTTGAGTCGAAGCCCGATGTCAAGTTGTAGTATCGGTACTTGTCTGATATTGATTTGGTATGGGCTTTTAAGCCATGATTTGCGCTTCAACACAGCCATGTTTAAAGTTTTCTTTTAAACATTAGTTAACAACTTAAATGTTAACTTCCCAACTTTCTCAACGCAAGCAACTTTTCGCCTAACATCCAAAAAAAATTTTTGAACGTTTCAATCAATCCGAGGCTTTTTTTCTTGTTTGAGCATGGTATGATGTCAGAGACACTAAATGTCACCATAGTATGACAAGTTTTTACAGATTTCGTTTAACTCGAAAACTGAGAATCATACTTTAAATGATATGTATCTTAGATGCCTTTTGGACCTGGCCTTTTTAAAGATTTTACATTCTCATTTGGATCCGAGTCAAAAATTAAACAAATTGTTACAACAAAAATTTAAATAAATTATGAAATTTTTTAAAATCTAATTTTTTGCAATTTTTTCCTACAGATCGACACAGCAGTTTAGAAGAGGAACTCTTCCTAAACGACAAGGACTGCCAGGAGAGTCACTACTGGATCGGCTACCGTAACGTGGTCGGTTTCTTCACGACCCTGTGCCTCGTCGTATCGCTTTACACGATACTTTTCGCTGCAATGGATCGCTTCATAGCCATCACTATGCCTTTAGCCTATCGCCAGCACACTGCAAAGAAACTGGCCAAAGTCTGCTGTCTCTTAGTGTGGCTGTTTGGTTTAGCGCTGGCCTCGCTGCCTTTCTATGCGCAATCGCTACGATATGACCAGGTGGTGTCGGTGTTGGTGCTGATGCGCGGCGACCCCGCGTGGCTGGTCTGCATCGTTGCTCTCTTGCTCCCCCTGGTGCTCATCTGGCTGGTAAGCATCGGCACTTTCGTGAACACGAAGCGGCACACGCGCAAGCAGAGCCAGCTTACCAAGCACTCAAACTCGCGTCTTGTGGAGTACAGACTGGCACAGACCTTGTCCATCATGGTGGGGGTCCTTACCATTAACGTCCTCCCTGCCACCATCACGCTCTTCTACCTCCTTTCCTGTAGCCGCTCCGGTGAGGATCTTGAGGAGCGGATCATGTACAGGGACGCGCAGGTCCTCGCCGCCCTCTTCCTGCTAAGCAACAGCATCTGGAACTTCTTCATCTACGCCGGAAGGAGCAAGGACTTCCGAGCCGCCGTGAGATCACTCCTCGCATCCCTCCTGGACAAACTCGGCATCTCTTCTTTCCTGGAGCGCGTCCGCTCCTCACGCCTTGTTTCCATGGCGACAGCGCGGCGTCGCGCCTCTGCAAAGTACGTGAACCGCGGCTGGATCTCGCCTTGTGGCAACTCCGCGGCGCCGTCTAGCGGAAGCGGAGAATTCGGATTCGAGTTCGATCGCTCGCTTTCGCGCCTCTCCTATCTGGAGCGCGACGCGCGGCTCGAAATCGACTTTAGCGGCGCCGAAGAGTGGCCCGAGTCGTTCCACTTTGCTGGCAACACTGACCTTTTCAAATCGGTCATGAGGAAAGTCGATCAAATACATTTCGACAAATCGCAGAGCAAGTGAAATAATTAGAGGCCACTATCGCACACGTTTTAATCCAGCGGTTCCAAACCAGGGGTACGTAAAAACAATAGGGTTTGCGAGTGCACTGGAACCTACAAGACTTTGTTTCACATTTAATGCAATGGTTATATTAAATAGGCAGTATCGGATTTTTTTTTAGATATTTGATGTTTAAACACTATTTTGTGGCAGAAGCTATAACAAATTGCTTAAATTAAAATGTAATCACTAATGGTGTATTGTACACGACCAAGCCGGGTAAGTAGTCGAGAGGCTCGTCCAGAGACTATTTGCCCGGCTAACAAACTAATTTAAATTGTTTAGGTTATAAATCACAAAAATAATGCAAGACTCGGGAAATTAAATGAAATAAACCACTAGCTGAATGCAAGCTGTAACCCAAATCAATGTATAATCACTAATGGGTGTATGCGTAACCGAACAATATAGCAAATAAATATTTTTTTTTTATTTAGACCGCAATAATATCATCGTTTGCTTTATAAATCTAGGAGCATTTTTTCCCTTATTCTGATGCAGCCATTTTGACTTCAAATTTCGCTAATTTAGATTTTCAGCTAAAAGCATTATACGGCTAACTCATCAATTTTTAGAGAATATTAAATAGACTGTGTTGAAGTTGGTTTATTTGATTAAGTGTCACTCGTGTTTGATGTCTTGTGAAACAATGCTGTATTAACATAGTTTTAAAAAAGCCCTTAATTACTGTTTAAGACTCATATTTATATTCTTCCATTACACACAACACGCAAGTTGCAATGTTATTAATACATAAATTGCAAAAATTGTTCTTCCGGAAAATAACTGTTTATACGCCGCTGGAGTAATTATAAAGTTTTTCTTCGTTGCAACTAAAAATCAGTGCAACAAATTTAATCCCAAAAACAACAGTTAATGACCGCACGATCCGCCCGAAATACACTGGTATTTCTGCAACAACCACGCTTGTGTCATAACAATGCTGTTGCTCATTGCTCCGTGACGTCAGATCCGCAGCGACAGCCCGCAAATGTAAATAGTCACACTGTCGCGTCACCATGCGCTTGCGCGATTCTAGGCACGTGCCAGCCAGACTTTGACAACAAGATAATAGTTTTCTGGTTCAACGAGTTACAGCTAAATGCCAACAAATTTAGTTCGATTTAACCCAAAACGCTACCTTGTTCAACGGCGTGTTTTTTAGTAGTTTCTTATTCGGGGCCATGTATTTAAATAATCAAAAAGCCTGAAAAAAGCGCTAACCTTTTAGTGTTCCAATCTTTGACATTTACATACCTTTTATAAAAAAACGATTGTGAATTGATGAAAATATATTCTTGTTGAGACTTTCGTTTAATTTCCATCTCGAGAATTAGGTAATTCAAAATCTAACCCAATTTGCCTTTGCTAAAAAGATTTTATTTTATTTTCAATCTAATATAGAAAAGCAAATAAATAAATAAAATCTAGTTTCGCCTAAGGCTGGCGCCCGCCCTAGATCACATCAATTTTCTCCCTTTGAAGCAGAAAATCGATTACGAAAAATTGAAGGGTTCTATAAGCCTTTTCATCTTAAATTTTCAGTTTTTGTTCACCTCTACCAAAGAATACACCCTTTATTCACCCCAAGCAAATCTGATATGACCCCCAAACTAGATGCGTATAAACATAAAAGAAATGCTTTTGTTTTGACAAGTTTTTGTGGTATTAGGGTTGTTGCTGCCAGACTTAGCTCGTAGCATTTAGTCTACTTGACACGACGACTGATGTTTGTGGAATGTGTTCGTTTAAATTCGCTAAAGCTTAGCAATGAGTACAAGCAACAATACATGGATAACTCAACCTTTACGTACCCCTAACTGTTGCAACAATTTTACCCTTGCAACAATTCTATTCACCGAAGGGTTATCAATAAATATGCTGTTGCTACCAGGCGTAGTATATACTGAAAATAAATTCTTCCGGTACTTATTTGTTTTACCCGACGTTTCGGCTATCTATACACGAAGCATTCATCAGGGAATCTTACATACTACGCCCAGCACTACACAAAGTAAAACGACACAAAACGTATTTGCGTAGTGTTGGGCGTGGAAACGTCGGAAAAACAAATACGTCTCGAGAGAACTTATTTTCACTGAGGATCATCCGTTCACCGATTAAAACAACACATGCCGTAAGCTATATTCGCTGATCAGTGATTTTTAATGTTTGTAACGTTGTTATACGAAACGACTAAATGGAATTCAATGTATTCCTAAATCCAGTCTGCATTCAAAAATGTATTCTTGAAATTAAGTACAATTGAAGGGCTAAGTAAACTCTTTCGTAGGTTGGCAGTAAAATTATCATTGGGAAAAAAATACTTACTTGGGGTACTTTGCATGTGTGTAGTGACTCAAGTCAATGACTTGGCTTGAGTTCACTTAAGTCATTGTTTTCAAATGGCTTGACTTGGACTTAAGTGTTTTTACAAATTACTTGACTGTCACTTAAAACGCGTACTAATTTTAGTTGGCAATTTTTAAAGACTTTCCAGTGTCACATAAACGCATGTAGGCCCATCGTTTTGGCCGTGAAAGACCAATTCTTAAGAACCGCATTATATTATACAAAGGTTATCACGCGGTTTGCTAAAAACATCATTAAAGTTTGGAGCATAATGGTTGGAGGTTGTAGTAGGACGTAGTAAAAATATCAAAGCCCATACAAACAGGTAGCATTTTACAAGATCAACGAATAAACAATTATTTGAAACGTTCAAAATGATACGTATACTTCTGTATGGGCTTTAATATTCTTACCACGACTTTATCAAAAATTACAAACTCCCTCTCTGCCGGATTAATTATATGCCACCGAGCAACGAAGTTCATCATTTGACATTTGCAATCAAGTTATTTGAGTTCATGGAGTTGAGATGTGCGTCGCTTTGACCGAAACGTGACGTTTTTTAAACATGCATTTTGACTTGGTTCAACGTTTTTTAATACCAACCCATAATCCTAAACCTGTGTGACACGTTTGTCGAAAATCCCACGCACGACTGTAAAGGGTAAAAACTAGTATTTGTAATTTATCGTTGTAAGTTGTAAGCGATATACAATTAATAATATGTTCAGAATTGCAGTGTTATATTTCATTCCACGCGTTTTGCCTCAAATATTCCCGAGTAGGGATGTCCAATACCTAATTTTATTCCGATTCAAACACCCCAATATTTAAGCTAACAATACCGCGGCAAATTTTTCATTTAACCAAACTTCGTCGTTGAGCAGCTGCAGCGAATAAAACAAGGGGGTGAAATGACGTCACAACAAGCCAAAATGCTTAACGGCGTCAGTTTTTTCAGGTTTTACGCCAGAAGTATCTTTTTCAAAAAAGTCCGAGCCAATACCAAATGGTCAAATAAGAAAAATTAATTAAGTTCAAACGTGCGAAATTAAATTTTCCGGGTTGTTCAGCAAACAATTAATTGTGCAGCTATAAGATGTCTTTATTTATAACTTTGCTATTTACTAAAAACACAATTTTAAGTTAAACTCTGTGTTTGAATGCAACGACTAGAATGGTGACATCGAATCGGCAAAGATACCACCAAAGTATCGGACACGTACCGATACTACCACTTGGTATCGGATATCGGCTTCGATTTGATACTATCGGACGTGCATACTCAAGAAAAGTTTTTTAGTCGGGCAGTTCGTGTGGAATTAAGTGTAATTAAAGTTCGTGATTAACTTCAATTGCAGCAACTTATTTTGAAAAGGGGCATATCCAGTTTCGATTGATTAATTTCAATCTAAAATCTGCCTGGGTTGAACACGAAATCGCTGTTTGTTATATTTCTATTTGTTGTGTCAATTACCAGTGTTGCAGTGACTAAGTTAACTTATGTAACTGCTTTACAATGACTTAAGTTTGTATGGGCAAAAATACTTAACTCGACTGAAGTCGAATTTCAAAGCTAACCGCAGAGTTAATTTCAACCCGCCTGCCTCGCAAAATTGAACTATAATGCTCTTGCACATATTTAGGAAATTTTGACTTTTGTCAGAGTTCGATTGCTATTTAGAACAATAAAAATGTATAAAGGGAATATCAAAGCCCATAAAAAATAGGAAAATGTTTGTACGTTTCAAATAAATCTTAATTCATTTTCAACTAATTCGAAACGTTTCTGTGTGGGCTTTGACATTAATTTTGCATCAACTAAAGTCTCCAGCCATTGTTCTCCAAAAACTTACATGCCACTTTTAGGTTTAAGGATATCCAAAAATACAACTTTTGATTGTTAGTATTTTTTATTAAAGATAAATATTTAATCATCTTTCAAAGGAGGAAAGAAAACATTCGCTTTATTCAACATTGTTTTAAAAATAGTAACTGTTTTTAAACGACTTCTAAAGTATGCAAGAGGGGGGAAACTTCCCATTAAACGATTGCAAGAGGCTTGTTTAAGTTTCACGCACTTTAAGGGTATTATATATCATCAGCAAATATGTCAGAAACAAACAGCGATAATCCACAACCAAGGAGTTCGCTAAAAATACAATGAAACACTGCAATATTTCCACAGGGCTGCTGGCCATTACACACTTGCATATTATTATCGTTATAAAGTTATTGCTTACAATTGATGCAGATTTGTTATTCACTACACAAGGCGCACAACTAAAGACACATGTTCAGTCGAGACTTGGTCAAATGGATTCGTCTAAAAAGTAAAATAGTGCGACACCAAGTGATTCCACTAAACACTCCAATGCCCCTTTCTATAAATATATATTTATGACATCAAAACAAAGCTAAACTAAAAAGTATTACTACCTTTTTTAATAACATTTGTAAATATTCTGAATTCGCACATTATTTGGCCCTGTAAAAAAATTACTTTTAAAAAAAGATGTTTTAAGAACGTGCTTAAATTACTTATTGATTAATCCAGCCCTAACTTTTACGTATAGCATACCAAATATTTGTTGTGCGAATCTGTGGAAAACTAGCCAAGACCAGGGAACTTTGTTCTCCAGATCAGGACTGCGTAGTGGAGCCAAATTGGGGCTTTGAGTAAGGCTACTCAAAACTACTGAAATTGTAAGTCTGATGTACACTTGCACCCAAAGCAAGTTTGTAACCGGTAATTCGGCACACTGTAAATCGCAAAGGTGGAGTGGCATATAGTGGAATATTTTCCACCTTCGTTTTACGGGTTTACATGACATTTCTATTTTCTGTTTATTATCGACCATTTTTATTTACCGAAATTGATCAAAGCTGAGGAGTCAAAGCCGGACTCGACAATATTTTCTAGACCACAGTTGGACTCGGAATTGTTTAAAACCGACTCGGCAGCCCTGCTTTAAATCAGCCACGTTGCGAAGTTGGTGCGGAACTAAAGCAGCAAAACTAGACCGAAAAAAACTTTATCTTCTGCGCGTTTCAAAGCTTTGTCTCATCCGCTCCCGCTAAGCCATTCTCATCCCTAGGTATGGCAACGGTGGCTTGCGTCTCTTCAGGGTCTTCCGCTCTGGTGGACGGCGTCCTCTCATCTTCCCTTGATCCAGCAGCGAGCCTGCCGAAGCAGGTGAGACCGAGCTTCTTTGCGAGCCCGGCATACATGTGAGAAGAGGCTCTCCGGAAGTCCCGGTCTCTCACGCTGTAGATGAAGCAGTTCCAGAGGCTGTTGCACATCAGGAGAAAGGTCACCACCGCTTCCGCGCTCGTGTAGGAGGACACAGACTCCTGGGATAGCAGATCCGGCTGAGAGTAGTAGATGTCCTTCTGCGTTAGCGGGATTAGGAGTGCGATCACAGCCGGTAGGATGCTAAGAGTGAAGACACCCACCATGACGCCGAAAGTACGCGCCAGGCGAGTCTCAGTTGCTCCTCGGAGTTTGTCCTCTTCCGTATCCGAGCGGTTCCTCCACTGCTTGATATACTGGCGTGAGATAAAGAAGGATGCGCCCGTGATGATCCACATTAACACTAGAGGGATGAGGAACATGACTGAATAGAGCACGAGGATGTGATGACCAGTTGACGTCACGATAATCGAGGCCGACAAGTTGTATTGGAACGAGGGAACGCAGAAGGGCAGGATCGCGAATAGAAAACTGAGAACCCAGATAGCAACGTTTACAACAAGCGCAAGTGGAACTCTGGACTTCTTCTGATAGCGCACAGGAGAATACAGCGCGAAGCAGCGATCGAAACCTGCCGCGGTTAGGATGTAAATCGACACTGTTAGGGACAAGACAGTAAAGAAGCCGACAAAATCGAGGTAGTTCTGCGGTAAGCGGTTCTCGTAGAGTCCGCTTGGGCCTCTGAACTCAACCTCCTGCGTTACCACGGCGCCTCCGTTGCGCACACTTGAAACGTTAACGCTGGCCAGTGTGCCGAGCTCGTGAGCCACGTGGTACTGCTGGTAAAGGGTGCTGACGAAAGTGGGGAAAACAACGATTCCGACCAGAATGTCGGCCAGGGCCAGCGAGAAGCGGAAAGCTGCTTGGTTGTGACGAGTTGTCGGGTAGATGGCCAGGGTTAGGATCACCGTAGCGTTTGCTACGATCACTGCAACGGCGAAGATCGCGCAGAAAATCATAAAGACCGTGAGGCTTTTCCTGCATCTGCAAAGCAAGTGTGGCCATGGTTAGAGAGTTGTCAGTGGAGCATTGTTTCGTTAAGGTGTTTTGCTGACCGAAGTCCTTTAAATTTCTCAATCACCCGCAAAATGGTTACTAAACAATAGCAGCAGGTTTCTGTAGTTTTTTTGTGTTTTTGCTATCTTACTGTGATCAAATAAAGCACTGTTGTGCGAAAGCCTGTCAACTTTAAATACAATTAGTCTACGAAGCCACTTGTTTTTTAGTGATATGTTAATATAATTATATATAAATGTGTGTTTGTGTAAATATTATTTAAACTTTCCAGTCTTAAAAGTCATTGTCGTCATTTACCTGTAAGGGCGAGGAGATATCTTTTACACACAGTTTGCCATGTGTGTGTGTATTTATATATTACATTGGAATCCATAGTAGCTTGATAAGTTAAGCATTAAATTGGCAGTTGCTCAAAGCGGGCCGATGCCCTTAAGCTTCTCTAGCGGTCACCAAAGCAAAACCTTAAAAAACTAAACAGGACAAGCATTAAACTGTACATTCGAGATCTAAGTGGAAATTGATAAAAAAACATTAATTAAAAACTAATATTTAATATAGCAGAGTGACCAAAATAGTCAAGTTCGTTGGTTGGAATCTCAGGCACGTTATTCTAACTTTGTCGTGCGCGCAAAAAGACGGTTAAAAAGTTGGCTAATTTTGGTTGGCCGCCCCGAATGCTTACAGAATTAAAAAAAAAATAATACCTGAAACATACATTCATTCATACACAATGTGTATTCTATGATCAAGCCCTTCTGGAGTCGCACTTGCCAACGATAACGACACTCCTATATAGTTTACAAGATGCCTTCGGAGAGACTTACCGAAATCAGTTATCCTTATCAGAGTTGCAGTGCAAGCAAAGCCAGGATGGAAAAGCAACCAGCCTACGGTTAGGTTCGAACTCACGACCTCCGGCCTTACCGGGACCGGGTGCAATAATAAGTACGATTATTAACAGCGCTAGAAATGCAACGAAATTACAGTTTTAACAATAACTCAGACACGGGAGATCTAGTAATGAAACAGACCTGTTTGGAAGACAAGTCCACACGGACACACGTCCATCCGCCACCAAAGAGTCGTCCACTCCGCACCACACGAACGAGCAGAAGGGAACGATCGGACTTATGATCTCGTGGTAATGTCCGAAACCGCCCTGGTCCCTATCGTACATCGCCATCTGAACACACGGCTCAGCTATCTCACCATCGGTTAATTTAAGCGGGTTTAAACCGTTCACAGCGTCGCTCCAGTTGCTTGGCGTTGCGAGCCCTTGCGACTCCGCAACCCTGTACACTTCCGCCGAGCACTGCCGCTGAACTGACTCCCCGCTGGCGTTGCAGAATCGCGCGTACATTAAGCTCGTGAAGCGGTTGTAGGCGAAAGTTCGCGACGCGCATTCAGCTTCAAACTCGGTGCACTGCCAGTTGCTGAGGGTGCGTAAGTAGGTGGAAAGATAGTCCTCCCCGTTAGCCCAATAGCGGTGGAACTGGGCTTGCACCTCACTGCAGCACTTGCGAGATCCGGCCAGCTGACAGCTGACGTTTACAGCAGATACCTTCAACGTTAGGGCGCAAACCAAGAGGACAGTCGCTTGCCACGAGCACTTCATTATGTAAACATTTAAAGCCTGTAAAGCGATTCTAATGCAAACCTTGTCGCTTGGGAAATAAGGAATTTGTGTTGAATATTTTATAGGTGCTGGTATTGGCTTAAATGGTAATGTAAACAAGCGCTGAAAAAGCTGTGGAACTACAAAGTCATAAAAATCGCTTGGTGAGCTAGTTTGATTTATAACCAAGAATGGAAGCGTATAGTAGATGACTAATAACATAAAACGAAACGGCTGTTGGGCATGCCGAGAGTCTTTATTTCTATGTAATTGATGAAAATTAATTAATTTTAATTCGGTGTACCGAGTGCAATGAAATAACGTAACCAAATGAAACAGGTCTGAATAACTGAAATATACATATACACAATGTGTATTCTGTGATCAAGCCCTCTTGAGACCTACTGGCCAATATAACGGCGCACATTATCTTGTACACCAGAGCAGACTTCAATAAAATATAGTTTATCGGCACAATTGTGTTTCCTCGTTCGCTGCAATTCGCACGACAATCTACATTTAATCTTTTTATCTTGCTGGACTCGTGTATCGCCTATACCTTGCAAATTGGGCAGCAAACTTACAAAAAAAACTTTGCATCAAATATTTAGCTTCTCTAACACATTTATGACGCAGGAAAGGTCGCGTGACCGACATAAAATAAACATTAAACTTTTAAAATCTGCAAACTCGTCCGATTATGTAAGCTATCAAAACCCGACATACTGCGAGCAATTTTTTACATGCAACAACTTGAGATAAATAACTCAATTTTAAATCAAAATGTTTAGTGAAAATACTTTTTTTAAGTCAAGTTATTTGGTCAAAAGACTTAACTCAAGTAAAGTCATTTCAAAACTCTCCTCACAAAATCTAATTCTCCTAACAATTAAGTTGCGGGCAATTGGACATCATACGCAACGCTGGCTATGCGCAATGCATTCACTGAAACTAAAGCTGCGGTGATTAACTGCTTGCAGAGATGGGTCGTGCGTACTGTGACGTATACCAGCCCGCTTTGGTCGCTTTTGCCTTAATGACGATTTAAATCGAGTGTTTTGGTGGATTTCGTCTGTACAACTTTGCACTGGTCGGCTCAGCACTAATCACTCGCAGTCGTAATTAGCGTGCCGTTAATAACTCTCGATGTTACAGCCATCGGCGCTGTCAGCATGCAACGGCAGTATCCTCTCATTAAATCAGACATTTTAATCCTGATTTTGACACGGTCGTTGAATGTCCAGCTAGCAGAGCAAATTGCCTCAATCGAAA
Source organism: Ascidiella aspersa (assembly GCF_963924565.1). Classification (NCBI taxonomy): domain Eukaryota; kingdom Metazoa; phylum Chordata; class Ascidiacea; order Phlebobranchia; family Ascidiidae; genus Ascidiella; species Ascidiella aspersa. Next base: position 19,427,582 of record NC_139454.1, read on the forward strand.
TTGTTTTTAGTTTCACCTTTTTTAATTTTTCACCGATTAAATATTAAACTGTGGTGGTATACCTTTTCGCTAAAACGTAGGCCTAAATCGTTTTAAAGTATGATTTCTTACATTTTCTCTTCACACACTGCCCGCTGAATTACAGTTCTTGACCTATACATCTGCAGCTGTAAACTGGGGTTAAAGATGTAAACTAGGTAGGACAATGCTTGCTGTTTTGCATCCAATTAAAGCAAGATTGATTGGTCGGCAGCTAACTATAGCACAGTCGTTGTCTGACTCACCGGACAGCTGACGTTTGCTTGGTACCTTGTCGCAATCACGGACAGCATGTCACAGGTGTTTAAGTTCTTCTTGCTTTGCATCTTATATAACATGAAACTAGGGATGTCCGATAAAATTGGTGTAAAGTCGATAGAGTCAATCTGTGGAGGTATCGGCGCCGATCCGATACCCAAATATTATCGGAATTTTACCAATTATTTGCGGTCCAACCCAGTGATTTTAAAATTTAACAAAATGATTACACAAAAATAAGACGTATAACTTAACTTCGAAATCTAAAGCAAGTTGCTGCATAACCACCTAAAATATCACTTTTAAAACGTTTTAATTCCATCTTAAAGTTTCTTGTGAGAGCTTAGTAATGACGTCACTTGTATCGGATTACGATACTTCGTGCATAAAATATCGGGTGTCGGACTTGAAATAAAATGCCCCTTTGCCTAGCCTTAGTAAAAGGGAAAAAACGTCGGTTTTGTCGACCAACGGCGAGTACGTTTTTTCGGCTTACTGACTTCAGGAAAATAAAAAGGAAATTTTTTTTTGAAAATATGATCTTGCCTTGATTTTATTAAAAGAATACAATCGGGTTCGACCGATATATGAAAAAAACGAAGTACGACTTTTCGGCTTACTAACTTCTACAACAAGAAACTTCTATGATATCTTAAAAACTATTTTGAAGTAAAAAATCTGATTTACTCTCCTACCAGTAAAAGGATAAAACACACAACCAGTCGATCTATTAGGGAGTAGCCTACGGTCTTTTCCGCTTCTGAGTTGCACTAGAAAACTTCCAGGAATTGTACTGTAAAAGTCTCCAATATTTATTTTTGGAGGTTATATATATATATATATAAATATATATACATATATATTTACACTTCTGTCCAACATACAATCAAAATAGCGGTTCGAATAATTGCCTACCAGCAAAAGTACAATTTTTTTCGCATTCTGGTTGATACACACAACTTTAAGGATTTATTTTCGAGTGTAAAATTCGTTATTTCTTTGCTGGTAATAAAACGACAAAAAAGCTAATCTCTAAACAGCCAAATCACGGTGCGACACGACCCTGCCGTGTTAGCAGGTGAACGTTCAACTTATTGGAGCGCTGGCAACCGCTATAATCCGTATATACAAATAGTCAGTGTCGCGCAACTTCCTGTAAGTGCATAGCGCAACCGACAGAGCCGATCACGTTGCTCTAGTGCTGTGGGCCTAACGCCAACAGTAACCTTCATTCAAGCCGGGATTAGTCCAACATTTTCAGCTGTTTATAGCTGCAAGCACCCTACGGCTGTTGGCATTGAATGCGCCGTACCTTGATATACCGTTGGTTTCTTGGCTAGAAATCGTGGTATAGGAAATAATCGGCGTTAGTTATTTATTTGTACACCCGCCCATCTCTAGCCAAAACATTAATCGAAAAGGCGCAAAAACAACACGGTCCTGGCTGACATTTAAAGTTTAGCCCCCGGGCCTTTCCTACGTCAATCAAAGCTATTTTGGGACCGGCACCGAATGCTTTACATTCGTGTCGCCCATTTCACTGGAAATCTATGTTTCTAACACAAACCTAGAGTAAGCAAAGGGCTTAATTTCCGGGCGTATGTGCAGTGTTATAAACAAGTCATTTTGAAATAACTTAAGTCTTCTGTCAAAGTAAAGTCTTTTTCGTCCGATTATAAGCAAAGAAAAAAAAAAAAACACAAACTCAAAATACAATAACAAAAATGTTTAATGTGCAAAACTTGAAAAAAAAACACTTAATTTTTGTTCCAAGTTACTTGACAAAATGACTTAAGTCAAAGTCAAGTCATTTTGGTTAAAAGGCTAATTGATCTCATTTGAAAGCAGTGACCAAGTGCACTTAGGTCAAGTCAATGACTTAGAGTGATTACAACACTGGTGTTTGCTAAAATGGGCGTTTACGATGGACTAGTATGGAACAAAATGTTGTAACTTTCTGAAAGAAATAAAATGTAGAAAGGTCGATTGATTACGTTATGAGCATGCTTACATTGATTGGAAAATGTAGTTAATACTTCCCAACATCACATGCAAAAAAACTCACGACAATAAATATACATTTAAAAGCATATTCTTATACATTATTCTATTCGTATAGAACAGGGGTGTACAACACGCGACCTAAAAAAAAATGGCATGCGAGCCCCCTAAAAATACAGTCAATTGTCAAAAAAGCTAAATTTGTTATACAGCCAATAATTGTCATTGTTTATTCACAATACAAAACAATCCCAGCAATTACGACAACACACAATTACTTCTGATATTATAACATTATACTGTTTTATTTTTTGTATAAAAAGCGCTTTTAATATTAGAAAACAAAATAGTTGCTAAACTTTGGCACGGAAGGAAGTTATAAGATAAAAATTGGCACGTCGGCATGTTTGAGTTGGACACCCCTGGCATAGAATATCTTTCTAAAAAATTCGCCCATACTGGTGTTGTTATATTTTAAAGGTCGATTATTCCAGGTATACATCTAAATCTAAACAAACATGATGTAAGCGTAGCCCTGTAACCTAGTAGTTTTAATGATAAATTGTGGGTTTGCATGAACAAGTTTCTCGCAATAGAACGATTTTAGACAATAATCTACTTTTGTAACCAATTAAGTACGGTATAAAAAATACATGGTTTACTCATGGTATTTGTAGGCCTACCTACTGTTTGTGAACACAGGTATAAAGCATAAAATGCTTGCTTAAATTTTAACAGAAATATGTATTTATAGGCATAATTAGTTTTTAATAGTTTATGTATAAAAAATAGGCAAGTATAAAATGCCAAAAAAGTAGTCTCTCTGTGGAAGGAGAGCCATTTTTCAAAATTGTTTGATCTTGTACTCTTGATTTGTGTGTATTTATTAGCTTTTAAAAATTTAAAGAGTAAGTAGCTAAATAAAAGTCTGAGTACCCCTGATCTAAATCAACGCCGATATAAAACAGGCTATTTTCCGCTAATGGAGTTTTGTTTAAAATCGCCCCCAATCATTGAAATAAATGTCTTAGAAGTCTATGCAAGGTTATTTCCCATTTGTATCGCAAAAGGTAAACTCCCTAACTTTACAAATTTCCTGCAATAAGAAAACTATTATGTTATTAGCGGTTCGGCAAAAACTTAATCTTTCACCATTCCAAGCAATATGTAAGCAAATATCGTTTAGTGAAACTCGACTTTTATTGCAAAGTCGTCTGTCGTCGTATTTCGTTGGGGAACGTGGCGAAAAAATCGCAATTAAAGATGACATTGGCAGTCATTCTTACAACAAATTACTAGCACTTGGTGTTAGCTTGAAAGGTACTAAAAATACAACTCTATTTTGCACATAATCTTTTCTAAGTGGCGGCAAGACGCTGGTCTAGAACCCTACCACATCGACCATTATTACTTTTGCTTTAATACTTTTTGGCGCGACCCAAAATTGCTAGTACCGAGGTCTCGCGACCCAAATAGTTATAGCTTTGCTAAAAAACAAACTAACTTATTGTGTTTGTATTCATTAAGACAGGTCTATATGTTATGCGGTTTTAAAGAGAAAGGGTTCTGTAACACAACTGAAAAGAAGCCTTGAGTTTTACTACTTTTGATGTGATGTCTCACTCGGATGACAAATATGATTTAGCAACCAATATGGGTTCCAGGGGTTGCAGGCTTGCAGCCAATTCCCCGCCATAACCCCTTTAACCCCCGTCCGCTATTGCGCTTTCTTAGTGCAATAATTACTGGCAAGGTGTGTAATGATTTTTTGGCGCGAATCACTAAAAATGCCCGAAGTCTCATCGCAATCGCTTTAGGAAACTCAACATTATAAGGCTCGCATCTAAGGATTTGGGCAATATAAATTTTAAGACAGAGGTCGACAACCTTTACCAAGTCGCGGACCAGACCAAACTCAGCAAGTTTCGGCGGACCGTATTAAATTTGCAATAATTTTGTTATAAAAACGTGTAGCACTTTAATATAATAGCTCTTAATCAGGGACAAACCCAAATGTTCGACGCAGTGAAAATGAGTCTAGTTACACTACAACAAGGAAGCAACGGGCGTAAAAAAAAAAAAATTGTGCAATTTAATATAGTTAAAACAGAAAAATATTAAGCATGCTGGCCCTGTGTACAGTTTGAGAAATAGTTTGCGGGCAGGATGATTTTCACTGGAGGGCCGGAGACAAGCTGTAACAAATTTAAACCAAAACGCGAAATTTTAATACAAAGACGTTAAATACCCTGCTATGTCCAGCATAACTCAATGCGTTAAGTGCAACCAGATTGCATCTGATTTTAGTTATCACAACTTTTCATTTAAAAAGAGGACGACGCTGGACCACACAAAAAATATATTTCAGTAAACATAAAGATTCGCGTAAAGCTTCATATAATAGCTTGTTTATATCGTTAAAGTTCGTGAAAAACTGCATAACCTGATTAAGCAGTTTATGCTAGGAAAAATTTTAAGAAATATTGAGACAATAATCCTCATTACATATCGCATTAAGCCAAAAAATATTTATTGGATTTAAATTTGCATATTTTAATTTTAAGAGAACAACGTGCTTAGGACGCTTTGGTTACAGAAACGGGATAAAAAAATAAAAGAGAGTTTTTAAAAAACATATACCAAGAAGTAAACCCAGATTGCTGTAAATATATCAGTTTTGTGTGATAATGGTCAAAATAGTGTTGGATTGCAAGCGCTCTTTCCCATCACCTGGATCGAACGAACACTCACGACTTTTTACGGGGCTTAGTGTATATATTTTTGCGTGTCGCGCTCAAAGTAAGATATAATTCAGTGTACTACCGGTAATAGAAACAATTAGAAAACTTCAAATATAGGCCTCTAATAATAAGGCTTTCGCGACCCAAACTGAATAGTCCCGCGACCCAAATTGGGGTCGCGAAACCCGTATTTGCGTACCCCTCATTTAAAGTACGGGTTTGGGTTTGGGTAGGTTAAGCAACATTAATAAATAATAATACTTGACCCACCCAACCATAAGCGACACCTTAATCCAAATTGACTGTTGCTTTAATATTGTTTTAACGCTGTAAGTGGGATTCTAGACCTGCGCCCAAAAAAAATTCTATGTTGCACATAAGCTTTTGTTGGGGGTGGCAATTTAAATAAAAACAACTCACAATATTTATTTTTTGTAGAAAACCTATCGTCCCAGTTTGGAGATTTGAATGGAAAAAGGATTGCAATTTTAACACCGAATAATGCAAGCCATTTGGTGTGCCATTGGTCCACTTGGCTTTCTGGAGCTATATCTGTTCCACTGTGCAACAAACATCCAAAAGCAGAACTAAAATATGTTCTGCAAGACTCAGAAACAAGTGTTATTTTAACAACTCATGACTTTGAAGAGGTGCAAATCATGATAACAATATGGTAGATGTTATGTTAATTCTCGTAATATAAAAAAGTAGCTATTTGACCATGTTCTCTCTTTTACCATTTCACCAATATATATATGATAAGTTATTGCTTTGGGTTAGGTTTAGCGTTTGGGTGGTGGTAGTATTAAATTTATTTTTCTGAGTTTTGCATACTTCGAACGATTGTTTGAAAATTGATTTGAATTAGTCCGTAAGCCGGGTAAATAGCCTCAGGAGATGCCTATACCTGTTAGACCGGATCGCTCTTTTCACTTGCACCCGTTAGTAATTAAATGTCAATTTCAATTCAGGAATAGCCTTTTCCTAATATAAATCTAAACAATCCTTAACAATTTAGAAGCCTTGTGTTTCATACCGAACATATAAAAGCCTTAATTGGTTCAAGCTATATGCTTATATATTATGTGCATCCTACTTTCATTTACATCAATTGTTTATACAAAATATATATTTTGCAATTGCATTATTTAAATGAAATTTTCCTCAATTCAGCAACAGCCCATACATAACATAATCAATAAATTTTGCCATTTCGATTATTGTTACATAAACAACAAAAACATAGAGACTGCTTAAAATACATTTATATATATTGTAGCAAAACTGCTTGCTAAGCAAGATGTAAAAGTTAAAAATAAGAAACTTTTGTATATGAGAATTCTCTTTAAATATTGTAGTGGTATTGGTATTTATAACTTTACACGTTTAAATACTTTTCAGTTAAAAGTGTAGCAATAACAAGCAAATGTGAATTCTGGGTGTATGTTGGTATAACTTTCTTACACATATCTTTAATGCCTACACAACTTTCTACAACACAATCAATTCAATTTACATTTTTTTGTAGACTACTGAAGAACTGTGCAAAGATGTTGGAATTCACCATGTTTCCCTCCCAGAAGGGTTTATGAATGAAAATCGAGTTCTACAAAACAAGGACTTTGATAACAAAACTCCAGAGCTTGATTCAGCGGCGTTAATTATTTACACTAGTGGGACCACTGGGCGACCAAAAGGGGTCTTGTATAAGCACAGGAGCATCAAGGCTCAGGTATGCAAACATGCGCTTCATCAACAAAACTTGAACTTTATCCAAGTCGAAAATATCTTAATACATTAGAAAGGGTTTTAAAATCTTTTTTTGTTTAACTTTAGTATGTAAATGGCAAACTTCAAATCTTCTCAACTCTATAAATTAGGCCAAAGAAATATAATAGACAAAGTAATCAACTGATAATGCACAGCTATGAATGTCTTTGTGTGTTAATTAATACTACTTAATGTAAATTAAAATAGTAAAAAAAAATTGATATGGTAGGAATATTAAAGCCCATATAAAAGTAGGTAACTTTTAAAAGGTTTGAATGCTTACTTTTGTATGTATTCAGAAGTATGTATTCTTTCGGTAATGTGACTTATTTCTGTATGGGTTTGATTATCCTACTACATATTAATAAAGTTTTCAACCATTATGCTCCAAGAAATGATATTCAAAGTAATATAAAATTATAGTAAAAATAAAATAAAATTAAACAATATTAGTCGAAGTTAAAAATTGTAAATATCAAGTATCTTCTTTAACTAAAAACTATTTCACATTTTTTGATTTTTTGCATTTGGAAATTTTTAATATATCTCTTTAATGTGACCTACTTCTATATGGGCTCTTGTTATTCTACTACATCTAACCTAAACCTTCAACCATAATGCTGCAAAAAATGATATTTATGATAAATAATAAAAAGCAAATAATATTAGTCAAAATAAAACATTACAGTATTTTTTGAAAATAAAAACTAGTTCACATTTGTAGGTTGACAAAATGATCAAATCATGGGAATGGAAATCAGACGATGTACTGTTGCACGTTTTGCCTTTGCATCATGTCCATGGTTTAGTCAATAAACTCTTTTGTCCGATTTCAGTTGGTGCCACTGTCATTATGGAGTCTGGGTTTGATGCTCAAAATGTAAGATGCCAACAAAAAAAGTGATTTCAAATCATGGGTTTACTTTAAAACCGTAATAAAACCCTTTATGAGATTTGTGAATATAATTTTATCTATTTTGTTTGTTTGAGGACAAACATATTGGTGTCCGATTGGATTGAGATATTTTTTGTATAAAATATTGCTTTTCAGCCATAATAGTTTAATTATAAATTATTCTTTCTGCAAATATTTTTTTGTTTATAAATGTACTGTCATTTTGGTAATCTATACAGGAAATCTTCATTATTTCCTGTATGAAAAAATATTTGTCGTTTTTCTAATTGGCACAATGTCTGGCAGCAACAGTATATTTATCCCTAGTTTAAATAAGTCCCATGTTCTGAATCACTAATGAAAACCATAATATTACACAAACATAGGCTTGGAAATATCTACTTGGTGAAAATTTGCCCAAAGTGACCGTATTTATGGCCGTGCCAACCATTTATTCAAAACTGATTGAAAACTTTGACAAGAATCTTCTGTCAGTTGAAGATACAAGAGAAAAGTGCAAAAGCATTAGGCTTATGGTTTCAGGTTAGCATATAAACTTTAAGTTTTCTTGATGCTTTCAATTAAAGCACATGAAACATTCCATAACTTTATTTTTACCGATTGTTCATCCATACTTTTGTTTATGCCGTTCTTGTAAATCTAAATAATGATTTTTTTTAGCTAATGTCTCATTTAAAGAAAGTTAACGAGAGATGTGGATGCAGCAGTGTTGTAGTGTCTTAGGTCAATGATTTTACTTAAGTACACTTACTTGACCGTTTTCAAAAGATTTGATCTAATGGATTTGGAAATATGACTTAACTTTCACTGTTATTAAATGACTGACTTAAAGTCGTTTTGGTAAAATTATGTGACTTTAATGACTTGAATTTTATTATAAATTTGAACGTTATTTCAATTTTTTCTGAAAATGATTAGATTGCTGCAGGTCGCTAACTTTTAGTCGAGATATTGCTCACAAACGGACAAGTTTACTAAGTTTAATGCCTAAAAATACATGACTGACACTTAAGTTATTTAAAAATGACTTGTTATTTTTTATTGTCGTTTATTTACCTATATTTTTTAATCTTATACCACATAAATGACCTTTAAAAAAACTTGTAAGCTAAAGGCCAAAGGCATGTTGTGTTTTAGGTTCTGCTGCTTTGCCGTCACCAGTATTTAAGCGTTGGGAAGAAATAACCGGTCATGTACTGTTGGAACGTTACGGAATGACCGAGTTTGGGATGGGCTTAACAAACCCATACGACGGCAAGAGAGTTCCTGGTATACAATGAATTAAAACAACAAATTTTACTGTTTTCTGAAAATTGGTGTTTTATTGGGCTTACTATTGGATTACTGATGTTTTACATCATTGGTCACAAAACCTTTCAAAGGGCTAAATAACTGTAAGGACTGAATATTAAAGGGCAGAGATATAATTTTGTGTTAATAATTTGAATAACGTTAAACAAAGAAAAAATCAAATTATGTTGCTTGGTTACAGCTTTTATTAAAATTCAGTTTTAAGTTTGTATTTGCACTCAACAATATTTTATCCTTACTGTTGAACTTTTCTTTGGACAATATGCCGTCAACTATATCTCTGCTGTTCACATCTGGCATGTGGGATGTAGTTTGTTGACTACTGTGTCAATTCAACCCACAAAAAAACTCTAACTTACATTAAACAGGTGCAGTTGGATTTCCATTTCCGGGAGTTAGTGTGAAGATTGCAGGGACCAGAGAGGACGGTTCAGCGGACTATACCAGGTTTAATATTCTGCATGGTTTAATACTAGCATCCTAAACATAAAAAAAAACAATTTTAGTTAAAACTAATTTTTCTTGCCTAAAAACTATCCCGACAAATGAGGTAAGCAATATTTTATATAATATAGAAAGAAAAAAGAGCCTATAAAGAAGTAAGTAACATTTGGAAACATTTTAAATAACTCTTTAATTTATTTTAACACCTTGGAACCATAATTCTTGTAAATGAAAGCAAGCAGCCAAAACGTTTACCAATTAATATCTCCAGAACTAAAATAGAAATCCATTAGAATTTTTTACACATTATTTAAAGCAACCTAACTTTACCAGCAGTTTTAAATAATTCCTTTATTTGTAACACCTGAAAAATGCTACATAATTCTTGGTAAAGTTAAAAAAGGAAGCAAGCAGCTCAAAAGTTTACCATTTAATATATCTATCTGGAGTAAAACAGATATCCATTAGAAATTTTTAATCAAGTTTTTTTTTAATCTTCATTTACATACTTATGAATGTTAATGTTTTGTCATATTTGGATTTAATAACCAAGCGTGCAGAAAGTGACTTACATATAAGGGTAAACCCTACAAATATTTTTCTTAAAAAGGAACATTGTGTGGGCTTTGGTATGCATTCCATGTATTACTACAACCTTCAGCCATTATGCTCATAAACTTATAAAAATAAAGCTGTGTTCGTAAGTATCACATTTATTCTTTTAAACTGTAGATAAATAGATATTTTACCTAAAATTTAAACCGAAAAACTTCACCTATCACATGAATATTAATATTTTTCAAAATATGAATATATATATTTTTTTTTAGGTCGGATTGCTAGCTGGGTTAGGTTTCTTACAGTAATGTATAAAAAATTCTGATCGGTATCTTATTTACTTCCGGAGATATTACACGGTGAACTTTAGAGCTGCATGTTTCCCTTTGGTCAAAACCTTGGCAAACAACCAAATTTCAAAACATTGCAAAATAAACCTCCCGCGTTTAGTCACGTGGTTATTGCGTCACATAACCAGCTCTCGATCGCCCCTGGCGGCGAGGGAAGGGAGGGAGAACTTTTGATCAAGAGCGACTCGATGTTCGAAGGCTACTGGAAAAAGACGGAAGCGACCGCGGAGAGCTTTGCGGACGGTACAACTCCGCCTTTTTCATTTTTATTTTTGTAAACGAAACAAGGCGGCATTTCGGGCAAACCGTACCATAGAGCAGCAGTTATGTAAACAAGTCATGTCGAAATGGCTTAAGTCCCAGTCAAGTCTTTTGTAAATTAACGTAAGTATAAGTCAATTCATATGTAAAAATAACTTAAGTCCCATTCAAGTCTTTCGTAAGATAACTTGGCGATCAAATCAAAAACAATTTACGTAAAATTGTGTAAAGAGTAATTAAAGAGTAATTTGATAAACCAAAAATTTGGGTAAAAAAAGAAATTTAAATTTGGTAAAAAATACTTTGTTTTTTTAATTGATTTTTAGTGCACTTAAACCATTTACTTTTCAACATTTCACAGGTTGGTTTATCACCGGGGACACGGCAGTGTTCGACCGGGGGGTATTTCGCGTCCTGGGGCGAACCTCTGTTGACGTCATCAAGTCTGGGGGGTACAAGATCAGCGCGTTCGACGTGGAGAGACACCTATTGGAACACCCCTCGATAGACGAGGTATTTATTTAGGAAACTGACTTTTTTGCTGTTAGAAATATACGCGTTCAGTTGGTTCAATAGTTAATCAGTGTTCCTAACCTTCTTGGGGCGACTCAAATAGCGTACTAAGCGTAAGTATAGCAAACCCCACCACCCCCGGAGATACCTGAGCCCTCAAAAAAAATAAATAAATAAATGAAAAAGCGTAAGTATAGCAACGGAGCTTTGACGACCCAGTTATTTTCGTTAAACTCTTTGCAAGCGAACACAGAATAAGATTTTACCACTATTTAATTATTATGAGCCACATGTTCAGTTTGTTTCATTAATTTTCCCGGTTATTTAAAAACTCTCGCTCAGAACCAGCCTCATTAAATTTGAACGATTCGTGCTGCTGCAGCCGGTGACCCAGCCCATGAGAAAGGATCATACATTAAATTCTAGTATAAGATTAATGCAAAACTTGCTGCTGAATCTTTTCTACGAACAATTTTATTGTTGGCTAGTAATCCAGAAATTTATTACGACGATTTTAAAAAAAATAACTGTCCCATTTAGGTCGCTGTCCTCGGAGTGGACGACCCGGTCTGGGGCCAGCGCATTGTAGCCTTGGTGAAGGCTAAATCGCGAAATGACGATCTCCGCGGCGACGCATTAGCGGAATGGTGCCGCGAAAGGATTCCGCACTATTCCATTCCTGCAGAATTCCGCCTTTTGCCCGAAATCCCACGCAATGTTATGGGAAAAGTCAACAAGAAGAAATTACTGCGAAAATTTTTTCCGTAGTTTGTTTTTTTGTTGTCGCGTTTTCTATGAAAAGCAATTCTTTTTTAGGAAAATGTTTTAATTTTTAGGATTTATTTTCGTAATAATTTAAAAGCGTTTTCTGCAATATTATTTATTTTATAGGAGTTTGTCTCTTTAACAATTTTTAAAGTTCACACCATAGTGTGTTGTTTGGTGTTTTAAGCAATATAAATTATTATTTTAATGTGATGTTTTAATTTTAGGAGTGTTTTTTGAAATATTTTTAATTTATTGAAGTGTTTTTCGTAAACTAGGTCAAAGTTCAAACTATATAGGCAGTTTTGTATTGAAACTACTTGACTTAAGTGATATGATAAATGACTTGACCTGAACTTGAGTCATTTATCCTACGCTTTTACTCAGTTATTTTTTGACTTTAATCTTCTTTAATTTAAATACTTTAATTAAATACATTGCAGTACCACTGGATTATTTACGTCAAATAATAATTGTAAAATAATTTACTTGCTGTTTCTTTATTCGTGTTTATGATGTCAAAATTAGCGATTTTGTGCGTTGGTGCCAATAGCGTGGCTTGAACTTGATTTGTTATGAATTTGGGTTGGGCTTGACTTGATTTGTACTTATCTTATACGACAACACTGGTAGTAGGCTACGTTTATAGTTTTCTATTTTCTTACAATCTTTTGACCTTGTGTTCCTAAGGCACATTTCAGTTTGAAATTTTACCTCAATATGCAATGAAATTTTACAATATTTTACCTCGCGTGGCCTGGCGCACTACACATACTAAAAATAAAAGATCGATAAGGAGCTTAACTATTCTTGAGTACTCGGCACATAAAACATGAATATTCAAAAAAGTTCAATATGAAACTGTATATTTCAACCGGTAAAACATGACCATCGTGCTATCTGAACTCCAAGAAGTCGAAACTAAACAAACTGTCGTTGCATTTCAAAGAGCATACTGTCAGGTCGCTTATAGATTTATTGTACATTCAAGTAATTCAGAATAGTTCGCTTACAATAAAATAGCTTACAGCGCAGTATAAACACGTGTTGTCGTGCATCGTTGACTGTTTTCAATAGATTTCGGATACGACTAACGTTGTTTTTATTAATAAAATAAATAGAGAAAAAACGAACAAGAAAAACAAATCAAAATAGTAAAGCTCTCAAGCAGCTAACGGCCATTTACTTTTGTGTTTTGTCATACTTCCTCTTTTTAAAGCCGAATATCGCTCGGAAGTTCGCACAGGTAATAACATCATGAGAATAAAAAGGACACAAATTCACAAATGTTTTGCACGGTTCATTTTTGTGCACTTCAAAGAGTAATTGCCCGCGGGAAAAAACACACGATATTCGTAGTTTAGTACTAACCACGCACTCACGTTTTCCCAGTATAGACACGTAACAGGACACAAATAAAACAAGTGGTACAGGGTTTTCGTGGCCTTTTTGCAAAAAGTGCATTGGTTAGATTTGGTTTTACCAAACGAATAAAGGGTGTCATTTGTAACAATTGCGCCCAAGTTAAACTTTATCTGAAAGCTTCTTAGTTTGTTTTCGATTGTTGAATTGTAGAGGTTGCGGTAAATTTTTTCCCATGGCAGACGTGCACTCCCGCAAATTACGGTCCGGTTCCATTCTAATTCAGCTTTTGAAGGAAAGAGGATTGTTGTTTGTATTTTTTCGTAAACCGATTTGGTGGAGTTATACTGCTGGATAAAAACTTTTAATGATTGGGTTCTATACGATCGGGACGTTGTTGCGCTATTCGAATCCCAGTCTTCTGGGAGACTCGATATTAATTTTATAAATTGAACAAAATCTGTGTTGTTAGGAGTAAAGTTAAATCTATTTACCAATGCCTCATATTCTTTCAATAAATCCTGGTGAAAAATTATATTGGAATCTATGTGATGGCATGAAAAAAACATCTGAGTGGTACTTTACTTTTTTTGTTTAGCCAAAGCGGACGGCTGTTTGACTTTGTATCTATGATTTCCAGGAGTTGTTTGCACGCCGTTATTGCGCAACGTAAAGTTCGCATGGGGAGTATATGCCTTGTAATTGCATTGTTTGTTCCTATGTTCCCATTAAGAAGCGCTTCCAATCTGTTACCTTGGATAAAGGGGCCTTCGATTTGTTTCCAATCCGCTTCCGCGTTTTCGTCGAGTAGTGTATAGATCCATTTTGTATGTAAGGCTAACAAGTAATTATCTATATTGATCAAACCTGTCCCGAGTGTCCCCCAATTTGCAATTTTCGCACTCAAAGTCTCTCTTTTTTTCAGCTATATTAACACCTAATTTTCAAACTTTCTCGCTAATTCCAACTTTGTGTCGTCACAACTTTTGGAGATATTCCCCAAAACCAATCCAGCGCGCCAATTTCGCCCAGGTGTCAAAGGCCTTGAACATATCTAAGGACAGTATTGCGCCAAGTATATTGTAATGGTCGGCGCAGTCGATGATATCGAACAAAAGACGAATATTAGTGCCTAGGTATCGTTTCGGGATAAAACCATTTTGCGCAGGCGAGATAATGTCGTTTAGTATACTTCGGACTCGGGTGTTAACTACTTTTGAAGCAATTTTGTAGTCTACATTTAATAGCGTTATTGGTCTAAAATTTCCGGTTTAAGATGGTCTTTAATAGCTTTTGGAAGTAAAGTTACTACTGCTTCGGACTGCGAAGGTGACAGTCTACCCGTATTTACAGTATGTCGCCAAGCTGCCATATAGAGGCATTTGATATTGTCCCAAAATGTTATATATGTTATATAGAACTCTGCTGGAAAACCGTCTAGCCCAAGGGATTTATTTTTACCCATGTTGCAGAGAGCAGTGAAGAATTCCGCTTCTGTTGTTTCCGCTTCTAATATTTTTGATTGTTCTGCCTTAATTTTGGGGGGATCTAGTTTTTTTAATTTTAAAGCGATGGAGGTTTTGTTCAATAAATTTCCGTTTTGTTTATGGAGTTGCTTGTAAAATCCGACTAGGCCGTCCAAAATGTTGTTTTGGTCAGTTATCATTTGATTGTCGACCAACAGTCTGTTAATACCTTCTTTTCGCAATGTCTTTTTTCTAAGTTTAAAAAGTATTTTGCATTTTTCTCACCCTCCTCGGCCCAGCGAGCCCTACTTCGCGTTACGGCGCTTTTGGTTTGGCGCAGCATCAGTTGGTCAAGTTCCGATTTAAGTTTGGACAATTTTTCGTGCAAGGGGCTTAATTCTGTTTTAGAATGTTTTTAAATAGCGTCTTGCGTCTCCCCAATCAGTTTTTCCAAATCGCTTTGCTTAATATTTGACCTTCGTTTTAGTTCGGCCGAGTATCTTATAGTTTCTCCCCGAACCGCTGCTTTCAAGGCGTCCCACCTAACGTGAGGATCGGTTTCGCCTATATGGTTTTCTGCTTTATAATAAGTGATTAGAGATTACCTTTCTTATTTTTTCCTTGTAATGCTGGTCATTTAATAGTGTTGTATTAAATTTCCAGTAGCCTCTGCCGCGTGGTGCTGGGTTAATGTCAGTTCCTAGAGTTACCACATTGTGGTCGGACATTATGCCGGGAGCTACGTCTACACTTGTAACGTTTTCGACAAGAGTTCTGCCAATTAAAAAAAATCTAAACGCGATGATGCCGCTGGTAGTTTTTGAATTCTTGAGAACTTTTTAACAGTTGGAAATTTGTGGCGAAAAATGTCTGTAAGTTTGTATTATGTCATGTATTGCAAAAGGCTTTCTCTTGCCTTTCGGTTACGATGTTTTTTACTTCCGTTTTGGTCTAGGACATTGTCCAGAACTATAGATTAAAGTCGCCTTCCATGATTACCGGGGCATCGGAAAAGCTGTCAAGTACAGCGAATAAATTGGCAAAAAATTCTGGATCGTCCTTATTCGGCGCGTAAACGTTAACAATTACTATTGGGTTGCATTTATTGCAATATTAACCATTAAGTATCGACCTTCTTGGTCTACCTGTGTGCCTGAGATGGTATAAGACAGTTTTTTGTCAATTAGTATGGCCACCCCTCTACTGCTTGAGGTGCCGTGCGCCCAAAAAGCTTCCCCGCCCCATTCCATACCCCATAACTTTTCGTGCTTAGCACTACTGTGGGTTTCCTGCAAAAAGGCGACGTGACACTTTTTACGAAGTAAAAAATTAAAAATCGACTTTCTTTTCATCGCAATGTTTAAACCTCGAACGTTGTGTGAAACAATATTCAAAGATATTAAAATAATATTTAAACGCGTTTAACACCAATATCAATGTCCCACTCGTACTCCATGCCACAATCACATCTAAACGCTTTATTGGGACCCATAAGACAGGAATGCTTCTTCCCGCAATTACAGTTGCGTAGGGTATTACTGCGCGCTTTACACATCGTTACCTTGGGTAGCGGGTTAACAGTAAAACAATTACAGACAACAGAGTACCTCTGGCATTGTATGCACTTAAGCGCATCTTCCTTCGTCTTGTATTGTGGCTTGAGCTCCTCGCAGCACGGCATTCGTCACAATATCCCTTCGCATGAAGGACATTGACATGTTTCTTTACCCTCTTCTACCACAAATAACTCGTGCGTGCAGCATTTCATTGCTACGGAATACTTGTTGGAACAACTCCAGCAAACTTAAGTTTTAGATTGAGCCGAAACCTAAGCTTCAGCTTGGCAGTCAGGGCATGTCAGCGAGATTCTGGTCGCACAAAGGCTTATAGATTTGCTGTTAGGAAGCTCGTCCGGGCTTCGTTGCAGCCTTTTCCTTGACCAGTTGTTGAGAAGCTTCGGTGTACTTGACTTGATGTTGGCGTTGGATTCAGAGTTGAAGTCCGGGGAGTCCTTATCAGCATCGTTTAGAATGCTGCTTACGGCTGTTGTAGAGTGTGGATCGTTATCAGCGTTGTTAGCGCCAGCGCTAGATTGGGGTGCAACTGCCTTATCGGCTGTCGGTCCGTATACTTTGTTTTGCTCGGGCTCTTCTTGTCTTTTCACTAGCCGAGGAAAATCTTTTTGACATTTTTTTCGACGTCCGTTGAATTCATTGTCAAGATTCTCATTCCGGCTAGCAACCCAACCTTGTCCTTACCGTTTGTTACCTTTTCAACTTTTCCATATTTTGCCGATATTTCCAGCTTAATTCGTGTAAATTTCGTGTAAAAATACATTTTGTCTATTGGTGCAAGTTATGTCGACGTTTTGGCCTCGCATTTCTGCAATCCCAACCAATTTCTTCAGCGGATAATCCATACTTTTTATAAGATTCAGAATTTCGTCTCTTTTCAACTGATTTACTGTCCTCATACTAAGGAATTCGGCCTCTTAAAGCTGGCCGCATTTTTATTCACTGCCTGAGCGTAACTTGCTCTGCTTGTCATTTTTCGCTCCGCACTCCACGAGCGCTAGACTGGAATGAGGATTTGAATAACGTTGCAGTAAAAGAGGATGCGTTGGGGATTAACTCGCCAGTTAACGAGCAGGATGCATGGGAAAGGAAATTCGGAGAACGTTTACAGACCCTTAGCACACGCACAACGAACACAGTAAATGACAAATGCAGACGCTGGGTCCTCTACAAAACCACCCAAAATACCCCTCCATCGAACTTTGTACTTCTTAAGATATTTTAATAATCGACGTAAAATGTATTTTCTGATTTTGCAATAAAAATCGATTTTGTATTTATTCGTTAATTTTTTAAAAACATATATTCCGTTTTGATCGCTATATGTATTAGGTCTATAAAAGAATATTTGTTCGTTAGGAAATAAACAAATATGTAATTTACTGGAATGTTATTATTGACTTAATTGTTCGCATCAGGGAACTAATTTTTAAAACTATACAGATTTTTTAAAAGAACTTTAGTTGTTTCTTAATGTTTCATGCTTCGAAACCCTAGGTTTGAAGACTTTTAACCAGTGATAAAAGTAATCATAAACGGTCCGAAGCGGAGTTACTAAGATTTCCGTTTCATATTTGTGCAACTAACGATAACCTCAGTTTCCAGTAAGGGTTTGTTTTGACGTCTCGTTATGACCTAATCAAGGTCATTTCTGAAGCCGGTAAGAAAATGATTCTACCTTCACCACAGCCTTTAACCCAACTGGTTTATGCTCGTCAAAAATAGGTTTGTTTTCAATTTTGTTTAGCTCTATAAAAAGGCTGAACTATTCTCCGCGTTAAGTGGTTGGTCAACATAAACTATAAAAATTAAATAAAATAAAAACATTAAAGTGTTAGCTACAATACTTGTTTTTTTATGGCAACTGGTGGGAAGTTTTACGAGAGGCTGTTTGTTAGTCTTTTTATTTGAGTCTTTTTCGGAAGTGCGTAAAATGATTCTGCAATTCAAAGCAGCAAGCAAAAACATGTTCGTCACAAAAACTTGGCAGGATTATTGCTAAGCGCATTACAATTAAAATACTAAGAATATCGTGGGGTTAAGTAAGGAAAATAAGGCAACTTTGTGTTTGCTACCCTGTAGGCAAAATAAAAACAGATGAAAACAAAGCATATACGGATACGTAAGTGTTTTCTACATCACTAGTTGATTAAGAGCTTTAAATTAGAGACAAACATAAAACAAAACAGATATTGGTTAACTAAACTTTTACAAATCTGGAAAATCTTGTAAAACCAAAAAAATCTGTTGTACAAAGATCCAATTTTTGCTGGAAACCTGTGCGGTTTTGCTTTACTCAAGTTAAAATCGTGTAATTTCCTTGTTTCAGTTGGTTTTTGGTAAACTAGCATTCTTCAACCGTGGGGCAAGCATTGGCGAGCACGCCCATTCAGATTTTTCCGAAAATATTTGAAAAAGTGCATTGTTTTTACGTCGGTTCGTTCTCAAAAGCGGTGTAGTTGCCCATGCTCCCGTATGGCACGTTTTGGTTCCTCTGTGATGTGCTGTACTTCAGCACCAGTTCGTTTTGTTTTGATTGAAGTTTGAGTCTACGCTCAAGTCGCTTTAGAGTGCGGGAGTCGCCGTCTGTTCAACAATATACAATCTTTGTGGCAGTGTTCTGATCACTTAAGTCAAATGAGTGTTGTAAACGAGTGATATAGAAATTACATAAGTCACAGTCAAGTCATTTGTGAATAACTAAGTCCTAGTCAAGTCATCAGTTGCCCAAGTCAAGTCCCAGTCAAGTCCCAGTCAAGTCCCAGTCAAGTCACAAAGAGCAAGTTGACTTCAAGTCAAATCACCGATTTAAAAATAAAAGATTGAAAACGACTTTATATCGTTTAGGTTTCCAAAATTGTCATTTTTGATGCTGTGATGAAACGCACGACGCCTTTGGGCCAAAACACATTTATCAAAATAGGTCAAAGATATACTAGAAGCGCAACGAGAACAATTTTTGCGTTTAAGAAGTTAAAATAGGAAATAACTACAGTTTGAGGGAGCATGACCACATGGGGGAAATGGCTACGAGTTATTTAACCCAGGTTTGCACGTAAAACTATTAGATTGCTACTTGTAATTTTTGTTATTTTTTAGTTAAACTATTGCTTATAATCGGACGGGTTTACCAATTTTAATGGTTTATGGTGTCCGCTAGGAGATGACCTGCTCTAACAATGACCTGACTTGGACTTGGACTTGACTTGTTATTTTCTTAAAAGCGTTGGCATAGACGGACTCTTTTTTATAAATGACGTGACTGGGACCAACAATGACGGAACGACTTATCATGAAAACATTACACACCACAGAACAGACCTGGAATAGTTAGCTTACTTACCTTCACAGCAGCAAAGACAAGCCTTCAAGCAGTGGCAGCAATCGGTCACGCAACGGCAGCACTTGACAATACAGCAGCAAGTCACTAAGATAATCACGCCGACTGAAAATAAACGAGTACAGATTAAAGCCAAATCTGCCAAAGAAATTACATGGTAAAAACAATACAGTAGGGTTAGATTTGCTTTTTATTTGTATTTGTTTGTTTGGTTTTGGCTACAATAAGATAATGGGTGACACTATTGAAAAAACAAGTAGGTGAATTAGTTATAAATTACGAAAGTAAGTCAAAATCAAAACGCAAAAAATTGATGCTAAACTTGTAAAACCCGGTAAAGAGTTAAACTTTAAAGTAGAAAACACCAAATGTGACAATTTCGAGCACAAATAATTGCAAACAATACTTGCAGATACGAAGGCTGCCTGCAAAATGAATTAAGACTACTTTCTAGGAGTCTCTTAATTGCAACTAAGGTTACTTACAAATTACGGAAACGGAAATGAGCATGGCGCGAAAATCGATCCAGCAAAGTAACCATCTTGCATCTTCCCAGGAACAATCCTCATCCTGGGGAACAATGTGCTTGATCGGGTAGTAAGTGCACCTGGTTTGGAAAGAAGAAATGGCAGCGTTGTAAACAAGTCATTTTGACATGACTTAAGTCCAAGGTAAGTCATTTGTAAAATAACTCAAGTCCAAGTCAAGTCAATTAAAATAGATAACAAGTAAAGTCTCAGACTATTGATTATTCGAAGTCAAATTCTAATAAAGTTCTTGTCATAAAAATTGAACGGTAGACTGTTGAAGTTGATAAACCAGTCTGATTGATCAGTACCTTAACTTAAAATATAACCCAAAACGCAACATATTGCAAGCAAGTTGTTTTATGTGCAAAATTTAACATAAATTACCCAATTTTATAATGAAAAATGCTTAATGAAACCACTTCATTTTAGCACAAGTCATTTGTGTCAAAGACTATGTCAAGTCAAGTCATTTTCGTCGAAAGGATTTAAGTCAAGTCAAGTCATTTAGTCGAAACGACTTAAGTCAAGCCAAGTCGTTTGGAAACAGAATAGGACGTCATAAGAGCAGGTGACGTCATCTAATAGTGTCACATGTAAAACTGCGGATCAATCATATAGCCTAAGGATGTCCGATACTTGACACTATATTGCGATACCCGATATTGACAAAAAGTATCGCGATCCGAATCACTATTAGATGACGTCATTGCTATGGCAAAACAAGCAAATAAATAAAAATGAAACGTTGAAAGGTCGTTTTTCAGGTTATTAGGCCAAAATTCTCTTAAGCGTTAGAAATTCCAGTTAGCCTAACTCCAGTTGTTGTTTTTTAATAAATTACTTTGTTGATAAATTTAAATTCAAGGTATTCCTGCGTTGGATCTAGTTTGGTAAAGGATCGACACAGAGAGCACCCTAGTATCCAATATAACTGGACATCCCTAATCGCTACCAACAACGGATAATCAAATATAGTCTTACTTGTTGCCTTTTCTGCACCAGAGGCAGTCGTAGTGCTTTGGTCCAAGACAGGCCTCACATGTGGTCGCCTTAACGCATTGGTTCACGACCTTCGTTCCTAAAGGAAACAATGCACAAGTTAGACCAGTGGTTCCCAAACTTTGTCTTATTGCTCCCCAAATAAAATATAAATAGTTCGCAGCACTTTTACTAGCATCTCCGCTAAGTAGTTCGCTATATGTCACAATAGGAGAAATGGAAACAGCACGCATCAGCTGTGCACTGCGTAGAAAAACGACACAAAGCTTGTTGCACGAGCAAAATTGGGGTCCTAAAAAATTGAAATATTTCTTGGCACCCTTGAACGTTAAAAATCGGCACCTTTGGGTTTCACTGAGTTAGAGTCCAACTGAGTGTGAGTAAGGTGTTATTAAGACTGTAAAACTGCGACTACTCGTAATTGTAAAACGAAAATTTTCATGGTGCGTCAGATTACTATTTTATTTTATTTTTTTAGCTGAAACCTCCAAACATTATGCTCAAAAATCGACAATAAATCTGCACAAACTTGATTGACACTGAGCTGCATCATGCAAGCGCAGCTATGCTGAAAATTCGGGGAGTATTTCAGCAATTCAACCGGATGATTTCCGTCCGCCCTAACTATTAAAGTAAATTTTGGGTAGGCCTAATAGCCGCAGCTAATTGTGGGGTAATTTGGCAATAAACATCCGCAGAATACCCGGTGAATTGCCGGCATGAACCGCTTTGCCCGAAGCTATTAACTTTGAGATGATATGGCAAAATATTGAAGGAAGTGAATTGGTGCTGATCTTTTTGGGCAATTGGTAAGGGGCGGGTTAAGAAATTACCTGACTTGACTTGACTTGACTTTACTTTACTTACTTGGACTATTAAAATTAAGTGTTTTGGCCTGACTTTAAATGATACATACTTATGGGAGTTGATATTCTTATTAAACCAAAATGAACTTTAACTAGAGTACTAAAAGTTACTCGACTCCCATAACTTTAAAATTAAATTTCTACATTGCAAAGCATTATACTAAATGAAACGTATTCCAAATGTTAAGCAGTTATTTTTTTACGCTTATAGCTTTATTTGCTGTGGCAATGGCATGAATTTAAAATCCCATGATTATCTAAAGTCAGTAAAAAACTACTTGTTTCACAATGAAATACCAAAATAAGATCATAAATACAATCGTTTGTTGCAAAGCTTTAGATAATTTTTGTTTGTAATCATTTTTTAAGTTAAATATTCTTAAAGTTGAAAATGAATGAAGAGTTTTTTGAAACGTTTAACATGCAACCTTCTTATGTATGGTTCTGATATTCTTACTACGTCTTACTAAATATGCTCTGAAATCGACAATAAATCCGCGCAACCTTGGTTGACACTGAGCTGCAGCATGCCAGCGCAGCCACGCTGAAAATGCTGAGGGAGCATTTCGGAAATCCAACAATTCAACCGGATGACTTCCGTCCGTCCCCACAACTGTAAAAACAGTTGCTGGGATTTTTCTTTCAGCTTAGTAATTTTGAGTAATAGCAGCAGCCAATTGTGGGGTAGTTTGGCAATCAACTTCCGCTGAATAACCGGTGTATTGACGGAAAGAACCGCTTTGCCTAAACCAGTTAAGTTTAAACGAAATATGGCAAAATATTCAAGGAAGTGAATTGGTGTTTGAACTTTTACTTCTTGGCAATTGAAGACCAAAGTTTGCTAGGAACTATGTCCATTCTGCCAGGGACGGAAAAATATTTTTGTGTCGAGGGGGGAGCTTCAAGGATGACGTCACGTATAGTAATATTTGCGTTTGATTGGTTTAAAGTGGCAAACTTTTCATTTAAAACAATACGTGACGCATTAGGCACATAGAGATAGTTGTACATTGTTCCAAGTAACGGCATTTATAGTCTAATACTTCAATTTAGCAGAAATTGTAGTTCTTATAGTTAATAACTTACACAGAATAACATGGCATAGTAGTTGAGAATAACATGGCATAGCAGAAGATTTTCTTAAAACAGACAACAACATAGGTAAATGGATAAAACTTGGCCCAAGGCGCGAAAAAAATGTATTTAAACAGTGAAAGTTGGCAAAAATTAAGTTATTTGGCATGGCCAAGTCCCCCACTGGATTAGCCTCTGCTTGCAGCAGGAAACGTCGACTGGCATATTGCATTTCTGGCGTGCTGCAAGTTCGACAAACCTGTAGTCTGTGCAAGTTTACGAGTTTGATCGGCGCCGTAATTAGGTTAAGTCGTCCGACCCGGTTCGATTTTATTTGTACACTGCTGTTGAAAGGAAGCAGCAAGTGCTTGGCGAGTGTTTAACCAATTTAATAAAACTAAACATGGACTTTTAAAACTATAGGCCAATGGTTCTTTACAGAAATATATATTTGCATAGGAATAATTAGTGTTGCCAGTCAAGTTATTTAAAAAGTAATTTAGTCCAAGTCAGGTATTTTGCAAAAATAACCAGTAAAGTCTCGGTCAAATCATAAGGAGCAATTTAACTCCAATTCACGTCATTGGCATAAAAGTAGGCCTACCATATGTCCTCTTTAAGCAGGATTTGTCTTTTTTCTCAAGAAAAGTGAATGGTCCTCCGAGGACGCTCAAAATGCCTTAATGTCCTCTTTTTTTGCATTCCGAGTTATTTAACAAGACTTTTAGGCAAGACGTTGTATTTCTCTACAAAAAATACTGTAGCCATAAAAAAAACTTCTTAATTGTTATTGCAAACATTGCGCCAAAAAAATGCAACCGAACCGCACATGTTAAAAGGCCGATTAATAAAGCAAAGGTATGTGGTATTCACTTTCAAACGTAGGATTTTAAATCGTCACTTATAACTATCTTCATACCCGCCAACAGCAAAACCATCGCACCAAATAGATCAATATTTGAGCTCGAGTCGGCCAGCAACACAAAATTTCCTATTAAAAATTAATCCGAGAATCCCCAAACCACCAAACATCCCGAAAATTAGCATAAAGCATCATTCAACTTAAACGTAACAATTCTACTTTCGATTTACTTGCCGGCAATTATGTCCTCTTTTTGGGTGCTGAAATTATGGTAGCCCTACATAAAACTAAAACGTTAAACTATGAAAGTTGGTGAACACGTCCGATAAATGAAAAATACCTCTACTAAAACAACGAAAATACAATATACAACAGCAAGCAAATTGTTTTACGTTTAAAAAAATCAAGATAAGTAAATAAATTTTATGTAAAAATGTTCATTTGAAAAATGGGACTTAAGTAACTTAAGTCTTTACAACACTGCTAATTATGTAGAAGTGTGATAAATTTTCGCTCAGCATTACAAGCAGAACTATATGCTTGTTTCCACAAAGTGTAAAGTTTGTCCCCAGCAATTTCGAAGCAGATAACATCAAGTTTGTCAAGCTACTTGAAACAAAACTTTAAAAGCGGGTTTAGCAAATGCACACAAAATAAGGACAGGTTTGTGTACGTGAAAAACGCCGGGATTTCCGCACGTGATAGTTTTTAACCACTATGTTACCGCCAACTCTAGCTTGCTTCGAACATTATCAAACAATTCCTTATAAAGAGACGTTACGAAAAACTAGATAGCAAGAGTAAACCAGTTCTAAACTGCTCATCTAACATTCCAACCGGTTCAGATCATTTATCAGCGTGCCATTTAAATAGAAAAGTTTTAAAAGCGTGAACTGGCCACCGGCAAATTCGCTTTCGCAAAGGTAAACGGGCAAACAGCAAATTAAACAAAAAAGGTTTTTGCAAAAAAGGAAAAACTTTTGCGGCGCGAAAAATCACCGGTTTTGCTGCGTTCTGCGCAGAACTGCACTGCGCGACCAAGTCTTTCGGCCTGCAAAAGTTGAAAAAAGGTAACCTACACGCTATAAAACACGACCCATTTCGACTTGAGATTCACAGAAGATTGCTTCTGACTTTTGCACCGGACTGCTAAAAAAAGGTAAAGTAAAAAGCGTTTCAAATTTTGTTTGTTTCAGATGGTAGTTAATTTAGATTGTGGTAGACTGCAAAACTTATTTGGTTTATTTTCATTGTTATAAATTTTAGTTGGTTAACAATTGGCTTAATTCTGCATTTTTAACGTATGTAATATAAGTTGTTGAAGCCATTTAAACACTTTTAAAATATTGTCTTTTTTCGCGGTTTAAAACATAACATCCTAATGAATTAAAGCTTTAATGTATTTCGAGGTGTTGTTTTTATCTATAATTAAAATTTTTTTTTTGTATCCACTAGTTCTTCGCAAGATGAAATCCTATTTTATTGTCGTTTCTGCCATGTTTTCCTGTGCAGTGGCGTTGGGTAAGTTTGATTTATTGTTCTTTTTGTAGCAGTTTGTTAATCTCAATTTTCAAGAAAGAAATTAAAAGTTGTCGCAACCGCCATTTGACTTAAACACGTGTACTTAAGTATGTTTGTTTTTGTTCTTTGTGAGAACTTGTTAGGATTTCTAGTATAGTTTTAACCGTTTAAGAAACTTGCTTTAGCCCAAAAGGCGCCATGTTACTCTGCGTGACTGATAAACTCCTCAAAGTGCAACTTCTGCCATTTTATTTTACGAATGCGTGTATATTAAAAAAAATGTGCGAATCGCTTTTATGCGCCCAATGCGTCACGCCTTGCTTTTAGATTTAATCGTTTGAGGGGCTTGAACTAACCTGCACATTACCGAAAATCTCACCAATTTATCTTTAGGTAAACCCTAGGACTACTGGTATCTACAAGGTCGTAAATCCAGGGCTGCGACTCTTCACTCGTTCTGCAAACAAACAATGAGGCATTTAAACTATAAAATATATGCAGAATAAAACAAGCAAAGCAAGACTTATTTAATATTGTTGTTCTAAATAAATGATTTAATTAATAAAGGCCAGGATCCCGCTCCAATTCCGCAGCCCTGGTTTAAACCAATAAAACATTTCTCACAAGCGCCCAAACTCGCAAGTGCCTGGACAGAACAAAATAACCCAATTAAAATGCAACTTTTTGTCCAAAACCAGATATCCACCACGCCATCCTGGACAGCAAGACAATGAGTTACAACAGGGCTGTGCAATACTGCGACAGCAAAGCTATGCGCCTTTGCTCCAAAGAGGAAATTTGTGCCAACAAAAACCCACCTATAATCGGCGTGCTTAACCAAGACAGATGGGTGCCAATCAGGTAGAACTTTCCGCTGGTATATGTAAGGTTATCCCCAAGTTTAAAGTATAAAAAAAAAAAAAAAAAAAAAAAAAAAAGTACAGTTGTGAGAAACCTTGTCGACAATCCAATACAATTTATCTTTATATGGTGCCACCTTATTAGTGATTACCCTATTTAGTATTAGTAAAATTCGGCCATTTACAAACTGTATTATTCCTGGTGCTCCTACGGTAATTCCTGCGGTGTTATATTGTAATATATAGGTACTGTTGTGTAACTTCCTGCTTTAGTCATATTAGTCTAAAATTTTAAAGTCTTATCAGATATATTTTGGAATAAAAACACGTGTGTTCTCAACGTTGTAATAGAAGGGGACAGCTTACATTTTCACAGACTATAAAAAAAATGCTTCAATTTATATTGTTGTCTTTAGTAAGTGTCGACGAACATCATATTGTTACTTAGTTTCAGTGCCTTCTCGCTATGTTGAAAATGAATATAGAGTTATTCTTAAGTCCAAAAGGATAGCTACTTTTGTATTGGCTTAAACCTTAAACCAATTGTTGTTTGGCTTAAGTGACGGCGAAAATGACTGGGTTCAAGTCGGTGAGGACCGGCTTTGCTACAGACACAACGAGCACTATTCACCCCCTTCCTGGGGCATTTCCGGGGGCTGCTTGGATCAAACAGACGACTGTGTGGTCAGAAAACACGTGCTTTGCTGCGGTAAGTAGAAAGTCCCGGTGAAAACCAGTAGTGAAAGTAAGCCAGAACGAACCGAAATATATATATATATATGTTTATTCTAAAACTTTATTAATCCCTTCATTGATGCCTTATACCCCTAAAATCTATATTTTTACCCGCAAAAACTATGTTCTTACGGGTAAAAAATTCAAATGTTCAAAGACTGTTATTTTTTGTCCCGGTGAAAACCACTAGACAAGCTGTTTCCAATCAAGCTTGCAGTTTAAGTAAGGCTATATAGCCATGTCGCGTCTTTCAACGCTTTCAAAAATAACAAGTCAAGTGCGGCTCAATTCAGAATTAAAGCAAGTCAAAGACCTTGTAATAAAAAAATACACTTAATGCTATTAAAATTGGGTAAACTCGTCCGATAATAAGCAATGCTTTACCAAAAATCTCATAAAAACGCAACACATAGCAAGTAAACTGTTTTATGTGCAAAAATTAGGATGAACAACACAATTTTACAAAAAATTCCTATTGAAAACCCTTTTTGAATTTCGACCTAAGTCATTTGTCTAAAAGACCTGAGTCAAGTCGAGTTATTTTCCCAAAAGAATCAAGTCAAGTCAAGTCATTTAAAAACAGTGACTTAATTGTAGTAAGTTCAATCACACTTAAGGCAACGCAACGCTGACGGACTTTGATTAAAACAGAAAAGTCTAAAGGCCATTCACTTCTTCCGATTTTTCAAATTTATATTAAAGCAGAAAATAAAACTGATTTTTTTTCACGCAGCCGGTGTGCAACTGGACGGCGCCTACATGACCTGGCAGGTGGGACGCTCCTATTGTCTGGAGAGGGGCCAGGACCTCTGTAAGCATCGGGAGCTTTGCGACGGTTCCAAGCTCACCAAGATGCCGGTGCCCAGCGGGGACCACTGGGCGCCTGTGCTGTAAGTGCCATTCTGTGGTTGGATAACGGTAGATTGTTTGTTTTTGATTTAGACAGAATTGTCTTTAATTTGTTATACATTTCATTTTTGGCAAAAACAACATTTTTACTTTATTTTGGCCAAAATAACGCTTTTCACAACCATGTTTAGCAAAAAGGATGTTCTTACATTATTTTGGCAGCAACAACAGATTTTTAGCTTTATACGGACGTTTTAAAAAAATGAATTTAGGATAACCGAACGCTTGAACTGTTAATTCAGGCTCTTTTTTAATTCGGGCAAAGTTCTTTAAAATTTGGCAATAAATAAAACTTGTGCTTTTAGTTCGGCCTAATAAACGATTTTACAATGTTAGCAAAAATTAGAGTTTGACCCTTAAAGTTTAGGCCTTTTTAAACAACCAACTTTTAATTTCGTTATGTAAATGATAATGAATTTATCGCAAGAAGAGCAAAGAAAATCACAACCAAAGTTGAATATAAAAAGCCAAAATGGAAAATTCAGTCCCTTGCCAATATAAAAAACTCCCTCTCCTACGCCATCCAGGGACCGATACAACGACTGGACAGAGGTTGGCGACGACGCTGGTCGAACTTGCTTCAGGCACATCGCACAGTACGGGATGCCAACTTGGGGCACCAAAATCGGGGACTGTTCACCCTGGAACACCAACACCCACCCCTGCCCCCACAAGGGTTACGTTCTCTGCTGCCCCAGCAACGACCCAGGTAAAAGTTCGGCACTGGTCTAGAATCCTATCGCATTTTTTCCCGGGGTTTATACTGTTAATATTATTTGGATTAGGCGTTAGGGTGCGAGTTAGGCTGCAGCCACGACCCAGATAAAATACTTATTTGATTTTTTCAATTTATTTTGAGCATACTAGAGACTTCGAAAATTTATCGCGTTCGTTTATGAATATTATTATCGTAAAAATGTAGTTTCAACCTGGGATGAATTTTTTAATTTGACTTTTATGGCGAATATTGATATTTTAATTTTTTTTTTAATTTGAAAAATATAGACCGGTCTTAAGACGGTGGTAAATTTTCTTTTTGAAAAAATTATACTTGAATAATATGTTTTTTAGCGGTAAAATTATCTGCCAGAAATTGACGGCTGACTAGCCTTTGGTAATAATTAAGAGTTGGATATTATTTACCTAAAAAGGGTAAAGAACTAATATTTACGCGTCGGTGGTAGTCAAATTAAAAAAACTGCGATACAGTAACTAGTCCAACTTTGATACCAGTCATTATAATCATATCTTCACTAAAACGGATAAACAAATCGTTACTATAACTTTAAGTCAAATATTCCCTTACTTTAAAACAAAATTGCGATAACTAGTCTGAAGTTCATCAGTAATCATACCAGTTACTTTGGGGTGGCATAAAAAGGGGTTATAGTGGTTTGGGGGTGTCTTGATGTTTATTGGGAATATTGTTAGAGATAGCTGATACTGCAAAACGAGTAAAGCTAAAAAGCACACGACTCTGTTTACGTGAAGGCGAATGAATATTATTATAATTAGTTAAGGACACGTCACTGCAGTGTGGCCTTTAATCAACACCTTTGTGTTTAGCGAGCAAGCCATCCCCCTACCCCTACAACATCTTCCATTTCATCTTGGATCCAAACCATCTGACTTGGCAAATAGCCAATAGCTTCTGTCATGCTCAAAAGCGGAGTCTTTGCTTGGCCAAGGAGATCTGTCCCCTGGTGGAACCCCTACTTACAGGGGTTCTTTTGGGTGACAACTGGACCCCAATTGGGTAAGGAACGGATGTTTGAGTTTAGAAGGAATATCACGAGTGCGTTTAAAGCAGTGATTATTTCGTTACCTTTTGTATACTGCTGATATCAATAGTTTTTAAAAGCAGCCGGTATTTTACATTTAACTATTCAAATCGTTTGTTTGAGACGTAGTAGAATATATCAAAGTCCATATAGAAGTAGGTAACATTTTTACCATCATATGCCATGTCTAAATAAAACCTTCAACTAATATGCTTTTAAGTCTATTTGAGACAATTTTGCAAATCTATTTTTTTTTTTAACTTTTTACGGCCTCCAAAAATTGATTGAAGTGCATGTCAAGTCACTTGTACAAAAACTTAAGCAAAATAGTTCAAACACAGTGGCTGAAACGCTCTTTGAATGAAGTCATTGAACACTGGGTTTCTATTTCCAGATTGGTTAAAAACACTGGTCCGATAGTTGGTCGCCCGATACACAAAACGCATTTATTTTTCCATCACACAGGGACTTAGAATTCACCAATATAAACAAAGAGCAACCAAACGTTTTTACCCACCAAAAAATGAATTTGCCATATTTACGTATGTCAATGCCAAGGCACTTGTATAAAAACCTAAGTGACGTCGTTTAATTACAGTGACTTAAACTTACTTAAACATAAGTCGTTACGACCCTCGAATACAATCAAGTAAACGCACTTTGACTCAAGTCATAACAACACTGGGTAAATATTCCTGGGTGATAACCTTGCATAATTTTGTTTTTAGGACAAAACTTAGCAATATCGGCTTACAATTTTGTTACGGTAATATATTTGCCTTACTTTTAGGAGGGAAATAAAAAAATTGCCTCAGCAGAGCGCATGAAAAATTTTCAGACATGCGCCACCAAGTTGCGTCATAACTTGACGTCTGCATTTAGTGAATCTTAGAAAATATGAAGTTATTGTTCCATGTCATGCACAAAAACAAACATGCATCTGAAATTTTGGTTTAAATACATTCAAGGCGATGGCGGGTGACTGGTGAAAATAGACATGGCCTGGTAATGAACAATTTTTTCCTGGGACGGCGAATCTGCAAAAATTGTTTTACCGGAACGCCGTTGCGAACTGCCTCGGCTTACCCTGACCCCCCCCCCCCCCCCCCCCCCCCCCCTTACATTGTGAAACATTAGGGTGTATCTTTATGGAATCCAAAACCATATGCGGCAGGTTTTAGCTGCGCTCTGATTTCATTTAGTTTATACTCTTACAGGAACTGACGATGCCACTTGGCGAAATATATATTTTCCTTCTCAACAAAACGTCTAATCCTGTTTTTACTCATGTTTACACAAAACGTCTTTTAATCACAGTGACTTAAACTAATTTTAACTTAAGTCGTTACGATACTTGCATAGAATCACGTAAATGTTATTTGACTTAAGTCATTAATACACTGGAAAATTATTCCTGGATTCCACAAGTTAAAAACCACTGGCAATAGTTAAGAGTTGGATCAAATGTCATTAATGTAATTAATTACAGATTTTAATGTAATTGTAAATTGTAATGTAATTGAGGCATTTCCATTCTGTGTGTTTCTAATTGTAACTGTAATTTGCAAAAATTTTGTCTCAATGCATTGATATTGAGATAATTGAAGTTTCAATGCCGTAAATTGTAAATGATGTATAGTTTTAATGTAATTGTAACGTAATTGAAACATTTAAGGGAGTAATTGTAATTAAACTGAATTAATGTAATTGTCCCAACTCTGATATAGTTTCACTTCGCCCTACACTCCAAACGCATTCATTTTTCTATCACACAGGGACGTGAACTCGCAAGAAATCAACGACTGGATGGAAATTGGCGACGACATAAATCGACAGGGGAAGAGGGTATGTTGGAAGCACGTGGAACACTACGGTGCCACAAGCTGGGGGGCCGGCGCCGCCGGTTCCTGCAGTACCTGGGAAGACTCGGACGGCGTGTGCAAGATCAAGCGTCACGTATTCTGCTGCTCTCCCAAACCAAACAACGGCTGCCAAATCTAATTTCGCGCCCGATCTGCATACATTCCTCTTCACCACATGAAGCAAACACATTTTATGCGAAATTTTTTCTTCTCAGTTTTAGGGTAAATTGTTCGCTTTTTTATTCAAGTCCGGCTTTCCAGTTTTTAACTTGAAAAGGTAATCTTTGATTGGATTTTCATTCAACTTGTAATTGCGGCGTTAAATTTGCAACTTCTTTGAAATTCTATTTGATTTTGCGAAAAATTGTTTAAGTTTTCGACCTGAAACGTTCCAACTTTCGTTGAATTCCAATTCAGTTAACCACAACCTGTATGCACCAATTTTAAACGAAATGTTTCAACCTTACGAATTTCGCGAGCCGCGGTGTCACTTATCATGCGTCAAACTGTAATCCATGCATGTCACGTCTATAACTGCTTCACAAAATAAAACACTGGCAAAATGTCTCGCACGAATGTTGCGCTATAAAGAGTAAAGTCTTAATGTAAAATATATTTGACAACAAGCAATATTTTATACGATGCATTTTTTTTTGTATTATCTCAGAAGCAGGGGCTGATCTAGGAATTTTGTTTGAGGTCCATAATAAGTTTTTTCCAGAGATCACGTCACAAAATTACGTCATAACTAGGGCGATTATTTTTTGACTTATCAAAAAAAGTCAAAATTTTGTCAAAATTTACACGTTAGGTCAAAATTTGTCAAAATTATTTCAAGTCAAAATCGAATAAAAATTCTCATAAATCGTTTAAAAAATTGAAAAAAACTCTAGTCAGCTTTTTGAACCTATCTTTCAGTTCAAATTTTATCACAAAACTTTATTTTAGGGATTTTTTCAACATTTAAACTGCATTATGTCTTCATTAGAGCAATATACGATATAGCAAGCTGGCAGAATTAAGCACCCAGGCATAATTTATCGCATTATAGGTTGAGCTCGAACTTCGTTGCATTCGACCGATTAGTCAGTAAAACATCTAAAACATGTTGTTGACGATGCCAAGACAGTAATGCAGTACTTCAAACAACAATATGTTGTTTAAATCAATGTTTTTCTAATAGGTCAAAATTTTGTCAAAA
This sequence comes from Ascidiella aspersa, assembly GCF_963924565.1. NCBI lineage: Eukaryota > Metazoa > Chordata > Ascidiacea > Phlebobranchia > Ascidiidae > Ascidiella > Ascidiella aspersa. Next base: position 19,460,451 of record NC_139454.1, read on the forward strand.
AAATATATTTTTAGGTCAAAATTTGTCAAAATAAAAATTTAAATTTTTGAGTAAAAAAATAATCGACCAATGCATAACATAACGATACAAAGTTACGTCATACCTTAGAAAGTTACATCAAAATGTGATGCTATAAAAAGTAAAGACTTAATGCAAGACAGTTCGTTTATTTTGTTAGTGGTAGATTGGGCAGGTACCATCAATACAAAAGCTACAACGATGTTGTAGATTCGAGCGCAGCGCAAAACGTTCTTATTTCATTTGAGTCGTCAAAACTTTTATTTCGAGCGTGCGATGGGACGCACTACGCCTTTTGGCTCAAGCGATTTTTTTAATGGGGCAAGACATCCTACAAACATAATTATATTCGCGCGATGCGGAATTTTTTTGCCTTTACTTAATTAAAATAGGCAAATGATATATTTCAGGGGGGATGGCCTCGTGCCCGCTTTGGATCCGCCCCTGTAGAAGTTACCTACTGAAATGGTAAATTAAAGCACCGCCAATGATTTGCTGCTAATTTGAAAAGACGTACAGGTTTTTAACTCAAGTGAAATTTCCCACTAATATTGGCATTTTTTTCAGTTATGTATGTCTATAAAATACAGCCAAAATACTACACATGGATTTAAGTGCAGGTACCACTATTCTTATAACCACTTTAAGTTTAGGATATTTCTGAAACCTTTAAACGACCTTAGGTAACGCCTTGATCTATTCAAGGCGCCGATAGAACCCTAGTATCAGATGATCAGCGATACCACAATTAGCATCGGGTATCGGCTCCGATCCGATATTATCGAACAACCATCCTTGGTTTTACAGATTATTAAAGAAAAACATCTCTTACCGTTTGCGTTGCGTTTAGCGATCTGATGAGGTTCGATTACGTCATTCATCGAGTGCAGTGACGTTACGTAGGCGAGTGGCGCCAGAATGAACATGAGGAGAAAACAGAGGGGAACGAAGCTGCGCGCGCAGAAAATCATGATTTTAACTTACACTTTTGGATTAAAAAAATACAATTAAGTTGGCCACCCAAAAGAGACCAGAGTCTGGCAACGGAAAAAATCCTGATAAAGATTTTACCTTGTTTTCTGTTAACTGACTGTCTTTTTAGAAATAATTTGTTTTGCTATAAACTTCATTTTGAAGGGTATGGTTATTTTTTTTTAGCTTGCGGCAAACTGAAAATTCGTAAATATTTCGCGGCATAATTTTAACAAAACAACAATATATCAGATTTACAACCTTCCTTAACACACGAAAAGCTATACGTAAATGTCTTAATATTATCCATTTTGTAATGAATAGTAGGCCTACGTATTCAAGTCTAAATTGCTTGCATGTACGCTTTGCAGTCCAATAACTTATTTTCCGAAATTACAAAAAGTTTCACACCACACTTAACAATCTATCAAGGCACACTAGGCCTCGTGCGTACATAGTTTGAGAATCACTGATCTAGACTACAGTGTTACGTAACGTGTATAGCCAACAGGTAGTTAGATGAATAAGGATATACATGTAGAAAAATGTACATGTATTTATAACTATTCTGTGTGACTGTTATTACACCTGTACTAATATTTACAATAAAATTATTCAGATTTTTTTTGCTACCTCTCTAAAATGTAGGTTAATGGAAATAAAACTACAGCTAAACAATGAAACGAAAGGCTATTCGAATCTTGTATTCCTGAACTGACGAAACATTACAACACAATTTGTTAGAAACTTAGAAAGATTGTTAAAAAAATAATGGGGGCATATTCACTTCCTTGTGAAAATTCACCAGTGTTTGTATTAACTTAACTCATTGACTTTATTTAAGCGCACTTAAGTCATTATTTTTAAAAGACTTGACTTGCCTAGAGATATTTGGATAACATTTTTTGACCATGACTCCACTTTAACAGGAGTGTTTGTTTTTTTTTGAATAATTTTTGGTAAATTTGCTTAGTTTTACACCAATTTCTGCATGTAGAAAGCTCGCTCTAATTTGCGCTTTTTGGTTGCCAGTTATGCTATCACGTATCGTAGTATCAATTAGGTTGACCAATTTTAGAATTTATTTGATGACGTGAGTTGGACTTGGCTTGGTATGGAAATGACTTGAACTGAGACTTGACTTGCTATTTTACGAAAAAAATTGACTTGGAATGAAATGAGTTTGTAAATAACTTGATTTGGACTAGAATCATTTCAACATGACTTACACTGAAACTCAAACCCCATAGCTTCATGGTTTGAGCTGAACAGTTGCACAAACATGTAACAGAATTGGGCTGACAGATCAGTTGTTATAAAATAAGAGCTCAACCTGAACAGTACCGTTGCAATATACGGCGCCCTAACCTGAATTCTAGGGCCAAACGAGCAAAGTGGCCATCCCAAAATCAACGTGACACATTCTATAGTTTAAAACTCACACCAAATCCTGCACAAAATTTCTAGCGCCTACTTGCGAACTGAAACTCTGAAACCGCGTTAAACGTGTAGTATTGGAAAACAGGTAAAACGAGAAGCAAGCCTCGGGCGTTTTGATCTAGTCGTCGATTGTTTAGAGCTGCGCTGATTGTGAATTGAAACAGCGCGATTAATACGTCACTCGATGCTGGTAGGGTCGCTTTTGTAAGGAAGCGCTTTTAACAATAGACGCGCGAACATGTCATGCAAGCAAACCGGTTGTTGTGCAGTAATCTGTGCTACACATACACCGAAAAGCGATCTGACGCAGTTTTAAAGGAATTAGTCAAGTGGGCTATTACACCTCGCCTAATCTTTTAATATGGGTTGGTACCTAACAGCGTTGTGTTGAAATTTTGGATAATTAAGTAGTCACAACACGTTACTACTTCCAAAAAAGTCCGCTCTGTACAGGTTGCTACTTTGCTAAACAAAAAAACTTTTAAATTTGTAAATCTGGAAAATGCCTGAAAATTATATCTCGACTTACAATATTTTTAACGTTAAATTAATTAAATTAGAAAACTAGTCGGAATATAAGCAATAAGTCCGATTATGAGCAATAACTAAAAACAACAAAACGTAACATATAGCAAGCAAAATGTTGGATGTGCAAAAATTAAGATAACCCAATTTAATAAAAAAATGCTTAATGAAAAGACTTGTCGTTAAAAACAGTAACTTAAGTGCACTTAAGACAAGTCATTGACTTAAGTGATTACAGCACTGAATCTACAGTTCTACACCTATGTTTTTAACGTTACAAGTAATATAGTCAACACGTACAATTCTTATACTGTATTGACACTTGAAATAACGCTTAACAAATATACCAACGCTTACATTATATGAATCGGAATAAGCAACGGAAAGATAAATGCGTTTCTACAACAAAAATAAGCGAAGTGTTTCTATAAAATTAGCTTTTTAGAACCATTTAAACGCTTGTTTACACATTTTCACTGACTTTGTGCGCAAATAATTAAACAGGGGTGGTAATTAACACGGGATTTTCAACTGATAAAAAGCGGGCTTAACAGTGTACGAACACTCGATGTCGCTGTGGGGTAAAGCAAAACTTTAAAGTGGGACAAACAGTGAGAGTTAGACCGATACAGAAATAAAGTAGAGGTTCTACTCTCCCTAAGTCGTCAGCTCAGGTATTTTCTGTAACTGAAAGAATGGAAAATACATGCAACATAAAGTAGAAGTTCTACTGTCCAAACTGTGTCTGCTCAGGCATTTTTTCTGACTGAAAAAAATTGACAAATACATGCAGCAGAAAGCAGCAGCGCTACTGTCCAAAATGTGTTTGGTCAGGCCCAAGGTCCCCGAACACTTTGCTAGGATCTCGGATCTTAATCAACTCGTCAGAGGTTACTTGCTCGCCGCACATCGGACATACCGACTCTGAGTCCAGGTACTTCTGCATTTCGCTCCATAACGCTGGAAAGTCGCACTTTGGACACGACGTCAGGTTGTCCCTCTGCAAATGGCGGCCCTGTGGGGGTATAGCGAGTTAAAAAAACAGATAATTTGCTAAACAAATGATAGAGATGTGGTCTGTTCCGACTCTTATAAAAATTAAAAACCGAAAGCAAAAATTCGGAATTTTGTAAGTGAAGGACAAGATAAAAGATCAATGAAACCATAAATAATATTCCTGTGGGTAGGCATGGGCGTAGCGTGAGGGGGGATGTATCTAAGAGTCTTGACACCCCCCTTCGAAATCTCAGTAAACAATGATCAAAAAACTAAAACCGTGATTGCTGTGATGCTACATCGGCACATTGCACCTTGCATTGCACTCATTGAAAACACGTCGGTGCTTATCGCCGCAACCGCCTAATCACCGCTCGTTATCTTTGTTTCATTTAGCAGTTCGCCTGTCACCGACTCAAGTTATCTCAAACACATAACAAAAATATATTTTATTGTTGAAACGAACAGACTTCTCAACGACGTAGAGAAAACAGACGTGTAAGCTACAACAATGTGTATTTTAAACAAAATTAATTTATTATTTCCTGTATAATATTATCCACGGAGCAGTTAATTTTCCGGTGTACGTTTATTAGCGTTAAGCCGGCTAATCGTACTTCGCCGCAGATCGCTTTATTGAACGTTTTTATTAGCCTCAATCTCGAAAAGGAGTGCTCGGCCGTCTTAGTTGTAACAGGCAGAATTATTGCACTCTTTATATTATCGGTTGTTCTTCGTTTTTGTCAGGGTTTATAAACTGTCCGAAGCGGCAACGTTTGTAATGTAATTAGGTCACGCGTCTAAATCTAATGCGAAAGCAAAGTGTCACGCAAAACGCCGTTTTTCGTCTTTTCTGTGGTAGACCGTAAACGCAGGATAGTATTTCTCTTTCCTCATTCGTTCAGGTTGGATTACCGAGTGCGTATTTGACAATTAATACCCCTAAGATAAACCTCCATTTCTTTTTTTCTTGCTAAAAACGTCAAGTTAGGCAGTTAATGGTCCTCGCTGTTCGCTGACTGCGCTAATATCCGATGTTGGTGTAACAACCGCAATTTTTTAACAGGAAGAGTTTCCTAAACGGTGAACTCTGGCTGTCTTGCGCGTTTCAAAGTCGCCATTTTTATGTTGTAATAGTTACAGCAAATTTGTTCTCTGTGAGCATATTCTAAGACAACGTCTTTAGTGTAAAATTGACGCAACTTGTTTTCCCTCAACCGCAGCTTGTATTTTTCTGACTTGGCACACAGCTCGGCGCAGGTACTGCACTTATCGTGGCATAATAACACCCGGGGAAAATGATCTTCGTTTAGTTTTGTAGGTGGCGAAAGGCGTGCTTGTAATTTAGTGTAGTCCCGTATATGAAACTTAGGACACTGCGCTGCTGATAGACGAATTATGATTCTTGCAAAAACATTCACACATATTTCATGGTCATTCACACATATTTTCACGTTTAGTTTTTCGCCTAAAGTTAGCGATTGCACACTAAGCGATTTCGCAGCTGGCGCCGGGCATGAGTGTCAACGACGCACGTGTTCGCTTTTGCTGGACGTTAATTGTCTCTGGTTAGTGTTTTATGACGTCATAGAATCACTGTCACTATTTTATGACGTTATTATTCATTAACGTCAGACGTAAAATAGTGGAATTCCCTAAGTTGAAATTTCGGGACGACCCCCTTTGAAATGGTCACACTACGCGCATAGGTGTAGGGGTATAACGAGTTAAAAAACAAATAATATTTTAAAACATCGGAAGAGAATAGGTCTGCCCGTCTCTAGTAAAAAGTAAAAAACAAGAGCGCAAAAATTGGAACTTTATAAGTGCAGTACAGCTAGCATTCCGGGTATGACCGGAGGTCGTGAGTTCGAAATTCACTGCAGGCTAGTTGTTTTTCTATCATGCCTTGCTTGCATCATTGATCGACAGGTTCGGTTAGTCTGCGATGGCTTTAGGTGTACAATGGTGTTTGGTTTGATTCTTTCCCATGCGAAAGGGAGTGCTTGTCAATAACATTAGAGCCGGAAATCAGTATTAAATTCTGCCGTTTATTTCGGTTAACTGAAACCGATATAATTTAAGGTTTAACCGCCGATGGTTGCGCCTAATTGTATAAACGCAAGTGTAAGTTTAGATAAAGGCCTGTGCTGACACATTCATAGTGACTGCTTTAAGACTAGGTATGTAGAACGGCGTTTTTTCGGGCGTATTCTATGCAGCATATTATTATATTGCATATAACAGTTCATGTTTTTAGTTAAGAACAAACACACGACAATGCTTTTTTATTTTGCTGCATTGTACTCACTACATGGGCAAAATATGAAGTTTTGGCCTCAACCAGATGTTTTATGCTTCATTTTTATGTTTTTTATGTAGTTATGCATGACAGTTTACACAGCTGCTTCAAATGGCTAAACAATATACTAGCATTCGTTATTCTAGATTGGTAATCTAATATTCCAGAATTCTACTTTGAACATCCCTAGTAATCAAGTTGGACTATATAGAGACAAAATGTATTGCATTCTCGGCAAGCTTTCGCACAACCGACAACTGTGCCCTATCTGGTACTTAAACCTGATGAAGCACGGTTGTGCGAAAGCTTGTCGAGAATGCAATACAACTCGTCTTTATATTATGCAGCCCGATTAGCTTATATTTGGAATTAAACAATCAAGGCCACTTACAAACGTCAACATTTTACAAAGCCAACAATAACAACAGTCGTTAGTGTTAACTGCAAACAGCCAACAAGGTAAACAAACTATACACTGATCTTAGGGCTTTTTTGCAATATGTCGGAAGTATAAGCGTTTGCCGTAACGTTCGTCCATATGAGATGAATACAGTCAATTGCTAGGTTATAATGAATGCATTTAATGAACGTACTGATTCTGCAGTAGTTAACATGGCAAGATTTATGGAGATCGGCCTAGACTGGAGCAAGATTTCTCCAAAATTACGAAGACATAGCTCATGTGATTAAATCTGAATTTATTCATGCCTATGTTTTGTTCACTTATGAAAAGTTCAGTGAAGAGAATTTGGTCGCCATAGTTTCGCTGTAATACTTACGCGTAGTACTTGGGTGGCCTCGAAAAAGTTTAAGGAACACTGAGTTAAACGATAGAATTAATGGTTCAAACTGGCAAATAGGCTACATTGCGTATAAAGGTAGATATTTCTTTGTGGCGATGGGCGCTGAGTAATGCATAATGCACATGTTTGGTACTTTTGGTATTGGAATACTGGCCCTTACACCACCCGAAGCCAAAATCATGTTATACTTTGAAAATGATATGAACGCACTGTTACGTGTTTATCAACACAGTAAACACCTAAATTTGTTAATTGTCACAAGCATATAATCTCAAAGTTCCACTATCATTAGGAGTTATTACGAATTGTTAAATAGGTTTTAGGACGGCGATAATTCTAAAGTGTTTTTGTATTTCGAAATTAATGTAGTTATTGTCTGTTCCTTTCTATCTTTTTCGCGTATTTTACCAAGGTTTTATTTCGGTCATTTAGAGCATACAATGTTAATGTACCCTGTGCGTGCGAGCGAAATTCGCTGCCAGAAGCGATGGTCACTCGGGCGAGATAATTGGGCGCCCAGTCCCGCGTACTGTTTACTTAGAAAATTCCTGCTGGCCTAGTCTGCAGGTCTTTAAACGACTGATGGACTTTTGTGTTTCTAACTTACCAACTTGGCCAGAAATAGAATTGTTAGCGTGATGACTTTGCTAAATTGTATTGCATTTTGTGCTATATATTTGAGAACGATTCGGTTCTAATATGCCAGTTTTGATTTGTGGTTATTGCAGTAACATGTTATGATTTGACAATAATATTGTAAGTAGATTTGTGTAATGCCGATATTAATGCTAACTCTTGTTTGTGATAGTTATTAACGCTCATCTTTTACACTTAACCCAATATATACTAAAGAGATACATTTGTGTTGTTTGATTATTCCTAAGGACAGAATAGAATTTATAATTACCCGGATAGGACTCACTCAGCGACTTTAGGTTTTGTTACTTATTAAACGAATATAGGATACTACCATAAGTTTCTCAACATAACTAAAAAGTCGCTACATTTAATTGGTGCCCCGAGTCTTTGGTTGTTTTGCAACTCAAATTGGAATTCGGGGAATATTGTGCAATTGAAGGTTGATGTTTTTGGAAAACTTTTGGATAAAAGTGCGAATATTTCGTGGTTGTTGTGTTTGTTAAAAATTGGTTGATTTTTGTTTTTGTTGATTTTTATCACTCTGTTTTTGCAAAGTCATGGAAAAGTCAAGTTCAATTTTGTCATCGCTAAATAAGTCTAGTGTGTCGAGCGATCATTTGCCAAGCGTTTCAATGCAGGAACAAAAAGTTCAAAGTTTGATTGCAGAATTCGAGCAAAGCAATCTCGTTGTTTGTTAAAAATGTTTTTGGACAGATTTTTGGAAATCATTGATAAGAACTAGAACGAAAGAAAAATTGTTCATATTGTTTTAAGTTTTTTGAGTTTTTGTAATAAAGCAGTGATTTTTGAGTTAAGATTGTTGTTTAAAATATAATTTGGAACATTTTTGCGTTGTTGCAGTTTGGAAATTTGAGTTTCAGAATAAGATATGATAGAAACAAACGATGACGGGAATTCCATCTGACGACAATAAGACAGGGATTGTCCTCTTAAGACTTAAATGTCTGATACTCGCGGGCGAGTTTGAAAACGTGACAAATTTAAGAGCGGTTGAAGCCCTCTAGATGTCTGACGAGCCGTCGTTTTTTTGAGAAGGGATAGATTTATGCCCCTTTAGAAATGAGGTCGTGGACAGGTGAAGGGTTAAGCCACCTGACGACTAGATTAATACATTAGGTCGTGGACAGGTGAAGGGTTAAGCAACCTGACGACTAGATAAAAAAAACGTGACAGCTGTAGATTTGTGAATTTTGTATAGTAGAGAAAATGCTCAAACAGGTTCTTTTGCATCCTGAAAGTTTTGACCTAAGGCCTGATCAACCTTTTGTAAAAGCGTAGGGAGCAAGCGAAACCTGGGCAATATAAAAATATAAACTGATATTAAAAAAAAAATATATATAAACTGTATAAATGTACGATAAATGGATCTTTGTTTCGGGCATGACGGAGTCGCTGACCCCGTGTGTCCATGATATAATCACTTGTTTTGTTTGACAGTTTTCGTCTATGAAGAAGGTTTTGTTTTCAGAATAGGGGTGGTTTCAAATTTCAGCACAGCAGCCTGTAATAAAATGTGACGGTCGTCGGTGCGTCAAGCTTTCATGCGTTAAAGATGAAAGCAAGAAAAATTCTAAGTGCGATGCTCGAATCTCACTTTCATTTGACTTGCGACAGCCTTATACAGGTCGCACGAGTTAAAGACTTCCTTTTCAGACATTTTTGTCATCTTTAAGTCAATTGCCAGAGGTGGACTAAAGTTCATCATCATAAGGGAAGTACAATGCTACAATAGACAACGTCAATTGGTCAAATTCCAGTTGGGTGAAAACAATAAACGGTGTCATCAAGACAGCAAATATTGCATGTGAACAAATAAAAATTCAACTATTTTTGATTCTAGAGAATGGTCAACATATGAATAAGCTTTACATGGTGATGTTAAAAGCTATCGATTGAAAATTATGAAGATAGATATATTTGCTAGCGGTGTTGATTTTAAAGGAATAAGGGATAAATAAACATTTACGCTGGGAATTTAATGTTTAAAGAACAGCTTGAAAACTTGTAATTTTAATCGTGTTTTGTTTTTTGCTTAATAGAAGTTCTGCTTAATGTTTAAATTATTAAATCTGTTGATATATTTCATTGGTAAAGGTAAAGAGTAACTTGTTTATGCAGAGTTATGTTAAAAATCATTGTGTTAATTCCACAATTAATATTTTCATGTTAAATGTTTTCTTAAATTTGCAAAAATTGTTTGTTTTTCAGAAGTATTCGTACACTTTGGAATAGTCCAGTGGACTACGCCGCGTCTAAACCACTGCAACCTGAACTAGTCGCTAAATTCACCAGGTTGCAGCTTCATTCATTTGCGGATATACTCACTGAGTATATAAAAACATCGGGACTTTGAGATTGCTTGGCAATAAACCCCCAAGGTTCGGTTGCAGTTGAGGTTGGCAGCTATACAGCTCAACCCTCAACCCTCAACGAACACAAGCCGTGAACGAATTCAAACACCAGTCGAGTGTACACTTCTACAGCAGCTGGTTCGAGACATTTTTGTCGCTTGAGGCCATCAGCGTTGGACGAACATAGCTTTGGCTCCCATTCGCTGAACAGGAGGCCATTCGTCATTTCAATTAAAGAAGTTGATCTCGTGTACAGTCGGAAACGCTGCAGGAATCTTTCGAAAAACCTACTCACGGTTTTCTCCAAATATGGAGCACGGGCTGCGACCATCGTCATGCTTTTTGTGCAACTACGGTGCACCAAGACATTTTCGTCCAAGAGACAATATCACATATTACGCGACATGTCAATATACATTTTCGGCGAAGGTCATTTTTGGATGGCAATAGTGTTACGTGTTTATCAACACAGTAAACACCTAAATTTGTTAATTGTCACAAGCATATAATCTCAAAGTTCCACTATCATTAGGAGTTATTACGAATTGTTAAATAGGTTTTAGGACGGCGATAATTCTAAAGTGTTTTTGTATTTCGAAATTAATGTAGTTATTGTCTGTTCCTTTCTATCTTTTTCGCGTATTTTACCAAGGTTTTATTTCGGTCATTTAGAGCATACAATGTTAATGTACCCTGTGCGTGCGAGCGAAATTCGCTGCCAGAAGCGATGGTCACTCGGGCGAGATAATTGGGCGCCCAGTCCCGCGTACTGTTTACTTAGAAAATTCCTGCTGGCCTAGTCTGCAGGTCTTTAAACGACTGATGGACTTTTTTGTTTCTAACTTACCAACTTGGCCAGAAATAGAATTGTTAGCGTGATGACTTTGCTAAATTGTATTGCATTTTGTGCTATATATTTGAGAACGATTCGGTTCTAATATGCCAGTTTTGATTTGTGGTTATTGCAGTAACATGTTATGATTTGACAATAATATTGTAAGTAGATTTGTGTAATGCCGATATTAATGCTAACTCTTGTTTGTGATAGTTATTAACGCTCATCTTTTACACTTAACCCAATATATACTAAAGAGATACATTTGTGTTGTTTGATTATTCCTAAGGACAGAATAGAATTTATAATTACCCGGATAGGACTCACTCAGCGACTTTAGGTTTTGTTACTTATTAAACGAATATAGGATACTACCATAAGTTTCTCAACATAACTAAAAAGTCGCTACATTTAATTGGTGCCCCGAGTCTTTGGTTGTTTTGCAACTCAAATTGGAATTCGGGGAATATTGTGCAATTGAAGGTTGATGTTTTTGGAAAACTTTTGGATAAAAGTGCGAATATTTCGTGGTTGTTGTGTTTGTTAAAAATTGGTTGATTTTTGTTTTTGTTGATTTTTATCACTCTGTTTTTGCAAAGTCATGGAAAAGTCAAGTTCAATTTTGTCATCGCTAAATAAGTCTAGTGTGTCGAGCGATCATTTGCCAAGCGTTTCAATGCAGGAACAAAAAGTTCAAAGTTTGATTGCAGAATTCGAGCAAAGCAATCTCGTTGTTTGTTAAAAATGTTTTTGGACAGATTTTTGGAAATCATTGATAAGAACTAGAACGAAAGAAAAATTGTTCATATTGTTTTAAGTTTTTTGAGTTTTTGTAATAAAGCAGTGATTTTTGAGTTAAGATTGTTGTTTAAAATATAATTTGGAACATTTTTGCGTTGTTGCAGTTTGGAAATTTGAGTTTCAGAATAAGATATGATAGAAACAAACGATGACGGGAATTCCATCTGACGACAATAAGACAGGGATTGTCCTCTTAAGACTTAAATGTCTGATACTCGCGGGCGAGTTTGAAAACGTGACAAATTTAAGAGCGGTTGAAGCCCTCTAGATGTCTGACGAGCCGTCGTTTTTTTGAGAAGGGATAGATTTATGCCCCTTTAGAAATGAGGTCGTGGACAGGTGAAGGGTTAAGCCACCTGACGACTAGATTAATACATTAGGTCGTGGACAGGTGAAGGGTTAAGCAACCTGACGACTAGATAAAAAAAACGTGACAGCTGTAGATTTGTGAATTTTGTATAGTAGAGAAAATGCTCAAACAGGTTCTTTTGCATCCTGAAAGTTTTGACCTAAGGCCTGATCAACCTTTTGTAAAAGCGTAGGGAGCAAGCGAAACCTGGGCAATATAAAAATATAAACTGATATTAAAAAAAAAATATATATAAACTGTATAAATGTACGATAAATGGATCTTTGTTTCGGGCATGACGGAGTCGCTGACCCCGTGTGTCCATGATATAATCACTTGTTTTGTTTGACAGTTTTCGTCTATGAAGAAGGTTTTGTTTTCAGAATAGGGGTGGTTTCAAATTTCAGCACAGCAGCCTGTAATAAAATGTGACGGTCGTCGGTGCGTCAAGCTTTCATGCGTTAAAGATGAAAGCAAGAAAAATTCTAAGTGCGATGCTCGAATCTCACTTTCATTTGACTTGCGACAGCCTTATACAGGTCGCACGAGTTAAAGACTTCCTTTTCAGACATTTTTGTCATCTTTAAGTCAATTGCCAGAGGTGGACTAAAGTTCATCATCATAAGGGAAGTACAATGCTACAATAGACAACGTCAATTGGTCAAATTCCAGTTGGGTGAAAACAATAAACGGTGTCATCAAGACAGCAAATATTGCATGTGAACAAATAAAAATTCAACTATTTTTGATTCTAGAGAATGGTCAACATATGAATAAGCTTTACATGGTGATGTTAAAAGCTATCGATTGAAAATTATGAAGATAGATATATTTGCTAGCGGTGTTGATTTTAAAGGAATAAGGGATAAATAAACATTTACGCTGGGAATTTAATGTTTAAAGAACAGCTTGAAAACTTGTAATTTTAATCGTGTTTTGTTTTTTGCTTAATAGAAGTTCTGCTTAATGTTTAAATTATTAAATCTGTTGATATATTTCATTGGTAAAGGTAAAGAGTAACTTGTTTATGCAGAGTTATGTTAAAAATCATTGTGTTAATTCCACAATTAATATTTTCATGTTAAATGTTTTCTTAAATTTGCAAAAATTGTTTGTTTTTCAGAAGTATTCGTACACTTTGGAATAGTCCAGTGGACTACGCCGCGTCTAAACCACTGCAACCTGAACTAGTCGCTAAATTCACCAGGTTGCAGCTTCATTCATTTGCGGATATACTCACTGAGTATATAAAAACATCGGGACTTTGAGATTGCTTGGCAATAAACCCCCAAGGTTCGGTTGCAGTTGAGGTTGGCAGCTATACAGCTCAACCCTCAACCCTCAACGAACACAAGCCGTGAACGAATTCAAACACCAGTCGAGTGTACACTTCTACAGCAGCTGGTTCGAGACATTTTTGTCGCTTGAGGCCATCAGCGTTGGACGAACATAGCTTTGGCTCCCATTCGCTGAACAGGAGGCCATTCGTCATTTCAATTAAAGAAGTTGATCTCGTGTACAGTCGGAAACGCTGCAGGAATCTTTCGAAAAACCTACTCACGGTTTTCTCCAAATATGGAGCACCGGCTGCGACCATCGTCATGCTTTTTGTGCAACTACGGTGCACCAAGACATTTTCGTCCAAGAGACAATATCACATATTACGCGACATGTCAATATACATTTTCGGCGAAGGTCATTTTTAGATGGCAATAGTGTTACGTGTTTATCAACACAGTAAACACCTAAATTTGTTAATTGTCACAAGCATATAATCTCAAAGTTCCACTATCATTAGGAGTTATTACGAATTGTTAAATAGGTTTTAGGACGGCGATAATTCTAAAGTGTTTTTGTATTTCGAAATTAATGTAGTTATTGTCTGTTCCTTTCTATCTTTTTCGCGTATTTTACCAAGGTTTTATTTCGGTCATTTAGAGCATACAATGTTAATGTACCCTGTGCGTGCGAGCGAAATTCGCTGCCAGAAGCGATGGTCACTTGGGCGAGATAAGTGGGCGCCCAGTCCCGCGTACTGTTTACTTAGAAAATTCCTGCTGGCCTAGTCTGCAGGTCTTTGAACGACTGATGGACTTTTGTGTTTCTAACTTACCAACTTGGCCAGAAATAGAATTGTTAGCGTGATGACTTTGCTAAATTGTATTGCATTTTGTGCTATATATTTGAGAACGATTCGGTTCTAATATGCCAGTTTTGATTCGTGGTTATTGCAGTAACATGTTATGATTTGACAATAATATTGTAAGTAGATTTGTGTAATGCCGATATTAATGCTAACTCTTGTTTGTGATAGTTATTAACGCTCATATTTTACACTTAACCCAATATATACTAAAGAGATACATTTGTGTTGTTTGATTATTCCTAAGGACAGAATAGAATTTATAATTACCCGGATAGGACTCACTCAGCGACTTTAGGTTTTGTTACTTATCAAACGAATATAGGATACTACCATAAGTTTCTCAACATAACTAAAAAGTCGCTACACGCACTTTGGGTTTTATCGCGAGGATTAAGTTAGAAACGAGTAGCGAAAAAGTGAGTGATTACGCTAGATTTGAAATATTCTTGTTTTTTAATTTAGTTAATTTTTAAGTACACACATCGGTAATGTAGCTTCAATATGAATTACAAAGTCAATAGGTGAAGTAAATCGACATTATCTTCAGTAAGACGTCAATACGTACTTGCATCCATCATCAGTTATAATTTTAATGGGGCGTCCTGAGCGCAATCTACACAACAAATCACTATATGAAGTTATTTTATTGAGTATCCAAATTAAAGGTTCGTATTTCTTTTCACGTCTCAGCAAAGTTACCTCTATTGGTCTGCTAATAAGCGAGTAGAAAACCTTTACCGCATTAAGTCGTATACTATCATCTACCAGTGGATCAGAAGCTATCTACTGCTCGGTTTAAAGGCGGAAGAAGTAAGAATGCAACTAGGCTGAACATCTAAAACAGTCGGATCGGTGAAACTTTCAAGTATGTTTTCAGACTTATTTTTAATAGTTTAACGTTTTATTTATATGTCAATGTCTTGGAAGTTGACTTGCTCGAATTTTGACTTGACTCGGACGAAGCTTTGAAATGACTTAAGGCCGAGTTTAAACTTTTGAAAAAGGTAAACTTGTCTGATTAAGAGCAATAAACTAATATACAAAATAACAAACACGTAACATATAGCAAGTAAATTGTTCTACATGTAAAAAATGAGATAAAAATAACCCAGTTTTATAAAAATAATTGCTTAATGGAAACATCTCAAATGCAAGTATTTTTTTAAAAGACGTAAGTCAAATCAAGCCATTTTACCTAAAAGACTAGAGTCCAGTCAAGCCATTTAAAAATAGTGACCTAAGTACGCTAAAGTCAAGTCACAGTCACTGATCAGTCAGCGACAGACTTTAATGATTAAGGTCAGCGAAAAGTCAAGAGTTGAACAAAACCTTTATCTCAGACGAAATCCGCGTAAAACAAAGCACAGTTGCGGGCATAAAAGTCCAGCTTTATGGTGACAAACGAATCGCTTAGAGAAAGGGGGGTCTGGCTATACTGACGATTTCTAAGATGTATGGCCGTTGCTCTGCGTGACGTGTTTGTTTAAAGAAGATATTTATAGTTGGAAGATAGATCAAACCTAAATGCGATAACGATATATTAAAAATATCAAAGGACATACAGATACAGTATTATCAGGTATCATTTTAAACGTTTCGAATAACTCCTTGTTTTGCTTTCGACATATTATCGTAGGGTAAGCAATTGAAGTTGTATAATGTATAGACGAAAATAAACATCATGATGTTAGATTGACTAATCTACGTTCTCAAAATGGTGAGAACATAACAAAGTTTTTTTCTAGTAATATATAAACCTGAAACTAAAAAGAGTCGGAGAATTAAAATGTGAACTATAGGGATATTGGGTGCTTGGTAATTTATTCCGATACCGATACTCGATACTTTTGACGAAGTATCGCGATCCGATCTGATTCCAAATGACGTCATTACTAAGTTAAAACAATCAAAAACGTTTAAAAACATTTTCAAGGTTTTTAGGCAAAAATTGCTTTAGAGTGAACAAGTTTATTCGTCCCAGTGAGAAACCGATTTTTTTGATAAAATTTCACTCAAGTTAGGCGTCGCTACGAATAAATTGATATGTGCTGGTTAGGGGCTTTCTCAGGCTATTTACATTTTCTTTTGTGCGAGAAAGCTTATTCATGTTTCACTTTAAAAAAAAAATATTTTCCAAGAAAATTAACGTTCAAGTCAGTTAAACATTGGATCCCATTACATGGCTGTAATGCGCAAATTAATATGGTTTAAGGTCGTGAACCCCCCTAGTATCGGACGAGTACCGATACTACCACTTGGCACCGGGTATCGGGCCCGATCCGATATTATCGGACGTGTAGAGTTACCACCCACCGTTGCGATGCAGTAGGGCACCTCGTTCCTGCATTGATGGCACATCAACTTCGTGTCTGTGAGGTCACAAGCGCAGTACGGACAAGGGGAAGTACCCTCTTCATCTTCGTCGGGATTATTTCCGGTTTTTCTTCGTGAAAAAAATATAGGAGTAATGGAATGTGGAAATGAAATTTAGGTATTTTATCTTTATGGGGCGTCGTGGTACATGAATTTAAGGATTTTGTTGTTGTTTCTTTACTTTAAAAGATTTATTCCGTTTTCAAAGATGATTTGTCGTTTTTTGGGTGTTTGAAGAAGATGTTACTCTTTTTTGTGGAGTTTAAAAACTTTTTTTTTGTTAATTCGTTTCGTTTTTTCGGAAGAGAATATTTTTGGGGTTTAAAAACCCAGTTCTTTAGGAAATTAAAGCTTATCTTTTCACTTGGTACCATTTTTTTGTTTGTTATCACATTTTCCTTTTAAATATTATGACATTATTGCAACTAGGAAGTAAAAACATATGATTTGCTAATTTGAAAATTGATGAGTTCATTTCTAGTTTTGAGAAATAAAAAGACATGGCGCCGTCTTGCTTTTATTTGGCAAATAAGCATTTACGTAGAGATTTAAAAGATAAGCTGTTGTATTTCAAAAAGAAAAAAGGACAAACAAGTATTTTAGAGTTGCATAAATACTCACAGGGCTGGCAACCGCCTTGGCACTTTTTTACGGAAAACATTTTCAAATTATCCCATTCTTTGTTTTAAATATTACCACGTTATTGTAATTACGGAGTACAAAATGTATGTTCGTCCCATTTATTTTCTGGTGAATTTGTTTTTGAAGAGTTAAGATCTTAAAACTCACCTAGCGATATGCTCTATCATTTTCTTATTATGCGCCGTTGTACATGAATTTAATGGTTTGGTTGTTGTTTCTTTACTTTTTTAAAGGATTTTATAACTTTTTAAAAGACAATTCGTCGTTTTTTGGGTGTCAATTTTATGGATTGAAACTTTTTTTTTATTTTATTTCGTTTTTTTAGAATTTAATTTTTGGACTTTAAAATTTTTATTTTTTAGATTTGAGCTTAACTCTTTTTGACTTGGTACTAAATTTTTGGTTGTGATTCCATTTTTGCCTAAATTTAAGTTATTGCAACTCTGAACTAAAACATATGTGTCCCATTTAATTTCTGGTGAATTTTTTAAGAGTTAAGAATGTTCGTCCCATTTAATTTCAGTTGAATTCTTTTTTAAGAGTTAAATTCTTAGACTCACCTTACGATATGCTCGATTCTTTTCTTGTAACTCGGGTCAATCTTGTTCCTGTACTCAGGTCGCATGAGTAGCGCCGAGTACTCGTACCCAGATCGCTTTAGGTTGGCTCGGTTGCACTCGATCACTGTTGTGGTAAGGATGGGTACGATGTCTGCGAGTAACACGGGCGAGTTAGAAGCGAGTAGAGAAAAAACGAGTAGTTGAGCTACATTCGCATTTCAAAAAAAATTTTTTTTTTTTTTTTTATGATGAAAAAAATCGTTATTTTAATTTTTTTTTTTTTTTGAGTACATTTTTTATGTTAAATACTTTTTTCAGCATAGACACGAATCTATAACGTAGCTTCAATGTGAATCCAAAAGCCAAATAGATTAAGTGATTTGAAATACTCCTAAGTGAGACGGGCGAGCTAGAAATGAGTAGAGAAAAAAACGAGTAGTACCGCTCCATGGTGCCGATCCGATACCAAATTAACTTCGATCCAACGGAGAATTTTCTACTTTAAAGACAAATTTCCAAGGAAGTATTACATTTAAAAACGAGTTTTAATATTAAATAGTCTTCCTAGCACAAAAGCTAATTACGGAATAATACCCTGAAATCGTTTCCATTGCACTTCGCACAATTGAAAATTTAAAAGTAAGACCGAATTTTAGACACCTCCTTTATAGGTGTTTGTCATTTTGTGCTGTTTAATTTAGAGGTGTTTGGCAGTTTGTTACGTTAAAAATGGACCTGTGTACCATGTGTAACCATGTATAAAAACGCGAGTTTCTGCCGTTATGTTTTTAGCACTTCAATCTACCAAACGGAAAAATAGTCACTTTGACGCGAAACAGCAAGACAAGTAAAAGCAGGGGGTTAGAACTTTTGCAGTCTGACCTATTGAAATCGAAAACGCTAACAAGGAAATAAATGAGAGAAAATAAAAAAAAGGGAAGAGTAAAAGAGAGATAAATAAAATAGCGCAAGAGAATAAAAGAAGGGAATAAGAAAAAGCCAAGAGTAGGAGGGAAAATAGAGAGAGAATCGTACATTTTCCGGTGAGTGATTGTCCAGCTGAACGAACAAACAACTTGGGACTACAGGGAATGGGGGGTATAAACGTCAGCCGGCTTTCCATCAGAGAAACGCCAGCCAAACCCCAGCGACCTTCGCCGCTCGCAACCGGCCGTCATTAACTTGAGATCGAGCGAGAAACAACGGCGTTACGGAGCTTTTGGTGGTCTTTTCCAGGCGTCGGATTGAGGTCGATCAGTCATCGGGATAAAGCGGCCTCGTTTTTATCGCGCAATTTCAGCAAGGGTTTATTTCCAAGCGTCGTCATCGATTTCGCCAACTCGCCCAACTATGCGTATATTTTCGGTTTATGTTGATCTTAATCGACTGAACAAACGCTATCGAGTGACACTGTTAGGATGTAGTTCAACAAAACCAGTGGTTCTTAACCTTTCCTTGCTGCACTGCTTTTAAATCACCAACCAATTATCGCGCCCCTTTTAGAATTGCTTAAATAACAAAATCATGGCAATTTGGTTGTAATACAAGCAACTGATAACACAGTAAGGCAATACCAAAATGTGAGTTAGTTTTACATTTAGCTGAGCCAATAAACAATTTGCAGTAATACATTTTCTGTGTCTGATTCAGCATCCGCGCACCCCCTTGGAACAGTTCTCGCACCCCTGGTTAAGAAACCCTGAACTAAACGGTACAAAACGTGAGTTTTCAGCAGCGTGTCATGGTTTCTCTTAAACAGAATTTACCAAACTACGGCCTTTGGGGTTATTTACACCCTCGGCATATTGCTCTAATAAAGATGAAATCAATTAAAATTTTGAGACATTAAAATAATTTCTACTTTAACCTGATGAAGCAGGGTCATGCAAAAGCTTGTCGAGAATTTAATACAATTTGTCTTTATATAGTTCCACCTGATTACTCTAACAAAAATGTTTGTAGGTACAATTCCTAAATAAATATTAACAAAAATGAAACCCAGCGAAAACTCTATAAAGCTCACGAAATATTTTGTAAATAATCTGTTATGTTTTTTTCGTATAAAAATAATACCGTCCCGTCATTTTCGATTCGACAGTTATCGGGCCTTTATAACAAAAAAATTGGTGCCCCTGATCTCCAAAAGCACAAAAAAATGCGTTGATGTGGTTTCAATTAGATACACTTTCAATTGAAAAGGATACCTGACGCATAAATAGGTTAGGATTAGCCTATGATCAACCCCTTAAATGCGCCCCTGGCCATCTGTATAATACCTAAGCATATTATTATATTGGACCGCACACTAAGAAGTTTTAATTGATGTTGTGGAGTTTGACTTTTGAACATTAGACGATTTTGAAAATAACTTTTGTTGACAATAGAGTTTTTGACCGTAGTAATTTGTGTAGAAAAAGTAAACTGCGAAGTTCTGGCCTAATAATCTGCTAAAAAGAATACGACAAAATGATGTATATTCAGCTGTATATCAAGTGGCATCATCGGTTGCGGATTTCAAATCAAGAAGTCCCATAATTATATAAAAGTAGTCAAACAATTTCGTCTTAAATGAACGAGTTATTTTTTACTAAATTTTATTTTATTTTATTTTACCTAAAACGTGGCGGTTGCAGCATTTCACGTGGGCCATTTGTTTAGTTTGGATTTCCAAGCGTTTGTACGGACCAATTAAAAACTAGTTTAACCCAGTAACGAACGTCGACGGACGAAGTGGCCGCAACAAATTAGACTGGCACTCTTTCGAAGGCCTTATTTAAAATGTTTTAGGTTTTGGAAAGAAAAATTGGAAGAAACGGCGTAAACTTTTATGTTGCAAAGAGAGCGTCTTCGCTTTCCAACCCTGTATGAGATTTGATATTCTTGTTGTCTTACCACAACCTCCAACCAGTATGCTCCAATTTTTTTGCTTTATAGTATAAAATGGTGTTCAACAACGATTGTTTGTATAGGAGCACTTGATTTTGTACATCAGCAGAAATAACCAACAAAAGACAGAATATGCCCAAAAAACTTAAAAAAATGTTTAGTGGACATAAAAACTGAGTAAAATTGGAAAGTGTGGGCGGTGTTTCACGGTGTTGTATATAAGGTCTACAGGCTTGTTTTTTAAGTACAAAATATAAGTGAAAAAAAAATATTTCGCCGGAAAAGGAATCGTCAGTTTATATATTATCTTTTCAGATATACTGACGATGCCTTTGTCGGCGAAAGATAAATATTCGTCGGCAAAAAATATAAATACATCTTTTAACATCGGTAAAAAGCAATGGACCTGAATTATTAGCTTTGCTAGAATATTATTTGTGGTAACCAGGATGGTAGTTTGATGCAGTAATCGTTAGTCAGTACTATCTCAGCAATGTACAGTAGTTATCGATGGTGATTCAATGGCCTAGTTAAATGGAATACTTAAAATTGATTGCCAGTCACCAAAATCAACTGTCTGCAAAGTGCAAACTCAAGTGGAGTTTACTTTTGGGGGTTTTCTTAAAGGCGTGGTCGAAAACCTTGGCGTTTTTAACATGTTTGCTCACGGTGGTTGAACTTGACTGAATTAGCGTCCATAAAAAAACAGTCGTCCAGCTATACCAGCCGTTCTATTCCGGCAAGCGCATAGCAAACAAAAAGCGGAGTCCGGCGTGGACGCGACGATGAGAATCAACATGCATCTAATGAGGCCCGCAAATCGATGCCGGGAAACTTTAATAATGCACCCGGGCTTTGTCACTTGCCAATTAGCATCGATTTCAGCGCCTCTGTGACAATCGCCAGTGGCAGGTGCCAGAGCTTGATTGGGTCCCGGGACTCGCGAAAAGGGATTTGCTTTTTTCGTCGGACGCTCGTGTTTTGCGAGGTCCGCTTTTTTTGTGTGTTCGGACGAGCGCCTTGGTAAACAGAGCGGCAATACACGAAGGCGCATTTCCGCGATGTAGCTGTTTGGGTTTGCAAAGTTTGGTCGTTAGTTAGCAGGGGAAGTCTAGCAAGGATTACCATTCCGTGCTTATTTCTAAGGAACGTGCATATGTTTGAGTTGAGTACTTTGTTTGTCTCCGTTTTATTTCCAACAAAGCTTTTCAACTACTTATCTTAAGGCTAAGCATAAATAATTCGATAATAACGTAATATTTAAAACTTGGCGATTCGAAATTTCAATCAAAAATTTTGCATCCGAAAGGCTTCATATTTTAACTATAGGAATTAAATTAATTCGTAATCCACAATTTTCAGAAGCTGTATTCTGTGTGCAGTGCCAGATTAACTAAAAGTGCGGTTGCTGTAGCAGATTGTTTTGACGTACATATGATGACTGGGAAGTAATTGAATATTTATAGATTTGATCTACATTCTACAACAAACAAACATATAATGTGATGTTTTGTTTGAATGGAGAAATATTAAAGTTCGACAATAGTATTTAAAGGTCTTTTTGACGCATTTCATCTCTACAAATTTGGCAATTTTTCAAGATGAGTTTAGTGACATAAGAACGTCATTTTCAATATTCAAGAGAGTTAAATAGTGTAGCCGCTCTTTCCCCATTCTGTTTCGCAGATAGTTTTTAATCAACTTTAATTTTGAAAATGATCTCTCTCCCGTACAATTATTTACCATCATAAGATCATAAATAGATACATGCGTAATGCCATTCCAGTTTGAAAGCCAAAAAATACTTACCAACTATTTTCGAAATTTTTTGGCAAAAAAAATGTTTTGCTCACGAAGCGCGGGGCCCGTAGCAGCTGCTACATCTGCTATTATGGCAATCCGGCCCTGTCTGTGTGGTTTCCTAGTGCAAATTAATTGCTGTCATTTTTTCGCTTAGATCGCTGCACAAGTTCGAAGTGCACTTGGTGTTATGATATCTGCTTTGAGGTTTGTTGAACGAAAGTAACTTCTATGAGAAACGTTTTAATACAAGCATCAAAAGAAGTAGTGCCGGCGAAAATTTTGCAGACGGCTATAATTAAAAAAGCCACAGTTTTAAGGTACCTTAGATTTACGCAACGTAGCATTTAGTGATTACTTACAGAAAGTATTTCATTGCTTGCTGATTGAAAAATTAAGTTTGTTTAATTCGTATTTGCTACGCAGTGGCGTTTGACGCGACGTTATAGCTAATTGCGCTTCACACGGCGCTACATTATGTACACGGAAAGTGAGCTGTGAACTCGTCGTTTAGGATTGGTGGTAGTTAATGTATAGCGGAGGCTAACAACACACCTCCCCCTCTAGAGCAAACACGTACCTACATGACTATAACCCAGCCAGAGATGCAAAAAAAAACATCGGTCTTTTTTAACCCAACTTGCAATGTAATTTTTTTACATTACTTATTTGGTGTTTTTTTTGCATTTTGGCGATTTCGAAATCACATCTATAAGTGTCAGAGAAAGAGAACTGGGACGTTATTTTGCAGTTAATCACGAGTGATAAGATTGGGGAAAAACATTTTATAAAGTATAACACAGCCAGAAAGCATAACTTCTAAATTGAACGTTGTTTTTTTCTGATTTAACATCAAAATGAACCCTGTCATTATTGAAAATAGCTAATGAGTTATTAACAGAGAGGTATTGTTATTAACATTGTGCCTGATACCAACAGCTTTGATAACTAACCTAATAAGTTGTATAGGAACGTTAACACAATGCAACCTATCCTATGTATAGATTAGAGTAAGCCTTATGACGTCGATAAAGCCCATTGTATTATTGGAACATTCGCACAATAAACATCTGTTAGGTTTTAAAACTACTTAAAAATCCTCTTCATTACTATTCAGAATTTTATCCCTACGCTCAAATCTAGTTTTGTGGCTGCTACTCGAAAAACAAAAGCATGGTGGAATTCGACAAGTTACTGGAAGACTTGAACAAGCTGAGTTTCAAGCAATGGAAGCAACTTGCCCTGCTTATGATACCGGCGGTTCTTGTGGCCTCCCAGATGGGCGCCATGGTCTATTTGGGAGCCAATGTCGAGCACAGGTGCGCCTTTCCTATGGAAGAAGACTTGACGCAGGTATACGTGGGTGTTTTTCACGTTTAAAGGGCTGGTTGGCGGTACACGGGCTGACTGTAGATTTCAGGCAAAAATGAAACAAAAATATTTCCTTGCGTAACGCAAGGCTCAAATATGATGTGTTTTACCTTGACGTATAACAAAATTTCATAAAAATATGACCGTTTCGGTCCCCCAAAACACCTTAAAAAAACACTGGCCTGTATCTATCATGAAAAACCCTTGGAGAAACCCCTCTCTCTTTCTCTCTATTTTTTTGTATTTTGGTAACGTGCGTTTTTACCTTCCACGAATATAATAAATTATATACCAAGGTGTTTTCTAAAGAAGCCAAGTTAGTATGTGTCATTCGTAACTGAATAAATGATTCAGGCAAAACCTATAAGCAATCCCATCAGCTAATCCAAAAATGTAAAATTCCAAATTAATTTTACATAAATGCATGTTCTTGAGTTTTAAAACGTGAGTTTTAAAAGAAATGATTGAAGCACAGATGATTAAGGTGCTTGCGTTTTATACGATGCAAAATAGATTGTTCCGATGGCATAACTGTTTTAGTGCAAGCCTAACACGGAAAATCAACTAGCACTGTATTCGAAAAATGCCCTTTTTACCAAAAATGCACGTCGTATTGACGTCAACACGTTGTAACCTCGCTAAATTTAAATTAGGTATGACGAGATGATTTTGTGTCAATATTTGTCCTTACAAAGTGCTTAGCTTATCGAGTTTAAACCAGCTTGGTCTGTTTTTTACGGCGACATATTGTTAGAAAATAAATGAAGGCATTAGTCACGTATTAGCAGAAGCAAGAAAAAAGGCTGCAGCCGGTTATCGCGTTATCGCTTTCTCACGTTATTCGCGCCTTGTTACCCTTTTTCGCCTCGTTTTGTTTTTTCGTCGTTTTACTCACTGTATATAATATACCTTTCTGCAAGGTTACAAGTTCATTTGCTCTGAAGAAGATTGCCTGAATAGGTAATCGAAACGTGGGAACAGAATATTTGTAAGAAGAACCCTCTTCAAAAGAGGATTAAATTATAAAAGTTCCGAGCAAATCTCAATATAATGGCTGGAGGTTGTTGTTAGGTGTATAAAGATCAAAGCTCATACAGACAAAAGTAGGGTGCATTTTGTTAACGTTCCAAATAATTCTTTATCCTTTTAATATTGAAATGTATGAAGAACTACCCAAAACGTTCACAAAATTGCTTTCCTATTGTACGGGCTTTGATATACATTCTACATCAAATAACAGCATTGTGCCCCACGATGATTTTTCGGTACACTTAATAATTAAAGTAATGTCTCAATAAACGCAGCATGATTCTCACAGCCGGTCTGAATTCTAACACATTAAGATAAAATAGTGCAACCAAGCCGCCTTGTCAATATCATACATCGCAAAATTGCAAGACTACACACAAAAATGATCTGACAATATTCTTTCAAACCAGCCCCCTAGTCGCGTCGGAATATTTGCTCACCAAACAGTAATTCATCATAATATTTGATTTACAAATAACGTGACTTTATAGCTGCTTGTTTCTGTGCGGCACACTAAAAACCGAGAACTTTGCGATGCACTTACGCGGAGTTAAGTGTGTTTTTTGCTGCCATTCTACTGCGAGCACCAAGATTTTGCAAAACAATCCTGAGAATAATATAGCTTTTTGCAAATAAACAAATGATTTTCAAAGAAAATACATTTTATATGAACAACATTAAAGATCAAAATTACATTTGCCAGAAGAGCTCTACAAACCTGATATTATGCCTGGCAGCAATAGCTTATATATTAAAGATCATTTCTATAGCATAACCTAATCATTTTTTGGCGTCAGTACTAACTTTTGACTACAGTACTACAGTACTGACTTTTATTAAAGTTGTTTTTAGATCTTTTTTAATTCTTGTGGTTGTTTTGGATCTATACCATAGTATTAGCATTAAACAAATTGCTTTCCGATATACTAACTTTTATTTCAACTACACTAAAGTTTGCTTTTATAGTACAAAGTGCGGACTTATTTGAACCTAAAACCTTAAGGAAATCTATATTAGTTGTAAATTTTTTTCGAATTTAACAGCACGTATGTAATAAATATTCCCGCAATTAATAAGTATCTTGTCTTGTTTTATTCCAACCTGTGAACAAATACGTTATACATGATGACAGGAATGGCGTTCGAAAGGCAGAAACGTGTTGACATTTTTGTGAGATTTTAATTTTAATGCGAGACTCGGCTCGGTGAACAGATAAATCAAGTTGACTAGTTCAACAAATCAAGTTGTTTTTTCACTGTACATTGGTAACCAGTTTTGTGCAGATAATACACAGCCCGAAATTTTCAATTTTGCGTAGGAATCTTTATCCTTGGCAATCCATGACGATAAATTAATTTCAAGTTTTAGCGAATTCGGTAATCCATTTCTAACCGTTGACATTCATTTTTATATGATATATGTATGATTTTATCACAAACCGATTTTGAATTCAATGGAGTTTCGAGCATAAATGCTGTATAGGTTGAGAAAGACGTAGTAGGAATATCGAAGCTCATACAGAAGTAGGAAGCATTTTGAATGTTTCGAATAACTCTTTATTGATTTTCAACATCATGTTTATTCATTTTGTCATCATTTTAACATCGCTGGAAATGAATAAAGAGTTATTCGAAACGTTGAAAATGATACCTACTTATGTATGGGCTTTGGTTTGCTTAATATAGTAAATCTTTATTCATTTTCAACATAGACTATGTTG
Source organism: Ascidiella aspersa (assembly GCF_963924565.1). Taxonomy (NCBI): domain Eukaryota; kingdom Metazoa; phylum Chordata; class Ascidiacea; order Phlebobranchia; family Ascidiidae; genus Ascidiella; species Ascidiella aspersa. The sequence goes on from NC_139454.1 coordinate 19,487,030, forward strand.
AGAATGAATAAAGAGATATTACAAATGTTAAAAATGCTACCAACTTCTGTATGGGCTTTAATATTCTTACTAGGAATTCAATTAACTAGGAATTCAAAAGTAATTCTAGTTCAGAATATTTTCAATTTCTCTAATGCAAATAAAAATTGAAACAAAAATGTAAAGCGCCCTATTTCATTTCTAATTCATAATTGGAAAAGCTAAAAAGGCCCATAGTTGTCCAAGTGCGTTTACGATCGAAGAGTCGTAATAAAGCAGTCCCAGTGCGTTTCGTTTGCACGTAGCGAGCTGGTAAGGTCAGCAGACGGAAAACAAGATGCTTGGATTTGTCGCCGATCGGCAAACAGTCTGTTTGGCCAACGCTTGTAATAAGCATCGCCCTACATGCGAACAAACACTTCATTCTTGCACAGAAGCAGTTAATGTGACCCGGAACGACCATGAACTTCTTGTAATGGTTTCACCCACGATTAAGGTTGTCTGATGCTGATACATGATATTTTATGCGATCGGATCACGAATGACGTCATTGCCATGCCAGACAAGCAACATAAATGGAAGTAAAACGTTATATAGGATTTTTAGGGTGACTTTGCAAAATTGGCTTGTGCTTACCTCCAATAAAACAAAAACCGCGCAATCTGATCCAGCATGACGTCATTGCCATGCCATCAAGCAACATAAATGAAATTCGTAATAAGAACATCAAAGCCCATACAGAAGTAGGTTTTGCATGTTTCGAAAACGCAAATCTTACTACGACCTCCAACTAATATTCTCCATAATAAATGAAATTGAAACGTTTTAAAGCATTTTTTTTAGGGTGACCTGACTAAATTTGTGTTTTTCTCCAGTTCTTAACCTGTACTATCTTTTTACATTAACGCTGCGTTTGAATCGCAATCACAACCAAAACTAGATAGAAGTAGATAGCTGCAAAGGACTAAACGATGACACACTATTTTAGTTTTTTGTCTCCCAATGAAAGGCTCTAGGGGTGCAGACTTCTAAACCCAAATCGCAGCTACATACCACTCTACGCCATTTCTATAAATTTAGGAATTTTATACTTTTTTTTTTTTTTTCTATAAATTTTTTTTTTTCTATAAAGCTCCGGACAAAAATCGATCTGCAAACCAAAGAGTAGCGGCACAAACAAGATATGTCCCGAAAATAAATTTTCGGCTCATAAAATACCTATATTAATTTGGTATTGTATCAGCACCGATACCACTCTAGTACAATATACCCGCTATCCGTCGCGTGTACGAACTTCGTGCTCCTCCAAACAGGCCCAGATATCGCAATAAGAACAATAAGAAAAACATGAAGTCAATAAACTGTTGTTTATTTAAATGCATTATTATAACATTTTTTTCTGTGTTCTGCAAATTTATTTTAATGCCTAAAGTAATCAATGAATCAAAAAAAAACAAAAAAAACAAAAAACAAACACTTGTTTAGGCTAATACAGACACCTCTGGAGCTCATTGCGCGACCCACAGTTTGACAAGTTCTGTAAAGAGTTATCTATTGTATAGGATGAACTTGGTCTAAAAAATGTGTTGATTGCAGAAATGCAACGAGACTTGGACCGAGGAACAAAGCGCTAAATATTCGCCGGCGTCTTCTGAAGATGATCAAAGTTGTAAGAGGTAAGTACCGATTAAAAGAAAAAGTTTGTAACTCATGTAGCGTCCCTTTTTTGACGAAAATCCATGACGGGTAGTATTGATTTGATCCGGCTTTATCATCGAGTTACGATTATACGATTAGTTTTGTTATATCAATTCCACCAAGCCCCCGGCTGTTTTAAGAAAAAATACTCGTTTGAATAACTACCTAGTTTGTCATAAACAAAACATGGTATGTACTTAAACAAAGTTTAAATTTAATTTTTGATACAAAATACCTCAACTTAGACGGGGACTTGCTATTTTTAGAAAACGATTTACTTTGAACTGAGTTAAGCTATTTAGTAAATAAGCGGACTTTAGGGTTGCCTTAAGCTTGCGCTGATCAATAGAAAATTTGTTTGGGGGGAGGGCCATAGCAATAGTTTCAGAGATGACATCACAAAGTTATACCGTAACGTCACAAGGTTACGTCAAAATGTGGCGTCACAAAGTTACATCTAAACGTGACGTCGTATAAATTTTAACCTTATGAATACAACACTGTTCGTTTTTAGGTTAAATATTCTAGATACATTACTAGAAAAAATTGAGTTTAGAGAGTTTAGGTATTTTTTTTTAATTTACTGGCCACGTGCCTCTCTTGGATCCGCCCCTGGTATTAAGCTGTATTGTTGACAACTCTGTTTGAGCTGTATTGTGAGGATGTTACGCTGTTTTTTGAACACTATACGTGTTCACAACACGGTTAAAGATGTATTGTCGAAGCTTTTACATTTTTAAAGGTACGAGATTCCCACCAATTCCATGACATCAGAGTGTGATTTTTGGTGGCCACAAAGCAACAAGAGCAACACTAGTATGGCAAAAAACACCAGCTGGGAAACGGTATCGTGCCATGAGTGGGTCTACAACAGCTCCTCAACCTTCGAGTCAACCATACTGAGTGAATTCGACCTCGTCTGTCAGCAAACCTACCTCCGCCACTTCGCTCAGGCCATTTTCATGCTGGGAGTTACACTGGGTTGTGTATTCTGGGGTCAGGTTGCTGACAGGTGGGTGGGGATTATGTGGTTGTGTTTTTTTGGGTGTTTTGTAGGCGACGATGACCGCAAAACATGTACTCATGTAGACTGTACATTGTAAAACATCAAAAGCGCTGGTCGTCCTTTGCTGCTTTTTGGGCCTGAAATGGGTTAACTAAATGCCAGTCAGTGTATAATGCAAAATTAATATTAAAAACAACAATGTTGTGTTTTACGAAACGCTTCGTGGTGCAGAGATTTGCTACTGATTTTGTCTAAAATAGTGTTGTTTTGTTGGCGTTTGAGGCCACATTGTAAAACAGCAAAGGCGCTGGTTTTCTTTTGACTGTTTGTCCAATTACTAAGCGCAAGTAAATCAGAAAAGCTTGGCCGACCCCGTTTCATTGAATTTTTGCCAAGAATACAAAACTATTTGCATTATTTCCATTAGCGAAATATAAATAATATCAGCCATGTCTTAGTATTTTACTAACAGTTTTCTTCATTTTAAGGAGAAATGTTTTTCAGGACCAATTTCAATAAATCCAACCAGGTGAACTACTTTAGTCGCCGACCCAACCAAATCAAGGGCAACCCAAATTTATTTATTTTTTTGGGGGGCGACCCTCAGGTTGTCTGAACCCTAAGAAGAACTCAGAGTCAGTAAACCAATAAAAATAAAGTTGGTAGTGGTAGAGCGATTAGCTGTGAGTAGTGCACAATCCGGGCGTTGTGCAAAGATGTCATTATTTGGAAATTAGTTCACATAACTTGCATAAAACCACCTATAACCACTTTCAGGGTTGTTTGGGAGAACGACAACCGAACCATTCAAAGTTTCTTCTTATATTTTGCATATACATCTCTATTTTATAATTTTTTATAAGGTTAATTGTAGGTGAGCATGTTTTTGTAGTACACCTTTGAATATGTGACGATTTTTATCGAGCAGAAAAAAAGGTCTTCACTATAGGTGCGCGGGATAAACTTCCCCAACAGACGATTCCTTTAATAAATTTGGATTGATTAAACAAAAGTATTTTGCTGTTTTGGAGCATAATGGTAGAGGTTGTAATAAGACGTAGTACGAATATCATTCTGCGAATGTTTCGAATAAATGTTGATTCTTGAAAAATAAAGATTTATTCGAAACGTTCAAAATGCTGCCTACTTCCGTATGGGCTTTGATATTCTTAATTTTTTTTTTTGTTGTTGTTGCAGCTACGGTCGAATCACGAGCATTATCGGGTCGGCGGTTATAGGAGCCGCATTCGGGATAACTGTCGTGTTCGTGAAGTCCTACACTCTCTTTGTGGTGCTAAGATCAGCCAGCGGCTTCTGCCTATTTCCCGCTTTCACTAGCTCCTACGTTCTTGGTGAGTATTTGAACTCTCATAAGGGATCAGGTGTTTGTACAGCGCGTGACATTATCACCCCTACTTAGGACTGCTCTAAAACTCGTAAAGTGTTTTTTTATAGCACTGCTTCCCGACAGGGGTGCCATTTGTACTGCCAAAGGGTGCCAAGAGGTATTTAGAAAACATTTGATTTTTGCCCTTTTTTGTTAAACCTATTGACAATCTCAGGCGTACGATTAAAGTTAAATGACATTTTGCAACATGTTGTAAATTGGTTGTGCTGTTCCAGATTTGTTTAAAGTGGCATTACACTGAAGTACGTTAACAAAAATTAGTCGGTGTGCCGCATTCTATTTATCACTTCTGGGAGGTGGCTTATATCAATATAGGTTCGAAGCACTGCTATATAGGAGAGTTAACTGTAAAGTTCACTCGAAGGCCAAAGCCCGCTAACACAACAACCAAGTAACTTTTTGTTGAGTACGTTGCGCTACATTTACTTGCGTTTTTCACTCGGCTAAGTTCAGAAGCCCTGAAGATTTTCGCCAATTTTATACACTCGGCTGACGTTATATGAGTAAAAACATAACAGTATTTTTTATGAGAAAAACATAACGAAATTTGTTGCACGTCTCACTAAACAATTTTTTTAGGAAATGCGACTATTTTATTTCCCCTAAAATTCCAGGTTTGACTTTTAAACCGTCCCCGTGATCAAAACGATTATTGGACATTTTTCCTATTTTGCGAAGAAAACATTCACGAGCAATAAAAAATGAAAGACAGATCATTGCTTTTTTCAATTTTCACGTTTTCAATTTCTTATAACCTTTCAAATAAAACACACACTTAGATTTTATCGAAAGTTTTTGCTTTTCAATTGAAATGGCCACGAAAACCCGGGGTATTGTGTTCTAACACCTTGCCAGGACTATAGACATAAGCCGTAACCTTTGATCCAAAAACAACTTTAGAAAGGCTAGATCACAGTCGTTGTACACGTATGCGCGTGTATCGTTTGTCTATTAGTTCATATAGCCACAAAAATCCAGATATTGTATTCCAACACCTTATCACTTTTTACTCTGCAGCCACGGAAATCGTTGCCCCGGCTCTACGGGTCAGGGTCGGACAAACATCGCAGTCATTCTTCGCCCTGGGATTCTGCTTGCTGGCCATGTACGGCTTCTTCATCCGCAACTGGAGAACACTGCAACTCATGATCAGCGTTCCCATGCTCGGCATGCTGCCCTTCTATTGGTGGGTTCAAATAATACGTGACCTGTACTTGCTTTTCTATTGATGGGTTTAAATGACACGTGACCTGTACTTGCTCTTTTATTGGTGGGTTTAAATAACCCGTGTACTGTACTTGCTCTTCTATTGGTGGGTTTAAATAACCCGTGTACTGTACTTGCTCTTCTATTGGTGGGTTTAAATAACCCGTGTACTGTACTTGCTCTTTTATTGGTGGGTTTAAATAACCCGTGTACTGTACTTGCTCTTCTATTGGTGGGTTTAAATAACCCGTGTACTGTACTTGCTCTTCTATTGGTGGGTTTAAATAACCCGTGTACTGTACTTGCTCTTCTATTGGTGGGTTTAAATGACCATGACCTGTGGCTCTGACACCACGAAAAAAAAATGGGTTTTTCAGTCCTTTAAATATTATTTATTCACAGGATACTCTTCGAGTCTCCACGTTGGCTCATCTCCAAGAGACGTTTCCGGGATGCTCACAAGATCGTGGAGGGAATTATATCGAGCGCGGGAGTCGATCAAAAACCCGAAGAGGCAAAGCTGCTGCAGAGGATCGCGAGCGAGTAAGAAGGGGGCGGAGACGATTAGCCTTTCGTTTGTGGCGCGTTGCAACTGGCGTTATTTGTGAAGCCCTAGTAATGTAACTGAAATCAATTTGAATTTCCGAGATAAAACTGAACAGCCCCAGTTCAGCGAAGAGCGTAAGATATCAAATAGACGTCAGAAACTACATTAATAATTTTTAACTGTGTGAATACAGTCCTGGTAAGAGATATACGATACTTATTCTGATATCGATACCCGATATGTTGGACAAAAACGTATCGCGATCCGATCCGATACCAAATGACGTCATAACTGTACTCAAACAAGGAAAATGGGTGAAATTGAAACGACCAATGTATTTTATTAGGGTTTATAGGGAAAAAAATGCTTTAGCTAAATAGGTTGAGTTATCTCCTGTTGTTATTCTCCTATTTTTATTAAATTTGTGTTTCAAGTTGAAATCGCTGTTTTTGGCACACAAAACATTTCTAACATTTCTGTATTAATTTGCCAAAATATGATTAGATTGCCTGTATACCACTGTTTTCGCATAGGAACCAATACCACTACTTAGCACCGGGTATCGGCTCCGATACGATATTATCGGACGCCCCCACTACCGACTCATATATTTGTTACAAAAGAATCGAAATAAGTCGAAATTAACCAAGAGAAGTCAAACCTTCCAAGGCAAAAAAAAACAAAAAACAAGTAATCACGTTAACTCTGAATATTTCTTTAAAATCGATTTATTAGCGGTGAATTATTTTGTTTGAAACTTAGCGAGATCGAGCTGAAGAAAGACGAAGACGACAAAGATTCGGCGGATGAAGGGGAGAAGCGATCCTATGGACCCCTGGATCTGGTGCGGACCCCGAACTTAAGGAAAAAGTCCTTCAACCTGTTCTACTGTTGGTGAGTCCTATCGACTAAAATTGACTTATGAACGGGACGCAGAAAAATTTTCAGAGATTGCGATGTCATATCGTAGCTAAAGAGATTAACCTTCGGAATTGGGATACCTGAAGTTATCGTTCGATGTGCAAATACGCAACTCAAATCCCAGTTTGAATACATTTCAGAAGAGATGCCCTGCTAAAAACGAACATTAAAAAAAAGAATTTAACACATTTTTTTACCGGTACGTCTTAACTGCAAAAGTTCTTTTACCGGAACGACGTTCCATTTTATTTTCACCACTGATGTATATGTTCTACGCATATTTCGTCGCACAGCTTTACTTTCAAGTATCAGTTGCTTCCCAGAATTTGTTTAATGCTTGTAACCTCGATTTTTACGCCTTTTACTGTCAACAATGACCAATTTGAAGCATATTTTTCGTTGACTTGTTTCCAAGTGTCGTCTGTTTTTTTTTCATTCTATTTAGATGTTGACAAAATCATATTTTTCTGATGTGTACAGGCTGGTGTGCTCGGTGGTGTACTACGGACTAACGCTGAACGCCGCGGACTTAGGAGGCGACCCTTTCATCAACTTATTTCTCTCAGGGTTCGTTGAGATTCCAGCTAGCTGTCTTGCCATCATCATCATTGAGAAGTGGGGTCGAAGGCCTTCACTTAGCTTCAGTCTAATAACGTCGGGACTCGCCTGCATGGCGATGCTCTTCGTGCCCAAAGGTTTGTGTGTGCGATTGTGTGTTTGTGCGTGCGTGCGTGCGCGTGTGTGTGTGAGTGTGTATGTTTTTGTGCGTGTGTGTGCGGATTTGTGCGTGTGCTCGTGTGAATATGGGTATTTCTGTTTCTCCATCGGCATGGTGGAGAGTGTGTACATGTTTGTGTATGTTTGCATTTGTGTGTTTGTCTGTTTGTTTGTGTGTCTCCATGTGACTATGTGTCTTTGTGTTTGTATTTGTCTTTGTGTCTGTATGTGTCTTTGTGTGTGTATGTGCCTGCCTGTTTGTAAAATTGTTTTTGAGTCTGTGTCATTGAACCTGAGAGGATCCAAAAAATATGTCGACGAGCCGCAGTTTGCCAACCTCTGGTTTACCTCTATCACGTGTTTTGGCAACTTTGATCATCTAGAAATTCTCTCACACGATTTAGAAAAATTTGTGTGATTTTGCAAAACAACATGACTAGACAAATTTACGCGGTTTGGGACGCAAGAAAAACATGATGATGTAAAATTTAGGCGGTTTGGAACGCACGTAACTTACCATGATACAGCAAAATATGTGTGCTCAGCTCAATGTGACACAACATGACGCAGCTAATTTTAAGCGGTTTACGTAGAGTGACGTAACATGACCTTGCGCAATTTGTTTAGCAATGTTTGGCAAGATTAAGGCCTGAGCTAGGAAAAAATTGAAACCATATTTTTTCTTCTCATTTCATAACTTTTTGTGACTATGGGGTTAAACACTTCATAACTACGGTTTACACTTTACAGCATAATGGTTTAAAGTTTTATTTGGTTTAAAGTTTATAAATGGTTTAAAGTTTTGTTTTATTAAGTAGCATAAATCCCAAATCCTGTGCAGAAGTAGGCAGCGATTTGTGAACGTTTCGAATAAATCTTACGATAAAAAAATTGTAGTTACACGTAGAATGAGTATAAAAATCAAAGCATTTTAAATATGCCACAATCTCTAGCAATTATCTTAATATTCATTCGAAATGTTCACAAAATGCAAACTAATTCTATATTTGATATTCATTCTACGTCTAATCAGGGTTTACCTTTAAGGCTTTTTGACACATTTGTGTATGCGACGCATTCTTTTAAATGTTAGACGGCTTTCAATCACAGTTCAAGAAACAAAACTATTGAGATTTTCCCAATCGTATTTCTCGTCCAGATCTTTTCTGGCTGAACATTTGTCTCTCGATGCTGGGCAAGTTCAGCATCGCGGCTGCCTTCGGTGTTGTGTACATCTTTGCCGCGGAACTTTACCCTACGCCTATAAGGTAAGTATCCTTCTTCGGTGTGTGTGGTAGAATGTCCGGTCCTTGGCATTTCAAACCGACTCTTTTTTTCTTTTTCAATTTTTAACCCAGATTTTAGACAAATATATGGCGAACCGATGTGAATTGACTTCTTTAATATGCTCAAACAAGCAGAGTAAAGTTTAAGACTTTCGTGGTGTTTTTGCCAGTTTGTTATACCAAAGTTTGCTTTAACAGTAAAATAAGTTTAATTACTTCCAGTTGTTAACCTACTATCTTTGAAAAAATCACTGCCGCTTCCAAAACACTGTATGTTTTGCCTATTTAACATGGAAATGCAAAACATTTTAGGCGCTTTAGGTTTCTAGTATGTCTGAGCCCATTTTGATCATCGCATCTTGAAAAAACAGAAAGTTTTTCACAATTTAAACGGTATAAAGTTTTTTACGCTTTGCGCGAATCGAACACCTTTGTAAGGTAGGTTTTTAATAAAAGTAACACCTGTACAAGCTAAGTTTTCACCCACGTTCGACATGGATTTGTAACGTCGCGTTATGACGAAACTTGACAAAATGTTAAAGCAGGAGATTTGTCTAGCAGTAATATTAACATAGGTCGAGCACTTGTTACTTATGGCAAACAATCTGTTTTTTATTGTCCAAAAACACTTATTTAAATCTAGGTTAGAAATGTTGTGTTTACCACAAAATGTAAAACTTAAGCTAAAAAAATTGCAAAGCCAAAAAGGTCGAGTAGATCGACATCATCTTGATTAAGACGTTTCAATACGAACTTGTATCATCTTCAGTTAATGTTATACAACTCGACCTGTTAGGCTTTGCAATCCATTTATCAAGCTAATTTACAGATCCGTGCGTAGTGTACCAAAGTTGAAAAAGTTACGATAGACACGTCGACCGAGACACTTCAAAAATGTTACAAAAATCCTTATTTGTTTTCAGGAACGTCGGTATTGGAACTTGCAGCAGCTTTGCTCGAATCGGCGGGATTATGTCGCCGTTGATCGCTATGCTGAACATAGTGGCCGAGCCTTTACCTTATGTTGTGTTCGGAATGATGGCCGTCTTTGGAGGTGGGTTAAGTCTTAAATGTGACTTATGTTAAAACATACGTTTTTGTTTTGTTTTTTTAATGTCGCTTGGAATTTTAGGCGAGAATATCGTTGGTGTACTCGTTTTTTTGTGACAAACTGTAAACATGTATATATATTTAGAGTCACTGGCTATAAGTAACTATTTTTTCCTACTATACGTAGACATTGAATGAGGAAAAGTAAATAGGTATTTCACAGAAACACTTTTAAACCGAGAAAAAAGTCTAAAAAATACTTAGTGTGTTTTTTTCTTTGCAAATTTATCCAAGCCCTTTCTATATTAAACCCCAATATCTTGTTCCTACATTTTGCATGCTCCATACAAAGTTATCCAGGGCTTGCACCAAATGCCGTAGATTGGTTAGGCGAATAATAAAAGTAATTTGCCATGAAAATCAACCAGAAAGAAAAGAACTAACCAACCTCACAACTGTCAGGTTGTCAAGATGTGATTTGATATTGTCGGACATCCCTATAGCTTGTACCATAACAAAAACAACGGAGCCGTTCGCGCCTAATAATCCCCTTTCCTTAAAACAACGCAGGCATTCTGGCGCTCTTTCTACCTGAAGTGCTTGGCATCCGACTTCCTGAGACCATCAAGGAAGGCGAGGAATTCGGACTCGGTCAACAAGGACCTCTAGACCGGCTCTGGATTAAGATCGGCTGCGGCAAGATCTGTGGCGGGAAAAGCGACGCCAAAACCCGGCAGACCGAATACAAGGCGGTCGATGTCAATCAGAAGCCGGGTCACGGCGTCATGGTGTGAGACGGCTTTCACAAGTCTCGTTTGTGACGAAAAACAAACGACTCTTTTTGACATGCTGTTACAACGGCCGAACAAATGGTTAAATTGACCTACAAAAACGTCATTACATTTAAAGGCGCCGACGCATTATAAACTTGCTTTCTTTTAATTCATTTTCAATTCGCACCGACTTCAAGTGTATTTTTTTCATTTTGTAATTAGGGATGTACGATTTTTTCGGATCATAGCCAATCCCCGATGCCAAGTGGAAGTATCGGTACTCGTCCGATACTAGGGTGATGCTGCTGATCCGATAACAAATTGATTTAGGAATTTTTAATCATATCTTGCGATCAAATGTATCATTTTCTACTTAAAGAGTTCTTTAAAAAGTTAATGTAGGAATCTAATATAACTAAACGTTAAGAGTATAAAGCAAACGTTGGCCTGACAGAAAAAATATACCTTTAGATTTACGGTAGTAATGCCGTCATTTGGTTTCAGATAGAACTTTTGTTTTTTTACTAAAATATCGGGCATCGCAGTGTATCGGTCATCCCTAATTGTAGCTCACTCGAGTATATCTATATGTGGAATATAAATGAAGGCTTTGTGCAATTGGGCGAGTTGTGTTTTGAAGTTTTACTTAATAGAAGTTTTATGGCAATTAATCACTTTAAATACAAGCCGCCAACTAAAACAAACTCAGCAAAACAACAAAAGTCTTGTGAGTGAAACGAAAAATCTGTTGATATAGGAATCAACTACTCAAGTTAAACAGGTCAGGCATATGATTGTAATCATATCTATAAAATTTGGTGAAAATCGAGATTAGATAAGTTGGCAAAAAATACATTGAAAAATTCCAATTCCTGCATAAAGGCCTCTAAGGTTGCACTTTAGGCCTAACGGTAAAGAAACCGTGTTTATTTTAAATGGTAAACATATTGAAGTTGCAAGGTCTGATTTATTAATTTTTTTTTCATATATGTCGTGTATCGCGCACATATTCTGTTTACAAACATTTTTGAAGAATTAAAACATAATTAAAGTATTTTGCGAATGCTTTCACAGCATTATCGATAGCTGTACTTTATTATTACTGAACAACCCAAGTAAAGCAATCATGTTCTTACTAAGAGTAAATGTTTTTGACCGTTTAAACCAGTGTTCTCAAGACTCAACCCATGGGTCGCGACGCAAAATTATGTCGCCGTTTAATTTGGTTGGGTCACTAACTGCAGTAGTTTCATATATGGTTAGGTTAGGTTTATTGAGATTGGTCCTCGGCAAGATTTCAACTTTTTTAGAAAATTGCGAAAGCAATGCAAAGGCATAACTAATATTAATTAAATTCACCATTTGAGTTCGACCGTAAACAACAGGTTTCTCTATACTGGCTGCCTGACGTAACCTCGGAAAATCTTAAGCCGCCTCTGGTCCATTCCAACAAAAATATTTGCAGGGGGTCTGCGTATAAGTTCAAGAGCCCCTGCCCTAAGGGTTTATGGAACCCGATTTAAGAAGAACTCATCTACAAAAATGTCAAAACAAACTCACGATTTGGAAACTTTGAAATATTCTCGGCCACTCTTATGAGCATTCGGGCCGCGATTAGGTGGTTCCCCTTCTTCACGTGGCTTTTAACGAGTACGTACGAGTGCAAAATCATCAGGTTGTTGCCCATCTCGGCGGGTACCTTGATGTTGCGACTCTTTAACTCACGAAGCATCCTGGCGAGTAACGAGTAGAGAGTAAACTTATTGAGTAGCGAATAAGATTTTTAGACTCAATTAATCAACTAACGAGTACCGAGCAAAAATCGAGAAGCAGATGATAATCTTGATATTATTTCATCAATTAACAAGAATAGAGCTAGAAACGACGATGAGATTTTTAGACTCGATTAATCGAGTAACGAGCAAAAAAATCGAGTAGCGAATGATATTTTTGAAGTTATTTCATTAAGCAACAAGTATAGAGTTTGAAATGAGTAAAAAATTAAGTAGCATACGGTATTTTAATTCATTTAATTGAGTACTGAATTTATTAAGGCTAAGGTAAATTTTGGGCAAATACTCTGAGGAATATGACTACTAAACCTTTTACATTCATTTATTTTGCACGTTATTGCTGCATTTTCGAATCGCGATATTTATTGTGTAAAAAACGAGTATCGGTATCGGATTCAAAGGCAAAGAATCAGAATCCCAGCCAGAATTATTTTGGAAAGTACGCGCTAATAGGTGAAACTTTATTTTGTCTAAAGTTTATATATTGTTAGCAACCAGGCCAAAGACACGCATTCCAACCCAAAAACGTATATCTTTAATTTCATTATTGTTAAGGGGTACGCCAGACATTCCAGATACATCAAAAGAGTGGGCAGCTAAAAAAAGATGACCTAGAGTAACCCCTCGGTGACCCTGCGTAACCCTAACCAAGCTAGGAGCCAGCTTATTACCTTGAAAGCAGCTGATGGGCTCTTCTATAGTTTCCATTATTTTGTTCTTCTTTGGAGATGATAACGGCGGTTTGAGCGGCGTCGTTGAATTTGCCCATCGCCATGTACAGCTTGAACAGGTAATTGGTGTCCTGAGAAAAGCATATTTTTGTTAGCTTCTCGTAGATTTTGATTTAAATTCTTTCCAGTGTCCAATATTAAGTTATTACGTGTTGGTCCTTAAAACTGTTTGTTACTTGTTGTACTTGGTGTCAGGAAAAAAGGTTTTCTTCAGTCATAAGACTGCTACTTGATTGTCGTAAAATGAATAAAAAACGCATATTGCGTTTAATAACGTGTCTTCCTATAGAAACACTGAATTAGTTTTTGCGTAAAGTAGTTCTGGTCGTTAACAACCGCTTGCAAGTTAAACAAGAAGCTTAAACTAAGCAACACAAAATATTATATGACTTGGAAAAAGGAATACCTAAAGAAGACATAAATAGAATTTAAACTTATTCAAAAAAAAAGTTTTTAACGCCGAAAAAAAAACAGTTTTACAAAAATATTTCTGTGTTTAAAATTTTAAATCATAGCCATATTTACGTGAATAAAAAGTCTTTAAAAAAAGCCTGTTTACAACACGATTTGTCAGTGCCACACAATTTCAAGATTAAATAAAAAACGGCAAGTATCTAAAAAGGCTCCTACCCTCGGCACCCCATCAACCTCTCCGAGCAAAAAGTCGATCAGGTGTCTTGTAAGCTTGTCGTCTTTGGCATCAGCCACAGCTTCGATCGCCATACTCAAAGCTTGGTCCGCGTCAGTAGCTGTACACTTTAAGAAGTGCTTCAGCGCCTGGATAAAGCAAGGCTGGTTTGAAGAGGGATTTCGCGGTCAAGTTTTGAGTTTTCGCGTCAATAACTTGAGCAAGGCGTTATTGGGAAAATTGTGGTTTGGTTTTACGTGCTCAAGCAATGAATTGTATCACCAATTATGTGGGACAAACTTTTAATTTGGAGAGAAATCTTGTTTATCTCGATATCATTCCATTGATGGTTTGGTTCGTTTTGGTATGTTTCCGACCGATTTTTGTCTTTTGTAGAAAAGTTAAATCGTAGAAACTTTTTATCGGACATATCATATAGGGTGATATTTAGATGCAGTTTCACAGGTATAGAGCTTCCCTCTTAAGTGCCTTTAATTGCGCAGCAAACATTGTAAAATAGTGTGACGTCACAGTTTAAGCTTTTTTCAGCTCTATACTCCTATATTTTGGGTTTGGCATTGCTTTTCAAGAAAATAGATTATCTAAAATATAGGATTGAGTTTACATTCTTCAGAAAAATATTATTATAAAATTATGGTTTGATTGTAGATTATAAAGGCAAAATTATCACCAAATTATACGGGTTTGATTTTATACTTGGTCAAAAACTTAGAGAAAATCTTAATTGCGTTGTTTTACTTTTTGGTCCGCGAACGTTGGTAGTGCAGTTATAAGGTCTTTTAGGAGAAAAGTTTGGTTACCCCTGGTTTAAGCTTAATCGCCGAAGGATTTTAACAATAATAAATAAATACACAGTATAGAATGGCTTCGGTTAGCTTTAAAGACAAATACGATTACCATAAAATAGGAGTGTTCTGCTAATGGAGATAATTTAAAAAAAATAAAATGGCAAGTCCGCGTTACAACTACACACATTCCGAAAAAAAAAAACATTGGAACAACATTTGCACCGAGAATACGGATTTTTTCTCGTTGTAAAGTTATTGCGTTCCAAACAACGTCTGCCAAACCGCTTTCCATATTCAAACATATGCAAGGTCAAATTATGCATAGTGGGAAAAGTTTGAAATAGGAAGTTTAGGTGTTTTGCTTATAAGAAACACAGAATCTAATTTGGAAGTGACTATTGTTTCGTGTAATTAAAACTTGTTTTAATGTTTTTTTTCAAGTTACCAAACACGATCGAAGGACCCAAAACGCGAGAAAATGGACCGCCATAAATATCTGCCGCTATTTTTCATTATTTTCCACTCAACCGGGAAGAATTACTCTTGTTTTACATCGCATCATCGAAAATCGATTCCTTTGTGGGCTTTGAGCGCGAAAATCAAATCGATGTGCGTTGAATTAAAGTGGGCGGGAAATCGACTGACAAGATAATCGATGTTTAATGGCTGCAATCGATGATAAATGCTGCGGAAAACAACAACAAGGTCATTTTCTATCTTTGGATGCACGCGTGCCCGCATGGGAATTTTCTCTTGATAAAAATTGATGTTTAATTAACTGAGTTGGTTGGCAAGATTTTTTAGCTTAAAGAACTGCACAAGGTCGTTCGTAGCGCATTTTACAGACTTTAAACGTTCGAGGTTTTTGCGACAAAACGGATTAAAAAATCAATTTTGTTTGTAAACGTGGTTCAATACTATTTTTATAAAATACCATTAAAATAGAACATATTTCATTTTAACATTTGTTGCACCCATATGATACTAAAAATCAGGTCATTCAGTGTTACTTGTAATGTTGGATGATCTGCATTCTGCATTAAGCCCTATTGCAGGTAGTGTTTTGAGGTTTTTTAACTACAACTTGGCATCGGGTATCGTTTACGATTCGATATTATCGGGCGCGTCTACC
Organism: Ascidiella aspersa; assembly: GCF_963924565.1. Taxonomy (NCBI): domain Eukaryota; kingdom Metazoa; phylum Chordata; class Ascidiacea; order Phlebobranchia; family Ascidiidae; genus Ascidiella; species Ascidiella aspersa. The sequence continues at coordinate 19,502,714 of NC_139454.1, forward strand.
TTGGAGTGTTGACCACATTTGGCGAAAAACTTCCCGGCCAGCAGATGGTTCTTGTCGTTCTCGAAATGCACCGCGATGCTCTTGAAATCATCCATTGTTGCGTCATCACCGATGATGTCAGCGTAGATCTAAACACGAGGTGGGCCAAAGTCCAGTTTTTTATTTGTTGGGGAACTCGAAATTGCAAAAAAATTAAACAATTTATTTTTTTAATGGTACTTATAATGAGCAAATATTCAAGAGCTCGGTTCTTGGGTAACTTTGTTTTGGGTAAAACCACCTAAAAAATAAATAACTGATAAACAATAATTCTTAAACTTTATACTGTATAAATGTACTTAGCACCATTGTCATTTCGGCGAAATAATGTTTTATCGATTTTTTTAACAGTTTTTCACGCCTTTTAATTCTGTTTATTTTTTGGGGTTTCATACTCTATCCAAACCGTCAAATGTTGTTTGTGTGATTTTTTAACTTTTGATCTAACTCCGTTGTAGATACTCCTGCGTACTTATAGTTTTACAATGTCCTTGGTCTCAATACCATGGGTAGTATACATTATTACGAAACAGGTATTGGGGTTCTATAGGTAGTATTAGGTGTCATTGTTACGTTGTGCATATTTTTAAGGCGACCCATTTTGAAAAAAAAAGAATTTTGTATAATCTTACGATCCAAGCAGATATGAGATTGCGTTGCAAACAAACTGCACTACAAAAGGAGTTACTTTTCCCGAAAATAATATGTTTATTAAATCACTAATGAGATAGCTCGCTTGCTTTCAGTGAGTTTTTGAAATCGAGGCGTTATTTTGCTTGAGCATATAGAGTCATGCATGTCAGCTTTAACTTCCAGCCGGTTTCGCTGTTTAGTTTTCATATTTTGTAATTATGTTTTCCAGTTTTGTGAAAAGACACAATATGCCTGAAAAACAAGCGACCCCCAAAAATAATCAGGCGACCCAACTTTGGGTCGCGACCCATGCGTTGTGAACCACTGGTGTATATAACACATACCTCCATTTGAGCATGCTCCTGAGCCATTTGGAAAGCCTCATCGTTACACTTGGAAAGCACAAGGAACTGAATCGCCGAACCGTAATCGCCGTGCTTAATGAAGAAGCTGAAACAAACAATTAATCACTTATTTTGTTGCACGTGAAACATATGTTCAATGCAGAATAAACACTAAGTAACGCATAAGTAAGTAGCAGTTAGTAAACGTTTAAAATAAATCTTAAGATAATAGCTGGAGGTTGTAGTTAGATGTAGAACAAATATCAAATCCCATACAGAACTAGGAATCTTTTTGCGAACGTTGTGAACGTTTAAAATAAATCTTAAGATAATGGCTGGAAGTTGTAGATAGAGTAGAATAAATATCAAAGCCCATACAGAAGTAAGAAGTAATTTAAAACGCTTTAAAATTCCACCATTTGACTTTAATAGGGATTTTTTCACTTTAAATTGCGACACTTTTCAACAATTTTCCCAAGACTTACTTTGCTACCATTTTAGCGCCATCTATCGAGCCGAACTCCTTGACGACCTTGACCGCCTTTTCAGGGTCACGCAGGTGGTCCAGGTGAACTCTGACCTCGCTGTCGTAATCCCGAGCACTGTGGTATGCAGCAGCCGCCTCCACGTATTTCCCATCTGCTTCCTTCGCTTTGGCAAATTGAAGGTGAATTTTCAGGGAAGATATCTGAAAAAAGATTGCCATAATTGAAATATTGAGTTATTGACACAAAAACAGTTCATCTCACTTATGATTGCGTATTACTCAGTAAGAAAGTTCGGTTTACATTAAAAATCAGCGTTGTGCACAAGTCATTGTGAAATGACTTAATTTCCTTTTAAGTTATTAGGAAAATAACCCAAGTCCAAGTCAAGTCTTTTAAAAAAATAACAAGTCCTAGCCCAAGTCATCAGTTACCGAAGCAAAGTCCCAGTCCAGTCATAGTAAGAGGAAATCAAATTCAAGTCAAGACATTAATATAAAAATAAACTTTAAAAAAGGATAACTCGCTATATCTGAACTAAAAAATAACAAAAATGCAATAAATAGCAAACCATTTGTTTTATGTGCAAAAATAACATAAATTCTATTAAAAATTTGCTTAAGGAAAATACTTCATTTTAACCCAGGTCGTTTGTCCGAAAAAACCTAAATCAAGTCAAGTCGCTCGAACAAAACAACGAAGTCGAGTAATATTACCCCCAAAGAGTCAAGTTAAATCATTTGAAAATAGTGACTTAAGTGCACTATAACACTGTAAAAAAACTATTTTAAATTACATAAGTATTCGGTTTGACGTATTGAACTTGAATTTTCCGGAAAGTTATTTGAAAAACCGAATATGTTAGAAAGTTTATTACGAATTAAGTGCGATATTATTTATTGAGAGTAGCCAACTTACACTTGAAAAACACTTGTTGGTAAAGCTCTTTAAATGAAAAAGAAATACTGACTTGTAAGAGTTAAGTGTTAAAATTAACATTGTTTATTTAACGAAGTCAGGCTACAGTAAAAATACAGAATTTCGACAGGTTTGAAAACTGTAAATTACTGACTAAACATAAGGCAAAAATATAAATCTGTGAAATAGGTGCAAATTAATCTTTCCATGAAAGGTATTACCTTGGGTAGTAGGTCTCCGACCCTTTGCCAGTTCTTGGACTTTATGTAAACAGCAGCAGCCTTGTCGAAATACTCGCCCTTCTCAAATAGTACGGCCGCCTCCTGGAATTGTCGCATTCCTTCCAATATCATTCCACAGTCCTGCAAGTGCGAGTAGCAACTCGGTGAGTATACGAGTCGAAAAATAAATGCTTAAACATGGGTTCTCAACCGGTGATACAAGTGCTAATGACGTATGCGACCAGTGATACAAAGTTAAGGAAATTAATGAAAGTGCATAACTGAGGCTGCAGTTAAGTATTAGTACGAGTACCAACTCGGTGAGAAAATGAGTCGAAAAATAAATAAAATAATAAGGAATATACGACTTGCAAAGTGATTAAAAAAAACTAAGTATATTTTAAATTCAACAACGTTTATCACAAATGGAAAAATCGTGTAGTTTTTTAGATCGAAAATTAGTGAGAAAACAAAGCTAAAAATCGAGCACATTTTTGACTAAAAATAAAATATACCTTGTATAAAATTGTTTCGTAAACGAGCTGCATTTTTTCATAGTCAAAATAAAATATAACTCGTGTGAAACTAGAAACTTGAGCATACCAATAAAGTACGGTCAATCAAACTTGAACACCGTTTAGAATCCGAATTAAATACCCCAAAAAAAACCAAGCTGCTATTCGGAAACTAAAAAAAATAACTAGTCTGACATTAAATCCCATGCAGAGGTAGGTAGAATTTTGAGAACGTTTCGAAAACCTCTTTATGTGGTTTTCACATGTTGAAAAGTTGATGTTGAAAATAAATTAATAGTTGTTTAAAACGTTTAAAATGATGCTTCTGTTTGGGCTTTGATATTCTTACTACCTCTAACTCAGTGCTTTTCAATCCGTGGGATGGTACGCACTTGTGCGGATGAAAAAATTTGTAATGCGGATGACAAACGTTGTGCGAATGAAAATGGTGCATAATATTATTTTTCAATATGTGTATTACAGTAATCAAATAAGCTGGTGCGCCCACTTATGCGTTACCGATACAGTAACATAGTCTCCGGGTGGTTTAGTGCAGTTATCTTTTCATACAGGTTAAGGTTCACGGTTTAAATACACAAAAGCCCTTTTGTTGTTATTTCACAAATAGGGAAAATTGGTTGCAACTTACTGTGCCTGTTTCGTGCGGATGAAAATTTTCCGAATTAAATAAGTGCGAACGGTTCTTTTAAACTTAAAGGCTGAAAAGCACTACTCTAACTGAAACCTCAAACAATTATGCTCCATAACTAGTATAAGATTATAAAAAATAGCACTAAAAACGAGTACCTTTTTGAGTTGCTTACTCGGATGTTGCAGGGCGAGTTGGGCACCGCGTCGGATGTCGCCTACTCGTATCGATGTTCGGGCGATTCCAGCAACACAAGACTCGTCGTGATCTTTGTACTCGAGTTTGCGCATAACTCCCTTCTCGAAGTGGGTAAGTGCGCCGGTGTAATCGCCACTGTGAGTTAATGAGTATGAGTTGAAGAGTACGAATTAATGATTACGAGGTAATAAGTACTAGTTAATGAGTACTAGTTAATAATTTAAGTTGATTAGTACGAGTAGATGAGTACGATTGAATAAGTACGATTTAATGAGTATGAGTTGATAAGACGAGTTAAAGAGTACGACTAAACGAGTAGAAATGAAAAAGTAAGAGTAAATGAGTACGATTTAATAAGTACGAGTTAATGGATACAAGTAGATGATTACGAGTTAATTAATACGAGTTAATGAGTACGAGTAAGTGTGAAATTTAAAAATGGTTTTCCGACAAAACTTTTATTTAAAGAGCCGACGTTTTAAAGTTTAACACTGCGGCTTTTATTGCGAAAATGATACCTGGTGTTTTGGAAAAAAGACTTTTGCAAACTGCCATAAGGTTTTAACGTAGCAGGTAGTTCACGTTTGCAAATACGACTAAACATATGCACAGAATACACCACCTGGTGTATATGTACGACTTGTGCGTGTCAGTTGCTAATACTGACGTGAAATTTGTACTTCATATTAATTAAGGAAATATGCCACGGGCCGGATTAATTGACTAGGTGGGCCTGACGGGGGTCTTTAACCGGATCACTGTGGGGTTGTGTCCTGGCATTTTTTTCCTGATAAAACCGTTTTTTTTGGCCAGTAAAATATTAAAATTATGACTACTACTGACACTATAATTATATTACACTTTACCTACACCAAAACAAAAAGGCGAAAAGTTGACCTTCTGCCAATGCGCAGTTATAACTTGGGCCTACCTCCCTGTGGCGGCACCATCTCCCTTTGGGAATGGTTGTCCGGAGGAGGGCCTGAACCATTACTGATATTTCAGACATTCCCGGCCTCCTTTTTGGCCAATGGGAAGAAGAAGCCACTACCCCTTTACCTTTTACTTTGCCTTTACTTTCTTTGCTTTCTTTTAGTTAAAAAAAACGTGATCACGTAGGCGGTTGGCCCAAGACGAGGCCTTGCCATTGCACTTCGGCTTGGCTGACCCTTGCGATTACCCCAAATGCGGGTAACTCGGCCGTATAATTTCTGTTAGCGGGGTGTGCGTTCGCGCAAAACCCCATACAGAAGAATAAAACCAAAAAAGAAAAACTGCGGGCCGTAGTGTGGTGACCCCGGATCTGAAAGAACGTTCCAGAAGAAATACAAAAACGACAAAATTACACGCAAGAAGGCTAACTAATATTGACATGCACAATATACCTTCAGAATAGCTTAAGGAAATCAGCAAATCACAGAAAACTTTACAGAAACACAGAATACACATTGGGCATAGGATCAGAGCATATAGATTGTGTATATATGATTATATGTACATATATATACATTGTAGTTGCTAATACTGACGTGAATTCGAGTTGTTGTCCGTACTCCTTTGCAATGAATGGTATCTGCTCAGGATCGAGTTTGTCAGCAAGTTGCAGGGCCGTGTCCCAATGCATAAGGTCCCTGCGCATGTCAAGCGCCGCCAGTGGCTGACTGGAGGCTAGCAGGAGTTCTTGGGCCATGTCGAACTCGCCCATGTAACTCGCAAGTCTTCCGGCTAAAAGATGACAGTCTTCGATGTCCCTGTGAATTTCCGAGGAGGTTAGAACCAGGCGTTAAGCTTTCTAACTAGATTTAGGTTTTTTGGAGTTTATTTAGGTAAACTGGCTGTAGAATACCTTTTTTGAACGAACTTACTTTCCAATGCATATACAACTTAAACGAACTAATCCAAGCAGAAATACTCACAAAATCGTCATATTTTGTTTATCCTGGCACCCACAAAAAATTAGATTGTAATTTCTAATTTTGGTTAACTGATGTACTGTAAGTGAAAGATTAGAATGGTTTAATAACACGGTGAAACTAGTTAAGGTAATTCCGTGGTGAAAATGAAACCATTTAAAACAGGAGCAACAAACGGCCCGCGACGGGATTTTGAGCGGCCCGCAGACGGTTTCCGGCCTTAATTGATATTGTGGCCCGCGGCCTCATTTTGCCACATTTCGCTACTAAATCATTATACTTATGATGCTTTTAGTAGCGAAATATTGTTATCTTATAACATCAAATTCCAAACAAACTGATTTTCGGTTTACTAAGTTCTGCACTTAGTTTATTCTTCGGGAAGCAATCAGTATGTTTAATGTGCAATGAAAGTGTGGCCGTGTTTAAAGAGTACAACATTAGCCGCCATTATGCGACAAAACATGCAAGATTTGGCAGTACTTAATCCGGCCCGCCAAGTACTTCATTTTCCCATATCTGGCCCGCCAACCGGAAAAGTTCCCAGCCCCTGATTTAAAACTAGGAAACAGCAATACATTGATACTGTACAGTCAGCCAACATGTTCTAAATTTTTAGGTAAAGATCAAAACATTGACAACTTACTTGAGCTTTTCCAGAGCCAGCACCATTCCCGCGTCTCCTAGGTGGCGGTAGACTCGCACGGCAAGGTCAACTTCAAGGGCGTGAAGAGCAGCGGCGCCCAAGCGGAACCAGGCCTGCTTGGAGTCTAGGGCAGAACAAACGCGCCACGCTTCGCGCCATCGTCTCAAGGTCACCGCCTTCTCCAGGTTTCTGCGATCGGCCTGTGTGACGTAATATTGCGTTTTGATTTTCTGACCGAAAACTTTTGTTTAACTTTTTTTTGAGATTGGAGGTTTTTAAAACTTGCTTTTTCAAATTACGGGTTCTTAAAAAAATTTGTTATTTTTAGATCAGGGGTAATTTGTTATTTTTAGATCTGGGTAATTAGATGTTCTTAAATTCTTTTTAAATCAGGGGTTATAAATTTTTTTTTTTTAATTAGGGGTTTTCAATGTTTTTTTTAGATCAGGGTTTCCAAACAAAGTTTTGGTTCGCGTGAGCCAGGGTGGGCATGAAATTTTTAGATTTAAGAAACCTGTTAATTTCTCTCCTAAATACATTCAAGGAGAAGGCACAAAATCGAAAATTCCTTCATATTCTAAATTATATACGGATATCTCCATTAGGCCTTCATGGAGCCCTAAAACTTGACCACGTACCACCACAAGGGGCGACTTTAAGGACCCCTGACCTAGATGCTGTGAAAGTTGAATGATTTTAACGAAACGCATGAAAGTTTTCAAATATTACATCAATAAGTTACGGCTACGCCATAACTTGACGCCTTAAACAAGCAATTTTACAAAGCCCTAGGGCCTAGGTGATCGTCCGATGCCGTGCACGAATAGTCGAATATGCAACTGAAATCTTATTTTCCACATTGGCTAAATATTACGCCGGAAAGGCATAAACATTCTGTAATATAAATGTCAGTATTTGTTCGTGCCCATCCTCGGACACCCAGTCGCCCATAAGGAGCTGGTGCCGCCATTTATTTTATTTATGGTGTTGGTAATAATAGGAGTTTAAATGTGTAGGTGATATTTGAAGTTTTACAGAACACAACGAAAAAGCGATCTTTTTTAAGTGATTTTTTAAGCGATTTTTTTAAGAGTCTTTTTAGTTTATTTAAGCGATTTTATTTGGTTATTTTAAGGCGACTTTTCTCCGAAAGACAGGGCACGACAGCACTGTAGCGCCTCCTACTGGGACTTCCTCCCCGTTGTCGGGAAGATGCAGGAATGAGTGGGAATCGAGGAGCAGGGATGTCGTCTTCCCGCTCGAGATCTGCAGGGTCAGGGATCCGTTGTGAAGGAGAAGTGGTTTCTGGTTGATAGGAAGGTGAGTCACACCGGCGAGCACCACGTGAGAACCTGCGGCGTGAAAATGTGCGACTGTGGGTTATGAGGTGAAATATTCGATAAATATTGGATCGGAGCCGATAATCGATACTACGTCGTTACTCGTCCGATACTAGGTTAGTATCGGCAGTTCTCCGATACGAGGGTGGTATCGGTACTTGTCCGATACTAGGGTGGTATCATTACTTGTCCGATCCTGGGGTGTTATCCGCCTGTACACGCGGACCAGAAAATATTTTTTCTAGTTCAGCTTGAAAAACAGTAATAGCATACGCAGTAAGAACTTTGAAACGAATACACAAGTAAAAAACATTTTTGTGAACGTTTCGAGTATATAAAAAATATATATATATATTGTGTTGAACGCTTCGAATAACTCTTTATTCATTTTCACTATCACATTCTGTATGGGCTTTAATATTAACTTACTATGTCTAACTAACACCTACAATTTTTACATTGGTCTACATTTTTTTTTGTCCGGAGCGGTTTCTGGTTGACTGAAAGGTGGGTGACACTGGCTATCACCACGTGAGAACCTGCGGCGTGAAAATGTGCGACAGTGAGGGGTGAGGTGAAAAATTCGATAAAAATCGGATTTGAGCCGATGCCCAATACTAGGGTAGTATTGGTACTCGTTCAGACCACAATCGAGAAATCCAAGATTTGTTTTATCAACTTTTGTAAAAATAAAGTGAAAAACCAAAAACACAACTATTGCTTGTAAAACAATAAAAATAATTAATGGTCATCCTGCGAAACCTGTTTTCACTGCAACAAAGCAGTTATTTACTGTTTCTGTAATCAAAGAAAAATTTATTTAAGCTATATCCTACCCAGGGCAGTACTTTTCGGATAGCGGTTATCTGGTTAACCAATCAACCAAATGATTTTTTCGTCTTACCACAACCTCCGGCCATAATGCTTCAAAGTAAGCCCATCATTTGATGCTTCATTTACACTACCCACTTAATTTACACGAAAGACATTTTAAACAAAGTTAACTAAACTGCGATTTTTTCAGCACCCCTAATAGCTTTACCTTGCGTGGACTCCCTGTTGTAAATGTACGTGTTTATGTTGCTTTGGTCGTAAGCTGCGAACACCGCCTTGTCGTAAACGCTGTTCTCCCACAAAATACCCCCGCAATTGGGGGGCAACGAGGGTATAGGAAAGGTGCGGTCGTTCACGGGATTGTAGACAAAACTAGAGAAATAAAAAAACATAAGTTCCTTAAAAAATTACTTTGCAAAGCTATAACTCAGTAATTCTCAAACAGGGTTGTCACAAGGTTTACGGAAAAAAAATCACAAGCGTTTAGACTTTTTTGTAGGTTTCCAAAAACTGAAATAGACCGTTTGACAGTTTTTTAGTTTAATTAAAACACAAAACAGTATAAATGTCATACTCTGCACATTAAAAAATAAATTAAAAAAAATGATTTACGGCGACACTTTCTTCACACATAACTTAAGCTTCACATAACATAAAGCCCAAATCAAAAGACATTCAAAGACTTTAAGTAAGGCAATATTTTTATTTTAGATGCTTACCCGTCGCCCTTATCGTCGATGAAGGTCACGTGACTTCCGCAACTGTCCGGGTATATGCTCTTTATCCCCACCGAGTGACGGAAGGCGTTCACTTGCGACCAATCCTCAATGAAAAAGAAATAGAGGGAACCAGTCTGAAATTGCACAAAGGAGTGTGCAATCGATCGTTCGATTCAGAGGTACTCGAACGTTTTCTTGCAAATTTCAGGGAAGAAGTGACATCTCATGTTCAACGTGACGTAGTTTTTAGTGGTAAAAATACGAAAAACATAAAATAAATTGTGAGCCCCACCAGGATGTGATCATGCCTTTAACTTAACCTGTCGCTTCTTTAATATTTTATTGTCGTTCTACCTAATATTTTGTTTATTTTAACGAAAGATTAATACAAAATTGGGCCGCTCGACTAGGGTGGTATTACTAATATTCAAATACATTTGAAAAAACATTGGATTTTTCAAAAACTTTTGAAGACTTTTGTTAAAGACTTTGTGGTAACCCTAACATTTGTAGGTTTTCAAGACCTAGAATTGAATCGCTTGACGCTTTTTGAACAGATTTCGATAAAAAAAAAAACAGCATAAATTCCATGGTCAACATAGAAACCTTTAATTTTTTAAAGGCCCTTTCAAAACACATAACTTAAGCTGGATATAAAATTATTTCAAAGACTATACTCAAAAACTTAAAATATAGTGCTTTTTAAATGCTTTGAAAACGCAAAACAATTTAGGACATTTAAAAGACTTCTTAAGACATTTAACAACCTTTTAAAAAAAGGGAATTTAGGACATTCGAAATACTTCTAAAGTCATTCCAAGACTTTTAAAAGATTCAAAGAGTCTGAGGCAACCCTGTAACATTAAAATAACACATTGGTAACTGACGTCTGTTGAGAAGATGAGGAAGTCATTGGTTAGCGCGCAGCAAGTGATCTTCCCCATGTCTGCTCGCTCTGGGAAGAGCTTGGCTTCACGCTCCTCTGTGTCCGAGTGCATCCGCTGGTCCACCTGGACGAGTTGAAGAACAAAGAGAGCGAATCGCAGGAGGAATTGCGGAAAAAATTAAGATATACACACTAGTAGGAATGTCCGATACTTGATGTACCATTCCGATACCGATAAACGAAATTTGAGCAAACGATTCAAACATTTTTACACTATTGTTTTTTTTACAATAAAACAGTATGCTGCTCTTCGAGATTTTTTTTATTTTTTTGTGATGCAACAACTGTATACAAGGGATACGACGTAAACCTCAATAAAAAGTTATATTTGCATACAATTTGGAAGCATAGGCTACTATAAGAAACATTTGTTGAGATTTCTATTTATTTATTCCCTGATTTGTTGGTAATTCGGTAAATCGCTATGGCTATATTATGCAGTCTCAGCGGTAAAGCAAATTAAAATCAATAAGTGTAATCATTTATGTTATTAAGCTATTCCTGCACACCGATAATAACTTCAGTATCGGATCGGATATACTAGTTTAAAAAAAGGATACTATAGAATCCTGTAATACAGCTCTGTAGTTTCCATACGGGAAGAAATCGTTAAGGAAAACCTATCAGGGTGCCGTATCGCGATACAACCCAAGGTATTGGTCATTTCGAAAGATGACTGTTTGTTAGTCACTTACCATGTGAAGTTGAACTTTTCCTTCGAACAGAACAGCAACGTAGTCTGCATTGAGGCTCATCATCTGAATGGTCCCAAGGTACTCCTTGTCATAGGTTTGGCGAGTTTCTAAACGCGTTCGTGGAAATTTAGCAAAGCGTCATTCAGTCGCAGAACACACACCGCGGATGTGTGCTTGGATGTTTGTTTAGCTCAGGGGGTGCAACCTTTTCCTAGTCACGGGTTAAAATCAACCTCAGAAAGGTCTCTGTGGGTCGCATTTCTAGTTCAGCGGTTCTTAAACTGGGGTCCACGGACCCCTTGGGGGTATGTAAACTAGTTTTAAGGGTCTATCAAGATCTAATTGAAATATTACAGTATAACTTTTCTGTTAAAATAAATCCAAATAAAAATAAAAAACGATTTTGCACTGAATGTATTTAGACTCCATTTCACTTTTACATTTTTTTAACGCGGAAACAGCAGATTTCTGACGTCTATTCGCACTGCGACATCAATTTTAACGTCATCTCTCAAAATATCTTTGCCTACTCTGGTTCAAGTAAAAAAAAAGTTAGGGGTTCGGGGCAAAAAAAGTTCAAATACCAAAAAAGTATGAGAAATGGCAGTAGTGTTTATTTTGCGCGAAGTGTTCCGTGACCTGACGTGACTTCCGGGGACCTCAGGTGACCAAAAGTAATATTGAAAATTTTTTGTTAGGCGCAAAATTTTTTTGTGAAATTTTTAAGATTGTCGAAAAGCAGCTTTTGCGCGAGGTGTGTTTTTAATAGTGTCTGACCCGAATTGTAAAAGAATAAAAAACATTAATAGAGTATACGTTCTGTGCAGAAATCGCGCGGCTTATCTTAAACAGCATGTCGATAGAAAGGTGTCATTGCAAAAATACCCCTTTGAAAATTGTAGCGGATCCTCAAATTTTCTCAACCCTCCCATACGCGCCTGCAAAAATACGCAATCCCGCTTTATTTCGGAAAAACACAAACACGAACGTCGCGTTGCTTTTGTTCGACGTAAAACAACATTTTTTCTGAATCTTATCGGGCCATTTTAGCGACGTGATAAACACAGAAAATAACCAATGACAGACAGGCTATTTTAATACGCCGTATACTGAATTTTTTTCAACGTTGAAGGTATTTTGTTATTTTTTCGTTAATTTAAAATGGGTTTGGTAGAATCTGTACTCGTCCGATACTAGCAAACAGGTGACTGTACTCGTCCTATACCAGCGTGAATTTCTGTTCCCCTCCGATACCTGTACTCGTCCGATACTATAGGTGACCAAATTGATATATGAAAGCCAGTTATAAATTGGGATCCAGTGCAGCGATGTTTAAAGTGAAAGACAAACTTATTAAAAATATTAGGTTAACAACTAAAAGTTCTTAACGCCAAAGTAAATATTGGCCACAACTTGGAAAAAATGCCTTTTAACCTTTTAATTTTATATATTTTGTCGTTTGAGCATATGACGTCATTGGGTATCGCATCGGATCGCGATAGTTTTGGCCATAATTCTCTAGTCACTTTATTTAAAGACTTGACTTGAACTAAATTTGTGGCAAATTTACTTGACAAAAGTGTTTTGCACAGGTGACTAAAGTTAGACTTTAAAAGTGTTTTCAAATATTTTTAATAAACTGTTTTAACTCCAATTTCAGGTTGTAAAACAGTTTGATCACTGATTGTTACGTGCTTGTTGTTTGCTTATCAAAATACCGCTCAAGATTGGAATAGTTTACGATAGTTTTGATCATGTAACATTTTATAGTGATGCAGATGACTTGACTTGGTATGGTAATGATTTGACATGCTTTTTTTCGCAAATGACTTGACTAGGACTTAACTTATTTTAAAATCACTATTAACATTAATCTTTGTCGGTTTAAAAACTGTGGTTGGGATGGAATAACAGCTGGAATAGTTACTACAACTTTTTTGACCCATATATGTTAACATGTTATAAGAACCTTTCATTAACCATACTAGACGAAATACCCGGCGTTGCCCATTGTTAAATAGAATATTTACCAGTTATTCTAACTGGTTAAAAATTAATTACATCTACCATAACCACACTGTGGGCTCTTTATCACTATCCCGGTGCCATGTTTATTCAAAGTATGTCTAAAACAAGTTAAAATTGCTAAACCTTTGCATTAAACATCAAATTAAGCTGCGTCCAACGAAAGACAAACCCGTGCGTAACCAGTTGAAAATATAAATTGCTTACTGTTCAAACTGCGACAACAAACGCGATATTTTGCGACCTTTGCCTAAATTTGGCATTGTTAAACTTAAGTCTTTACTTGGAACATTGCACACGTTTGTTAACAAGGATTGTAATATGTGATGTGCTTTTTAAGTATTCCTGGTACCATACTTCTTCCAACGTAAGTAAAATCTCACTTAAAACTGAAAATTGGTTACTATTAAAACCACTGGGAAGGATCAAATACCCAACGGCTAAGCAAACATCTTTTAAGTTGAAAACACTAAAATTTATTTTTATTAGGTCAATATACTTAATTTGATTTTTTATGTCCACGCAGGTAACTGCGCTTAAAAAAAAAGTTGTGCGCGGTTACGTTAAGAGGTTCATGATATGTCGCGCGTGCGCCACACGACGGAGAGTCGCCGGTCCTTTTGTTAGTCAACGACGACGTTGCTCTGCCAGAGACCGACCGGGCAAACATATCACACACAGACATCTCACAAACTTTTTATTTTATTATTATTAGATTTAGTTCAAAAAATTACAATTGCATTAAAACGATACCGGACTAAATGGGGTCGCACAAGACAAAGGTTGATACCCACTTGCCTAAATTTACCTTGAATAACAAATGCAATTTTTTTTTCTAAACATTAAAAAAAACTCATGGAAATCGGACATGCAAAAATATGGACATGTTAAAATTTACAAGTTGAAATTTCACGTTTCATTCTGTTGGAAATTCTTGCTGTGTATAGGTGATACAACATTAAAAAAAATAGTTGGACAACTAATAAACAGAAAAACGAGATAAAAACATTAGCGGAAAGTTCTATTTTTTTACTAAAGGGATTTCTTCGTCACATTGTGAATCATCTTCCCCAATTTCTAGTCTCTTGTTTTTCGACGAAATAAAACATCCCAATAAGACACAAGCTAGAATCAATAAGCATTGAAACCCCAGGAGTGCAACTTTGCCATACTTATTGTAAACTATTCTTCCGAACCAACCCAGCAATATTGCTACAACGGATTGTATTCCACCCATCCAAGCATTTACAAAGGTTTCGTCAATTGGATAAGTCTGCTGCGTTAAAATTTCCAGCGCTATAACGATTGTAAAACCAGAGAAAAATCCCAAAAGGGTGATAGTTACAAATACGAAGACTGTTGAATTTTCGTAAAGACCAACTGCAATTCCAACTGTAGAAAGGAAAGTTAGTGAAAAATTTACTAATAATAAAGATTTGTAGGATTTGCAATTGTCGACAAGTTTTCCTGCAAGCAGCAATCCAAGTATGCAACCAACAGACCAGGCTGTCATAATAATGCCACTTACCATATCTGAAGGGAAATATGCAAACATACTCAAGTCCAAGCTGTTAGTGATCTCTGACATCAAGAGGTTTTCAGGGAGTTCAAGTTGAAAGCTGATGGAAAATAGAAATACCCTAATTCCAAACGACCAATTTGTAAACAATGATTTTGTTTCCTTGAAAAACATTTGTGTTGTTTTAGTCACTTGGGTGTTGTTATCCTTTATTTCTTGGGCTCTTGTTGGGGCTGTTGGGGGTTTGTCAGTGATAAACATGTAAAACAACAAACCTATAATGCCAGAAATAGCGAAAAATGTACCATTATCTGTAAATTTTGTCGGCCCTGATCCAATTCAATTTTACTCAAGTTATATGTAGATGAGCTGTTGGTTCCAAATTCAGATAAATACAGCAGACTGGGCGGTAATAAGTAGCCTAATATATCACCGAGAATAAGTCCAACCACGTTAACAGAAATTGCAGTTCCAACTTGATTTTCAGGAAATCATAACACTGCAAATGTGGAAGGGGAACCGACAGTTATAGTCATTGAAAACCCCAAGAAAGACTGTCCAATAAATATGAGTGATATCAGCGAAGTATGTGCTAGTGAAGCTGTTATAAATGACATTCCTAACGTGCTTAAAAATGCCACAGCCAACAACATTCTTCTGAGCTGCAATTGCCCTTTGAATATGAACCACACCAATGGTATTGAGAACAATGCGGTGCTGAAATTTCGTCCGTTTGTGATCCAATCTACCACTGAGTATTCCACGTTAAAATATTGCGAGTAAAAGTTGCTGATTTCTCCGAAACCAGTGAAAGAAATGCCGCTGACAATCCGGTAAAACACAAGCCCGGCAAGAAAGACCCACCTTCTTGCGTAGAGTATTCTATCTTCTTTTTGCTCAGAAAGATGTTCCATTCTAGATTCCTAAAAGCAGATAGTCTCTATTTGGAACAGTAACGACCCCATAAATTTTGTTTTTGACGATAAAAAAAAAGAAACCTTAAAATGACCTGCTGTCACACTATCACCATAACTGTTATTTGTAAACTGTTGCTACCGGGCATAGTAATAGTAATCAAAACAGCTTTCTAGTAATTGTAATTGTTAACTACCGTTTCGGCAACCTACTCAAATCGACTTGGCGAAAACGTATTTGCTACCATCAAGGCAGCCGCTAATTGTTTTCTTATCGTGTTGTTGTTCGCGTTTTTCTTGCAAATTTTCCTTTTTTTTTATAATTGTCTTACGAGCTTCGGTGTCATTCAACCTGACGAAGCCGATTTCAATAGGTTGCCGAAGCCTTTTGTTAATTAACAATAACGATAACCAGAAGAGCCGTTTTTGAATATTACAAGTGTTATCTGTCGTAACAACTTAAGTCCTGAACAATGGCAATCATATTAACATCTCTCAACAACCTGTTTTCAAATCCTGGTGACGCAGATTATTAACAGCAGCATTATTTCTACAGAAGCGTGAAACAACTTGCTTTTGTGCAGGCGTATCCTTATGACGGCTTTCACAGAACTGAGAAGATTTGCAATGCAAGCTGCGGAAAGCGGTGCTTCGTACATCCGCTCAAACATATCAAAGGCGTGAGTAACGATTTTTTAAAGAGTCGTTGTAGTTTTGCTGTTCCTGTTTCGTATATTTCACTTGCAGATTTTTTTCTGTTGTAAACAATGAAATTACTAAATAACTACGAAGCGATGCGTTAAACTTTGCATAATCCCACCAGATCACATGTTACCTATTGTTTCTGCTACAGCAAAATGTCGAATGCTTTCGAATTTTAGAATAAAAATCAGTTACTTTAGTATGAAATGGTGCACCCACACTTATGTTTATTGTTTACCAAACCCAAACAAAAATTGCTTGTGAGAATGTTTGGCTAAGTGCGGTAGACTGACGTAATAATGTTCATGCCATGTCACGATGTACAAGAGCCTGTCTGAATAAACACTATTTAAAAAAAGAAAAACATCAACACATAATTTCTTTGTTATTTATCAATTAAAAAGAGGTCACGAAACAATAAAACTGTTTTCAAAGGCCAATAAAACCCTAGAAATCTGTTGTATTACCTTGTTTACAATTACTGTAGGCTAAGCCCCGATGGCTTTCTCTTTTACTAAGTATATGTTGCAGCAAAAAGTAAGCTTTCAGTAGAGTCCGGGCGACTTAACTTTTAGCGAGTTCGCAAACAAGTGATTTTAAAATAACTCAAGTCCTAGTCAACACGTAACGATCAGTGATTAAACAACAGTTTTACAACCTGAAATTGGGGTTAAAACAGTTTATTAAAATAATTGAAAACACTTTTTGAAGTCTAACTTTAGTCACCTGTGCAAAACACTTTTGTCAAGTAATTTTTCCACAAATTAGTTCAAGTCAAGTCTTTAAATAAAGTGACTAGAGAATTATGTCCAAAATTATCGCGATTCGATTACGTACCCAATGACGTCATTACTATGCTCAAACGACAAAAGAGATAAAATTCAAACGTTGAAAGGCTTTTTTTTTTCAAGTTATTAGGTCAATATTTACTTTGGCGTTAAGAACTTTCAGTTGTTAACCTAATATTTTTAATAAGTTTGTCTTTCACTTCAAACATCGCTGCACTGGATCCCAATTTATAACTGGCTTTCATATATCAATTTGGTCTCCTATAGTATCGGACGAGTACAGGTATCGGAGGGGAACAGAAATTCACGCTGGTATAGGACGAGTACAGCCACCTGTTTGCTAGTATCGGACGAGTACAGCCACCTGTTTGCTAGTATCGGACGAGTACAGATTCTACCAAACCGTGTGTCATTCGATATAATATCGAACATCCCTTATTTTTACCCATATCAAATTAACGGAAAAACTAGTTCGACTTGTTTTGCAACAAAATACCTTCAACGTTGAAAAAAATCAGTATACGGCGTATTAAAATAGCCTGTCTGTCATTGGTTATTTTCTGTGTTTGTCACGTCGCTAAAATGGCCCGATAAGATTCAGCAAAAATGTTATTTTACGTCGAACAAAAGCAACGCGACGTTTGTGTTTGTATTTTTCCGAAATAAAGCGGGATTGCGTATTTTTGCGGGCGCGTATGGAGGGTTGAGAAAATTTGAGGACCCGCTACAATTTTCACAGGTGTAATATTGCAATGATACCAAGGAGGAGGCGGGCCGGATGATATTCATTGGCAGCCCGGATCTGGCCCGTGGGTCGTAGGTTGCCCAACCCTGAATGTGAATGAGCAACACCAAACCATTGGAATCCCTGTTTTGTAGATTTACTCCTAACGTTCAAATGCTACATACTTCTGTAGGGGCTTTGATATTATTTTACGTCTATAACTACAACCTCCAGCTATTATCTTAATATTTATTCCAAACGTCACAAAATGCTAAATGCTTCCCAGGGGCGTATGCAGAAATCCAAAAAGGGGGGTGGCGTAATTTTCAACTTGGTAAATTTCCTGTTTGTCCGCCTGACGTTAGTAACGTTATAAAAAAAAGTGACGGATATGACGTCATAAATAGAGATTGTAATGACGTCACAAATAATAAAAAAATCATCATAAACAGCCAATTAACGTCCAGCAAAAGCGAACCTTTAGACGCAAGCGAACACGTGCGTCGTCTCGACTCCTGCCAGGCGCCAGCTGAGAAACCGCTTATTGTGCAATCGTTAACTTCAGGAGAAAAACGAAAACAAGACCGTAAAATATATGTGATCGATTTTGGTAGATCCATGTATACGGGACTACGCTAAATTATAAGCACGTCTCTCGCCAACTGCAATCCTAAACGAATATCGTTTTTCCCGGATGTTATTCAATTAGCGCGACTCTACCCCGAGCTGTGTGAAAAGTCAGTTAAAATACAAAGCAAGTCTCACACCAGGGGTCGGCAACCATTTTCTAGTCTTGGGCCAAAACCAAACTCAGAAAGTAATTTGCGGACCTCACAAAATGTTAACTGAGAATTGTGTTATTGAAATGTTAAAACAACTGTGAATCAGGCGGGACTCGGATCTACTTTGCATTTAAAAACGTGTATAATTACATTAAAGGAGGCAGTAAAGTGTTGGCGCAAAGCGCGAGGAAAGAGCGTTTGTTTGGTTTAAAATGCAATTCCACACGTCCTCATCCATACTACTAATGAAAAGCGTAATAAAACTACTTTGAAGAAACGCCATAACTTTGATAGTTAATCGAGCGTTTGTTAAACTTAGGTGAAGGCGTGCGAAGCGACCGCGATTTTTTTGTTGGTATAACAGCATTTCTTTCAAATTTTTTTTTCAAGTTTTTATTACATTTCCAAGAATAAAAAACATAAATAAAATTAAAAAATATATGTCAAATATTTTTGAGTACGTTTTCCGTTTGTCCGCGACGCAGCCTTCCACGCCGCAACGGTAACGAAGCGCTGATCTAGTTCAAAAGACAGCATCAAAACGTAAACAAATCGGACGTGAAAAGAGCGAATCGCAAATTTTTTTCGCACTTATCGCTGTGTATTTTTGAACGTTGTCACGCACATTTTATCTCGTTTTTTCTTTGTGTCATTTTATTTTGCGTCCTGTCGGCCATATGTGTCACTCCCTGGTGAAGGCTTGTCTAATAGTAAGCCGAAACGTTGGTTTGAGAAATAAATACCAGAAGAACTTATATTTATTATCTGATATTAACGTGGACAGCAAACAGCGAGAAACATCAGCACCGCCTAACTCGACGTTTTCAGCGAAAAAAAAAGCGGAGACCGCTTGATTTATTGGTATGAATTGTCGAACATACACTTGCTGATTACCCAACCCGAACGAATAACGAAAGTCAAAAGAGAAAGAAGACTTCTACGTTTACGGTCGACCAAACAAGAAACGAAAAACGGCGTTTTGCGTTTGGTTTCGCATTACCTAAGACGCGTGACCAAATTGCATTAAAAAAACACCAGCTTCGGATGGTGAGTTAAACCCTGACAAAAACGAACAAAAAACGATCATGTCACTTGCCAAAAGGGTTCGGATCCCTCCAACTGCTACTTCCCTACGTTCTTTAATATCCATTGTACGTTTTTTTTTTGTACAGCCTTCAGCGATTACGCTCATAAAACCACCCTATTATTGACACAAAAAAGTAAGTCCATGGCTTTTCGGAAATGAAAAAAAAGATCACTAACCTTTGTCTGAAAGCAGATAGAACCAGGCCCTGTTGTTCATCCCCACAGCAAGATGGTAAGGTCCACATGCAATGAAAGTTGGTTCAACGTCGATCGGCACCAAAACTGGGGCTTCGTCTTCGACACGATTCACGACAGTTACCTCCAGTAGTGACGTCAGGTAAGCCAGTCTAGTGAGCAAGTGAAAAGATTAGAGCAGTGCTTCTCAACCTCGGTGCCATTTATAGAGCTGGGTGCCGAGAGATTGTGACAATATTTAAGAATCTGATTTTTGCTCAACTCTTAAAACTTTTTTGTAAAGACTAGAGTGGAATAAATCCAATTATAAGTTCCTACGTTGTGTAGATTTGATGTGTGTTGTTCCAGTCCGTTTATTGTGACATTCTACTAAATTACCTACGAAAACATCTTGTAGGGGCGCCGCTAGCCATAAAATTATGAGAACATTAGTTTAGAGTGTAGAAATGCTTGTTTTGAAGTCCGCATTAGGCCTATTTTGAAAGCGTAGTTGTAAGCACGGCGCATTTGGGTTGGAGGTTTTTCTATTATCTTAAAGTCAAACATTATTGCTGCCAAGCTCGATCGATAACATCTGCATTTTGTAAATTTTGAAAAATATTTTTTTGTACAATAACTAACGATCTGGTCAAACTGCTACTTTAACTGAACTTGAAGAAAACACGCCGCGGGCCAGAAGAATTCAAGCTGCGGACCGGATCTGACAGGCGGGCCGTAAATTCGCGACCCCTGAGCTATTGTTTCTAGCTTTTATTTGTTTTTTAATTTAAAAAAAAAATTCACACGCACATTTTATGTACAATAAATAGCGATCTTGGTAAACTGATTTCGTCTTAAAAATTTGTGCTAATTGGCCATAACATACACTATACCTCTGAAAAAATATCCAACAACAAAAGTTTACTTTTCCAACGGACACTTTTGTACTATTTCTCCACTTTATAAGATAATTTACCGAAAAGTTTATATTCTTGTTTGTCTATGGCAGAGGTCAGCAAACTCCTTTTATGGCCTGGATAACTGTAAATCCTGGATAACCTATCGATCGCTGGCCGGGTATAACATATTGGTTAGAACTGTATGAAGGTGATTATCGAAGAAAAAAATATATGCAATAGAAAACTGTAGCACAATTTCATGAGAATTTTGTAAGGAGTTCAAAAACATACCAACTGTACTTTATCTTTATTAGGAAATATGCCGCGGGCGGGGAATTGGAGACCCCTGGTCTATTGTTTTTAGCTTTTATTTATTTCGCAAGCCTACTTTGTCCCGCAGGTGTCTCCGAGAATGGGCAGCTTTGTGAGGTAACAATGCAAGGTTCCGCGGGCCGAGGAAACCGCCAAAAGCTGACCGTCCGTTGTCCAGTCGATCTCTTTAAGCCCTGGAAAAAAATCATGCTTACCGATAAAAGTGCGATACTTGACAGTTTATTCCAATACCGATACCCGATATTTTGGACAAAAAGTAACGATATTAGATCCGACATTATAAGTTTCAATTAAGTTTGTTAAATACTTTCTGATAAATTTACTTTAAGGTAGAATCACTGTGTTAGATCGAAAATCACGACTGAAATTGTTATATCAATTTGTTATTAATTCGGCGCAGATACCACTAGTATCGGATAATTATCGATACTACCACCTGGCCTGGGGTATCGGTTCCGATCCGATATTATCGGACATCCCTATTTACCAATAGCACTTTAAATAACTTTGATTGACACACAAGTTGTAATTAGGTTGATACTTCGTAGAGATAGCCCGATTACAGCTAAGATCGGACGATATTTCGTTTTATCGTTATCGAAAATTTGGCCGATATGTTACTACGAAAATATGAAATAGTTTTTCGACAAAAACAAACTAATTTTCTGCTTTTTTGCAAAAATTTCCTAGCCATTATGCCAAGTTAATATGCAAATAATAGAGTTTAATAACATAGGTAGATAAACTGAAATATTATTTTTTAAATTAATGCAATATTTGACCATATTTCAGATTAAAAAAAAATTAATATCGGTTGGCAAAATGTAAAAAAATTAAAAGTTTAATAATAAAGGTAGATAAACTGAAATGCTATTTGGATTTTATTTTTAATTAATTAAAATTTTGTCCATATTTCGCATATATAAAAAAATCAGCGTCGGTTGGCAAAATGTAAAAAAAAATTATTATCGGTATTCGTTTGCATTAATCTCAAAACCTAAATTACTAAAAAAAAGTTACGATCTCCTCTTCCGACTAATTCCCTGCAAGTGTGACATCACAATGAAACTTGAACAACCCAAAAGTTCAAGTAGGTCGACTTTATCAAGATGATGTCGATTTACTCGACCTTTCTTGCTTTGCAATTCATCATTATTAAGCTACATTACAGGTCCCTACTGAGTGCACTCAATAGTTATAGTTTTCTAATACGAAGAATTAGAGCAAACTCTAATTCTAATCTAAATTGTAAATTACTTGTGTGCTCTAATTTCATTTTTAATCTAATTTGGATTTTACCAAAACAGCTACTTTGCTCAAATAAAGTGAATTAATTAGTCAAAACATCCGATCTTCCCTTCCTGACTAATTGCTGCAAATATGATGTCACAAATGACAAAATCGCAAACACCTTTTGGTTCGTCATCGAGATTGATGATGGCCACGACCTCCGTGACGTCATGAAGGTCATGTATGCGCACGCTGGTGTCGCCACTGGAGGCAGCAAAGTTAAGCGAGTTGGAAATGGCGATGGACGACAAATAATCCTTGTGGTCGGGAAGCTGGAAAAGTTCCTGGAGGAAAATGTGGAAAACAAAAGTAAAACAAGTTTTTATATGGCCGATTTTTAACAATACTCCAGCATTTCTTTTTAAAAGATTTATATAACCTAGTTCAACGTAGGTTGGGACCAGACTTTGGACATTTGGACAACTAGGTAATTCCAGTTTCCTCAATCAATGAGTTAGAGCAAACTGCGACTAATTCTAATCTAATTTGTGAACTTGTTGTGTGCTTAATATTTCTAGTTCTAATCTAATTCCGATTTTACCAAACATTCTACTTTTCCAATGACATTTTTAGTTTATCCGTCGAAACAAATAATTTGATTTGACTTGTAAGCAAATAACACCATGTTAAAACGAAAAAAATAATGTCTGGAGTATTTGTCATTTAAAAATCAAAATATATTTCTACTATTGTTACCAGGGATGTGCAAAACTTTGTATTTTATTGTGATTCTTTTTCATGCGTTTTTAATTAACGGTGGCACGTTAAATATGAAAAATCTAAAGTTTGTAGAAACCGACTTGCCAAACTTTGCCAAACCAAAATTTTTTTTAACTTTTTTAAAATATAGGCTTTGTGTGTATTAAACAAAATATACAAAGAAAAACACAAGTTTAAATAAAGGTATATAAACTCCATTGCAGTTGGAGCTACAGAAATATCTGATACCTGGCCTATTTCCGCTGCGAACGTCGAAATGGCAATGATAAAGCCATGTGAGAATCCGATCATGATGTACCCGTTGCCATACCACTCGTACGCCTCAATCTTGCCGTACTTTTGCTGAAAAGCAAGTTCGATTTTGTTGTCGGGGTCGAAGAACTTATACAGAAGCAGGGTCTTCTTTCCAATCATGGTGCTCACCTAAAAAGAATAAAAACGTAATAAAAAAGACAGAAATTGCAATGATCGTTGGCCAGTACTACTCAAGAAGGGCCTAATCCGAAATTATGCACATTGTGTATATGAATGTTTCAGAATATATAAATATATATTTATTACATATACGTAATTCTTATGATGTATGTATGATTTGACTTTTTTTAACAGTTTTTTTTTGCAATGGGCCTAATTGAAAACAAAAAGTAGCACTGAATGTAAAGTGTTTGAAACCTTCACAAATCTTACAAACATATTTCGAACTCAACTCTAAAAACAGTGATAATTGGTAGTCCAGCAGTCCAGCTATGCTAGTAATACCGTTTTTGCAGACTTAAAATAATATTTATGGAAGCCTTTTCTGCAGACCTTAAACAAATTAATGGTAGCCTTTTTGCAGACTTTAAAATATATATATTTTAAAGTCTACGCCTTTTTTTACAAACTCAATGTAACAGTTGACAAATTCAGTTTGTTTTGCTGGAGTCGGTCTCTGACTCGAGTTAGACTGTGTAAGACTAAATTTAGCGGCAGTCGGACTGGGGTTTAATTTTTGGGCCAGAGTCAGACTTGGGTTATCTTTAACCGCCTCCGCAGCCCTGTGTTGAAGGCCCTTATAAAAATACGAGTTATCGGAATACATTAGGTAGTTAAACCCCACATTAAGTAATAAACTCACCACGTTGTCACCAGGCGTGGTTTTCTCACCACTGCCCGTTCTTTTCATCTCGTAAAATCGCAATCTGGAAGGAACGTCGCGTGTTGCGAACTGATACAAGGTCTTACCGGCAGTGTCACTTACCTAAAAAAAGTAACAATAAAACACGTGGTAAAATGCAACTTATTAAATTTCTTCATATATGGATAAGTTTTTTTAATCCAGAAAGGAGAACAGGAGAAGGATAGCAATTACTTAAAAGAATGGTTAAAATGAATTTAGTATTATAAATTAATTCTTTGAATGTTGTTTTTTTATTCATAAGGTTAGTTTTTTGGCTCAAAATGTCTAAATCACATCTGTGTTTGGTAATGTATAAGAACAAACTGCATTTAGAGACAATGTCTTTGGAATTTATAGAAAAAAAGTTTTGTTTAGATATCACATAACTTTGACTTTATAACAACCTGATCATTTTAATTATACCTGTTTATACCCAATGTCCAGTGATTTAAACACAAAATAAAACAGTAATATGTTTGGACTAATTATTTATCACGCATTATCGCCTTAACATTTCTGATAGCAACACATGTAGAACCAACACACGTTGTGTAACCCTTTATTGGTTATCTAATCTGAACATTCCACTCAAAGTTTTTTTTTACATTTTGATTGTGCAACACTCTGACTACTAACTAAATGAGTTTATTTCTAAAAAAAAGAGTTATAGTTCCCTAAGTTTACAAAGCTAAATTTAACTTGACATATTTGTTTTTTGTAGATGATTTTTTTGTTTGTATAATTTGTAGTTTAATGAATATCCAAATGCTAAAAAAACTAAAAAATGTTCACAATGGTCGGTCGTCCAATTCTTGTTGCAAACTTAACTAAATCCCTGCTCATACTTACAAATCTAAGGTGAGCCAAAAAAAATACTTACAGTAACAGAATTGTCAGCTCCTCCCAATGCAAGCATGTTCTGTAGGCTCCAAGCGCCAGAGAGAATTCTTTTGGCATGTTTTCCAAGGTTTTGATACTTCCTTCCCAGTTTGTGGTCGTACAAAATCAGATTACCCTTGGCAGTTCCTGTGATAATATAAAAAGTGCAAAAATGTTGAGATTTGCTAAATTTTAGCAACACTTGTCTTTTTAGAACAGTGTTTCTAAACAAAAAAAATTACTGTCACTCAAATACGTAAAGGATGACAGAGAAACTTTCACAACCAAATTATCTCTCTGAACATTTTGGAGCTTAAAATAAACAAAACATAAAAAGACAATTAGCATTAAAAACCTTGAATTCAATTAATATAGACCATGCCTTTGTATTGCTCCTGGTGAACCAATCAGAATAAATTTAACCATATTAAACTACTTCAGCACCCAATTTTGAGGTGCGAGCTAAAGGTTAAGAAACACTAATTTAGAGAAAGTTCTAAAGAAAACTTAGTGAAGGATCACAGGGAAGCTTAGACCCAATTCTCTTTGGTGAACTGTGGGCCACCAGATGATTTTTAGTGGGCCAAGCTATTTGACAATATTGCCACGTTTGCAACTAAATATTTTCTGTTTTACTAAAATAATTGCGAGCATATCTAAAATATAGGCACTAGACAACTACTTATAACATTAGAAAACTGTTATTAATTAACGTATACCAGTTTTTATTAGCTACGCAGTTAGTATTTACTTTTCAAATTCAGTCTGTTGGCAGAGATATTTAATAACGATCCAAAATAAACCTGTATTAAAAACAATTATTCAGTTGTTATTTGTTAGAAGCAGTGCATTTATCGAGAAATTGTCCATTTTAAGCGTAAATTGCAGCCAGAAATTTCGCTATATGTATAAATTTAGACCAATGAATAAAAAAGTTGGTAACCAATGGTTTAGGCCAGTGGTCGGCAAACTTTTTTTGTGGCGGCCCAAAGTACTGTTTTCAGAGCTATTAAAGGCCCACTACGTAAAACTAAAAGAAGTAGGATATTTGTTTTAAGGTAAAGTATTACACGGTGCCTTGATGGCCAAAACACTGGCACCATAATGTAGAACATACTGTAAAACAAATATTATACAAGCGAAGCGCGGAAGATTTGCGTTTACATCTAGTTAAAGTTGGCCAAAACACGTAATTCAACAGGTACTCAGGAATCAGGACCACATTTGACACGTGGGCCCGAACCACGCTGAGATAATATAAAATTCTAAGCCACACGTAATTTTAAAACGAAGTGCAATAATTTTACAGCTTCGCTCGGCCCACAACTACATGATAACACTAAGCTATTCAAAAGTAACTCACGGCCCACTAAAAATGGCTCTGCGGCCACATTTGGGCCGCGACCAACAGTTTGCCGACCACTGGTTTAGACCAAAGGTGAAAATACAGCAGCCACCAAATAAAAATATTTAGGACTTAAAATTTATACTTTTTTCCTTTCATGGGCAAATAACTGTTTATTTGAACAAAGAACCGTTTTGCTTTGATGTAATTTTATTTAAACAGAAAACTCATCACCTATGCCTAGAAATAAATTGATTCTTGACCAGCAGAGAAACGTCAGACCATCCTTTGCCCCACTGTCTATTTTGTTTGTTTTCTTTTGCGTTTGGTCCCACATGTAGAGCATGTTGCTCTTTTCGCAGATGGCACACAATATATCTCCATCTTTGTCCCATTCCAGACCAGTACATGCACTGAAACATCAAAACAACATATTAAGTGTCTGTTTAAACATTGAAAAATCTTTGTAGGTAGCCCTATTTGTATAACTCTAAATCTGGAAATTAGGTGGCCCTCTTTAATGACCGACTATATTAAAATCTTGATAAGCCTTTGCACAACAATGCTTCATCAGTATTGTGTGTTTTACAATATGTTTTAATGCTGTAGTAAAATAAATATGCATTAAATAGATTTGAAAGAAATTGAAATTATAACACACCAATGGAAGAACCAACATTGGAAAACTAACCATAATTTTTTCATAATTGGATATCTGCAAGAAATAAAAACAATGGAAAAATACATAGCAAACTTTATTGAAATGTAACTCAATTTGAAGTTCCATCTAAGTTTAGCTTGTATTCTCATCCAAAAAACATTGCCATAAATAAAGTTACATTAGGTGTATTTGTTGAACTAAGAAACCGTGCCGCGCCTAAAAAATAAAACATATGGGCCTAATTTTGGTGATCCATTCTCTAAATATAGGTTTCAGACACAATTGGAAAACGGATTTAATGAACTAACAAAATGTTTATCACAGCAGTAGAAAAATACAATAGTGTGCATTGTTCTTACTCACTCTAATAAAAAATAAAAATTTTACCCAGATAAGTGTATCTCTTCTTCCATTTGACCATGCCTGTCCCATATTTTAACTGTCTGGTCCTGTCCAGTGGTTGCAATATAATTTCCGAGAACCTTTTGCCACCTAAACAGGATGGGTCCATCAGATCCATGGGCCTTTTCTTGTAAACTGAACACACGCTGCAAAATAGAAACCATGCGGGTTTTATTTGAAATGATTTTAATTATGAACACACATCTACCAGGTTTGAATATAAGTCGTCCAAACCAAAAAACTTAAATTGCGCTAAAGGTTTTAACTATAGCACTTCATTATCGACCATGAAACATTACAAATAACGGTATTACAGCCACGCTTCAAGCTGCAAAATTGTCTCCCCAGCGCAAAGTCCAAATTTTTCTTTCTGGCAGATCTCTTAGATTTTATGTGAACATGATTTGTAGGCAAGCGTATGTAATAAGACAGCAAACACACACAGATGGGCTGCAGATTTAGATTAAAATTTAGTTAATTTCATGCACTTGATAGTACGAACAAATATGTACATGTGTTTTTAAGGTGTTTTGAAATGGTATTTTAAGTTTTTAAACTGTCTCTTAGAACATAGCCTACCTGTGAAACTATACAAAGAATTAATACTTAAATAAATTAGCTTTTTTACCTCATACAAATGTAAACCTCAAAATCTGTTATTTAGTACATTGAGTAAAAATGTCAAGGTAAAAACTTTATTTAAATCGAAAAATTATTTTACTTTAATTGAAGTTTCGTTTGTCCATTTTTTTAAATAAGTTGGTGTCTGAAAAAGTATACCTTCATGATGTTTTTTCTTTGTATTCCTGTAGTCTTTTTTCACATAAATTTCCAAATTTTACTGTCAATACCCTAATTTAGCTGGTAAAAGCTTTTTATTAACCATTTAAATTACACACAGATAAATACGATCATTCTAGTTAAATTATTTAAGCGTCTATATTAATATGAAAGATGCCAGAACTTTTCTTGGACGCTATTGTTTGTCGATGCTACAAATTACCTTCACCCTTTAAATGTTGCATTTAGACAATTTGTTACAAGAAAAGCGTAAATAAACAAAACGGTGTTTAATATAGTGAGTATTAAGGTATAAATAGGCTGTATTTTCTTAAAATCTATCGACTTATTTAAATAAGCTTGGCTTTCCCAGCAACGGCAAACTATTTGTTGGTATGTCAAAACTCAGCGGCAACGCGCTCAGCCATAACGAGAAATAATTAAGAAAAGGGTTAAACAAATAAATTACTTGCATTACAAAAAAATCCTTTAACAATAAAAAAAATGTCTCATTGTTTTGTGTTGTATTTATTTAGGTTATATTAATTTTTGATGCCATTTGTTTTTCAAAAGGAAATTAACTTTTACATTTGGTATCGAGATTATTCTTTTGGTTGGAAAAGAGATCCAGTTGTAATTTGATTTCTATGGTCTTTTAGAGTTAACGCTCGTCAAGGTACGTTTAAGCATGTAAAGTAGCTATTAAAATCGAACAAAATCGACAATTTTATTCCACTGACTTACTACTAATCGAGAAGTTGAGGAACTTGACACGAATTTCTGTAAATATAGTCATGTTATGATACAATTTATGGGCATTTCGACAGCAAATAGCGCAAAATATTTAGTCGTCGAAAGAAATTTGTTTAACTTCAAATTCTAGAAAAAAATGGGCAGAATAAAGTTTTTGTATTTGTTTTGTGTTTGATCGAGTTAAGTACAATCCCCCGTTTTTAGTAACTCAAGTAAAATATGCTCTAAACTGGTTTTAGATGGTGTCCAAAAAGGAAAAGAAGGGCCGATCTGGCGTAAAAGCCGTGAAGGATGTTGTAGCTCGGGAGTACACCATTCACATGCACAAGAGGATTCACGGAATGTATGACATCAAAGCTAATTAGTTATTTTCGTGGATGGTACATTAACAAAAAATTGGTACAAAAGTGGTCAAAAATACCTCGGCTTGTGCTTGTGTTTAACAAATTAAAAATTTTGGGACTTATTCGACTTTTAAGGGTGCAGGCTTGGTCAGTCTGTATATGTGTGTTGTCCGGCACAATTTAACGTCAATTTTATCAAGCTCACTACAGTTGTTGTTCAATTGTAATTTTATATTTATTTGTTAGCAAAAATTAAATTACTAAAGTGCAGCACTTTTACCCAGCTGCATTCAATAATTTATGCCAAAAAATGTTGGCTAAAGACCCATGCTAAAATAAAACTATATATATATGCCAAAGTCGGCTATTTTTTATTGTAAATTTGCAAGATTAGCCATATTTCACTGCTAAATTATGTCACTGGTGTGTTTTTGGACAAGCGTTTAATGCCAAAGATCTTTTGGGGAAAGCACTTGACTGCAATCATGAGCTTGGTCACATGTGTTTAATACCTTTTTTAAGGAAAAAATAATGGCTTTATTCATTAAACATATTAACAATATTCTGCATCACTATGCTCTCTTAGTTTGTTTAAAAGTTGCTCGTTTTACAATAATTTATTTTTCAGGGGTTTTAAGAAGCGTGCTCCCCGTGCTGTGAAAGAGATTAAGAAGTTTGCTCACCAAATGATGGGAACGCAAGACGTCCGAATCGACACTCGTCTTAACAAAGCTATCTGGTCCCAAGGAATCAGGTACGCTTTGCAACGGTCAAATAATATTATGTACTTTAATAAAATATAAAATAAATTCTAAACTATTGGCTTTGACTAATGTTAACTAATTTGTTCTTACAGATTTTTTTTGTTACCCTTGACAAATGTAATATATCCAACCTGACTACTTAAGTTGGCTTTAAGCCGAGTTAAAATCCGCCCTCTTCAGTATAATGCAGCTTTTTCAGAGTTGCCACAAAGTGTTTGAATGGATTAGTGCAGTGGTTCTCAACCGGGGGTCCACGGACCCCTTGGGGTCCGCAAAAACTTCAAACTATATATCTTTGTTAAATTAATTAAAGCTAGGATATGTGCCTAATCACGTTCGTAAGAAGTGATAAAATGACATTGTAACATGTTGTAAATCGTATTGAGTATGACGTAACACTTCAATTGTGATCTAACACAAATAGATTGTAAAGGATGGGCAGCATTACAACAGTTCACATGTACTGCACTTCGGTTTAACTTTATGCTATCGTTCACAAAGATGAATACAACTACGCATTTCAAGACTTGCTTCGTAAATGCAGCAGCACATATCATATTAAAATAAACTTGTTGTAATAAAGCAATCTGGTGTTTTCTGTTTCTTCACTCAACAAACGGTGCCCTACGCAGATATACTGAACTATTAAAAACAACTAAACGCACATATTACACCAGAAAATGTAAGGGGTCCGCGACTATTAAACGGCATTAAAAAGGGGCCACGGGTACAAAAAGGTTGAGAACCACTGGATTAGTGCATTGAAAAGTATTTGAAAACCTCTTGTTGAATTTATAGGTACAGCTTCAAGTTGTTAAGAAAGTGCAGTTTTTTGTTGTGTTGATCATGACATATTTAAACCGTTTTGTTTTTGAATTATTATAAAAAAACAGTGAGCATTCTTACTTTAGTTCTACAAAAAGCTATAAATTTTCTTAGAAAATCTCTGAATTTTTTTATAAAACTGTGTGTTAACCCTGTAAGCTACTGATTTTGTTCAAACCCAAAAAAGAGGCTTTTAAGCCTGGCTTGAAGCCATTCTTATTTGTCTGATAGGCTGAGTAATTAAATGGCACAATCAACAGTGTACTGTGTTCTTTTCAATGAGCATGGTTCATCCACAATTGTGCAAAAACAAACACTTAGTTAAATCCTGGCTACGTCGTTTTACATCGACTGTGCCTCTACAACTTAGTAACAGTAGTTAAAGTGAATTATTTTTGAATTAGGTTTTTGTGAGTTCTGTATACTGATTGGAAATCATTTAGTTGGCATTAAACTTGTTTGGCATACATGGTTTTATTGACAAGATCTGTTGTATAAAGCTAGTAAAACTAATAAATTGGTTGATAAAAAGATAGTGAATTTGTTTGATAATCAAATTTTAATTGATTAGCCCACATAATTGGAACGGGTTTCTGTGAGTCAACGTTTAAAGTTGCCTTTTATCATTCACTAGCCAGTACAAATTAAAATGTTAAAGTCACTAATGATGTTCCCTATTTTCTATATTTTAGGAATGTGCCATACAGGATTCGTGTCAGGCTTTCCAGGAAACGTAATGAGGATGAGGACTCAGCAAATAAGCTTTACACGCTGGTCACTCATGTGCCCGTTGCATCCTTTAAGGGTCTCAATACCGTTAATGTGGATTCCGAGGAATAAACAGATTTCCTTGCATTTGAGTGTTTTTACAAGCTGAAGAAAATGTACTCCAGTATTCAGTATAGCACTTAGTCATCAATCAGAAATATGAAGATAGAAAAAAAGTGTGCCAGATTAATATAAGCAATATTTTGCAATTGGAACATCTAGTAAGTTAAAATCCTGAATTTTTCGGACGTAATTATTAAACAAAATAAAAGCTAAAACTTTAGGGACAGGATATGGACTTAATGGGGGAACACCTCTCTTGTGAAGGAAGTTTTAGTGCATCATTTGGGTTCCCTAGGTTGAACAGCGCTGATGCCTGGGGGTTAACTGTTGGTTCAAGGCTAAACTTTTCAGGGATGAGGCCAGAGTAAAAGATTGTCGGCTTATTTTCAAATTTAGATGTTATCGCAACCATTCGGCATTATTTTTATTTTGGTTTATCATGACAGATTTTGGTCTACTTTGTCATTTCAAATACTAACAGTGAAGAAAGAGCCAAAAAAAGACATTAACACATCCAATAACTCAAAAAAAACAAAAAATCATTCAAACTAATATCTGTCTCTATGTGGTTGTAGAGTGCATAGCGATTTTCCAACGATAAAAATATTAATTTGTAGTTAATAGAATGAAAATAATATTCTACTGTTCAAATCCGTACACAAAACATGTAGAATGACAGTACTAAAATGTAGCAAAGTTTAAAGTTTTTATGTTATTATGAAATGTTTGTGCCCAGTAAGCACGCTGAATATTCATATTCTAATCAGTTTATTTGCAAGCAGATAAACAAATTGTCAAAAGTACAAGACTTTAAATTTGGTGGTAATACAAAAAAACTCACACAGCTTTAAACAAGCCTAAAGGACTTTTTGAGTTTTCATTTCTCGGTAGGAGACGAAGCAACTGAGTAAAATTGCGGCCATATATCCGACTTGAGCGCCGAGCAAGCACGGAACCGGCCAGGCCTGCCAGGGTCGATCCCAGTCTAGGGGAATCACCACGGACGATGCCCAGCTACCGATGAGACATCCGACTGATTGAAAATAGAGAAACCTCTCGGTGGGGTTGGTAAACTTTCCACAAACAATAATTTGATACCATGAGCGCAAAGAGGTTCCGATTACGCACATGTTCGGAATTGTGATTAAGCTGGTGGCCAGCAATGCCCACAAGGCCGTTTCTTTGATGTGACTGGTTAGTGGGGCGCCAAACAAAACACACACAAAATGCAGAGTAGCCCAGCACACCAAAGACAGCAAAATCCCCTGCAAGAAATTTGGGCTTTCTTTGTCCTTGGCGTAGGCCGTGACATCTTCCAACTGACTTGGCTTACATCGGAACCAAATAAAGCAAAATATGGCCAGCTGTAAAACTGTGTAAAAAGAGAGGAAAATCACAGTTGTCTGAACAGGATTTGCAATCAATGGGCTAAAGCCCAGAACATAATACGGTACAAAAAGATAGCACAAGATACCAAGGATAAGAATTGTTTCCGGCATGAAATGTACCCAGATC
This sequence comes from Ascidiella aspersa, assembly GCF_963924565.1. Classification (NCBI taxonomy): domain Eukaryota; kingdom Metazoa; phylum Chordata; class Ascidiacea; order Phlebobranchia; family Ascidiidae; genus Ascidiella; species Ascidiella aspersa. The sequence continues at coordinate 19,536,023 of NC_139454.1, forward strand.
GGTTTCGGATCTTTGGTGTTTGTAGCTAAAGGTAGCATCGCTGTCTTGTTTTTTAGTTTTTGGGACCGAAAGGATCTGACCAAACTCGCATTCCACCAGGTTGCACCGATTCTTGGTCAATTCCGGCACGTGCCTCTTTCTGAATATCCTCTAAACAGCAGAAAAAAATTTAGGCATGATTTCAACTTTCTACCAAACAAGGTAGAAAGTTACATTGAACACTTATTATCTTAAATCGCTTTTGAGAATCAATGATTTACGTAATTAGTACAGGTGTTGGTAACTCGATTAAAAAAGTTTGGCCTGATTTTATCCCCTGCGCAGTTGCAAACTCACTTCTCAAAAAATGCATTGATGAAATATGTTTAGCACAGAAACTTGAGTCAGCAAATGTAACAACACCAGCATTGCTGAACAGTTTTTGATTTAATTTATTCATAACTGAACCAATTTAACTAAAGTTATTACAGCAACACAATCTATAGCTGCTTTTACATCTCCCTTGTGCAGCATGTAAGTTTTATAAGTTGGCTGTACCTTTAGTAGCATTCCGATCAAATAAAAAAAATCAAATCTAAAAGAAAGTCACAGTATAAACCAATTTAATTTTCAAAACAATTTTAAAACACACACAAAAAGTGGAATATTGTAAGTGATAGTTGATTTGCTGGGCGCTGGTCTAGAATCCTACCACAACGAAACACCTTTTGGGTTAGGGTGCGGGTTAGCGTTTGGGTAAAGGTGGGTCAAGTATTATTATTAAATAAAGAATATAATAATACTTGACCCACCCACACCCAAACGCTAACCCGCAACCTAACTCAAATTTTGTGCGTTGATTTTAGAACTGTGGTAGGATTCTAGACCAGCGCCCATAAATTTACAATCCAAAATGTTTTCCATCAAAGTAATATTTTATCTATTTTTAATTTTTGTTAAATACTTTAAAAAACCGTAAAACAAAGTTTGCTTGCTTTTTATTTGGTTAAAAAAACATCATAGAGCATTATAAAAAAGTCAGGTTTTAAACTTACTGTATTTTTGCGAGTAATACAAAGGCAAGATATAAATTGGGTAGAGGGCAACGCCAACTGCAAAAATGAACCCCAAAACTGGTAAAGGTCCTCCACCTTTCAGAAATCCAGACTTGGCCGTAAAATCTTTTGGTTTTGAGACTCTTTCCTTAAGTAGGAGGGCAGTACGAAACACCATACTCTCTACAAATTAACATCTATAAAATCGACAACAAGATTGAGTTTATTCAAGGACGTATTTAAGTTATGAAAATAATAATTTGCCTTTTAACGTGTTAAATACTTATCTCGACAATACGTGGTTTTGTTGAGCTTATAGTTTGCACCAATGCCACTACATTGTTTTGTTGGTAACGCCGAACAAATTGAATTACTTTTTTCTATTACGTCATCAATTGTTCACCTACGGCCCTACGCGCATCAATGGACTTGGAAATCAATAAAGCGGATCCATCGCAGATATTTTCAACAATATATGTGGGTTAATTTAGGTCAAATAAAATCGATGTATGTGAAATTGGGATTTAAATATTTTAAAAACAGGTATACTTAATTTTTTTCTTCTCAACCTACTTGTTAGCTACTGGGAATCAGAACTATTCTCAAATTGGTGTTTTCAAAGTAACATGACCTCTCTGGTCTTGCAAAAGGCAAACTTTCTTGCCAAGAGATCTGAAACAACATTTTTTCCCGAAATTAAAAAGACAACTAAAAACAAAGTTATGTTTGATAATAGCCCCTACCCAATGTAATTCTCTTCGGGAAAACCGGAGCTGTTTAGCTGCAGGATTATGTGCATCATGGATGTTATACACTTCTGTAAAACGATAAAAATCGTAACTAATAATAACAAATATAAAAACTAAGTTTAAGAAGATTAATGGAATAGCCTTGCTTTTATTAATGTTCTTCTGTTTTGGGTATGGATCGATGTCCGATACTTTACGCGATATTCCGATACTCGATATTTTAAACAAAATGTATCGTGATCAAACCCGATATAAACGATTAGACAATTTAAACTTTTAAAAAGTATTTTTATTATTATTAGGCCCAAATATGCTTTTTAGTTACCGGGAGTTCAATTATTATGTTTTGATAAATTTACCTTCCAAGGAATAATAGTTGTATTTGATCGCAAATAATAGGTAAATATCGTAGGGCTACCATATGTCCTCTTTTAGGTGGATTTGTCTTCTTTTTAGAAGAAGACTGAATGGTCCTCCGAGGGCTCTCAGATCTAAAAAAAGCGCATCAATAAAGCAAAAGGTATGAGTTTGTTAGGCCTAGCCTACTATCAGTGTTACTGTATAGTAGACTATGATCTTATTTCTTACAGAAGCTTGTCTAGTTAGTCTATAACAGCGGTTCTTAACCGGGGGGCGCGCCAAGCATTTCTTAGGGGGGCGCGAGCTCTAAGTTTATATTTATTTTTTTTTGCAATGATTCTTATGGTTTCGTTGGGTTGTACATCACTCCTACAGCTCTGTACAAACTCTGTTTTTGTCAACTTTAACATGGAAGCTGCAAAAAATTTTAGCGCACCGCGCGAATCTTGGGTTTTAGGTTTTTGTTCATTTTTTTAGCACAAAGTCTCGTTGAGTACTGTTGCATGTTTTCACATCATCTAAGGCAGTGTTTCTTCATCAGGTGAATGGTTCACCCCAGGGTGAATAAAATTTTTGCAGGGGTAAACCAACTAAAAGGGGTGAATAAGGGTAAACCCACAGAAATGGATAATAGCTTGCGAGCATGGCGGATATTCCGGGTGTTTAACCTGTTCAGTGAACAGGTGAGAAAGAAACAACTTGAGTCATTTTGTGCTATTATATATAGACGAGATAGTTTTATTATATTATGAGACAAGGGTAAATAAAATCTGTAGATAGATGCTAGGGGTGAACAAAACTAAAAATGTTTAAGAAGCACCGATCTAAGGTATAACGACCCTATCTAATAACAATTTGCTAAATTATAGATATACGATAAAAGTCATTCACCGTTCGAACTATTTTTGAATCATATTTTATATAAGATAACAGGCTAGCAATAGGGGGACTCAAACGTTTTTGCGCAAATCGATAATGTTTTTGCAATATTGCCGTTATTGTATGTCGTCACATCTTTTGAAACACGATTATAACGCAATGTTTAATTTTTGCGCTTGACATCACAGTCTTACAACTGTCGAGTAGCTCACCACACAACACCTTTGTCAAAATCAGCTCGTACACGAGCAATTTGTTGTGTGCCCAATGAGGAAAGCCTCCTGAATTTGCAGTTTAGCGTCAATTCAATCAAATTCAATTTTTACTATTTTAAAGTTGTATCAGTGATATTTTATTGAAATTGCCGAATTACAATTCGTAGCGGTGCACATGACATTGGAAAATTACCAAAGGGGGCGCGGTTGAAAAAAGGTTAAGAACCACTGGTCTATACAGCATACAGGTGGTTTTCAGCAAATGTTTTCATGTTTCTTTATTATTCCTTAAATTTAGATAACCATAAAGCAAAATAAGCTATAAATTATATTGCCAAAGAGGAAAACTCTGTTTACTGATGAGCTACGCCAGAAATATCCTTGTTTGAAAAAGGACGTATTAATTTCGAAGCTGAATGCATTATTCGTGGATATGGCACATTTTTCTCAAACGTAACAAAAATTCCCACTTTCGTTTTACTTGCAGGCAAATAAATGTCCTCTTTTGGGGTGCTGAAAATATGGTAGCCCTAAAATATCGTATATTTACTCGGTATCGGATCGGCACCGATACCATCCTAGTATCGGAGAAATGTCAAAGGTCAGTTAAAACTGCTTTACGGAGGCAACATTCAGGAATCGCTTTCTGGTGGATGAAAATGTTTTAGCAGTGTTGCAATTTAAGTGGTTAACTTGACTTAAGGCACTGTTTCTAAATTACCGGACTTTACTTTTAGACAAACGAATAGACTTGGACTTAATGTCTTGGGTTAAAATGAGTGTTTTTATCTAATATTTTTATTAAAATTGATATATTATCACAATCCTTTCAAGTAGGCTAAAACAATTTGCTTGCTCTACGTATGTTCTTGTTATTTTTCAGTTGAGGTAATGCTCATGGTCAGACGATTTTTTTTATAATTTAAAGTTTTAGTTTTGTGTCAATAACTTGACTCGAAGTTGACTTGCTTAAATAATAACTTTATTGGACAGCTGATGACTTGGACTGGGACTTGTTATTTTTTCAAAGACTTGCTCTGGATTTAAGAGCAAAACTGGGTTTTAGCGGCGAAAGAGTCGTCCTGTAGGTGAGATGTACGTTTACTCTTCAGGTGTCGAACGCAATGTACAGTACGCGCCAACAGAGATGTTCGGCAACGGAGAACGAAGCATGCAAAAAACGAATAAAAAATCACTCCGCGAGGCTAAACATGCCGGCAAACGGTGTTTGATGCAACGAGCTGATTAATAATAGGCCGAAGGGTACCGGTAAAATGTATCGGAAAACTGTTTTGGCGTATAGAAAGAAAAGAAAAACATGAAAGTACCATGGTTTTGGGTTTTTCTTGCTAGACCTACGGCCTTATCGCGACTTAGAAATGGAGCAAAATCCAAATAAGTTGCATCCGTAAAACCGATTTGCCATCTTTTACGTTTAAATACCTCTGCTGTTATAACAAAATCCTGTAACAGAAATCAAAATACTGGCCCTGGAAAGGAATTTGTCCCCTAAGATGGATAACTGCATTAAAACAGCCTCAGAGTTCAAAATTCAATCAAAATTCTTCCCAGCATCAAAGTCAACATGTAAAAAAGCCCCTAGCTATTAACCAATCGCCGTGGTTGCATTTGGGATGTCAAACAAAACAGACGAAAAACGGAATAGACGATAAACTTACGCACGCTTCATGCAAATGGCGATTTTTAGGTACCGTGGATAAATAGAAGTTATTTAAGCTGGTAAAACCAGCCCCGGCTGCGCTTTTGGCCATCAGTGGTTCCCACCATTTTGTTAGACATAAACCCTTTAAAAATTTCTGGGTTTTGCGGATACTCCATTTTGAAACGAACCCAACTTCAAAACTAGTCTTTCATATACATAAATACTATGGAATTTTAAGTGAAAAATTGTAGTCAAATGAATTGAAATTTTGTGGTGTAAGATTAAAAAAATCTATCAGATTCAAATGCACTCGCGCACCCCCTCTGCAACGTTTTGACGTGTCCCATTGGGTTTCTTGGGTCCTTGGTTGGGAACCACTGACCTAGATGAAATCGCAAAAAAGGGTGCTCAAAAATAGAAATTTTCAGAACAAAGGAAAAGGAAGAAGCAACACATTGTTCGGAAAAAAAGAGCAGAAAAACTGCTGTTGACGTTTCGAAAGCTGAAAGCGAGAAGATATAAAACAAGGAAATACAGAGAGGGCGCTGGCTTCTGTGCAATCAACTAATTTAAGGGTCAACACACCTCTTAATTTCGCTGGCCCGCGTAAATTTTGCTTAATGAAGATAAAATTCAGATGTAATATTTGTCGATAAAATCCAAAATAATCTTAAGATTTTTCTTAAGGTCTTTTACTTTTTATTATATGGTCAGTTACATTTCCTTCGATTAACGATATTCAAGTTTTGTAGCATAATGGTTGGCGGTTGTAGTAAGACGTAGTAAGAATATCATTCAAAGCACATACAGAAGTTGGTAGCATTTGAACGTTTCCAATAGCTCATCAGATGTTGAAAAAGAATAAAGAGTTATTTGAAACGTTTAAAATGATGCCTACTTCTGTATGGGCTTTGCTATCCAAGTTGATTAATTACTTTTACGATTTTATTTCGACCTTTTATGAAACAAGTTGGACGACTCCTGGACTTAGCTATAAGCTTTATTTCTTGCGTAATACGAAGACCACCCGTTTCACAAAAAGCTATTAGTGACGTGAAAAGCGGTGACGTCATATAGTTGGCTCATTTTTTACTAAGTTTTGTCGTTTTTTTTCGCGAAATGACAACAGGTTAAATTTTGCACAGGACGTGACAATTTCTAAACATACTGCCCCACCTCCCAAAAAATGTATTTTACAGAAAAAGTATTACGATGGCGAAATCGCCTGTTAGACGAATCTTGGGAGAAATAATACATTCAAGAAAAAGTTTAAGCTTCAAGTGGCTTGTTGCAAGCTGTTTTTTAAGCAACATGAGAATATGGAAACATTTTTCGATCAAGTCCAACGCTTATAATGGCAAAGGTTTCACGGACAAAATCGTTTACTTTATCGAGAGACATGCAACTTTAGAAGTGTTCTTGGCACGAATTTTTGCACCTTCCAAAGAATAAAAATTATTTGGAAAACATTGATATGGCAAGCGTCTTGTCATTTCGACTGTGGCCAGATAACTGTGACTGTGGCCAGAGAATTAGGAATCTGCAAAACTTTGATGCACCGAAAGATTTTCAACGAAGTAAAAACTTGGCCCTACGAATAGCGTCCTTAGTATTATGGCCTAAAAACACGGGGATGGGGCCTTGAAGTAAATCAAAGCAAAATAACTCAAGTGTGGATTAGAAAGGTAGAAAGACCTTTAAGAACCCGCAATATAGACAGCCTAAACACTCAAACGCAGCGCACACACACATACATACGTCACACGCACGAGCGTGCTTAAACACACACACACACACACACACACACACACACGAACAGTCGAACAAAATCGCTAATTTACAACACAGGGAGCCAGGTTTTGGGGGTGAAAGTGCCCTCGATCGCGAAGCAATTGTACACGTCACAATCACAGTGTCGGTGATCTCCCCCAAGTTGTGGGGGGTGTTGAGGTCGAAGGGGACTGGGGGGTGGGGGGTCACTGCACCCCCGGCGAATTTTTGACGAATTTGGCGAAACAGCCGGACACGCTGGCCGGGGGGTCGTCGGCCTTTTTGGAGGGGGAAAACCCGGCGTCCTGGGCCATTCCGGCCACCCTGGCCTCGAAGCCCTCAACTTGGTTCTTGTTCAGGTCGAGGATGTACCTGAAAACAAAGTGCTTATTTAAACCAGTAGTCGGCAAACTTTTTTGGGCGCGACCTAAAGTACTCTTTTCCGAGCTATTGAATGCCCACTACGAAAACAGTGGCGCATTCAGAATATATTTTTTGAGGAGAAATATTACACGGCGCGTTGAAGCCCATTGGAAAACTCTAATATAAGCCGCACAAACTTTAAAAATAAAGTGCAATGAATGTACGGCTATCACGCGGCCCACAACTACATGACAACACTAAACTATTTAAAAGTAACACGCGGCCCACTAAAAATGGCTCTGCGGTCCACAGTTTGCCGATCAAGCAAAGTTTTAAACCAAGAGTGTTGCATAATCAGTAGAGCGACGCGGTATGTTTGGGTCGAGGTCGTAAGTTCGAACCTCACCTCAGGCTACTGTTTCTTCTAGCCTTGCTTTTCTGCAAGAAAACCTTGATTGGCAAACTGATTTTTGTGATATCCTTTCAAGGGTATTTGGTAAAATAAAGAGAGTTTTGATGGAATTAATATTGCTTCTGGTTTTATACATATAATCCTGTAAATATATCTTCAATTTTTTAAAAACATTTAATTGAATTATTTATTGAATCCAGTTTTTGCTCAACTATTTGTCATCCCTTAACTTTAGAAGACAACAAAACTTACTTGACTAGTTCAATGGTGAGGGTGGCATGATCACAGAAGATTTCTTCAAGTGCAGGTGTAAGTGCTTGAACCATACTAAAAATTAAAAAAAGGTTTAAGTTTTTTACTTTAGATTTGTTTAGCCATTTGTTATAATAAATGCTTACAATTCACTGAAAAAGAAGAATTAGGATCTCATATTACGATTCAATATAAATTTAAGTGGCCAATTTAGCCAAGTTTTTTTCGCCATGGTAGCTTTTACCACTTTAGGCTTACAAATCTGATACATTCGCACGTTTTGGCTTCATTATTTTGTCAAAGTAATGTCAATTTGGTATCTGACACACAGGTTGAAAAAACAACCATAATAAACATACTCCCCCCCAAAAATAGCTGTTATGTGACTGACAGTAAAGTTTTTGAGGTAACAAGTGATATTTTGGTCATAAATTCTTAACATGACATTTCTGTTTGTTATATAACAGAAAAAATATTTCCACAGTCATAGTGAAATGACTGCGTCACACATTATGAAGCACCAGTAATCCAAAACAGCGCAAATAGGTTTGAACATGAATTATACCTGGCTGAAATAAAGGCATGGTCGAAAAGTCGCTTATACTTTGACTTTCTCGGCAGGTCAGGTATGGAATTGAGAGGTAGAAAATGCACACATACTTCTTCACAGGAAATCGGGGCTACAACAACACAAGATAAGATAACTGTTTATTTGTTGCTACAAACGTGAACACAGTAGCAAAGGATCAACAAAGAACAACAAAATGGCTTTTGAGTTAGTTAAACCTGATCACAAAGATGTCGAAAACATGTATTGCTAGCAGTGCAGTAATGACTTAAGCCAACGACTTTACTCAAGTCACTGTTTTGAAATGACTTGACTTGCTTTGGATAAATGACCTTGAAGTCATTTTGAAATAACTTATTCACACCACTGGTTACTAGACTTGGAACATATATTTTATTTTACGTAAACACAAATTGGATAAAACCTAGTAAAATTTTTATTAAAACTTTTTATGCAGGTTTTCGGTGTTGTGAAGTAGTCATTTAAATACATCTAAGGTAAAAGTAAAGTCATTTTAAAATAAATTCCATTTGAAGTCCCATTGGGAATCATCTTTCATGCATGTCATGTCCTAGTCCACGTCATTGCCACAGAAAGTCAATTTATTGGCAACCAAAATAAGCGTTAAACTATATTGAATGAGTAAATTTATTTAAGGCAATACTTTTCCAACACCAAAAACAAAAAATAGCAAGGCAATATTTTTAAGTTTAAAAAGTTACCCTTTTTATAAGAAATCTTTTGATCTAAAAAACTTAAGAATAAAACAAGTCTTCTGAAATGACTCATCTCAAAATCAATTCACTAAAGGTCAAAAACAGTTGCCAAAAAATACTTAAGTTAAGTCAAGTAATTTGTAAACAGTGACTGCAGTAATTTTAAGTTAACTACATAGGTCATTTTTACACTGCCTAAAATATTAATCATTTGTTTCACATTTAGGCATTTTGAAAGGTTGAATCTTAAGGCAGATTAAAGCTGTCAATTATTTGCATGCACAAATTTTGTCTTGTCCTGACAGTAGTTCTCCAACTGTGGTACACTTATTACTAGCGGTACACGATTGATTTTCATATGTGTTTTCAGGTCTCAAACTTTAATTTTAAAAATGATATGCAAGTGTAAAAATATTGTGTCTGCTGTAGGTAGTATTTTAATTTATTTTTTAGCTTTAATAAGCATGTTAGAAAATGGTTTCGTTTATAAACCAGGTTTTCCGCAGCAACTGAAAAGTCCACTAGTTGCTAGCAGAAAAGATTTGAGAATCGCTGGTTAGTGCAGGGTTTAACAAATTAAACTAAAAAATAATTTCATTTCAGGGAAAATCGAGGAATTTCAATAGTGAAGTTCTTCCCCTTACGTTTACAACATTAGCATACCATAAAACTCTCGGTTGCCTTTGTGCATAGTTTGGGGAATTCCTCCGTCACTTTCCGAATCTCTCCTCTCTCCGTCTTCTTCTATGATTTCGTCCAGTTCCACAATTCTGCCTCCAGAGTCGTCTCCTGGTTTTGCCTCTGTGCTTGGAAGTTGATATCGCTTTCCAGATTGAAGCTCGTAAAACATCGATGTCAGGTTGTGAAAAGTTATGTCTTCAGAGTTCTAAAAAAGAAAAATTTATATTTAAAAGGAATTTAAAAGACTAAAATAGTTTAAATAATAATTTTGGATTAAATTTTATGGCTTTGATATTTATGTATATTGGTTTTTAAACATTCTAAAAAACAAAACGTCTAAAAAGTTAGTTTGTTGGACACTTTCTAAACATTACAACAATTTCAACTTGACAAACACGTTACTTCACACAAGAAAATAGGTAAATACCATAATACTGGTGTATATTTAAGTCTCACATGCTTTTCTGCATGCCTGTTTCCAAAAAAAACCTTTTTTTTCCAAAACTACAAACTTTTAATATTGCATAACCCCATCTGACAATTTTCCAAACAACTATGGTAGAATAACATCTTGAAATCATTAATTATTTGAAAATTGACACACCTAAGCATAGCTGTCGATGCTATAAAACAACAAAAATAATATTATTTTCAGAGGTATTAGTTTATACATTTATTGATAAAAAAAATCATTTAAAAAAATAATAATTTAATCTTTCAGTATAATCCTAAAAATGCTGGTTTTAATTGTTAAATGATCATTTTTTCTATTTGGCTATTGGGCAGGTGCTGAAATTTTCAAAATACAACATTTTCCGCAACTCTTTAGAGATTGTCATAAAATTGGTGTTTTACTAAAACAATATGCTTCTTTATACTATTGCAAAAAACTAGTAGTAAACACATTAAACTGCCAAGAGAAGGTCTATCACATTAAGCTGACACACGCAGACCTAATTAATGGAGTCTAGCCAAAATTATATAAGGTTTTTTTTTTGGTCATAATAACAACATTGTTATGCGGTGAAATTCTATACAGAGCTAATAGGAGAAATAGGTTTGCCGTGATAAGTTGAAAAAACAGGAAGTGTGATATAAACGGCACTTCCCGCATTAAGGCCCATCGTCAATTTGTCACAAACAGGAAGAGCAGTTGTCGCTGGCCCATTGCACAAAACGAATGTTAAGTGATACAACGGACGCCATTTCTTTGATGTTATTTACCAGCTTGCTTTGTCTACAAGAGTGACTTAATTTTGTACAAAGGCTTCTGTTAATTCGACTAGAAAGATGATATTTATGAATTTATAGTTTTTATTTTACTACTACTAATAAGAAATGTTTTTGTTTTTTTTTCTGGTTAAGAATGTAACAAACAGAAAAATAGAAAATTAAAAAATATCTAAGCGCAATTTAATGTACTAGCTGGTTCGGTACAGCTATACTCATGAAAAACTAATTACACTGACCAACATATGGCGTTTGTTTTCCAGTTGTGTCCAACTATATATATTTTTGTTTTTTCTTGTGAAACTCACATCAATTAATTATTAACTTGCCTAGCAGCAGAGTCAGAAAACAACACGTTGGTTAAATATGTGCCTGGCTCAATAACAATTTTTTTGCTTTTATTCCACAGCTGAGTTTTTAGGCTCTTGTAAGAAAATTTATTATTTAGTTGTGTCCTTTTTGGAATCTTAATGATTGCTAGTTTTTTTAATTGAAATATAATAGTGCTTATAGTACTTGCAATGATTGTAAAACGAAATTGAATCCATTGGGCCTTAGTCTTGGGGGAAATTTTCCAATTCAACTTTACCTTGAAAGGTACACCAAAAGCCATTGCAGACTCACCGAATCTGTTAATCTCTGATACTTTCGGTATACTAATTAAACGTAAGCCGTAATCGTTGGTCAAAAAGCAACTTAAGAAGGGCTAGATCTCAATTGTTAACACACATATGTGTGTGCATGTTTCATTGACTTACCTTGAAAGGTTTTCCATTCTGTGTTTTTAACAGGCTTTTTTCTTCTGTGTCGACTCCGTATGCTACAAAAGGCCCTGTCACCATATCACCCCAGAAACCACGACACGGCACTTTTTCACCGTCTTTCTGTTGAAATATAACAAAGAACTAATTTAGAATTATCCTTTTCCTAAGCCAATAATAAACTAAGTAAAAATATAAGTATTTGAAATTTTTAATAAATACCTTTTTTAAAGTTTTCTAAGTGTAACAAAAAAGGCAGTTCTTTTGTTTATCTGAACCTAAAAGGGTAAATTTTAATTTCAGTCGACAAAGATTAATTAAAAAAATTCTGACATCATTTGACTAAAACTTACATTAAAAGAATGTTATTCATATCCAGTGAACTGATTTTATAAATACTTAAGAGCAATTGGTGTTTAGCATAATGGTTAATATGCAAATGACAGTTGTTTAAATAGTTAAATAAACCTAAAAATTTAATGTTAATTTGGTATCGGATTAGTGCCGATACCATCCTAGTGTCAACAAATACAGATACTACCACTTGGCATCCAGACATCCCTCAGTGTTAGTATTTGACACTTGACAGGCCATTGAATCGCTCTAGAATTTGACCAAGTTATCAACTAATGTGCAAAATTAAAACTAAAAGTGTTTAAAACTTAAGTTAAAGAGGCCAAAAGAACCACCAAAACACATTTTTTATTAAACATAAATTCAATATTTTTTTTCCAAAAAAAGGAAAACTTTGTTAGCCTAAAGACGCTATAAGAAATTATAAAAGACAAAATGATTTGTTTTAGAGATAACATGCAACAACGCAAAAGCTGTTATCTAAGAGCTAACATTTTGTAACTAATAAGCAATTTTTCACTGGTTAGAAAATAAATCCCTGGAATTTGGAAAGTTTGGCACCTATGAAGTTAGGATAAAAATTTAAAAAAACATTTAGAGCCGAAGTTGCAAGGCACTCACCCTTTTAATCATGATGCCACTTGCCATGGTCTTGTTGGGACGATCGTAAATTCCCTCTCTTCCCTCGAAAGCAACACCATTTTCCCTCCATCGAATGTACTCCTGTTTGCACATCATCGTTGCCTGTAACATGGATAATTTATGCAACCATCTTTGAATAACAGTATGTTGTTTCTTTCATTTTCTGAAAGGCTTAAATTAATACATACCATAGTATGGTTTTTACAAGTGATTTATTAGTTGCTTTAACAATCATCAATCTGTAGATGTCCTATCATTAACAGGTTATTCTACATCAGCGATTACCAAACTGGGGTCTGTTCACCAACTGGGGTCCGTGCAGCAGTTTCAGAGGGTCCGCGATGAGTCTTTCAGTTTTTAAAAATTATTAGTCTTAATTTATGCTTTATTATTCGATAATATAGCGTGTTTTATGATGTCTATTGTGAAATCATAAAGCATCTATTATGCTGTACTACCTGCTATCAGTGAATCGTTCGCATTAGTTGGAAAGTTGTTAAATTACAAAGAATCATGACTGCACTAGTGTACTACAAGACACAAGGGCCAGTTTTTTGGGGTAAACAGACCCTCTGAATTTTTTTTATAAATGCGAAGGGTCCACCAGGCAATTAGAAATGTTTTAGAATCGCTCTTCTACATTAAGCCACAACCACAATTATAAAAACAACCTAAAAAAATTCTTAACAAAGAATTTCTGTTCAGTAGTTTTATTTTTCAATTATACTTTCGTTATAATATTCTATAAAACCCTGTTTTTCAACAAATGTATTCAGTTTTTCAAATGTAGTTTTTTATTAATTTTCTCAGAAACAGTTTATTGAAAGAATGCCTTACCCCCAGGTCATGCAGCTTCATGGAAAGATCCCAGTCAAAGGCCCCATTTCTGGAATCGTATCGTGTGGCAAGATATTGCCTCAGCCGGTTGTCCCACATCGTTGAAATGTTGAAGTAGCGCGGGTCAGGCTCTCGCCAGAACTTGAAAATACCCTCCAAATAATCACGTTCTTTGTACTGCAAAATATTAAGTTTGACTTTTTTTTGGATTTTTGCCCTTAACAACTAGAGAAACTTTCAAAATATTTTAGTAAATTTTAAATTCTATGCCGATTGGTGGTGAATACAGTTAAAAAACATAATAAGTTTGACTTTTTTTTAATTTTTGCTTTTTGAAAACTAGAGAAACTTTCAAAACGTTTTAGTAAATTTTAAATTCTATGCCGATTGGTGGTGAATACAGTTAAAGAAGAACTGCTCAGAATGAATCAATATTATTGATCACACTACCTAACCTATTATAAAATTGTAAACTGATGGATCATAACAGCTTAATATTGGTGCATCATAAATACGGTTTTGCACTTTGCAAGTGATTGCATTGGTTTTTTAATCTTGGTGAAAAGGCAGATTTGGCTTAATCTAGGACTGGAACTCTGGAACTGTACTTTCACATAACCATGCATGTTTTTTTACCATTTTGCAAGCCAGCATTTCTAAATACTGGCCCATGCCACATGCATAGACTTATTTAAAACATTTATTAAAGCCAGCTGAACTGCAAATGTAGGTTTTCATTTAACATTGCAAGACACATTTCACAAACGTGAGTAAGGGCAAGTTGTTAATATGTGTTGAGAGATTTAAAAAAGGGTTGCCACTTTTAAATTTTCTCCACTTGGGAACATTGAAATAGAAAGTGATATTTTAAGAAGTTCTTCAAACCAACTTGTTAAAAATAACTTCACTTCGACTTCCGTTAATTTGCAAATGACTTAACTAGGACATGACTTGTTTACAACCGCGGCAAGCCAAGTCATTGACATCAATTACAATATTTTGGCGTCTGAAATTAAAGCTAAGATCTTCTCAAATAGCAAATGATCGATTTAAACTGTAGTTGGATTTCACCTTTAGTTGGGACAAATCAATTGTCGGCATTCTCTCATCAGAATAGTCCAGGTCAGTGATCATTTCCACAAAGAGGTTTGCTTTTTCTTGCAAATATTGCACCGTCTGTTGACGAATTAACGTGTTGCCGTACAACTCCGCAAACAATTCCACCTTTTCTGTATTACATCCAATATATTGTTAGATTTTCTTGCATGAGACATTATGAGCCAGATAAAGTGCCATAAAGGCACGTTTATAGTTTAATTTCAGGAAAAAATAGACTTTTTACTCAAATTTAGCAAAAAAAACAGACGTTTAAATGCTTTTATCAATTTTTTTCTCTGGAAAATATAGCAAGTACAAACACAAATAGCAAGGCACACTGCTTATGACCAAGTTGATTGGTACCTACAAAAAATTTGCACAGAATTATACATGAGTAAAAAAAATCTTGAAACCATGAAATGGTCCAAGTTGACAAGTAAACAGCTGTTGTAAAGAGAAAGTATATGTCCAACCCACTTTCTATTTCCAAGCTTTTAATTCGACTGGCATTGAATGAAAACCAAAACCCATACAGAATTAGGCATCATATTTTAAACCGTTTAAATCTTTTTATTCATTTCTAACAATTGAAGAGTGCATCTTTAGTTTCTTTAAAGTGACTGACAATTAACACACAGATACTTTTACCAATTTTGGACCACAATGGCTGGAGGTTTAAGTTAGACGTAATACAAATTTCTACCTACTACTATATGGTATTTTACATCTAACTACAACCTCTAGCCATTATGTTTTGAATTTGATTTAATTATGTACCAGTTATGTTCGTTTTTTCCAACCCCTATAAGAAATGTACTGCAAAACTGACACAAGTGAACTAAAACAATACATTTTTATCCTTTTAAAACATTATCTATTTCTTTATGGTGCTTTTTACTAACCTTGCAGTCCCATCTTGTGAGAAGGTTCAAGGGCAAGTGTTAAAAGAAGAAGGTGCTTTCCGAGAAGTTCCAAGTTGTTTTCGACAACATAGATCTGGAAAGCAGTAGGGTTATGGGCTTATGGCATAGGGTAAGTGGTTGTAAACTCTAAGGGAAGACGTCAATAACAAGTCTGCATTGGTTGGAATGCACTCCTGGCATTGTTAAAATGAGCTCTGTAACAAACAATCTATGTTGTATAATTAGGCAACCCATAAGCCATAAACTATAAACTATATATAAATGTGGAAATATAGCCACCTTGCAGCTGTTAATAAATATAGTAGAATTTTTTTCTGATGGAAACATCATCCAGTTTTCGATATGTTTTTTCCATTTAGCAAAATTAAATTATGTAAAATGAGAAAAAACAAAACAATTGCAGATTATTTGAGCAATGTGCACTGCTGCAACACATCCTAAACTAGGCACAACAGAAAAAACAGTTTAGCCATAAATTTACCTTGTAAAAAAATTCATTTTTTTAAACTCGCTTTTCACAATTTTAACACTTTTGAACAATTTACAATATAACCAAATATGGTTTCTTACATGTATTTTTCTTGTTTTGTGGCGTTTTCGGTGCGCGATTGTCTTAAGAATATGTCGGCAGTCGCCCGCACCAAGCATCAGGATATTTATCACCTCCATTTTTTCACCGCTGGCCACGACCTCTTCAGATTTGAACGAACGCTTTCGCAACATCAAATCTAAAAAGTAACATCAAATCTTTTTTTACTGAAAATTATTTGAATGGCAACATTGTCATTGAAATTTTACACATTCCTTAAAACCCTAACAATCAGGACTCAAAGACTCATTTAAAAAAAACTTTTAGACCTATAACAAAACACAGGCAAAGTGTATAGTATTTTGTTATCAGAAATTGTTAATTCGTAAATTTAGCAAAAAGGTAGAAAATTTACCTAACTTATACTATCAAACATATAATTAAAATGTGTTCAACAAAAAAAAAATGTTTTTAATGTCGAAGAATGCAACAAAAACAACTTCCAATAAAAGATTTGAGGATGATTTGGTCACTCAGCCAAAATTGTTTGTGAATGAGTAGTGTTGCATAACAGTCAGCTTAACAATGGGGAAATAAGCACAAACAATATCCAGAGTGAAACTCGAAACAGGAGTTTCAAAAGTTGGACAATGGGATTCAGGGGCAATCAATCTATGAGAAGGTTGATAAACCACTTTCTCTCTTCAAAATTCAAAGTTATTAATCATTTATTTTGATTCTATAGTGGTTATTTACTTAAATGGCATACATATGAAAGTACTTTTAAACAGAAAATGTAGGCATCAATCATTTTAAACGATTTTTGTTAAACTTTGCTACCAACAACTGTAAGACATATTCATCACAGATTTGACCATTCTAGTAAACCGAAACTAAACAGACACAATATGTTTTGTGTGACTTTCATTTTGAAAATGTCACAAAATCAACAGGGGAACACACATTGTATTAACTCTATACATTTGTCAGTGAAAAACAGGGTTTTTCAATATTGTACAGGATTGTCAGAAAGACCTTGTGACAATCCTGTACAGTTAACGTACTGTAGTAACAAATAGAAAATTCTAAACAGTGTAGCAGGCGTCAAGTAGCTAAACATAAAACAAAGCTGTGATTATGTTATGTAACAAAAACATCGGTGCGAAAAAGCAAAAAAAAAAACCTAAATAATAGTGGAAATGTACAATTAAGAGTTTAACATGAAGAAATATGCAGGGGTATTTAGATACTACTTTGGTAGAGTAAGATAATTATAATTCTGACCTGATTGTAGGTCAATGGCCGGACTAAATCCCCACATTGTCACAGATCCAAATCCTTCTCCTGTCATCTTTGTTTTTTGAGGATAGACAGGTTGCTCTCATAAAATTATATATATATATAAAGGTATATATAAACAAACATTCACAGTGATGTTATATATACTATAATAAAAAAACTACACTCTTTCCCAGCATTCTGCACCTCCCTGAAATTAAAAGATATTTGTTAGCATTACAAATGTTTTGAAGCTTTTGATAGTACCACAAATGCAGCCAAAGAAATACAATTTTGATTTTGCAACTCAAGAAATTGTTTGCAAAAATTATTATTTTAAATAGGATAGGACGAATCGCACAATGGTTAATAGTTCACCTACATATTAAGATAAATGTTTCTAAGTGACAGAAAAGTGTTAAAATTATTCACGTGTGTGATTTCGTTTTTAGTGTCTGTTGAAAAAGTTTAACAACTGCATAAAAGACTGTTGGATAAATTTCAATCAAGATAAATACAGTATTTTTCACTTGACTGAAAACAAACTTAACGCAACAACAAAACAGCCTATGCAATCTAAAACAACTTGCAGCTTTAGAAAATTAACGCAACTAGCAATGCTTGTGTGAAAACGTGGGCCGCAAAATAATCGGTGGTATGTGATAAATGGAAGAAAGCATGTGACGCAAACATCCTTAACACAACCGGCTAACTACAAATTCAACATCCCGTCTGAGATTATACACACGATGAACAGTCGGTGCACAAAACGACACATTTCCTTGCTCTGAGAGAACTTTATGAATGGTATATAGATACACAGTTGCCGGTACTTAATGAAAAATGGCTATGTGGCTGCTGATAACCAACAGCATTGCAAATGAAATGCGAAGCCCATATTATTTGGTCTTATAGAGCTTGAAATTTATCATAACCAATATTTGCAAATTGAAGTTTTTTCTCCTAACCCCACAGTGACATTCTAAATGGGAATTGCGTAACAGGAGAAGCAAAACAACAACAACAGAGTTTTCACAATTTCTTACATGGTGTATCCAAATGAGTTGTCAGTTACATTGCATAACATTGAAAAACAAGGAATTTCTCAGTAACCCAGCAGAAATATTTGCAATTTTAGATTTAAATGGCAGTAAAGCAATGTTGTGAAAAATCAGTTTTCCTTAAGCTATTGAAAAACTTTCAGTACTAAGAAAAATTATGAATTACACATGGAGATAGAAATATCTATGGAACACAACAACAAACTTTGTATAAATAATATATAATCAACTTATGAAAATGGTAAAATGTTATAGATGTGACATTCTCTTAAAAGAAACATTAAATAGAATTTATAATCGACAAGTTGGAGGCAACTGTGCAAAATACGTTTTTTGAATAAAACAGTTCTGGTAACCATATATATATAACAATATTAGAATATATAGTAAGAAGTTTAAAGTCTATACAGCAGTGTAGCATTGTGTGAACATTTCGAATATTTACTAAGATAATGGTTGGAGGTTGTAGTACGGCGTAGTAAGAGTATCAAAGCCCATACAGAAGCAGGTTGAATTTTAAACGTTTCAATTTTCAAATATATTTTTATTCATTTCAGCATCAAATGCTTACTTTTGTGTGGGCTTTAATATACTTACTGCGTCTTACTACAACCTCCAACCATTATGCTCCAAAATATTAGAATAATAAACGATTATTAAGGATCAATCAAACAGTTTTACAAATGAGGTTATAATAGTCGGCTAAAATACTTTGCTTTATGCTTTGAATTCATCTTGAAATTTTTCAAGAGTGCTTTGAAAAATTACAATGATGATAACAGATTACTTGAGTTGCTAGTGGAACCGTAAGGAATAAGCCACTCATGGCTTAACATTGGCGAAAGCAACACACATGAAGTCGTCATAGCCAAATTGTGCTTGTCCTGTCATTCCCTTATCTCTCTGTTGAAACTGTCCAGTTAGGGCTTGGAGCATTAAACAGCAGTTTATAAAGCGTTCGAAGGACAGTTGTCGGTAACCTTCGATGTCATATCGCCACATGGCTGTGCGAACAAAGTTTGGAGAAACGTTGAATCCCATTCTTGTAAAGGCTGAAAAAATATATCAGAACCTTGGATTTAGCTAAATAGGTAAAACAAACTTTAAAGTACAAAATTAGGCTATTTAATCAAAATAACAGCTCATCTGTTCAAAATGAATAAAGATATATTCAAAATGTTAACAACGCTACTTTTTTCTATATAGGCTTTGATATTATTACTACGTGTGACTATAACTTCTAACCTTTGCTTAGGATTCTTCGAAACATTCAAAATGCTACCTACCTATATATCGGCTTTGATAGTCTTGCTATGAACCTACATTTAAAGCCAGCGAAACATTGGAGTACAAATACAAGTACAAGAGGAATATTTTTAAATTATTATTATACTTGGTAGCTAACAGTTTATCAATTAAGCTACGAAATGCTTTCAAATTTGTCTAAATCAGATCGTTGGGTAACAAGCGACATTGGGCAACAAGCAAACATTGAAAACCAAAACATAAGGTAGCTAAATGCAATATCAATTTACCTGTGTGTCAACTTAAGACTAGCAAACTTTAATTCACACATACCGAATTATAAACTTATTGATTTAAGAGCATATAGTTAGGTTTTGTGAGGCTTCTCATACAAATTAGGACCACCATATCAAGATCCAAGATAACATATGTTTATTGTTCTTATGCCTCACTGCAGTCATGCTACAGGGTGACAAAATGTTAATGTATTCAACACTTGGTTCACTATTCATATATATCCTAATGATTTCCTTTAAAATTTCTACAGGGCATTTTCTTAGTTTAAAAATAGGAGGTGGTCTAGCAAAATCTTAGATCTGCAATAAATGCTTGCAAAATGTAGGTTGAACATATTTTAAATGTTTTAATAAATATAGTTTTCCGTAATGTTTATTCAATATGTTGAAAGAAACCCACAGTTGCAAATCTAATCAAGTCATCCTAAATGCCACGCGATTGATCCCTATGGAAATTATAATTGGTGAAGTATCTCTTAATACAAAATTTTTGAGTAAGACAAATAGCTGTACAGTTTAGGAAAATAAGATTGTCTTTATTTTTGATGGTAGGCCAATGGTAGCCCTTTTGTAGGCTTTGATATATTTTGCACATGAATATCATATGTACCTGTGTGTAGCTCCCCTTCACTGATTGAACCAGAGCGGTCCTGGTCGTAAGCTGCAAACACCTGCCGCCACTGGTTGATGAATCCCCACAGGGAATTAAACTCGTATAGATCAATCGTGCCAGAATAGTTGCGATCAAATAAACCTAAAGTGTAAAACATTACTTCAAAAGAGCATAATGGCTGGAGGTTGTGGTAAGATGTAGGATCAATGTCAAACCCCGTGAGGAAATAACAAGCTTTTTGTTAACTTAAAAAAATTCTATTAATTTTCCACATTATTGTGGAAAGTGAACGCAGTTTTATTTAATACTTTTTCAAAATGCTACCTACTTTTTCAGCATTATTTATATTCATTCTAATGCTTTAAAGCAGGGATGTCCAACCAAAGCAGTTATAAAAGCATGCATGACTTTAATGCACAATACCTATTATATAAATGTTATTGCATAAAAATTACCAGCCTACTACCATACAATGTAGTTAGGTTAGTTTGATTGATTGATTTTTAAGTTTTAAATGAAAATTTTTTTTAATTATTTTGGTAAAAAGAACCACTGGTTTAGATGTATTGATTTATAAATATTTCACTAAACAACTAGCATACCTATCATTTGATAGCAGGTATTGATGTTGAAATGAGACCAATCATTGTTGGTCAGGGCTTGTTGCAGCTCCACGGCCGAGATCTGACCACTGCGGTCGGCGTCCACCGATTGGAACCAAGCTAACACACTGGGGTCAACTTGGGGGCCCGGGGCACCATACCCTGGCTGCTGAGGCTGCGATAAACATATTTCAGTTTTAAAAGTTGAACCAAAATTTAATTTTTCCTGAATAAATTAAATGGAAATTGTACATGAATGCATTATAATTTAATGCATTGAATATATATATATATATATACACAATGAATTTTTCTGATATTTTTGTTTCAAAAAGTTGAACCATAATTCAGTTTTTCCTATATAATTAAACTGAAACTTTTTATGAACACATTATAATTTAGTTTATTAAATAAAAGCATACATAAGTTATTTTTCAAAATCATAATGTACATTTAAGAAACTTTTGTGATTAATTTAGGCAGTGCTAATTAATTAGGTACTTTATGCGGTACTTATCAATTCAACTGCTAAGCAATACTTATGATCTTAAATTCCTTTGCTGTCATCAGAAAACAAATATCTTTGTTTTTAACACTGTGCAGTAGAGCAGAAAGAGAAATCAGGCCGTGAAATAATCTCAAAGGATCAAGTAAAAAAGGAAACTAATGAGTAGTATTGGCCACACAAGCTGTGAGCTGGATATTAGTGTAAGCCACACATGTTGTTTGTTTTGCTCTGAGCAGTCTGTTTGTGACACGCACTCTTTTAATATAGGTCGGTTCAATTGAGTTTGTTTTTCACATGTCTGCTTTGAAAAAACAAGCAGCAAATTCTGCCAGGGTTCATGATTTTTGGGGATTGAATTATGTAGATATAGATATATTTATGTATATATACAAAACAACAAAGTTTGCCAGTCTAAGGAGTACAATAAAATGAAGTCAACAAACTACATAAATGTTTTATGAGGTGCTTAAGCAAAAAGTTTTTGTATTTTAGGGGTTGATAGTCTATTGAAATTCTTGTTACATATGAAAAGTAAAAAAATAAAAACAGCTGTACCTGTTGTTGATAGTAGGCCATTTTGTACTAAACTATTAAAAACAACAACCTACAAAATATAAAACAGGAAATAAATAGATATGAGGAAATAGTACCAGAGTTTTAAAGCAACACAAAAAGCATTTGATAAATTCTGACTAAAAGATAACTAGTGCATTTTAGTAATCACTTAAATAAACATTTGACAAATTTGGTAAAAACTGTATTTTACAACAGTCTTACAACTGAAAGTGGAACATTTGAACCACTTCTGTAAACCTGCACGTCAAAGTATTAAAATGACAAACCAATTTGTTAAAACCTATTGCTAACCCTAACAATAAGAGTAAAAGTAACATGCTAGACTAAACTGTTGCTACCAGGCATGGTAATATAAATCAAAAACAGCTCCTCTGGTAATTGTAATTGTTAACCAACGTAAGCGACTGCCTCTCGCTAATTATTTTCTTATCGTTTCGTTGCTCGCGTTTATTTTTGCTTTTTTCCTTTTTTATGCTTTCCATTTATTGTACGAGCGTTCAGTGTCATTCACCCTGACGAAGGCGGCTTGTATAGGTTGCCGAAACGTTGGTTAACAATTACAATTACCAGAGGAGCTGTTTTTGATTTATATGCTAGACTAAGACTAACAGTTATAATGCCCCTAAAAAAATGAATTCAATACAATGAGGTTTGAGTTAAAAAAGGGCATCTAGCTAGTACACACCTAATTGGTAATTTGCACACCTAAACTTCGGAAAAAGGGTATATTTTGTTTTTGCTAAAAAGACACCACAAAAACAACTGGCTATTCTGTCAAGCAACCAGATCTCTTAATCAAGTAATCTTATTTTACACGATCGGTTGTGGAATTAAATTAACCATTCATTTTGTCATTATAAATTTCTTTTACCGAACCTTACTTAAATACAAACCAATTAGCTTCCCAAATCCAAAACAAATAAAAAAATCTTATGGTTTCCACAAAGTAATGACCAATTATCTATGTTCATATCAGAAAAAACAACAAGAGAGTGTTAAACCTTTATTCAGTTTCCATAATTTAATTAGATATTTATTTGTATTGGAACTGAAACTAAATAAATTTTAAGAAAGGACCCTAAAAACAAACTGTTCTATTTTCAAACGACCGTATTTTTATGAAGCAACTTATTTGAAATGATACAATATGGAATTCACTGGTCTAGAACTCTACCATTTTTTTCACCCACTCAAACTCGCACCAAAACCTACCTAAATATAAACCCTGGAAGAAAATGTTCGTAGAAACCAGTGCATCAAACTATACAAAGTATTAAATCACGAAGCCGTAGTTTTGATAGCCGGTTTTGTTTTTTAGCTTTTACCTAACCTGTACTGCTTTCATTGGAACTGACAATGGCAGTATGTTCGGCGCTGGTCTAGAATCCTACCACAATGAAACATTACTTGGGTTAGGGTGCGGGTTAGCGTTTTGGGTTAAGGTGGGACCAAGTATTATTATTAAATAAAGAATATAATAATACTTGACCCACCCTCACCCAAACGCTAACTCGCACCTTAACTCAAATTTTGTGCGTTGATTTTATAACTGTGGTAGGATTCTAGACCAGCGCCGTATGTTCGTACAACACGTTATGAAACCAAGCGTCACTATTTTTTCTTTTCATACCCATACATTACCTAAATACAAACGTATCGTCTAATATCGCAAACATACCTGAAGTTCTCAATTTTAACGTACGAGGAAACAAAAATAATGAAATACAAACGTTAAACAACACAAATACGAGGAAATTTTACTTAAAACTATGACCAACAGTGGCCAGCCGCCGAGTTTATTACGTCGTTACGTAACGAGACGACATGACAATAGGGAACAACATTACGTAATGTTGTAACAAGCCAGACACTACGCACTACCAACAACGACCGTTGACATCTTTTCACTATTTCGGAAACTTTTTTTGGATCATAACAACTCTTGCGGAAACCGTCCGATGAGTGGGAGGTTGATTTATTTTGCGACCGATAGCAAAGTGTATTAACATAAATAAACATTTAAACAGATGTCAATATACCAATTGGAAATGGCAATAATAAGCCTTAAGGCCCCAGGAAAAGGATTGCTGCCGGAACAGTGTTTTGGTAAACCAATTTTTGCAAAAAAGGCTCTTCGAAAAAAAAGTTTTTCTTTTCAACCTGACAATTCCGCCTTCTCCTTAAATGTATTTAAAGTAGGATTCCAGTTGCGCATTTCTTCACTACATCGAACGATAAACTCAGGTTTCCAAAGATTACTTGTTTTAGAATTTCCAACGTAACTTTGCTGTGCGTCATCTCTGAAATTTTTTGTGCCTTCAGGCAACGAGTTATAAAAGTTTTGACCAGCGTTCCCCAAACTGGGGTCCGTACAGCAGATTTAGAGGGTCTGCAAGGAGAAAAAGTCTTTAACGTTAGACTTCAGCGAATTTTTTTAAACATTATTATCTGTCATCATTATTGTCTTTAGTTAAATGGTTTATTATTCGATCATATAGCGAGTTTTATGATGTCTCTTGTGACATCATAAAGCGTCTATTATACTACTGTTACCTGATATCAGGAAATCGTTGGAATTGGTTAGAAAGTTAACTGTTACATTAGAAGTAATCGTGACTGCACTAGTGTACTGCAAGAAATATGGGTTAACTGACCGTTGAACCGCTAAATATAAAAATAATTACAACAGGTCCACCAGGCAAAACTTTTATAAATTTTGGGAACCGCTGGTTTGGACGAACAACTTAGGTTGAAATTTTTTATCAACAGAATCGGAACTAAACCGAATATTTTGAAAAACCTGATGGTGCGACTCACAATGAATGAATATTTATTGCGAATAAACCAACGGTAAATCAGTAAACATAGTTGCTTTTCACAGAATGACCAGGGTTTTAACCGATCATATGTTGCGAGCTGATACAAACCTGAATTTTAATGGAACCCCAACCTGTTACGTCACGTATCTTTGATTAAATACGAGGTACATTGTAATAATTATAGGTAGGCCTACCATACGTCCTTCCGTCCTCAATCTGTCCTCGTTTTTCAAGAAAAGTGAATGGTCGTCCGAGGACGCTCAAAAAGCCCAAATGTCCTCTTTTTTTGCGTTTTCAGTTAGTTGCTTAAAATTTCAACAAGACTTTTAGGCGAGACGTTGTAATTATTTCCTAAAAATTACTGTAGCCATAAAACATGCTGAATTGCTGATTTAACAAAGGTTTTCCAACAAATTGCCCTATCAGTCCTACCTTCTTGATTGTTATTGCAAACATAAACCACATGTAAAAAGCCCATTAATAAAGCAATGGTGTGTGATTTTTCATTTTAAAAAGTAGGAATTTAAATCGTCACTTATAATAAGTTGTAACTCTCTTCGTAGGCGCCAATAGGAAAACCATGGCGCTCGCAACAAACTTATCAAAATTTGCGCTCGAGTCTGCCAGCAACTTCAAATTTCCTATCGAAAATTAATTCGAGAATCCCAAAACAACCAAATATCCCGAAAATCAGCGTAAAACATCATTCAACTCAAACGTAACAATTCTGCTTTCGTTTTACTGGCCGGCAAAAAAGGTCCTTTTTTGCTGAAAATATGGTAGCCCTATAATAAGGCCATTCTATACATTTATTGGCCCACAACTCCTTAAACCCTAACTTAAAAAGTCAAACGGTTCAACTTCCTGTTTTTTTATAAAATCGGGTATTTATCTTAATTTTTGATAAATAAAACGATTTGTTTGCTATATACTGCAATTTCGTTTTTATTGTTTTTTTAGAACAAGTTATTGCTGATATAATCGGACACGTAGGCCCTGTTTTGTAGACTTGATCATCAAAACAAACATAGAAATCGTCGGTAATGTCTTTGCATAGGTACTTACAACGGTATATAACGAAGCACGCACATAACAGTAACCAATTTAACAAATCATTGTCAACACCAGTTCCAAACAGGAGAGTTACAGGGTCGTTTTGCAAGGAAATTAAAAGTTTTGAGGAATCCAAGATGTTATTTCTTCCCAACAGCTTTCAATATGAAGACAATTATAAAATATGTGCGAAATAGTTTCAGGAGCATTTTAACAGAAAACACATTAGTTGGAGTCAGTTTTCCCAACGGAGTGTAATGCTTCGTTTGTTACTATCGCAAGTAGGTTAAGTTTGATTTGAAACGAGCGTAGCTTGGTTTCAATTGTTCAATTATAGGTATTACAATACAGTTTTTGCCAAGGAGTTGTATTTGGAGAAAAGCCTGAGTCCCGCTCCCAGTTTTTTTGTTGCTTTTCGGGGAAAATCGACACATACTACTTGATTTTATTGTAAAGAGCCTTTGGAGTTTCACATATTTGAAAAAGTTCCATACATTTGTTAACTAAACACCCTTTATTTTTCGAAATATCGCCAGTATGGTCCCATTCGGGTGGTAAGGCAGCAATCATTTTAATGAAGGATTTAAAGTCTTCGTTATTCGGTTAAAGTCGTATTTTATTGCCAATTGGTCATACTTAAGATTTTCTCCCTCAGAATCGAGTAAGTCTGAGTGTTCGAATATTCCCGCATCGATGAGAGGCTTTAAGTAAAGTGTTTGGTTTTTAAATTTGACGCTCCTTGAAACCCACATTGACCTGCTGTGCGGTTTACCTAGTCCTAGATGGACAATTTGGATTATTGCTCTGAGGTCTGATATTATTTTTCGCATAGTTTGCAGGGGAACATTTTTTTCGCTTTGTTTTGAGTTTATTCCCAGGTTGCCTCTAACCCAGCACTCTAGCTGCATTAAGGATAACTCATTTTTTCTAAAAGTTTCCAAGGGGCTGTGTAATTAACATCGAAAAATTTTGCTACCAATTTAAGGTTTAAAGCTAAAATATAGGAATCGACATCTAGCATATTTGCACCTCCTAGTTCAATGTTTGCAGTTATTTCTTTTTTACTCTTTCCCAACTGGAGACCCAGATAAATTGAAATAATTTGGTTTTTAATTGACGAAAAAAAGTATTCGGCAAGGTAATTGGTAGAACACTACACTTGTAAATTAACGTTGGTATTACAAGGCTTTTTAAAATGCATATATGACCCAAGAGAGTTAGACCGCGGGACGACCATATGTTCAAAAAAATTGTATTGACCTTTCCAATAGAATTATCGAAGTTTAGTGAAAACAGCTGTTTTCTATCTCTAATTGGAATTTCCACACCGAGATAGCGAAATGACATGTTAGGCCATGCCAAACCTTTGTCTGCATAGGGTTTTGTTCATTTGACCGTTTGGGACCTACAAAAAACGCAAGGGATTTTTACATATTGACTGCGCAACCTGACATTTAACACGAAATACCCGATCAAAATCAATTTGCTCGCCTCTGAGAAATATTAACGTGTCATCAACTAGGAGGGGCACTTTAAATTCGGTGTGTTTAATTTGTATTCCTTGAAAAGATCTTCGCGCAGTGCCTTCGCCAGACATTCAATACATAGTAAAAACAGTATTGGTGATAGG
This sequence comes from Ascidiella aspersa, assembly GCF_963924565.1. Classification (NCBI taxonomy): domain Eukaryota; kingdom Metazoa; phylum Chordata; class Ascidiacea; order Phlebobranchia; family Ascidiidae; genus Ascidiella; species Ascidiella aspersa. The sequence continues at coordinate 19,563,740 of NC_139454.1, forward strand.
GGATCACCTTGTCTGACGCCTCGTTCTATTATAATCTCTTATGATAAAAAATGTTATTTGTTATTCTGCAAGTTGGACCAGAGTAGCAACATGTTATCCAGTTCATTAATTTATCCCCAAACCCAAACGCGTTTAGAGAAGAATAAATAAAATCCCAACTTATTGTATCGAACGCTTTGTAAATGTACAAGCTATGCACCGCTCCTGGAATTTCACAAAAGTCGCAGGAGTCCATGATGTCAAAGAGGGTACGGAGATTATCGCCTATGTACCTCCCCTTCATAAAACCATTTTGGTCTTGATTAATCAACAGTTCAATATATGTTTTAATTCTGCTGTTAATAGCGTTGGACATTATTTTATAATCAGCGTTTAGTAACGAAATAATGCGGTAATTGGTGGTAAGTAAGGGGTCTTTTGGTATTAAGGTCAGATTTTATATCTGGCCAAAACGTTTGGTAAAATTCAACTGGCAATCCGTCGAGACCCGGTGACTTATTTCTAGGCATTGAGTTAATCGCAGACTTAATTTCGGCCGTTGAGATAGGCTCTTCCGTCCTTTCTAGCTGGGAAGCGTTTAATTTCAGAAGGTTCAGGTTTGCCAGGAAAAAAAAAAAAAAAAAAAAAAAAATATCGATTTGTGATTGCACGCATTTCGTGTTGTGTCGTTTGTATAGGTCTCTAAAAAAGCGTGATAACTCTGTTAAAAATGTTTTTTGATCTGTATATAGACGTGGACACCATTTTTAAGACGGTTGATCGATTTTTAACCGCATGACGTTTTTCTAAATTAAGAAAATATTTTATGTTTTTTCACCCTTTCCGGCCCAACGCGCCCTGCTTCTAATCATCGCACCGTTCGTTTGGTTTTCTACTATTGATCCATTCTGCATTTATATTGTGTTGATTTAACTGCAAGCCTCGGGTCGGCAGGACTGTTGGCGCGACTTATTTCGTGTTCGAGCGCTTCTATATTTTTCTCCAGTTCATTTAGGCGAGCAGTGTTTTCTTTTTTTAATCTAGCACTAAATTCAATCGAAACGTCGCGAAGAACAGCTTTAAGGGCATCCCACCTAACATGGGGATTGACGTGATTTGCCGGGTTGGTTCTTATGTAATCGTTGATAGTTTTTTTTATTATAGGTCAGTATGGTTTGTTATTCAATGGTTTGTTATTCAACAAGCGCGTGTTAAACTTCCTGTAGAAATCAAGCTTTGGTAAGGGATACTGGAAGTGTAGAAATCAAGCTTTGCAATACTCAGCACTTCTTTCTATTATTGCTTGCGTCTACAAGGGCAATAGCAAACGTACAATTTTCGCACGGTAAAAAGCAAAACAGTAGAGAAATCGGTGCAGCGGGACAACAGGAGTCACAGGCACTTCTTGCCGAGCGACGATAAATTCGTACGATGCACTTCGGTGCAACGGGACAACCTCACCAGCTGTAAGACGGGATACTTTGAAAACTGTGCAGTGCATCGTACGAATAGCGTCGCTCGGCAATAAGTGTCCGCGACTCTTGTTGTCCCGTTGCACCGCCGAATTGCATCGTACGAATATCGTAGCTAGGCAAGAAATGTCTGCGACTCCTGTTGTCCCGTTGCACCGAATTGCATCGTACGAAATACCGTCGCTCGGCGATAAGTGCCTGCGACTCCTGTTGTCCCGTTGCACCGAATTGCATCGTACGAGATATCGTCGCTCGGCAAGAAATGCCTGCGACTCCTGTTGTCCCGTTGCACCGCAGTGAATCGTACGAATATTGTCGCTCGGCAATAAGTGCCTGCGACTCCTGTTGTCCTGTTGCACCGCAGTGCATCGTACGAGACATCGTCGCTCGGCAAGAAATGCCTGCGACTCCTGTTGTCCCGTTGCACCGCAGTGCTGCGTACGAATTTATCGTCGCTCGGCAACAAATGCCTGCGACTCCTGTTGTCCCGTTGCACCGAATTGCATCGTACGAAATACCGTCGCTCGGCGATAAGTGCCTGGAACTCCTGTTGTCCCGTTGCACCGAAGTGCATCGTACGAAATACCGTCGCTCGGCGATAAGTGCCTGGAACTCCTGTTGTCCCGTTGCACCGAAGTGCATCGTACGAGACATCGTCGCTCGGCAAGAAATGTCTGCGACTCCTGTTGTCCCGTTGCACCGAATTGCATCGTACGAAATACCGTCGCTCGGCGATAAGTGCCTGCGACTCCTGTTGTCCCGTTGCACCGAATTGCATCGTACGAGATATCGTCGCTCGGCAAGAAATGCCTGCGACTCCTGTTGTCCCGTTGCACCGCAGTGAATCGTACGAATATTGTCGCTCGGCAATAAGTGCCTGCGACTCCTGTTGTCCTGTTGCACCGCAGTGCATCGTACGAGACATCGTCGCTCGGCAAGAAATGCCTGCGACTCCTGTTGTCCCGTTGCACCGCAGTGCTGCGTACGAATTTATCGTCGCTCGGCAACAAATGCCTGCGACTCCTGTTGTCCCGTTGCACCGAATTGCATCGTACGAAATACCGTCGCTCGGCGATAAGTGCCTGGAACTCCTGTTGTCCCGTTGCACCGAAGTGCATCGTACGAAATACCGTCGCTCGGCAATAAGTGCCTGGAACTCCTGTTGTCCCGTTGCACCGAATTGCATCGTACGAAATACCGTCGCTCGGCAATAAGTGCCTGGAACTCCTGTTGTCCCGTTGCACCGAAGTGCATCGTACGAAATACCGTCGCTCGGCAATAAGTGCCTGGAACTCCTGTTGTCCCGTTGCACCGAAGTGCATCGTACGAGACATCGTCGCTCGGCAAGAAATGTCTGCGACTTCTGTTGTCCCGTTGCACCGAATTGCATCGTACGAAATACCGTCGCTCGGCAATAAGTGCCTGGAACTCCTGTTGTCCCGTTGCACCGAAGTGCATCGTACGAAATACCGTCGCTCGGCAATAAGTGCCTGGAACTCCTGTTGTCCCGTTGCACCGAATTGCATCGTACGAAATACCGTCGCTCGGCAATAAGTGCCTGGAACTCCTGTTGTCCCGTTGCACCGAAGTGCATCGTACGAAATACCGTCGCTCGGCGATAAGTGCCTGGAACTCCTGTTGTCCCGTTGCACCGAAGTGCATCGTACGAAATACCGTCGCTCGGTGATAAGTGCCTGGAACTCCTGTTGTCCCGTTGCACCGAAGTGCATCGTACGAGACATCGTCGCTCGGCAAGAAATGTCTGCGACTTCTGTTGTCCCGTTGCACCGAATTGCATCGTACGAAATACCGTCGCTCGGCAATAAGTGCCTGGAACTCCTGTTGTCCCGTTGCACCGAAGTGCATCGTACGAAATACCGTCGCTCGGCAATAAGTGCCTGGAACTCCTGTTGTCCCGTTGCACCGAAGTGCATCGTACGAAATACCGTCGCTCGGCAATAAGTGCCTGGAACTCCTGTTGTCCCGTTGCACCGAAGTGCATCGTACGAAATACCGTCGCTCGGCAATAAGTGCCTGGAACTCCTGTTGTCCCGTTGCACCGAAGTGCATCGTACGAAATACCGTCGCTCGGCAATAAGTGCCTGGAACTCCTGTTGTCCCGTTGCACCGAAGTGCATCGTACGAAATACCGTCGCTCGGCAATAAGTGCCTGGAACTCCTGTTGTCCCGTTGCACCGAAGTGCATCGTACGAAATACCGTCGCTCGGCAATAAGTGCCTGGAACTCCTGTTGTCCCGTTGCACCGAATTGCATCGTACGAAATACCGTCGCTCGGCAATAAGTGCCTGGAACTCCTGTTGTCCCGTTGCACCGAAGTGCATCGTACGAAATACCGTCGCTCGGCAATAAGTGCCTGGAACTCCTGTTGTCCCGTTGCACCGAAGTGCATCGTACGAAATACCGTCGCTCGGCAATAAGTGCCTGGAACTCCTGTTGTCCCGTTGCACCGAATTGCATCGTACGAAATACCGTCGCTCGGCAATAAGTGCCTGGAACTCCTGTTGTCCCGTTGCACCGAAGTGCATCGTACGAAATACCGTCGCTCGGCAATAAGTGCCTGGAACTCCTGTTGTCCCGTTGCACCGAAGTGCATCGTACGAAATACCGTCGCTCGGCAATAAGTGCCTGGAACTCCTGTTGTCCCGTTGCACCGAATTGCATCGTACGAAATACCGTCGCTCGGCAATAAGTGCCTGGAACTCCTGTTGTCCCGTTGCACCGAAGTGCATCGTACGAAATACCGTCGCTCGGCGATAAGTGCCTGGAACTCCTGTTGTCCCGTTGCACCGAAGTGCATCGTACGAAATACCGTCGCTCGGCGATAAGTGCCTGGAACTCCTGTTGTCCCGTTGCACCGAAGTGCATTGTACGAGATATCGTCGCTCGGCAAGAAATGTCTGCGACTTCTGTTGTCCCGTTGCACCACCGAATTGCATCGTACGAAATACCGTCGCTCGGCAATAAGTGCCTGGAACTCCTGTTGTCCCGTTGCACCGCAGTGCTGCGTACGAATTTTTTCAACTTCTCCATAATGTGTCTCAATGTTTCTGCTATTACGTCAGGCTGAAACGGTTATTTCGGCTTGCTTACGTTGTAATTCTAAGATTTGTCTACTTGTGCAGGTCACATCTACCTGCGTCCCTTTCATTTCTGCAATTACAAGAACATTTTTATAGGGAAATCAGCCTCTATTAATAACTGCCATAACTCGTCCCTTTTAAGCATTCTTTCAGATTTAAAACTTAGACAGTTTGGCCTTTTCAGCGCACTCCCTGCGCTTTTTACTGCCGATTGCGCATAGCTCGTACTCGCCTTCTCCATTCAGATGTTCACTCCTCGAGTGTCTGTAGTGGAATGATACCAATTTTAAGTTTTCGTCTTATTATCTAGACAAAGTTGTAGCGACTCTAGCGGTAACTTTATCTGCCAAACGATATATCTGTTATTTTCTATTATTGACCTTCTTCTCGTGTCTGCTTATATATTATGTATCTACTGTCTTCGCCAGAGTCTGCCCTGTATCTGAACCAAGCCTAAAGAACCATCTCCGGTCTTTTCGCTTCCCTTCTAAAATAAACAAGCTAACAGCATAATGAGTGTCAGCAACACATATAAGACGCCCTACAAAGTCCGGACTTGCTCTGATGTTACTAAGACTGAACTTAGAAACTGATGACTTGGACTTGGAAAATGACTATGAACCTAGGAAAATGAAATCACTTGTTTACAACACTGTTATTTTAAATAATGTTCTTTAATTCTCAGGCCTCGCATTCTATTTATCTATGCAGCCACAGTTAGCCATGTCCTACCTTTTTTGTTATTCGAAAACAATGGTCTTTATAAAAAAATGACCAGCACACAGAATTGAAACACCACGACAACGCAAATAGGCATTACAACTTATATAGCATAGATACACAATATACCCCGTTAAAAAGGATACGATTAGGGATGTAGGCCAACGCTACTTTTTTTGACTGTGATATCTCGTGTTTCGGGAAAAATAAGGCCGTGAAATTCGATACCAAAAACCATCAATGATATTACGCAAACGACAATGAAATACGGTAGCCTGCATACTTCTGTTAACTTATTATTGGTTGGGATACCACCCTGATATCAGTGAAGTTAACGAGTAAGTGATATAGGCTTTAATTAATAAAGTAAAAAGTGAATTTGTTAATTTAAATATGAAGTGGACATCGTTTGGACAGTAAACTGTATTCAAACGCAGTCGTCTAAAAATGTTTTATTAAATCGGAATGTCCGATCCGAGGATAGTATGCTTCACAGCTTTAAAAGCAAATTTTGGTATAAACTAAAAAAAATATATTATGGCACTTTTACATTTTCCTAATTTAGCCATAATAATGACGTCATTGTGTATTGGCCAGTATTGGTTTCCCAAACAAGTGAATTAATGTCGAGATTCGAACATCTGTGATAATAAGAAGTGGACTTACTGGTAGCCTACTTGGCCGAAATTGTGTTCTTACCATAGGTGAAGCCAGGGAGATAGCTCCGGGACAATGTTCACTCTAATTTCAAAATATTGTAGGCTACTTCCAATAATATGTATCCAAAAGTCGATTGATGTTTGCGATTTACCGGTTTTCGTGGCAAGCTATTAAATTAGTTTGCCTACGTAATATGCATTGTGTGTTTTAAGCATCAATAGGCGGTGTCCCAAACCAAATACTCTTACTATGTTAAGTTAAAAAAATATTTGAAATATTGTCTTTCTACAATATATATAGTGGATTTATCTCCGCGAGGTTAAATTAATTTGCTCAGCATATCCTGTCGTTTTATGCATCAAAGACGGTGTCCCAAACCAAATGCTGTTACAAGTTCAAGTTCAAAATATAGGACCTCCAAAAACATTCTCGGCTGGCTACGCCACTGGTCTTTACGTCAAATTTAACTTAACCAGCCACGACTCTTTGTGATACAACACGCAGGCTTCGGTGACATTTGAAGTTGTCTAAAAAAATCCTCGACTTTATCATTGCGGCGAAAGCGGCGTTCGAGGCTGGCAAAGTGTATTTCTCCTTGTTACAAATGTAAAAAATCGCCGACAACGCTTGGCCGTTCAGTCGCTCTCGTCGAACTTAATGGAGTTGACGGTCCCGGCGTCGATACTCCCTCCACGGTAGCTCCCTCGCTTTTTCTTGGTCTTTTCGTGCCGGAAACTCTTTCCTTTCGTGTGCCTGAGAGTGTCGTGAGCAGCCTGGCCCCACGAGTCGTTCTGGGAAAGAAAATTGATGTTTATAGCTGGTCGTACAAATGTTGCAATGACCCGGTGTTTCTAAACCTTTATGGAACCACTCAAAATTGGGTCAGTATTTGGTTTGGTTAGGTCGCCGACTGTAGTAGTTTTACATGGTTAGAATCAGGGATGTCCGAAACTTGACATTTTATTCCGATACATGCTCGATATTTAGGACAAAAAGTATCGCGATCCGATCTGACACTAAATGACGTCATTATTAAGCTCAAATAAGCAAAATAATGAAATTAAAACGTCCAGAGGTTCTGGAAAAGGCAAAAAGGTTGTTTTTATCTGGCCGATATATCACTGTGCAATTCACCAGGGCTACGGAGTCGGACTCGGGACGACAGAATCGGTTTATTTTGCTGGAGCCGGAATGGCGATTCAAGTAAGCCATCCAGAGTCCCTAGCCCGACTTGCACATGGGTAGTACAAAAACTAATGAGGCTGAAAACTGTAAGTTGTAAAGATTGAATGGCCTGTGGTAGGATATTTTCCAACCACGTATTGTGGGTTGATTATATGACACACCAATGAGCGGATTGCTGGATATCCACCGTATTTAGTTAAGTAAATTGGCGGAATATAGGCTGGAGAGTCAGAGCCGGACTCGATGAAATCGCACATTTGGCAGAAGCAGAAGTCGGACTGGGGTTTGTTCGTAACCAACTATAACGAAAAGACTAGATGGCAAAACAATACCAGTGTTGCTATATATTTTATTAAAATAAGAAAATTCACAGGTTTTTAAAGCGAAAACCGTATCCCGTGACATTTTTAGATGCACGGGAAAACAAAACAGTAAAAAAATTGCATGGTCAATAAAATAACATATAGTTAAAAAATCTGTTTTGGCACATGCAAAACACATATCTTCGAAAAACTACTTAAATACATTTATAAAAACAGTTTTTTTTTTTCAAATTCGTTTTCATAAACCAATCAATTCAAATATAATAATCAAAGGTTAAAATATTTTGAGGTAAGCAATATTACACAGCAATCGCAGAATCGCGTATAGTTATTAAGCGCGATTTCCAAAGTTACGTCATAATACTGCCACGGTAATCGACCTACCTTGGTGTCGAACGAGTTGCTTGAAAACCGTTTGTTGACGAGGACCTCATCGTCATTCACCCTTCGGAACGGCATGTTGGGGGTCGACTGAAAAATAAGGTGGAAAATACGAATACTGACAATTTCGGACATTCTTTTTAGTTTAGACTTCGGTCTTATATACGCTGTATATGGCGCCACGGGGCAATGGCCCGCTTAAACTGTATTTTTTTAAACTTTTATTACCTTAATGATGGTTGGCACTTAAATATATAAAATAATATAAGACATTTAGAAAATTTTGGAAAAATCTTTCGCCTTTAAAAAAAAATTATATTTTGTTACTTTTTTTTAAATATAATTTGAAAACAAAACAGTAGAAATGCCATGGTCAACAGAATTAAAAAAAATCATGTTTGAATTTTTTTTAATGGAACTATTTAACCACATAACTTAAGCTGGGCATAAAATAAATTGGAAGACTTTGGGGAAAAACATAGGGTTTTGCAAAGACTTTATAATATGTATTAATTCAAACACGTCCAAGGCCTGTATCTTTCGAAAAAACAGCAGAGAACCTGATCGAGTGAACATACCTTGCCTGACTTCCTTCCCGACTTTGGGGTTTTCTGTGCCGGTGTACCAGGCGCAGGGGTTGAGATTGCGACTTCTGCAATAAAACAAAAGTAAATTAAGTGGTAAAAAAGTACATAAAGTGATCCAGAAAAAAAGCTCTTAAAATGTTCAGATTTTCTGGTATTGGCGCTTTACTCAAATTGCAGAAAGTGACGAAAACAAGGTGGTCATAAAAGGTATAACATTGGGGTATCAGTGAAACCTGCTTATATAGGATCGGAGCCGATACCAGGTTGTAGTCCGATACTATTGTGGTATCGCTGCCGATCTGACACCAAATTGATATAGAAATAACAGTCTGGATTTGCCAACCAGCGATTCTACCTTAAAAGGTTAATTTCTCCAAAAAACATATATAACACTGGTAGAAATAACGAGAAAGGTCAGTCCGTTAAAGTTTTTGACTTCAACATGGATAAACTCGCTTCGAAAAATTCAATTTTATCTAATTTTGCTTGTTTAAGCATAGCAATGACGTTATTAGAGATCGGGCAGGATCGCGATACTTTTTGCCTAAATTTTTGGGTTGAGAAAGGAAATTTCAAATATCGGACATCCTAGGTTACAATAAATATCGTTAACAAAATTAAATAAAGAGAAATGTGGAAGGTGCTGTGTTTTATCGTGAAACAAAATCCCCTAAAAACGTACAGTTATATTGGTGCGAACAATAAATAACGCAAACCTACCCGACGCACTTTCGTTTGCATTTGATTTCTTGTTTTTCTTTGGTGTTGGTGCATCCGAGCCACCTTGAAAGAAGAAAAACAAACAGAGTTAATGAAAGACACACACAAACATATGTGTTTAATAACATCTGTGATCTAGCCCCTCGGAAGTTGCTTTATGATCAACGATTACGGCTTCCGTATCAATAGTACACCGAAAAGCCATCGCAGACTCGCCGAATCTGTCGATCTATGATGCAAGCAGAGCAAGCTAGAAAAACAACTGGCCTGTAGTGAGGTTCGAACTCACGACCTCCGGTCAAGCCGGGACCGTCGCTCTACCAACTGAGCTATGCAGGCTCAGAGAGGAGCGAGTCGAGAAACAACCATGCGCCAATACTTGCACATTTTGTTAGTACAAGCAACTTCACACTGGGGGAAACAGAGTTAAGTTATTTATTGTATAAACTTTATGGAATTTAAGCGGTTACGGATCGGGTAACAAATACAGTGCAAAAACACAGTTTGGTGATCTCACAAAAAGATGTCCGATATTTTTGGATCGGGACACAGGTTGTAGTATGGTGCTTGTCCAACACTATGGTTGTCTAAATGTATACACTGTCATTCGGGCGATTGTTTGTGAAAATTTTTTAGAAATTGTTTACAGTCGAAGGTAAATTAAGACCCAACGCCGAAATGACTTTTAGGTTTTAGCCTATTGGTCCCAAAATTGAGGGCAGCGGTTTCAGAATTAAATACTAGTTATCAGTCACCACTAATCTATTATACCAGTTGTTACGGAGAAAGGTTATAACGAACTGACCCGGGGTTATAACGAAATGTCCTGAGGTTATAACGAACTGACCCGGGGTTATAAGGAACTGACCCGGGGTTATAACGAACTGACCCGGGGTTATAACGAACTGACCCGGGGTTATAACGAACTGACCTGTGGTTATAACAAACGGGCCAGGGTTATAACGAACTGACCCAGGGTTATAATGAACTGACCCGGGGTTATAACGAGCTGATCTGTGGTTATAACCAACTGGCCAGGGTTATAACGAACTAACCCAGGGTTATATTGAACCGACCCGGGGTTAAAACGAAATGAATTTCAGCTTATTGGTCGTAAAAACACTATTTTGCATAAGAATTACATAGAAGGTGTAATAACGTAATTTTCTATCAAATTGGACTACTGTACTTTTCACAAAATTGAGGGTAGCGGTATCGGAATCAAATACTAGTTATCGTTCACCACTAATCTATTATACCAGTTGCAAAGTGGATGAATCCAGTCACAGTTATAAACATGTGTAACAGTTATACATCGCGAGTGACAAAAACATCACCAACCTTTCATCTTAGTTGCTGACTTCACTGGGGTACTTTTCGGCGTCGACTTAGCAGCCGGGGTCTGTAGAAATATGTTATGTTATATAGGTGATATTATTTTTTTTAAAGAAACCAGGAAACACATTACTGAACTTCGGATCTTGTCATGAAAGGTTAAATATTGGAACGCGACGTATTAATAGCAAGGTAATGAGTTAAAAATGAAAATTACCGGAAATTTATTGTTCTGTGGCAATTTCGTTGAAATTAGTTGCTGTCTTTGGTAAACACACACTATACTGTCGTTTACGTTTTTTTATAACTTTAGCTTTAGACGAGTACCACTTAATTGCCGTAATTAAAATATTACCTTCAAACTAAATTTAGGGTCGTATAGTATAGGAATAAAATTGAAGGATGCGACCAACACACAATTGTTGCAAACAATTTAAAATGACTAATTCCTATAAATTTACCTAACCAGGGGTTCGGGTTTAATTACAAACCTTAAGGTTAAGTAATGCATCCATTTTTTGAGAACTCAACAAATTTTTACAACAAATATACTGTTGCTACCAGGCATGGTATAAACAAATAAAATACCATATAAAACAAATAAATACCATAACTTATATATACTTTCGACTTTGTTGTCTGAGTCAAAATCAGTCATTTATAAGTTATAGTTTTTAATAGGGAAATATAGTTCGCCAATCCGGCATCATCAGTCTCTTATTCAAATAGAATCTACCAGAACTTATTTTCAGTAAATTTTTCCAATGCAATCCGAAGAGGTTCCCAATTTTTACCTGAATTATGGATAAGTTTCCATTCGTGAGGGCCTTGATCGATTTTGGAGTTTTGGGTTGCGCCTTTTTCGCCTTGCTCTCATCCGCATCATCGCTGCTCTCATCCTCCGAAGACGAATCGTCGGATGAGTCGGCGGTCGATTTTTTGTTGGTGCCTGAAGCTGCTGGAGAAAGACAATTGATGTTTAATCTGCACCTTTGATCTAATTTCTAGCATGTTGTACACAACTTAAAAACGATTTTTTTTTGTTGGTTTGGACCAGTAACAAACCAGGTTTTGTATAAATCTTAACTGGGGTTATAACAAAACCCAAGGTTAGGGGTTAAACGAACTGGTCCGGGGTTAAAACGAACTTGGCCGGGGTTAAAACGAACTGGGCCAGGGTTAAAACGAACTGGTCCGGGGTTAAAACGAACTGACCCGGGGTTAAAACGAACTGACCCGGGGTTAAAACGAACTGACCCGGGGTTAAAACGAACTGACCAGGGGTTAAAACGAGCTGACCCGCGGTTAAAACGAGCTGACCCGCGGTTAAAACGAGCTGACCCGCGGTTAAAACGAGCTGACCCGCGGTAAAAACGAGCTGATCCGGGGTTAAAACGAGCTGATCCGGGGTTAAAACGAGCTGATCCGGGGTTAAAACGAGCTGATCCGGGGTTAAAACGAGCTGACCCGGGGTTAAAACGAGCTGACCCGGGGTTAAAACGAGCTGACCCGGGGTTAAAACGAGCTGACCCGGGGTTAAAACGAGCTGACCCGGGGTTAAAACGAGCTGATCCGGGGTTAAAACGATCTGATCCGGGGTTAAAAGGAGCTGACCCGGGGTTAAAACAAACTGACCAGGGGTTTAAACGAGCTGACCCGGGGTTAAAACGAGCTGACCCGGGGTTAAAACGAGCTGACCCGGGGTTAAAACGAGCTGACCCGGGGTTAAAACGAGCTGACCCGGGGTTAAAACGAGCTGACCCGGGGTTAAAACGAGCTGACCCGGGGTTAAAACGAGCTGACCCGGGGTTAAAACGAGCTGATCCGGGGTTAAAACGATCTGATCCGGGGTTAAAATGAGCTGACCCGGGGTTAAAACAAACTGACCAGGCGTTTTAACGAGCTGACCCGGGGTTAAAACGAGCTGACCCGGGGTTAAAACGAGCTGACCCGGGGTTAAAACGAGCTGACCCGGGGTTAAAACGAGCTGACCCGGGGTTAAAACGAGCTGACCCGGGGTTAAAACGAGCTGACCCGGGGTTAAAACGAGCTGACCCGGGGTTAAAACGACATGACCCGGGGTTAAAAGAAATGATCCGGGGTTAAACGAAATGATCCGGGGTTAAAACAACCTGGTCCGGGGTTAAAACGACCTGGTCCTGGGTTAAAACGACCTGGTCCTGGGTTATACAAAACTGACCCGGTGTTAAAACGAACTGACCTGGGGTTATAACGGCAGTTGCGGGAGCCTCATCGTCGGAACTGTCGCTTGAATCTTCTTCAGATGTTGAGGCGCTTGAATCGCTACAGTCGGCCGATTTCTGTTTCTTTCCCTTTACAACTGCTACCGGCTTCTTTTTTTCGGCTGTAAAGATTAAAAAAAACAATACGAATGTTGCAAATAGTTCAGTTTGAACATAATAAACGTTTTTTGTATTAATTTTAAAATAAAACATTTTAGGGATGATATTCAAGTCAAACGACCAATCAGCAGTGGCCCACGCGAAATAACACTCGCCAAAAATGTCAAGATTTCGTGATTTCTTACAATGAATTAACCCGCCTTTTTACTTGGCAGCATTAACATTCCTTCTTGCATAATAATTTTTTTTTTTTGAGGAATTACTCACAAAGTTGAAAACAACTGGTCTAAAACTGGCTGGCAGCGAATTTGGCAGTTGGCTGCATTCGCATTGGTGAGCGGGCGAGTTCAAAATATTAACCCTGACCCTGATGTTTTACTTAATATGTGATAATGCAAATCACCTTAACCCTTGCAAGATAAATGTCTACCTTAGTTCCTGATCAGTAACAGCAGAATACTCCAGCAAAGCTGGTAATTCAGGTCAGACTCAGACATCATTAAAAGATCTTAAAAGTATATATTTTTCACAAAGCAAAGGCATCGTCAGTGTATCAAGCCCTGTCCCTGATATGTACAAAGTTATTTTTGTGTAGTTTTAAAGTGACACAGTTTAAGGCAGAAATTCGACAAACTGACCTGTGTCATATGAGGCGGGAGGTGGAATGGCTGCTTTCGGTGCAACTGGTTTCGCTTTTTCATTGTCACTGTCCGATGAATCTTCATCGCTGTCAGATTCGTCAGAGCTTTCTTGCTTTTTCGCAGCTGCCTTGGTGACTTTGGTTGCTGCTGGTTTCGCTTCTAAATAATTAATTAATAGAATTTTTCTTTTTATTTTGGAAAAAAATAAACTTAAACATGCCAAAGCAATTTTTTAGAGATGTTTTACCAATTTAACACTAGTTAACATAACTAAACAATTCAGTCTATATGGCAAATGGGCAATTCATAATTATTATTATTACAAAATATAAATTTGCATTATATCTTAAATTTAAAGATTAATCATAAATGTTTTTGGATTTCTTCTTTATAAACGTTTTTAATTTTCAAAGTTCTACAGCTAACTAAAACCTCCAGCCACTATTCTTTAAAGTTGTATGATGTTTTGTTGCTATGAGATTTTTGCCCAAAACAACATAATAAAAACAAAAAGTTGATCTTTTTACCTTTTTCATCTTCGGATGAATCATCATCAGAATCACTTTCTTCTTCGGACGATGATTCTTTTGCTTTTGCTGCAACAACAACCTTTGAAAATATAACATTTAGTAAAATAAAACTACACATACAAACATGGGAAGTAAGTAAACTAAACAATGAATTTGAATCATGTGCAAAATTTTTTTGGTGGTTTGCCCAATTTAACAGTATTTTTTCACATAAATAACCGAAAGCTTGGGGGTAAATGTTAAATTTGGGGGATAACCAAGTGCAATGAACAATTTTTTGTGCATGTTAAATTTAGAATATCAACAAATTTCAAATGGAAACTTTATGAAAAAATTATTTACTTTCTTTCACTTAAAAACATAACTTCACATTCTAATTCAGTTTAACAAACAACATACCTACAAGTAGGGTAACGGTTTAAAACTTGTGTAGTGTAAAACACTATTATAGATTTGAAACAGTGCTTTGCAAAAGTGAAAGTCGCTAAAACGGTTACTTTTTTTGGTTGCATCTTTGCTTTTTTTGCAGGGGGTTGTGCATCCTCTTCATCACTTGAATCTTCCTCGCTCGAAGATTCAACGGCTTTAGCGGGAACAGCAGCCGCTTTCGGTTTGGCTGCAGGTTTCTTGTCTGTTAAAAACACGAATACATGGTGTGATTTAGAACGTGGCTGTTTTTTGCCTGGTATAGTTATATTTTTACGCCCATTGTTGCAGTAATATTGCATTGAAAACGAATAGGTGGTCGAAACGTTGGTACTTTACTAAAATTTTGCCCAAAGAATAATTTTAAAACACTTCATGAAAACACTTTAATAGAATTTAAGAATATTTACAGACTTTTCAAGGAAACAGCTCTAGGTTTTTTAAAAACCTAACTTCGGGTTGCTTAACGTTTTTTTTTATTAATTGAAAACAAAACAGTAGAAATCCAAGGTCCATACAATAACTAATTAATTAAAAGTAAGCTTTACTACAACACTTTCGAAACACATAACTTGAAAATAAGCTAAACTTAAAATAAAGTCGAAGTCTATTTAAAAAGTACACCGAAAACCATTGCCAACTCGCCGAATCTGTCGATCAATGAAGCAAGCAGGGCAGGCTAGAAAAACAACTAGCCTGCAGTGAGGTTCGAACTCACGACCTCCGGTCAAGCCGGGGTTCTACCAACTGAGCTACACAGGCCCAGAGAGAAGCGAGTCGAGAAACAATCATACGCCAATGCCGTTAGTACAACCAACTTCATATTGAAGGGGTACCCTATCATTTAATCAATGAAACATTTCAATGAACATATTCAATAAATACCATATCATTTATTGAATGAACACATGCACACACATATGTGTGTAACAACTGAGATCTAGCCCTTCTGAAGCGGCTTTTTGACCATCGATTACGCCTTGCGTATCATTAGTACACCGAAAGCCATTGCAGACTCTGTTTAAATTATTTGTACCAGTCTGTATAATAGAGATAGTACTTAGTATAACCTTCTTCATCGGAGTCTTCGTCTGAAGAATCATCGTCTGATGACGATTCATCTTTCGTTTTAGTCGCAACTTTTGCAGCTGTGGTTTTTGGCTTCGCTGCTGTGTCCTCTGAAAAACAACATCAAACTGTTAGAATTTGCAATTCCTAGTCAATTGTCAAACACTGATAAGTGCAACAGCGCAGTGGCATACAAAGGTAGAACAACGCATGAGGTAATATTTTAAACAGAAAATATAAATTCAAACACTTTTTCTTCAATGACATGTCAATACCATGGATTCTTTTGGTGTTTAGCTTAATTATGAATCATACTTATTTTGGGTATCTAATACCAGGGATTCCCAACCTGAGGATCGGTGAATACTTTAGGGGGGCGCTAGAAAGTCCCTAGAATTTTATTCAAAGTGTTACATCTATAAAATGTACATTACTTTAACAAATGCATGCCAAAGTAGACAATAAGAAATGTTTTAAAGTTTTAAACCTAGGGGGTCCCGTAAAGTTTTATTAAACTAAAAGGGACCCGCAGACTTAAAAGTTTGGGAAGGCCAAAACTAAGAAAAGAAACCTTCATCAGATGAGTCGTCATCTGAAGAATCTTCTTCCGACGATGAAACTTCTTTAGCTTTGGTCGGAGCAGGAGTAACTTTATTTTTTTTAGGAGTTGCCTTAGGAGCTGGTGCTTTTACTTTGGCTTTTAGTTCTGGCTTTTTTTCTGAAAAAAAAAACACAACATGTAGATTGTAGAATAATCAGAAAGACTGGATAATTTTATCAAGTATTGAGTAATTTATGAAAGTTAAACATCACAAATAGTTCAATACACTTTTTGGAAAAACATTTATTTGTATCCCAACGATTAAAATTCTCGATATAACAAAACAATATAAAGAAAAAAACATTAACAAACAAGCCATTGTTTCCAATTTTGTTAAATTCTTTAGAGGTTGATTACTACAAATATATTAAGTTACAATAAAGAATTTCAGCATATTTTGTTTATAAAGACACAGGAAATACTTTTTTTTTACAAAAGTTGTATTGTAAAGAATGCTAGTTGTAAATAGATTTGACATTTTTAAGTACTTTGCTTTTATTTTACTTGAGTTGTTCTAGGGCAGGGTTTGTCAACCGTGGCCCTCGGCCCCCCTGGGCTCCACGGAGCGGTGATTGGGGGGCAACGAGTATAACTCTCTAGCTAGTTCGTAGTGTTGCAAAACCCAACTACCCAATTGCTATTATTCTCAAAATTTGTCAGTTAACTTAAATTTGTGTTTTTTTTAATTCAAATCCAAATTGTTATGGAATCCAATTCGGCCGTTAATATCAGGTAAGTAGAACCGATAAAATTTGTTTGTTTTATTGCGGAAAATTATGCCTAGTCGTAGATACACAATAGGCAAGATTAACGTCGCCTATCGCTGTGGTGAAACAATTATATTGTGCAGCTTCCTGTAGCTTTATAACATGAAGTTAGTGTTTTTTGAGAAATAACTTTCCGATAACTGTGGCCTGATTGTTAAGTGCCCATCAAATACTGTTGGGCGAGCAACTCTAATGGCTGTTTTTTTAAAAGCAAGAGAGCTTTTCAAGGCTAGTTTTTTTAAAAGCAAGAGATCTTTTCAAAGGGGGCACGGAGCATAAAAGGTTGAGAATCACTGTTCTAGGGTAATCATGGTAAGGGTGGTAATGGTAGCAACTAAGGTAAATCACTGGATTTAAACATTCAATTAGATGAATTAAACTTAAATTTGCACAAATAAGGAATATTCACAAAAATTGTCTTAACATTTTTTTGTGATTTGTCAATAGCAAAATTTAAAGAGAGCTTAATTGTTAGGGGGGGAATTCTAAACAAAACTGTTTTACCTTCATCAGATGAGTCGTCATCTGAAGAATCTTCTTCTGAAGAAGAAACTTCTTTAGCTTTAGTAGGAGCAGGAGTAACTTTGGATTTTTTGGCATCTACCTTTGACGCTTGTGCCTTTGCTTGGGCTTTTGGTTCAGGTTTTTTTTCTATTAAAACAATTCAAAATGAATAAAGTAATTTGTCTGAACAATTTACTTTACATTTCTAATTATTGGTAAAGCAACATTGCACACTAACTAACAATTTAAACAACATTAGCTCAAAATACTATTAAAAATACAATTAGCATTTTAACAACCCATTACATTAAAACACAATTCTCGAGTACATTAAAAGTAGTTGTAAATCATTAACTTTTAACATTGAAGTTTTTAATTACCTTCATCAGACGAGTCATCATCTGAAGAATCTTCTTCTGAGGAAGACTCTTTTGCCGGAACCGGAACCTTTTTAACTTGTGCCACAGGTTTGGCCGACTTTTCTAAATAAATAAATAAAATTGGAAACACCAGATTCTGTTACACATTTTTTTAATACAAATTTTTTTTTAATGGTGGTTTAATTTGGTTGACATTGGTTTTATGACAAACTAGTTTTTTAGCATACAATGGTTTATTACAGTGGTCGACAAACTGTGGCCCGCAGAGTCATTTTTAGTGGGCCGCGGAGTTACTTTTGAATAGCTTTGTTTTATCATGTAGTTGTGGGCCGCGTGATAGCCGTACATTTATTGTACTTTTGGTGTGGCATAGAATTATTAAATTGGCTCAGCTTGGAAAGGCTAACATGCCAAATGTGACCCTGAGAGTGTCTGTCGAACTATTTTGGGCAACTTTAACTTTATGTACATGACATTTTTCAATTCTTTTATAGTAAAACATACGTTTTATAGTATGTTTTACATTATGGCATGGCAGTGTTTTGGGCATCGAGGCACCGTCTAATACTTCACTTTAAAATAAAATCGCCTGAATCTGCCACTGTTTTCGTTGTGGTTTCAAGTAGTGGGCCTTCAATAACCCTGAAAAGAGTACTTTAGGCGGCGACAAAAAAGTTGGCCGACCACTGGTTTATTACTTATTTTGCACATCTCTGGTTTAACAGAAAATAAAACAAATTATAACAAAAACATGACAAAATAATTTTTTTTTAACAGCTGTAGGTTATTCACACTAAAAAATTGTTTTAAAGACTTTTTACGTTGGTAAAATAATTCTAGATATTTTGTGAGTGTTAAGCTCTTGGTAACCAGTTTGAACTTCTATTTATTTACCGTCATCAGAAGATTCGTCCGAAGATGAATCCTCTTCTGAAGAAGAAACGCTTGCAGCTTTCGAAGGAACAGGAACTTTCTTCACAGGAGCCATGGGCTTGGCAGGCTCATCTGTGCGTTGTTAAATGGCATTACAATTCAAAAAGTAAACTATTTAGTATAAAAGCTTGTATTTGAAGGTATGAAACCAACAAGAATTTTAATAAAAAGAAAAAAATATCAAAAAAAAAAAAAAACCTAAAAAAAAAAAAAAGGTTATAGAGAAATTGCTTTCCACAATTTAAGATTTGCTTCCACAAGTAGAAAAAAACAACTTACTAAGATTTTAGAAAAAAAGTTTTTAGGTATTATATCTTTAAGTTTACTCGTAACTAGGGATTGGCAGATATCACTCTTTCGGACAGATACTGATATCAGATTTTTAATGTTTTTTTGTCAACCAATACTCGATAACTGATTTTTCATTTAACTGCAATTCAATTATAATTTGAATTAATTGAAAAGAAAAAGTTATATTTATTAAATATTCTGCTTTACATGATGCTACACAAAACAAAAAATTACAAAAAAAAATATTTTTCATAAAACTTCCAGAAGTTAAAACATATTTTTGTAGTTAAATATCCAAAATTTATCTGTACCAAATATCGTGAGAAGGAAAATGTCGGTCTATGTCGTAAAATGCAAGACCCTTAAAAGGTAAAGAAAATAATTCTAATAAATACATTAGAACACCTACCATCATCTGAAGAGTCATCAGAAGATGTATCAGAATCTGAAGTATCTTCTTTAACTTCTATATACAAGAAATAAAAGTATTATTGGAGTTACATATTTTAATCGCAGCAAGTCAAGGCTAAAAAAATGTACACCACGTTGAGTTAAATAATAAACCCTGTCAAATTAGGATTGACGCTCTATGAATGGGTCTTCTTTGTTATGACCAATGTCATAAATATAATTGCAGTAATTTGTTTGCAATGCCTTGAATTGTTTGCTTTCAAGATTCATTCTTTTTTTAAATGTTTTGTAATTCACTATTATCTCGGCCATATTTTGAGCTCTGGGTCAAGTAGGTCAGAAATACCAGATTTTTTCAGGCAGTTTCATTTCAAGGTTTTTTTATCAACAAAGTTATGTTATTTATTCTTAGCATACCCATTTTTGGTTTCTTTCCTGGAGGTGGTTTTGTGTCCTCCTAAAAAAATGCTTATTAGTTAATGCAAACAGAAAAAACAAATCAATATAACGTTTTTAAATACCTTTGATATGCAATAATTGAAAATAAAATCCAAACTACATTAGGTTTTCTATTTATTAAACTATACACTCTCATTTTGTAAAATTTCATGATGTTAAACACAGTAAACTAAACTCTATGTTTAATCATACAACCGTTAAAATAAAAACAATTGCCAAATTTGCAAGTTAAAAAAAATAGGAAATTTGTTTGTTAATAAGGAAAAACCATATAATATTTCAATATTAAAATATCTAAAAATATATCAGTTGAAAGTTCCGAAACTAATATATATATTGGGAAAAGCCTAATAGCGGCTGATAGTATAGGTAAACCAATATATCGGCCCAACTTTAACAGATAGTTTATAACAAACATTTAATGAAGAAATATCATTGTACCTCATCGTCAGAACCTTCACTTTCACTCGACGATTTTGGGTCGGCCTTGCGTTTTGTTTTTTGTTGCAAAGCTTGTTTCTGTGACTTTTTTTGAGCGGATTGGTGTTGCATCCAGACTTTGTAGATGTCAAGAAGACTTGCGTGATTTGCATCAGGAATTGTCTGGAAATAGTTACATATTTGAAGGACAAGTGAACTACATCATTCACAGTAAGGAGTAAAGATCCCATACTTCACATTTTATTCAGAAATATAATTTAAGTCTTTTCAAAAATAGCAGGATGTATTTATCATTGGCGTCAAAAAAATATAGAATGAGTTAAATAAAAACAATCATTAAGAAGGTGCAATAAATCTTACTGTTTTAGAATGATCCTTGAAGTCCTTTGCCAATTTCTTGAACTTGCATTCTAACAAGAAGCGATAAATAAACGGATACAAAGCACTCGGTTGAACAGACATTTTTAAAGCACTTTGCACTTAAACTTGTTTGTATATTTGACCCTTAGTAACTATATATCAATCATAGACTAAACAATTCTGAAAAACAAAGTAAATTGAAGTCACATTCAAAAGAACAACTAGATCAGGGATGTCCAACCTGCGGCCCGCCTGATATTTACGTGCGGCCCACCACTTATTCTCACTTTCAGCAGCCTTTGTTAAAAACAATTTCAACTATCTTCAAAACTCGCAGTGTTTGATGTAGGCCTAATCTTATGTTTTTTTCATAGACTATAATCGAATCTAATGTCGCATTTCAACATCCATCAACAGCTTTGTGCACACATCATTGCTAAGTAAGATGAGTGTTTTTCTACATGTGTATTTTTCCGGACCGTTTTAAGGAAATGTATCAGCCCAAACATGTAAAAACTAAAATTGTTGCGCTTCACCATAATAAAAATAATTAAATAAGGTTGAGATTACTTGCATATTTGCGGATGAGTTCACTCTCGAAGAGCAGGTGTTTATAAGTTAAGTTGTTTTGTGACGTCACGATATGACGCAACTTATGACGTCACCCCTTTAATTGGTCTTGCGGCCCATCAAAATTTTTGAAGTGGCAACGCGGCCCATTCTGCTAAAAGGTTAGACATCCCTGAACTAGATCATACTAAAATTAAATATATGTAAGTCCATAACAAAAACTGTGATTAGTATAATAAATAAAACATTGGGTGCTGGCCTAAAATCCTACCTGGCGTTTAAATAATTATTCAAATCAATGCACAATAATTGGGTCATGTTGCGAGTTAGCGTTTGGGTGTCGGGTGGGTCAAGTGTAATTACATTTATTCTTCCAGTTTGTACTTTTACTTTTGACAAGTTCTGCTGGCTTCGTTACTGTCGCTAAAAATATGGTAATATTTTAGCAAGCGCCAAAACATTGCAGCAAGATAATTAGATTTATTGGGCGCTGGTCTAGAATCCTACCACAACGAAACATCGTTTGGGTTAGGGTTAGCGTTAAGGTTGGTCAAGTATTATTATTAAATAAAGAATATAATAATACTTGACCCACCCACACCCAAACGCTAACTCGCACCCGAACTCAAATTTTGTGCGTTGATTTTAGAACTGTGGTAGGATTCTAGACCAGCGCCGATTTATTGTTAATTCAGATGTTATTTATTGCTAAATTACGTCATTCTATGACGCATTTGTGACGTCTGTTAAATAAGTTCATGCAAAAAAAAATTGTCCTAACGACCTAACACCTTTATTCAAACTCTATACGTATAGAATTACTGTTTGATATTAACAACTTTTAACTGTGCATAGGTCATATACATATTTTTGTTTCTAAATTTAGAAGTTTATTAACAGTGTTTAAATATACCACAATATCAACTATAAAGAATTCTATAACGTTTAATAATACAGAATACGTTTCTTAAGGTTTGTATTGGACGCCAAAAAATAGTAGCGTGTGAGCATCAGTCACGTGGTAACATTTTCTAATAAATACAAAAAACAAAATTTAAACGCATTTACAGCAAAATAGAATAATTCATTCAACACACATTATTTCGAAGTAATCTTTGTGGGTAGAAAGAAACCCCAATATTTCTATCAAGACGCACTTTAGTTGCTTTTGCCCTACTTGCTGTTGACGTTCTTGACCTGCCTAAAACACGTGCGCATCAGATGCGGGATTGCTGTTTTCACGGAAACAACGACCATTTCCGCTTATAGTTCCGTTTCGAAAGAAATCACTGCACAATTGATTCTCTCTTTTGTTTACGTTACCTTGCTACCTGGTAACTTGTACCAGGTTTTTATAGATTTGTGCTAAACACATGTAACGGAGAACTGATTTTCATGCAGGCTAAAATTAAAGCTGGTAGTAAACATATTTTTCTCATTTCTAGAGGTAAAATTCTATTGAACTTTTCCTTAAACAGTTTTTTTTTATTATTTATTATATGTTACACTTTAGCTGACTCTGGCATAACTCGAAAATCACCAAGGTTGGACTTGTTCTGAAAACTATAGTTGTTTTGTGTACTCTATGCTATAAAGATCAAGACCACTGCCATTGCCATTGTTTTTTTTATGAACTGGTTCACATGTCGCAAGTTTAGAAAAAAATCACACTCACTGCAGCTACGTTTGCCACATCTAAAAACACACTTTACCGACAAACACCGGAACACTATAGACGTTATGTACGACGTAAACAATAACTTTACACATCGGCCACTGTTAGGCAGCTCAAAACCCTTTGCAACATTTTTAGTTGTAGGCTACGTCAACGCGTTAAAAAAAAAAAACTGTTTTTTCACACGATTAAAATATTTGGATTGAAGACACGATCAAAATACGCTACTTACAGTATGTCTCATCCTCTACATTGCGTTTTGTGTTTTAATTTCTTAGATCAAGTCCAGTGGTTCCCGACCGGGGTGCCATTTCTAATGCCAAAGTGTTCCGCGAGATATTTGTGAATCTTTAGGAAATTAATTTTTACTATTATGGATATGTATTTTGATAAAACTCTTTTCGTACGATTAAGAGATAAATCAAAATATACGTCCTGACTTAGTTTCGAGTTGATTAATTTGTATTGCAAAATTTCGTTTATTGTGGCATTACAGCAAACCATGGCAAAAAATCTAGTAGGGTTGCGCAACCTATTCATTTTTGGGGTGGCGTATGCCATAAGAGGTTGGGAACCAGTGTTCAAGTCAATAAGTTTTGTAAACGTTGTATGTAAAACAGTTGGCAGTGAAGCTAAAAAAGTTTGGTCTTGATACACAAGCAATGAACTACAGTAGTCTACTGTACACAGGACACTTTGAAATAAATCCGAAGTAAAAGTGATATTTGTTAAAGTCCAGCCCAGTGGTTCTCAATCTGCGGTAACCTTTAGTGTACTAAGTAGCTTTCAGGTTTTATGCAGAGAAAATTAACCCAAATGTAGTATTACTGCGGCTGTCGTAAGTTATGCTCGCTCTTTGCCACATTAATTTGATTACAAGTCTAGTCATGTTATTTGATAACAGTGAAAGGGAGTCCAGTTATACTGGTTTGTGATTTCAATTTGCCTCCATGCACAGTCAGGTTGGGTTGAAGTTTCTAGGCGTTTTTTGGTGTGTAAGTGAACATATCGACCTCAGAAGGCTTGCCGATCCACGAACCACAATTCGATTTGCTGAATCCCGACATCAAGGCGTTTTTCAGGCCCTGAAATTCAGTAAAAAGTTCTTGTACGTTTTCTAGAAATTTTCCAACAATTAAACGGATTGAAAATGTTATTAGATGATTACGAATATGCAAACAATTAAAATGTTGTTGGCAAACCAAAAAAAGTAGTATTTTATTGGAAACACTGCAACATGGGCCCTTTATAAGTAAATCACCGTTCGTCTACTTCAGTTGGTTTACGTTTTACACGACGTTTCCTTAACGCTGCAAATTAGGATACCTTATTTCTGAATTGAAAAGCTTATGTATTTCAAAAACAAATGTGATCAAATGGCTTCATAATTGGGTACGTGGCGAGCACTCTTGTGACTCTGTGTAAAACACTCTTGCAGAGTTTTCTTAGCAATGTCAATAAGAATATCAAAGCCAAAACATTCGATAAAATCGGCATATTTGTTTTCATTTAAATCAGTGTTTCTCAACCTTTTTTCGCGGCGACCCAAATATTAAGTGTAAGTATGACGCCTAAAATTTGGCGACACAATAGTTTTCCTTGTTAGCGAACTAAAAATAGCTTCATGTAAGCGAACAAAAGCTAGGCATTGGCATAAAGAATTTCGAATTTTAATAGCTATACATTATTTGTATTGCCTCCTTAATTTTCTTAATTGAGAAATCTTGCTCAGAAACAATCTCAATTAGTATAAACATGTGAATTACTGCAGTCAGCGACCCAACCAAATCAAACAGAGACCCAATTTTGGGTCATGACCCATAGGTTGAGAAGCACCGACATTCGATTAGAAACGAAATTTTTAGCAAAGAAGCGGTAATACGGACGTAAAAGTTTCATTTTTTAAGCTTGTAATCAAGGATGTCCGATAATATCGGATCGGAGGCGACAACCGATGCCAAGAGCTAGTATCGGTACTCGCCCGATACTCTGGGGCTGTCGGTGCCGATCCGACAACAAACTAATATACGATTTCTGCAATGGTGCGCGATTTCAAACAGCGATCAAACTTGAAAGGTAAATTTATCAAAAATACGAAGTTAACAACCAATTGAGGTAACTATAGGCTTCTTGGCGCTAAAGCAAATTTAGGCCTAATACTCGGGAAAAATTACCTTTCGATTTTTTTGCTCGTTTGTGCATACGAATGACGTCATTTGGTATCGGAACAGATCGCGATACTTTTTGCGCGATATATCGGGCAGCGGAATAAATCGCCGAGAATCGGACATCCTCACTTGCAATTGCAATACTGAAACGGGCCCGATCGAAATAAGTAACCCTTAAAAACAAAATCCGTAAATTGAAAGAGCAACCTGATATTCGTTGGCCATGGCTTTTAGTTCGCCGTAGGATTTGTCAGTCGTGATTCCTGGCAAGCCTTCAATTGCCTTGTTGCTCTGTCGAGCTTCGAAGAACAACTTGAGCATTTCCTTTTTGCACAGGTTTGAAGACGAGTTGTCGTCAGTTCGACCTGAAACATTTTTTTTTCATTTTGAAACGAACCGATTTTTTCCAAAGCAGGACCACAAAATAAAAATAAAATAATAACAAAAAATTTTACAGAAACCAAAATGTTTTGAAATTACAGAAACCAAAATGTTTTGAACAGACTTGGACAACTAGATTTATTTTAGCTTTTTAAAATTAGATTAGAATTAAAATTAGAGCTTTTTAGTTTTTCCAAATTAGATTAGAATTAGAATTAGATCGTTTTGAGCTTTCTCAAATTAGAGTAGAATTAGAATTACCGAATTGCTAAAAAATCACATTTCAATTAGAATTTGAACTAGAATCACATTTATTTTTTACGACCAATTTAATTTAATCGCAATTTCTTCTTATAAGAACGTGAATGGTAAAAATGTGTGTGCTAAATTTTATACGTCTTTAAGCTTTTTAGACTGTAAAAATTACATACAAGTCGTTCCAACCTAAAATTCTAATTGAAATTCTGTTTTTGAACTGAGAGACTAAAAATGCCGTTGGACAAAGTAGCATTTTTTGTAAAATCCAAATTAGATTAGAATTAGAATTAGAGCACACAAGGAATTCACAAATTAGATTAGAATTAGAATTAACCGCATTTTGCTCTAATTCAATGAATAATTAGAAAACTAGAATTATCTAGTTGTCCAAGTCTGGTTTTGAATTCGGACATTTATGGCGGTTTCTCGTTCTTCACAGAAGATAACTAATATTAAATTTTTTAAAATTCTGCCTGCTTCTGTACGAGCTTTAAAATTCATTCTACGCCAACATCTACGTCAACTACAACGTCCAACCATGTACTCCAAAACAAAAGCATTGTTAATAATGAAATAAGAAACCCAAACGTTACCAGTGCCAGTGTTGATAATGTAAGGCTGGTTATCCCCGTTGGTCCAATGTAGGGCAAAACTAGGCGCCTTTCTAGCCGTTCTTCGTTCTGTAAATAAAAACAAGTTAAATGAGAAACTGGACCGAATGTAACTTTACTTAAAAAAACTTTTAACACCCAAATATTGTAGAGGAAACTTTCTAAAAAATATATTGATTTAGAGCTCGATTTACGGCTCCCTATCTGAATTATAGTATGTTTGTACCAGGGTCGAGTAACACCACGAAAAACTACTCGAGTCCCGAGTCGGACGTGCGTATGCGCAGTTCCAAATTTTAAAACTGTTATGGCCAACAACTGTAAAATGTAAAGGCGGAATATCATAAGGTGGAATATTTTCCAACCATTTATTGTGAGTGGATAAATTATATTTATTTTTTACATAATTACTCATTTTCATGGATCTCCTATACCAGGGGTTCCCAACCTGGGGTACTCGTACCATCATGGGGTTCGAACTGCCTTGGGCCACTGAGCAGTTTTACAAACAGATTTCACTGTACAGTTTTATTTTACAATTGTAAATGATATTATGGTATTACAGTCTTTGCTTTACTAAAAAAAATATCTACAAATAAGTGTTGTTTTTTAGTAAAATCCTCTTTTTTGTCAATGAAGCAGCAACAAATATCTCACTGAGAAGTGATAAACAAAATAACTACTGATATTTAGCGATTTTTGTGTGAAATAACCGTTTAACGCAGTGGTCGGCAAACAGTGGCCCGCAGAGCCATTTTTAGTGGACAGCGAGTTACTTTTGAATAGCTTAGTGTTATAATGTAGTTGGTGTCCGCGTGATAGTCGTACATTCATTACACTTTATTTTAAAAGTTGGTGTGGCATAGAATTATTAAATTAAACTGAATGTAATTTAAAATTTTTTCGCGCTTCGCGCGTATATTTTTGTATGTCTGTTTTGGGCACCAAGGCGCTGTGGCATATTTCACCTTAAAATAAAATATCCGGAATACGCCACTTTTTAATAGTGGTTTTACTTAGCGGGCCTTCAATAGCTCTAAAAAAGTACTTGGGGCTGCGACAAAAAAAGTTTGCCGACCACTGGTTTAACGTTTAAATGGGGTATAAAAGCATTATATATCTCAAAATTTCCATCAGAATTTTTTTGGGGGTACGAAGAACGCTCTGACCTGACAAGGGGGTACGAGCAGCAAAAACGGTTGGGAACCCCTGTCTATACTCTTAATTATATACCGATACTGATACTTTGGGCAAAAGTTCAGCCGCATAGCCCGATCACCAAAAATATAGTTGGTAAAACTAAAACGTCCAACTTAGTGATAGGGTCGACAACTCCGAAAAAACAATTAACTATTTTCTCTTGTCAATCGCACTGATAGTGGTAATGTGAGATGACCGACAATATGGATCCGAGTCGTTACCTAATGCCAAGTGGTGGTATCGGTAGTCGTATCAAACTAACCAAAGCACACTAGTAATGGCTAGTTACTTTAAAAGTTAAAATTCTGAGAAACATTACGTTAATAAACAAAGATAAAAATGTCTTCCAATGCAAAATCATTTTTTATGTCAACCTGATTTTTTTTTTTAATTTTGTTAACTTTTCCATAGTAATGAACGTCAATTAGTCTCGGATCGAAACGCGGCATTTTTTGCCGCCTCAAAAAGATGGATAGCACAACACAATGCAAAGTACAAAACATTCGTGCGGATAGCTGCGAATATCGGCAGCTCCACTCGATGGCCGGAAGGTATTTTCACTGTCCTTGCGTTATTCTTTATGCTATTGTTTTTACTGTTTACAAAGATGCACAAAAATAAGTTGAATCTGGAAAAAAACCCTAATAGTCATTTTACCTCTGCTTGTAACGGAAGCCAGTAGTGGTCTGTGCATTCGATAATGCTCCGGGAACACATCGGCTTCGCTCTGGGCCGCTACGGCGCCGATGGCCTCCCTGGCCCGGCCGAACACCCCCCTCTGCAGGTGCTGGGAATGGTAGAGGGAGCCGAGTATTATGCTGGACAGGTAGACCGGACGAATGTAGTGGCTGAGGAGGCAACCTTGGAGACCAACTACGTTCCATCTGCGTGGACATTAAGCGCTTCAGGTTAGCATTCGGACGTTCGGTACAGGAGTAGGATTTAGGTTTAGAATAATGTTTTTACGGTTTACTACACACCAGCGTCGTAGTAAAGTTGTACCCAAGAACGAAAAGCGCAGAATGCAATAATCATTCCAACATAAACCAATAATTACTGCGCCTTACGAAATACCAACGCGTGTATTAGAGTGCGACAACAAAACAAAGGGTACGAAATAGGTAAAAAGGTCGAACTCCATGAAAGTTTGTTATGGTCATTGGTCATCACAATTAAAACATATTTATAGTTGTTGTTTTAACGTTACTTTCTGAACACGTAATTTAAGCTTGACATAAAATAAATTCAAAGACTTTTCAACGCGTAAATCAAGTCAAAGACTTTTAAAGATTATAAGACTTTGTGGCAACCCGGCGTCAATAGCCAGTGGCATCCGACAGTCTCCCTGGCACCCGTCACTTGTCACTGCCGAAAAGGCCAATTCTACCATACAGAGAGAGCAGCAAAGCTACCCACTTTGCGATTTTGTCGCTGCACGACATCGTGAGAAGTCGCTCCCCACTGAGGACTCCATCCCAGGTTTGCTGGATGTTGCTCCTCCCCTTCTCTTTAACATTGCTCCCCTCCTCAACCGGAATCGTACCTTCACCGTTCTCGATCTTGGAACGCAGCTGACCTCGAGACTTCCTGTTCGGGTGGTTGTCACCATCTGTAGCGAGAAAGCACCTTTACTCAGTGCTAGGGATGAATGACAATATCGTATAGGATCCTATCCCCGATACCAAGTGATGGTATCGGTACTCGTCCGATACTAGGGTGGTATCGGTACTCGTCGGATACTGGGGTGCTTTTGGTGCCGATTCGGTAACAAATTATTTGGATTTTTTTATTTTTAGGATGGTTCTGGCACGCAGGACGTATTTTGCCCATGTGTGGTATAAACCATCGAGCAAAATGGTTGGAGGTTTTAGTTAGGGTAGTGGTATTTTGAAAACTGAATATAGAGATATTCGAAACGTTCAATCTGTTATGGCCTTATGGCATTCCCACTAGGATGTCCGATTATATCGAATTGGAGCCGACACAAAATGCTAAATCATAGAATCGGTACGCGTTCGACACTAAGGTGGCCGGTCCGATACTAAATTTATTTATGATTTTAATGGTTGGCGGACCGCCTTTTGTCCAGGTGTGGAAAGAACCATCGAGCATAATGGTTGAAGGTTTTAGTTAAACGAAGTATTTTGAAAAATGAATAAAGAGTTAGTTGAAACGTTCAAAATGTTTGTTTAAGCACATAAATGGCGTCATTTGGTATCGGTTCCCGATACGTTTTGTCCAAAATATCGCATATCGGAATAAAAGAGTATCTTTAATAAGAACAAGCAAACTTGGTCAATCAGCACTCGCCAGCAGAGAATTGGACTCGAGCGGGCGAGCGCAATATTTTAAGTTGTGTCGTGGCCGCCTCTCTTTAAAGTCACAACTTTTAAAAGAACGAAAATCTGTAAACAAATCAAGATTACCTTCTGTTTCGTGTGGTGAAAATATCCTGGCGTCACCACAAGGAGATGTGCTGATGTAAAGGTGGAAGAAGACGTCAGGTTTTAAACTGAATATTCCACATTCTGTTGGCTGGAAAATCGACGCAGCTTTGTCGCTGCAAAAGTATTTTTGTATGTTTTTTTTATTTAGAACTAAAAACAGAAATCGATGGAACGCTCGATAAGTTTTGCTTTAGGATCTGTTTTGTTGTTATCACGTAAGGAAAATACAAAAAAATGTAAATTTACTAGTTACGAATATTACATTATTCAATGCCGAAAAATAGTTTACAGAAAAAATAAAAATGTAGGCACACTACAAACTGGAAAACTGGAGTCATAATCATATTGGTTTTACAATGTTCTATAACATTAAAATAATTAAAGTACACATTTTAGTTGCTGATAAAGATAAGTTTTTTTAGAACTCATAAGCGTTGTACAAGGGTCTGTTCAAATGCTAACATGTAAGGAAAACACAAAAAGGTAAAAAAAATAAGCACACTGACAACATTAACTAAGAAAAGTAAAAAAAACAACCTGTCATATTTTATGAGTTGCTGATAAAGAAACCTCCTTAAACCACGACGAGACACAATTTCAGCATGGCAGTCAAATAAAGCGGAACCCTTGAAAAAAGTTTTTTTTTCAAGTTAGTTTTTCGAACAAACTGCTAACATTGCTGATAATATAATGTATGGATTCGTGAAAGTTAACAAAAATATGTCGATTTTGTTAATTGATAAATTGTTGGCTTTATACCGGGCTAAGATATCTTATTTTTTATTAATTGAGTAGAAATCTACTACTACTACTACTACTACCTTGTCTGAAATGTACGCTTTAGTCAAAGTGTCGCCAATGTAATAACCATTTTAAGATCTATACAAAATTTTACATAACTAAGCCATGAAATTCACATTGGTTATAGCCCTTCTGAAGTAGTAGTGACCAACGATTACGAGTTACGACATACTTATAAATAAAAAAAAATATCAAGGAAATCTAGCCTAGCTTGCTTGTAAAAATCTTGATAAGGCAAACTGATTTCAGTCAGACTTTCTAAAGGCACACAACATGCCTTACAAAAAATAAGCATTTGAGAAACAAGATTAAACAAATGGAATATAGCTTTACAACAGCTTACAGAATATTGAATCAACAGCTTAAAAAATATATTTTGGTTGTTATAATATTATATTAATTTTTTACATGGGGATAATATAGGTTTCCTATTATACTGTATATTACAAAGCTGTTTAATACCTGGTCTGATATATATTCTCCCTTGACGCATTTCGTGCCAGTGGCAAGTGACACAACTACACCGTCACTGACATCGCTACCTGCCACAAAATAATGTGTGCTTTAACAACAGTGTGCGAAGCTGATTGGGAAAAATAACATTCAAAAAAATAAAACTACACTAGGTAGTAAAAAACAAAGAGTTAGAACAACACAATACAAGACATTTAAGCTTGAAAGCAGGGGTTTATTAAGGCCTCGTAAATCTTGGTACATCGATAAAAATGTGATGAATTTTTTAAAAGAAAATCCATTATTTGGTGAAACGATTTGGCCTCTCCTTGAATCTATTTAGACTCGACTTTAGTTTCACATTTGAGTTCGACCATAAACAGAAGAATATTACAGTCTATTTGTTTTATGACGTCATACCTTGGTCAAAGGAAACTAAGAAACATTCCAAGGGTCCGTGTTAAAAAGAGTTTGGGAATCCCTGCTTTCAAATCATACAGTAATAGTAAAAAGCTATCAAAGAGAGCTGAAACGAACAACCTACCGTTGTCCCTTGTCATTACGATGCCAGCGAGAACTTTGTGTCTCGAGGTTTCCGAAGTAAAGTTGTCGGTGAGTTCTTCGAACTTGGAACGAACAAGGTCGTACACAAGGTCAGGGATAGTCTGCGACAATAAGAAGATTAAATAAAAAAATCGCTTATTTAATTTATGAATTATCCTTTGGTTGAAACTAGATATGCCAACTGCCAAGTAATAAGACTTTATGCCTATACCCGATGCCAAGTAGTAGTATTGGTACCAGTCCAATACTAAGGTGGTATCGGTGTCGATCCAAAACCTAATTAATTTAAATTTGAGAATCCAATGATGTTTATTCCCCAAAATGCAAATTTGACAGAAAATAGTTGATACCAGAAAGTAACATAACTTTGTAATACTAATTTTTTGCTCAAATATGTTGTCATTATTTTTTGTTAAGCTGAAAATATGGCATAATTTGTTTTTATGGATTTTACCAACTTGGGAATGTTTTAACATTAATAATGTATATTTTTGGGTGCACTTTATTTCCAAATCTTTAATTGTTGATTAAATGCATTGGTTATTGTAAACTAATAAAAAAGATTGTCGTAAAATGTCAAATTTGTTCAGTGAGCACAAAATACTGCTCAACCTTCAGATGCTATAAGTAAAATAAAAAGCGTTTTGAGACATATCTTACCCCTGCATAAGGTAATAGTTCGTCAGAGCTTTCGTCAAAATTGCTCGGAACACTTTGTTGATCGGGCGGGGCGACCGACATGCCAAAAGCCTGCTGCAAGACCTTCGTGGCTACTCCAATCTTGGCTAGTTTCTGTAAAAGTTACAGGCCAATCTTAGGAGAAATATCAAAGCCCATTTAGAAGTCGACAGCATTTTAAATCATGATAATGTTGAAAATGAGTAAAGAGATATTGGAAACGTTCATAAAATAGGAAGACAACTGAATGTAATTTCCACTATAAGATAATTAATTAATGTTATTACTGCACCTTGGCCTGAGGCATATATCCGTTATCACTATCACTATAAGTTGGCCAAAAATAAAAATCGACTATTGGTAGCGGTTAAAAAAGTGAAATATGTCAACTTTATACTTAATTATTAACTTCCTGTTTTTACTGCTGGATGTTTACTTGGCAATTGAATTTCTCAGTATGTAAATTAGTTATAAAAAAAACCTTTCCAATAATGTCACCGGGTACAAGTTTATTTCCAAATCGTTTGGTGTGCAATTAGGTTTGCTAATAATGGCACGCTAGTGCTAACCTTGCTTTTTCCGAAGCCCTGGTACTTTTGACCTTTTACTTCAACCTCCATTGTAAATGAATTTGAATCGTTGTTTCCATCCAAGCAAACGTAGCTGAGTCCAGGCATCATTTCGTTAAGCGTCTGAACCGGGTTTTTATCTTGAATTCAAAAGAGTCGGTGGTGGACAATATGTAAATTTCGTTAACAAAATAAAACCAGAAAAAAAAACTCGAAGTGTTGTATGTTGAGTTATGGAAGACAACATTTTTAGGCTAATCTGTCTATTATTTTAACATTATTTTATTTACTTTTTCTAGTAAAAAAATTGAAATCTTTTCTTTTCAATGGTTTAAAATATAATAAATAAAGATTTTTCAGAAATATTTGCAAAATTCTACCTACTTGTGTATAAGCGCTGATAGCAAACAGTACAAAAAAATAATGGCCGTATTAAATTACATTTTTTGGCAACTTAGATAAACTATAAAAGTTATCCAAGTTCCCTTAAACTTTTTTTACATTGTTATATGTGAAAACAGGCTGGCACCGAGAAAATTAAAAAACAATTTTATGACGTTTTGTTTTAATTTTTTTTGTAGAAAGTATTCCGGGAATTTTGCTTTATGAAAGATTTCCAGGATTTTTTTGTTCTTATTGGGTAGCAAGATAAAAAAGTTAAGAAGTACTGCAAACGAACTTACTGTTAAAAGGTGATTGGATCCTTGGACTTAACATTTCAGCAGAAGTAGGACTTGCTAAACGGGGTGGTGTGATGATTGAGGGGGGTATCGGTGGTGGTCCCTGAATTAACATGATAAATAAAATTAGGGTAAATAACAAGATGTTAACATTGCACATTTTAGTGTAAGTGTTTTATAAGTAATTTAATTATGTAAGCATTCTATTATTTGTGGTCAAAGGTCACTGAACACATGGTGCCTTGACATTATAGTTGTCCTTAGGACAGTTTCCTTGCTAGTTACATGTTGGTGTTTGGAAAATATAATGTTTTTGTTTTTATACTATATTTTGTGTGTATTTATATTCATTTAAATAAAGATATGAATCCATTAGATACAGGAATTGTGTTATCAATAAATTTCTGTACACTTATAAAAACTTTAGTATTGGATTGTATTTACCAGTTTGTTAATCAAGTATTAGTTCAAAAAACAACAAACATTACATCTTACTTGGTCAAATAACCAATCAACAGGATCGTCAGAAGTGAAATCAATTTGACTGATTGGTTTTGCGAGTCGTGGAGCCAAAACATGGGGTGCCTCCATTTGAAGAAAGCCCCTGTAAAACACAAGATTTAACAAAAAAATTAATAGACAAGTGTTTTGCAAACGGTGTGCCGTGAGCTACGCTGTTCCTGGAAGTGTTTTACTTGCTTGTTTCAAGGGTGCTTTTAATAGTAAGTAGAATTACCAAAAAATGTACAGTCGTACACCTTAACAAGGCAGGCGTTTTGACCTTATGCAATATTCCAGGTGTAATCAACTTTCCTTGATAGTTGAAAACTTTGAAACCTGTTACTTAATTTGCCAGATGTCAAATACCAAATCATATAGTTAAGAAATATACTTTTTTCTTATTTATACTAGATGTTTATTTCAAAACTTACAATATTTTTTATGGCTAGAGGTTTTACTTAGACATAATAGGAATATCAAAGCCCATACAGAAGTAAGGAGCATTTTGAATGTGAATAAAGTTATATTATTAGAAATGTTTAAACTGCTACCTACTTCTTTATGGACATTATGTGGTCAATTTTCTGCAATCAAATGAAAATAAGTGCAAATAAATGAAAAATCAAGATAGTACATAATAAAGTGAAACACTACTGAACTGTCAAATAGATAAGATAGATAGATTTCTTTATTCTTTGGGAAGAAGATTTCCAGCGAGCAGCGAAAGACCATTAGGTCATTAAAGTCAGCTGCTCTCTGATCGCAACATAATTAGGATACATGTGATTGTGAAGTACACGGTTTAGAGTACAATAAAGAAAACAAATTAAAAAAAATAAAACAGCCTAATTTTAACCGCAATGGTGGGCACTACAGCAGTACCAATGCTTGTAAAAAAACAGAACAAAAACACAGATACAAACAAAAGGTCAGAAGTGCGACAGAAGCAAGAAGCAACAACATACCTCACAATTTGACTTGCAACCATCTGTTTTGCCTCTTTTTTACTTCCACCCTCGGCAAAATACTCCTTTCCATCCATGGTCACTTTCATTTTGAAGCGCAAAGCGTGTGCTGGCCCAATCACACTCACAGTTTCGTACTTTAAACCTGTCGGGGAGGGCGGTTTATATCGGGTAAAATTGGCTCTTTGAATAAAAAAAATTAAGGGCTATAAAATAAAGTATTTAATGACATACTTAAAAAGAGATGCTTTAACTGATTCTCATTTAAAGCTTATGGATTTAACACAAATTTAGGGAAAATTAGCCTGGGTTACTTAATTGGGATTATTAAATGAAAATCAATGCCATTCAGGAAAAGATATCATTTCGTGAATGTTTCTAACAAATCTTATTCATTCACAAAATTCTGTGTGTAAAAATTAATTACGCTAATACCTTTTGTATTGCCTTATGGATTTTTTTATGTTTAAGTACAACCACCAGCCATTATTCTTTAAATAAATTATAAAAGTAGTTTGTTTTTATTTTTTTATGACATCTTAGGCCTGCTTTTTATATTTGAATTTGGGCTAGGGCTATGTCGGCAGTTCTGTTTCTTTAGCCATTATAAATATGACAATTAACACCTACCAGGTTTTCTTTCATTTAACAGTTGAACAGGAGTCTTTGGAAGGCTTGGACCAGACTGCCTGTTCAGGCCATGGCTGAGTTTCTGTTTTTTAGCTGAAGGTGGTGAGCAAGTCGTTTTTTCTGCAACTAGCCAAATAAATCAAAAAATCAACCAACATAACAAGATCTAAATCGTCTGAATAAGTAAATCTGTTAAAATACCTCCTAAATTCATCAGAATATGGCCCAAATGGACAAAAACTGTAGGAAGAGAGTATAAGAAGACCGGGGGGGACATTGGCCGTTTGGTGTTGGCGGTTATGCGCCATAGTTGTGAGTTCGTAACCCACTACAGGCTAGTTCTTTAATCGTCAGATTCGGTGAGTCTGCAATGGATTTTGGTGTACTAATGATATGTAAGCCGCAATCATTGGTCAGAAAGCAGCTTCAGAAGGGCTAGATTACAGTTGTTGAACACATATGTGTGTGCATGTTTCATCAAATTATATTGATATGTATGTTATTTTGACTATTAGGTGGCTTACTCCAAACTGTGTTTTATTCTGTCGTTAATGCTGTTTTAATGTAATTCCATCTTATGGCTGAAGTCGTTTTAGGGTGTAAAATGATCTCCTAAATTTCTCCAACCATTTCTCAAAATATAGCCTAGACTTTTAAATTTCTTAGTAGCCACCAAAGTCATGCCTTAAAAATCTTTTTTTATGAACAGCTGAAATAAACTAATAAAAAATAGACAACAACTGTAATCCAGCCCGTTTAAAGTCGCTTTTTGACCAAAGATACCAACTTATCATCATAGTACACTGGAAGCCTTCAAACACTAACCGAATCTGTCTATCAACAATGCAAGCAGGGCAGGCCAGAAAAACAACTAGAATGCGGTGAGGTTCAAACTCACAACCTTGGTCATACAGGGAATGTCGATGTACCAACTGAGGAATACAGAAATGCACTATATCTGATCTGTTGTATCACTTAAACTTTTAGTGTCCACCATAGCCAAAGCTTTAAAAAACGTGCCTAAAACCACAATATGGCTACATAAATGTCAAGAAACCCATAACTGTTAAATTACCCATTTAAAACAAAAATTTTGTTTATTACTGATTTAAACAATAGGCTACTGATAATATTGTTTGGTCTGGGTTTTGACCACCCTATCCCAAAACCAAAAAAACAAATCCAAAAAATGGTGTTTTTCAATAAAAAACAAAAATGAGGGAATTTTAACTGAAAATAGAATTCTGAAGATCTTTTCAGGGGTTACAAAGATCTCCACCGCTAGATTGTGGCTTCTAAATGTTTTAGTTTGTGTCTGATTTTGATGTGTTAAATTTTTTTGGACGCTTTTTCAGTGATAAGAAGACACTCTTTACACACTTTTCAAGTAATCTTCAACTCAGTTTCGGGTTGTGTTTTGAAAGACTGACAAGTTCAGGCTAAGTTTTTTCATGAAAATCGTTAATGATCGTCTGATTCAGTAAGTCAATTGAAGATTTACGTTGAATTACTTTAATTTAAAACAATTAGAGCAATTAGAATAAGCAAGTTCCAACGGTTGAGACCTACTGAAACATCCATATATATAAGGGGTGTGCAACCTTTCGTATGCAGAGTGCCAGTTTAGGAATAATTTCAAAATATCAACAACTCGCGTGCCAAACATTTTTCTATGTTTTGTTTTGCACTGGAAGCCAGGGATCCGGAGTCTGTTAAAAACAACCCTTGTCCAACTCCGGCCAAATGCGCATTTTCATCGAGTCCTGCTCAGACTCTAAAGCAGGGGTAGGCAATTATTTTTAACAGCGGGCAGCATGAGAAAGTTAAAATGTTGTGGCGGGCCGGGTCAAAAACACGATTTCAAATACACGCAATATGACGTCATACTATGACGCTATAAAAAAATAACTAACTTGTTATTACATTTGGAGTTGTGCGAAAATTTGCACTTTAAGTCGAATTTAAAAAAAGGTCGCAAGACGTCGCGGGAAGCGCAAAATTTGCGACCATATTTGTTCTAAAATGCAAACTTAATTTACATTTAGAGAGGGACGTGACGCCTTGAGCACAAATTAAAAATGTACATGCTTGATATGTTAGCGTTTATTCATCAAATGAAACACACAACATGGCATTAACCAAATTAGATTGACAAAATGTGAAACGGTATATTTCAGAGTTCAGAAAACCGTATTTATCTTGTTCGTATTTTAAAGGTGTAGTACTTTTGACCTAAGCGCAAAAATATATAAATATTAGGCCAAGTTTGTTAAACTGCCACAGTGCAGAGGACGCTGTTTTTCTGTAAAGATGCACGTGGAACATAAGAGAAAGACAAAAGAGATTCGAAGCGCGAAAATAATTTCCGTTTTAGTATTAAAAACAGGCTAAAAATCAAATTTGGCCAGGTCATTACTAAATTCGTTCCTGGAAAAAGCGTTTACGATACAACCAAATATGTGAAAACTCGCAAGGAAAATAAGCCGCGGGCCGGACTAAACTGGTTGGCTAGCCGGATTCGGCCCGTGGACCGCATGTTGTCCAGGTCTGTATTCAATCGATTTATCAGTTTCGCATGCGCACACATCGAAATCGGGTAGTTTTTACATAGTCTTTCTCAAATACGATTCCGCAGTCCTGCTGTGATCTGACATCCAATTTACGAATGATCTGACATCTAATTCACGTATCTTCAGAGATGCCATTAATCCTCATTTCATAAGTTAAATTCTGTAAAGATATCTGTCGATCTATGATGCAAGCAGAGCAAGCCAGAAAAACAACTGGCCTGCAGTGAGGTTCGAACTCACGACCTCCGGTCAAGCCGGGACCGTCGCTCTACCAACTGAGCTATGCAGGCTCAGAGAGGAGGCGAGTCTGCGATGGCTTTTCGGTGTACTATTGATACGGAAGCCGTAATCGTTGGTCATAAAGCAACTTCCGAGGGGCTAGATCACAGATGTTATTAAACACATGTGTTTGTGTGGGTCTTTCACAGAAGTGTTAACTACCAGTTTCGCTTTTAGCTTGGTTTCCCAGTCGCACAAAAGCACATGTTATAACTTTTAATTTAGAATGTCCTGCTTTAACGCACTAAACTTCACGCCAATTTTAGGGCATTGTGATGTAATACGAACGGTTAGTCGTTATTAGTCGTAAGCAACAAGTTAAACGCCCACAAAAATAATGTTAAATACAACAGTTAAGATACTAATTTGTGACACGAACTGGAAACGTGTGTAACCATTTGGTTGGTGCTAGTGTTGGTAATGTAATAATAATGTTAATTATGTGGTAGTGATGTAATGTACTTTCTTACGGCGGTATAACGTGCGTGTTAAATCATTTGGCGTGCCCTGGAAAATCAGCTCGTGCCAGGGGTTGCCGACCCCTGATATATACAATGCGTATACTGTGATTAACCCCTTATAGAGTGTGACTAACAATAACGGCGCACAAAATAATGTACACATGATGCCTCTGGAAAGTGCAAAAAATATTTTCCGTGGACATTTTTAGTTAAGACACACTCACAATTCTCAAAATTTGTTGTAAAAATTAAAAAAAAAACTGTACACTAGATGTTTTTGCAAGATTTTATCAGGCCTACCTTTGTTTTTTTCCCCGTTTGTGTTGCTTTTAATAGTGCAGACTGGCAGCATTTCTACATCAGCATCTGAACTAGGTGGAGCCTCTAACACCATTGGTGCCTGTTCTGGTGAAACACCTTGCTTTGTGCATGCTGGCGTTATGTTGTTTTCACCCCTGTTCACTAAGAGAACAATACCCAGCCTTTACACACTGATCTAGTTTGGTGACTTTTTGTTGAGTGGGAAATTGGAAATGTTTTTGTTTTTTTTAAACAGCTATCACCCAGCGAAATTTATTTATCCTTTTCTGTTATCGATTAAATATTTCTTTCTCAGTATCTTTTGAATTTAATCGTATATAAAAAAAATTATAAAAAATGTTGCAGTTTCCGACAAACATTTATGATAAAATCAAAACTATGAATGGGGCTGTAATTTATTAATAGCGAGCTAAAATTAACTTTATATTTTGCGTTGTTGTAAGAAACCAATGAGCCTAAATAGGCAGGACAAATTTAGATCAGTGTGTGCTGAGGCAACAATAAAAATCGGCCCTTGAACTTAATAAGGATGCGATTTTTAGAACAAGTGTGTATCATTCATTTAAGACTTTTTTAGGTTTTTCAACAAAAAATTCTCCAAAAAATTAGCTTTAAATAATTAGATGTGTAAAGAAAAGGATTTTATATGTGTTAAAGAATACATATAATAATTAAAGAAATGTATTTCAAGTTCAGATTTTTTTTGCTGTTTGGTAACTGGATATTGTTCTCCAAGCTAAAGCAAGACGTGAATGCAATCATAAATTTTATGGGGAAACCTTCAGTTTCACTTTTTATCTTCCGAAACTCGTTGACACGCTTTACAAGCTCTTCCTTGTTGCCTTTAGATGACAAGTTCTCGGCTTTGAGAAAACTTCTCAGTTCTACAACCTAACAAGAAAATATTTAGAAGTTTAAATGACATACAATTTAAAACCACCCCGTCTGCACTTCAGACCGAGTTCTCAGGTTTGCAGCGCTAAATTTTAGTTTTTTTGCAGGTGTACAATGATGCCTAATCATTAAAGTGTATTTAATTAAATATTGGGTTAGCACCACAGATGGTTTATTAAAAGTATTCTTAAACACTTTTTTATTATTGAAAATAGATATTAATGAAGAGGTTTATGGGCCATTGAATCCTATATATATTGCGAACATTTGGGTGAGTCAAGTATTATTATTATAAGATTTATGCCTTAATTTCAAGTTTAACAACGACTTGTAATTTCAAGTTTAACAACGCGTTTCGTTTGCGTTAAAATAAATGTGGTAGGATGCTAGACCAGCACCAGTTTATGTTCAACGCAATCTGGAACAATTTTCAAATGTTCAAAAGCTTATTTAATTTCTGGGTCCAAATTTAATCAGCAAAAATACGATGATTAAACCCAGAATAACACTTACTTTCATGGAGGAGGCATCCATTTGTTTCTCTTTGGGTAACTTCGCCGAAAACAAGAAGGATCTACAAGCAAATTGGTTTAACTTCGGGCTATACTTTATATAACGTAACGAAAAGCGAAAAATCATAACATATTATGCAAATCGTGTCTTGTTTGTATTTTTCGCGAATTAAACTTGACTTGATTAAGACCAGACCAGAGGTTGTTGTTCCGCCAGGATAACGCCAAGTGGTTAATGATGCGTGACGTACCGGCAGAATAACATTTGTTTTGTTTTTTCTTTTAACCATTCATCTTGTAATTTTTAAAGTGTCTTCGTAAAACACTGTATTTCGAATCAATGTTGGGCGATATGTTTGAAAAATTACTCATTGTAGGTGTCAGTGTTGTAAACAAGTCATTTTGAAATGACTTTAGTCCCAGTCAAGTCATTCGTAAAATAACTTAAATACAAGTCAAGTCTTTTTGAATAAATAACAAGTCAAGTCCCAGTCCAAGTCATCGGTTGCCCAAGTCAAGTCCCAGTGAAGTCATAATTACAGCAAGTGAACTTCAAGTCCAGCCCTTGTCAAAAAAATAAAACTTTAAATTATGAAAACCGGCAAACTTCTCCGATTATTATGAGCAACTCAAGTCAAAAATAACATAAAAGCAGCATGTTAAAAGCAAATTCTGCAAAAGATTGGGCTAAATAACACAATTTTATAATTAATTGCCTAATTAAAACAATTTATTTTAACCAAAGTCATTTGTCCAAATGACTTAAGTCAAGTCAAGTCTTTTTGCCCAAAAGACTTAAGTCAAGTCAAGTCATTTAAAAACAGTAACTTAAGTGCACTTAAGTCAAGACATTGACTTAAGTCATTACAACACTGATAGGTGTTAACCTATTTTTTAGCCTGGTTAAATATTTGTTAAATATAAATCGCAAACTTGCCTTCGTCTCATACCTTTGCCATTAAAAAATCGAAATCAACGGCATTCGACGCGCAAAAATAAAACACTGTTTTTTTAATTATATACCTATCATTTAAAAAGTTAGAGCTTTATTAGAAATGAAATGTGAAAACCCTCTGTAAAATATATTTGAAAATATTACGTCATATCGCACAAAGTGTGACGTCACACAAGACACGTCTATTTTGCACAGATTGATAACTTGACACTTTATTAAACGAAACTTCGGCGATTATTACTATTATTATGCG
The DNA here is from genome assembly GCF_963924565.1 of Ascidiella aspersa. Lineage (NCBI taxonomy): Eukaryota > Metazoa > Chordata > Ascidiacea > Phlebobranchia > Ascidiidae > Ascidiella > Ascidiella aspersa. The sequence goes on from NC_139454.1 coordinate 19,605,774, forward strand.
AATAATAAACTTCTTGATACACTAATATTTTATTTGGTATATGTGTTGTGAATTTGCCGAGTAGTTAATAGTATGCTGAATTAGCGTGTTTAACTCAGTTAATTAACGAATTACAAAACAACGCTAACTTCATTAATTATTCGACTTCTGTTTTATAATTCTATCTCCACATTACGCAATGTTTTCCCAAATGTTAACAAGGGGGGTACATTAAAATATAATGTAGAAAAGAGAAATTATTTGTTTACTACATTTGTGTAAGTGAGATTAGACTGTTGCTTTGAAGCACATGGCAGTTATATATTTAGATGCATTATATTTTTTGGCTCATACAACAAATTTAATATTTTATTTGTTAGGTTGGCAATCATTTTAGGTTTTGATTTTAGTTACTAAAGTCATGACTTCTGCCGAGAGTATTTGCTATACTCTGATCTACAGTCCCTCAGTGACAGACTCCGAACCGGTGAATGAGACCAAACTAAAAAATGACATCGAGCATGGCGATATCAGAATCAAGACAGAAGCCCTGAAAAGGGTGATTTTAATGACCCTTAATGGAGAAAAGCTGCAAGGTATGTTGAACTATTTCTATAGTTACTGTGTTTTTGATTTTATTAAGTATATCATAATTCCAAATTTGTTTTAAACATTTATATCAATAAACCTGAACAATGTTTTGTCCACTTATTTTACAGTCTTGTAATGATTAAATTTAATGATTTGATGGCTTAACTAAGACTTTCGAAAAAATAAAGTAATTTTGACAAAAATAATTTCATAGTTTCATTAGTTTGGTTGTTAGTGTTAATATTGATTCTGCTTGAAAATTCCAATTCCCTCGTCATTGGGAACTTCAAAAAAGTTGGGTTTATGTTTGTTATCATTTTTGTAAACCATGTAATTGCTAACTTTTATAAAAAACGCAGAATTTCATTCAGGTTTCTTCTATAAAGTTTTCTTAACATTTGCTTATTATTACAGGACTTTTGATGACTATCATTAAGTACCTTTTGCCATCCGATGATCACACCATTAAGAAGCTGCTGCTTATTTTTTGGGAAATTTGGCCCAAAACAGACCAACAGGGCAAACTAAGACCTGAAATGATCTTGGTCTGCGATGCATACAGAAAAGTGAGTCTAAAAGTCATATATAGTTTACTTAGATATTTTCTAATTATAAAAGGCATGCTTAAGAAACCGAGTCTTTTTTAGTCGGCATTCTCAATTTTTTTTATTTAATTTGATATCACACTAGTGTTCTTAATCTTTTTAAATACCCCAGATACATTTTCATAACCCAAAATATAGAATGTTGGTTTTAGAGATATCTGGTTATTGGGAACACAAAATCAAGTAATTTGCAAATTGAAAACTTTTTTACTTTATGTTATGTGAGGTTTTGTGTAGAACAGGAATTTTTAAATTTGTGGTACTAGGAAATCAGACCGATATCATTTTTTAAAAATACCCAATAACTGATTTTATGGTTTTTCAACATTGTACCTATACCAATTTTTTTCAGTATACCGGGGATCTGGTAGCAATTTAAATTAATGGAAAATTAAATGCCAATAGCATTCAGTTTTATGGTAAGACCCCTATATTCTTCTAGGATCTGCAACACCCGAATGAGTTCATTCGTGGATCAACCTTGAGATTTTTATGCAAACTACGTCAACCGGAGCTTATCGAACCATTGATGCCGGCAATCAGGACTTGCCTCGAGCATAGACACTCCTATGTCAGGCGAAATGCTGTCTTGGCTATTTACACCATTTTCAGGTTTGTTGACTGATATTCCACCTAAAAAATGTATAAATCATATAGAATCTAACAACTAGATTAAAAACCTTTAAATTTTATTGTATGAATACAGTTTTTAAAAGTAAGGTTTATGCAACTTATTTAAACTAATAAAGTGTTAGGCATTAAGTGTAATAAGTTTAGCATTATTATTTTTAGGGTGGTACCTGTTTCTTCCAATACACTTCTGTTAAGTTCAATTTTTTTGTATTGTTTAATGCTTTGATCTGTTACCACTTGCAAGATTGCTTAAAACAATATTATTCAACAAAAAAAAAATAAAAAAGTTAAATTTTGCCACTCTTGGAAACTGTGAAATGCTAGACATCAACAGTTATGCCTGCTTCCAAGATCCCAAATAAATCATATCTTCTTACTTTCAGAAAATTTGATCAGCTTATCCCAGATGCCCCTGAGCTTATCCATGATTTCTTGGAAGGGGAAAAGGACGCTTCTTGCAAGAGAAATGCTTTCATGATGCTCATACATGCCGATCAAGAAAGGGCTCTCGACTATTTGAGCACTTGCATTGACCAGGTGACAATATATATGTTTAAAGAATCCAAGTTTCTTTGGGTCTTTACTGGCTACATATATTTTCACCCAGTTGCAATATCAGAAAAAAAAATATAGCAGTCAAACACTTCATTGCTCTGATGAACATTTCCTGTATAGGTTTTTGAAACTTCGGTATATTTATTAAAAAATGTTTGCCAGTTTTCAATTTTACTAATATTTGTATTTATAGCCCATAACTGAAGGCAGAATATTGCTAAGTGCTTCGCAACGAAATAAACAGGCACATTCCACTAAATAAAAATACCAGCAAATTCAGTAGTCAGGTAAACGTTAGAGGTTACGCATAAAAGAACTTTGTGAATTTACCTAAATAAAAAGGCCTGGCAACAGCAGAATATTTATTTTAATGTAATATGCTGTAATAATGGATCAATAAACTTTCAACGACTAAATTTGCTTTAGGGCACTCTCCAGGCATGTAGGTGTCAATAAGCACTCACTCTGAGTAAATTAAACTTGCAGTTGTAAGCGGGCTAGTGCAAAACAAAAACCTTATTTTTCTTAATCAGTTTTCCAAAAAAAGAGTAAAATTTATTAAAATAATTTTCAGGTAAACACCTTCAATGACATTCTGCAACTGGTGATCGTTGAGCTTGTGTACAAAGTGTGCCATGCAAACCCAAACGAGCGATCGCGATTCATCCGATGCATCTACAACCTCTTGCAATCATCCAGCCAAGCTGTACGATACGAAGCGGCAGGAACACTTGTCACTCTTTCAAATGCACCTACTGCTGTTAGGTAAAACATCCGACTTATATTTTGAAACTGAGTATAACGCAATTTATAATTTCTTTGATAAACAGGTTTGCCATAAAGTTTTTGAATGACTTTCAATTTATTTGGACATTAAAAAGTGTCTTTGAATAGTCTTTGTATATATTTTATGCGCTGCTTGAGAATGAGGTATTTGTTTAGAAAGTGCCAGTAAAAATGTAGTTAAAAAACTATTTTCTATTGTGTTGACCGAGGTTTTGAGTTTGAATTATTTAAAAAAAAGCGATCCAATTTTAGGACTGCGAATGAGTTAAAAAAAAAACTCTCAAATTTTTTTCATTAACATGTGTGGCAACCCTGATAGCCTAAATAGCATTTATCCTAATTTTAGACAATCAAAATTTATGGTTTTAATTGTGTACTTGTTTTGTGTAGAGCGGCAGCCCAATGCTACGTTGAACTGATTGTGAAAGAGGCAGATAATAATGTGAAGCTGATAGTTTTGGATCGCCTTATTGAACTGAAAGACCACCCTCTGCACGAGAAAGTTCTCCAGGTACGTAATTCACTTTTTCAAGCTTGAAATTGATGTAAGTTTTTGCAAAAAATAAATGCTAAAAAATCCATTGTTTTGAAACAATGTAAGCCAGGGGTTGCTAAACTTGGGTCTGTAGACCTATTGGGGGTACGTAGGCCAATTTTTTAGGGGTCCAAGATAGCCTGATTTTAATCTCGGTAAATAATTTAAAAAATAGAAAATAATTTTCAAAAGAAATGTTTTCCTTAACAGTGCAGTATGAATTTTTTTCCGTATTTAATATTGTATTTGATCTTGATCTTACTGCTACAGAAAACAGAGATAAGTGCTATAATGTGTAAAGAAATCGTACAATTGAAGAATTTGAAAATAAAAATTTATTGTGTAATTGTTATCTTACAAAAACCTAAACTATAGGAATGCCATTGTCTGTAAAATGATCAAAGTCAGAATTTGGAAAAAAACATTTATATACCCTGTTTTATCGTTTCAAGGAAATGGTGATGGACATCCTAAGGTCTCTCGCCTCTCCTGACCTTGAAGTTCGTCGCAAGACCCTTGACCTTGCACTTGACCTTGTGACCTCTAGAAATGTCGAAGATTTTGTCAAGTTCATGGAAAAAGAGGTTTGAATTTTTTTTATCTTTTTCCCGAATTTTGAATACGGCAGCCATCAGTATCAATCTTGTAATGCATGCTTCAACCTAATAAAATTATTTAATGAGAAAATACAACCCATTATGTTCTATCACTGTGAAATAATATATAGAATTGTTGTTATTTTAGAAAAATTGGACCTTATTTATTCACACAGTAAAGTCAAAATAATGGACTAAAATGACCGTACAGTAATCAAATGCTTTTTTTTAGCTTGAAGTACTTCTTTATCTTAAGGAACGCTGCCTTTTCATTTGAATGGTGTAATTTTGTTTTTTTTAGATCATTAAATCTACGAATGTTCAAGGCCATGACAACACAGAGAAATATCGCCAAATGTTGGTTAAAAGAATGCATACATGCGCTGTTAAGTTCCCTGATACTGCAGCCACTATCATTCCAGTGGTATGTCAACTGCAATTTTTTATTTTCAGTTTGTAGAGTAACTAAAATATAGTTGTATTATAATAAAATCAAATTTACCAAAATATTTGTAAGTTAAATTCAGCTTTATACGACAAAGACCAGACTAAAAACAACTAGCCTGTGGTGAGGTTTGAAGTCACTACAACTATAAACCTGATTAGACTGACTAATTTCGGTAAGCCTTTCCAGAGGCATTTTTTGTACTTTATACAGGATGCGGCAGAAAACCTACCACAATTCCCCATTTCTAATGAAATCTTCCACAATAAATGCACGGTGTCCGCAAGTCTAGGCCATTTAACATACAGATACGAAATTTAAAAAAATTGCACAAAACATTATTTACTTATAATTTATAAAACTAAAACCTGAAACACAAATGGTAAGTCCTTTGTCGCAAAATTTCAATTCAACATCCTGTCATACTGCTACAGCTTTGGTACAGTAACAGTTTGAAATGTGGTAGGTTTTTCTGCCGCACCCTGTATATGTTCCTTATAGTTGGGCCAGTGCAACTTTAGAATTCATCACAGAAATACACATTGTGTATATTTAGGTTTCAGTTACACTAGGGCAGGGGTTCTTAACCTTTTTTGTATGTTTTACCCTTTTGACAAAGATAAATATCAGATTTACCCCCAATAAATAAGATGGTAATTTGTTAAAAAACTAAACTAACAATTTACATCAGTTATGACGTGGTAACCAGGATATAGGCTGTTGCAAATTTAACTAAAAAAAGTGTCAATTAGTGAAGCACAACGTTACCCACACTAGATGATAAAGAATCAATAGGCTACTAGGCTAGCTTCGAATTAGCAGTTAATCTGAACTAGGAAAGTAGGCCACCAATACCTACAGCTGGCACACTTTTTCTGTCCTGTTAACTGATGTGGATATTTTGATTGAGCTCATTTACCCCTAAAACGTTAAAATTTACCCGACGAGTTAATTTTACCTCAGTTTAAAAAAGGCTGGGGTATCCGATGATTGACATTAATTTCTGTACTAATTTTGAACAAAAAGTAATTCGGAGGCTTTCCAAAGGCATCTTGAGTACTAGCTAATGTGTGGCTTATGTATAGAAAATATTCAAGGGGCAATGAATAATAACTAATTATTATTTTTGTTGTAGTTAATGGAGTTCTTGGGTGACACTGAGGAGCTTGCAGCACAGGACGTCCTTTTGTTCGTACGAGAGGCTGTTCACAGATACGACATTCACAAGGGAGTCATCCTTGATAAACTTCTGGAAGTGTTTTCCACAATCCGAGCTGCAAAGTAAATTAACATTCATATTTTTTTTACTGAAATGCTTTTTTATTTGATGATTTAAATGTTTTGGAATGCTGTTTTGCCAAACTTACATTACATTTTCTGTCAATTAAGTATTTCATTTCTTGGGTGGTAAAATTAGGTTTTTGCAACGTTTTTTTTGGTTTGGTTTACTTAGATTTTAGTTATGATAAAACTTTAGCTGAAAAAACTTTTTTGTTCGTGCACAAAACCCTTAAACAGAATTATGATTAGGTCAACTAATTTTGGGAAAAATCTTTCTGAAGGCCCCCAGAAATTTTTTGTTCCCAGTTCTGCTTTTTGCTAATCATTTCTAATGTCCCAGGATAATGCGCGGGGTGCTTTGGATCTTGGGCGAGTATTGTGATGGCACAAGTCAAATTCTCCGCTTCGTCACCGAGGCCAGAAAATCCATAGGGGAACTCCCTATTGTGGAGAGCGAGTTGAAACTTGCGGCCGGAGAAATCGAGGAAACTCAAATAGATGAAGAGAAAACTGCAAAGGTAAAATCTGTTCTTTATTAGCAGAAGAGGGACCTATGAAATCTTTATTGTTTAATTGTTAGACAGTAGTAGCTCTGTGAAAACCACAGATTTCTGAATTATTTTGTTTTGTTACAATAACCAATATAGCCATAAAGTACATAAAATACTGTTCTTTCTTTTGACTAAATTTACTTTTAATTGATTGGCAAACAACATTACCTTGGGCATATTCTTGATTTGTGTGTTCAAGAAAATACTACTTTTTACAATGGTTAGTCTATGTTGGGTAAGTTAGTAAAATAACTCCAAAAACATTACTGCTATCAGTAGCAAAGCGTTGATATCATTGCCATCAATTTGTTTCATAAAAACCAGGGATTGTTAGTAAGGAACGAAGCCAAGGTAAATCTTATAAAAAGTGTATAAGCTGGCTGACATATTCTCGTTTTAATTATTAACCCTTATGATGTAAACTGGTATCTGCCGAAACGTTGGTCAATACCTTTGTTTACACCAGCAGAAGAGTTTTACCACATTATGACCTCAGTGATTAATATATAATGCTCAATTATACAAATTAATGGATTTGTGCACTGTGCAGAACTAAAAAAATACTAATAAGTATTTTTTAAATTAAAATGCTATTAGCCTATATTTAGGCAAAGAATTTTACATTTGTTTTTCTTGATTCTATTTATATTTTGTATGAAACTAAGCTGTTTAACGCTTTCTCTTTTTAATTGTTAACCCTGATGATGCTGCTGGTATCTGCTGCCAAAACGTCGGTAATAACTTTACACCAGAAGATTTTACCAAACTATAACCTCTGTGGAAAACTCAAGAATCTACTTTATTTCGTTTTATAACTTTATTTACACTTTGTTTTATAACTTTATTTACACCAGAAGAGTAAGTTCTATCCCTTGATATGTTGCCTGGTGGATTTATTCTATTTAAATTGATCTTATGTAATTGCGATCACAGACTTCTTCAGCACGTAAAGTCACTGAGATGGGGACCTACGCCACCCAGTCTGCGTTCAGCGTCGGGACCAAAAAGGGGGGTAAATCAGGGTTGGATGCATTGAGACCCCCACTGCGACAGTTTTTCATGGACGGAGACTTTTCATTGGCCGGTTCCCTGGCAACAGCCCTGACCAAACAAACACTTCGCTTCATGGCGACCTGTAGTGACCCCAGAAAGCAAAATGTAAGCATTTAGTTTTTTATAGTTTGAAAGCCATCTCCTGAAATTTATTTAATCTCCTCAGATATATTTTTATAGTTAAAATTGTTGGTTTTCTAAAAATTTTAATTGGTTTAGTTACAAAGCTGTATGACAAAGTTTATTAATTTTCGTTGATGTTTTTATTTGAAAGAAAACATTTCTTTTTTTTTATATGTTTTTTTTTTTTGTTTCAGTTGTAAAGGCAAAAAACTTGTTTTTATTTTAATATTACTAGGTTTAACTGGTACACTGGCTAAACTCGTGATAGCAATAATAAAAAAGACTTATGCTAAAAAAACAAAGTATGTAACAGTGTAATAAAATCATTCAAAACTGCTTGAAACTCTTATGATTGAAAGTTATTTTTTTTATTTAATTTTGATAATATTGACAATTGTTTAGCCTTGTTAGACAAAGACGGCTGACTGGATCCCTTTTTTCTTAAATATGCCATTTTTTTGACCTAACAAGGATGTGTTTTATACCAGTCGTTCGCAGCCCAGTGCATGTTGATACTATCCAGTGTCTTACATCTTGGAAAGTCAAATCTATCCAAGAAGCCGATAAGTGATGACGAGGTGGATCGTTTGTCGTCCTGTCTTAAGGTAAAATGCTTACTTCTTTCTTGGATTTTTTGTTGGTAACTTATCTTTTGACATTTTAACTGTTTAACCAAAGCATTACTAGAGAAATTTGTTTTCATCTTATTTATAGGTAATTACAGTAGTTATAAATTGCTTAAAAATTAAAAATAAAAATACTTAAATGCCTTTACTTTATTATAAAAAATAAAAATAAAACCAAAGAGATTAAGATGCCTGTTATTATCATTCTGAGTATTTTAGCTTTTGTAAAATATTAACCTGCTTTTATGTCAAAGTAATTTTGCCCTAAAGACTTAAGTTAGGTCAAGTCGTTTAAAAACACTTACTCAGGTCAAGTATTTCAGAAACAATTACATAAGTCAACTTAAATCGTTATACCCCAAAGAATTGTGTCCAGCCAAGTTGCGTTGACCCGAAAAATAGAATTCAAATCAAGTCGTTTTTGAAAAAGTGACTCCAGTACAGTTCAATAATTTCCAAACGGTGACTAAAGTCAAATCCTTTAAAGAATAGTGACCGAATTCAAATCAAGTCATTTCACCCCAAAGAATATCGACGAGCAAGCATTCCAACAATCATATAAAACGCACTATTCAGGTGTACAAAACCACTTGTGTTATTCAGGTGCTCGCGGAACGCAACGCAGTGATGGGCGAAATCTTCACGGGAAAATGTCGAGATTCGCTCTCAACTTTACTGGACATCAGGGCGGCTGAAGAAAGCGTGGAACGAAAGGCTGCTGAGAAAAGCAAGAGCGCTCTCACTGCTGTTCAGGTGATGTTGCAAACTTATTATGTTTAGGGTTGAAAGTACAACCATTTTCCTACCAGAACGCATGAATTTTGTTTTCGAGACAAACAATTTTTTCTGTGATGACGTCATACAATTACATCATAATGTGTATCGTTGTATGTCGGGTACGAATATTTGACACTGCAATCTTAGTCTAAATACGTCATTCAAGGAGATGGCGAGGTGGCGACATGGCCTGGCAAATTACCTATGCAAAATACCTCTATTTTTGTATGGAACGCCATTGCGTACCCTTTTGGCTTTCCTAATTACCAAAGCTTTTGTGGGAAGCATTGCCCTTGGTTTATTTACATATCATCTGATTTCGGATTTACAACTAACCAATATAGCCTACCTGAACCCTGAACTAGTTATATGATGATTAAATGAGGTTACTTGCATTTTTATTAGTCCCATTTTTTTTATTAAATCGTGATTTTTTTTCGACATTTAGCATGATAATGAATTGCGCAGCCAAAAAGGTCGAGTAGATGGACACCAAACACCATCGTGATAAAGATTCGTTAATTTATTAAGCCACATTACAGATCCCGTGCATAGTGTACCCAGTTTAACTTTATTTACTTTACAGCCGGACGACCCGATCAACTTCGTCCAACTGTTGGCCAAGGCTGAAGCCGGTTCGTTGGAAGATCAGTTCGAGCTGAGTCTGAGCGCTGCTGTCGGCACCTTGGGTCAGAAGAAGGAAGCTAAAGACCCCTCTGCATCTAAACTCAACAAGGTACGACCAATGCAGTTTGTAACAGCTAAAAAGCGACCGGTTTTAGGGTGTATAACTGAAAATTTTGAAAGTAGCACCGCGCAAACTGATATGTCTGTTGTTTGAATGTGTGTAGCAATTTATCTAAGAATTATGACGTGAATAATTCGCATTGATTTTAGAAGAATGTTTAAACAAAGCCCTTGTTTTTTTTTGTTACAACCTCCATCTAATAGTAAGACTATAAATCACGAAAACGCATATTTCGTTCAGGACGATTACAACATCCAACCATTATCATGCCACAAAGGTCTTTATTAAAAAGTATCTATTTGCCTGTTTAAGCATAATAGTGTTGTCATTTCGGATAGGAACGTCAAATCATAACACAGTACAACTTGTTTCACAGGTCACTCAGTTGACCGGCTTTTCTGACCCGGTATACGCCGAAGCTTACGTCCACATCAACCAATACGACATCGTTCTTGATGTGCTTGTTGTAAACCAGACCGCAGACACCCTTCAGAACTGTACCATTGAGCTGGCTACGCTGGGTAAGACTGCTCTGTTTATTATAATTCAGGGTTGTCTCAAAGTTTTTTAAGTTTTTTGAAATAAATTGTGTATTATAAAGTCTCAAAAACCTTTTTTTCCGAAAGTCGTTGAATTTGTTTTATGTACAGCTTCAAGTTATGCAGTGCGGTTAAAAAAATTGTACTATTTTTTATTGTTTTGAGCATGTCATTTTACTGTTTTATTTTCGAGTTATATTGAAAATATGTGAAGCGAATTAATTTTAGGTCTTAGAAATGCTATAATTATTTTGAAAAGTTGAAAACTAATTTTTAGTTGAAAACTATTCTTTTTCGTAAAACTGTGTCCCTGTAATGCCACTTTTTGAACTCCGTTTTAACTTTTATAGAAAATGATTTGTTTTATGTTTATGTATATACCTGTTTATTGTAGATTTGTGCGTATTTGATACTTGGTTAAACTACTTACTTTACTGGTGGGAATTTGTTTATCAAGTTACTAAAAGCCTTTTCTGTATTTTTAAGGCATTTTTGCAAGCGATTGTATTGTATTGCTGAGTTTGCCAGCCGTTCAAAATAATTGACAAATTCATTTATTTTATCAAGTCGAAAACGCGCTTTGTCGAAAAAGTTATAAATCTTCTTCGGCGATTTTACCACCCGCCCAGTAAAATAACATCTTCTTTAAATGATAAAAAATGGCGTTCAAACCAGCCCACGATCGCTGCACTGACAATATTTCCAACGTCTTTTATTTTTCTCACCAGGCGACCTAAAACTGGTCGAAAAACCGAGCCCCTTGACTCTTGCACCCCACGATTTCGCCAACATAAAGGCCAGTGTGAAGGTGGCTTCCACGGAGAACGGCATTATTTTCGGAAATATTGTCTATGACATCACAGGCGCGGCGAGCGATCGCAATTGTGTGGTGCTCAATGACATCCACATCGACATCATGGACTACATTCAACCCGCTACATGCACTGACTCCGAATTCAGGTTTGTGTCTGTCTTTCTGTTGTTGTTTTTTTCTGACTGTCTTTTCTTTATTCGTTTTTTCTGGGTTTTTATTCTGATTGTCCTTTTTAATCTTTTTTTCTAAATGTATTTTTTGCCCTGTCTTTCCGTTTTTTTCACTTTTTTTATTTGAAAGTTGCTATTTCCCGTTCAAGTTAACTGATACTCCTATTAGTGATTATTACGACGATTATTTTTTAACTGGAAAAATAAGAAATTTTGACCAAAAAATTAAAGTTTTTTGACCAGGGATCGGCAACCTACGGCCCGCTGATGTAATTCATCCGGCCCGCCGCCTCTTTGAAAAATTAGACAAGAGTCCCTTTCAAATACTTTTTGACTATTTTAACCACGTAATTGCGAAAATTTAGTTTGGTTTTGGCGCGCGACTAGAAAAAGGTTGCCGACCCCTGATTTAAACCATACATTATTGTATAAAAGTTACATTAGTGTCTTGGCGTCTTTAGTCACTTGATTTTAATGTTTTACTGACGACCGGTTAACAAAAAAATCCGTTATTTTTTAGGGTTAATGCAGAACTCTTAAATCAAAAAAACATCACAAATATAAATTTGGCGAAGGAAAGACGCGGTTATTTTTTGGAAATTTGTTGACTAAATAGTATAGTTGAAATAAACGGTAAAAAATAATTCCAAAAATCAGCAAGGTCTATCATATTATCCCAATAGGGAATAGGATAATAGCAAATCACCAACGAAAAAATACGCCAGTACAAAACATTTGCCAAAATCATCGATACACAACTATCTGAAGCACAAGCCAAGTTCGAGTTGAACCTTCAGCCAGGCCTGTGCGGTTAAATGGCTAAGTCTGCCGGCTCGCGTATGCGGTATATTGCTCTAATGAATATAGTAAAAATGATGTTGGATGTAATTTAAAATTAAATTTTCTTAAAACTAAACAACAATTTCAAAAATCTCACGACAGTTTTTGTAAATTTTAGATAGATTTTTGTGCATTTTGTTAACGATTTGTTACTGTCTTTCTGTTTATACCAGTCTGGTATCGTATTGAGCAGAAACCATGTCGCTTCTCTTACTAATAACTGCAATCATTTTTAACTTGTTCGTTTTGTGTTTTAGGCAAATGTGGTCGGAGTTTGAGTGGGAGAACAAAGTGACGGTCAACACAAACGTCACTGAGCTTACAGAATTCCTGCAGCACATTCTGCAGTGCACCAACATGCGATGCCTCACACCAGAAAAGGTACACATGCCCGAAAAGCACATTTTAGTTGTTATTGCAGGATTTTTTTAGGCCACGGTGCGGTGTTATAAGTTCTTTTCAACAATAAGCGTTTTTTTAATTTTTAAATGAATCGTTATTTTAATTACCGTATTAAGGCGACAACCAATTTATTCAGCGATCAAAACGAAAAGGCAAACGAGCGGTGACAGCGCGCATAAAAAACGAGAGAAGAGAAAATAAGAAAAAGGTTCACTTCGTGTACACGTATATGTGGGAAATTACAGGGCCGCTACATGACCCCCTCCCAGAAGTGAACCTATCAAAAACGATCAGGGGGGTGAATCACACGACCAGCGCGCGTTTGTACGAATGTTTGCTCCAATTCGTTGGGCAAAGCTGGTGTCGAGATGTTGCGCGAAGGAGGTCTTTCTCGGCGGGGTGCTTGAGGTACCTCGATCGGTTGTGTCTCGTCGATGTATGCTGGCTTCAAGCGATCAATGGAAATCGTTTGGTTTCGCCCTCCTATATCCACTGTGAACGTCTTGTCACTGCGCCGAATTACTCGAAATGGCCCGTTGTACGGCGGCGTAAGGGGCGGGCGATGCTTGTCAACTCGTACGAAAACGTAATTACTCGTGCCAAGTGATCTAGGAACGTCCGTCTTTGCTCTACCGTGACGCGACATCGGGGTTGGCGCCAGGTGTCGAAAGGAATCTCGCAAAGCTGGTAAACGCTGCTGTGGGCTGTCAGGCCTGGATGAGAAAAAATCACCTGGAACAGACAAGGTGGAACCATAAACTAGTTCCGCTGAAGATGTTAGTAAATCTTCCTTAGGACTAGTGCGAATTCCTAGCATTACCCACGGTAACTCGTCCATCCAGTTAGGACCTTGTAAACGAGCCATCAGCGACGTTTTGAGATGCCGGTGAAAACGCTCCACGAGGCCATTCGCTTGTGGATGGAAACTTGTTGTCCGATGCACCTTAATGCCCAGTAAATCATTAAACGATGTCCGCATGGCTGAGGTGAATTGAGCGCCTCTGTCGGATGAAATATCCTGCGGAACTCCAAAACGCGAAATCCAATTAGAAACAAAAGCGCGCGCACACGTGATTGTCGTTGCTTCAGGCATTGGTATTGCCTCTGGCCAACGTGTAAAACGGTCAACCATTGTAAGAAGATACATATTACCTTGTGAGGGCGGAAGTGGTCCGACGATGTCAATGTTGACGTGGGTGAAACGACCGCTACACATCGGTTAATTTGACAAGGGTGCGCGAACATGTCTCTGGATCTTCGAACGTTGACAATGAACACATTCTTTAGCCCATGAACCAACTTGCTTCAGAAGTCCGGGCCATACGAACTTCGAAGACATTAGCTTCCTCGTTGTTCGTATGGATGGGTGGGAAAGACCATGTATCATGTCAAACACTTTACGCTGCCACGATTTTGGTACTATCGGGCGTGGCGAGCCTTGAGACGTATCGCAGAGAAGTTTTGTACCTGAGCGTCCCACCTCAATGTCTTCAAGCTGAAGGTTGGTTACTGCTGTACGATAAGCTTGAACCTCCGGGTCAAGCTGAGCTTTGGCGAACGCGACGTAATCCATGTCGAGCGGAAAATGAACAACGTTAAGCGCTCCACGAGATAAGGTATCAGCCACACAATTTTTCTTACCGGCTACGTGACGTACATCAGTGGTGAATTCCGAAACGGCGCTTAGGTGTCGTTGTTGACGGGCAGACCATGGTGATGAAACTTTAGTAAACGCAAAAGTCAATGGCTTGTGGTCGGTATAAGCAACAAAAGGACGACCTTCAAGAAAATACCTGAAATGCCGCACAGAAAGATACAATGCAAGTAATTCTCGGTCAAATGCGCTATATTTGGTTTCCGGTAGCCGAAACCTTTTACTGAAAAAAGCCAGTGGGCGCCACCCGCCGTCTATAAATTGCTGTAAAACGGCGCCAGCGGCATATTCCGATGCATCCGTGGTAAGGGCAGTCGGGGCCTGAGGTAACGGGTGGTGCAGAAGAGTTGCATTGGCTAGAGCCTGTTTTGCATGTCGAAAAGCTAAATCTAGAGATTTGTTCCAAACAAGGTTTTTAGGTTTTCCCGAAAAAGCGGAATATATCGGGGACATAATTTTGGCAGAGTTGGGAATAAACCGATGATAAAAGTTTATCATACCTGCGAACTGCTGGAGGCCCTTGATGGTCGTTGGTCGTGGAAACTTCTGTACAGCCTCAACTTTGTCGGGGAGCGGCCGTGCGCCATCTTTCGTTGTTTTGTGCCCCAGAAAATCAATTTCGGAAACGCCGAATTGACATTTGCCCACGTTGATGACCAAACCATGGCTTGCAAGCTGTATGAAAAGTTTCCTTAAATGCATTAGGTGCTCTTCAACCGAGTTGCTGGCCACCAGGATATCGACCAAGTAGACGAACACGAAATCCAAAGGTTGACAGACAGTGTCCATCAGTCGCTGGAAAGCTTGGGCGGCGTTTTTAAGACCAAAGGGCATCCGGATAAACTCGAACAATCCAAAAGGCGTTACGACGGCCGTCTTTGGAATGTCGACCGGTGCCACAGGTACTTGATGATACCCACGCACAAGGTCGATTTTGGAGAAAACGTTGCTTCCCGCTAAACGAGCAGAAAAGTCCTGGATGTGGGGTATTGCGTATCTGTCGGGCTGTGTCGCAGCGTTCAATCGTCGATAATCCCCACAAGGTCTCCAATCTCCGGACGTTTTTGGGACCATGTGCAATGGAGATGCCCATGGGCTAGATGATCTTCGGATAATACCAAGTTTCAACATTTGGTTGAACTCCTTCTTAGCAATCATCAGTTTCTCAGGGGGCAGTCTCCGAACCTTGGAGTGCACCGGTGGGCCGCTTGTGGGAATGTAATGCTCTACACCTTGTGTAGGAAATGATTCTGAAAAATGGGGAGTGGTAATCTTTGGAAATTTGCCGAGTAGACGCGTATACTTTGACGCACTGCTCGCGAGGGCATTTAACTGTGGTGCTGATTGCCCAATCTTGCCAATAGAATTACTAGAGAACGTATGGGCGTTGATTAGGCGTCGGCGTTTGATGTCAACCAAAAGCGCGTATGCCCGCAGGATCAGCGCCCAACAGAGGTTTCGAGACATCGGCAAGAATGAACACCCATTGAAACTTGCCCAAAGGTAAATCCAAGGCAATCTGGCGCGTTCCACATGTACGTATTTCGCTTCCGTTTGCAGCAATCAGGGTTTTGCCTGGAGGGTTTAATCGGCGTTCGCGTCCAGTGGAAGGAAAAACGCTGACCTCGGCGCCAGTATCGACCAGAAAACTGTAACCTGAAGTACGGTCAAACACGTGGAAAAGGCTACCTGTTGTACCGACCGTCGCAGCAGCTAACGCCGATCGGCTTCCTCGTTTCCCGCTTCCCAAGAACAGGGAGGTCGACAACACTTAGCTTTATTTCCAAATCGTTCGTGATAAAAACACAAGCCACTATTACTTGACGTTTTGAACTTGTTTTGCGGCAGCTTTGATTTAACGCTGGCAGAAAAAGCATTCTGGGCATCATGGCGTCCAGCGTGCAATAAAACATCGGTTGTCCGAGCCATAGCACGGTGATCGGTAAAAGTCTGTGCAGCAAGCCCTGTGCGTACATACGTTGGCATGAGTTGTAGAAAAAGTTCTTCGAATAAGAAACCTGCTTCTTCCTCGCCCAACAAAATCAGCATTTCGTCCATTAGTGCTGATGGCATTTTGTCCCTAAAGGGGGCATCTGAAGGAGACGCTGCGCTCTCTGCGACTTTGTTTGAGTAAACATTTGGAGTAAACGCTCCTTCAGACTTGTGTATTTGT
The DNA here is from genome assembly GCF_963924565.1 of Ascidiella aspersa. Taxonomy (NCBI): domain Eukaryota; kingdom Metazoa; phylum Chordata; class Ascidiacea; order Phlebobranchia; family Ascidiidae; genus Ascidiella; species Ascidiella aspersa. Next base: position 19,622,250 of record NC_139454.1, read on the forward strand.
TGTCGTCCGGCGGATTGTCAAAAATGTCTATTAATCGGCCAGCAGTATCTTGGTCCAAAGCGGAGACCACGTGGTAGTACTTCTTGATGTCCATAGAATCTTTCGTAAGGCGAACTGCGCCTCGGTTTGCTGGAACCATACTTTCGGCTGAGCAGTCCAGAATGTCGGCAACTTGAGAGCGACTGCGTGTTGCGATTCTATGCTCATGCTTCCGTTAGCAAACGAACTTGCGGGGTCACCAATAAGGCGACAACCAGTTTATTCAGCGATCAAAACGAAAAGGCAAACGAGCGGTGACAGTGCGCATAAAAAACGAGAGAAGAGAAAATAAGAAAAAGGTTCACTTCGTGTACACGTATGTGGGAAATTACAGGGCCGCTACAGTATTGTATTTTATGAAGGCATAATTGCTTATAAAAAAAACACACTCGACTCGTGCTTAAATTAGGCCTTCATGGACCCTAAAATGAGTCAACGTACCCCAAGGGGTCAACAAACCCCAGTTTAAGGGCCCCTATCTTGGAAGAGGGACTCGAGACTCGAGCGCATTAGCAGGACCAAAATTCGAAACTGATAAGGCCTCAAACTGTAAATTGTTAAAAGATAATAGAAAATGGTGAAAAATGTAAAACCATGCATGGTGGTCGGTTTAGGGTTAAAGGCTGTAGAGACGGACTCGTAACTAAGGAATCAACGAAATTGTAAATTTGGTCGAACTCGGGACGCAGGGTTCGGACCCTGGTATATTTTTTTGGTCAAGTCGGACTATTTGATTTTTACCTGACTCCGCGGCCCTGCTTAGAAGCCCAACCCTGAGAAATAGTGGTAGCCGTTTCGCGCATTTATCATCGCTTCAATTCTGTTCTTTAGGCTCTGAGCAGCGATTCGGGATTCCTTGCGGCCAACCTTTTTGCCAAGTCCATATTCGGGGAGAGTGGTCTGGCGAACGTGAGCATTGAGAAGCCTGCGGGAAAAGGACCTGACGCCCCTGTGGCCGGACATATACGAATCAGAGCCAAAAGCCAGGTGAGTCAGGGTCGTTGTTATGTTGAGAACGATGGCAGTACGTCCATTTTATTCTTGTACAAAGAAAACCTTTATTTTATAAACTTGTGTTTATTGCGGGAAGAATAAGGCGTACGAGCAGAATGATTTATATTACCCTAGTATTCAGACCAACGAACGCCAAATACGCAGTGATATATCCACGATAGAATAAGAACTTAATCGTCTGAATAGGACTTAAACATGTTGAAATAAGCGCTAAATTGGTCAGAATAAGCCAAAAATACACAACTAAAACTGTAGAGAGACCATTGGGTGACACCTGTCTGGCATCAGTTATTTTGGTGTCGATGTTTGGGCGCCCTGGTTTGAAGGGCGCCGCTGTTTTAGCACTGTCTTGTTGGACCCTGTTTGGGATGATTAGTGATTAATGGGTGGAGTTAAAAATGGATTTAGGGTTAAAATTATTAGGGGAGTTGGTGATGAAGTTAAGGGTGGGTATTTAAAGTTACGTAAAATGTTATTGTGGCCTTATTCTGTCCATTTAGGTCTTGTTCCGACGGGTTTAGGACTTACTTCAAATTAGACGGGACTGCGAATATCCGGTATTAAACCTATTTTGGTCTCATTCCGAACTGTGTTTACCTCCAATGAGGATGTTGTTTTAATTTCTATCTTATGACTGGAGCCCGTTTATTGTAATTCTCTTTTTTCATGCTCTAACGTAACCAACCCTTTTTTAGGGCATGGCCTTAAGCCTGGGCGACAAGTTAAACCAATCACAGAAGAAGAAAAAGAAATAGCACCCGCCACCCGAATCTACGTCACAATTGAACTACAACAACAAACGGAAACAATCAAGCTACAACTGATCTCTGTCGCCCACTGGCGGGCTGCACGGGCGCAAAGCGCGTCAAGACAGTTTTTCTCGCATTTCAACTATTCCAATATATTATATATATATCGTTGTCAACTTTCGCTACGCCTTTTTTTCCGCTGGGGAACGCTTCGAGTTTTTTTAGACTTTCCAAGTGCGTGTTTTATGTTTTTTCTTTAGAAATGAACCCAGGGTTGCCACAAAGTCTTTGAATCTATTTTCGTATTGAAAAGTCTTTGAAAAATCCCTATGTTTATACAAGTCTTTGAAAGGTCTACTATAAGTTTCAAGGCTGGCGTTGCAAACCATTTTTTTTTTTTTTCAATATTTGTTTTTGTGTTGACCATGGCATTTATGCTGTTTTTTTTTCGAATTATTTTTAGATCTTTGAAAGTCTTTTTAATTTTTTTCATAAAATTTGTGGCAACCCTGTAAACCACAAAACTTAAAACGATTTAAATTCAATGAAAGATAAATCCCCAATACCTACCATCAAGAGGTCTGTTGTTTTGTGGCAATATTTTTAACACGTTTTGTCAAAAAAAAGTTAAAAAAAAACCTTTTCGGATCTCCACCTTTTCGGATCTTTCGGTGATATTTGGTGGTTTCCTCCAACACAAAAAATCTAGTTTCTAGCGTTATTTCTAATATAGCGTTATTTTAAATTACTCGAAACTGCCTAAACCCTATAAAATACAAATTTATATTTTTTCGGATCTTCTGAAATAGTTTAGTTCGATAAAAAATTAAATTTCCCTTAAAATTCTTGAAGCAGGTGACCCTTTCTCGGTCCAAATAGTTTCCAAGAATTGCCCGGGTTTTCCATAAAAACGAGTGCGTTTATTCGAGTTGAAAGAAAAACAAACAAAAACGGTATGGCCAAGTCAAACGTAAATGTCTACCAACAATCATGCCGCCAGTAATTAACGCATAGGCCTACCTTTAATATGACTTGTTCCCTGTTGATAAGTGTTGCCTTTTTCCTGTGTACTGGCCATTTTGTGGTGCTTCGTTTAGAAAAGTTATGATGCTGCAATATAACTCCTTTTATGAAATGTTGTTAAAACGTTCCTTCAAATTTCATGCAAGTTGTACAAAATGTTACTTCATTTTTAAAACCAAATTTGAATTTCGCATCGATTTTAGGCCTCGGTAGAAATAACTTTTCCAAAATTAAATTGCTTTAAACATATCCTTTGTCAAGAAGTAAGAATCTCGTTTTTTAAGTTTGTATTCGTAGAAGAAAATAAACCCGGAAAATTCATCTACATTTGTGTATGGTTTTTCAAAAGCAGTGTCTTATGATATAGTGCAGTTTAAAAATAAATAGACCCGGCAAGTTTTAAGTTTTATTTTTCTCCCCATCCACGCTTAAAAAAGTAAATAACGTTATCGGATTTGGGGAAGGATCAGCCTTGAACCACAAGTGGTTATACAAAGAAACCGACCCTTTCAATTTTAGCAATATATAAGTTTAAATTGGCGAAGAAAAAAAAGTTGCATAAATAAGAAACCTTGCTATATTTTCTGTACTTTTAGTAACAGTTGGTCTACAAAGTTAAACCTGGACAATGGTTTAAAAAGTTCCAAATTTCTCTTAACTCAGCATCAGACAAAATTCTAATTAAAAAAAAAAATGCAAGCTTATGGAGCAACATATCAACTCTGTGCCCAAGTAACGACGTGGAAGACGTAAAAAATATGACTTTAATTGTATTTTGCTGCATTTTAATCCAAATAGTTTTCCAATAAATAGCGACTTTGTATATAATTTTTAATCGTATCAATTTGCAGCTATTTTTGAAATGCGTTAATCACAGATTTTAGAAGATTACTTTTCAGAGTGACGGCTTTGTTTGATTATTATCCAATGTCTGTACGAAAAAATACTTATTCAGCCCTAAAATTTGCTTTCTTTCAAAAAGGGTAGGCCTACGTATTTTATATTTACGGTGACTGGTGTTAAGGTTGCTGTAAAAGTTGACGGCAAAGAAACACGTATAAAATGTATAAATGCAAAAAGCCGGTTTGCCACGTATTGAACCCTTTTATTACTTTCGTCGTAAGATTTACGAGAAGTGTTTTGTTTTTGTTACCGCGAACTGCATCAACCAATAGTATTCACCATTCACATGCATCATTCATAGAAGATGAAATAAAACATATTACACTTTTTACGTTGCTTTGCTCTGAAAATATGTTTGTTACATTCTTGCAGTTAAAAAATAAACCATAATACTTGTGCTGTTAGGTAAATATTTGAATTAATCTACTATTTACACAGGAAAAAACTTAGGCGACTCTGTGGTGAAGGATAAACGTTAACCAGGAATTCTGAAACGTCGTCATGCGTATCCACATTTTATTTATTTTTAAACTTCATCACATAAATTGATTTAAACAAAACTCTATGGAATTTTAGTCAAACTGTAAACAACAAAATAGATTTTAGCTACACCGTTAGCGTTAACAATATATTTTAAATTGATAAAAATAAAAAACACATTACTAGGATTTTAAAATATTTATTTGAAAATCAAATATAATTTTTGAATAACATGATGTAAAAGAAGCTTTATATTATGTTTAATTCTGATAGTTTTAACGTTTTCTGTTTAATTAACAAACATAAAAGGGAATAGTTTAGTTACAAACTTTAAGCATTGCTACCCATGTGATGAATTTTCGTGCATTTTTTTCTTTTTTAGTTGTTGTTGTGGGAATGTCCCTATGCGTTCGGACAAAACCTGGTAGATACTTAAACATGCATTGTGAGGTCCCAAATCCAAGCATTATAGGAAAGTTTCCTATTGGCTGAAATTTTATGACGTCACAGACGCTCAGCTGAGCGGCCGAACTAGGACTTAAGAGTTGAACAAACTATCGACCTCAATAATAAATTAGCAGAAAAGCTATTTTTTTTTATTTTAACAGTTTGAATAGTTTAGTTATAGATTTTCGCACGGTTCTTCAATTTTTTATAAAAAAACAGATTGCTGTCATTAGTTACCAATGACGCTTTTTTGACTCGCTTAGCATTAAGCAAGCCTTAAGCCCTACTTAAAGTGTCATCTTTTTGAATAACTAACGAATTTACTTTTTACAAGTTAAGAGTTTGGCGCTGGTCTAGAATCCTACCACAATTATTAAATCAGCGCACAATATTTGGGTTAGGGTGCGAGTTAGCGTTTGGGTGTGTCTTTGAATAGTTTAGTTATAGATTTGGCGCTGGTCTACAATCCTACCACAACGCACATTATTTTGGTTAGGATGGGTTCAGTATTTTTATTAATAATACTGCACCTGTAGTTTGCATGAATTTACCGACTTAAGAGCTATTGTATTTACAGTAACTTTTGTGATGTATTTGCTTTGTCAGCGATAATTGTCTATGCGAAGCAACGCTGCTCGCACCAAAGTGTTAAATGCTAAATGGCCTGTTTCTGCAGTCAGCAGTTGGATTGTCGGTAGCTATTTAAGACTGCCGCTATCCGCTTGTAAACTAACTTCTTCTTTGTTGACGTCTTGTGCTGTTCGCAACTTTGACATTTGCAAGTAGCATCTCCTATATGCTAACTTGTCCGCCTACTATAGTTTCAACTGGGTGTTCGCTTATCAGATAATACAATTATTAATCACCAGAAGCATTGTGGTTGGCGAACGAGTTATACGCACGCAACCTTCTAGTCAACTTAAAACGGGAGTCAGAAGCTTAAACTACTAACCCCGTGCCCCACACACCCACCCAAACCTAAACATAGATTTTCACCCAGTTCTTCAATCTTTGCTAAAAAACAGATTGCTGTCATTAGTTACCAATGACGCTTTCTTGACTCGCTTAGCATTAAGCAAGCCTAAGCCCTGCTTTAAATGTCATCTTTTTGAATAACTAACGAATTACTCTTTACAAGTTAAGAGTTTTAATTTTAACCGCTTTTTTAAGAACCACTTTGCAACCCCACCTCCCCCCAAAAAAGATGTCTATTGGTTGCAATAGTATTCATTCTCGCATATCTGCCTAATCAATTTTACAAAAGTACAACACATTTTATTCCTTGAATAACTCAATCAAAAACGACAACAAACTTTTGCAGTAAACTTTTTTAAATGTATTAAAATATAAATAATAAATGTGAAAAAGACCCAAAAACAAAATCTTTCAAAATGTAAATGCTTTAAATATTTATCTGTATGATTTTAAGCTGTTGTTAAATGCAAGTATTATGAAAGAGAAAAATATTAAATTGCCAAAAACAATTTATTTTTATTGCAAGATAAATGGAACATGATGTAAGCCAGTGCTTCTCAACCTTTTTTCGCAGCCACCCAAATATTAAGCTTAGGTATGAAGACTAAGCTTTGGCAACCCAATTGGTTTTTCTTGTAAGTGAAATAAAAACTAGCTTCTTGTAAGTAAACAAAAAATAAGCATTAGCATAAAGAATTTCAAATTTTAATAATTATTCTAAGCAATCTAAGACATTATTTGTATTGCTTCCTTTATTTTCTTAATTGATAAATTTAATCTCAACAAAAGGTTTTATTTTAAACTAACAATGTCCAAAGTAGAATAACAAGGTATTTTGAAATAGTAGGTATAAAAAAAAAAAAAACAGAACAACAAACACTAATATTTGCTTATCAATATATAAAGTAGTATTCTTAACTTAGGTCTAACATACCATTTGTTAATTTAGTACAAAATTGTCGAGCATCTATCTACATGTGTTTGCTCAATGCTAAAGTAATCTTTTACTCTGCATGAATAAATATAGAGAAATTTTAATTATAGAATCATGATATTTAAATGCTATTATAGTTTCTTTTAACAGAAAGCTACTTTTGTTAACTATTCCTGATAAAAAAAAATTCTGCACCTGGCATTACATTTTATGAACATGTTAGTGACTTTACCAACAACAATTCATTAATACCTAAAAAGGAGTTGACTGGTATCACAATTATTAATTTACAACCTCTAAATTTTTTTAGATATCAAGATTTTCCAACCGCATCCTTAAGGTAATCTTTTGTGGTCATTAGGTTTTTTTGTATTTTACAAGCAGGACCTTTAGCCGGTAGCTGTATTATACCTGCTTGGGTTTGAGGAAACACACTTGGAGGAAATGTTAGTTTCTTGGGCAGAAGGACCTGTTGTCAAAGTCACCATGTAGAGCAGGAAAAAATCAAAGTGACCCCATAGCACTGGAGAAGCAATCATCCTCAACAAAGTGCAACAACATTTTTTTACATTGAAACGCTTACATTGTGTTCCATTATCTTGCAATAAAAATGAATTTCATAATAATGGGGTTAAACAACAGCTTAAAAACATACACATGTATACCTAAAGAGCATTTACATGTTGATAGATTTTGTTTTGGGTCAGCTTCATATTTATGTTATTAATTATATTTTATTACTTTTAAAATAGTTTACTGCAAAAAATTGTTGTCGTGTTTGTACGAGTTATTCAAAAAATAAAATGCATTGTGCTTTTGGAAATTTGATTTAGCAGATATGCCGGAATGAATACAATTGTAACCAATAGACAGCCTCTTTTAATTTGGGTTTGCAAAGGGGTTCTTAAAAAAGCAGTTAAAATTGGTCTAGAATCTTACCACAGCGCACTTATTTGGGTTAGGGTTGGTCAAGTATTATTATTAAATAAAAAATATAATAATACTTGACACACCCAAACGCTAACTAAAAAATGTGCGCTGATTTAATAATTGTGGTAGGATTCTAGACCAGCGCCAAACTCTTAACTTATAAAAAGTAAATTCGTTAGTTATTCAAAAAGATGACATTTTAAGCAGGGCTAGTCAAAAAAGCGTCATTGGTAACTAATGACAGCAATCTGTTTTTTTATAAAAAATTGAAGAACCGTGCGAAAATCTATAACTAAACTATTCAAACTGTTAAAATAAAAAAAAAATAGCTTCTCTGCTAATGTATTATTGAGGTCGATAGTTTGTTCAACTCTTAAGTCCTAGTTCGGCCGCTCAGCTGAGCGTCTGTGACGTCATAAAATTTCAGCCAATAGGAAACTTTCCTATAATGCTTGGATTTGGGACCTCACAATGCATGTTTAAGTATCTACCACAAAACCTAGAACTACCTTTCAAAAGGCCTTATTATTGCGACAGTGGGCGTGTTGGAAAGACCTGAAAAAGGGAAAATGTTGCACAAATTTTTTCTAATTACATTTTTTCTGTTCTGTTTTACCGCAACGACTGGAATCGTCCTTAAAGTTGTTAGAATAACCCCGCAAACAACGTTTGACCAAATACGGCCGGAGTAACTTATGGTGCAATGAAAGGAAATTATGCAGCTGGTATTTTTTATGATGATTGTCAGATTTAAGGGTTTGTTTAACAAAGGCAACCTAAAAATGTTTTTTTACATTTCGTTGTGTCAAAAAGTCTATTTCCGGAGCAAATATTTGCCTAATGTAGCTTGTTGTTTGATTATAGAAACCATACAAAAAGATAAACAACTGTTTTTAGTTTTATTTAGGTTTTGTATCTCTGTAATGCTGCAACAATTTTGTAGATTTTAGATAATCAAAAAAATACTATATTTTTTAGTATGCAGCAGCTGTGTGAACTTATCTGTATATTTTAAAGTTCTATATCTTGGTATTTTAGGTTTACAACAACTATGTGCTACAAACTATGATATATTGCATTGTGTGATATTAAACCTATGCCATCTGTGTTCATACAGTGACTTTAATTTAACAAAAAATTGCAAACCATTTAACAATTCAGAAAAGTATCGCAGATCTTGACAAGATTTTGCAAATTGCATCATTGAAAAATTCCTGTGGACTGTACCAAAGGCCAAAATTGCACCCCGGTTGTTCACTGAATGGTGAAATCAGAATGTAAATTCGATTTTTCGGGTTCAGACTTGACTTGTTGATTAAAAAAAGAAGCACTTGGTACTGCTCTAGAATGCTACCACAACCCACTTTATTTTGGTTTGGGTTTTGGTGGGTCATTCATTGTTATTAAATAATAAATATCAAACTACTTGACCCACCAAAACCCTCACCCTAACCCAAATATTGTGCTTTGACTTAATAATTGTTTGAACGCTGTACCAGTAATTGATTTAAAGTCGGATTGATTGACGTGTTATATTTTGATTCGTTCAGGTTTAAATAAATGTACCCAAATGAAGTAACGCTTTTGTTTGATTTTATCATGTGCTCGGCTGTGGAATTGGACACCATTTTTAATCAAGCGCTCGCTTGTTTTCGATCGAATGGCTTGGAATCTCACACCAACTTGAAATCATTACTCAATGAGGCCTTGGAAAATTCAAAAAGGTAGTCATGATATTAAAGCATGAAATGGTTGAAGTTTTAAGTTGGATGCAGTATATATATCAAAGTCTACATAGAAGAAAGTAGTATTTTGTCATTGAGATGTTTAAAATGAATTTGAAGAGATCTTCAAACTGTTTAAGATGCAACCTACTTTTATGTGGGATTTAATATTCTTACTACGTAGTAATGATTGTTTTTTCCACTATCCCTATTGTAGAAAAGATGTAAATAAGTAGAAGAATATAATTTTCTAATATTAAAACAAATAAATATTTAGTACAATCAAAAGCGTTTGTCATCCGTGAACACTTTTGTTACTAATTTGTCCATTTTATTTTATTGGTGAAGAGCTGGAAAATTTAAATGAAAGGATTTTAAATTTATTTGGAAGTTATTTTTTTTTTCTTTGGTGTGTAAATCATAGAAACAAGCATAAACATATTAACCCTAAACATCTTGTCTCGGAAGCTTATTTAATTCTTTGCATTTTGGTTGCTGCAAGGATGCAGTAATAAAAAATGCTCATTAAAAAATGTTATGTTTTAGTTTACAAACCTGACTAATGAATTGTGACCTTGTGTACATGTGATTCATATTTTCTCGTTTTAAATATACACTATTGGCTTTTATTAGGGCCAAAGATAACAAGGAATCAATGGGCAACTCAGGAAAGCCTTTGAAGCCTTTGCTGAAACCCTCAAAACCTGGTTCAGAACACTGGAAAAAGGAAAAAGAACAATCACATAAAAGGCATTTTGATAAGGTTGGTAAATAGCTTTTTTAAGTAAAAAAGGTTTAGTTTGTTTAATTTGTTAATCAAACAAACAATTATATAACCATACCTTTTTTGGACGTAAAATACCACTTTGTTTTTAAATAATGTTGCTGTTTCGTGAATCTTTGCTTTTGCGAATATTCTTGGATGCCCCTGCCTTGCTTGCACTACCAAATATTTACATTGTGGTCATTAAACCTACTCATGGATGGAAAATGTGTTTTAATTTTAGAGTTTAAGATGTACTCACTTTTGTTGCTGTTATTTTAAAGGATCTTACTTTAGGCAAACTATAGAATGCCAAAATTGAGTCATTGTACTAAATTAAATGCCGTATATTAAATGCTCTGACATAATGCTTGGCTTATATACATACTTCTTGCTTGGCTTATATACATGTATGAGCAATTTTTTTAACACAACTTTATAAAACCAACTTTTTATTTTAAACCAGTGGTCTTCAAACTACGGCCTCTCAGAATTCGAACGACCTGCAACCTATTTTTTTAATAAAGATGAAGTCTAGTTAAAATGTTGGGGATGCGATTTCAAACTAAATTTGGATGACACTTCAAACTATAAAACAACCTATAAAAGATCACAACAGTTTTTGTTGCATTTCCTTATTTACCAATAATCAAGTTAATAAAGTGGACAAAATTGTATAATATCTCACCCACAATTGTTGATAATTAAGATTGATATGGCCGCAATCGTCATGGTATACAGTTATTCGACCCTTTATGAATAAAGTTTGATGTCCCCAGGTTTAAACCACAAGATAGAACGTCATTAAATTAATTGTAATCAGCTGTGAATCTAATAATGTAGATCTGTTTTGAAGTTGAATACAAAAGGGCATTGTGTGCCTTGTTCTGGTTTATTATCATCGAAACTTTACCGGAGTATCCCATAGCAAATATTTAATGTTAGCCTTGACTAAAACTTTATTTAAAAACATTCTGAAATGTTTAGATGGAAAATACACAGACTAGGTATAAAATTTATTAAAACTTATCATAGTTAAAAACAAAATTACCAGTTATTTTGAAAATTGCAACTTATAAGAGAGGTCTAAAAATTTGATATTGCCATACACAAAATTGTTGTTTGCAAGATGCATACTGGAGGCTACATTAGTGTGAAACAGTAAAAAGTTTATTTAACAGTTTAATTTAAACATTTTAGTCCATATTCAAATAGTTTAAGTATGTTTCCTGTCCTTAGATCACTTATCATTTATTTAACCAGTTGAATAGGACGCCACTAGAATAGAGCTTAGAAATAAATAAATTGTACAGTGATTTGCAGGCCACAAAAATGATGTTGCACGTGCACAAATGTCCTTTACAAAATTAACAAAATTTGTTGTAAGCTATTTGACAATAATATGGTATATGCGAACTGGCAGAATTAACCATTGCATGCAGGCCTAACTTGTCGTATTAGGTTTAACTCTGCAATTATTTCCTATTTCAATAAATATGCTAGGTCTTTAATTTTTTGCAATTATTTTACCCTGTATTTCAACCAAACTGTTTGCTCAATAATTTTCTAAAACTACCAACGTCTTGTTTTTCTTTGGCTTTTTTCATAGTTGTTATAAATGTCTTTTTAATATGCCAAAAATATAAACTTTGAAGCATTTTCAAGAGTTTTGCATAATCCCCCCACCGGTGGTCTGTAAAACATTAAAATTGATGTATTCCTGGTAGTTCAAAATTTTGTCAAAATAAATTATGTGTAGGTCATAATTTTAAATTTTTAAGTTAAAATTTCTATATAATTTCCCTACTTAAATATTTTTAATATTTTACTGCGCATTTTAGATGAAAAACATGTTTTATTTTACAAACCCAACATGATTCAAGTGTCTCATGAAACAAAAATTTACCTATTTCCAAGGTGCAAAGGGACCTGGACGAAATCAACCAAGAAATTTCAAAGAAAGTTTTCCGCAGTTCGCCGAACGGGGTGACCCCAGGATCAAGTAGTCAACCCTCATCCATGCACAATTCCCCGAGTCATGAGTTTGTTCCGCAAAATCACATTGTCACCAATTTTGCTGGCAAGTCTTCACCTTTGACCTCTTTGACGCCAGACGACTTTGAATTGGAAATGGACAACTTGGCGTGCACGGTTTGCAAGTACGTTAAAAGATTAGTTTTTGTGAAGTCTTTTTTTTTACTTTATCTTGGGAACCTAAACCGTTGTTAACACAATTTGTGTAGTTCGTGTAAAAAACTTTTCTTTTTTTTTTTTTTTGTGTAAAATTTTTTTTTGTTTTGTTTTTTGTTTGTTAAGTTGTTAAATATGCTTAAAATTGTAACTACTCATTTTACCTATAGGTGCTTCAAACTGCTAGACTTAAATGCACACTATCCTTTTAAATACTGATAATATTATGATATAAACATATACCTGTGTCGCGTATAAAAGGCGTTTGTCAAGTTTTAGGTAGTATTGATTTGTGTACCACTTACTTTTTCAATTTTTTAATGTGGCCTGGGTTAAAAATATTTTTAATTTTTGCTTTAGTTAAACTAAACGCCCGGCTAAAATTAAACTTTTATTTCACACCAATATACTTTAAAGAAGTTTTATTATCTAGAGGTAGGTCTTATGCATTACAGTATACAAGATATTTTTTTTGGTTAAAATAATTACTAATTGAATAGTTATATCATAATTTGAGGCAAGTAATAAAAACAACAGGTATTTTTGTACTTTGCAATTTTTTGGTTTAACCTAAAGGGTTAATAGTGTTTTGACAGGTTTTCCGATGTCTGTCTGACTTTCAATTAAAAAAAAGCATATTCTTTGTGTTTTTAGAAAAATTACAATGGGTTCCGGAAATCAACTGACCGAATGCCAAGAGTGCCACAACATGTATCATCAGGTAGATTCCTCAAATAAATAAAAAGAGATAAAATATTTTATCCTATATTAATACCGAAATTGAATAACATCACCACTTGTAATGTCATTAAAAGTTTTATTAAATATACCAATATAGTAATACAAACACTCAGTATATATATATATATATATATTTATATCTACGTGACGTTATTTCGACCAAATTCATAATAATTAGAATAATGTAAAAACACCACTACAAGACACTGTTGAAATTTAACCATTGTACCGACTAATAATAACAGTACACAAAATAGTGATGACAGTATACCCTCGTCGCTCTGAAAAGGCTCGCCAAATCAATTGAAGGATTTGCCCAGTACATTATGATTAGCTTTTGTCACAAATCCTCAAAAAATTTCACACTTGACATTTTTAATTTGAACTGTCATACTTTACACAAATAACAACATTGGTGAGCAAAACTTAAACCAAAATTTAAGAAAACTAAATGACAATTTCACCAAGCTCAACATATATAACTTAATTGGCTTGATTGGAATTAAAACGCTATAAAATATAAATTTGTTTTATTATTTTATTTTCGTTTTTAATACCAATCAAGCCAATAAAGTTAATGAAAAAAAGTTTGGTGACCCCTAGTCTAGAATAAAGTATGATGCTAGGCCAGCAATGATGGTTTCAGTTTAAACCTAAAAACTTTTTTCAGAGTTGTCATCAGCCCCCCATAAGCGACCAAGAGATTAACGATCCGCGCTGCATTTGGTACTGCGCTGTGTGCAAAAGAAACATGAAAAAGCAAGCTAAACAGCATATCAAGCCACCTTCCATCATGATGGGTATGTATGCTGTTCAATAGAGGTGGATGATAAAATATTTTATTTGAACATATACCCGAGACCAAGACTTAGTTTTGTTACTCGCTTGATACTATGGTGGTATCGATGCCAATTCGATACCACCCTAAAAAATTTTTTTTAATTTCACCTATTTTACTTGCACGGCATAATGTCGTTTGACTAGGTTTGGAGTGCTGTAGTTTTTCTTTAACATGTTGAGTATCGGAATTGAAAAAAAAGTATCAGTCATTTTCACCTCTAAAACATTTATGTAATATGTCATGTTCATGCATTTTTTGTTATGCAATCTTATTTAAATCAAGTAGAATAAAGATTTTTTGCAGTATTGTATAATTAGGTATTATCTGTGTAGTTAACCGAAAAATACAACTTTTAGCAGCTCTGTGTATCATTCATCAGTGTTTTGCAAATTAAATATATCACCATATGATATATCCCCTTTTCCATTGGTTATCAATTTGCTAATTATGGTGACTCCAGCCAAATAAACGTATCCTAAGTCCGACTCAACTCCACAGACCTGTTTTCAAATTCCACCATCTAAATCAGGGGTTCTTAACCTTTTTTGTATATTTTACCATTTTAACAAAGATGAATATCAGATTTACCCCAATATATAAATGAAGTTACTAAGAGATAAGGATGTTGCCAATTAACTAAAATAGCTATCATCGTGAAAATAATGTTACCGACACTAGATGATAAAGAATTGATAGGCTACTATAGGCTAACTTTGAATTAGCAGCTAATCTGAACTAGGAAAGTAGGCCACCAATACCTATGGCTTGCACACTTTTGCTGTCCTGTCAGCTGATGTGGATATTTTTATTGAGCTCATTTACCCCCTAAAACGAGAAAATTTACCCCCTGGGGCAAATTGAGCCCAGGTTAAGAAAGGCTGATCTAAATGGCTAGATTAGGTTTGTATGAGAACCTGACCAAACAGAGTGGTTCTATGAAAGCAATTAAGTCATTTGAAAAATATCTTTAGTCTAAAAAATAACTTAAGTCAAAGAAATTTCAATAAATAACAAGTCCAAATCATTGAATTGAATTACAATAGTTTGATGTAATCCAAACTTTATTTTTTTTTTATCAAACATTTTGTTTAATTTTTGTTTGATATGCCCATGTAAGAGTGAAACTGTTTCATTGCATAAACGTTAATTATTTTTCTTTCAGGCAACTCTTTGGACATGATGAGGGAAAAAGTGCCTTTGGTCGAAAGCAGAAGCAACTCTACTCCCATTGCCACCCCCTTCAAGCGAACAGAAATGAAGGTAACAAGTTATGCACAAGTTGATTGAAAGGGTGGGGACTTATAAATCGTGATATTATTGTAGTTTGTGAAATAATGAAAAAAAGAGGGATGCACATTTATTTTATCCCAAGAGCTTCACCAAAATCAACAGTATTTTAAACGTTCCTTCTCTACTACAGTAAATGTAAGTTAATCGTTTTTTGATGATAAATTGCCTATTTTTATTCTCTACTACAGTAAATGTAAATCAATCGTTTCTTAATGATAAACATTATTTCATATTTTTATTGTTCCTTAATTACCAATATATATATTTTTTTATGTGCCTTATGTACGATTTATAACAAAAACAAACCATACAATGGAGTCTCATTTTATCGTCATTACGAAAAACTTACCTTTGAAGCACATTGTAGAGGTTTTAGTTAGACCAGGGATTCCTAAAGTTTTTATAACACGAACCCCTAAAATAAGTATTTGGTTTCTAAATGGAATAAAGTTTAAATGAGTTAATATAGACGCCGACGCGTGTTTTCAAAAATCGTTTCAGTTCCAAATAATGCACCACTTTTGATGAGGCCTTCATGCACCTCTCAAACTAGTCCACGGACTCAGTTTTAAGAGCCCCTTAGTTATTAGAAGTGGAGCGGATGCCAAAACAATAATCTTAATGATAATATATGAAGTTGTATTGGAAGCATCTAGAAAATGCTACCTACTTCTGTATGGGCTGTCTCATTCTACGCCTAACTACAACCTCCAGCCATTATCTTAAGATTTATTCGAAATGTTTGAAATACTACTTACTTCTATATGGGCTTTAAAACTCATTCTACGTCTAACTGCAACCTCCAGCCATTATCTTAAGATTATTTAAAACATTTACAAAATGCTACCTACTTCTATATGGCCTTCAATATTCATTCCAAACCTAACATATTGTTCTTCCTATATTTCAGACCAACATCACTTCTTCCTCGGGAGCTGGACCCCTCCAAGGCTGGGCCCAGCTCAGCGGGAAGACCATAAAGTCACCGAAGCAGCATCCCCACCTCCAGCAGCAGCATCCAGAGGATCACTTGTCCTCCCATCCTCTTGATCCCAGGCTGGAGCATGCGAGCCACAAGCTAAAGGACAAGTCCTCCAATAAGCCGCTTAAGAACCACACTAAACCGACATCCAAGTTCAGTGTGTCTGACGCTTGGGCTGAGGCTCTCGGCGCTAAATCGGGCGTAAAATCTGACCCTAAAGGACAAAAGAGCGCGTTAAACTCGCAAGCCAAACTCGCACCACCCGCCGCCGCCCGCACCAACTCGCACGAAGCAAAACCGCCGCACAAAATCTCCTCCAACTCGCTTCTCGGCGCTAAAACGGCCCCTTTTCCGAAAATTTCCGCCTCAACTACGAACTCCAGCGGCGGCAAGAACAAGAACTCGGTGCAGAGTCAAGAAAACGCGGCAAAGCGGCTTCAGATGACCAAGAAGAAAGCGGAACAGCGCATGCAGCAGAAGCGCAGCCGGGTATAAGGGCACTTGGTCATAAGCTCGACGCCTAGCGAGGCTGACCTAGTAGAAGTCCTACCCCCAGGTGGGCTGCGGTCGTGACGAAGAACACGCTTCCAAAAGTGGATTCTTAGGGGAGAAGCGAACTGTTCTGGCTGAATTAAGTCACTGTCAGAAGTCACGCAAGGCCTACGGAGTGCAGAAATGCGAGAAATAAACGCAGTATGCTAGTGGAACAAACGAATCGGTTCGGAAAAGGAAACGACGCCATTTTGGAGTGTTAGGCTGTTTTATTTCGCAACTTACTCCAAACCCAGCGCACATTCAGTTCCTAACGCTTTATTTCACTCAAGAACCTGCAATGATTGTTTTGTAAGGTTGCCAAAACAATGTGAATTCAATTTAAAAAACAACCAGATTAGGGAATATTTTAGGAATATCAAAGCCCATAGACAAGTAGGTAACATTTTGAACGTTTCGAATATCTCCTGTTACCTACTATCACATTATCCAAGTTGTCTTCAGTACTAACAATCCACTTAAAACAAGTATTAATAAAAAGTGTTTTGGCAAACTTATCTTAAACTGTGCTATTTTTCCTGTCAACAAATCATTCTAAAAGCGTTATTTGTGTTATACGTTTAAGTAGTCTATAACTACCGTTTTTTTTCTGAAAAAAAAACTTTTAGAAATCACCGTTTTCCTTACAAATGATGAAAACTGCAAAACTGTTATCCTCCTTTCCCATTTGTGCCTTAAGGTACAACAAACAACTTATTAAACTTTTGCAAATTGTTTCCAAAATTTGCTTTAAACGCACTGGCTATTAAATTTCATATTTTTAACCTATAGAATATTGGGTATTTCGTCATTAATGCGATTAGGTAAAATTCAAATTAAAACCATGTGGTACGAGATTTTTTAGTCGTCTTTATACTTGTAAGGCTGTTCTTTAAAAAATATAACTCCAAACTGACCACGTTTACGCTAAATATAAAGCGCCTAATATTGCTGCTTTAAAATTGTTATTGTAGTTTTTCATTTCAATTCTAGTAAAGTTATATAAAGTTTTGACTGGCATGTTTATTTTACTTGATGAGCGGCAAAAAGAAATCCACTTTGCTTTTGTTTTTGCGTAGGGAATGATTTGTAACCTTTTTCGCACTTTCAAATCTTTTTTTTTTAGTAAAAGAGAAATGTTGAGTGCTGATTGCATTTTATCGTTTTCGTGTCGATGTGGTTTCTTATGGATGTATCGGTGTGTTGACAGATTTCTTGAGCTTAAAATACGACTAAGTCGTATATAACCAGCCTTAGTTTTCAACCCAGTTTTGTAATGACTTCTATGAATTTACGACTTGTCCCTACCTTAGAAGTTAGAATGTCCTTTAATATCGGAAGCAATACCCGATTCCAAGTTGTAGTATCGGTAGTTGTCCGAAATGATACAATAGGTCAGCGTTTCTCAACCTGTGCGCCGCGGCGCACTAGTATAGTGCGCCATGGAAGGCTGCTAGGTGCGCCGCGAGCGAAAGGAAAAAAATGCCAAAATAAGTTCAAAATTAATCGGATTAATTTAAATCGGAAGACTTAGACAAAATAACGTTTCCAGTCTCGAAAGCTGGAAGATGTATTAAAGATATGCAACTATAAAACCCATATAATCGAAAATGCAGGCAAGTGAAGAGAAATACCGGTAGCCTACACCTGAAAAAAACTTAATATATTTAAAATATATCTCGCTTCGCTCGTAAGGTGCGCCGCCACGTTTTCATACGTCTTTAGGTGCGCCCCAAGTAAAAAACGTTAAGAAACACTGCATTAGGTTGTTGTCCGATACTCTAGTTGTGTCGGTAGCGGACCGACACCAGTTTGACCTAGGAATTTCAGCAACGATTTGCGATCCAATGCAGTAATTTCTATATAAAAGTAAATTTTGTTAAAACTAAATTGTGGCCAGTAGTATAGTGCTACAAATAAAAGTTGGGAATTTGACGAAATTGCAAAAAATGCTCTGCTCAGGACTTCTTTTTTCGTTTGTTTTTAACATAAGTCGTGAACGATGTTTTCTGCTATCCTAGAATAAGAATATTTTATTCTGGGTTTAAAAAACTGGCTCGGCATTTTGTTCTTGTTTAACATTGAATAAATTACAATACTCCAAAAAACAGGATACCAAGCCCTTCATCTGAATAAATTGACCAATGATGTAACGATTGAAGGTAGGTTACCATAATTCGGTTTTAGCAAAAAGTAAATTCCCGCTTTAATTGTGATCAGCTGATCGCGAACTAAACTCGATAGAACCATTCATATGATTGAACTGTGTTCATTTGAAGCGTGGTGTTTGTAGAAGTGGAGATGCAGGTAATAACTGGTTGTGTAGACTATTTACTCATTACAGGGCAAGTAATTATGTTTACTGAAGTATTATCAACTGAGACCTGTAGTCTTTTTATCAGATCTGCTCTAAAACCAGTTGAACTGTTAATTCTAGAACCTCATTAAAAGCATTTTCGGCTAGCTGTTACTCTTGGTTAAAAACTCTAATAAAAGTTGGGCGATGGTCTAGAATCCTACCACAGCTTTCAAAAAAATATTAAATATACGCACAATATTTGCATTAGTTAGCGTCTGAGTTTGGGTGGGTCAAGCATTACAATTTTAATATTACTCGATCCACCCAAACGCTAACCCTAACCCAAATAATTTGTCTTATGATATAGGATTCTAGACCAGCGAAAAAAGTTAAGATAACCACAATTTTAGAAAGGCAAACTATATATTGCAAGCGTTTTAACGTGCTGTCTTAGTCGAGCTTAACATGCAACACTCTTACTGTTTTAAGCACTCGTTCTATCTATAGTTTCCATAACAAAGATCCTAAGATTATTGCATCTGACAAATTAAGAAAAGATACCGCAGTCCATATATGGCATTATTGTAAGTATACTCAATCAGTCAATCTTACACCTACTGGTTTAATGATTATTTTATTTTGATCACCAGGTGATGTAAAGAGCAATCTGCATTAAGCTGTTTAAAGGTGATAAATAGGATAATTTTGAGATGTCCCTAGTCGACGGGTTTGAATTTAAGTATGCTTTCTATCACTTTGTTTCATTTTCGCGTGAAACATGAACGACAAGCTGCAATTAATAAAACCTTAGTTTTTAGACATTATTTTCTATATTGCAATACAAGTGACGCTTATCGTTTGGAATAGCATCTCAATGCAATTTTAGTAGGTAGAATTGGAATGGCAACAAAGTAATTCCGTTAAACAAAAGATGGTAAAGTTATAACTACAATGCATCTTTCAGTAAAACAAATTAAAGTTTCTTTATCGTATTGTTTTTATTCAAGTTGTAGGAACAATAATTTCAATTTGCTACAATCCTGTGATTTATTCATATTAATGGAATCGGTGACTCAATTGCACAAATTGCTTTTTACACTCACTAACAAATCAGAAAACAGAGGAATTTCGTTTTATTGAGGTTGTTCGTAGGTCTTTTCGATGATAGTTGTCTTTTGGCACTCTACGATTTTCGACAAGGGCTTGTCTCACCAATATAACTCCACTGCACAGCCGGTTTGTTTTGCAATAATCGCAAAGCATATTAACTGAAAAAAAAGTTATTGGTTGTGGTTAACCGTGAACTTTTTATAAATTTGTAAAGCTGTATAAACTGGGATTCCATGTTTAAGTATTTTTGTGTTATTATTGTACTACATTATTGTATTCAAACTTCGCTATAAAATTTATAATGGCAGACATATTTTTACAAATTATTGGTTAGGGTAAGGTTTGGGCGACACTGCATTAAAACATGGCGATTTTTAACCTGAAGTATCAATAGCTTCTTATTTAATTAAGTTTTATTTCGTTTTTTTAAATCCGAGCGCTCGACTAACCGCTGGATCACATGTAACCCTTTGGCACTTTTCCATAGAGATAAAGCGGCATAACTGTCTGTACAATGCCTTATACATTTGGCATCACCTCTGGAGAAAGTAGGGTTTCGTAAATGAGTTTATGTTGTTGACGCTGCATTTTTCTGTTTTCAGAAAAAAAAACTTAGTTTTAATTCTTTTTACCAAAAGGCTGATCCCAGTGTGAATTCGTGCACGAATTTTGCTTTAAAAACCTTCGTTTACTTAATATCTTAATCAATATGAATGATTGCCAAAAAGATTTGTTAATAAACATACGAACACCGACATTTCCTTAGGCTTTTTTGGGTTTGCGTTGTATTACTTTTCAAGCTCGGTATTTTGAGGTGTAAAGTTTGTTAACGTTTTACTGACGTAAACAAACAGCCGAATGACGTCAATTACTTAGTGACGTCACACTTAAACTAGACTTTGAGGCGACAAACTGCTGTTTACTCACCATACAGCGACTTCTGTGGTTTACTGCACCTGCCATCGCAGTAACCATTAACTCGGCACGCGTTGCCCTGGAATAAATAGAAAATTAATATGGGAATATGCAACGAAAGATAGACACATACATGTGTTCAACAACTGTAATCTACATGTAGTATGCATTAGCGTATGGCTGTTTCGCGGCTTGCTCCTCTCTGAGCCTGTGTAGCTCAGTTGGTAGAGCGATGGTCCCGGTATGACCTGAGGTCGTGTGTTCTAACCTCCCCGCTAGTTGTTTTTCTACCCTGGCCTTGCTTGTATATGATCGACAGATTCGGTGAGTCTGCGAGGGCTTTGTATACACAATATGTACATATGTTTTTCTTTGTACACTGAAAGTCTACAGCAGGCTAACCGAATCAATCAATCAATTAAGTTACATGTTTGAGCAAAATTCATTTAACAATGTATTTCCTGATGCTACATGAACCGAATTTCTTGCCGTGTACCGTGTACTAGCAGACACATTAATCCGAAAATTGTACAGTGTTTTTATAGGTTTGGCTATTACTATTTATGTTCTGTAGATAGGTTTTAAATTAATGAAACCCGTGTGTTTTAAATATGTTTTGTAAACAATACTAGCCCGTAAAAACAGGGTACATTTTAATTTTTAAAGTGTAGCGTATCCTTTTATTATAAAAAATACAAGCGGACGCGCACACTTCTCTGGCTCCTATACAACAGCATTGTTTGTCAGGCGTTTTTAGATTGTTGCAACCTAAAACAAGAAAAAAAAAATCGGCACACTTTTACAAAATAATAATATCTAAAATGGATAGTGTACATTGGAGCCTCGTATGCTTGGCTGTATGCCATGATTTTATAAAATGTTAATTTTCCAAACTAGAAAAACAGTATCTCCGGGACACTGGTATGTCGTGGCAAACAATTTAAGAATCTTTACATAATCACCATGTATTAAAAATAAAAACAAATAAAAAAGAAGTCGTGAGTTCAAACCTCAACCCACGCAAGTTTTTCTAGCCTAGATTTTTTGCATAAAAATTTGATTCGCTCAATTAAAAAGATGCTCACAATACAATATTGTTAATGAGTAATGTCGTACAGAATGCAAGTCGAAAAAGCAATTTTTCCAAAATAAACAAACTATAAGGGGCGCTACAAGAAAATTTTATATATTCAACATAAAATGGGCTAAACGCGATTTTTAACTCTGTTTACACGTGTTGAACAACAATTTATAAATTTAATTTACTTTGCCTTTACGTACCTTAATTGCTATTAAATTAGTACATACCCAGCGTATTGTTTTACAAGTTAACATTTTTAACTTTTATTTTACAATATTTAAAAAAAGTTACGTTACCTTAATGATACTTGTCATCGCAGCAATAATTATTAAGGAAAAAATCAAATCACACTTCATATTTATTCGTAAACTTTCTCCAGCAAAGCACTTATTGCAAACGCATATACGTTTTGTTTGGAACTATTGAACACTGGCGTCAGTTTGTTGGCAGACTTTAAAGCCACATTTCTGACGTCACTATTGCGGATCAATACAAAGCGCCATTTCCGACCTCGAAGTTTTGTTATTCATCCTCGACGGCAAGAAGTTGTGTATTGGCGCGACAAGCGATGTTATTGTAAGAAAACTGTTTTTGATTACAATTTATCCGAGTATTTTTTGTTCGTGAATTGTCGCATCAATCAAAGCAGTTTTCGTATTATGCACTTCCAAAATAACAACAACAATTAGTGAAATTAAATGAACACCCTTAAAACCCGGGAAGGGCGTCCGCCGTTTTTAATCTATTGACTGTTTCAAGTTTTAGCTGCTGCGTCACAATTTGCTTCATGTTGTTCATTCTGTGTCCATGAAAGTTACCTACTCTGAACTTTTTCAGGGTAGGCCTACAAGATGCCTTCAGTTGCTATACAGAAGTAGGTAGTATTTTGAACGTTTCGAATATCTCATTATAAGAGCTTGATCACAGAATAGCCTATATAGTATATACATTGCTTACGTGTAGGTTTCAGGTGTACCGTAGGATACAGTCTTTACTTGTGCTGAATCCCTGGAGTGCATTAAACCCATACGGTTAGTCTATTGTTTGGCTACGCTTCTCATGGATTTTTTAGATTGGTATTCAGGCATGACGTAACAAAAATACGCCACAACGTGACATCATACAACATTTAGCCCAGTGGTCTCGAAGTGAGCCACTTTGCTCCCCTAGCGAGGGATTTTTAAATTTGGGTGAGGACATTTGTTTCTGAGAGGAATTGGGGAGGACAAATGAATAAAAAAAGTTTTTAATCGGTTATATGCAATGAAAAGCTATTTTTAGCTGTATTGATTGGTTTTATAACAAGTCTATTCGGCCCATAATTTAAGGTAATTGTTTCTTCACAGTTCCAGCTATTTAAGAAACATACACCATATAAAATTATTACGTCATACGTTCAAACGCGTCCGAATTTTGTTACAAACTTGGCTTTTGGTGCAGTTTTGTCTATTGCAGTTTCGCATATTTTTATTTTCATTGACTTTTTTTTTCGTAGATGTGTTTTTCTGTCAAGGTACATCAAAGTAATCAATAAAAAAGACAGAATACTTCGTGTTTTTGCAGGCAGGAATTGACAGTGTTTGTGCTTGTAAGGGAGAAACAGAACAAAAATTGAAAACAACTGATTTACCATCACTTTATAAGTGTTGTTGTAAATACAGCCCTCGTGAGAATGTACAATGAATGACATGAGAAAAAAACCTGATATCACTAAAACAAGTTGGCTAAGCAGAACAAACACAGCTAATATCTGGACTATTTAGTTGAATGTTCAGGAAAACCTGTCTAAAACTGGTGGTATTATAAGCCCAACTTAACCTATATTCGTGGCAACGTCGTTGGCCAGCTTAACATTTGGATAACCACATCTCAAAGGTACAATATTCAAATGTGTGTATTGCGATTTGAGTAGGAAACATTTTTGAATAAACATTTTTGGCATTATGTTATTTAAAGGCGATTAACAAATACAGTAAAACTATAGGGTTTGTGTAAGAGTTTATTTTTGTGGTGGAAGTGAACTGGGCCAGGATGGTCTCACGGGAAACGAACAAAACGTGTGTCTTGCAACTTACAACTTTGTTTACAGAACCGGCAAAACATCTCATCTGCAAGACAAAACAAAGCTGGTTAAGTCGCTGACCAAATAGTTGGACAGAGAATACATACAAAAGTATAGGTGGCATTTTGTGAACGTTTCGTACAAATTTTAAGATAAGTTTGAGGGTTGTAACTAGTCGGAGAATCAATATTAAAGTTGGTAAAGAAGTGGCATTTTGTGACCCCTTTAAAAAAATCTTTAAGATTATTGCTGGAGGTTGTAGCAGTATTGTAAGTACTTAAGTCAGTCATTGACTTGAGTGCATACAAGTAAACTTTTAATGAATTGAATTAAAATTAACTTCAAGTCGTTTCGGTAAAATCTCTGACTCCAGTCGTTTGGTATTATGGCTTAACTTTGATTTAAGTCATCCAGTCCAGTAACTTTAAAATGTAATATTTTTTTTCACATATTGGATAAAATCGGGTAAAACAGTATCGACAAGTGAGAAAATCTCCCTAAACTTACCAAAACCATTTCTTGGTTTGTGGCATTTTGAACCACAGTGGCCTCTATCCCGACACCAAGTATCTGCCTGAAAGAAAAATACCCCGTTCAGTCTTTGTGCTTGCCATTTTAACAAAATATTTTAAAGTTTTGCCTAACAGTTTGAATACCACGTCATTTTGTACACTAGTTTTTCTGTGTGTTTAATTGAAGTAACATCAGCAATTTTTTATTAGATAAGATTTGAGTCGGTGTAAAATACCAATATATCCCATTTTCTGGAATAATTCCGCTTCTATATTTAATAATATTTTATTTTATCTGTGGTGTCTACACGGCACAAAACTTTAACAACTTTAACCAATGAACATCTGAGTAGAAAATAGTACATTACCTCAGCTGTAGTTGCCAGCACAACAAAAACCAGGCACCCAAGGAAAACAGCTCGCTGCATTTTTGTCCGAAAGCTTCAAAAATCTTGTTGTTCTGAAGTCTTACGTTTTCTGGTTTGAGCACAAAGTGATTCTCTTCCAGTTTTAAGGCCCACCAGGGGGATCACTATGACGTCACACTGTCTGAAACAATGCAGCGCGATTAATTGATCAGTTTTCGATCTGTCGCCGGCAAAGTTGTTTACCATTTTCAGTTTGAAATGCCAGCGCAGCAAAAGCTTAATGTCGAGTTATTGCTTCCGGTGATGAATTGTGCGTCTGACGGAAAGCACGTCTACACCTTAAATCACCGAAAAACATGTGGCTGGGAATTTTGTTGTTTCTCGCAGAGAACTTTCCAGTTTCAATCGCGATTGGAATTCTCGCAATCATTGAATGTCTTACAAAGATGTTAAAAAAGCCTTCTGTACCATTAGGTTTCGGTGGTTGTTGAAAAAAACAACCATACTTCATTGAAACTCTTATGTATAATTAAGGTGAAAAATCATGAAAAACAAAGCCGCCCACAAGGCTAGATCACATTGTAATAACCCATGTGTCATTCATGGCTAAGTTGCTAGTCTGTATATTTGTTGTTTTTCACCTGTCTGGTTTGTTTAATAGAATTTTCACACGATTTTTCTCACACCTGCTGTTAAGCAATATGATTTTCGCAATCGGTGTAAGAAGTGTGTTTCAGACATTTAGTTTACATTCAGTTTAAACTTTAAGTTAAGATCAAAATCTGTAATGTTAACGTAAAAGCACGATGGAGGGTAGCCGAATAATTTCACCAAGAAATGAATAGTTTTGCATAAAATAAATACGTCTACCTACACACAAGGATGTCTTCACAAACAAAATGGATAACAACATAAAGTTTCTATGGCAAAGCAAAGCGGGTATTCACCTGTTTGGCTCGTTAGCGCATTGCATCGGATCACTTCCAAACCCAAAAAATATGATTTTGCAAAACACTCATCTGTTTGGAATTATTTTGGAGCTACCAAATACCGGACTCCAGCCATAAAACCGAAATTAAAACAACTTTATCGTCTGAATAAACATACAGTTCGAAATAAGACCAAAATACTATTTCAAGATTGTCGAATAACGTCTAACTAGAAATAAGACGTAAGACGTAACCCCTCAAAATAAGACCTAAATGGCCGAAATGAGGCCTATACACCCTTTTACTTAACCCAATACCCCAACCCTAACTCCACCACTAACCGACCAACTCTGATAGTTTTAACCGTAACCCAACTTTTAACCCCACACATTAACCGTCGTCACTTACTCCTAACAATGACCAAACAATCCGGTACCGAAACATCGACGCCCCTTAGTCTTTTGCTGAATATGCGTATAGTTATACGAAACCGTTAAACGTAAAACTCCCTCGGCAATGTAAGTTTTGACATGGCATTTTTGATCGAAAAAAATTCGGTAGACCTAATTTTACCGCCTACATCCCAACCAGTCCCCCGCCTCTTTATAACGTAGCGTAAGCAGGTATTATTAAGTTTTGATTGGTAAATACAACCATTTATTGCACACATGTTATAAAATACAAAAAACATGACAGAGAAAAAACATAATTATAACAACAATATTAATCGTTTTTGGCCAGAATCCCATTAGATCTGTTTTACATTGCAACCAATCTTTGTTACATTTCTTTTTTCAAATGAAAATGGAATCTAACAGTTCAAATATAAACGTCAGCGAGTGTTTCCTCGCAGTTCATGTTTTACTTGAACGGACACACTTAAGTTCACGAGAGTTTAGCTGGCGTGCAATATCAACGTTTGACCAATTGAAAACCTTTTAAAAAGACTTGTCACAAATATAAAAAGGGTATACGCCAATATATTACAAATTTCGAGGCAATATATTACAATTTCAATTTACAATACAGGAAATATAGCGTTCTGACGACCATTCATTCTTGGTCGTCGAATGGAAAGACTGGAGGGCTTTGTGGGATGTTCAAAGACATTTTCTTTTCGTGTTTTGCTATTTTCTGAACAGACTCTGGCGGCATTACTTGTAACAACCTGCCACCCCTAACGTTACACAGATTCAGTTGTTGGCAGAATCTGCAAAGGACAGCTTCTGTAAGATAAAACAATGCAGAGTAAGTCTATAATAAATGTTACATATGATAACTGTGACCGAAATCCGTCACGCGTTATAACTACGCTAAACAAAAGGGTGCAGTTTTCGCACTACTGATCAATAACACAAAAGAATTATTATTGGCCGAAATATCAATAAATTGACGCACAAAGACCTACCCCTTCCTTCAGGTTTAACGCATTTTGGTGAGTTGCAGTAGCCGCGCATTTGGCAGTAGTTTGTTGCCTGAAAAAGATGCATCGGCTAGCTTTTCTTCTGCGCATTTACAAACTAAAATTCTGCGTTATATAGCTTCGTAGTTTGGATTTTTGTTTGAGGAAACATGCAAAGTTTTAGGGATGACGTTACTAAGTTTCGTCATGATGTGACACCAGAATCGTCATGACGTGACATCATTCTCAAAACAGTTGTTGTTTTTGAGAGAACAAGTGCTTAAATTGCAGCTTAAACCAGTCTAAAAAATTGCGTTTTTTGAAAAAAAAAATTAAATTTAAAGAGTTACATTTGTGATGAATTGTGATTTTGTGTTGTGTATTTTGAAAATAATTGAGTTTTAAAGGGTATAGGTAAGACATTTACCATCAATAATATTTCGCCTATTGCTCGAACTATCAACATTTATGGTTTAATTTACCAAAAAATTTACTTTATAGAGGTTATAAGATTATACGGCGCAACATAGCATAGTACGCATGACGTCGTTTGGCTGAAAACATTTTATTAAAACACAAATTTTTAGTAAAATTCAGTTAAAAATGTATGGTTTTGGGGTCATGGCAAAAAATATAAAGTTTGAGGGGTCATGGCCTGACACCCCCACCCCTGATCGTTGACCTGCTGATGGAAAAACGAGTATATGGAAACGTTTTTTAATAGATACATTTGTGGCATCCATACGATTTTTCCCCATTAAAAACAGTAAAGTATCGCGTTTTAGGTTGGTTTATTGTTTAACTGATGACAAAAGCGTATAGCTGAAACGATATATAGACAAAAAATTAAAAAACAAAGTATTTTAAATAGAAAACGTACTTTACCTCAGCTGTAGTTGCCAGCACAACAAAAATTAGGCACCCAAGTAAAACAATTCGCTGCATTTTTGCTCAAAAGCTTCAAAAATCTTGTTGTTCCGAAATCGTGAGTTTTCTGGTTTGAGCAGAAAGTGTCCCTCGTCCAGCTTAAAAGGCCCACCGCGTGGGTCACTATGACGTCAAAATTGCGGAAACAACGCAGCGCGATTTCCTGGAAATGATTTTCCTTCGATTAGCAGACGAAAATTATCACTTTGCAAGCGCAATTTTAAGTTGAGTGTTAAAATGGCAGTATCTGATTGGGCAAGCATAACGTTGCGTACTATGACAGATTGAACTTCATCGCAATCTAATTAAAGCTTTCAAAGTTTAATAAGTGGAAATATTAAGTTATTTGCAGTAGAATATTCATAGCAAAAAGGTGTTAACGTAACGTTTGTTCTTTTGACTTCATTCCCGAACTGGTCGATCGTGATGTTTAAAAAAGAATTCCAGTTTATCGCAGTCAAACATAAGTAGATCACACCTGTGGTAAAGAAAAGGCCGCAAAAAAGGTTGAGATTCATCGTTCTTTATAAAAGTTACCAACGCAAGCGTGAACTGATAAACCAAAAAAATACACGACGTAAGCAAAAGTTTAAAAAGTCATTTCAATAGACCAGACTTGCGCTGTGTAATCGTATTTAACAAACATCGAAAAACAAGAGCTCAAGCTCATTTTGGTTCGAAAGCTTCAAAAATATTGTTGTTCCGAAGTCGTGAGTTTTCTGGTTTGACAACAAAGTGTCCCTCGTCCAGCTTAAAAGGTCCACCGCGGGGGTCACTATGACGTCAGAATTGCGGAAACAACGCAGCGCGATTTCCTGGGAATGATTTTCCTTCGATTAGGCCGCTACAAACTTGTTTACCACTTTCGAAGCTTGCTGTTGTGTCAAAACATGCGGAAAGCACGTTTTAAATTGCCTTTTTTTTAAATTACAAAACCATGTAAAACTAGATAGGAGTCGATAGCTACATAGAACTAAAACGATCACCTCATAATATTTTAGGTTTTGTGTACCCCAACTAGGCCTCTACGGGTACAGATTCCTAAAACATAAAGTAACTATATGCATACCACTCTAAGTGATATCTGAAAGTTTAAAAGTTTTACGATGCATAGAATACGGGAAACAACAAGATATAACCTGAAAATAAATTTTCGGCCCATATATAAATACTTGAAAATTTCCCCTTCGAAAACAAGTATAAAGCAATCAAGGGTTTCTAAAGGGTTGTTAAAATCCTTTCCATTGGCAACTAAATAATTCTTGTTTTCAATTCTAATTCTGATCTAATTTGTAAATTGCTTTGTGTTTTTTAACAAAAATTCTAGTTTGCATAAAGACGTTTTTAAGTTTTTTGTTCTGAACATACTTTCAGCCATGCAGGTAAATTATTCAGCCTGAAAGCCTGTCTCGGTGTACTAGGTTTGACATTTACATTCCTATCAGTTTTGCTGATAAAACCAAAGTAGCATTTTTGTTGAAAACGAAAGTGCATTTCTTTTTAATTATTGTGAATTGATTACAGATGATTGTAATTCAGATTTTAGTTAGTTTCAATTTTTTGCGAACACGAAATATTTTATTTGAAATATAATCTAGTTTAGAAAACACAAAAAAAAGTAATTTCACTTCTTGTATTGTGCGTAGAAAGCTCCGATTAATATTCTATTCTCAACCCGTGGGCCGGGACCCCAAAATGAGGTCGCCATTTAATTTGGTTGGGTCGCAGACAGGGTTACCAAATTGGTCTTTTTACGGCAAAAATGTAGAAATTTGGAAGATGTTGCACTCGGGGTCACTAAATGAACACATACTAGAAGACCAGATTGGACACCTTAAGACTCAAAAAAATGTAGTAACTTGATTACAGCCAAGCAGTAATACTCAACGCTTAGAATTTCGACGACAAAATATCGCAAGAGTTTTTATTACACAGTATACCGAATAGCAGACGAAAAGTAACACTTTACATGCGTAATTTTAAGTTGAGTGTTAAAATGGCAGTATCTCATTGGGCAAGCATAATGATGCGTGCTATGACTTAACAGATTGAACTTCATCGCAATGTAATTAAAGCTTTCAAAGTTTAATAAGTGGAAATATTAAGTTATTTACAGTAGAATAGTCATAGAAAAAGGTGTTGACGTAACGTTTGTTCTTTTGACTTTGTTACCGAACTGGTCGATCGTGAGTGTTCAAAAAGTAATTCCAGTTTATCGCAGTCAAACATAAGTAGGTCACACCTGTGGTAAAGAAAAGGCCGCGAAAAAGGTTGAGATTCATCGTTCTTTATAAAAGTTACCAACGCAAGCGTGAACTGATAAACCAAAAAAATACACGACGTAAGCAAAAGTTTAAAAAGTCATTTCAATAGAACAGGTCTGCACTGTGTAATCGTATTTAACAAACATCGAAAAACAAGAGCTCCGGCATAATGTAATGTTACTCAATTCCTTTTGGTTCGCTTGCAAGAACCGATAATGCCTTTTCGTTTCTGCACAAGTAGTTTCCTGGTTCGTTGCAGTAACGGCATAAGATGTACGCTGCAACAAAAAATAAACAACCTGTCAATCAAAACTAATAATATAAAATAGCTCCTCCTGTGGTTATTTTCCTTAACAGTGTATAAACAAAGAAAATATCAATTGAAAACCCCTATCTAGATATTTTATTGATAGACAGCACAGCTTTGAGATTTTAAAAGAGAATAAATATGAAAGCTCATACAAAAATAGATATTATTTGGAACGATTCGAATTTTTCTTAAGATAATTATTTGAAGTTGTAGTTAGATGTCGAAACAATATCAAAACTCATATAGCCGTACATAAAAAAAACATTTTTGAACGTTTCGAATAAGTATGTATTTTCGAATAATAATTATTTTATTGATGTTGAAAATGAATAAAGGATTTTTCGAAACTAATGCTACCTACTTCTATATGTGCCTTGATACTCATTCTTCGTCTAAGTTTAAAATCATTCTTGTAAATAAGTCAATGTTGTAATTGTAAATAAGTTTTCAAAATAGTACCGGTAGTAAGAATAATAGTACAGCTTTAACTTAAGTCGTTTAACTTAAACAGCAACTCAAGTCCCAACCCAAGTCTTTAGTTATTTTCTTCCCTTTGTCATATCCAGTTAATTCCAACCCAGGCCATTGGTCTTAATAAATACAATGTGCAACTCATATTTCGTTTCCGAAAGGTATTTTACATAATAAGTACCGTATACTAAACGTACAGCAAAAAATGTGTGCAACATTGAAAGAAATATGCCAAAATAAGAATACAAAAACCGTTCTTCATTAAACAGTTTAAGGTTATTTAGCTGTTATTTTAAAACGAAGTCAAGTCATTAAACAATATTAACATTGGAGCTTAATGGTTGGAGGTTGTAGTAAGACGTAGTAAGAATATCAAAGCCCACACATAATTATTAGCATTTGCGAACGTTATAAATTTAAATTCTTATAAATTTTAATGTAATACTGAAAGTTTTAGCAGTACGTAGAATGAATACCAAATCTCATACAGAAGTAAGTGGCATTTTAAACGTTTCGAATAAATTCTAAGATAATGGCTGGAGGTTGTAGTTAGACGAAGGTAAAATATCAAAGCCCATACTGATAGTAATTCAAGTGTGCTTGTATCAAGTTAATATTTTGTAACACATCTTTATTCTTTCATTCGTAATGTAAACGTCTTGTAAAGCTTGTAAACTAATTCAATAGATTAATCAATTCAGTCACTTACGAATGTCTTTTAGAGCTGCGCAATTTAGCCCACAGTAAGAGTCACAATAATTGTTCTGAAATATAAAAAAATATTATTCGTAACCTGTATAATTTCTCATATAATCTGATAAATACGGTGTCCTGATTTTGACCCAAGTGTTGTTCTCTAAAAAACTTTGTGAAAAACCGCACTAGTTTGATTTAAGTTCTCCATACTCTTTTAGCTTGTAAAAATAACAAATATAATTTCAGAACTAAAATAATCTAATTCCAATTCTTATTTAATTAAAAAAAACTGAAACGCTCTATTTTTAATTTCAATTCAATTTAAAAAAGGTTAAACAAAGTCTAGTTGTCCAAGTTTGTCCTGTACTGGATGATTAAGTTTACGATTTCTTACCGCCGCGTTAGCTCCAACTGCAAGTAGCAAAAGTACAGCGATGATGAGCAGCTTCATTATCTTCTCCTTTCAACAAACAATAAGACCTACAAAGCAACAATACCTAAAGCATATAAAATTATATAATACCATAGCATAGGACCAACGACATGATGAAGTCAAATTCGCATTAATACCCACGACAGAATAAGATCAAATCGTCTGAATAAATCGTAAATTTATCGGAATTAGTCCTAAATTCATCGGAATAAGGCCTAAATTCATCGGAATAAGTCCTAATTTCATCGGAATAAGGCCTAAATTCTTTGGAATAAATCCTAAATTCATCGAAATAAGTCCTAAATTCATCGGAATAAGGTCTAAATTCATCGGAATAAGTCCTAAATTCATCGGAATAAGTCCTAAATTCATCGGAATAAGTCCTAAATTCATCGGAATAAGTCCTAAATTCATCGGAATAAGTCCTAAATTCATCGGAATAAGTCCTAAATTCATTGAAATAAGTCCTAAATTCATCGGAATAAGGCCTAAATTTATCGGAATAAGTCCTAAATTCATCGGAATAAGTCCTAAATTTATCGGAATAAGGCCTAAATTCATCGGAATAACCGGATTGTTTGGCCTTGTTTGGGGTATTAGTGGGTAAAGCAGCGGTTCCCAAACTGGGGTCCGCGGACCAACTGGGGTCCGTACAACAGTTTCAGAGGGTTCGCAAGGAGAGTTAGTCTTTACTTTTTTAAACATTATAGTCATTAACGAATGTCTTTAAACATTAGAATTAGACTATGTTTAAGACATTTTTAGTCTGTAGTTATGCTTTATTATTTGATAATATAGCGTGTTTGTTGATGTCTCTTGTGACATCATAAAGAATCTATGAGGCTGAACTACCTGCTATCAACGAATCTTTCGCGACTGCACCAGTGTACTACAAGAAACATGGGTCAACTGACCCTTGAATTTTTATAGTGCCGCGAAATATCAAAAAAATTGTAAAGGGTCCGCCAGGCAAAATTTTTATAAAAGTTTGGGAACCACTGGGGTAAAGACTTCGGTTAGAAATTGGGTTAGGGTTAGGGTGGAAATTATTGGGGAAGAGAGTGACTTACTTAGGGGTTGGGTTTGGGGCAAAATGTTGTATAGGCCTGATTCTGGCCATTTAGGTCTAATTCTGACCGGCTACGGTATTGCGACTTTAAGTAATTAGTTTTTTTTCGAACTGTGTTAAAAAGTCCGACGTTGATGTCGTTCTAATTTCTATCTTTTGGCTGGAGTCCTTGAAAGAGTTCGCCTAATAAAATGGCAAACCCTGCTAAACGACAACGCTACGCTTTCCAAAAAGAGACGCAACACCGCTGGTCAACTGAGAAACACGAATGCTGCAAAGCCGTTTTGCTCGAGCCGTCTTATCGGATTATAACGGTGGAAAAAAAGGGGGATGCTTGTCACTTCACATCCTGCCTCTCCACGAACCAAAGCGATAGATTGACTCTTCTTCTCTGGAAGTTCTTTCGTTATTCAAAGCAAAGGTCGCCTTTGTTTCTTTTTTTGCTTTATGCCTTCTCAACTGTTTTTCTTTCTTGTTTTTTAGTTTACGGCCGTTTACCTTATCTTTAACTTGATGAGACGCTATAGGCCAGTGGTTCTTAAACTTTCCAACCTTCCGCGGCAAACTGTTCACAAAACAAAAATACTACAACTTGACAAACACCCTAATGCATGTAAACAACTGAAAATTATCAGTATCTTAAAGAAGGCGTGCAGTAAGGTCTTACACCCTTGCAGTTGCATGCCTAGGTGCAATGCGAATAATGGAAGATACCTCTCATTTCTGGGTACCAGTCAGTGTTCTAATTGCCCAAGTGGAAATTACTGCTCCACCTGGCAAGTCCCTAGGGCAAACGGCTACACTTACTCAAGGGCTTTAAATAATTTTCGAATTATTTTTTACCCCAATTACTGCTTGTAAAAAAGTTTGCTGCCTCATTGTTTAAGTCTCTCTTAATTGCCAAAATCCCCTATTTCGTCTTCATCTCAAGGCATTTTTGTGTAGGCGTAAAACGAGTTTAAGTCGCTGTTAAATGACTCGTATACAACACTATTAGCAGAAGCCCCTTTTTCTTGCATCGATAGGTATTTTTGACGGCGTAGTACGCACGTTGATAAACTCGTGTGACACCAGAAGACAAATTACCCAACACGCTCGAAAACTCCAGTATTCCTCATCTCTTTGATTTAGGAACAATGACTTTATCGGCGGAAAGCACGGCCATCAATTTTCAACGCTCTGTCGAAGGATCTCAAAAAAATCGCGGAAGTCGGGCGTCGCGCTTGCAACAATCGCCGTCTGTTGGTGAACAATGGAACTTGATTAAAAACACAGGAAAGCACCCGAGTTCGGCTTCCCTTGTCATTGTTTATAAAGCTAAATGAGTTTAACAGCTTTCATAAAAACATGGATAGGCCGCCGAACAAGATAGGCCGCCGAATACTAAGCGTAATATAACGGCAAAGTATAGACCTCCCAAATCTCTCCATTAAACTTTAGATTAGCATCAGGCATTTTTTTTAATTTTACCAAAAATTTATTTAAAAATTATATAAACGTACTGACTTCGGCGACTAAATTATGCTCTTGTTTAATGCTTACAGGTTTTTTATCGTCTGGCATATTTATTTCAAGTTATAGTCCAGCAGCAATTGGTTATGATTTTCTGAAACAAAGAAGTGAATAATTTGGTCTTGCAGTAAACATTCATCGAAATTCTATCGCTTTTTTGTGTCGAAAGTCCATCAGTTGCTTTCAAAGGCGCTGCAAGAAAAAAAGCTTAGTCATTGTTTAGCGCAGTGGTTCTCAAACTGGGGTCCGCGAGACAATTTTCTGGGACCGCGAAGCACCTAATAAAAACTCAACACGACGCTTTGAAGAAGAAATATTTTGTGCAATAAAATTTTCAGGCAACTTACTTTTCCAAACCAAGCTCTTTAGTTATTCATTCACGTTATTGTACGCTTCAAGTTGAATTGTCCATTGTGACGTCATAGTGTTGCGTTGTGCTAATAAGAATTACGTTTTTACAGCTTGCTGCGCTGCCACTGTGGGCTGTACGGTCACGGTTTAAAACTGTTCGTGATTGCTTCACTCAAATAAAGTGATTCGTTAGAGGTTAACATAGCCGAGCTGATAGCAAAGAAGCAAGCGAACCCGTTCCACTGATACCATTAAGAACAAATGTTATTTTGCGTTTATTTGTTTATATTTTTACGGGACCGTTAGCAATTAAAAAAAATGCTAGGGAACCGTTGCGTAATTTTTTTTTTTTTTTTTTTTTTTAAAGTTTGAGAACCATTGGTTTAGCGTAACACGACAACCCGGTGTTTCAAACAAGGGAATTTATCTGCTAAGCTCACAATATTATCCCATGGTTATTACTTGTACATTTCATTACGACGAAAGCAATGTAAACGATTTTGTTTGGTACGAAACCTCTTATGCCCGTGTAAAGATAAGAGTGAAAATATATAACATTAAGCACAGGGATGTGACTTTTACATCAAACAAGGCTTAGATCAGACTTGGGCAAACTACGGAAATAACTTTTTGTTAGTAAAAATAGGCCGGTACATTTATTCCTATTACTACCGGCTTATCAAAACTAAAATATTTTGGCGTAAATGGTTTTATGTATAAAAGCTGTCGCATGTTATGACGCGATTTGCTTCATTTCTTGTTGTGTAATAACAATACTTGGTATGTGATAGGAGGAATATAATTGTCTTGGTATGTTGCTGTCTAAGTACATTACAGTCTGAATATTAGTTTCTTGCTTATCCCAACAGACCCAGATATCGCACCAGATATACTAAGCAAATAGAAACTGTTTTTGATTTAGTTTATTTTAATAAAAAATGGTGAACTTTCGTTTTGGTGTCCCGCAAATGTATTGCAATGCCTGTTGTTTACGACTTGCAAAATGTCGCGCAGTCATAAGGTCAGCTTCTTGTAACAGTTTGTAAGCGAGTATGCAGAAAATGAATTGTATCGAATTGTGTCGAGTCGCGGTGGTACCCGGACCGCTTCGTACACTCCTCAACTTTTGGAGATTAAGCGCGATGTTTATAGTTTACTTAAATTTATCTGCTTTACAAAAAAATTACAAATCTTGGTTCGAATAAAGAACTTCGTTTCATAAAACTTACTTTCTTCCTCTGAACTATCTATACAAGCTACCGTACCGTAAACTTAATTAGTAGTTTATTTTTAACATTAACATTTATAACAACGAAGACCTATACTATAGTGTTCTGTTGCTCAAAAAAGTTTGAAAAACACTGGTTTGGGAAAAACTTCCGTTAGGGTGCGCTGTTGAGCAGGCGTAATAGGATACCGTGGCGAAATCTAAGCGCACTTTGTCCTCGGCATGGCAAATATGTTGTTGGGTTAAATATAGGCACTCAAAGGCTTGGCACCGGCTTATGTTTCCCCAGCTGGTTGCCGATGGGGAAGGACCTTTACGGTGTTGAGCGGTAAATCACCGCGGTGATTCTTTTGAAAGAAATCCCTGGAATGCAAGAAA
Source organism: Ascidiella aspersa (assembly GCF_963924565.1). Taxonomy (NCBI): domain Eukaryota; kingdom Metazoa; phylum Chordata; class Ascidiacea; order Phlebobranchia; family Ascidiidae; genus Ascidiella; species Ascidiella aspersa. The sequence continues at coordinate 19,659,123 of NC_139454.1, forward strand.
CGGGGATGTTTATGGGATTATATTTTTGTTCAAACTTGTAAGTATATATTGATTTATTAGCTTTGGCACCTGCAATCAAATCAGTGCTACTGAGAAGAAGTTTAAAAAATAATTGTGTAAGATTGGAGTTCGTTGAAAATACAGTACTATTTGAGATTTAGCATAGGTGAGATGTTTCCTGCGAAACAGCAGCTCGTCTATGGTTTTATATTTCTGCTGAAGTTCGCAAGCTCCCTTCTAGACTCCACCAAAGACTCTGGTCGAGTTTTAACGGAAACTTTCGCCGAAATCTCCGCATCAAGAACCCTGGTTGGGTTCAAGCAGCGGGAACTAAAGTGTTCTGATCTCCACTATTACAACGAAAGTTCATCCCAGTGCGAAAGTTGCCTGTTGGTTTGTCAAAACAACTCGACATTATTCAATGCGACTTTGTGCCGGACAAGGTGTACTGGTAAGTTTGTAAGTTAACTTTGCTAGTAACTAAACTGGAAATAAGTTATTCTGGTATTTGTTGGTTTACCGACGTTTCGGCTACCTATCCGGGATGCCTTTATCTGGAAAAAATGTAACAACGCCACGTAAACGAGACAAAAGAGAGATAAAAATGCGCTAAACGTTCAAAAAAAAAATATGTTTTTACTAGTAACTGTAGATACAATGAAAATAGGTGGCACTCTATAACGACAAATTAAGTTAACAAGCTTTTGCACGACAATACTTTATTAGATCAATAACTTACTAGCTTGTGCTAAAGCTTGTCAAGATTTTTAAAACAATTTGTCGTTAAAGAGTGACACCAGATTTAGAATTAAGACAAATACGGCTACCGAATATTTTACTTTAAACTCTTAGTCAGAGTCCATAAAAAATGGTATAGGCTTACTTTGAATAGCGGTTTTAAGTACCAAACTGTAAAATGTCCTATTAGACCAAAAAAGGGAATGTTGTACGCTTTCTGTTTGAACTTTAAAGTCGTTTAGCAGTTGGCAATAAGTGTTTAAATTTAAAGCACAGTTAAATTTGCTGTGCACGTGTCCAAGCGTTAACCACGTGTGACGTGTAAAACGTCACAGGAGCAAATGCGCCTCTTTGAAGAGCTAAAAGAAACAAACACTCGCTCCTTTTTTTTTGAACCAACGGAGCGTTCAATGTACAACTGGAAATATGAGCCTGTGTAACATATCTTGATAAACTACGTCCCGGTTGTCCCGGTCGTCCCGGTCGTCCCGGTCGTCCCGCGGTCTGGGTTAAGCGATTTAAATAAACGGCCGATTTTCCAACACTTTTTAGGCAAAAAAGCCTTAACGTTTTTTGAACTCATTTAAGGATGTTTTAGTGACTAAATCAAACTTGTAAGGCAGCTTTACTTTTCACTTCGCCAGTTTGTATGATATTTACAGCTTTCTTAAAAACATTAAACCTTATATTGTGTTTATTTTAGATCCTCCTTTTGACCTAACCCTTCTTAACATTGTCTATTTGTTATCTGGCCTCCAAATATTGCCTACCCCTGCTGTAGAAATAACATCTTATTGTGTATTTTAAAACAACATGCGTTAAACAACAAGCATAAACAACTATACCCTGTTTGTAAGAACCAACAGGATTATGTGTTCTCTCAAATTATGTAGAGTATAAGAGAACGCATAGTAAGGTTTATTTGCCAAAAAAACTGTAAAAGCGACGTTTATTTTTTTGAACTTAGAAGTTAATCGACTTGTTTCAAATATTACGCGATAAACGTTTATAAACCAATAGTACAAATCCACATTGTAGAAGAGTAAGTAGTTCGAACGTCAAATCACGTCAAATCTCTTTAGCTTAACTTTGAATCTCGTAGAATTTTCTTTTTCTTTTGATTTCAGCACTCTCCGGTTTAGAAGAGTTGCGTCGAACTGAAAAGAAAGCTTTCAAGCTGCATTTCATCTTCGACGCAGTTGAAAACGATTCGAAGCGGCTCAACCAATCGTTCCAAGGCTGGAAAACGAAAGAGCGAGGGCGGGGCTCGTACACAGAGTCACTTATTCACTGGCTCAAGTCACTCACAATCGCTGCCTATTCTCTGATCGGGTTATTCTGTTTACTGTATTGGGCAAACGCGTTCTGTCGCCCCAAAACCAGCGACCATAAAGTCGATCCGGCAAAAATTGCACCCCCAACTTACGCCAAGCTCCCCCCTAATGACGTCATCACTACAACGGTGAAAACGTCCGGGAAAGTCCCTCTTAATGACGTCATCACTTCAAAGGTTAAAGCGTCAGGAAAAGTTCCGCCTAATGACGTCAACACTACAAAAGAAAAACCTTTAGGGAATGCCCCTCCCAATGACGTCATCACTACAAAGGTGAAACGGTTAGGGGAAGTCCCGCCGGAAGACCAGCGATGCTCGGACCTGGATAAATTGAAGAAGGTTCCACCGTTGGGCGACTGCGAGGTTACTGACGAGCCTTTCGATACCTAGTCCATGGGATCCGGGATCTCGTTGCTGCCTAAACAAGAGGCCTTTTTCTTGTCTAGCGAAATTTGAATTCTCGTTTCGCGTATATTTTCACAAATTAGGTAAAGAAATAAAGCGTTAGGAAAATTAGAAGCTTTCTTTCTGAAATTGTGGGAAACAATTATACCTCTTTAAACTATTTCCTTCCCTTTTTAAGTACAATGCGCGCGCAAACACTGACCTCTGGCACTTTGAAAGTCGTGCCGGTATGTCACATGGTACGTCTTACGACTTTTTTTGTTTAAAAGGTTTCCTTAAAAGCGTGAACTTATGGTGCTTTAAAACAGTATATGTTGTGTCTTACCCTTTACACAAAAATAAGTTTCGGGTGTAAAGTATGGAGCGGAATCCAGCTGATGCCAAAACAGCGGCGCCTCAGAGGGCAATCAAATGTCGATACTAAAACGACGGTGCCAGGCAGGTCCTCCGATCGTCCAATACCCTTCCTTATTTTGGCCATTTAAGCCCTATTGGTGTTTCACACAAATGCCGTTGAAGCGTTTATTAGGTGTTTCACACAATGCCGTTGTAGCGTTGTAGCTAATTTTTTCCCTTTCGAATGCCAATATTGTGACGCTGCCAAATGTAAGCAGTAGGTTAAACGTGTCAGCTTTTTTTCTCTCTGTTTTGTTTTTGTTTTTATAACCATAAATACAATATGTAACGAACTGCCCTCTCCCCTTTATCCATATTTTGATGCTGCCAACGCACATTTTCCGAAAATATTGATTCTGTACAATATTTACCTTACTTACGTTCCACAGCATGCATTTGGTAAATCTGTTACTTGAACCTTATTGTAACGTTTGCTTGATACGCCCGTGGCTTTACCATACTCTTTACATTCACCATGTTGAACTTGTATTTTAGATGCAATTATTACCCACAGTTACTAAAAATAAACAAAATCACTTTTTTCAGTGACTTTTTACTATTTAGTTTGACAAAAAGGTATTATTTAGGACGTTAAGCTAGAATTTCAATACATATATGGCTGTAGTTTCCAGAAGGGTATAATTGTAATGGAAATTATCGCTTAAACCAGGCATAACAAAACATAAAACAACAATAATAGAGCTGTTCTAAATTTCTGATTCAGAATTTTTTTTTTCGTTCTGTATACTTGTCTATTCCAAAATTGCCTTTCTTTTTAACAGGCTTAATTTTTTTTGTTACAAAAAATATTAACTAACTCTTCACACTATTAATACGAACAATAGTGGTAAATATGACTGGCCGCATTAATTTGTGAATTGTTATTTTTCTTGACAAGTCAGCTGTTAGGCCAAAAAATAAATGGAAAATATTTCTGTGTGTTTTTGTGATTGTATAAAGCTAGGATCATCATATTTTTGAGCTTGAAATCGAAACGCTTCCAAACAGTCACCTGATATAGCATTTTCGTAGCCATTTAAGTATGGCGTCACAAAAATACGTAGCGTGACGTCACCAAACATGCAACATAAAGGGTTCAGTGAAATTTTCGCAAAATTGTTAAAAAATGCTTTTTTAAAGCAGCCAGTTGTGTCGTTAACCTAGATTGTTGTCATTTGAGTGTTTTAATCGAAAGAACGAGAAAAGAAGGAATGAGCCTACGTGGAACTTGCTAAAGAATATTTTGTTATTCCCCGCCTAAGCCGCAGACAACACAAAAAGCTTCAACGGGAAATTGTAACCGGGAGATAAATGGGGATTTCCCTTATGGTGCTCACTCACACCGCCTTGTTTGTGCGCCTTTGTTTCGTCACAATTACATTCAACAGAGAATGTTCTGGAAAGTCTCATTGTCGTTTTGTAAATAACTCAAGGGTTTTAAACTTTATATACCGTAGCAAATTAAACTTCATTTTATAGCAAATTAAAGTTCGCGTTGATACTACATTAGTGAATTGTACAATATAACGAAATTAAGTGTTGTCATTATGTATTATAAATGTGGGCCTTATTTCTTAAACCTGGTCAATATAATTAGTACACTTTTAACGATAGATCACTTTATCCTAGTTGCCTCAAAAAAGGATTTAATATTGTGTTGTCGTATATTCAATACGAGCACTATACGTTATCAACTCATTAAATTTTATCTAAAAAATGTATCTCTTTCTTAAACCTGTATATTTATCACTGAATTTTTTTTTGCAAGTTAACACTGTTTTTCGTTTACGAGCAGTATATTTTGCGGTACTGCTGAGAAAATTGTGTAACACACGCACAAAACAATAATACCGTTCAAATTCCTGCGTGGAATGTCATAGCGGAAGGGAACCGGAGACTCGACCACGCAGACATTTCTTCTGTGAAATTCATGTTTCTTTTCTCAGCACAATAATCGAAAGGTGAATCATCAGATTGTTTTGTTCCTATTTATATATATCCTTACAATGCGTGAACAAATGTTTAAAATGTCGTTCTGTCTACATTTAAGAAGAAATTTGTGTTTCACTTTATCAATAAAACTTTTAACGTTTCTACACTTTGAGCATTATTATTGGTCGTGAAAGTAGGGCTATATATAAAATGGCGGTGAAAGTAAGCCGGAACGGTATGGAATCACGTTGCGGTAAAATAACTCCTTTAGTTACGCCGTTCCCGTAAAAAAACTGTTTATGTCTCTTTTGATACCAGACCATCCCATATTCTTCAATATATTTAAACTAGGATTTCAGTTGCATATTTGAGAATGACATAGAACGATAACCTCCGGTTTACTAGGGTTACTTGTTTTTGACGTCCAATTTTACATACCTTTGTGACAAAATTAAAAAATTTGTCATTTGTACGGTAAGAAATTATTTTCGTTCTGGTAAAGAAATTATTCTGCTTTTACCCCTGGTTGAAAGAAATACAATGTAACATCAAAACAATATATGGAAATATGAAACAAATTTAGCCTGTGTAAAAATGGAAAAACTTAAAAAGTAGGGTTGATATTTTGGCTTAGCGACTCGGAAACAGCAATTTAAGTTAAAATAGAAACCAGAATAGGTATTACGACATCCGTTTCAACGGATTGCGCCACAGGCTAAAGCTATACATTCTCAGGGGAATGGCTGGCTGCTTTTTTCACCGCGCGGGAATTCGTAGTAGGGAAATCACCCGGGCATAGTCTCGACGGCGAACGCTTAAATCCTTATACACGCCGTTCGCTGACTCATATGCCAGCGAGACGTTTAAATGCGATCAAGTAAAAACGAGCAAATACGAAATGAACTTGAAAAAACTGCAGTTTTCGGCGGTGTTTTTTATCGGGATTTTGGCCCTGGCTTTAGGGGGCCAGAACCCCCCGGAAATTCCCGAAGGGGACGCTAGAACGACGGTCAGCAAGTCCGAAGTGATCGAGATTGCCCAGCTGGTAGCCAAAAGTGTGGTCACCCAACGCTTCGATGCCCAGTATAGGTGCACAGTGAACCAGTACTATGGGGCTACCGACAGATGCGAAGAATGCTCGTTGCTTTGTGAACCTCCAGCCAACAAGAAAATGTGTAGCCTCGAATGTCCTGGTAAGCCAGTATTACTGTACGCTGTGTTTTAAAGTGGTATTTGGTGCGTGTGATTTAGTATGGGTTTAAATTAAACACATACAGCTGGGATTTGGGCAAAGAAGCTTTACTTTTTGCGAAAGAAATTAGGAATATGGGGGTATTTTTCTGTTAAAGGGCCCTTTTGTGAAATAGTTGATGTCAAGTACTACAATACAACGCATATAGCTGTATAATGTATAAACAACTATTACCGGTAAGCAAAGGCCAATTACACTTCAAATAATAAAATTCTCCTAATATAGTTTGTTGCACAACTCTGTGTACTGAGTTAGTTACAACAAGCGGCCCTGTGGTGAGCCGTAAAGTTAATCAGTTGCAAGCAAAGCAGTATTAGCCATCGCAACGCTTCATTGCATCCGACTTTTTTCCTTTCGATATCGTCTGAGGTGGTAGTTTCTTTAAATACAAGTATTGGCGTAAAATTTTAATAATTTGCACCCTGGTTTTTGGTAAAGTAAAATAATGCCTTGCTATAATGTTTGATGACTGCCGTAATCAAACTGCCTCAATAAACTTAAAAAAGACGACAAATTCAGCGTGAAATTTAAACTGCAAAGTTCTGCATGTTATAGATACAAATACTACATGAAATATTTATACAACAATAAGCATGCTGTATATTGCAATACATTTCTGTATTAAAAGCGTCCCTGTTTTTGCTGGATATAAACCACTAGATAAATAAGTCTTAACTTAAACCGTTTTCTCTCTCAGCCGTCTACGCGCGTCTTTATCTGGCCGAGCCGATCAACACAACTGTAATGGCACTCGAAGCCAAGGTGAGCGCCCAAGAAAAAGAACTACATCAATTGAAGCAAGCTTTTGAGGCCTACAAGCGCCAACAGAATGAAAAGGACGCATCTCAGGACAGGGACCTGCTAATTCTTCTTTGTTGTGTGGTCGCTATCATTGTAGCATTGCTGGTAGTGGCTGGCTACCTGCTGTGGGGTTTCCGCTCCATGAGGCGAAACTCGAAAGAAAAAAGCGGTTTCCCGAGCGACAGTAGCGTGTCCAGTGGCTCCAGAAACGACTTGGTGCTGTCAAAAGACCCGGAAAAGGGTTCTTTGGCTAATGACGACGAAATCAGCGCGAAACAAGATACGCTGGAGCACGACAACACAAATGAACCGCTCTTGAAGAACCAGGAGCCAAATACAGAGCAACGATCTTTACTTAAGGGAATTCCGCCGCAAAACAACAGAGAAGAGGAACATTCCATCCAGGGCCCATCCCGCATTGCACAGCCAATCAGCGGCGATAAAAACGAAAAGCACCCGACCACCCTACTGAATTAGTCGCTGAAAGTATAGCTGTGGTGTTTTAATGATAACTTGGCGTTGATTTGAAAAAATTAATGCAAATCGACGTTTTAAATTCCGAAACTGTGGGTTTTTCGCAAAGGGCATAGAACCGGTTGATTTTGAGCACTTTAAATGTTTTTTGGTTGATTTGTAGGGATGCACGATACTGCGTATATTATTAAGATCCTGGATTTTTTTGGCAAAAAGTGAAGCAGTACGTTTTTTTTTATATGAAATGATGTCATTGCGTAGTAAAACAACCAAATCAAAAAAATCAAATCGTACAAAAGTATTTTTTATACTAAGTGGAAATTTACTTTAGAATATATTTGGTGGCATAACTCTGCGAATGTTAAATACTTTCTTGGAAATTTGTTTTAATGCGAGATAAAATTGCGCAACTCTTGACAAAAATATGTAAACAATTTGTACCGTATCGGCACCGATATACCCTATATAGTTTTGGACTAGTACCGATACTGCCTCTTGTATCGGTTCCGATCCGATGATATCGGTCGTTCCTACTTGGTGTGGTGTAGAGTAGATTGGAACGTTGAAATATTTTAGTTTTAGGTTACCGCTGGATATCACTACTGTGTGCCTGTTGCGGGATTTTAACTGAGCATTAATGTCTTATCGTTCACAATTCGTCTGGGTGTGAATTTAGTAACAAATTAATAAGCTGTTCACATAAAAGTTTATTCTTACGGTTTACGAATGATATGACTTCGATCAAGAAACGTTAGCTACCAAAAGATTAAGGCTTTATGAAGGGTGACAAAAATATTTGTCATCAAAATGCAAGTCCAGCTCTACTAAATGTTCAACATTTATTTTCTTAGCTGGAAAAGTTTCTTGACAAATTATTTTGACTGCTCGCCGTTGTTTTTTTATATGCGTGATGTCGTGTCGAAAGTTATTGCTTTTTTGATGTTTTTTGTTGTGTATTTAAAGGCCAGATGTGTAGTGTGATACGCATCGCACGGAAATGAAATTTCTGAGTTGCACTGCATGTTTATTTTTCTTTAGTCTGTAAAACAATAAAGTTGTGCGACACGCTGAATTTAGCCGTGTAAGGTTTTTTGTTCAAAAAGTTTAGCCTTCGTGATCTGTTACCCTACATTCGATTCGTTGTTTTTATTTTACAATCTTCAATGTAGAGTATTTGCCTTTTGCTTGAATAAAAGTGCGTATCAAGCTATTTGTTCGCTAGACTTAAGTCCAGTCATTACGATACGATTAGGAGAACACTTTTTTGCTTGAAGCATACCACGAAAATCAAACAAAAATTCACGGCACATTTTCTACGAAACCATATTATCAATATGACAATCGTTCATGGTTGTGTGCAACAGGGCTGCGGATTCGGACACGGGACTCGACGGAGTAGGTTTGTTCTGCTTGAGTCGGATTCAGGAATCGGGTAAGATTACGTAAAACTACCCGAGTCCCGAGTCCGACGTGCGCAGTATAAAATTTCGATAGGGCCGTAATCTTTAAATTGTAAAGGTCGATTAGCAAATGGTGGAATGTTTGCCAGCCACGTATCGTGGTTGGATAAATTATATGACATTACAATTAGTTGATTGCTGAATATCCACCTTATAATACTTTTGTAAATAGGTGAACTGTACAGTCGGAGCCGGATTCGGGACTCTACTTTGCATACTTAGCGAGAGACTTTTTTTAACCTATTCCGCAGCCCTGGTGTGCAACTGTGCAGTTTAAGTCTTTTATGCTTGCTCGACTATTAATTACAGAAATCGGTAGATTTCTAAACGTACTAAAAAATTTCAGCGGCACACTTGGCGACGCACAGTTTGATAATCGAGATGATCTTGACCCTGAGGCATGTAAATCAGGGGTATTTAAACTCTTTGTAACGCGGACACCTAAAAAAATTGGTTTGCGTGAATCAGGATTGGCTAAATTTTTAGAAATGACGTCATAATTCCAGTAAACTTAAGAATACCTGCTGTTCTGGTCGTGCTTATTGGCAAATACTAGGCTAAATCGAGTCTAAATACACTTAAGGTATCAAAGAGATGCGTTTTTATTAATCTATTTTCTTAAAAAAATCATTTTTAATTAAATTGCACGCTAAGATTCCAATACCCCTTTGTAGATCCCCAAAAACTATTAAGCACCCTAGTCTAACAACTTCGGATATAGGTCCCTTTTTATTAAGAAAACAAACACTTCAGATGGACAGAACAGCCTTTATTCTGCAAAGTTAAATCTAGAAGAAAAAACTAGATTAAAGTTATAACAAAGTGACAGATTTATTCAGTGATGAAGTAAATTTGACCTTTTCTTGCTTACTGTGAAGACTACGAGGATATTAACTTTTAAAATCGAACCAGTCATTAACATATACAATGAATAGGATGTGGCATGGTTGACGGTTGCTTAAAAAATGTCATATAGCTAATTAAATAACACGCTCGATCAATAATAATAAATAAATATATTTGTTGGTAGCAGAATTTGTCTAATTCGAAATCTAAATATTTGGTGACACTTTTTAACAAATAGTATTACAATCTTGACAAGCTTTCGCACAACCATACTTCATCAGGTGAATGCAGAAAATGTTCTATGCTTTGGCGTTATGAAGCTCGGATGTGATTTGAAATTTGATGCACGGTTGTGGAAAAGCTTGCCAAAATTTGGAATCAATTTGTGTTTAAACAGTGCCAATAAATAAATAAAAATGCTACGATTCAACGCACGCAAACTACGATTAAGCTTCAGCACAGGGCTAGGGTTAAAAACAGTAACACTCAACACTTATGTAACGCCTTACGAGCGAATAAACAGCAACTATATAGCGCAAAAAAAACTTTAACAACGACTGGTTTCGAACTACGAATGGGGTTTTGTGTGAAAGGTCCAGTGGCATCAGTCATCGGTTTTTGCTTTACTGTGTCGATAGCCGTAGCCGAAGTAGATGACCAACCCTAAAACAAATCAAGTTAAGGCGTTATTTGTAAATCAAAGTTGTGCCAAATGATGTTGGCCACATTGTAAAGGTTGTTTGAACTACGCGTTGCTGTTAAAACGCTGGATGCTTTTTTAAGTACATTTTTTTAAGATTTTGCGCCAAAGCTCATAAATAAATAAAGTAAGATTTCTATAAACCATGATGCAAAAAAAAAAAAATAACGCTGATCTTTTTTATACGCTGTGCAATTTTCTAATCTGTAAGGAAGTACTTAAGAGCGTTACGCCAACAAGCCACGTTCAAATTTAAACAAGGAAATAATATGTGTCGCAACCGTATGGATTATTCTAATAGAACAAAAAATATGTCCCGACCCTATCAAATTATGGCATTACTAAGCTGAAACAAGCGAAATGGTTTAAATTGAGACATTAAAACGTGAATTTTCAGGTCATTAGGCTAAACTCTGCTTCAGTTGTTAATCTATACTACGTTTTAATAAATTTAATTTTTTATGTAGGAATCTATGCGTTTGATCGCAAATCCTGGCTGAAATTCCTATATAAAATTGCTTTCTGATCGACTCCGATACCACCTTAGTATCGGACAAGTGCCGATACTATAACTTGGCATCGGTTATTGACTCCGATCCGATATTATCGGACATCACTAGCTGCAAGATTGAAAGTAGTATCTTTTGCAAGCAAGAAAACGTTTAACAGTTGTGATCTAACCAGGGCTGGGGAGCCGGAGCCGGAGCTGGAGCCCGGAGATCAGCATTTTCTCTGGAGCCAGAGCCGGAGCCATTGTTATTATTTTTGTGGAGCTGGAGCCGGAAAGGATTGTGTTTTACGACTCCGGATCTGGTGCCGGAGCCATTTAATAATTGCCTGATGGCTCCGGAGCTGGAGCCGGAGCTAATGCTATTTTACGGTGGCTCCCCAGCCCTGGATCTAACCCTTCTGACGTTTTTTTATTTCATTTAAAAAAACAATAAAGTTTTTCTTTATAATGCATAAAACACGAATATTACAATTGTTTAAAGGCGGCAGTCGGAGTCAAACTCGGGACTCGAGTAAGACAACCCGAGTACCCAATCCGACGTCCGAATGCGCAATAGCAAAAACTTTAAATTCAAAAGGGGAAATGCTTGCGGTAGAATATTTTCCAAAATTGTATAGCGGGTGGGTCAATTAATTATATGACACCCTGATAAGTGGGTTGTTAAAAACACCCTGCTAAGAATTAAAAAATTATTTAAAAATGAAATGGTGAGATATCGCAATGAGGTTTGTTTTATGTTAATCAGTATTTCATAAAGTTTTTATTGACACTAAAATTTATTGTTTCAGACAGAATTTTTAAATTAACCGTTTAGATGTACTCCCTGCAACTAATGGTGCCCATATAGAAGTGTATTAAATAAAGTAATGATATTTTTAAGTATTTTTAATTAAATGTTGATTAAATGTTTAGAAGTGTATTTAAGTGTCAATAAAAACTTTATGAAATACTGATTAACCTAAAACAAACCTCATTGCGATATCTCATCATTTCACTTTTTAATAATTTTTTTAAATTGTAAAGAGACTTTATGGACACCCTGTATATCTACTTTATTTTAGTTACGTAAATGGGTGAAATACAGCCTGTAGAGTCAGAGCTGGATTCGGTGAAAATCACACATTTGGTCGTAGTCGGACTCGGGACTTTTTTACCCGAGTTAATCTATGCTTTGATTTCTGGAAAAAAGTCTAATAACTTCCATTTTTCTGAACATAATAAACTTCAAACTTACCGACAACAACCCAAACAGCGAGGCGTATCCAGGTCAAAGGTTGTAACTTGAGCATCAGCATTAAGTTGATGACGATGCTTAAAAAGGGAACGAAGGGTACCAACGGCACCTGGATGTACAACCACATTAGTCTCTATTTAGGCCTTTAAGGTAATCAGGTGGCACTATATAAAGACAAATTGTATTAAATTCTCGACAAGCTTTTACACAACTGTGCTTTATCAGGTCACAGTAGAAATTGCGTCCCACCTTTTATAAGCGATGCTTTGATTTACGTCTCAGTCACATTAACTGAAAATGATACGAGTTTGTATCGAAACGACTTTTTCAGGATGTTGTCGATTTACTCGACCTTTTTGGCTTTACAATTCATTATCAAGCTACATTACAGATCCGTACATAGTGTACCCACAACAGTCTCTATTATTAGTCTCTTAGTTTTAAGACGTCATTCCTTGGTCGGATTCCAGCCATAAGACCGAAATAAGAACAACATCGACGTCGAAATAGAACCAAGTTCGGAATAAGACCACAATAGGACTAATACCTAATAGTCGTAATAACTTCTAAATCGGAATAAGTCCTAAACCTGTCGTAATAAGACCTCAATGGCCATAATCAGCCCTATACAACTTTTTACCTAGAACCAAAGCCCACCCCACCCTGAAATACATTAACTTCTCTAATAGATGCAACTCTAAATTTTCTAACCTTATCCATTACCCACAACAAACCGCTAACAGGGAGAACCAAAAACCAGTAGGCTACCAAAACAGCGGCCATTTAGACCTTATTCCGATGAATGTAGGACTTATTTTGACAGGTAGGTCGTTTTCAGGCAATTTTATATGTTATTCTGACATGGATATTACTGCGTCTTTGGCTTTATTAGGTCGTTGGTCTTATTACCAGGGCTGCGGAGTCGGAGTCCGACTCGGGACTCGGGACTCGAGACTCTAGCAAGACCACGTAAAACTACCCGAGTCCCGAGTCCGACGTGCGCATGCCCAGTACCAATTTTTTAAACTGATATGGCCGCCAACTGGAAGTTGTATAGGTGGAAAAGAGTCGGACTCAGGTTTATTTTTTAGGCCGGATTCGGACTCGAGACTCGGGACTCGGACTCGGGTTATTTTTAACCGACTCCGCAGCCCTGCTTATTACTATATTGGTCCGTGGAACTAAGCTAAGGACCACTGATCAAGGCTTTAATTATGTTCAATCTTAACCAAAAAAAAGCTTCGGCCACCTTAAACGTCTGCATTCCCTGATACTGGTTGAAGGCGGTTATGAAGGCGACGCAAATCACAGCAATGAAGGCGAATAGTGTGAGCAGCACGATGTACCACTCTCTCGAAATCCACTCCAGCCCGAACAAGACCATCACCGCCCCGGCCAGTGACGTCATCAGCGCGATGAGCAGCGAGTAGAAAGGGAGTTCCCCCGGCTTGTAACCTTGAGTCCATGTGAAAAGAAATCCGAACCTGACGAGATTTTAAGCGAGCTTGATTAAACCGCGAAGGTTAATTTTAACGGAATAATGAAGGTCGAAAAAGGGGCTACGGGGTCGGTTAAAAATAACCAGAGTCCGACTCCAGCCAAAAAATGAACCCAAGTCCAACCCCCGAGTTCGACTAGGGTAGAATTTTTAATTTGTAATAACAAGCTTTCCAAGTTATGAACTTTAATAACGAGTTTATTTCACAACTCCAAAGTTTGTTCAAAATTCGGGATTTTTTAACTTTACACAAGTTTAAGTCAAAAAGAAGTTGAGAAAAGAACTTGAAAGGTCTTTCTTCCTGGTTAATAGGTTATATTTGCTTTAAAAGTGGACTTAAAAAAATGTTACGTTAGATCAAAAACACATTTGAAATACCTATTAATTTAATAAATTTGAATCGAATTTGTAGCAATACCATCCCAGTATCGGACAAGTACCGATCCTAGGACTTTCACATATTATCAGATAATCGCTAACACAACCTTAGCTTTTTCGTACCAATACCTGGAATACAGAACAGATTTCTTGATGGTTCCGCTCAGATTTCCGGTTCCGCCATCTTCTTCTATCACGTGATCCGAAACGCTTTCGCTAAAACTGGAAGCCTTCGTTATAGCGCCCGTTAGCGGAAAGTCCTCGTGTACAACCGAGCTTGAAGTTTGAGTAAAATCGAGCGAGGTTGCGCCAGAAACTGGATGTAAGCTATTTTCTCTTTCGTAGCTGTGAGACAATCAAAAAGCTTTTATAACTGTAAAGTCGTTTGTGTGTTACTGGAAGAACACGTACAACCGAATTTCGACAACTAGAAATATTTTCAGTTCTTCTAAACCAGTGTTTCTTAACCGTTTTTCGCGGCGACCAGAATACTGAGCGTAAAATATAACAGAAAAGCTTTGGCGAACCAATTCTCTTCACTGAACTTTTTAAAAGTGGATTAATCATAACACAAATAGCGCAAATTTAGAAGTAATCTTTCTCAGAACCTATCTCAATATATCTGAGCATGTGTCAGTCAACTAAAGTCAGCCAAGCGGGGACAAATTTCAAGTTGGGTTGAAAAACACTTTTCTAAACTAAATGGATTAGAATTAAAAATAGATTCTCTTAGTACTTCCAAATTAAATAGATTAAAAATAAAAATAGAATATTTTAGTACTTTCAAGCTATACAAGTAAATAAAAATTAAAAATAGTTCTCCAGTTTTCCCCAATCAGGTTACAATTAAAACAAGTCCTTTGGTTTTCCTATTTATACTAGAATAAACGAAGAAAACGATACTTTTAAAAAGTGCAGCGAGCTGTATAACATTTTGCGTTCAGGTTATAATTTCATTACAATTTTTTGTATTTGTATTCGACAGCATTTTAATGAGATATTAACGTTATTAAGGCAATATGCCGGGCGCCTAGAGATTATGGGCTGTTGCAATACGACCCTTTGGGGTATCATAACATCTACAAACGTCGTATAGAAAAAAAAGAAATACCGTTCCCACACACCCAACTACAGCCGTGCCAACGTGTGACGTCATACCTTGCAATGACGTTGGGGCTGTATCGCAGTTTGATGACGCATA
Organism: Ascidiella aspersa; assembly: GCF_963924565.1. Taxonomy (NCBI): domain Eukaryota; kingdom Metazoa; phylum Chordata; class Ascidiacea; order Phlebobranchia; family Ascidiidae; genus Ascidiella; species Ascidiella aspersa. The sequence goes on from NC_139454.1 coordinate 19,674,282, forward strand.
TGGCGACGAAAGTGCAGGCGAGCAGTTGGCCGATCGAAATGAATTCGACCAGGGTTCGTAGACTGAACACGGCGGCCATGATGGCCGAAAAAACACCGCTGACTATAGTCGCCACCACAGGAACCTGACAAAACGAGTTTCAATATTTATGTTTTGTTTTGCAGCATAATGTTTGGAGGTTGTTGTTAGACGTAGTAATAATATCAAATCCCATACAAAAGTAAGTAGTATTTTGAACGTTTTGAATAACTCTTTATTCTCATATGCTAAGCATTGATCTGTAATGTTGCTTTAATATGAATCTCAAAGCCAAAAAGGTCGAGCAGATCATCTTGATTAAGACGTTTTAATGTGAACTTGTTTCGTCATAAGTAACTGGAATATATCCAAACTTTACTTGTAAAAGATGGAATGCAAACCTCTTTATCAAGGTGGTGTCGACTTATTCGACCTTTTTGGCCTTGGCGTTCATTATTAGGCCTAATATTTGATGTTGTTTGTGTTTTAAAACATGAGTCACCAAACTTTTTTAATGAGATCCGGATTGCTATGAAGCCTGACGATAGCGGGCCTGATGTAGAATTTTATATCAAACTTTATTTACTTTTCACCGTTAAATGAAGGAAAATAGATGTTTAACAAAACCTTAACTGAGCGTTATGAAATTGTAGTTGAGTTTGATTGGTTATCATAATTTAGTGTTAAAAAAATTTAATGAATGGTTAAGAACTTGTTTTTCAACCACTAGAATTTTTAAATAAAAACAAATTTATACTGTATAATGTGTAACATTAACTGACAGATGATAGAAGTTCGTATCGAAATTTCTTAATCAAGATGATGACGATCTACTCAACCTTTTTTGCTTTGCAATTCATTATCAAGCTACACTACAGATCCGTGCATAGTGTACCCAGGTTTTTAACTCTTACAAACATGTTACTTTTGTTTTTTCGTTAACTTGTCCGAGGAAGCTCATTATAATCCCGTCCCTTGCCATCGAGAAAAGATACCTAAACAAGAGTTGGTTGGGGTTTCAATGTAGAAAGGCAAATCGATATTAAAACACTCATAGCTTTTTACCAAATACAGGTTTAATTTTATCAGATTTTGCTGAATTGGAAGTCATTTCAATATTATCATTTTCAAGAACAGTGCCACTTAATATTGCGCTCTTGAACTTGGTAATGGTTCTTGGTATGAGGGTAAAACCTAAAAGAGATATTCAAACTAAAACATTCTTATTGTGTAAAATGTTTAGTAATTATTTTTCAAAGGGCTTGACTAGGTCTTGACTTGTTAATTTTTTAAAGCGACTTTACTCGGACTTATTTTTTTCAAAAATGACTTGACTTCAACTTAATTTTTTCAAACGACCTGACTGGGTCTTAAGTTATTTCAAAATGACTCATTTACAACACTGCAATTTATTTTAAAACAATGATTAAAGTCTTCACATCACTCCATTCATCCCAGCTCATACCTCGGCACAACCACCAACGCTGCCGTCATGGCGGCCATCATAGCCGCCAACGCACCCACGGAAATGAGATATTGTGCCCAATACCAGCCTCGCAGCATGTAGGCGGAAGGAAACGGGGATGTGATTGACACTTCGTACCAGGGAACCATCAGTGTAAGCACAGCTGTGTCACCCACGTATGCGAATACAACGGCCAGGATGGACAAGCAAAGAGAAAGGGGCACGTCTCTAAAAAATAATGAATTTTATTCCAAAGGTCTTATTTTTTTAAATGAATGCCAAAACAAATTAGGTAAAGTAAATCTTCGCAATAGGGAGAGTAAATGTCACTGATATTTCACGATGGGAAAAATGGATTTGAAAATTGGATTGTTCGCCGACTACAGTCGCGCAAAAGTGTTTAAATTTATTAAGATTTTAGCAAAATTGCTCCATAATTTTAGTAAACTGCAGAAGCAATGCAAAGATATTGCTCACAAATTAAATGCGGCCTTATTTATGTTTATTTTTCTTAGCTGCATTTGATTTACTTAAAGCTTACAAAAAAAAAAACGTTCACTGAAAACAATTGGGACGCCAAAGCTTGGCCGTTATACTTACGCTTATAAGGATGAATAATAATTTCGGATCGGAACCGATAGCCGTGCCAAGTGATGAAGTATCGATACTCATCCAATACTAGGGTGGGATCGGTTCCGATACCAAAATTAATATAGGTATTTTAGGCATAATTTGCGACCCAACGAAGCGAGTCCACGTTCAAGGAAGTACAACTGGGTGTAACTAGCCTTCTTTACGCTAAAGCAGGGGTTCTTAACCTTTTTTGTATGTTTTACCCTCTGAACAAAAATGAATATCAAATTTACCCCCAATATATAAAGTGGTGCTCATTTATTAAAAAACGAAAGTAACAAATTACATCAGTTATAGTCAGTGTGACGGCTGCCCCAGCTTTTTGGCAACGAGTTAAATTGCATGTCTGGGAAAATTAGTGATAATGCACAACGAATATCAGATTTAACATGAAGTCGGTTTCGTGCTTTATATTTAATAGTTAGCAATGCAGAGAAGCCGCTTCGCAAAAGTCAGTTGAAGAAAATGGAACCAGAATATTCAGAGCTTGAATACATATCCTTGGATTTACTCCCTAAAACGAGTAAATTTACCCCCTGGGGTAAATTTACCCCAGGTTAAGAAAGGCTGCGCTAAAACAAATTTTGATCGAATAACCTGGAAAACTTGACCTTTGAACTTTTGATTTTTTATAAACGTTGCTTGTCTGAGCAAAGTAGCCTAATGACGTAAATTGGTATCGAATTGCGATACTTTTCTATCAAAATATCGCGTATAGCTAACGGAATAAAATATTAAGTATCGGACATCACTATACTTACGCTTAGCATTCAAGTAGCCGCGAAAAAAAGTTAGAAAAACACTGAGTTATAAACAAATCACCTTTGTGGGTTTTCTGCTTCTTCAGTTGCTGAAGCCACGACCTCATACCCCACATATGAAAAGATGAGGGTGGCGGCCCCACTAATGGTCCCCGACGCCCCCTTGGGGAAAAACCCTCCCTTTACGTCAATCCAGTTCTTTACGTCGGAAAGGTAAATACCGGTGCCTGAAAAAATGACAAAAAAAGAGTTTTAAATCAAATCCTTTATTGGAATATAAAGGATTATATACTGTTGCTGCCAGCCATTGTTTCAATTGTAAAATTGTTTATCCTGCTATTTTGTTTTAATATCTGTGACTAAAAAATTTTGAAAAAACTATGTAAGTCGAGTTTTTGAATCAAATCATGTATTGTAATATTAAGGAATATACTATTGCTACCATTCATGGCTTCACTTGAAAAATTGTTCTTCCGGCAAAATTTTATTAAAGTACCAATGTTCCGACCACCTATTCGAGTTGGTATTTCATACAATTTTGCCGGAAGAACAATTTTACAATTGTAATATTAATGGTGCATCACAGTATCTAGGTTAAGTATAAATAAAAGGCTTAACGACCTTTGGCCGCCATCATATCGATAATGGCGCTGAATAAGGCATGGTTAAAGCTAAATAGGATTACCATTGTGGCACTTTGTTGTAAACAAGTCATTTCGCCCAGTTATGTCATTTTTTAAATAAAATAAAAAGTCCAAGTCAAGCAAGTCTTTTTAAATAAGTAGCAAGTCAAGTCACAGTCAAGTCATTATTAGTCTTAGATCAAGTCAATTCCAAGTCAAGACCTTGTCGTTAAAAATGAAGGTTAAACTATTAGAATTGATCTCGTACGACTACGAGCAAAAAAATTATCAAAAACGTAATATCAGTAAATTGTTCACGTACAAAAAGTAAGAAAAAGAAATCATTTTAATGCAAAATTCTTAATGGCGAAAAACTTAAGTAAAGTCAAGCCATTTTGCACACAAAAACTAAAATAAACACTCATTTTTTCACCAGACATATTCCCCGTTTAACCAGGTCATCCCGCCATTTTCTTAAATATTTTCAACCTAAATGTAAACTATCATCGGCTGAGCTTGCCACTTAATGGTAGGTCAAGCCTGTGGACTACCTCGAACGTTCACCCAATGTTTCCTAAGGTTATTCGTTTAAGACCTCCCTTTATGACGTAAATCTGTGACGTCATCTTTGAAAATTCTCTCGAGATTTTTTTGTTTATCATTTTATTTTTAATTGATCGACTTTTACATTCACCTTAACCGGTCCCTAGAAAATACGCCACCCTTTGCTCGACTTTTCCAGCAAATTTACAGACTTACAAAAAATAAAAATGATCACAGTAAAGTTGATGATGACGAAGGCGGCGTTGACCCGTGACGACATTTTGGCTCCGCTGGCCACGATGGCCGTAATGACCAGAATGAGGCCGACGGCCAAAAAGTCGGGGTAGGTGGCGATGAGGCCTCCTGGCATCGGACAGTGTTTTGTGAGGTAGTCTCGGATTGGGTTTCCGAACAGTGCGTCTAAGTATCTGAAGGGAAAAGTATTTTTTGGCCAATTGTATTGCAGACCCAAGAGCCCGTGGCTAACTAGGTCTAGTTTGCAGTACAGCGTGTAGGGCCGTCATAGTCTATAAATACTGCCTTGTATATACTTGTGACGAAATTTTAGCTGGGGGCAGCGTTTGGCGCTTTACGTTGACGTTAAAAACGACTAATTAATGATGCCTTAAACCTAGTTTCACAAGCACAGCGCCATGATATAGGTGTGGTTCTTAATTTTTTATTTTGTTTTTACTTTTTTTAACTTTTTTTTGCTGATTTTTTATTTATGTTTGATTGTTTTTTCAGGTGGCAGTATTACGACTTAAGAAACCCTTTTGTCGTGACACCAACTGCAGCAAGCAACGCACTAGTTTTTAGAAACAATAAGTTAACAATTATACTTAGGAAAAGAGGATTTTTGTTAACTTTTTCATTTTTTTTCCATGATGTCTCATTTTTTTCGATTTGTTTCGTGTGTTTTGTTATTACTGATCTAACGTCAATCAGGTGGCAGTCTTACGACTAAAGAACACATTTTATCTTGACACTATGTACAACGGGTAACGCACCAGTTTTCAGGAACAATAATAATGCTTTGTTTTTATTAAGGATTTGAGAAGAAAAGACAGATATGACATTCATAATAAGGATAGAAAAGAAGTTCAAGCAAATTCAATATCCTTTACCAGAACTTTAAATTCGGTAGTCTTATTCAATATTCGACAGCACTTATTATTTTCTATATGTATATAACTTTGTCCTTGGTTATTTTGCACCTCGAACATAGAAATCTTACTCATCATAGCGCTCACCCGCTCCAAGCCCTTGCGATAGCGGATGAGAGGACGGCGTGCTCGAGAGCGACGTTCCAGCCAATCAGAAACGCCCAAATTTCTCCCACGCTTATGTATGTGAACTGGTAGGCTGAGCCAGCCACTGGGATTCGGGCAGCGAACTCTGAAAATATATGACTCGAAGTTTAAAATCACGAGTAATCGTGGGGTTGTACGTTCGTTTTAAGACAAGGGTTCTTAAACTCATTTTTAATATTGACCAGAGTTTTGAAAAGTGGTTTTGATATGGATTGAGTGACAGTCGAGTCATTTGCTAAAAAACTTAAGTCCCAGTCAAGTTATAATTTCGAGCAAGCCAATTTCATGTCAAGCCCTTGTGATAAAAAATTAGCGTTAAACTATTAAAATTGGTAAACTAGTCCGAATATAAACAATAACTTAACTACAAAATACTAAAACCCCAAGCAAATGGTTTTATGTGCAAAACTTAAGATAAATAACCCAATTTTCTAGTGAAAAATGCTTAATGAAATTAATTCATTACAGCACAAGCCAAGTCATTTCAAAACACTTAATTTTATGCACTTAAGTCAACTCATTGATTTAAGTAATTACAGCACTGATATTGAACCCTATAAACATGTTGGTTTGCGTGGGACCGGTCGGCATGAATTATTTAGAGAAGACGATATAAAATTAGTAGACTTAGGAAACCGGGCAAAAAATACCCTGACATTGTTGCAAACAATCAGTTATTTGGAAAACCATGAACATGCCTGAACTAATTCGGTATCGGATCGGCACCGATACCGCCCTAGTATCGGACGAGTACCAAACCACTATGCAGGGTAATGCCATTTATATTAATTGATAAATTTATACAAAAAACAATAATAAAAACGTCTTACATTTTTAGTGAATATATAGCTTTAAAAATCAGGATAATAGGAGAATCTCTGTATTGTTTATATGTTTGCGAAAAAAAATCGTAAAAAATCACTTTTAAACCTTGGAAACACTCAGTTATTTGACAAACCATGAACATTTTCAAACTAATTAGGTATCGATACCGCCCAAGTATCGGACGAACACCGTTACTCCTAGTATCAGCTTCGATCCGATATTATCGGACATCCTTAGCAATCTTAACGCAGACTTACCAGCGTAGCAGACAGCGGATAGCGCAGACGCAATGGCGGCAAGAACGTAGCTGACCACTGTGGCAGGCCCGGCTACTGTCCGTACAATAGTTCCAGTCAAGACGTACAGTCCCGACCCGACCATTGCACCGATGGACAGGAACGTGAGGTCGTGAAGTTTTAAGGTTTTCACCAGATCTAAGAGAAAATAAGTTTTTACAGTTATAGTTTTTGGTTTATTTTTCTGCGCGCATAGTCGCATGTAGATTAAATTTTGAAGTTTGGATTAGCCCTATAGATAGCTATGTCCGATAGTAAACATCTTATTCCGATGCCGATACACGATGTTTGATACAGAAAGTACCACGATCCGATCCGATACCAAATGACGTCATTACTATGCTCAAATAGGCAATAAAGATAAAAATGGAACTTTTAAAAGCATTTTTTCGAGGTTATTTAACCCAAATTTGCTTTAGCGTTAAGATGTTTGGTTATATTCAGTTGCTAACCGAACATTTTAAGCTAAATTTACCTTTCAAGATCGAATTAATATATTTGGTGGCAAATTCAAGCTACAATTTCTATATTATTTCATATCGGATCGGCACCGATAACACCCTTGTATCGGACAAGTACCTAAACTACCACTTGGCAGTGGGTATCGGCTCCGATCCGATATTATCGGACAACGCAGGTCAGCACTCATAAATTCTATTTTATTCTTATTACTCAGTGGTATTTATCCTCTGTATAATATAGTTACAAAGATAAAGGCTGTATATTGAAAACCGTTTCAGATGTTGTTTTGTCCCTCTAAACAACTGGAAAGCACTTGATACCGAGGAGATTAGTTTTACAAAGCAATAATATTTAAATCAGAATAATCTATAACAGGGATGGCGAACCACTGACCCATTTGGAAATCAGCCGAAAACTTGAATTTTCACTAAAACAGACAATAACACTTGAAACAACGCAGCAGCAAAGTTTCGCATAAAGTTAGCCTACCATAATTAAATATATGACCGCAATTTGTAAGGATTAAGGTCGTGTTTGTGAACCGAGCGACAAAAACGTAAAAAAAAACGTTTGTCATCCCTGATCTATAATATCATAGCATTAAGACCAACGACATAATAAAGTCAAATACGCAGTAATAACAAATACAGCAGAATAACATCTAAAATATCGTCTGAATAAGACCTAAATTACTTAACGCCTAAAAATGTATAGGGAGAGGGTATGGGGCGATTATTGCACCTGCTTGGCGTAAGGGACGGCGTTAAAAATTGGTTTAAGATTGAAATTATTAGTGGTTGCTGTAACATTACGGTTGGGTTTTGGGTTAGGTCAGGGGTGTCCAACATGAGGCACGCGTGGCAAATGTGGCACGCGACCTGATAAAAATAGCACGCAAGCCAATCAAATATTTTACTAAATTTGTGATTTAGCCAATTGTCATTGTTTATTCACAATATAAAACAATCGCCGCAATTACGACAACTTACAATTACTTCTGATAGCTTTCACATAATTATATAGCTTAGTGTAAAGAAACAAATGTTGGCTTACAGACAGACACTTAAATGCGGTAATGCGCATTGCTACTGGCTACTGCACTGCTTACAGCCCTGCAAGCAGTTTGGTCAATTACATATTGTTTGATTGATGAAATAAACGAATGTTTTTCATGTGTAAATAAAGGTTTTTTTTGTAGTAAAAAAGCGCTTTTAATATTAGAAAGAAATAGTTACGAAACTTTGACACGAAGACGTTATCAGATAAAAATTGGCTCGCCGGTATGTTTGAGTTGGACACCCCTGGGTTAGGTAAAAGGTTGTAGGCTATAGGCCTTATTATGGTCATTTAGGTCTTATTCCGACTGATATAGCTCTTAATCCCATTTATGCCTTATTACGACAATAGGTATTAGTCTTATTTTGATCTTAATCAGAACTGTGTTTTATTCCGACGACGACATTGTTGTAATTTTGGTCTTATGGCTGGGATCGATTTGTATGTGTTTTACAATTAGGGTTAAAATAAGAATACAAACAGTGGGGAATATGGTTATACGTGGCCTGGACGTTTGACAGTAGTTTGCAAAATGCGCAGCGCTATTTTAATAAGGGCATCGGAACTTGTTGTAACTGGTGAATGACAGTTTGTTATTTGTCCTTTCATTAACCATATACAGCGGCTATTAATACCGTTTGTTCCAGAAACTTGGACGGTCTTTCCAAATATAACGTTACACAATAATTGCGGCAGCTAGAATATGCCTGTGACGATGTTCCTATACGATAGAACCGCACACCCCAAAATGGTGCAAGGGCCACAACTAGAAAACCGTTTTTCGTAGGCTGCATATAACGTTGATGTAACCATGTCGTGAATATACAATGCAATATTGTCGATTATATAAAAAGCAACTGTTCAAATGGCCACATTTGAACGAACGTACGACCAGTCAGCACGTATATGGGCTCAGGGGCCTACAGCAGAATATAAGAGCGGTTTACACTTATCATAATTTACTTTTTAGCCTTAAAAATCATTCAAAGGGGCGTTAAGTAAAAAATAAAATCACCTAGGCGCGACCTGACAAACTTGCCTTGCGGCTTCGTTGTAATATATTAGCCACATCCTGTGGCCAAAAATGACAATTTAGGGTAAAATGACAATGTTGATAGGTAGGTTTGGAGCATAATGGTCGAAGATTTTAGTTAAACCTAGTAGTAATATTAAATCCCATATAAAAGGAGGTAACATTTTGAACGTTTCTACGTTTCGGATGTTAAAAATGAACAAAGAGATGTTTGTAACTCTTAAAATTTCACCTACACTTCTTGTGTTGGCTTTAATTAGTTAGGAGTTTTGCTGGATATTTATTGGTATATTAGCTTATCAGCCCAATTTTATTGCAGACCCAAGAGCCCGTGGCTAACTAGGTCTAGTTTGCAGTACAGCGTGTAGGGCCGTCATAGTCTATAAATACTGCCTTGTATATACTTGTGACGATTTTTCCGCTGGGGGCACGGTTTTGCGTTTTACGTTGACGTTAAAAACGACTGATTGATGATGCCGTTTGCCTAGTTTCACAATCACAGCGCCATGTTATAGGTGTGGGAAAGGGCTGTAGTCTACTAGCTTTTAGGTCGGTTTTAAACCATACTGTTCACATATTTTGCAATAACATAAAAAAATATATGGCTGCTTAACAGTAATGAAACATGAATATTAAAAAGTACAAAAAACGTGAAACAACCAAATCAACAGTTGCCCTGCATAAATTTCTGCTTTTTTGAACCACCGTGGCCGTTAATCAACTCTCAAAGTCGGAAAAATGGTATGGGTTGCACATATCACGTTGTTTCTATGCTATATTTACATGTCAACGGTATATAAAGCTGCTTCAAAGCATAAAAACGTTGGTGATATGTAGTCAAACAAAAACAAAACTTGCAAAAAACATAGCCCAATATGATTTTTGTTAAAATATTACTTATTTCTTTTTGTTCAGGTTAATATTATACGGTAATAACAGAAAGGGTTGCTTGATCTTGTAAACAACATTATTCAAACATTCCAATTAAAACAACTCGCATTTTCAACGTCATATGGTTGGAGTATAGAGTGAGATAATAAAAAACCACATACCATAGACCAGTGTTTCTTAAAGTGGTGAATGGTTCACCCCGGGGTGAATAAAATTTTTGCAGAGGTGAACCAACTAAAACGGGTGAATAAGGGTGAACGAAAGTTCAGGAATATCCTATAGTCATTAGTAAACAACTTTCTGAAGTAAATCGACTACTGAACTATTGTTTTTTGGTGTTTTTTTGCTGATTGTAATACTAAGTTGGTTTGCACTGAGTGTATAAGTTAGGCCTGCCATATGTCCTCTTATTGGAAGATTTGTCCTCTTTTCCCAAGAAAACTGAATGGTACTCCGTGGACCCTCAAAAATGTCCAAATGCCCTCTTTTTTCGCATTTCGAGTTTGTTGCTTATACTTTTAACAAGACTTTTAGGCGAGACGTTATATTTATTTCCAAAAAATACTTAAGCCATGAAAGATGCTGAATAGCTGAATTGCTGGTTTAAGGTTTCTAGGGGAGAAAACAATTTCTAGGGGGGAAAAGGGTTTCTAGGGGGGCTCTAAGCAACTTGTAGGGGGGGGGGAGGCGAGCTCTAAGTTAATATTTAGATTTTTTGCAATGATTCTAATGGTATCGCTTTCGTTTTGGTTGTACACCACTCGTACAGCGCTGTACAAAATCTGTTTTTGCCAACTGCAACATTAAAACTGCCAAAAAAAATTTGCGAATCTTCTGTTAATTTTGTTTACTCTGTTGAGCACAAGGCTCTTTGAGTGCCATTGCATGTTTTCATATCATCGAAGGTATAACGGCCCTATTTAATTATAATTTTGCTAACTTATAGACAAACGATAAAAGTCATCCGCTGTTTGAACCATTTTTTATCCATATTTTATATAATTGGATAACAGGCTAGCAACAGGGGGATGAAATGTTTTACGAAAAGCCTCCTGATTTTACAGTTTAGCGCCAATTCAACCAATTAAATCCTTTTTTTTCGCGCTGGCGCGACCGACAACAAACTTCACTATTTTCAAGTTGTCTCCGTGATATTTAATTAAAAAATCCGAATTGCTTTTCGTTGGGGTGCAAGTCATAGGAAAATTACAAAGGGTGCTTCTGTTGAAAAAAGTTGTGCATATGGCATGTATCTCTCAAACGTAACAATTCTATTTTCGATTTACATGCAGGCAAAAATTGTCCTCTTTTTGGCTAAAAATATGGTAGCCTTAGTATAAGTACAACAATTTGGTGACTTTGTTTTGTGCTTTTGTTGCTTTATATTTCTGGACTCGAGAAATTGTAGATTTGCAATGGTAAAACTTAGCTTGAGTTGATCTTAACAAAAATCGAAACAATCTAAGTCATTTTGTTCTATTAAATAGTTTTATCATATCATGAGACAAGGGTGAATGAAATCTGGAGATAAATGCTATAGGGGTGAATGAAACTGAAAAAGTTTAAGAAGCACTGCCATAGACTATAGCCAACACTATACAGTCTGCAACGTTTATATTAAAATATACATTTTTTCTTAACCCCTTGGCCTTACTGAAGCACCTAATGCCTTATTACAAGCGTTGATTGATTGATGGTAAAAACACGGATGTTTATTGTGTGAGCCACTAATGACTTGAGAAGCAGTATAATCGTCTATAAGCAATCTACCTTTTCGCTTCATATCTTCTGAAACTCCTTTTTTCCGCAAAAGGTTTCCGCCGAACTGAATGCAGCATGATTTCAGCGACGACATGCTTCTCTTGTTAGCTGCACCAGTCCACTGACATAAGTTTGCTGTCTGTTGAAAGATCTATGGACAACCTAAACGTGAATTATAAACATTAACTGAAGATGATACAAGCTCTATCAAAACTTCTTAATCAAGATGATGTCGATCTACTCGAGATTTTTGGCTTTGCAATTTATTATCAAGCTGAATTATAAGAGTTCTACAATATTACCATGTAAATTGTCGCTACTATAGGCTTAAATCAATCATGACAGCTTTTTCTGTCGAATTTTCAACATCCTACTAAAAGTACACGCGCCAGAAGAGCTGTTTTAATTTATCAACATGCATTAACGATTCGCAGGTTTTGTAAATACAGAGTCTGTTTGAGTAAATCGTATCTATAAAGAGTTTAAACCAGTGGTTCTTAACCTTGCTTCTTGCTGCACCCCTTTCAAATCACCAACCAATTCTAGCACCCGTTCTAGAATTGCTTAATTAGGCCAAACCACTGTAATTTAACTTTTATACAATACAAGTGCATGTAGGTTTATAAAAGTGTGAGTTTTACATTACACTGAGCAAAGCAATAAATTAAAGTAATACGTTTTCTGTGTCTGATTCAGCATCCCCGCATCTTTGGTTAAGAAACCTTGGTCTAAACTGAAGTACTAAGTACATTATAAAGCAAAACTATCTAAATGCACTAACAGTTTATTTCAAATAAACCTATCAGTTTAAACGGTCATGAAAGCGCAAAACCACATCTAACGGCGCGTAGCAGGCTCGCAGTTAAGATAAGAATAATTGTTGTTGTCTGGCTACATCTGATCTTGTCCATGATTAATATATATTCGCTGCGGTTGTTTCATAGTTTAGATTCCGGTTATGTAAGAGGAAAAATATAAAGAAATTCACAGGCAGAACAAGATTGTATTAATAAAAGTCAAAGAAAAAGGGAAAATTTTATAAGAGGAGTGAGTGAGGGAGAAAAAAAGAAAGAGAGAGAGAGAGAACAAGAGAGAAAGTGAGAGTGGAAAGAAAAACTAAGAGAGTGAGAAATAGAGGGAGAGAGCGCGCGCGCGCGCGCGAGAGAGAGAGAGAGAGAGACAGAGAAAAGAGATATAAAAACATCTAAATCTCTTTTTTGTAACATTTTAACTTTAACTTCCATCTTTACGTATATAATTTGCTCTTGGCTGAACGAATTTCTAACAGCTTATTATAGCTTTGCTGTTTAACATGCCTGGACTGCGTGTACCAAATGGCTATGTTAGAAACGCTGTCACAATGACATATTACGGGAAACAGCTTCACTGTATAATCTAACATCTTTCTATACTGGGCTTGAATGACAAAACCTTTTTTTTTTAGTTAGACACCGTCTCCTACTATTTGTAAGCAAAAAGTTATGCTTTTCGGTACCTATGTAACATGTTAATATTTCAAAAGATGCCTGTGATTTTTACGCTCTGTTCGTTATTAAAGCTTGTTCAATATTAAATTTCATTATTAAAGTTGAAATTAAATTTTGAACTTTTTCATTCCTCAATCACAGAATTTCCATATTAATAAATATATTATTTTTCAACTTTATACCATTATTGGTATCTGTAGTGGTATAAATAATTTTAATAATAGACTTTAGCCGGCGCGGACCAAAAAAATTTGTTTAAAAGGGGTGCATGACAAATGTTTTCTTTTTTTTAAGAAGACAAAGCCACGTCATAATGTGACGTCACATAATTACAAATAAACGTTTCGTTGTGTAGACTCGCGCTAATAAAATTGCCAAAGTTTCATTTTTTGAGTGTGCGATAAGACGCTCGACGCCTCATCATTTTATCAAAATGGGGTAAGGCAGTGGCCAGCAAACTTTTTTTGTCGCTGCCCAAAGTACTCTTTACAGGGCTTTTCGGGATATTTGATTTTATAGTGAAATATTTCACGGCGCCTTGATCTCCAAAACAGTGCCATGCCATAATGTAAAAAATAATATAAAAAAAGATTATACGCGCAAAGCGCGAAAATTTTTGCGTTTGCGTGCATTTAAAGTTGGCAAAAAATATAGTTTGACTGGCTCTCAGGCCACATTTGGCACGTGGGCCTTTCCAATCTGAGCCAATTTAAAAATTACATGCCACACCAATTTTAAAATAAAGTGCAATGAATGTACGGCTAACACGCAGCCCACAACTACATGATAACACAAAGCTATTCAAAAGTTACTTGGGGCCCACTAGAAATGACTCTGCGGCCCACAGTTTGTCGACCACTGGGGTAAGGCATACTAAAATGATAACATATGTTGATAGGCTTCGTTTAGATTTGAGGGTGAGCACGTGGTGAAAATATAGAAAACCCTGTAGATTAATTTAAATAAAATGTTTAAGGCTAGTGTTATTGTCTAACAGTTTTAACACCCATATTCGCCATAAAACTGCTAAACGGCATAAATAAAAACTGCGGGTAATTACGGCGATTCTGACCTTGACATATTAACTTTATTTCTATAGAACACCATTTTTTGCAAATTGATAAATCCTGGTGCCCCAAAGATTCTGACTTTTCCAAAATAACAGCACTTTGCGTTCGCTGTTAAAGCAATAAACACCCTACTGACAATTTGAAAGCTAAAGTGCAGGCGACAGACCTTGAACTAAATTATTAATGCTGTTTGGAATACTGCTAATGGAAAAAAGTCTAGACTTACATTGATGTACAGACTTACATTGATTTACATTGGGCGAACATTCATGTTTTACTGTTGCGATGTGTTTCGAAATCAATCGATACAAAGATTTATCCTACAGCCGATTGTATTAAAAATGTTTAACACTAGAATTACCGGTGCGGTAATTTTGACCGTTTTTGGTTTTCAATCGTTTATACCTTCGCTTATGTATCTTTAACTCTTATAATATTGAGACTTATTGACTTTTCTCAAGTCTAGGTCACATTTTAGCATATAAATCTTTAGTTAAATAGAATACCCCCAGTATGACGTAGGAAGCGATTTACCTCAAATTGCTGCCAACGGTCATTTTGACCGTAAGGCCAATTCTAATTCCTCCGCGATTAAATACGCCTTAAACGACAGCCTTTCGTTGTGCTATTGTTTTTTAAAAAAATAGTAAACAATTGCTGTAGTAGCTGGTAACAATTCTAGTTCATATTTTGAGTTAACAATTCATCAAAATTCGATGGTTGACGGAAGCAGAAATTCGGCGAATTTAATTGCGAAGGAAATAGAATTTGCTTTACAGTCAAATGACCGTTGGCGGTAATTTAAGGTAAATTGCTTCCTACGTCATAGCCTACTGTGGTTATTCTGTTCTACTGAAGTAAAGATTTATATGCTAAAATCTGACCTAGGTTTGAAAAAAGTCAATAAGTTTCAATATTCTAAAACAGTTACCTAAGCAAAGATATTATAAACGATTAAAAATCGAAAACGGTCAAAATGACCGTAGCCTACTACCGGTAGTTCTAATGTTTAACTGAGAACACCAAGTTTCAAGGGGTAATTTAAACATCAATTAATTAATGGACTTAAAAGTTGTATTAGCTGGAGTACATACATTTGGTTGATTTTAATCCTAAAGTATTGTTCATTGATTTCTTAAGTCTTCTATGTTTTAGAACAACATTAGGTACCCCAATGTCTTATTTTGAAGGTGGTGCCTCTTAGTTTATATCGTTAAAATTTGAACTTGTTGGCTCAACAGTTAAGGGTTAATATCGCTGAATATTAATATTCATATTTTTGAATATTAATTTTTTTTTAATATTTTTTGCTAAAAGTGTGATTGCTGGAAAGATGTAACCAATACAAGGACTGTGTAAAAACTCACCCCATCCGTCAGAAATCAGTGCAGTTCTAAGCAAAAAGGTCTACGACAATCAGTGCATTCAAAGGATCAAAAAGTCCGACTTTTAGACTTTGAGGTCTTGGACAATGCACTAATTTGCATTAAGAAATATGCATAAGAAGATTAAGTTTAACAATACTTGACCCAACCAAACCCAAACGCTAACCAGCGCCCTAACCCAAATAATGTGCGATAATTTAATAATTATAACGCTTCAGGCCCCAATACCTCAATTTGTGACGTAATAATCTTAAATACAATGGACGAGAAACTATCTTATGCCCATCCGAGTATGGGCTTTTTTCCCAAGCATTTAAAGAATTATTAAAATAACGCACATTATTTGGGTTAGGATTCGGGTTAGCGTTAGGGTTTAGGTGGGTCAAGTGTTATTAATCCTATCTCATACTTTTTGTTATCTTTTCTGAACTTTTAATGAATATTTTCAATTTATCTACGCCGGGAGTTTACCTAAAGGTCCAAATCAGTGCATTGCCAGGACCTCAAGGTCTAAAGTCTAGACTTTTCTGCCATTGGATGCCCTGATTGTCGTAGACCTTTTTGCTTAGAAATGCACTGATTTCTAACGGATCGGGTGAAAAACTTCAACTCTGTATCGTCACAACTTTCGAAGATATTGCCCAAAACCTATTCCAGCGCGCCAACTTCGCGCAGGTATACCTCAGTCATGATTTTATTTTGAAGAGCAGACTAAGTATATGTTCACCCTATTCAAGTCACTTTTGGCACGCTTAAATTTTAACACCGAATATGACTGAATAATAATATTAGTTCTGGGGTTATTACACGATGAAATTTTGAGCTGCGTTCTTCCCGTTTGGTCAATTCGCGAGTATGTTTGGAGACCACACTTGCGATCAGCTGTTTCTCACTTTTGTTTTTATTTACGTTTCCACGTGTTTCTAAAAAAGTTTTGAAGCGAAATGGAAGTTGAAATTGCCACATTGTGGAATGGAGACCCTATAACCCACGATCCCGTCAGATTTAAGTTGGAGGAATGCGATTGTGGCGTCCAACTAACCATAAACGCACCGTTTTTCGACGACCCAAAGCCTTCTGGAGAACCTGGAAAATCGTTTTGGTTGTTGTGGGAATATGAAGGTATGATTTTGCAGAGAAAAAAAAGTGGCATTTTTGTCGGGGGGTTTATATTGCTAACATTGTTTGGGTGGTTCGATATCATTATATTTATTCTCCTAGTTTGCAATTCCATTTTGACGACCTGTTTCATGAAAACTGTAACCTACCTGAAAAAACGTGGTGGGATTCCAGACAAAAGCCTATTTTTCTACCAGAACTAAGGATATTAATATTTCCTTTTTTTGGTACCTTTTTTAACTCGTTTTAAAGTTATACCAGTCATGTTTGTATTTTAAAACTCTAATGAACCATTCCCTCCTGTTTATACACTCTCACTCAACACCTCAAAACATGATTGCACACCTGCACATCTAAAAACACCGGAGATCTTGGCATGAAGTGCCATGAAATGCAGACTGGCTTGTGGGCCGGTCTGTATTCTGTGGAAGGTGTACACCCATTTTTTAAAGCTATTTGAGTACACCTTAATTCCAGAGAAAGTTTGAGTTGTGCCAGATTTTTAAACTTCAACTGTGCATAAAACCTTGAATGCACACCTCAACATTTGACGCTGCACACCCGAGATCTTATAGCAAAGTGCAAAAAGCGCCCCCACAAAGACAAATTGGACACCAAAATACATACATGACATCAACTTTCATCAAAGCAAACATTTTATTGCCACTGACATGTTGAGGCCTCATGCCAAAAAATACATAAAAATATTATTCTGTTAAAAATATAAGCAAGAAAATGCTAAAAGGAAGTCAATTGGGCTGCTTTTATTTCCCCCAGAAGACCATTCATGTTTATAGAGAAAAGTTGAAAAATTAAAAGCGGTCATATGATAGCCCCCTACACTTTGACATAAAAAAATGAGAAAAAAACAACAACATGTAAATAGAAGGTTTTTAATTTGGCCATCTCTGAAAAACAAATAAGTTAAACCTTTTTTCATTTTGCTCAAATCCTATATTAAGCTCACAGTTAATGCCTATTCATACTGTGAAATATATATTTCTGTCAAATTTTGAGAAATGATTGTTTTATATCTGTTTTTAAACTTTAAACATCATTATATTTACAGTGGTTGAAATATTCTTCCTCAACTCTTCTACTGGTGAATATCTGGAAGTAGAATACTGTCCGTAAGTTTTAATTCTTACTTTACTTGAATTAAACAACTAGAGTAGTTAACTAAATTAAAACTATGCTATGTTTTATTATAGTTTAGCAAACCTAAAATATAATCATTGAGCTAATGCAAACCAAACTCTTATTTACGTTAGAGTAGACAGTTTATACTTGCTCAATGCACAGACACAATATTTTTAATATTTTTAAATATTCAGGATGTTTTTGTTAATTAAAATTGTTTCTACAACAAAAATCTTGGCAGCCATGCTTTAAACCCATGTTTCCCAACCTTTTTTCATGGTGACCCAATTCTCATTCCTGTTTATTTTTTGTAAGCAAGCAAAACATAAGACAAACACTTCATTGTATTCAAGTTCAATTAATATGCACCATGTCTTTTGTTGATTCCGCTAGTTTCTCAAATTTTGGAAAAATCTTGCTCAAGACCATTCCCAATAAATCTAACCTTGTGGGAACTTCTGCAGGCGGCGACATAATTTTGTAACCCAGGGGTTAAAAACACTGCTTTAAACCTTAACAACATATCTAAGCTTAACATTTATTTTCTTGACAGTCACGGCCAGCACATCGGTTTACTGTTTAAAAAGTGGAGAGACTTTTGGAAAAAAAACCTGGAGTTGGAATTCACCTCGGTTATAAATCGTGATGATAAAACTTGGAGCGGCTCCGCACTGATACCTTGGGATTACCTTCCAGTCGGAGTTGATAAATACAACTGTTACTCAATGCACGGCGAAGAAAAATCAAGACAATTTCAATCATTGTTTCCGGCACCGAAAGACAAACATTCAGAACCAGACTTGTACGTAGTTGTTTTGTACATAAAAAAATTAAATGTATAGCACTTAATTGGACAAAATATACATTTAAAGCTATAAAAATTTTCACATCCTTTAGTTTTTTTTAGGTATTTTTTTGGTTTTTATCCAAATGCATAACATATTTTTGTTATGTGGCATCTGCAACACAACTTAAGACATATTGTACAATCAATTCTGATCAAATCCATTAAAATATAGTGGATTTTGAATCATGTGTAAGTTTAGAACAACATAATTAAAATGTAGGCAAAGTTTCCCACTAGTGATGAAAGGGGTTTTAAAAATTTTTTTATTATATTTATCCAAATTTTCCTAATCTTTTTAGTCATCGTTTGGAATACTTTGGAGACATTGACATGAAGAAAACTTTTCCAAATGGATTCTGGTCAAAAGATTCTTCATCAATTTGGAGTTCTTAATGAGTCCTATTGCAACATTGCTCTGTTCATCTCTATCGATTTGGGCCATCAAACAAGTTTTGAATCAAATCATCGGTAAGCTGCACAATTGTTTTTCCCACATTGTGTTGTGTACCACTATTCTATCTTTTCACTTTCTGATCGATTTGGTGCTGAAATTACTCTTTGATTGGTGGTAAATTTTAGTTATTTAATCTTTTTACTTGAATGGCAAAGTTTTAAAACCCTTCCAAAATCTGGGAGTCTGCCTTATTCACTGTGGATAAATCTTCCATTGCTTTCAATGCAGTGATTCAATAAAATAGTTTAACTTTTAGGGAGTTATCTATAGAGTGCAATTCTTGTGTGTGCTTTGTTTTTGATTTTCACATATGTTGTATGCTGTTTTCTCTTAAGCAATCTTGTTCAATCTACAGAAACCTCAGTTTCATCTGTCCATTTAGTTTAGAAAACTCTGTTAAACTTTTATTCTTATTCTGCTCATCTCAATATGGTTTGCTTGACTTAAACATTGAAACCTCCACAATTATGCGTGAAAATTTTTATTGAAAGAATATAATCTTAAAACTTTTTACACAAGTTGCATTTTTTGTTAGTTACAGCCACAAATTTGAAATAGAATGGCCGCCAAAAGTACAGAGAAAAAAAGCAATTAATTATACAAGAAAGCTGATTTGCTAATCAGAAAAGACACTGGGCTAACCAATCTATCAGCATTGCAAAACTACAAGATTTTTTCTTACAACTAATTTTTATATGTTGTGAGATAGCATATAAAAATATCATTTGCAGTTTACACAAGGGTAAATAAAAATGGGTCAACAAGATCACAGCATTGGCGACTGACAATTATAATTCTATAATATTTTCGCGAAATATATGAGACAAAACCCTAAAGCAAAGAACGTACCTTCTATCTATAAAAATAAATGACATAACACGGCATACATTTTAATAACATCTTTCAAAATGCACGTATACAGTATAAAATCATTAACATTTTTTGCTTAGCGTACCTACGTAACATGTCACTACAGTGGTCTGCCAATAAAAATACTGCATAATTCGCGAATGTACTTTAAGTAATATAAAACAGTGAGGTTGTCATCTTAATTTCCGGCCATTGGCCTTCACCTTCTTCAGTTTCTCATCTTGCTTCTTTATCAGATTTGCTGCCGCTGGAAACACAAGGAATGTGGTTAGGCGTGAAAGAAGAGCGATTTGTTGCAATATCAAAGCCGATACAGAGTAGCATTTTTAACGTTTCGTATAACTCACACTTAGAATCAGTGCTTCTCACTATGCTGAAAATGAATAAAGAGTTATTCGAAACGTTCAAAATGTTACTTACTTCTGTATGGGCTTTGATATTACTACTACGTCTTGTTACAACATCAAGCCATTATGCTCCAAAGAGGGCTTTTGTTTTATAAATGTTGAAGTTGTGTGTTGACGATAACTCGTGTTTCTCAACATATGGGTCGCGGCCCATTCGAGCGAATCCATCATTTGACTAGTTTCCTGGTTTTAGCATATTGTGAGCACCGTTGCCCACTGCATCATGTTCATAACTAGTCTGTGGTGGACGAGTACAAACTGAGCTACACAGGGTCAGAGGGGAGCATGTCCAGAAACAACCATAGTGCCGTTGTCCACTGCATCCTGTTCGTAAAACTAGGCTGTGGTGAGGTTCGAACTCACGACCTTGGTCATACCGAGACTGTCGCTCTCCCAACTGAGCTACGAAGGCTCAGAGGGTAGTAAGCCAAGAAACAACCATGGCACTATTACATGCTGCATCCTGCTTCGTGCATACAACAATTTCAGAAATCAAATAGCAAATATGTAAATGCAAGTTGCAGTTGAATTGAGTTCACCTTTATTCTGCTTCTCCAACTTTCCGCCCATCTCGGACAAACCTTGCAGTCGTTCTTGCAGCTGCCGACACAACTCCTCGGCATTGTCGGAAATCGCGCCTTGCACAAACCGACCACGCGCGTTCTCCTTGTCTATGATGTCATAGAAGCCCGCCGGCTCCGCTCTGCGGCGAAAAGAAATCGCAATAAGACTCATAAAAAAGTGTAGACCAGCGGTTCCCAAACTGGGGTCGGTGCAGCAGTTGCAGAATGTCCGCAAGGACAATTAGTCTTTAAGTTTTTAAACATTAGTCTATGTTTTAAACATTATCTGTCATCAATATTGTCTTTAGTTATGTTCATTAATCGATCATATAGCGCGTTTTATGATGTATCTTGTGACATCATAAAGCATATAGTATATATAGCACAGGGGTCGGCAACCTTTCGAACGCAGTGTGCCAGTTTATGAATAATGTCAAAATATTAACAACTTGCGTGCCAAACATTTTTCTATGTTTGGTTTCGCACTGGCAATCAGGGCTGCGAAGTCGGTTAAAAACAACCCGAGTCCGACTCGGCCAAAATATCAGATTTCATCACGTCCCGAGCCCGACTCAGCCTCTGTGTTTCACCAATTTACGTAACTAAATTAAGGTGGGTATTCCGCAATCCACTTTAGGGTCATGGAAAATATGCCACGAGCATATGCTATTCCACCTTAACAATTTACAGTTTGCTGCCTTATCAGTTTCGAAGTTTAGTACTGCGCATGCCGCACACGTCGGACTCGGGTCTTACTCGACTCCCGAGTCCGACTCAGCAGCCCTGCTGTAATCTGACATCTAATTTACGTATCTTTTTGAAATATACTTCGATGCTTTTAAGCCGATACCTAGAAGTGTTCAGTTTCGCTTTTTGTTGGTTTCTCAGTCGTACAAAAACACACGTGCTTACTTTTAATGTAGAACAGTGGTTCTCAACCTTTTTAGCTTACGAACGGGTAAAATTTTAAAAGAATTTTGGCGAACCGGTGGACCGTCAAAAATTAAAATCAACCCAAAATGCAATTATGACACAATTATGCAACTTAAAAGCAAATAACGAAAACTTCTATGTAATGAGAAATTTGCTGCTGTCTCTTTGATATCATACGTGTTATACGTCGTTCTATTAAAGTTTTTCACGTACAACTGGTCTTAAAGTTTGGGATTTAAACGAGTAGTAGCCTACTTTTAAATAGTTGGGCACAACACTTGCAGCATTGTGACGTAAGATGAAGTCCAAAGTAGACCGTTAACTCTATGTTACGTCACAATGCTGCAAATTACGGAATGGCTAAGTTCTAAATTTGATGGACAAGCCAAGCCGCCTTCAACATCTTGCTTTTTGCAATTGAGATATAAATTTGTAATATTTTTGGCGGACCGACAGGAAAGTTGACGCGGACCGGCGGTTGAGAACCACTGATGTAGAATGCCCTGCTTTAACGTAGTAAACGTAACGCCAAATTTGGGGCATTGTGACGTAATACAAACTGGTAGTGGTAAACAACAAGTTTGACGCTCACAAAAAATAATATTGAATACAACACAGTTACGACACTTATTTGTGACACGAACTGGCAATGTGTGCAACCATTTAGTTAGCGCTAGTGTTAGTGATGTAATAGTAATGTTAGTGATGTGGTAGTGATGTAATGGTTGCGCTTTCTTAAGGGTATATAACGTGCGCGTTAAATCAATTGGCGTGCCATGCAAAACCATCTTGCGTGCCACTTCTTGCGTGCCACAAGTGGCACGCGTGCCGGGGGTTGCCGACCCCTGATATAGCATAATTAATATATGCTGAATGATGTACAAACCTGCTATCAGCGAATCGTTAGAATTGGTTAAAAAGTTGTTACATTAGTAACTGCACTAGTGTAGACTCTACAAGAACCATGGGTCAACTAAATTCGAATTATTTAAGGGCCGCGATATATAAAAATAATTGAACGGGGTCCACCAGGCAAATTTTTTAGAAAAGTTTGGGAACCGCTGGTGTAAAAAAACTGCTGTTTTTGAGTAATGAGAGAAAGGCTGAAACAGATTAGGTCCATGCACCAAACGAACCAAAGCGTTTTTTTTTCAATGTAGCTTTTTTACATTTCCATTTTTCAAATTATACACCAAGATTCTATTTTTGATGTTATGGACCTCCTAAAACTAGTCTACGTAGCCCAAGGGGTCCACTGACCTCCGTTTAAAAAGCCCTGATCTAGTTGTACAGTGACAAACTGAATGTTTGAAAAAGGAAGATATATTCTTGCCCTAATGACGACAATGGTTTCAAACATGAGAAATGTACTTTTGACTTTTCTATCTTGGTCAAAGTCGACTGACGTTAACTAAGACAGGAAAAACTACAAAAGGAAAATTTGGTGTAAATTTTGTACGAATATTGACAATGTCTGAATATTTTAATTGAACATTTTAAACATTATTAACTATAGAAGTAGTCACCAAACTACAACCCATGGTTCTCAACCTTTGTAAGCAGCTGAGCCAAATTTGAACAGTAGATTTAAAAAAAAGCGACACAAAAAGATCAAGCAGCTTATTAAAAATAAATTTTAAATTAACAACAAACCGCATCGAAGAAGGCAACATGTTTTTCATCCCATATATACTCTGAAACGTCCTAATTTCTTGCTGAAGAAGGCAAGCTTTTTTTTGATAGTTGATTTGGCATCGCGGTATGTTATGTTTATTTTCGTTTCAAGGCTTGAAAATTTTCAGGGATTGCGTTACAAAGCAACGTCATTAAACAATTAATCTAAAAACACCTGCTGCTGTCGAGCGAACTCGTGCACAATATGCTTCTGATAAATCATTTTATTTTTTGAATTCTAATGGGGGCCGCTACAATGACTCACGGAGTCGCGGTTGAGAACTACTGGTCTAAAGTATATTTGCTAGCTGTACAACTCCGCACCCACCTGTCTCCGTCGAATCCCGTCTTTGGCGCCAACCTCGCGTTTTCTTTGGTCGGAACGAGGCTGTCTCCCGCCGCCAGTAGAATACTTACGGGTGAGGGTGGTCGGTCCCCTGCACCCAAGTGACGTCGACGCTGCAAGGGGGGCTTCTTTGGTGATGACGTCATCACGTGACCG
The DNA here is from genome assembly GCF_963924565.1 of Ascidiella aspersa. Lineage (NCBI taxonomy): Eukaryota > Metazoa > Chordata > Ascidiacea > Phlebobranchia > Ascidiidae > Ascidiella > Ascidiella aspersa. The sequence continues at coordinate 19,698,413 of NC_139454.1, forward strand.
CCCCCTGAAATGAATCGAAGTTTGTTGTTTTTGAACAGCGGTACTGCGGATTTTACGAATTTGATAAAACCTTTTGATAAAACCAAACTCCAGAAAATATTAAAATATAGCGACTGCCGTACTAGAATAACAAAATTAATTAGAAAATAACTATTGTCAGGGCTGGATTGCCCATTAAGCCAAATAAGCCAAATAAGCACGTGCTTAGGGCTCCAAGGAAAAAGATGCACCACATAAATTTTCATACCTGAATTTGCTATGGTGTTTAATGAAATAATTATGATTTTTAAAACGAAACACATTTATTTCAATTCTATTGCAGCGGTTTCCAAACTTTTTTGGTTCACGGCAAACCCCAGAAATAATTAAAAGATAGCGACTCCTCTACTGGAATCAACTCCACACAGGTGAAAAAATAGATTTTGTTTTATTTTTATTTCGCCTTTGGTTCACGTCTCAACATTTCAGATCTTTGCTTAAAATACAAAAAATATTATTTCAGCACCTCATTCATCAAGTATATTGTTAATAATGCTTATCCACGCCAAGTTGTTCGAACAATAATGTACTCACTTCGACGCGGTTTGCTGCGTATCGTATCGTCACTCAATGACGTCATAGTGTCTTCCAGCGGAGCGGAACGAACGGAAGGGGCGTCGGATTGCATTAGAACCACGGCGAGGTCGGAACTGAAATATCGAAGTAAAATCATTAAAATTAGGTTAAAGCAACCGTTTGAGTTGACTGATTGTTCCAGCCGTATGTGTCTGATACATGGATCTGTAATGTAGCCTCAAAATGTTTTAATAAAACCTCACTTCCAAAAGGTGGACCGCAATCCTTGTTGTTTGGAGTTTCTTATCGTTCGGAGAGCATTAATGTGAACAGGTACAGCGGTGTTAATACGGTGTCTACGTTTAATTCGGAGCTACAGTCTTGAATATATAACGACTGCAGTTAAGGCAATCTAAATAAGCCTGAACCCTTTGTTGAGTTCATCCCTCGTTTTGGCCGTATTTTGTTTTATGTTAAACCACATGAGAGCCGTTCAAATCGTTCTTTGAGCGAAATTGTTGTCCTAAATTATCTGAAAATCAGGTGGCACCTTCGTTTGGCTAATTCAATTGTAACTTAATGCAAAAGATTGTTAATATTATAATACAATTTTTCGTTTAACAATGCCCCCTGATTTTCGTATGATTTATGTGTTTAGTAATAATTGGCTCAACACTTACGATGTATTTAGAATGACTAGAACGTTAAGTAATTATGAGAATACAGTTAGCATGTTAAAAACACGATTTGACAGATTCATTAGAAGAATACTGTGTCGGTCGCGAGGTGGTCGAGGTTGTCAGTTCGAATATGTATTCGGCAACGGTGGTTACAGTCTTCCCTAGCTCGTGAGTTCAAATCTTACCGCAGCCTAGATTTTTTGCATTGTTCTACCAGGAATTCCGTGTAAGTGTTTTTATACACATTTAGTAATGTAAGCATTCTACTACTTCCGGTCAAAGGTCACTGAGCACATGGTGCCTTGACGTTGTACTTGTTTTACGGCAGTTGGTGTTACTACCTTGACGCAGCTATTCGAATCCGCTATAAATCCACAAGACTGACATTGTATTAATAAATTCCTGGACACTGATAACAGCACAGAGTTAAAAAAAATATACAAAAGACATTTTTTTAAGACCTAAAATTGAATCGCTCGACGTTTTTTTGAAATCACAAACAAAACAGTATATATTCCATGGTCTACACAAAGTATAAAGCACATAAAGCAAACTGGTAATACAATAAATTAGACTTGAAAACACATAGGGTTTTTTAAAGATTTTTCGATACGAAAGTCATTTCGAAGACTTTAAAAGATTCAAAGATTTTGTGGTAACCCTGTGATATATCGGATCGGATACATTATAGGAGCATAATGGTTGGAGGTTGCTAGATGTAGTAAGAATATTAAAGGCCATACAGAAGTGGTGGCATTTTCAACCTTTTAAATAAATCTAATGCTACCTACTTCTGTGTGGGCTTTGACATTTATTTTACGTCTAACTAAAACCTCCAGAAATTATCTTAGAAGATTTATTCTAAACGTTCAAAAAGCGCAATCCATTCTGTATGGGCTATGGTATTCATTTTATGTCTAACTAAAACATCCAGCCATATCTTAAGATTTATTCGAAACATTCGAAAAATTCTTCCTACTTCTGTATGGGCTGTGATATTCTTACTGGTTTTCAAATACCTTTCGTCGAGTGACGAACTTAGTCGACGGTGCTTGCGTCGACGTCCTCCCTTCTTCGTGACCTTGACCGCAGGGGGCGACGACCTTGTCGACGTCACTGGGTCACGTGACGTAATCTGGTCACGAACTTCAGAGAGAAGCTGTGTAGAAAAAACGGTGGTTTTAAGCGTAAAACACTTTTTTATAGTTTTTAGAAATTGTTTGGCGTTTTACCGATACAAAATTCGTCCGAGTAACGAGTAAGCTTACTCGGCGAGTTGTTTTGACTTCATTTCTAAATTACTAATTCTGCACTAAGCAGTAAGGAATGGCTGGTTAGGAAGTAATTGAATTACAAGCAGACTAGCAAGGTTTTGAGATTTTAGATTTCCTTATTATTTTTTGTAGACTATAATACTTGTTGAGTGTAAATAACCTTTTCCCTATATCTGTGGACATGTTTTTAAATCAGGAGAGGCAACCTACAACTGCAGGTGGCTTAATCAACCCAACATAATCAATGCAACCTGTATACTGTGTTTAATACCTATATTTACTAGGTTTGTACCCGGTGAGTTGTTGTGACTTGATTTCTATTTTTTGCTTAATATGGTGGTTTACGATTTCTATTTTTTGCTTAATAGGGTGGTTTACATTAAGTACATTGGTGCCGGTCAATTTTTTACTGACTCATGAACGAGTTTTGAGATGCCATTATACTTTACCTTGAAAATTTCGTTTGTCGTTATGTTACCGTTGTCACTGCTGTTTGGTGGAGCTGCGCCTATTAAAATAAAAATCGATGAAAAAATAAAAATAAAAAACTGTAAAGAAAATTAATAATTCTTAAGTTGCTCAGATTGTAATCCTAGATTTTCTATACAATTCGATTACAGCGTTGCCGTAAATTATGTATTTCCATTTTTGAATCCACATTTGGTCAATGTTAATTATCAAATAATTACGGTAAACATATACCAATTTCAACTTTTAATACAGGGGAGTGGTCCTAAACTTTGTTTTTCTTGTCTTTTTCTTCAAGCTTTTACACAAACGTGCTTCAACAGGCCAAAGTAGAATTTCTATATTTAGGCTTACATTTAAAAATACTACCAAACTTAAAATGCAATTTTGTAGTGTGAACTTAAAAAAATGCCAAAAACTAAAAAGTACATTCAGGAAAAATCCAAAATGAACCATAAAGGCTAAAATAAAACAACATTTTTTAAAACAACACAGAATACAGAAACGTCTTTTTTTTAACAATTCTTTACCCGAAGTTGCGTTGGTAGCTTGAGTACCACGTGACTGGTTTGTCAGGGCGCGCATGAGTAGGTTTTGAAGGGAAGCATTCTCATTGGTTATCGCTTGAGACGGTGCCCGGCCGTAAGGAGGCACCAGAGGATCGGACTTAAAATAAAAAAAATATTAATTTGACCGGAAGTTCTTCTAGTATGGCGTTTAGTATACATTTTAAGTCTATGCTTTTCTGCTTATCTTCTGTTAAACAACTAGGACTTTCCAAAATTACTAAAACGGCACACTTGAGAACTACTGCTCTAAACACACATTTTGAGAATCACTGCAATTGACATTACGTCACCATGACGTCACACACAACTTACCTGTACTTTGGTCGCTGGTCTTCTCCTGTCAATCATCTGCAAGCCGTTCTTGATCTTGGCTTGTGATATCTCGTCCTCTTGCCTGTCAATCACAGCTTGAGCCTCAGCGTTGCGCATCGCCGCCTTCTCTAGCGCCCTCTGGAGCCGCTCCGTCGCCATCTTGTACCTGCGCGTGGCGGCGGTAGAGGTCAATTTGCAATGTTGGTTAAAACCGGCTGTAAGGCTCGCGTTTTTTTTCCAAAAATAAAAAAATAACGTAAATTTTAAAACAAATTGTCTAATGGCGAAAATATTGTCAATAAGGGTCTGAGAGTTTTGAAATACCGATTTCTGCAGAACCTATAGTAAAGATTTGGCACTGAAAGCGATTTGAGTCTATTGAAAAGCCCGAGCCATCTTAAAACACTAACTTTCAACCTTTAATGGAACAACGAATGGGATCAGAATACATTATTGAATTTTGACGGATTCGGTATCAGGTATGCCTGTCCCAACACTGCCGGTTATTTACCCATATCGTATCTTTTATCCATATGGTAAGACCTAAAAATAACCACTGAGGTAAAATTATAAACATTTAATATTTGTGATTATATGTCGATAAAAACGTATTGTATTTCATTTGTGTTTGCAGTTTTTATGAAGAACTGATGATGCCCTTTTTGGCGAACTATAATATTCTGTGGTTTAAATTTTTTGTGGTTGTTGGATCTTAAAATAAGTTGCTGATATTTTTTAATATTTTTGGTTGATTTTCGATCCTGGAATATTGATGAGCATGCAGAGCTGTAGAGTTTGAAAAGTTGATATTTTACCAATAATCTCAAAGCACCAACCCTTTCTCGTTCTTGCTCTTTTTCCTGAGCTCTTCATTCGCGTCCCTCAGTTCCGCAGCCAGGAGATCACTCTTCCTCTCGAGTCCCGAAGTCTCCTTTTTTAAGTTCTTGAGCGCTTTCTGACAAGCCTCGAGTCTGACAACGTATTGGACAAAGTTTAAATGTAAATCTGTTTGGAATGATTGAAGTCCCAGTCAAGTCTTTTCAAAACATAACATGTCAGGTCATTTTGAAATATCTTATGTCCAAGTCAAGTCATTTTTAAATAACATAAGTCCAAGTCAAGTCTTTTAAAACATTTAAGTCCAAGTCACATCATTGAAATAAAAAAATAAAACGTTAAATTAATAAAATTGTAAACTCGTTTAACTATGAGCAATAAATCAACTAAAAAATAAAAACGCAACATATAGACCTAGCAATTGTTTTACGTGCAAAAATTAAGATAAATAACCGATTTTTTTTAATATTTGCCTTATGAAAACATTTCATTTTAACCCAAATCTTTTACCCAAAAGGATAAAGTTAATTACAAAACAAAAAAACAAAAAAAAAAAACATGAAGTAATCTAATTGTTTTACGAAAATAAAGATAAATAACCTAATTTTATAATAAAATGTTAAATAAAACACAACTTCAACTGTACTTAAAATAAATTCAAATACTGTTTAAATACGCTTTAAAAAATATGCGATTTTCGAAAGACTCGACATTTAGGCATTTTAAGACTTTGTGGCTAACATGCTTTAGCTGCGCATAAAATAAATTAAAAAACTCTCTAAATACATTTTTTGACTTTACACAAATCAATTAAATCAAGTCATTTTCAGGATCAACAACTTTATGTCAATCCTGTAGCTTTTCCAAAATTACACAACTTACTTGTCGCACGATTTAGCTAATTCGCTCTGGAGTGAGTCGATGAGAGCTCTTTTGTCGGTCAGCTCCTTTTGCATGACGACCGCCATCTTGGCAGCTTTACCGTCCACATTCTTTATCGTATAAAGGGTGTCCTATAATAAAAACACACAACCCCGCGCTAAAAATACAGCTTGAAACGGTTTAGACACCAATATATTTTTGAACTACTGTTGCTGCTGCTTGCATTGCATCGATTGGGGAAGAGCATTTTTACAACCAATATACTTTTAACTATTTTTTCGTAAAATATTTGCTTTGGAAATTCACAATTTCAAGTATAACACTAATATTTAACTAGAAATAAGGTGGAATTGCTTGAAGACAACATATTACCAGTTCAAATATGTTATTATTTCAATTTCTTTAATTATATTTTGTGGACGCTTAAGTTTTATGAGAATAATGGCTGAAGATTGTTGTTAGACGCAAAATGAACAACAAGGCCCACACAGAAGTGGGTAGCATTTCGTGAACAAAATACATCTGTAGATAATGGCTGGAGGTTGTAGTTAGACGTTTAATGAATATCAAAGCCCATACAGAAGTATAGGTAGCATATATTAAACATTCGAGTTAATATTTATTCAATTTCAACATCAAAATATAACTTGATGTTGAAAATGAATAAGTCTGAATCGAACGGTTTACAAAATACTTAAAAATGATCATTGGTATTCATTCTACGTCAATTTTAATCGTATTTAAAAAGGCTGATGGAACTCAAGCCGATTATTGTCTGATATTTGACGGCTTCGATGTATCGGTCCGCCTGCTCGAACATCGAGAATAGAAGAGATTAAACTAATAGCCTCAGATGATGTATGAAACAACGAGGGCGCTCAGTGGATGAAAAACAAAACTGATTCGTCTTCTTTTTATGCAGTCCAAAACTATAATGTCTGTCATGGTAAAAAAACAAAGGTTAAAACCTGCGAAACGTTCACAAAATGCCACGTCGTTCTGAATGGTCATTAATAGTCATTCTACGTCAATTTTAATTTTTAAAAAGGCCAAAAGAACTCCAGTTGTCCACTCAAACCTGTGCTTCTTGTAATTCCTTCTTCTTGTGCCTTAGATCCCTTCCAAGCCGCTCAGTGTCTTTCTCGTATCTTATTTGCGTCGCTTTGAGTTGTTTTGAAACCCCGTCGCGTTCGTCGATCAGATGACCAAGCTAAACGCATCCAACACAACCGGTCAAGCATATGGCGGATGACAAAAATCCACTATTTCCCTAAACCAGTGTTTCTCAACCTATGGGCCGTTACCGAAAATGTGTCACCGTTTAATTTGGTTGGGTCGCTAATTACAGTTGTTTACGGGGTTAGGTTTATTGAGATTACTTTTGAGCGAGGTTTCTCCAAACTTGAACTACATTTTGAATTATAGGAGAGTGTTTGCCAACCCATTGGTCGTGCCCGAAATGTGGTCGCCGTTTTATTTAGCTCGGTTGCCGACTGCATTAGTTCACATAGTTGTATTCATTGAGATTGGTAATGAGTATAGGGCGAATATTTTTTGACTTGTCAAAAAAAGTCAAAATTTTATCAAAATTTACACGTTAGGTCAAAAGTCAATATCAAATAAAAATGCACATAAATCGTTTACAAAATTAAAAAAAATATATAGTCACCTTTTTCAAATTCGTCGTTCGGTTGTTTTGAAATTTATCGTTCAATTTTATCAAAAAAATTTAGTTTTGATTTGAGTTCAAAGTCATTTTAACCGTATTATATCTTTATTATAGCAATATACGTAATAAAAAACGCGTGATTAACGACGCCTAGCTCATTTAAATCAATGTATTTCTAACAGGTCAAAATTTTGTCAAAATAATTTATATTTAGGTTAAAATTTGTCAAAAATTTTTGGTCAAAAATATTCGCTCTAGTAATGAGCAAGATTGTTTCAAATTTTACGAAACTGTAGAACCCATTCGAAGACGTAGCTCAAATCAATTTTTTTGAATTCGAATGTATGGCAATGTCTTCTCTTTTTTCGAAAACTAAAAGTTGAGTGAAGTTAATTGGGTCGCCAAAGCTTTTGCTATTATACTTAAGTATTTAGGTCGTCGCGAAAAAGAGGTCCTGCCCTAAACCAGCGTATACTGGTTCAATCAAACGCGGTATTTACGCCATCTATTTTTACCAACGTTTTTTTTAGTTTTTTTGGCGAAGAAAAAGTACATGATTATGGATTACATTATTGTGATACACAAAATACAAAAAACACCGTTATTTCTTTATGCCATGAAAACAGCGCTTCGCCAAACACCGTAATATATTAAGAGGATCACTCTTTGCGTTAGAGTTCGGCATTTATACTTACCATTGTCCAGATCAGGGGCCCAATTTTGTTTTTCACTAACGGCCGGTTAGGAATAAAGACGGTGGGCCGTATGTAAAATTTTGTGTCAATTTCATTAACTTGATTGTTATTTACTTGATCCAATATTAAACAACTAAAATATTTAACAAAATATTGGTTTTATAAAGTTGTCGTTTAACTTCCAATAAAATAAAATAATAATCACCCCAAAATATAAAAAAAAAAATAAAATGTCAATAAAATTTAGTTTGTGTATAGACACAATTTTGGGTCGCGACTGATGGGTTAAGAAACGCTAATATATATCAACCGTACTGCGTCTTCTAAGGTTTACAAAACAGTTCCATAATGGCATGAAAGACATTTGCAAGTAAAATATTACGAAAAGGGTCCAAAAAAAAAACAACAATAGCATGGAGAAATATCAATAAATTACAGTGTTGAAAAAGGCAAATATAAACAGTTATAGAAGTAGTGAGAATATTAAAGCCCATAGGTAGCATTTTGAACGTTTCGAATACCTCTTCATTCAAAATGAAAAAACATGCTACCATCTTTTATACGGGCTTTGACATTCGTACAACTTTAACCTCAAGCCATTATAAACAAGTTTAATAAACTTTGGAGTATAATAACTTGGGGTGGTTGTAAGATGTATTAAAAATATAAAAACTCATACAGAAGTAGTAGCATTTTAAACGTTTGGAATAACTTTTTATTCATATTCAACATAATAAGAAGGCAGAAAAAAATACTCAAGAAACCACGAGGTGGGATTCGAACCAGCGACCCTCGGAACTCACCTGGAACCTGGCTTCCTCCAGTTTAGCGTCTGATTCCTCCTTAGCTCTCATGATCCTTGCAACCTCCTTCTCAATCTTCCGGATGTCCTCGGCGATCTTTCCCTTCTCTTCGGCGAGATGAGCGATCCGTGTCTCATACTCCTCCAGGGATTGCTCTTTGCTCCTGAGAAGCGATGAGGTGCGCTCCTGCTCCAAAATCTTCTCCTGATAAACAAGCAAAACTCAAAGTTTAAGAATACGAATAAAATACGGGATCAGACTTTTGTCAAATGAACAATTTCTCAGAAGCCGAACAAGGTGGTTTACAATCCGAGTGAAACAGAAAAATCACTCGCCACTGTCACACAGCAATGTTTTAAAATCCTCAAGTCAAGTTAGTAAAATATATAAAACAAGGGTTTATTTTTATCACATCTAAAACTATTGGCAGCAAGCGGATGTTATTATGATTTAGATATTGTTTCGACCATTACTCGCCACTACTACACAGCAATGTTTTTTTTAAGTTTGAAAAACCGAGCACATTTGTACTTTTTAGGGATTCTCCAACCTAAGTGACTCGTTTTGACCGATTCCAAAAACACCGGCGCAAAATATACAGCAATTCCAAAGTCTTCTGTTAAACAAGTAAAACTCAAAGTTTAAAATACGAGTAAAGCAGGAAAATTACTCGCCACTCAAATGGAAAAATATATAAAAACAAGGGTTTAGTTTTATCACATCTAAAGCTATTGGCAGCAAGCTGATGTTATTACGATTTAGTTATTGTTTCGACCATTAAGTAAAGTCCTATTTTGGTGCGTATGCGCACTTTGGCCTCTGGTAGTTTTAGGTAGTTCGTGTCCCGAGTCCGACGTGCGCATGTGCAGTACAGAATTTTTAAACCGATTTTGCCGCCAACTGTAAATTGTACTGCGCAGCCCTGATCTAAAGTTTCTGTGCATCTAAATCAGCGGTTCTTGGGTTTATACGAAAACTTTAAAATAGTAGTGTATATTTCATAAATTATCAATTTGTCAAAGAATTGAGCTTAATTAAAAATAAAACGTTTGTGCACTGAATGTATTATCCGTTTAACTTTCACATTTTTGGACCGAAAACAGCAGACTTAATAGTTTTTTTAAGAAATAAATACACAAAAACAACCTTTAGTTCGATTTCCAATCCCCTCGCTTCCCTCTGAGATTCTTCAGCTTCGCTTTTCCACTTTTCGACGTCTTCCCTTCTCTCATCCGCTTCCGTGCGCAACTGTCGTGCCTTGCGCTCGCGCTCATCCGACATCGCGTTGGCGCGCTCCAGGTCGACCTTGGCGTCCTTAAGCTGTTTTCCAAGGTCAAATGTTTCGCGCTCGCATCTGGACGAAAAATATGCACGTTTTAAGATCTGGGAAGAAAACTAATTTATTGAACAGTTTTTTTCGATAAAATTTGTGTTTTTATCCGATACTAAAAAATATCGGACGTTAGATCTGGTGCCCAATGACGCCATTGCTATATGTTCAAAAAGGAAAATTGACCTTATCAAAACTTACCAATTTTTCAAGTTGTGTGGCATAAATGCTTCGGCCGTTTTACCGTTTTCTACGGAAAAGTTTTTTTTTAAAAAACGAAAAAAAAAAAAATCTTCTACGAATAAACGATTTACCCTTTTATTCGTAGAAGGTTTTTTTTTAAACGAAAAGAAATAGAGATTTGGAGCGGGATGGTAACAAACTTGAAGGGAATTTCGCCGATTTACAATCTTATTTTCGTCGTGTTTTCACCTGTTTGACTTTTCCTCGTAAGATTTCTTCGCTTCGCTAACTTCGGCCAATTTTCGATCGGCGATGCTCAGCTGGGTGCTCAATCGCTCCACCTAACGGAAGTAAAAAAAAAAACAAAGTTCAGTAAAAGTCAAAAAAATAAAACGTTTCAAACCGAAATATCACCTAATAGAAACTGAAGGCAACGATTAAAAGTAATTATTTTTAAATCAGAAAAAATACATTTACATCAAACAAAAACTAAATCGCAGAATACTCTAGCAAAGCTGGGAAGTCAGGTCAGACACTATTGAAAGGTCGTAATTTAAGATCTTTTAATAATGTCTGACCTGAATTACTAGCTTTGCTAGAGCTGTTACTGATCAGGAATTAAGGTCGAAATTTATCTTGCAAGGGTCAAGGTGATTTGTAATATCACATATTCAGAGGTACAGTCAAACAAAATTAAAGCTCGTTCTATTCTTGGCTAAAGATTTACTGTTACTTAATAAAACTACAGCGGATTTCCATCGTTGTTCAACCAAGATTCGAATCCACGACCCTCGGAAAACTGCACCTGCTGTTCCTTAACTTGCAGCTGTTGCATGGCTCCCGTTCGTTCCACGGCGCGGTCTGCGATCTGTCGTTCCAAACCTTCGATCGAAGCCCGAGCGCTGCTCAGGTCTTCGCGCAACTTCGTATTCGCTCGAGAAAGTTCGGAAATTTTCTCCTCGCCCTAAACAACCAGTGTTTGCTAAGCTTTTTATTGAGCCACGGAAGAATTATGCAGAAATTAATTTTGCGCAACAACAAACGAATGCATTTAAATAAACAACACAACAGAAATTTTATCCGGTCTTAGTTTTTCCTATTGCGATATTTGGGCCTGTTGGGATGGGCACAAAATTAATATTCGGGCTCTTTTGTGTTTAGGCAGCAGCAAGCCAACGCCATTAAAATCTTACTAATTTATCGAACTTATTGTGTCCACAACCTAAATGAAGTAAATCACGATGAAACAATCGAAGTTTTAACGGCTCTCAACACATAAGCCTATTACGCTGTGTTAAACCAGTCCAGCAAATTCTTTGTTACAGACAGCGATATTTGAGCTGGTTTGCGCCACGCATAGGGATATGGCTTCCACTAATATCGGTTCAGTGTCTATTTTAAAGTTTACTTGCCCGTTCTAGCTTGAAATAAGTTCCGATATCAAACCAACTTGTTGTTAATAATAAACGTAGTTTGGTACCGGATCGAAATATAACAAGTATCCAACATTTTCATGTATTTATCATCGCCACGAATCCTTGAGTTTTTTTAAATCTTTGTTTCGCGTGGACAAAGGTCAGACTGGATTTTAGAGAGATTACGTCGTCAAATGACGACACAAAACAAGTAGACCAAAGAAATCTCTGTTTTAAACTGTCTAAAAACCACTCAAGTGTTGTTTTATTTGAACTGTTAAAAATTAAAGTTTAAAAATGTTGATCGAAGCTTAAAAAAATCATCCCATTTTTTAAATTATAAATTATATGATTCTAATTTTGCCTTTATAAACCCCCTAAAACTAGTCCACGTACATCTAACCTAAGGGCTCCACGGATCCCCATGTTAAACAAACACCTGTTATACCCGAAGCAGCTTATTTTTACGCCCCTGCATTGGAGTTCAAGCTGGTTGTTTTGCGTGAATACCTTGATGCGTTGTGCGTTCTCGGCTTGGCTCACTTCCCTTGCCAGCCTCGTGTTCAGCTCGCCTCTCAGTTGAGCGGCAACTTCGCGCAGTCGGCCGATCTCCGCGTTGCGCTCCTCCAATTGCGCCCTGGTAAGCGGGAAATCAAAAATAAATACGAGTTGCAAAAAAAAACATTGGCGAAATTAGAAATTCTGGTAAGCGGAAAATCAAAAATAAATATGATTTTGCAAAAAAAAAAAAAAAAAACATTGGCGAAATTAGAAATTCTGATGGGCGGAAAATCAAAAATAAATACGATTTTGCGCAAAAAAAAAACGTTGGCAAAATTAAGAACTTCTGGTAAGCGGGAATTAAAAAATGGCAATTCTGCAAAAAAAAAACATTGGCTAGATTAGAAGATCTAATAAGCGGGAATAAAAATAGCTATTGTGGAATGTTACATGGGAAAAATGTTTTTTTTTTAATAATTGAAAGTCCTAACGAATCAAAAAAATCACAAAAAGTGCGTTTTGCAAAGCGACAAGGGACGTTTAGCGAAAGCAAAATTTTAGGACATGGAGAAATTTTAGGTGGATTATGGCTGAACATAAAGAAACTTGATTTTGAGACTTAAAAAATGATTTTGAAACAAGCTAAAAATTATACTTAGAGCGCCGGTTAGTAAAAAAATTGTAAAAAAGTGGTGCCTGATAGATAATAATTCGTTTTACCTATATGTAGTTAAATTTATAAAAAGGAAGCCTAGGTGAGCGAATAATAACACGTTAAAAAATTTGCCCGAATAGATGAATTTCATAAAAAAAAATGCAAGTCAAAAATATACCATTGTATACTAATTACTTAGTTAGTAACTCTTTAAGCTTAACATTACGTTAAAGTGCCTAAAAATTGCAAGTACTTTGTGTCACTGGCTTCCTTGCTTGTGTCAGATTCCTTGAGCCAGAGTGATCTTCTCTGCTCTTTTTCTCCGTTCAACTCTTGACTGAGTTCATTGACCTTCTGATTCAGGACTTCGATTCTAAGAAACGCAAATAATCGATCGCAATGCGTACCTACTTAAAGGCACACTTGGACAACTAGATTTATATTACAGGAGGTTTTTAAAACTAGATTAGAATTAGATCATTTCATTTTTTAAAACTAGATTAGAATTAGTACTATCGGGTTCTTAAAAAAAAAAAAAAAAAAAAAAAAAGAGTATAAACTAAAATTTTTTTTAACTTTTAGACTGTAAAATTCGCCTACAACCTACAAGTCATTTCGACCAAAAGTTTTTATTCAATTTTTTGTTTTTAACTGAGAGACTAAAACTACCGTTGAACAAATTAGCATTTGTGGTTAAATCCAAATTAGGTTGGAACTAGAATTAGAGCACACAAGCAATTCACAAATTAGATTAGATTAGAATTACAATTAGCCGCATTTTTCTCTAATTTATTGAATTAGAAAAGTACAATTATCTTGTTGTATAAGTCTGCTTCACAGGTTCTTAAACTTTTTTTATCGTGGACAAGCGACATTTTTTTTGGTTGACATGGACCGGGTTCGGCTTTCCATTTTTATAGCTGACGTAATAAAGTGACGTCATGCTGTTTTCGGTTAAATTGTGAAACTTTAATGAATTCTAAATTAATTTAAGGAGAAGGCGCCGAAAGTCCCAAATCGAACTCTTAGTTTGGAAATTGTTTTCTCTATTCAAATAAAAAAACTATGATTTTAATTAGGCCTTCATGGACCCCCTTAAACTAGTCCACGGACCCCTAAGGGGTCCATGGACCCCAGTTTTAGAACCACTGATGTACTAAACTAAAGTTAAGTTCTAATGTAGTTCAATTATTTTCAAAGAGTTCTGTCGAAATTACAATAGACTACTTCGTGCAAAATGCAACAAAACTGCTTAAAATGTTTACTAAATGCAACCACATAAGAATGGTGAATACTGAATATACTGAAAAAAGACCCGCATCAATGCAGTTAAGTTTCGGAACTCGGAAGTGTATTTTTGCTTATTTTCGGTTTCTATTAAATGAAGTTAAGTATTTACTGAATCAGTTGTTGCCAAACTAAAAAAAACGAACTCTGACGAAAAATTAAACAATTTGTTACAAAAAATAAATTAGAAATAAAATCAGAAAAGTAGAAAAAATATGTTACTCCTGATTTTTCAGATCTGAAAAAGCAGATCAGACTTGTATATTTTATAAAAAACGGCTTCTAAGGATTAAAATTAATTTGAAACCTTTGAAGATGTGTTTCGTTTTCCTCCTTCAGTCTTTTCACCGAGTCTTTCTCCACTTTGACGTCACACTCGGCGTTTATGACGTTTGCTTGGAGCGCCGCTGTTTCCGCGCTGTGCCGTTTGATCATCTGAGGCATATTTACAACTTTAGTTTTTGGCTTGCGGAAAAAAATACAATTTTGTGCAAAAAATAACGTTGGCAAAAATATGAAGTTCTGGTAAGCGAGAATTAAAAAATGGCGATTTTGCAAAAAACAAAACAAATGTTGGCTAAATTAGAAGATCTGGTAAGCCAGAATAAAAATGGCGATTTTCGAATGTAACATGGGGAAAAAATGTTTATTTATAAAAATTAAAAGTCCTGATGAATCAAACAATTCTTTAAAAGTATTTACAACTTTAGTTTTTAACTTGTCAGGGGTCGCAGGATTGGTATCGAACTAAAAATTGCACTCGCGAGTCGGTTACTAAACAAACTTTACACGCCTACGCTTAATATGATTTGGAAGCAGATAAGTCACCTCCTCCATTTGAGAATTGGTCGACTTCATTTTTTCCTTGCATTCATTCAGCTCCTTATCGTTGGCATGAAACCTGTGCTGCAAATCTTTGAGTTGGGATGATAAGGAATTCGCCTGAAAATGTTGTTGGTTAAGTTTCTATTTTTTGGTCGTTGTCCTAAAATCCGTATTTAAGGGTAGTGTTGTCTAATCCAGTGGTTGGCAAACTTTAAAGTCAGCGGCCTGAAATACTACTTCCAGGGCTATTAAAAGCCCACTACGTGACGTCATAAAGTTACAAAAAAAATTGGAACGGACGCGGCACAACATGCCGTAGTGTACATAGCGCCTTTGGGCTGAATAGAATTTTCTAAAAAAAAAAAAATTAAAAAATGTGTTTATACAAATTACATATATATAAAAGTATAGTTTGGGAGGCCATGGCCTTGTCCCCCTGTGATGCAGCAATATACCAAGATAAAAACTCTTAGTAACACCATTTAAAAAAATACAGTATAATGAATGTTCGGCTGTTACGTGGTCCACAACTACATGATAAAACTGAGATAGTAAAAAACAGCCCGATGTCCACTAAAAATGGCTCGAAGGCCCACATTTTGGCCGGGGCCCACCGTTTAGCGACCAATGGATTTATCAAACATTAGATGTTGCAAACCATAGTTACATTTACAGACTGTCGTGTTTTTTTAACATTTTGCCTCACCAATTTTACTGGAAAACAGGCTGGAAAAGATAAAACATCATACATAAAAAAAACACATAAACTGGTTAACTCTGTAATGTAAATAGGCGTATCTTTATGGAATCCAAAACCATTGGCAGCAGGTTTCTGCTGGTCGATCACTGTTCCGCTGACGAGTATATTAACAATAAAACCAAGTTAAATAACCGAGTGAAAACAGGATCAGACAATTTTTAAAGGAATATGGGTTGACTCTGTATACATTGTTTGTCTGCCGACATTCTTTTACAACCTTGGCTGTTGGATCTCCAAACATTAGCATTACCTCTTCCTGTGCCTTTACTGTGTTTGCTTTTGCTTGATCCATAGTTCGTGTGTACTGCGCCTTCAAGTTGTCCAGGTTGTCGGCGGCGTCACTGTTCGCAACCACCCGTTCAGCCTCGAATGTCTGTAACATTATAAATCGGCTGAAGCTTGAAAAACTTTTTAGGTCAAGTCAAACATACAGCAGGCGTTTTTTATAATACTACCCGTGCTTTATAGTTAAACATTCAGCATAGCACATGCTCTAAATTTGTAACTTTCTTGGATTTTTAATTTTTTTCTGTATTGTTGTTTTAAAAATGCCACTATATTTTTTATCTGCAGTCAGTAACACTATTCAGCAGGAAATGCTTTAATTTAATTGACCAAAATTTCACTAAACTTTATGAACGAATTTTTTATTTTTTAAAACAATCACTGCATGTACAGCAGTTCACGTATGCAGGCAATAACATTTATTTAAACATGACATTTATTTTGATGTATTTCAACATAAAAATTAGTTTTTATAACAACATAGAAATTAGTTTTTATAACCTCAAATTTCAATTGAGCACAAAGGCACTGATTTTTTTGTTCAAGAACCTGTTTTGTGGCGTTTAATTCTGATTCGAGTTGCAACACTCTGTTCCTCAATGAGTCTGATTCTGCTTGTAAGTTTGTGATATAATGCTCCAAGTTGTTGACCAGGACATCAGGAACTAGCTCCGATGCTCGTTCAACATCTCTGAAAAAAAAACGAGTTTGAAAATGTATGTGATGACACAAGAAAGCATTTTAGAAAAAAAGAAAAAGGGTCAATTACAAAATTGTTCATATGACAAGGATTTTTAACACATGTGCCATCGTTTCGAAGACCAGGCAATCTTATTCAGGGCAGTGCAATTGCAAATTATTAAAATATATTTATATGCAGCCAAACAATAAAAAACTTGTTTTTTTCTTTGTTGCGTCATAGTGTTTTATTGTACTTTAAATTGTTTTGCTGCATACATATATTACAAAAAACACACAAAGCACCTGTTTGCATTTGCTATCAGAATTTCAGGATACAGAAACAATTTCCGACAAAGTAGTTCAACTGCGATTTACAGAAAACTTAAGTATGAATTTTATGCACATACATTTTGTTTTTGGAAAAATAACACACTAGTTTTTACACAAACATCTTAAAAGTCGAGTAATGACCCCGTTTTTATTCACAAACCTCATAATTTAAATTAAGTAATGGCCCCAGTTTTCACAAAAACCTCATAATTTAATTCAAGTAATGACCACGTTTTTCATACAAACATCATAGAGGTCGAGTAATGACCTTGTTTTTTTCGCATAAAACATCATAGAAGTCGAGTAATGACCTTGTTTTTTTCGCATAAAACATCATAGAAGTCGAGTAATGACTCCGTTCCGTTTTCACACAAACCTTAATATTGAAGTCGAATAATCACCCTGTTTTTTTACACCTACCTAATAGATGTCGAGTAATTACCCCGTTTTCACTCAAACGTCATAGAGGTCAAGCAATGACCCCATTTTTCACAAAAACCTCATAGATGTCGAGTAATGACCTGTGTTTTACACAAACCTCATAGAAGTTGAGTAACTGCGGTTTTCCTTCATAATGGCCGCTCCCAGTAGGGCCCGGACATTGTTCAGAGCTTGTTCGCTTGCTTGGTTTCTCGTTTGTATGATTTCCGTTCGTTCGTGGGCGTCGAGCAATGCTTGTTCTTGCAGCTGATTAGAGGTGGCTAGTTCCTTTAATGTTGCCTAAAAAGTATAAAAGTTAAATTTTTGTTTTAGTTACCTGTCAGTAAGGCTTCTATAAAATAAATTTAAAAACAGCTAACAAATAATCTTGCAGAAAAATACCTTTTTGGATTTATACAGAATTGGATATTAAATTAAGCTCTAAATTTCTTTAATTTGTCATATTTAGTGAAAAAAAACTAGGTTAACTTTTGTTCATATTGTATAAGTTAAAAAAAGTTTGCTAAATAGATAAATTGATCAAATCTAAACTTGCAAAGGTAATGTTTTTCAGGTTGATAAAACTTTAAATTTAAATTTAAATGTTTTTTTTTATATTAATCATGGGCAATGATTGTAACAAACAGCAATTCTTTTTGTGTTTTATATATTCATTATTTTGCCTGAAAACTTTATTGAAGTGGAAAAACAGTAAGCTGCTAGCAACACACATGTTGTTTATACATCTGGGAAATTTATAAAACTCTAGTAATTATTGGTCATTTTTTTCCATGAGAGGGGTGTTGTCAAACTGAGGTCAGCAGAACCCTTTCATTGTGAAAAAAATGAGTGGAATATTATCTTAGGGATGCAAAAGGGGTTTGCAAGGCCAAAATTTTGTAAAAAAGCCACAAGGTAATATGCGGGCATAAAAGATTAATAACTATTTAATCATCATAGTGAGAATATCAAAGCTCATACAGAAGTAGGTCCAATTTTGAACGTTTCAAATAAGTCTTTATTTATTTTCAACACCGTCTATGTAAAGATATATGCGAAACGTTCAAAATGCTACCTACTTCTGTATGGGCTTTGATATTCTTAATACGTCTTACTACAACCTCCAACCATTATGCTCCAAAATATTGAATTCTTGATTTAAGGAAAAAGGGTCCATTTTAGTCATTTCTCTAAAATATGTTAACATTGGAATGAAAAAATGAACTCCAGGCTACAAGATTAATTTGTTTTAGCACTGGAAAATTTAGTTACCTTCATTGGTAATTTACTATTTCTATTTGTTCATAACTTTAACCCAATTCAGTTTTGCACTTTATTGCTGATTTACTATTTCCGGAGGTTTATAATTTTAACTAATTTTAGTTTCGCAAAGTAACAATTAAATCCAAAGTTAGAATGGCACCTTTCTGATTCTTTCCACAATAAACCTGCAGCTTTATATTGGTAATTTACTGTTTACAAAGGTTCATAATTGTAAACTTTATTCAGTTTTGCACTTTCAGCTTTATTGTTAATAATTTAAGTTCGCAGTTTAAATGGTAACTTTCTGATTCTTCCCGCAACACACCTGCAGCTTCTGTATCATTTCCTCTTGCTCTCGCATCTCGTTGTGTCTTGTCTCCATTAACTGTTTCCTCCCGGCAATTGTGTCCTGGAGCTTCTTCTGAAGTTGCTCGACGGCTCCACGGAATTGCTCTTTTTGCTCATTCGCCAATTCCTTTGTCTCATCCAGTTTCTGTGTGAGGTACTCAACCTGAACCTAAGAAAAGAAAAAAAATTTAAGTAGTTACGAGACAAGGACAAATACGTTCAAAATTGCTGGGGAACATAACTTTGTAATAATAAATTTTGTTTCTGTTAGTGTTGACCTCGTCTTCGATTACTAATTTTCAAATCTTATAATTTTCTAAGAATAAATTTTTGTTTGTTAAGTAGTAAAAAGTGATCAAAACAAAACACTTTAGATATGCAGAGGAACATAATATTAATGTTATTATAAATGTTCTGTTAGTGTTGAACTCTTTTTAGATTCCAAAGTTCAAACTTTTATAAATTTTTTTACAAATAAATTGCACAATGTTTTGCCTTTATCTCGATTGAAAATCTTGCTATTCACGAAGCTGTACTTGTATTGCTGGATACAATTGTTTTGAGGATTTTTTACTGAATAAAAATCTTTTATGCAAGTGCTTGGACTGTTTTAATGGAACAACTTGAAGTGTGATTAAAATGTATTAGATTTATTTGAGTATTACAATTAAAGAATAACTTAATTACATAAGTATTTGTATTTTCGAGAATCAAATATTGACACATAGGCGAAACACAAAATAATAAAGAAATGTATTCCCAAACAAAAATCATTGCATTTTAATTTACCTGGGAGTCCTGCAGCGCATTTTCCAGGTGAATTTTAGTCCTGGTCAGCTCAGCCATGTCACTCGAACCATTTGGAGCAAGGTTTAAAACCTGTGGAGTCGTTTGAGAGGGAAAATATGGATCTTGCAATGGTCTAACATTGTTGTTCGAATTTGTGTTGAAATTTCTTGCAGCTACGATTGGTTCAAATGGAGAATAAGTGGATCGATGTGAGCCGACTGTTAGTGGACTTGCAATAGGCGCGGTTACTTTGGATGACTGGGGTCTCGAATTTGTTTGCCCCCCTGGAAAATCTGTATTAAAAAAGAAAAATGCTGTATTACACCAACAATTTCTGACAAAATAATTCAACTGCGATTTACAGAACACTTTAAATCAAATTTTATGCACATGACGTTTGTTTTTGCAAAAACAACACCACTTTTTTAAACAAACATCATACACCAAATGTTAAAAAATTTACTTAAAAAGTCAAAGTAATTGAGTTAATACTGGTTTGCGATGTAGCAGTTTGCAGTACTTTGTATTGAATAGGGTGATCATAGCTTACCAGCATCTAAAGTCACAGAATAATATTTTTTTGTTGGCCACACACACTGAATAGACTATGGAATTATTTAAGTAACTTGCCAATCTCTTATTGATAGTTTTTTTTAGATTTTCTGGATATAGGTTGATACAACACTGTGCTAAACCTTATCTTGGAATGCAAATTAAAGAATTGGGGCATCACTTAATAAAAATTGTTCTGTACGTTACAAATGTTAATGTGAATGTCGGACCCCCTGGTTAGGTAGATAATAGCACATCACCAAACCTGTGTAGTAATACATAAAACAATATTTACATATTTTTTTTAAATATTACTGTTTGCATTCACTGTGGGCTATTTCCAAACTGCAGGTTACAACCAAACTTAAAAAACTATGTCTTATTAGAAATGCACAAACAAAGCACATATTAGCCTTTAGTACAGTGGCTATAATCAGGGTCCCATGGCACCCTGGGGATGCTATCTAAAATGCTCTAGGGTGCTGAAAGATATTTAGGAATCTGAGCTGTGCTATTATTGGTAAACCTCTAACAAATCTTTTATGTATGATTAGAGTAGAATGAATTGTGTTTTTGTTAGGTTTATTATGACATTAATGAATTATTTAATAAAAATTCTAGTGGGGGTGCCACAATCTATTTATTATAACTTCAAAGGGCCATGCAATATAATAAAAGGTTGGGAATTCTCGCATTAGTGTTTAATATTACATCCCGGTCATTAAACACATGTTTTATATATGTACCAAACTAACGGGATGGTGATATTTCAATTGAAATTTCTAATACTATTGATCCAAAACCTAAATTATAATTCTTAACAAAAGTTAAAATTTACCATGACGTGGAATTGAAGCTCCCAGTTTAGCTCCTTCTTCAAATAAACGCTTAATTTTTTCATCATAGTCACCGCTCGACATGCTCCTTACTAAATAACTCTGTAAACAGTAAAAATAAGTTGTTAACATGATATTTCTTATTTTTAAATATAAGCTTTACCACAATTACCAGGAATTTGGCACTGTTCTATAATCCTACTACATTTTTACAGTAACAAAACTAGTTGTCAAATTTGAAATTTTAAAATAGTGCTGGTCTAGAATCCTACGACAACAAACATTATTTGGGTTAGGGTGCATGTTAGCGTTTGATTTGGGTAGGTGAAGCAACTATTAAATACTAATAATTGACATACCCTAAGGCCTCACCCAAACCAAAAACCTAACCCGAATAATTTTACTTGCTTAAAAAAGTGTTTCAACGTTGTGGTGGGATTCTATACCAGTGCCGAATAAATATAACAATAATACTTGACCACTCAAACCCAAAAGCTAACTCGTATCCTAACCCGAATTATGTTAGAAATACAAAAACCCAGCCAAAAATGAGTTAAGAATGTAGACCACCGTCAAATAATGTTCGATGTTATGTCCTTAGCCTAAAAAGGTTTTTCTGCGACTTGTCTAGACACATTCCAAGCGATAAATATTTCGTATTTGTTTGCTTGGCAAAATAAAGTAGATAGCGTCACTCGTAATTTTTAACTGTTGACACGGGCTTTACGCTTCGCTGCTTTCGTGGTAAACGCTTAAATTTGCCGGTGAAATAATAGAAATCATTGAACTATTCGACCGAAGCAAAATTGGATGTACTGTAAAACTGTATAAAATAGTTTACGTTAAAATAAATTAAAACTCTTGCCAAGCTGAAGGTATCGCTGAAAAAAAAATCAAAGACAGTACGTTTTGGCAATGATACCATGATATGTAAGAGTAGTATTATAGGTATTGGCAAATAATCATGATTTTCAATGGTAGCCTACTTGTTTAACTCCCTACAGAACCGTAACTCATATTTGAAGATTTTGCTAACGGGACAATGCGTAAATGCTGCCTACTGCGTGAGATATCGACAAACAAGGTAATGGTTTACAAGTAATTTTTGTTAAAAGTTGAAACGAGTCAAGTGTGGAATGCTTGATACTGGCATGACATTAAACATGACTTAGCCAAAAGCGACCCAATGTCTTCTCTTGACATTTTCGTGACGTACATTGGAGACTTTCTCGAAACTGCAAAAGGGAATACTCAAACGCAAAGGGCGAAATCGAATCACCGGCAAAAAAAGCAGCTTTCAAATTAATGCTGGTACAAAACGTGTCAGGGCGCTGTTTAACCGTAAGAAAAATAGCGCAAATTTGTTTCTCCGTGCATCCTGAAATGTACATCACGCGAGGGGCGAAATTTCCGAGCGCGCCGGGCTTTTTAATTATTAATGATCAACGACATTTAGGACAGGGCCCTTAGGGCTTGTCGTAACTACAGTGTGGGAGTGCAAATTAAAGTAACTTACGCAGCTGTAGGCCGGCGCACTTTCAGCCCCTGACTGATTTCAAAACGAAGAAAAACCTAGACATGCTGAAGCTTTGCTACTGTAGGCTACAGATAGGAGAGTCGACAAAGAGACGCACAAATACCTGATGTATATTGTTTGGGTAGACCTGAAGACCTTTTACAGGCAGTAATATTACCTGAAAGCTACAAGCATTTAAATCAGGGAATTCCTAACTGTTTGTGCTTTGATAGATTCTCAAGCTTACCGCCAAATGTTTTGCAATAAAAGCTGATTGTATTACAAATAGGCATGCAACTAAGAATGCGAGAACTTAATGAGCACTGCATTAGATAACTTATAATTAAAAGGTATTTAGCTATTACCTGGTTGTGCAGTTAAGTTGAATGTCACCTTGTAATTCTTGTTGACGGAAGCGCCGTTTTTTTTCAGTGTGCAAAATTAAGAATCACTGTAAACTATGCCTTAGTTAAGATAAGGGGTGATTTGAAAAGGTTTGATCAAGTGCTATATGTGAGTGTGAAATCTTGGACAGGACCAAAACTTTCAGCGATCTTTCAATGAAACAAGCGACCTAGACGAGCCGTCCTTTATTAGGGCTCACTAGCATATAGTATTATTGTTCGCTAGTTAAACTGGAAATTGTGGCTCTCGTTATGACTTTAAAAGACCTTTCCTTGTAATCTTCCGTCATGTGTTTTTAAAACGAAAGGGTTTAAGTTTAAGGGTTAGATTTCTACAACAACTATAAATGTTATTTTTCAATGTGCGCTTATTTTGCCTTAAATACGTTATCTTAAAAATTAATAGGGTAGAATAAATAGTGAATCCGACAATAATTGTTTTATGGTGCCACCCTTTCCCTAAATGTCTGAAGCACGTGCTTTTTTTGCTTAATGGTTATTCCAGCCTTGGCTACACCAACCGATTCTAGAACAGTTCTACAGTTTTCTTGTGGTTCTTTTGAACTCCAGACGGTTTATGAAGATTTGTCGACTGATATTGTTTCCGTGCGTTATATGAACCTGTTTTACCATTGTGTTAAGCTTTTATAACTTTTTAGAACATGTTTTGCCGATATAGGTTGCGGAACAAATGATTCAGGGCTTCTACAGAAACAAATTTTCCATGGTCGAATGGTAAAATGCACTCTTAAAAAAATCAGTAATATAAGTTGCACCATCGGGTCAACCAGTAAATGAACGCATTTATCTCCGTAAAGTGTTATGTTTACCCATCTGTACTTTTAATTTGTTTCGGATATCAACGTAAAATACACAAAACGAGAGGGAAACCTACAGATTAGACTTAATAGGTTTTCATAATAAGCGCTACAAGGGCCACGAAAAGAAAACGCCATTCGATCATCGCTAAGCCAGAGCTGTACAGATGGTAAACGGCGACTTACGGCGAGTCTTTGTACGACGAAAAACAATAAATCGCCTTTAATATTTAATTACTAAATCCCCTCCTCGCCAAATGGCCGTTAGCGACCTGTCGTAAGTATCTTACAGGCCGGACAAAGGCGTCGTTTTGTTGATTGGGCGGACAAAGGGATTTACTGCATATAGTGGTTGTATTACTTCCTGATTCTCTGTGAGACTCTCTGTTAATTTGTGCTGCAATTAGTAACTCTTAAATTTTGCAATTAGGTTTAATTGTGAACAATATCAGCTGCAGAAAGAATACGTACAAAACATTTTTTGTAAAAACGCACAAGAGTTTTAGTTTAAGTAAAACACAAGCTAGTTACAACTTTTGTCCACACTATTTCAGATCTATGTGCTTTAGTATTAGCCGTGCAAGCTTTCTGTATACAACCAGCTAATTGCCTTCGGATAATTTCGATAGCTTTGCTTTGGACGCTCAAGATAAGAGTCTGCTGTATAACGTCTATCTTTAATATATTTTAGTTCTTGAGAGTTTTTATTCCACAGGGGAATTCAAACGGTCAGTCACAAACCAAAAGTGCTTTTCAACGTACAAATCGAATTTTACACTTCGCAGCAGCCTACATATTAAAAAAATAACTCTGGAAACGAATTGCAAAGCCAAAAAGGTGAAGTAAATCGACATCTTCTGGATTAGGACGTTTTGATACGAACCTATGATCGAAAGGTCTTAATCAAGATAATTTCATTCTACTCGACCTTTTTTGCTTTGTCATTTATTGTCAAGCTACATTAGTGATCCTTCAAAGTGTACCTAACTCTGGAACTGGAAACGAAAACTGACTTTGTTTTTAAAAGTTGTTTTCTTCCGGTTACTTTTTATTTTTTTTATTTTTACCACTTTATTGTTACCAATAAATAATGATAATTAAATTACGATATAGAGTTGTTGTCCAGTACAGCGTCGTAGCACAAGAGCCGGCAACATTTTTTGCACTGCGTACTGGTTTAAAACTGACATTTTATCGCGAACTGGCCTTAAAAAACAAAAATGTTCAGTAATGGAAATATATTACAAGTCTTAAAGCATTTTAATACGACAACACAGGGTTAAGTTAAAAATAACCTGGTGGTTGCCGATCACTGTCACACTACATAAGGAGTCGTCCAACAAATTTGTTCTGTTTATGCCCTTAGGTAGGGATCCAAGTTATGCGAAGACATTAACAAACCTTTTGAAATATATTTTTTGGCTGTAAATGTAATGAACTGTACGTGTAATGATACAGATTTAAAAAATGAGAAAACGCAGAGTCGAAACAATAAGTGTACGGTATATACAGAAAATCAGTTATTCTGTTATATATTTGTTTGTCCCATGTTTGCATATGTAGGATGCTGCATATGTAGGATGCTTTCATTAAATGCAACGACACCAGGAAATGCAACAACATTACGCTAAGTAAAACGACACAAAAGAGGAGATAAAAATGCGCTGAACGATCAAAATAAAAAGCGATTGTGCGTTCTTTGCTGTTCTTATTTAATGTTTTCAAATTTTGCACTTTTTAATCAAGGCAAAATACTCTTTGTGGTTGATTGAAAGAAAAAAAACGATGCAATTAAAAAAAAAATAGAGCAGCACATTTAAGCGCTCGAAAGATAAGTGGCTCCAATAGGGAAAATACAAAGCGGATCAGGACAAAATCGATTCTTGGATCCGAATGGCTAGACTTCCGATTGCCAAAAGCGACCTTAGTACGTGTTTTCGAGTTGGAACAGCGGTGGACAATGTTAAAATGGTATTTACGAGGTTAATGAAAGCAATAAGTCAGTCAAATAAAAAGTACAGGCTTGGATAGGTCAGTCAAATATAACCAGGACAGGCTTGAGTACAAAAAGCCTATCCTTTTCAATTTACTGACCTATTGTTTGTTCGAGAGTTATCTGAAAATTACCAATTCTAGTCAAGTATTTGCAATAAAACGAAAGTATAATTGATGATTTTTCAATTAAATCGATCAAAGACAAGCTATTTGCAAGAAACTTACGTCGAAGTTTTCGTTCGTGCAAAATCGCCTGCGACGAAACACGATAGTCCTAAGTCAAGCTATTTGCAAACCACGTCGATTCAGTTCGAGAAAAATATCAAAATCATGTCGAGAAAAATAGCTTGTCGTTTTTTTAGTTGTGTTCAAAATCGCCCGACACGAAGCGAAGTAATTTGCCTTCAGTATTACGTCTTGTGCTCGCTTCCCGTCAGGTCGATTTCGTGCAAAGCGCTTTCCAGTGTGTGACAGTTTTCAGACGCTTAAGTTTGTGTTTAGGTTTTGCATCGCAAGGTGAAAGTTTAAGATAAGGACATCTTAACGGCGATTTAGTATTGGAATGACTTGACTGAGAGCACTCTAGTCAATAATTTGTTATGACTATGTTTGGAGTTAAGTATATTTTCAGTTTTCAGCTGTTGGCGTTTGTGTTTATGTTTTGCAACGGATGGCAGCACAAGTTTGAGATGACGGTATCTTAATGGAGTTTAAGTGTTGAAATGACTTGATCTGAAAGCACTTATGGTAATGATTTGGAATGTCTAGACTTTTGTTTAAAATGTTTTAAGTTAATTTAGTCATGTGTGTAAAAAGTACAAAATCACAAAATTGTTGTCGGCACACTTCCCATAAAACAACGATTTATAACTTGAGAATGACCCTTAATACACGGCAAGGGACTGTATAAATGTACTAATGTTATCAGTTTTATAATGCCTGATGCGCATTCAAGTCTCATATTCTTGGCTGCACTCCTATCTCTAATACGAATAAGTTATTTTGCAAAATAACGAAAGGTTACACTGCACACTTAAGAATCACTGGGTTGATCTAATAAAATTTTTCTGCCAAAATTAGGGATATAATAATAATATTGAAGCTTAAAACACGTTGGTTGCTATCTGTTTGATTTAAGTCGAGCGAACAGGAAATAGAAAATCAGTAATTTATTTCACAGTAGTTTAAAACATTTATTTTAAATGCTTATGACTTGACCGGACTTGCTTGTTTTGCGAACGACTTTTACAGGACTCAATTTGAACTTAAGTTATGTTGCAAACGACTTAATATTTTAAAGTATCTGCATTCTGCCTTAACATATATTTTTACTTGAAATCTCACTATGTTGAAAATGAATAACGAGTTATTCGAAACGTTCAAAATCCTACCTACTTCAGTATGGGCTTTGCTATTCTTACTATACGTACTTAAAAATAGTTGTTTAAAAACTTCTTCGTTCGATTCGCGACTTCGGTAAAATACTGATAAACGGCGATTTCCCGAAACCCTAAATATATGACGTCACTAACTTTTCACCATAATGACGTCACAACGCTTCGTTGAAGCAAAAATAAAGGGGGTTTCCTGGAAACGTCGTTGCCGCGCTTGCAAGCAAATGCCAGCTTTTCTGGGAATGAAGCGATTCCAGCAAACCGTGCAGATGCCCTTTAAACAACATGTCGTGGGTTAGGCAAAGGACAAGCGTAAAAGAGCAAGTGTTGTAGGTAGTATTAGTTCAGCCAAATGCGGTTTAATGCGTTCAGGCGAGTATCCAAATTTTTGCAAACCATAGAGTATCTGTTTCGGAATAAAATGTCAAGTATCTGACTTTGCTGAGCTATTGCCAAACTTCGAAAATGTGGGTACGCTTTGTACGGATTGGTAATGTAGCT
The DNA here is from genome assembly GCF_963924565.1 of Ascidiella aspersa. Lineage (NCBI taxonomy): Eukaryota > Metazoa > Chordata > Ascidiacea > Phlebobranchia > Ascidiidae > Ascidiella > Ascidiella aspersa. Next base: position 19,726,245 of record NC_139454.1, read on the forward strand.
TGATAATGAATTGCAAAGCCAAAACGGTCGAGTAAATTGACAGCATCTTGATAAAAGTGTTTCGATACGAACTTGTATCATCATCAGTTAAAGTCAAAAAACAATTGTGATCTTGTCTATGCCAGTGAGGACTAGTAATGTTGCCCGCTGTTGGTTTCAAGATACTCGAACTCATGGTACCAATCTGCAAAGACATTCATGTGTGTAAAGGTTGTTCTGTATTCCATTCACGATTTGTTCGCATCTCAAATAAACACCGCGGACATTAGGCCACCTCACGCAGTATTGGAATATGTTTATTTTCTCACGAGTTCGTTTTTTCGGTTTGCTTCTACAACGGAATGGGTGACGGGAAATGTTTGGATGCATTTAGCGCCGTTCCGTGCATACAAATTGGCGGTTAAATAGTAATACTATATGGCGATAATTTTTTGACTTGGCAAAAAAGTTAGAATTTTAAAATTTACGCGTTAAGTTAGAATTTGTAAATACGAAGAAATGGAGCATAGTAATTAAATTTCACTTTATTAATGTTTTTGTCTTATTTGTGTAACGAGATTAGGGTCGCCTAAGTTTCGCTGTTATACTTACGGTTACTATTTGGGTCGTCGAAAAAGAAAAAAAAAAAAAAGAAAAAAAAAAAAGCTGAGAAAACACTGCTGATATAATAAGAATATCAAAGCCCATACAGAAGTAGGTATCATTTTGAACGTTTCGAATAACTCTTTATTCATTTTCAACATCTATTTATTCGAAACGTTCAAAATGCTACCTACTTCTGTATGGGCTTTGATATTCTTATTACGTCTTACTACAACCTCCAGCCATTATGCTCCACTGCTGATATACTAACATAGAATTTAGCCTTCAAGTAGTTTTCATATGAAATAGTTGCGTTTTCTTAAAAAAATAGTTGCGTTTTCTTTTCCTACCGATTAGCTAAATGCAAACTTTACTGAGAGAGCGGCTTTCTTTACAATAATATATTTTTTTCACATTTATGTAGATTTTTGTTGTAATTTGTCGGCTAAAAAAGAACTGCAGCCATGGCCGACGAAGATAAGACGAGTGAAGCGAGCGAAAAGGGATGTTGCTCGAACATTCTCCGCAACTTATTCAGGAAAAAGAACGTCTCTGAAGATATGATGCGTCGTGGTAAGCAACGTTGTTTTATATCAGTGATTTTTTTTACTTTTAAGTGACCTGTAACCCTAAGAACAAACTACACCAGAACAACAGTATAGTTTATATTTATGATGTAACCTATTTAATTAATGGGAAAGATCGATCTGTATTTTAAACTGTAAAAGATGACATTCCATTTTATTGCTAGATCACCTCTTTGGGGGTAAGTTACCGCAGGTTAACAAGCGCTGTTCTACCTGGATAATAATCCGATACCGATAACCGATAACTATGACGACGTAAATACGGCCGATGTGATATATTACTTGAACACACATGAACAAGGAATAAACTGTGATTTGTGTTGAACTTTGTTTAATTACCGACCGCCAGTGAGTCAAGTTATTTTTCCAATTAAATAATTATAAAGGAATGGATTTAACCGATATGATCAAATCTATCGCGCCTAAAACTGCAAAAAAGTTAAAGTTGTACTATTTGTACTTATGTCTAAGCACAGTAGGCAGCACATCATAGAATAGACCAGAGGAATGGTTAAAAAACAAAGCTAAACTGCTTTAAAAAGCGCATTTAGTTGGTTTTGCGTCGTATGAAAAAGCATTAGCCAGAGACGGACTCAGGGTGGACGTGTGTGGCCATTCCCCCCTGAAAAAACACACACAATCTTTTGCCTACTTTGCATACATAAAAGAGGCTGACAAAATATTGTATTACTAAAAAAATAAATTATTATATTATATAAAAATATATACAGGGTGTCCATAAAGTCTCTTTACAATTTAAAAAAAAATATTAAAAAATGAAATGCTGATATATCGCAATGAGGTTTGTTTTATGTTAATCAGTATTTCATAAAGTTTTTATTGACACCAACATTCATTGTTTTAGACAAAATTTCTAAATTAACCGTTTAGTTGTGCTTCGTGCAACTAATGGTGCCCATATAGAAGTGTATTAAATAAAGTAATGATATTTTTAATTATGTTTAATTAAATGTTGATTAAATGTTTAGAAGTGTATTTAATGTGTCAATAAAAACTTTATGAAATACTGATTAACATAAAACAAACCTCATTGCGATATCTCATCATTTCAGTTTTTAATAATGTTTTAAATTGTAAAGAGACTTTATGGACACCCTGTATATTTCATTATATTTTACATGTTTCATGTGGGCTTTTTATCACTGCAGCATTTTATCACCCTGTGTAGGCTTTTACTAACCCCAGTAAACGTTCCAGATATGCTTTGTCCTCCCAAGTTTGCCAGTCAACCCCAATAAATATTTTATACCCAGTTTCGCAATCTGTCGCGCAATAACCTTCCAAACATTTCAAAGCGCCTAATAGCTTTACGTATTGTGAGGGTCATGGTAACGTTATATTTGTATTGGAATGATATCTAGTGATAAAAATTGTGCTGCCACATTTATTTTTTGTTTTTTTCTCAGTGTACCGCAATCCAAAAAAGTTTGAGAACGCTCCGCTTGTGCTTTTTGCAGTTAAAAAAAGCGCGCCAACCAGTTTTTTAAAACGTATTTTCACATTTCATAGGCAATCCATTTTTTGTCAAAATAATATGGTATTTAACTGCTTCCTTGGCATAGTTAGGTTGATTGACGAGCTTTATTTATTTAGCTTTCTTTCGTCATAATGAAAGTTAGCCACGCACTTGTCTTTAACTGTTTTTATGCAAACAGCCTGAAAAAGTTTCACAGGGTTACGCCCTAACGTTGTTTTGGCCGATACTCACGTAAACAAACCGGACACCAATGCAGTCTTCTCTTGTTTCGATTGCTGTGATATAAAAACAGAATGCGGTTTTGTCATCCTCTGAGGCTTTTACACTGAAACGCAAAGTGACAGACTTGCGACTTGACGGATTGATTTTACCGGATATTGGGCAACAGTCTGTTTATAATATGCCGCCGTCGCATTTATCTACGTGCGTTTTGAGTGCGCGAAATAAGGGAACACACAATAAGAAAAAGCAACAATTCCTGGAAGAAAAATCTATTATGCCATAGTATTAAGACTAACACATAATAAAGTCAAATATATTGTAATACCCACGACAGACTACAAACTTCATTGCCTGAATAAGACATAAACTTGTCGCAATAAGTCGTAAATGTATGGGAATAAGGCCTGAATGGCCAAAATAACGCCTTAAACGGAAGGGAGAGGGTATGGGACGATCAGGGACCATTGGTCTTGTATCGGCCATTTAGGGCGCCGCTGTTTTGGCAGGGGATTTGTTTGGCCAAAAATCAAGAAAAAAGGCGAAAGCAATACGAAAATGATATGGCTCATATACCCGAAATTAGAATTTATTAATGTCATTGTCTTTATTGTGTTGTGTTTACATTTTGCTTACATTATGCTTGCAGAGATTAGGCATTAGGGCAGTATTTCTTAATCAGGTGAATGGTTCACCCCAGGGTGTATAAAATTTTTGCAGGGGTGAACCAACCAAAAGGGGTGAATAAGGGTGAACCGTCAGAAATGGATGATAAACAACCTAAGTCATTTTGCACTGTAATATATAAACGAAATGCTTTTTATCGTATCATGAGACAAGGGTGAATGAAATCTGAAGATGGATGGTAGGAGTGAACAAAACTAAAAAAGTTTAAGAAGCACTACATTAGGGTATTACATTGTGCTTACGGAGAATTGGGTAGCCAATTAGATTCAGGTTATATTTTCGCTTAGTATTTATGTCGCCGCTAAAAAAGGTTGAAAAACACTACTTTAGAACAACCGTTGTTAAGATTTTATGACATTCACATTTTGCCTCTTTTCTAATAGTTGTCTATGCCCACACATAAAACACACAAACACACCTTTGAAAAACTGACATCTTTGTTTAAACCAGGTGTAGACAATTATTATTGACACGGTGTCGCAGCATGTGAAACAGAAAATGTCTGGGCGAGCTGGGTCAAAAAGGAGTCTGAAATACACCTAATATAAAGTGTAATTCCTTTGTAAAGAATTATTAAATATCCTTGTTTTGACAAGCTGGTAACAATTTGTTCAATAAAATATCCTAAAATCAACAGAACTGGTAAAGGCCCTAACTTTACTTAGAAAGTGAGCTGTGGACTGGTAAATAATGTTGGCGTCCAGGATTTGACCCAGTGGTGTAGCCAGCTGAAAATTTTGGGGGGCCAAAAAGTTTGAACTTTTTTGTTTAGCTTTTGCCATTGTATTAACCGCCGTAACGATCACAATAAGAATGTTAGCAAACCGTTCCGAGCAGCAACTGACTGAGTATTAACGCAATACTCAAAAACCATTCAAATAGCAAAAACTGACTGAAAGTAGTAAAACTACATTAATGTATAGCAAACGTAATATTAACTATATCGTATTAAGAGTAAAATATTTATACATTTTTTGAGGGCCATGGCCCTCAAGCCCCCCTGGCTATACCTATGACTTTTCCCAGAATAGATTGCCCAGTCGTGGTTTACAAACCATAAATATCACCAGATAGCACTGACAACAAGAGGCCCTTTTATTTCGACACACAGCACTAATTCCTTTGAAAAATTTTTTTTAATTTAAAAGTTTTGGAACTTAGGCAAATCATGCGAAATACCAACACAGCTTCTTTATAGCCTCAAATCTCGTGCGCAAATTCGTTAGGTTACAGTAGCACTGCTTGCTACAAGAATTATACATTACTTGCGAAAGTTAATTTTTTGGAAACCGGACAAAAATGCCAAGGAAAAATGCGCAAACCTGTGTTTTCGTGCGCAAATTTGTTTTAGACTGTAGGCATCTCTGTTTACGTCAAAAACGGACAATTAATGCGACTAAAAATGCCTAAAAATGATGAAAAGGCAAAACATATAGACAGTGCTTGCCCTACAGAGCGACAACGTAGTAGGTTACATTATGCAGGGATCTGTAATGAAGCTTGATAATAAATTGCAAAGTCAAAAAGGTCGAGTAGATCAACACCTTCTTGATTAGTTAATGTGACATTAACTGAAGATGATACAAGCTCGTATCGAAACGTCTTAATAATCAAGATGATGTCGATCTACTCAACCTTTTTGGCTTTGCAATTTATTATCAAACAACGTGGTAACTGTACAATTTGCCTTCAATACACAACATGCGATTTTGTATATGTTTTCATAGTATTAGTTTTTTTGCGATTGTGCGAAATTCTGAAATGCCTGTTTGTAATACAAAAAGTTTCCAGGCTTGCTGAACAATCTACCCGTAACATGTTTCCGTTGGTTTAAAATAACGAAATAGCTGAGAATTGTTTTAATCAAAATCAAATTATGACTCGGTAATATGGGTAATATTACGTTTGCAAGATTATATTTCAAACAATTTGCAATTTTGTTGTCAACGAAAGCAATGGCAGACTCACCGAATCTGTCGATCAATGATGCAAGGTAGGCTAGAAAAACAACTAGCCTGCAGCGAGATTTGAATTCATTACCTATAGACGGGGGTCATAAGTTCGAACCTCACTGCAGGCTAGTTGTTTTTAGGCTGCCTTACATCATTTCATCATTGCTATGTATATTATAAGGTTGTCAGTAACGCAGTGAGAATCACTGAGATTGAGTGTTAACTGCTGTAATGCCCAGCTCAGTAATATACTTTACCACTGTAGGTTCACAACTGTCACCATATAGTAGTAATGTACAACGCTCCCAAGGGCGGTAATTATCCGCTTCTAATGCCGGGCATTAGCGCATGAAAGCTTCATTGGCAAATCCACTTGTAGATCGATACTTACATGATTTCCAGGGAGCAACACGTTGTTGTTATTGACCGGTAACTCGATATTAGATCCAGTGGAACCAAAGCCTTTCTTCGTCAGATTGATCCGATAATGTTAAGCATTGTGCAATTCAACTGGATTATTTCTGATAAGGGCTTAAATTTGAAAATAATCATTAAATCTTCGTGTATTCCCTTCAATAACGTATTGGCCTACTTGTAATGCCCTTGCCTAAGCTAATTAAATCGTGTTTTCCGACATTACTAAACACATTTTATGGTCCGTTTGATTTTCTTTAACATACTCTTACGTCCAATGTTTCACTTCAGGGCAAAAGAGTCGCTTCCGAGGCGAAACTAAACGACGTTATTAGTATGCTTAAACAAGTTCAAAGGTGTTTTTAATTTTATTTTTGTTTTCACAATTCGCTTTGTTGTTGAAAAGCCCATTACCTTACTGTGTGACCTTACTATGTAATAATATATATTCACCTTTCAAAGTAAAATCGCCAAGTTGGTTTGAAAATCATGTTTAAAATTCATATATTAAATTGGTATAGGATTGGCACCGCTACAGCCTTAGTATTATACGATACCGATAATAGCACTTAACATCGATTAACGCTTTGGATACGATAATAGCGGTCGCCTCTAATAATTAATCTGGTATTTATCGATACAACCACTTGGCATCGGGTATCCGATTCGATTTGATAATATCGAGCATCCATAATAATTTGTCGTTGGTTTAAATTGCTATTCAATGCATTTCGTTGTCACTAAAATTAGGGGGGTTTACATAATGCCTTTACGTATTGTAAGGGTTATGATAACTTATACTTGTATTAGAATACAATATCTTTCAATGAAAGATGCTCATTGCACACACGTATGTGTGTTAACAACTGAGATAGCCCTTGTAACTGAGATCTAGTCCCGAGTCTGCAATGGCTTTCGGTGTTGTAATACAATGTATTGTAATAAAAAATGTGCTGCGATATTATACCATCTTACTATGACCATTTCTTTGTGCTGTTTTTAGACTTGCGCCGTTGCTTCAATCTCGGAGACCTTACCTTTCTGGCCATTAGTGGTATGATGGGATCAGGACTGTACGTTTTGGCTGGGACCGTGACAAAGAACATTACTGGGCCTTCGATCGTGGTCAGCTACGTTGTTGCCGCCCTAGCCTCAATTTTATCGGCACTTTGCTACGCAGGTGAATGGTTTGTGTTTTATTGGACTTGGTTAAATTTGGGTACACTATGCACGGATCTGTAGTATAGCTTTATAAAGAATTACAAAGCCAAATAGGTCAACTAAATCGACATCATCTTGATTACGACGTTTCGATAAGAACTTGCATCATTTTCGTTTAATGTGACTGGATCGTTTTTTACTGGGTTGTTCGAAATTTGACATTTTAATTCGATAAATGTTTTGTTTTTCGATACTGGTCCACGATACTTTGTGCAAAACGATCGCAACTGATCAAAAAACACATCTCGTCACAAAACAATCAACTAAACATAATTGATCAAATTGGAAATGCAATCGTAGTGTTTTCCAGCTTATTAGGCATATTAGGCAGTAGTTTGTATTTTTTCGTTTTTTTTTCGTTGATATTTGTATGTAAAATATAAGAGAGGACAAGCCCCGACCGCGGTTTCAAAGTTTTAACGAAAAACCGATACCGATACCCGGTTGGACAAAAAGTATCGCGATTCTATCCGATACGAAATGACGTCATTACTATGCTCAATCAAGCAAATCATAAAAAGAATATTCAAAAGGTAATGTTTTCCAGGTATTAGTTCAAAATTTGTTTTAGCCGAACTAGTTTCAGTTATACCAATTAAGAAATCTCGTATTTTCGAAAATTTACCTTTGTTGGAATCATAAACCACAGCCGAAATTCTTATACAAATTTTGTATCGGATCGGCGGCGATACCACCTAGTATCGAACGAGTACCTCTACTAGGCATTGTAGGTATCGATTCAAATCTGATTAGAAATCCCTGCTTTAAGTTCAAGTCGCTAACAAATCCTTATTTTCTCGTGTAGAATTTGCTGCCCGTATTCCAGTGGCTGGTTCAGCCTACCAGTTCACCTACCTCAGTGTGGGCGAGTTCTGGGCCTTCATAGTCGGCTGGAACGTCGCCTTGGAGCACACCATTTACGTGGCAGCCATCGCCAAAACTTGCAGCGGGTGAGATATGATGATGTAAAGGAGTTATTTTGACACGACGACCACAATGTGGTAACCGGCGCCTAATAAATGCAGGGATTTTTATCGCACTGGGGTGCTGTTTCTAATTATAATTTTCGATGTATAAGTATAAGTCCTCAAAAGCGTGATGATGTCCATAATAAGTACATGTTCTCGCAATTTATTGTACTAAGCAGGACTAAAAAAACGCTTGTAATTTCTATAATAAGAACTTGACTTGGAATTCACTTGCTCTATTTATTACCTGACCGGGACTTCTTGGTATTATTCAAAATGACTTGACTTTAACTTAAGATATTCCACATATGACTTGCTTGGAACTTAAGTCATTTTAAATCGACTTGTTTTCAACACTGTTACCTGATGAAGTCATGCACATCGGTAGCGGAAACGTCGAACAAAATAAAGAAGTGCCGTTAGGGGCTATGAATGATTTTCAATGAACTTCCTATGATTTTCAATGAACTTCCTATCTATCTGACCTTGAATGAAACTGTCTGTAAATTAAAATAAATTTTGCGTGGCATAAAACCTTGAAGAAAGTATTGACGTGGCGCCCATTTTTTAAGTAAAGTCCGTTTTTCCAGGTACCTGGACGGCCTTTTTGGGATGGCGATCCGCAATTACATGATGGAGCACACTCCTATGCCTGGAGGATTTGTGTCCACCTACCCGGACTTCCTGGCAGCTGCACTCATCCTCGTATTTGCCCTTGTGCTCATCGCAGGAGTAAAACTATCCTCCAAGATCAACATCGCCATCGCGTCCCTTAACGTCTGCACAATCACCTTCATCATTGGTAAGTTAGTCATCTAACCACTCGACTTACGTGCACTTACTGCATTTGTTTTACTTGACTTAAGCTTTTCGTAAATACTTCTTAAATTTAACTGTTATCATTAAGAGTATTTAAAAAGTTGAGGCAGTGAATTGAGGCAAAGTCGAGGAACGACCTGACTTAAGTGTGCTTATTGCATTTATTTACCTTGCCTTGACTTGACTTTTCTTGAGCCTTTGGTAAATAACTTGACTTTAACTTATAATTTATTTCCTAATTTGAGACAGTGTTGTGACGGATTGACTTGATTATCTACATTTAAGCAAGCTATTTTTTTCATTAGTAGACTTTACTTAAGCCTTCTGGTAAATAACTTGACTTATACCTATAATTTCTTATAATTTTCAACGTTGAGCCAGTGATATAAAGATTGGACTCAAGTTCACGTAAATTATTGTTTTACTTGACTTAACTTAAGTATTTTGTACAACTTTAATTGGAGTCATGTCATTTGTTCGAAAGACTTAAGTCAAGTCATTTGTCACAAAGTATTTTCTCCAAAAGATTTTAATCAAGTCAAGTCGTTTGAAAAAAGTGACTCCAGTTAAGTGCAGTCGGGACATTGACTTAGGTCATTACAACACTGTTCTGTGTTAATGTTGCCGTGTTTTGTTGCAGTAACCGGAATAATCTTGTGCGATTGGGACAACTGGACGAACGTTAGGGGCGGGTTCTTCCCCTACGGTTGGGCGGGGACTATCAGTGGGTCAACCACCCTCGTCTACTCCTACGTGGGTTACGAGGTCGTGGCTTCGGCAACTGAGGAAGCCTTGAATGCTGGCAGGTTGGTGATTTTGTTGCTTTGCTTTAGTTTTGGATGTCTCACAAGTGCAATTTGTTCAATCTTTATCTAAAATAAAGAAAAGGGTCTAATTTTAGAAAAAAAAACATGTTACCTTAAATGATTCGTGGGCCGGATAAATTTATTTGCGGGCCATAGTTTACCCAAGTCTTTTCTAAGGCCTAAGTTATATTCATTCTAGGCCATATTAAATATCCCTTCGTTGTAAAATCACAGTTGAATGGGAAGTTTTGTAATTTATTTGTAGGTCTAAAAACAAAACAAAAATCACGTTAAATAAAATGGTTTTACCGGAAACCTGGTGACAGTAAAAAGCCATTTTAGGTGATACGCAAAAAAAAGTTTGACTGAACCGTTTCAGTCTATATATGCACTCGGGGTAAGTTAATTTTCTTGCCACTTGTTTACGATACAACTGGCCGGACGCACCCGTGTGGCCTCAGTCTGACATCTTTAAACTCTTCAATCACCTTTTGTTTATCACGTCAGTTCCTCAACCAGTCGTTCATCATTCTCAGTTTTTTGCTTAACAGTCGCCTTGTCACTTCGTGTGTTGAATCATTGTGGTTCGTTTTTGTTGTTTTTGCTTTTTCAAGGTCGTCTGCCATTTAAAAAAAGTTCAAGGTCGTCTGACAATTTAAAAGAAGTTTCAAGGTCGTCTGACAATTTAAAATCTGTCAGAGTTGATTTCTATGAGACTTAGTTTTTCCTATTTTTTGTTATTTAAGTAGGATTTTGCTCGCCTCTATTGCATTGAAATTAGAGTTCTTCGTTAAATATTGGATTTAAATAAAAGGTAGCTACGGACAATAACTAATTTTTTTTTTATCCAAAATAAAGGTTATTGGTTTTGGACATGTGTAGTGGAAATTTAAAAAAATATTTTTTCCGTATTTTTGAAATATTTTCTCTGTAAGAGTGGGCCAATAAATAATGCGAATATTTATTGCATGGTACCTCGTAACAATTTTAAGTAATAAAAAGCAAGCAGCTCAGTATTAAAATATGAAAAATTAAAAAGCAACCCTTTATTTGATGAATATTCATTTTGTCATAAAATTGCGAACATGCCATAACTTGACTATGTAAAATACAAGTTGTGACTTAATGCTGGTGTGATGGGGTTCGGTTAAGGTACAGGTTTTTTTTAAATATTCGGTTTAGTTCCTGTTCGCTCCCTTAACTAGAAAATTGTCGGAAGAGCATTCTCTACTAGGCCTACAAATTAGAGGATAGCTTACCAACCGGGAGTTGCGTAATTAGTTTTACTGGTCGCGGGTAGCCTTGCATTAATTAGTTTTCTTGCAAAAACGCTTTTTATCTCTAGAAATTATACTTTAGAGTGGGTACATTTTTAAACTAAAAACATTGGCAAAAGCCTTAAATGTTCTGTTGTGCGTTCATTAATATCTTCTAAATTTTCTCAAAATTTAATAAATACGGCCACATTAATATAGTTATTTTAAAACAATGCGTTTTATAAGCCGAAGCACCAAACTCAGGTCTAACCAAAAGTTTTCATAAGCGGCTGGATCAGTGACAGGATTATCGTTAAATAAAGGAGCTTGTACCATAAACTGTAGTGAACACTACTAAAAAGTTAATCAGTTAAAAAGTTATTTTAAAGTTTAGTTTTGATTTGTATCCGCCAACATTTTAACTGTACTTTATCATTAGGGAAATGTACAGCAGGTCGGTAGAACCTACTCTGCTGGCTGGATTGTAGTTTTACGACCCCGGACTTAAATGAACAAAAAAACAAAAACACTACCAGCTCCGTGTCCAATATGTGTACTGCCCGAAAGATTAACAAGCTTGTTATGTGGAACGGCGAAAATCGTGTGGGCTCATAAATAAATCACGATACAGCCGTGATAAATTTCAAGGGCGTGGAAACAGACTGTTAGCAAAAAAGAAGGCCCCTAGAGAGACTATAATCAGATACATGGCTCATTAATTATAGTTCGGTTTCCCCTGGGATATAGGCGCATGTGTGAATGTGCAAATGATAAACTTAAACAATTTTGTGTAAAATTGCGCAGTTAATTTTTTTGTTTATTTGTTGTAGTTTGAATTCCACTGATTAACTAAGTTAGTTTTTCGTATAGTATTCTCCAGTGTTATATCGACTTAAGGTATTGGCATTAACCTGACTTAAGTCCACTTAAGTCACTGTTTTCTTATAACTTGACTTGAGTTTTTTGGACGAATGGTTGACTGGTACTTGAATCAATACGTCAAGTAACTTGAGTTAAATATAAGCTCTTTAGAATATTTGTTCATAAAATTGGGATATAACCTTAAATTTTGCACGTAAAACAATTTGCCTCATTTGTTATTTCACATATATTTTACGTAAAATTTATGTTATTGTTTTATGTTATTAAAAAATGTTTTTACCACTGCCTTAAAAAAACGCCCTAAATTTTTCTACAAAATAACGCCTCTTTTACAACCAGCAACATTTACAAAAAAACTCGTTTTGTTTTCAAGGGACATACCTATGTCTTTGTTCATCTCCATAACAGTGGTGGTGATCGCTTACGTTGGGGCCTCGGCTGCCCTGACCCTAATGGTCCCCTGGTACGACGTTTCAGTGATAACCCCTTACCCCAGCGCCTACGCCCAGAGGGGGTGGTACTGGGCCAGGTACGTGGTGTCAATCGGTGCCCTGGCCGCCATGCTGACCTGCCTGCTGTCCATTATGTTCGTGGTGCCCCGGTACCTTCTGGCCATGGCCAGGGACGGCCTGATTTGGGAGTTCTTCAAGAAGATCCACTCAAAAACGCAGGTCGGTTTTAGGAAGAAACACCTGCTGTAAAATGGGCGTTTTCTTCAATTAAAAAAAAATAAAAAAATTAAATATAAATTTCTAGACTGGTAATAGTGCAGGTCGATTTTAGGAGACTTGATCCAATAAAGGAATCAGGTGGCACTATGTAACGACAAAAGTCAGGTTGCAATTTGTCTTTATATAGTGCAATATGATTCCTCTATTTAGAATTAGACAAATACGGCCATTGTTAAAGATTTACTTTTTCAAGATTCAATTTATTTATGTGCATCTTTGCTAACATTGAAAAAACGAGCATATAAAGAATAACTCAAGAACAGCGAAAGGACCTTACCGTCATCGAGTCGAGCTGCCCATAGAAAAAAACAACGCTGTTTACATCCAATATAAAATGGTCATTGTCTTCAGTAAAAAAAAATCCAAACCTAAATATAATCAAAAAAATTAGTAATAACTACGGTGATTATTGTTTGACCAACAAATGAGAAATTATGAACTTTGAAATTAAAATTGAGACAAATTTTAACCGAATTTGTTTTCTTACATTTTTGGCTGTTAGGAATACATTCATAGAATATTATGAAGTAAATATTTGTCCTATAGTAATAACTTGAAAAGAAGTAAATGCAATTTCAAATGCCGAAGTCTAGCAATAATTTAGAAAGTGTTTCTTTCCAATTCACACCGTTGTTTAGCGATCTTCTGGTACGTCGTGCGTCGAATAAACGTAACCAACGTATAGCTAACGTAACGTGACGTACGCACGTTGTCACGCAGGTTCCTTACGTATCGACGCTCATAGTGGCTACCGTGAGTTCGATAATGGCGATCATCTTCAGTCTCACGACCTTGGTGGAGTTCATAGCGGTCGGACAATTACTGGCTTGCACGTTTGTCGGAATTTGCGTCATCCGACTTCGATATTCGCCCAACGAGATTTCCACGTGAGTCCTTATGCATAAGCCTTTATAAACCTGTTGCTACCAGGTATAATAATAAAAAAACAGTATCTCTTTATTCAATGCAAACCGAATATTTGAAAAAGAAGATATCTCCTCGCCCTAATGCACGTTAGTGACGACAATGACTTCGAATGGAAAGAGACTGATGGTGCCGTGATTGGCGAAATATATTTCTCTTTTATAAACTAGAACCTATAGTGACTGATTTTGACTGAGACAAGAAAGTCTATACTGTTTTGCTCTTTATTCAATTCGGTAAAAATGAATAAAGAGGTATTCGAAACGTTTAAAATGCTGCCTATTTCTTTATGGGCTTTCGTATTTATATCTAAGACCACAATAACTGGTGATAAAAAAGTGCGTGTAGAAACGTCTTTTTATCACGATAAGATATGATATGATTTTATTTGGAACATTTGACATTCCCAGGAGACAGCGAAAGACTGTACGGTTCATCGAGCCAGCTGTATCCTGGTTTAGATTCAGTTAAAGAATAAATTCTACTGTAAATTAAAACGATGATGTTGATTTGTTAGACCTTTTTGACTTTGACCTCAATGTATACAGCAGGTCGCAAAAACAACGCTTATAAACTACCTCACAGTTTTGTTTATACACAAATCCGTCGTTTTACTTTGTGTGGTGTTGACGTGGTGAGTTACATTCCCTGATGAAAGCATCCTGTATACATAGGTAGCTGAAACGTCAATAAACAAATAAATACCCATAGAAATTATTTCCGGTATATACTAACCCCTGGTAGCAACAGCATAGGCAACGTTGCTTATTTGCAGTATATACTAACGCCTGGTAACAACAGCATAAGCAACGTTGTTAATTTGCAGTATATACTAACGCCTGGTAACAACAGCATAAGCAACGTTTTTTATTTGCAGTATATACTAACGCCTGGTAACAACAGCATAAGCAACGTGGTTATTTGCAGTATATAGCCTTTACACTGTGCGTAATCACACTTTTTGGAACGCGATTAACGCAATGTTTAATTTTTGCGCTTTGGGCGACATTTTGACGTGCTTTCTAACTACCAGAAGAACTTATTTTCAGTATATATACACTGTGCCTTGAAGCAACAGCATATTTATTGACAAAGTTCTTCATGAATTGTTTCAGTTACAAACGGGCGGACCAATGCACAGAAGACGAGCTGAACGATTCGACCGAACTCCGCAAAGTGGTCACGTCTTCTAGCGAGAACCTCAAGTCGGAACCCAACGAAAAATCGATGCTCTGTCGCGACACCAAGCGGGCCACCACCGCCGCCGTGGGAAGCGTGACGTCATCGAGTGACGCAAGCACTTCCGGGTACTGCAATTATGTAGAAAGATAACGCTGGACAACAACATAAATATTTTTTTCTTATTGGCATAAACTTTGAGAAGTGCTTTAACGTGAGTTTGACGAGCTGATTCCAAATCTGTTGTCAGATTTTCTCTATCAATTTAAGTTTTGGCGCTATCCGTATGTGCCATGTTTGAAAAGTAGTACCCGAGTTGACCTTGCAAGAGTTCCAGTACGGCAATTTGTTTGGGAATGCAATAACCATTAGGCTATATTCCCATTAGAGAATTCAAGCCTTTGCCAGATCGTTATAAATTGATTATATATATTTAAATTTATTTCGGAAACACAGTATATATATTCAATAAAATTGAAATAAATGAGGCAAACGAATGTTAAGTCATCTAGTCAGCTGCCCATGGCTTTGATTCAATTTGTGTTAAGCTTTTTTACAAGGAGTAAAAAGGCGAAACAAAATACATTACGAAAATAATTAATCAAAATACACGACAAACAAAAAATACAAAACAAAATACATTATGCCATCCATTATATTAAACAAAAAATAGCGTTACACTTAAAATATTTTTAAAATTTTACTGCTAAGTTAGCGACCCCATTGTGGATAATTGGTTGATTTATAAAAATTATTAATGCGCTGAGTGCACTCGGTGTTACTTTTCTTTTAAATGCTTTATATCAATTATAACGGCGGGTAGGCAGTGATACTAAACAGCAGTAATGATAATTTTAACCTTTTTCTATACAACCAATATTACCTCCACGCCTCACAAAAAACGACTTTATCTTAATTTTGTCCATCCCTAAAATAATATCAGGTGTCCATATTCCATAAAATACCAAGTCGTATTGGGCTCTTTCTGTTTTTCACAAAAATACTTGGTGTCGGTTCCGAAATCAAACTACGAATTCATTATCATCAATAGTTTTGTTCAAAATATCGGGATGAACTACAAAATTATACTCTACGTTTAAATTATAGGGCATCACTATCAGAATAAAATGCCCATAACCGGTCTTCTCTAGACTTTTCTTAAAATATCGTGTATCGGTATCGAACAAATATTCCAAACTTCTGAATTTTGTATGTTTTGCATAAAATATCGGATATCGGTAAAAAAATGAAATGCCAAATATCGGACATCCAGCTTTTTGACAAAAATATAGGGTATCAGTATCGATATGAAATTCAAAATTTGGGAAATTATGCTTTTTGTTCAAAATATGGTATAGGAATGAAATTCAAAAAAATCTTTTAAAATCCTGCTTTTTGACGAAAATATCGGCTATCATTATCGGAATCGGCAAATACCCGACATATACCCGTTAAACTTTAAACGAGTAACTCACCTTACCTTTAGGTACGACCCGATAGGCGATGACGACGACACGAAGGGGATGTTGTCCAGTCAGTTCGGTACAGTCAAGAAAAGTCTCCTAAACTCACCTCACCGCTGGCTCTTCGAGTGGACTCTCAAATACGAGGCGGGGGACGTACCTCTCTACTGCCTCCTGCTGGCCATTTTTTGTTCCACGCTAGCGTCAATTCTTCTCCTCTTTGTGACGTTTGAAGTGAAACAATGGTGGTTCGACGTGATCGTGGGGATTCTTATCTTGGTGGCCGTGCTCAGCATTTCGTTCCTTAAGTGCTTCATTCAGGACGACACAATTCCCACCTTTAAGGTAGGTTCGCGGCTTTCCTGCGGGGTTCATGGCTTTCCTGCGGGGTGGTAATGACGTAAGTGCACTCAAACCTAACTTAAGTCAAGTATGTTAAGCAAAATGTCTTGATTTCACTCGACTTAAGTCTTTTGGACAAAATGACTTAACTTGAAGTGTTTTGGGAAAAATTACTTGACTTGACTTAAGTCTTTTAAACAAATCAATGTACTTGACTTAAGTATTTCGGACAAATGAATTCGCCTGGACCGAAGTAATTTTGTTAAAAACCCTGGATTAACATTAAGTTTTCGTTCAACATTTTTGAATACAATTTGGTTGTATTTCTCAAATTTCATTTTTGTTCAACAACCTTTACACTAAAACAATTTAGTTTTTTAAGTTCCGGTTGCAAATCGATAAGTCCCAATCGCTTTGACGCTTCTTTTTTTAGAAAGGATCCGACATGAGAAAAGATAATCACGTGAACTTTTTAATTTATGCAGATGTCTAGCATTTAAACTTGCCCCAGCGGAAGTTCTTACGTCACCTCTTGCATCAATTATTTAGATCAAGCGTCGACTTAATTTCCACGCGTTATTTTCTGTGACGAAGGGGGTTATGGCGTTAATGATGAAATATCAACTAGAAAATATCCGATACTTGAATTTTTTATCTCCTTTGTTGGAGCATAATGGTCCGAGGTTGTAGTAAGACATAGTAAGAAATAAGAATATCAAAACCCATACAGAAGTAGGTAGCATTTTGAACGTTTCGAATAACTCTTTATTCATTTTCAACATTAAATGTTCGAAACGTTTAAAATGTTAATTTCTTCTGTTGATATACATATTTTTCTACGTCCAACTACATTTACACCTTCCAGCCATTAATCTTAAGATTATTCGAAACGTTTACAAAATTATACCTGCTTCTGTATGGGCTTTGATATTAATTGTAAGTATAACTACAACCTCCAGCCATTATCTTTATATATATTTGAAACCATTAAAATGGTACCTGCTTCTGTATCGGCTTTGATATTCAATAACAACCTCCATCATTTATCTTAGGAATTACTCGAAACGTTCATAAAATGCTACCTACTACTTTATGGGATTATTTCTACGTCTAACTACAACCTCTAGCCATTATCTTAAGATTTATTCGAAACGTTAACAAAATGCTTCCTACTTTTTATGGGTTTTGATATTCTTACTACGTCTACAACCTCCAATAATCTTAAGAAATACCCTAAACGTTCACACAATGATACCTACTTTTAATGGGCTTTGATATTCTTACTACTTACTGGCTTTTTCAGACCCGTTCTAACGTAGTTCTGTGACGTCATCTCTAAAAAAAATCATGCATTCCCGTAACGATTCTTTTTCTTCGTTCCAGTAAGAAAATTATTCGACTTTTACCACTGGCTTAAAGAACGAAATATTTGCTCAGTCTGACAATTTCTTTGAGAACTTTTGTTGACAATAAGCCTTGTTTTATTCAAGGTTCCCTTTGTTCCTTTTCTTCCTTTCGCGAGCATCGTGATCAACATTCTCCTCATGCTTAAGCTGCAACCTCTCACTTGGATTCGGTTCGGCGTTTGGATGGTTTTCGGTAAGCGAGTTTTGAGCGAAAATGGACATTCGAAAATAGCATGATTAAAAAAGGGAGATTTAAATAACCAACGCGTTGAAATAATATAATTTTTCTCGAAGGATTGTTTTAAACAATCACAAATAAAAGTGTCGTTAAACTTGTAAACCACTCTGCTTTGTTTCGATAGTCCGCCTATAAGCAAGACTTTGAAATTGTATTATTATAACTAAACATTTACTAGAATTTTAACTTGTTCAGTCTTTGTTGGAGCCAATATATATATATGGGGAGTTTAAATAGATAGGCCAAAATAAATGGCAACGATTAGAACGTGTTAAATTATAACAGTTCTGTTATGGGACAAGAAAACTTCATAACGCGACGTAATAAAAGGAGAAACCTCATGTTATCGTTCGACCTCGATGTTAATGTTTAACCACAAAAAGTAAACTTGTGACGGTTCTGACATTTTCTGTTTACCACTACACTCCATTATATTAGTTTTTTATCAATTTTTTTTACAAAATCTTATCAATTTTCTTTTTTTTTTACTTTTTTGAATTGTTATCATTTCTTTTAAATTTTTTTTCAGTAGGTCAATTTATTCAATTTTAAGAAATCGTTTTTCACCTGTGAAAAGACAATTTTTAAAACAGCAAAATAAAACTCTGCTATGTATTTCCACCAGGCCTGGCTATCTACTTCGGCTACGGCTACAGGAACAGCAAGGCACGGGTCAAGGAGGAATGATTTCCAGCGACTTTAAGGTCTTCTGCAGCGCTTCTCACCTTGCAAAGCATTCAAGAAATTTATCGCGGGTTAAACGGCCATATTTCGATCAAAATCTGACGCCAATGTTCTGTATACTTGTATTTTACCTATCAATGTCGATGAAGCAAGCACGTGTTGCGGATAGACGTTTGTATTTGGAGCACGTGGAACGGTGTTCCCACAATTGTTTTTCGCTGAGCTGACATGAATATAGGAACAATCAAACTTCAAAGGTTGAAAACCCGAGTGAAGCCAAGATCAGAAATCACTTTGAATAAATAACTTAGGATGCCAGTATAGGCGAAATATATATTTCTTTAAAAACTTTCGGTTGCTGGTTTCACCCGGGACTTTTTTTAAACTTTGAGTTTTATTGTTAATATACGCGTCAGCGGAACATTGATCGACAAGCAGAAACCTGCTGCCAATGGTTTTGGATTCCAAAAAATACGCCCTTTTTATGGATCTAGGAATGACTGATACTTGGCGTTAGTAGATACCGATATCCTATGTTTTTGATGAAAAACGTCTAGTTACTGTTAGTTTGATGTTTCCTTAACCAAATTACACTGTTAAGTGAAAGCAAAAAATGCCTAAAACACTTAAAATGTTTTTTTTTTGTTATCAAATTGGCACCAATATATTATCGTAAATTGTCAGATGAGTAGTATTACTACCACTTTACAAGGAGTTCGGATTCGATAAACTTCAGCGTTTCAGATATGGTTTGCGCTTCAACGCAGAAAATTGTATCTTAGAAGTTCAATTAATAAAAAAATAGTTGGTTAACAACGCATATATAGGCGTAATAACCTGAACTATACCTTTGGACGTTTCAATTTAATTTTTTCGCTTTGAGCATAGTAATGACGTAATTTGGTACCGGGCGCGTTACGTTTGATCAAAATTTCGGGTTTCGGTGTTGGAATAAAATGTTAAGTATCGGACATCCCTAGTTGTAAAATTCTAGTAAAAATAGAATGAAGTTTTAATAAAACACACCTAATTTACATAGCTTCTGCTTGTTTATCTAATATCTGTAAAAAATTAAGTTTATTTGATAGCATACTCTTTAATTGCGCGTGGTGCGAATTTTACTGCGCGAATGACCAAGTTGTGCTGCACACGTTGCGTCATTGCGCAATTAAAAGGGAACACTGGTAAAAATCCGTGGCGCGAAAGACTGTACAGATAGCGCACCGTTGTGTGATTAAGGACCGCGCGAACTTTTATTTATTTTTACGTCTTCTGTTGTGAGGTGCGTTCGGCATTGCATACCTACTTGTTGTATACTTCATTTTTATTTCTTCATTTGTACAGTGTTTGTAAATATCGGTTGTTTGATCAATCTTTAGCCATTGTATCATGCGCGGGCCAGCTGCAATTTTGCTTGTTGCTCGCTTATAATCATCCTATATTCTGAGTTATTGGAAGCCCTCTGCGACTGAAAGAAATATGTAATTTTTGTAAATGGCCGTATTTGTAAAATTCTAAATAGGGCAATCGGTACATAAAGGTAAATGTAATGTATTATAGACAACCTTTCGCACAGCAAATTGTGATGTATTGTCGATAAGCTTTCGCACAACAAATTGTATTGTATTCTTTACATGCTTTTAAAGCAATTAAAATGCGCCAAGCAGAATCACAAGTGAGATTAAAAGGCGTCAAGACCTGATGAAGCACGGTTGTGCGAAACCTTGTAAAGATTTTAATACATTTTGTCTTTATATAGTGCCACCTGTTATTCTGTTTAAAAATATATATGAAGTCCCATGCACATATCACTTACATACTTCTCTTTAATGTTTATTAAACCTATACTTTACGTTTTTCGGTTTTTCTGGAATTTAAAAAAAAAAGAAACTGCCACTTTGCTTTTGGTTTACTTTGTGAAGAAAGAATTTTCTTATTTATCATTTTCGCGCGTTGGAAAGATATTTGTGTCTTGTTAGTGCGAAACTATTGTATTTTTCAACTTCGCACTTGTTCCGAAATTGCCCTTTTCCGCGCGAGATGAAGTATTACTTTTTGTGCAATATTTACAAAAAATATTCCTTCAAGTTTTTTAAACTTTCCAATCCTGCGGACAAAGATTAAAGTTTAATTTTACAATAAATATTTTTTACTTTTTAAAAATATATTGTTGTTTAAAACTTAAAGAAACCTATAAGGTTCAACTGCAAAGTAATAAATATTAAAAAGATTTTCTAAATCTTAACATAATTTTCGATCCAAATTTTAAGTTTAAACGTTTAAAGTTGTTTTTTTCTTTTCAAGTTATATTAATTGTTTTCTTTAATTTGCTGTAAATTTATCTTTAACAGTTCGTTTTTAATTTAAGCGTCAAATACTTGACATTCTATTCCGATAACCGATATTTTAGATAAAAAGTATCGCTGATCCGATACTAAATGACGTCATAAGTATTGTCAAACAAGCAATATAGATAAAATTAAAATATTCAAAGGCAATTTATTCCATTTTTTTACTAAAATTTGCATAAGCGATTTTACGTTTAGTTATATCCATTTTGCTAACCTACTATTTTTTGATAAATTAGATAAATATCAACAAAGGTTTTCTAAATATTGTCATAATTTTTTGATCAAAAGTTTTACTTTCAAGCGTTCAATGGTTTCTTTTTCTTTCCAAGTTATATTTTTCTTTTGTTTTCTTTTATTTGCTGTAAAATATATCTTCAAGAGTTCGTTTTTAATTTAAGCATCAAAGTGTAGTGTGTTTTGCGCGGTACGTAGATCTTTGTTTCCGTTTTTCCCCTGCGAGTTAAAACAAAGTTGTTTGTAAAATATATTCAACAAGTCACACATTCCGGGTTAATTTGATTCGTGAAATGCATTTAGTAAGTTTTGTTTTGTAGTTTATGGTTAATGGTTATACATGATTAGAAAATAATTTATACTTTGTCTTTCAATATGTTTGGAACATGAAAACGCCAGACTCAACACGCAACTTTATTTATGGAATTTACATCAAGCCGCAGTAACAAACAAGCTTTATAATTTTAAGAGGGTTTGTAAATTCAATAGTATAGTTATTTTGATTTTTTTAATTCTTAAACGCAAAAGGCTGTTATCAATTATTTTTGGTACCGGTATGGTATTTATCTTACACAGGTACATAATAATGTTGACCTATAGACAAAGATCTTGCATCCATTTGCTGTCTGGGAAGCATTCTTAAAAACTACTTGAAAATCGGATCTTTCTGAGGGTGTAGATATAGAGCGTTCCCAATGCCTATAGCAGTCCGAAACCAACAGCCACGTTTTCTGCTTGCTTAACTGCGAAGAACCACGACTTGAGCGTATGGGCGAAGTTCATATCATCTGCCTCTTCCTCATTTAGGCACACATACCTTTTCTCAGCTAGATTGATTGTAGATGTTGCACACGAACAATGTTGCATAAACATTATTTAAGAGAATTTTCATTTGCAATGCAAGACTTTTTCAAATAAAGCTATCACGCTGTCAATAGAATAGGAGCAGGGGTGAATGCCGTAATTTTGTTTATGGGGCATGGTAAAAACGGGAAGCCATAAAATAGGTCTCATTTGCAAATATACAACGGATATCAAGCGTAAATACATTCGAGGCTAGGGCGACAAAAACATTTGTTCCTTACACGTTAGCAAGGTGCCATGAGAACCACGGTGTAATTAGGTTAACAAAAATTATCAAAATGCGCTAAAGCCTTAACGAGAAGTTATACGAGTTGGAAAGTTTTTTGGATTACAGTAGTTTCAAAATAAGCACAGGAGAATTTACACTGGGCATCATAAGACAAGCTATTATAACCTAAACATTAGAGCCGCTTTAAACTGGTTGAAGAGTGGTAGGCGGCTTGTGACCTCTGTGACATGCAATAAATACAATTAGAAGACGAGCTTTTTCATTTCCATCTGGATTTTTGGTAATAATTTTTGGTAGTCTAAAAAATATACAGGTTGAAATACGGGTATATTGAGAGTATACAAAATGGATAGAACGTATACAGTCTAAAAAACTTAAAAAAAATTGTCTACAGTTGTATATTTATTTTATTCTCGTAAAGGTTAACAGCAACAAAGCGTTCCAAATTCATAGGTCGGTTGGCTTTTCTTCGAAACTCATTTTATAACCCTGATACCTAATGTTCTTCACCGATTTACAGAAAGCCATTTTTTCTTTGATGTTGCTTTTAGGCGGATTCCATATAATCAGAGTTGGCCCCTTATAAGCGTCAAATAGTATAGGTCAGGAAGAGATTTTGTTCTGCGTCGCAGCTATGTGCCAAGTCACCTGAAGTTCAAGCTGCGGTTGAGGAAATAACAATATATTTGGTGCATTTTTACCCTTTCATTTTTTATTGTGCATATTTTTGCCATTGCCACGTTTAGTGGTACCAAGTGGTATAGTTTGTTATGATTTCTATGTTCTTGCGGTCGTTTGTGGTAAATCCATAATTTTCTCAAACAGTGTTTGACCTTTGCGTTTGGCGTTTTCAGGTAAAAATAAATTTTAATTTTGGATTAATCTTGCATTTTAAAGGTAAATAACATAGTTAATTCTACCCTAAATTAAAAAAATTCTTGATGTGTTTTATTAAACACTTTAGCCACGTGTAATAGCGTTTCACGTTAAGTTACAGCGTTTTGAACATTCTCTTTTGGCCAACTTGGGTTTAAGAGGATAACCTTTTGTATGTAAAACAAAATTTTAACTTTTAATTCAGAGCGTACGTTAGGCGTAACCTATGTCAAAGTTGCGTTAAAACTTGTGGTTTCAGCAATGTTCTCATTTATTGGCGCAGAGTCAAATATTCACAAACTGTTCATTTTTCTGATGATTTATGTCTTTTGCATAGCCAAAATGTTTTGTTTTGCCTTACTATATTATATTATCCAAATTGCAATTAATCAGAATGCTTCGCACACCAGTGTTCTTTTTTGGCCAACATGGCATAAACTTTTGGAAAAGGCCCAGGTTGGAAAATAAGGCCTAATTAATTTATATATGGATTGGATTTATCCCTCACACAGTTTCCCGTTCTGCCACAGCATAGCCGTCATGCATTTTATGTAAAATCAACGTAAGACGTCACAGTTAACCGTGAAAAATTGCTCAAACGTGCAAAACTTTCGTCGCGCCAACGATTTTCAGTATACTACTCGGCAACGGTTTTTCAGTATAGTTGGTGCAAATTTTACAAATAATGTTATTACAAAATTTAACGCTGCAAATTAATCTCCCTCGTGCAAAATCCAAAGTTTCTGATCTGGTAAGAGGCTACTCACCTGGACACCAAAGTAGTTCAAATCTATAATCAATAACGGGGGCAGGAAAAAGGCCTATCTGGCCAAATACCTCCTGGGACTATTTACCTGGCTGCAAAGTAATTTAATCCATTTCTGAAAAAAATCATTGAAATTATGCAAAACTTGTAAAATTAAATCTAATGCTACCACTACCCAAACGCCAACCCAAATCAATAAATAATTATTTTTTTGTGCAAGCGTAAAAGAACAATCTGGTCAAGTAGCCCCTTTCTAAGAATTTAGTGGAGTAATTTATCATTTAATTGTTTTGCAGACATCAACCAACATGTTTTCAAGGCTTCTATTAAGTACAGGTATCCTTGTTATTTAACTATTGTAGCAAAGTCAGTGATATTTATGCCACTTGGGAACATTGACAAAGTTATAAAATACACAATCTTAAACTTACAGACTCTTGTAATTGTGTTAAGACTAATGTGCTTGTGTTAAAATATATTGTAAAATGGATGCCACAAAATCCAGTATTTAAACATCTTTTAATTAATTTTCACATTGAAAAATAAAAACCTGGTTTAACTCCTTGAATATTTTTATCACAGTGAAGCTTAACATATTTTGTGTTTAGAAAGTGCAATAGTAAAACAAATATAAAACTATCATTGTGTTGACCGAAGGTCATACAATTTCATGTCTTTAAAAACCTATACATTTAGTTTTGAAAATCTTTAACTGTTTTAAATTAATAACATAATTTTTTGTGGCACTTGTGTGATAATAAATCAATTGCATTTTTCCCAACTTATTCACATAAATAGAATTCCGCATCCTAGCATCCTAGAAATAGTTTGTAATGGTGTAACACTTTAAATTGCTAGGTCGATCAATCATTGGCAAAGAGACTCCGCTATGTCTACGCGTGATTTGTGCTCAGCGTAATTCCAGCACAGCTGTTGCACCTACGAGTTCTACCAGTGTGACTGTGCCCAATGCCTATCCAGTGAGTTTATTATTTATATTTGCTATTGTGTTGCTTTAGATTTGTGGCGAACTATTTATTGTTTGTGTTAATTTTTGTAAGAAAGGTCCTCCAGTAATAAGACCAAATTTAAAACCCCAACTTTTGAAATAAAACACAGTTTGGAAAAAGACAAAATTGGACTAACACCTAATGGTCAAAATAACAGTCAAGTTGGAATAAACCTGAAGGTGTTGGAATTAGACCTAAACGACAAGAAGAAAGGTCTAAATAATCTATAATCTATAATCCCAAACTCAACCACTAACTTCATCATCAATAACTCCCCTGACTATCTCAACCCTAACCAGATTTTTAGCCCTACCCAAACAGGGGTAAACAGTCCTTTGCCGAAACATCTTGGCCGGAAATATGTACCTCATATAGTGTGTTTAGTCAATAATTTGACAGATGTTTCTTTTAGCCATTAAAACATATTCAATTCAACCCATTTTGTTTTTAAAATTAAAAAAGATGCTTCTAACAAATAAACCTTTGGATCATAATGACTGGATGTTGTAGGACAAGCATATCAAAGCGACAAAGCCAATACAGAAGTAGGAAGACTTTTGATTGTTTCGAATAACTATAAAGAGAAAAAAAAGATCATTTTGAAAGAGAGAGAGAGAATGCTAACTAACTTCTGTATGGTCTTTGATATTCTTACTATGTCTAACTACGACCCAAAGCCATTATCTTAGGATTTATTAAAAACTTTCAAAATGCTGTCTACTTCTGTATGGGCTTTGATATTCTTATTAAGTCTAACAAATAATGTTCTTATTTCTTCAGGCCCAACTAAAGGACTGGGAGAATTTCAAAATGCCAGGAGCTCCATACGAAGGCATGGGACCGACCCCACCTATGGAGGAATTTGATCGCAGTCTCGTCAGACATTACGTGCTTCCAGAGTACTTTTTTGAGTTCCTTTACCCACGAACGGGTGCTACAGGTACAACATAGATATTTGATATTTCTTTCAATTTTATTTTAACATAATGGCTGAAGATTGTTGTTAGATGTAGAATGAATAGCATTTTGAACATTTCAAATAAAAAAGATTTGTAAAAATATTTCCTTGTCTGGGTTCCTATATTTAATCTTTTAGTTTCAAAGTTTGTAGTTGGTTGAACTCGGAATTTCAGTTTTTAATTTTTTTTGCCAAAGTGGTTTTAGATAATTTTTTTCTTTCTGCATCATTTTGGAAAAAATCTACTGGCTGCCGTGGAAAAATAAAACTGTTAATGCGCTGCCAATAGTTAAAAGATTGTGCACTTTTATCTTTTGGTAATGATATGGAAAGTAAACAATTTTACTTTTTTTTTTTTTTTTTTTTTTTTTTTTTAAATAATCATATATGAGTAGATATAATTACTAGAGAAAGTGACCAATTTTAGTATCGAAAATTGCAACAACTGTATAGTGTGGGTAATAAACAACTACAAAATATACAATTTGATCCTTTTTGTCAACAGTAAAGTTCACCATGTGAAGATAAAAAAGTTTAAATTGACCCAAGGTTTAAGAATTCATTAGTTTTTATGCTACAACTTATCTGGAGCCCAACAACATTTTTTATGTTTTTGTTACTCCTAGGTTTGTACACCCTAATGGCTGGTGTTGGTACAATGCTGTTATCAAAAGAATTCTACATTTACACGCACGAGACAATCTACACCATCGCATTGGTGGCTTGCCTTTATATTATCACATCGAAAGCTGGGGCGTCCATAAGTGCTGGTTACGAAAGCGAACGACAGGTGATTTGCAATTAACAAAGTACTTTAAACCTTTTTTCTTATTGGAGGCAGTAAGTGTCACAAATTTAATTATTGTTAACGCATTCTTTTTAACTTTTTTTAAATATAGAGCGAGCCTAATGAAGTCTTTGTTGCTTGTTTCGCTATTTTTTTCAAACTTGCATTTCCGTTAATATATATGCAGAACACATAATTTTTATTTGTTGAAACCTGTGAAAGACTAAAATTGCCATTGGATAAGGTGGCATTCTTGGTACATTCATTAGAATGGATTAGAACTAGAATTTGCTGCATTTAACTAGAATAATCTACTTGTTCAAATCTATACTCCAAGTCGCGCAATATATATCGACGTGGGTGTTCAGAGCATTTTTACAATCTGAATGCCTAACAGGTCGTCAAAACGCCCTATAACTTGACTAACATACACACACAATTAGTGAGCAAAATAATATACTTAAGATTAGTTTTAGTTCACAAAGGTGTTCAATTTTTTTCCTTAATTCCTTTTTTTGTAGGCACAAGCCATTTAAACCCAAACCCAAAACAATATATTTTAATTTTACATAAATTCAAGTTTTTTTATGACTCAATGTTATGTTATGCCCATTTTCAAACTTTTTTAGCCTAAACGAGCTGTCAAAAATTTACACTATGCTAAATGACTTGTTTCTGCCATAATGTGCAACAGCACAAAAGGTGTTATCTAACAACTGTCACATTATTTTACTATTAATAATCATTTTTGCGCAGCTTAGAAAAAACGCCCTGTAATTTTGAAAAATTCGGCGCATATGCCCAGGCCAGGAAACATAATTTTTATTTGCTTAAACCTATGTTTTTTCTTTGCAGCGTTTCTTTCACGCTCTGGATGCTGTAAAAGGTGACGAGCTTTCGCATCTTCAAAGCATGGTTGATAACATTAAGCTTGAACAGTGGAGGGCTGGAGTTCAGGAATTTATCAACGACGCCAAGAAGGTATCCTAAACCTCTTTGCTGCTAAATGCCTTAGATTTTGAGCATACTTGTTTAATAAGGCAAGGTGTCAATTTAACCTTGTTCAATGACCAGGTGAACCTTTCCATGATGCTTGAGACTGAATACATGAATCGACAAGCAAGTGTAGTTGAAGCTGTTAAAAGAAGCTTGGATTACCAGGTACCACTACCAGACTTGGACAACTAGATCATTTTAGTTTGATAATAAATTGCAAAGCCAAAAAGGTCGAGTAGATCAACATCAACTTGATTAAGACATTTCGATACGAACTTATATCATCTGTCAGTTAATGCAATTTATTATCAAGCTACATTAAACATATCCGTGCATAGTGTACCCTAGATCAGCGGTTCTTAACCGGGGGTCTCGCCCCCCTAGGGGAATGCCAAGCAATTTCTAGGGGGGCGCGAGTCCTAAGCCAATATTTAATTTTTTTGCAATGATTCTAATGGTTTCGTTAGGGTTGTACACCACTCCTACAGCGCTGTACAAGCTCTGTTTTGCCAACTTTACGATTGAAACTGCAAAAAACTGACGCGCTCCGCGCCAAGCGTCTGTTATCCTTTTATTTCCTACGTTCTATCCCAAAGTGCCATTGCATGTTTACATATCATCGAAGGTATAACGGCCCCCCTATTTAATAACAATTTTGTTAACTTATTGATAAACGTTAGAAGTCATCCCCTATTCGAACTATTTTTTATCAATATTTTATATAGGGTAAGAGGCTAGCAACAGGGGGACTTTTTTGCGCAAAACCATTACGTTTTTGCAATATTGCCGTTGTATTGTGTGCCGTCACATCCATTGAAACAGGATAACTTAAAGTTTAATTTTTGCGCTTAACATTTTAATTTGCGCTCGACATCACGGCCCTACAACTGTGGTCCAGTAAATACCCTCACAATACGTCTGTCAATATCAGCACGATAAAAATCAATGTGTCGAGCACGAGCAATTTGTTGTGTGCCCCACTGCCCACTGCCCAATGTGAAAAGCCTTCTGAATTTACAGTTTAGCGCCAATTAAACCAATTAAACCCAATTGTTTCGCGCTTCGCGCGAACGACAGCTAACTTCACTATTTTCAAGTTTGCTGAGTGATATTTCATTGAAAATTCCGAATTGCTTTTCGTAGGGGGGCGTGAGGCATAGGAAAATTACCAAAGGGGGGCGCGGCTCAAAAAAGGTTAAGAACCACTGCCCTAGATAATTCTAGTTTTCTAATTTAATGAATTAGAGCAAAATACGGCTAATTCTAATTTTAAAGTACTTTGTGAATTGAATTGCTTGTGTGCTCAAATTCTAGTTCTAATCTAATTCAGATTTTTCTAAAAATTCCACTTTTTCCAACAGCTTTTCATCTCAGTCATAAGAAACTAAGAGTTTGAATTAATACTCTTTGTTTGGAACTACTTGTTAGGTGGTTTTTACAGTCTGAAAAGCATATCCTATGCTTAAATATAATGTTTTATGTTTAACGTTCCCAGGTTGCGGTGCAGAAAGTTGACACTGAGCTGTCACACGGCCACATGGTAGACTGGATTGAAAAGAAGGTCATGGCCACCATAACTCCCGCGTCTGTAAGTCCATTTCAGAAAAAACAACATATTTTTGCTAAAAAACTGTACTTTTCGGTGGATGTCATGTTGGAGTAAATCCAAAACGTAAAAAAAAAAAAACTTTCAAAGCATGAAAAACACATTTTTAAATAATAAGCACAGTTTGACTAAAACAATGAAAGATCCCAACGTAAAGAAAAAATAACTACAGTTTTGATAAAAAACAACTCTGAATGAAAAACTCTTATTGAGGAAAACATTGGATTTTTACTATTGAAGAAAACAAGTACCCTTTAACACGTAAGAGCACTCAATACAAATATAATTTGTCAAATATATAAATCAATATATAGCCTATAAAAATAATCTTTAATTATTTGAAAAAAAATTGAAAAACAAAATAAAAAAATCTTTGCCCATTCCAAAAAAAGGTCTTAAAAAGTTTCACAGATATATTTAAAAAAAAAAATCTTATTCCTGCATAAACTGAACTGATTTTAAGTGTTGTAGCTATTCACTTGGTTTCAGTTATATAGCGCTTGTAATGTTTTTCACAGCAAAAAACAACCTTGGCCGCCTGCATAAGTCAGCTAAACGCAATCGCAAGCAAGAAGTAACCGGATCCTTATGGACGCTGAAGACCTCTCTTAAGTTCGAACAAACCATCCCACACTTTCTGCAAGATTTAATTATTACTCCCTACCCAGCCCAAACGCGTTTTCGCGCCTTTTCCATTGGTTTCGTTTCAGTTTAGACAAACGCGTACGTTCCAGAGAAATAAAAAATATTCTACTTTATTTTCTTGTTTGCATTTTTTCAACTAGCGGAAATAACCAAAACATTCCAACGAGCATAATTGTTAGACTAAATCGTCAAAATCAAAAGAAAAAAAAGTACAACATCATTATTCTACTTAAACTTGTTTTTCGAACACAATTTAGTAAATGCCCTTAAACCTCTTTCTACTTTCGTCACACCAGCCACCAACCGAACTAAAACAGTTTGGCAGCACACCTACGAATCAATAGACAACAACAGCAAATATTCTTGATGAGCGATGTGTGATGAAAGCGGCAAAAAATTTACGCATCCCGTTACTTTATTTTCAACACTTTCTTAATTTATGAAGCTGGTCGAAACCCGGAAAATTGAAACCCGTTGCAATAGCTGCTTAGAGAACAGAGGGCTTTTAATAGAATTCCAAAAATGAAACCGGACATTGGCGCTTTGTATATTTTGCTTAATTTACCTTTTGAAAAAAAAATCCTTAACCAATTGTACAATCACAATTATGCCAATAATACTTTTGCAATTATATTTCATGAGTTTTAGGCGTATCTCCCTCTCTACTTTGGTGTAACGTTTGAAAACAATTGTTGTATATTTACTTCCTGGTAGGCCTGTAAAAACTATTGGATTGATATAATAATAAAAAAAACATAGGCTATTTTATATTGCGGTCATAGAAGATAACTTGGTGAGATATACAGTTTTCGCGTCAATTCGACTGATTTATTAAAAACTTCCCTTAAAAACGGTCTCGTGGAAACAAGGCATTTTAGGTTCCAGTCAATTCATTTGCAAAATAACCAAAGTCCCAGTCATGTTTTTTTGAATAAATAGCAAGTTCGCCAGTCCAAGTCATTTGTTCAAAGTCAAGGCAAGGCATTTTGTCTAAATGACTTAGTCAAGTTAAGTCTTTTGACCGGCATGTCGTGTTGATTGAACGGAAGGGTCCTGTTCTTTTTATTTTAACTTCGCAGTGTTACGGATCACATGCACTAATCATACTTACTTCAATCGGAATGATCCGGCTAGGTGTGGTGTCGTTGCGTTAACCAACTACAGCCATAAGATTGAAGTAAGAAGAGCATCAACGTCGGAATACGACCAATAAGGACTCATACCTAATAGTCGTAACAACATTTTACCGAAACTCAAACCCCACCCCTAAGTACATTACTAACTCCCTAATAATGCCCTTATTTTCCCCCAATTAACGGGCAAACAATCCGATGCCTACCCAACGGTGCCGTTTAAACTAGGGCGTCCAAACGTCGACACTAAAACCGCCTATGCCATACCAACGGCCTCCGATCGTCTTGTCTCATACCCTCTACCTACAGTTCAGCCGTTATTTAGGCCTTATTTCGATGAGTTAGGACCTATTCCCACAGATTTTGAAATGACTTGATTTCCAGTCAAGTGATTTGTAAAATAAATTTAAGTCCAAGTCAAGTATTTTGCGATAAATAATAATGAGTCCAGTCCCAGTCCAAGTCATCAGTTGTCAAGTCATTTCCCAGTCCAGTTATTTTGAGAGCATGTCAATTACCAGTTAAATCATTACTGTCATGTAAAATAAAATTATAAGCTAAACTAAAAAAAACTCAACAAATAGCAAGAAGATTGTTTTACGTGCAAAAATTAACATAAATTAACAAATATGATAAAAAATATTGTATGAAATAAGTTAACTTCATCCCAAATCCAAGTAAAAGTCAAACAGGGCTGATTCATTTTGAACTTGACTTTATTTTCTCAAACGAAGTCGGACTACAGTTGTGAAAACCGATTTTAGGGCTTGCAGAAAGCATCACTTGTTTCTACCAACGTTATCTGTATTTTGGCACTATAAATTGAAACAAATTGAATTCAACAAGTTAGAATCTGGGGAAAGTCCTTCGGTTGCGAAACAACGAATTCCACAATGAGAAAGAATTTGGTCAAACTACTCTTTATATTTGTGTTATTATAGTCTTTATACGCATTGAAACATTTCTTATTCAAAAGCAATATCGATAGTTTTGCGAGCATAAAATAGTTGAGCACATAACTTGCTTTAAACATGTCGTTTTAAATTCTTGGTTTGGGGAACTTGAATTGGTCACGTTTTGTAATGACAACTAAAGTGATTGAAAAACACAAAAAACTGTAACTGTAAAAAGTTTCAACAAGCATGATTGTAAACGAAATCGCCAAAATCAAGAGAAAAAGTGAAACAGCATGTTACTGATAAACGAATATAATTGTTGTCTAAGTACAAAAACAGCGAGATACAATCTAGTATAAGGTCTTGGCGAGAGGCAATTTGTTGATTTTACTGACCAGGAGACCGTCTACCATCACAGATACTGACATGTCTCGTTGATCAGCGCACACTGCTGGATCAAATCCATAGACGAGACCTTTAATTTCAAAGCACACTGGTTAACACAATCCTGATTAGATTATTTGATTGTGGATTTAGCCATGTTTTTTCGCCTTTAGAAAGGCTATCGGTATTATGTCAGTTAATTTTTAGTATTTTGGGGTATGGGCCTTGTCTCATGAAAATACCAACCTGGTATAACGTTGTACCAAAGATTGCCGGTAGATTGCGTGAAGTACAACATATTGGCAGAAACATTTTCCAGCGTCGATGTGTTTTTTTGTGTCATTCCCCATGTTTGCTGCAATAACAAAGAAAATCAACATGGGCTTCTAACTATTACAAGGGTTATTAACAGTGTTGTAAACAAGTCCTTTTTAAATAATCTAAGTCCCAGTCAAGCCGTGGGAAAAATAGTCTTAAGTCAAGTATTTTTTAGTAAAATAAAGTCCAAGTCAAGTCTTTTTTAATAAATCACAAGTCAAGCCCCAGTCAAGTCATAATTTGAGCAAGTCCTTGCCATACAAGTTTTTGTTTTATACAGAAATATTAGGATAAATAACCAATTTAAAAAAATGCTTAATGAAAACACTTTAACTCAATTCATTCGTCCGAAAGACTTAAGTCAAGTCAAGTCATTTGCCCAAAATACTTAGGTCAAGTCAAGTCATTTGAAAACATTGACTTAAGTGCACTCATTGATTTGACTCAATAAAACAATGTTTATCATTAGACGCTGATTGCATCTCCCAACAATTTCGCAGTATAGAATGGTCCACCTTTACATATCTTTAATTTTTACCTTATTTTCATTCATGGCACTGATTTTTCTTTTAGTTTTACTGTAAATTTTAATTGTTACTATACAGTTTATATGTTTTGTTTATTTCAAAATACAGGGCTGCGGACTCGGACTCGGACTCGGGATTCGAGTAAGGCCACGTAAAACTACTCGGGTCCCGAGTCCGACATGCGCATGCGCAGTTCCAAATTTTGAAACTGATAAAGCCGCCAACTGTAAATCGTAAAGGTGGAACAGCATATGGTGGATATTTTCAAACCATTTATTGCTGGTGGATGAGATATACGGCACCCCTATAAGTGGATTGCTTAATTTCCATCTATAATCTAGTTACGTAAATTGGCAGAATACAAGCTGTAGAGTCACCACTGGATTAGGGGCTTGTCGAAATCGCACATTTGGCCGGAGTCGGGAGTCGGACTAGGGTTATTTTTATTGTTGGACTCGGCTCTATTTTGTGGCCGGAGTCGAACTCGGATTATTTTCAGGACTCCGCAGTCCTGCTACAGACTGATGTTGCCTTTTATTTATTTTAAGAACTGACTTCGATCAAGACAGAAAAGTCTATAGAATGTTTTTAGGGTTATAACTTATCATACGTCCGGACTTTGTGTCATTTCAAGGTTACACTTTGTGTCCGTTGGCACGTTTTTTTACATTGGCTAATTAAGTTTAGCGTAACGAAAAAGGATTTGAATTTGTACATTAAAGCAAAATATACTTGCATAGCACCTTTTTAAAAACGCTACAAACAGTTATCCAGCCTGTCAAAGTTGTGTAAAAAAATTTTCTTTTTCAATCATGGTTACCGTAGTCTAAACTCCACATAAAAGTAGTAGATTTTGATATTTGACAAAGTATTGCATCTTTTAGTCCTGTACGTTGTAAAGACTTAAACATAACTACACTTATGACTTATATAATAGAAATCTTTGTCGGACGAACAATTTTTTCTTAATGCTTCTTTCTGCAGTGGCTCGTCCCATATTTACTTTATGTGGCAAATTTATACTCACAGCAACGGTTATTCCCCCAGTGCAGTTCACTCCTGTGTCGAGAGCGATGACGTAAGAGCCCTCTGCAGGTTTTTCGACCGTCGTGTTTGAAACGTCGCCCTGGAAAGTGGAGATAGTTTCAGCTAATTTTGCTACTTTTGATATTTGTTACTAGAACACTAATATTAATTTGCCCAAGCTTTCGTATAAAAGGTCAAAATCGAAAGAGAAGTGAGATAGATTAACCTATTAGTGGAATATTAACTTTCGTACATGTGAATGTTAATTTCTAATCTGAAATTTTGAACGTTTATGAGTTTTTAAGCAAAAAGATTTCCCCGATCCTGAATAATTGTTGGTCGAGTTACGGCTCTTTATAAAGAATATACTTGAGAGTTTTACACAATGCGAATCACTTTCTGCAATCTCAATTTTAAAGGTCGATTATGACTAAATATTGATATATAATAATACAAAAATTACTATTAAATTAATTCAAAATCCATTAAACGTCTAATTATAGGCTACAATATTATGGTACTAGTATTGGCTACAGAATACAACTTTTTCAATAACTAGGTCCGCACACAAGCTAATTCGACTAAACAGTCTAAAGTACTTAAATATCAGTAAAACAAACGCCCTTTGGAAGAACGGAAAAGGTACTACGTTCTACGACAGTTTTAAGTCAAAACTCAAACAAAACCCACATTCCTGACTCCATGAAAGGATTTGTCGAGTCGGAACTGGAGCCAACCTCCGGATTCGACTTGTTTTCGGGAATCGGCCCATTGCATCTGCTCGATTTCAATCGCTGAAGGAAGAAAACCGTGGTTAGAAAAAAATTTATTCTAATAGGAATATCAAAGCCCATACAGAAGTTGGTAGCATTTTTAACATTTGGAATATCTCTTTATTCATTCTCAACATAGTCTATGTTGAAAATGAATAAAGATTTACTATATCAAGCAAACCAAAGCCCATACATAAGTAGGTATCATTTTGAACGTTTCGAATAACTCTTTACTCATTTTCAACAATAAAAAGTTATTTGAAACGTTCAAAATTATCTTCTTAGGCCTACCTCTTACTAAAACCTCCAGTTCTCCAAAGGTAATTGATTCTATTACCCAACAAACTGATGATGCCTATTCATAAGGCGAAATATATATTTCTGTAAATTTTTAAGAAAATATTTTAGGTTTTCTACCTGTTTTATAAACAATCTTAACATCACCAGAATTAATATATCTCAAATGCCTTCATGACGCTTTATTACTTGGAATGCTTTCGGGTGGGCTTTTGTTACATAGGTTTGGTCATTTGTGTCCAACCTTTTATAAATTGACCCCGATATAAAAAATGAAATCGGCATTTACAAGCGACCAGAACTTGTTTTGCGAAAGTACAAGTAGGCCTACTTCTTTTTAACTGAATAACACGAACTATTGATCAGGCCTAAATTGTTCACAATTCGAGAGAACTGTGTCTACACATGTCCAAAATGAGAAGTTTAAATAAACACATGGATTTAAATTTAACACATCAAACACGATTTTTTTAAACATTTTTATTACACTCATCAATAAAACTGAAGGAATTGGTGAGTGGTAGCGACCCCATAAAAGGCTTAGGCGACCCCATATTGGGTCCCGACCCATGGATTCGAGAACACTGGGTTAGGGTACGTGAACGTTTATAATTAGTATTATTATTTTTGTCAATTTATCTTATAGGTTATATTTCAGCATGAAAATGCTGTTTTCTTTGGGGTTTGGTTAACGTGATTCGTTTAACGACTAGATGGAAATATTGTGTGTTTCTAAAATTTATTGTTTGCAATAAAACATTCTATGAACTTTTGATTAATCTGCACGTTTTTTATTTTATTATGTTTGTTTTGTCAAAGTTAACATTTACTTTGTATTCAAACACACGATAATGTTGGAATAACAATTAGTCGACTTGTAAAAACTTGTAAATACTTGGGGAGCACTACAACTCTGGCAAAATATTGGTTTTCTGTGTTTCGAACAACTCTACAAGTAATCCATTTTACAAAAAAAGGTTTTCGATAGTAAACCTGCTCACAGTACTTACGTATTGTGGTCATGTTCCCAACCTCCTCTGGTTCCTGTTGTATCCGCGCGTCGATGAGGGCTTTTCCGTAAAGAACACCAATGCTCACGTTCACAAAGTTGCAAGTTCTAAACAAAAAAAAACAAACTCACAGCACAAGAATCAATCAACAAGGCGACACAAGCTTACATATGTTTTTTCATAATGATATCCGCTTAAATTTGTGATATTTAGTGTTTTAAACAAGTCAGTTTGCAATTACTTAATTCCTGGTCAAGTCGTTTGCGAAATAACTTAAGTCAATTCAATTTATCTGTCCAAACAACTTGAGTCAAGTCATTTAATTTTGCCCAAAAGACTTAATCAAAGTGAAGTTATTTGAAAAAGAAGCATCGTCATTTTTTTATTTTATGTATACGAAAACAATGTTTTACCGCATACTGCTTGGAGGTTGTAGCGATGTTGAAAATAAAATAAGAAGTATTCGAAATGTTTGCAACATGCTCCTTACTTATGTATGAGCTTGGAAATATATTTTCATTCTACGCCTAACTACAACCTTCAGCCATTATCTTGGACTTTATTCGAAAGGGTTACAAAAATGTTGCCTACTTCTGTATGGGCTTTGGTGTTCATTATACGCCTAACTTTAACCTCCAGCCATTATCTTAAAATTGATTCTAAACGTTACAAAAATGCTTCCTACATCTGTATGAGCTTTGAAAATTGCTTTTGGCGTTATACTTTGAATATTGAAGGTGATACAAGGTACAGGAGAATTACAAAAGAGAGGCTTAATAGAAAAATGTTTAAGAAACCAATAAACTAAAGCAAGCATTGTCGTCTTACGAATTGTCGCCCGCCGTGAAAATCATTCCGATTTCTGCCTTTCTTCGCATCCAAGGAATGCTTTGGACAAGCTCAAAGTATCCTCGAGAATTGCTCGACATTCCTAAGTCGAGCTGCGCGTTCCAAAACTGAAAAAAAGAAAAGAAAGTTTAATCCCAGTTTCGGTTGGAAACAAACTCGACTATTTACATCCTATAAAAACAATTCGATCGGATGTAAATTGATTAAACGTGTTGCTCGTTGCTAATATTTAGGTTGAACTATTTCGATGAATGTAGTTCGAATCTTATTAAACAAAAATCGAGTGACAAATGCTAATGTTATTTTATAAATATAGCCTACTGTTGCTGCCAGGCATTGTATCCTTTTGTAGAATTATTTTAAAATTGTTCTGCAAAAAATTGTTGACTATTATGCAATATTTGCCGGATAAACAATATTAACCCATGGTTCGTTTAAATCTAATTTAAAAAACCTAACGAAATTCTTGCCACCTAACTTTTCATTTTGTATAACTTTCACAATGAATTTTACTTACTTTGGCACTTTCCACTTTGCAAGGAAACTGAATAGCGAGTCGGTACTCTCCTGGTGGAATTACCAGTGGCCTAAAATAAGTAAAAAAATATATTTAGATGCCAGCATAAACGCGTTGTTATGTAAGATCTCAATTTTCGAGTTTTCGGATAAACGTACCTTTCAAATATTCGAGTGTTCAAATACACTTAAGTTTCTAGTATTCAAGAATATTCGAGTATTCTAATATTCGAGTATTCGAATATTCGAGTATAACAAACAAACCATAATGACAAGAAATAGGTACAGTATTTGTACACAGGTGCAACTGTAGTTAACGTATGCAGTCTTTATCAAACTATTTGTAGCACTAAAATTGCGTCGCTGTTTGAGGGTCGCCGACTGCACTTCTTTACACGGTTAGCTTTTTTATTACGATTTCTTCTGGACAAAATATCTCTAACATAAACACGATGACATGGCGCATATTATTTAAATTTATTTGTGCTATTCGTTCGTTTTTACTTACAAGAATTTTGTTTTTGGGATTTGGGTCACAAAATAGTTGAAAAAACATTAAGTCATACGGCAAGGTCTACCTGTAAATCATGCCTTCTCCGCCGATAAGGTAACGGTCGCCTTCCCAGAAACCAGTCATGCGAACTCCTGAACCGTCCGTTCGCGCCCTGAAAAGTAAATGTAAAATTCAACATTATAAGAAATTTGTAAACTTTGCTGCTGTGCAGGTTTATAAGTTCTTGCAATAGATTACGAAATGTTTGTAATACACAGTTGAGACATAGTAGCGTTAATTCAATCCGGTTAAGTATTGATAAAACTTTGCTCAACTTATCAATCTGAAAAATGATTTTCAGATTGAAAAATCAAACCCCAAGAAGAGATTTTAAATCAAAAGTATGTAAATTACGAATAATGTTTGGCTTTAGTTCTATAATGGAAAACTTATGAACTAGGGCTCTCTAAATCCAACATATTTTAAGGTAAACCGGTATTTAAAAATGGTGTAAATATCTTTAAATAAATTGTGGAAAAACCTGAACAAGTTAAAATATGCCTAGGCCAAGATGACTAATAATATAAAGTTTGTTTATATTTTTCGTGTCACCCCTGTCACACATAGAGAAATAAACCCATATAAAGTTAATTGGTAATATCGAAGTGTAGCAAATTTGGGCATTTTTCTTGACTTGCTCATTTTTCCTTATTTTTTTTTAGCGAATCGATGCAATTTTAAAGCGAAAAAAATGCCAAACAATAATTTTAATATTTTTAAACAAAACTTTAAAAATCTAAATGTCTTAACATCATTAAATGAAAAGTTACTTAATCCATAATAATCAGCAAAAATATATTTGACCTGCAAATCAAACTTCCCGATTATTTTGTTTAAATTTCTACCTGATCATGGCTTCTTCTCCATCACTTGTTGCGGCAACCGCACGAACAAAAATCTTGTAGAACGAGAAGGAATCAAGAGACGAGATCACAGCCGATGTCCCTTCTACACTGATGTCAGCCTCTGTTGGATAGACACGTGGAAATTATTACTAGTAGAATTAGTGTTCTAAAGTCTAAACAAGTCATTTTGTAATGACTTAAGTTCCAGTCAAGTCTTAAAGTCCGAGAAGTCTTTTTTAAATAAATAACAAATCAAGTCATAATTAGAGCAAGTCAATTATAAGTCAAGTCCTTGTTATAAAAGTAAACGTTACATTGGTAAACCTGTTAGATTATGGGCAATACCTAAATCAAAAATAACGGACACGCAAAATAAAGCAAGCTAAACGGTCGCCTTTATAACAATCGCTATTTGAAGCCCGAGCCGATTTTTTAGGTTTTATTGGTCATTTTAAAGCCGGTCCCAAGGGCACCGTCTAGCGGAAATTCACTTACCAATTTCCTCGTCTTCTTCGCTTAAAACCCTCACGTCGTATCTCACAGTTCCGTTCAAGGCATCCCACTTCACAGAGATTGTGGTCAGAGTAGCGTTCGTGGCACTGAGGCCCATCACTTTGCCCATCACTAAGTTTTAAAATTTTACGTAGATAAAAATTTAAAGTGTACAGGTTTGAAGAAAGATTATACACATTTTAGAGCGTAATGGTTGGAGGTTGTGGTAAGACGTAATAAGAATATCAAAGCCCATGCAGAAGAAGGTAAATATGTTGAAAATGAAGAGAGAGTTATTCGAAATGTCCAAATGGAAAATGTGCAGGTTTAAACAAAGATTACACACATTCGTGTACAACAATTGTGATCTAGCTCTTCTAAAGTCTTATTTTGGTTAAAGTTTACGGTTTACGTGTAACAGTACATAGGAAACTTCTGTGCACCCCTTGGGGATACGTAGACTAGTTTTAGGGGGGTCCTGAAGGTCTAATTAACAACTTAGGCCAGGATATGAATTAAAAATGGAATGAATTTTTCAAAGAAAGGATTTTAAATTAAAGAAAACGCTTTGTTGGAACGAAAACACTACGTTTTTTTATAGGTCTTCTTGTTTTATTACGTCAATTTATTACGTCAATTTTTAAAGTTCCATGCCGACCTTTTAGCAACAATTTGAAAAATGTATAAAAAGTAGGGAAAGTGCTCAAATTAAAATCCCGACATTGTAACGTTTCCTCATGAAAACGTCTTTTTCTTTAGCGACACAAATGGCCGCACAACAACTCATTTAGCATAGGTGTGGATTTATCTTAAAAAAAAAGATATTCGTGATTTTAGGGACTCACTTGTAGTGAAGTCGAACTCAGCCGACTCCCCAGTTGTCCCATTCTCCCCCAGAGCCTTTATCTCCCCCGAGTATGACGTCAGATGTGTGAGGCCGACGAAGGCAGCAGTTGTCGAGGTGGTTTCCGATTCTTGGCCGTCGCTCAAAGAAACCTGGAGGTGACACGAAATTAGAGATGTCCGATAGTATCGGTGCTTATACGATAACATGAAATCGTAGCCGATGCCCGATTCCAAATTGTAAGTATCGGTACTGGTCCGATACTAGGGCGGTATCGAAGCTGTGCCCGATGAAAGTAATAGTAACGGAACTTGTCCGATAATATAGGGTCGGAGCCGATATCCGATGCTAAGTGATTGTATCGGAACTCTTCGATAATATCGTATCAGAGTTGATACCCGGTGCCAAATCGCAGTATCGATACTCTTTCGATAATATCGGATCGGAGCCGATACCCGATGCCAAATCGCAATATCGGTACTCGTCCGATAATATCGTATCAGAGTTGATACCCGGTGCCAAATCGCAGTATCGATACTCTTTCGATAATATCGGATCGGAGCCGATACCTGATGCCAAATATTAGCATCGGTACAATCCGAAAATATCGGATCGGAGTCGAAACGCGCTGTCAAGTTTTAGTATCGGTACTCGTCCGATAATAAAGATGGTATCGTTGCCAATCGATACGAAATTAATATATAACATTTTAGACATAGGAGCATAAAACATAATTGCTAGACTGGCGCATTCGTTTAATCCTTCTACTGCGTTTTGTACTGTTCCGTTTCTTGTAAAGAAACGTTTGACAAATAGCACAGGACGAACCCCTGACAACCTATTGCGACCACCAGGTTGAAAACCACTGCTTTAGAGCATTGCAAATATGTGAATATTTTATTTAAGAGTATTTTTTTTTAATTTTGTCTAGGTCATCTTTTCGTTCAAATAATTAAAAGAAGGGTATGACATGGTCATTTTTTTGTTTTTCATTCACAAAAGTCGTAATAGTTCTTAGTGCAGCTTTGAGCGCCATTTTTGGTCTTACCGTATACTTAGTTGCGTTGTCGACCGGATCCCAATTAATTTGTACGCCGGAACCTGTTGGTGAGACAAGGATGTTGACCGGTGCCGAAGGAAACATTACCGCTTGCGAAATAGCGCCAAATGCGGCCAGATAAACTAGGGTTGCGATCATGTTTAATTTCACACTCGATTCTAATAAAATATTAAGTTATCCCAGAACCTAGATTTATAGAAGTAAAAAAAGCATTTAAATGGCAATTGTGTAAGTTTATATCTTATTAATAAGGTGAAGAAGACAATCAGCCTATATGATGTTAGGACTGCTCATAAAACAGGTATAAAACATGCGGTTTTAAGAATGTTTTTATAAACAGTCTTAACATCATTTGAAACTTAAGCAACAATCTTTCTTTTACATTTTATTATCTGCGGGAGATTCCTTACACCCGAAAGTACTTTAGTTTATAATCCTATAGGGTTTAACTCTATAGAGTGAGACTTTTTAAACT
This sequence comes from Ascidiella aspersa, assembly GCF_963924565.1. Lineage (NCBI taxonomy): Eukaryota > Metazoa > Chordata > Ascidiacea > Phlebobranchia > Ascidiidae > Ascidiella > Ascidiella aspersa. The sequence goes on from NC_139454.1 coordinate 19,768,423, forward strand.
TTTTGACTTTCTGAACGCCTTGTTGTTCATTTATCAAATGTTAAGAGCCATTTTACTCTAAAATTATTAGTTAAAAAACGATTATTAAAGCGAAACCGTTGTACTTAAAATACTCAGACTGTTAAAATTTACATCTTTTTTACACGTTGTGTATTTAAACTATGCTTTGTGCCTAAAGCTTAAGGTAAACCTACCTATCCTATACAACCCTCTTTTTACCGCACATGGCCCTTCCCAGTCTGACAACTTTATGCGGGCGAAAACGAATATAAAGGTTTAGAAACCAAAATGTAAAACGCCTGTGCAATTTCGACAATTGGCGAGATCGCTCGATAAGCGTACAAGCATAGAGAAACTCTATATGGCGTGAAAAAATACCAAGGTCATCATCTGAATCACAGTTTTGGAGAACTGCCCAAAGGCATGTCTCCACGTCATTTGAAGCAACCACTTTGCGCTGACACCGAATGTCGTAAACTTGTCAAGCCGACAAAACTACAAAAATAAAAGGCCTGAATCACCAAAGCTCGGTTTGGGAGCGTCAGATCATGCAAAGTAAAGCAAAATGTACCATTGCGTCAGTCACCATATGCGATTATGACATAATATTCTATATTTTTTTAACGTTTTAATAAATAAAATGGCAAAGGAATCACAAGGAAAATAAATTGTAATAGGAAGCTCTCATGCAGCTAACGACCATTTACTGTTGTGTATCGCCATACTTTCACTTTCTAAAGCCGAATATTGCTCGGAAGTTCGCAGCCATTATATGTTATCACTCAGTCTCATATGGAATTAAAACTTGAAAGCCCACGTGGTAGCAGTTTTAGGCAAGTCATAAAATTCACTCCAAACTTTAAACAATCATCATTTTACTTAACATATGTCATTTAAGTTAATAATGTAAAGACTAAAGTAGCAATTTAGAATTGTAAAGTAATTTAAACGGATTGGTATTTAGTGGGGAATACACATTTTTTTTAAATACAAACACCAATTTTATCTAAATATATTAACACTGATAAAGCAGCATTTAATTAAAAGCTTAGACACCTTTATCCTCAAAAACTCGCCATCTAACATAATTATACACCATTGGCCTGATACGACATCTTAATGCAGAAATGTTGCTTAAGAAATATTCCCTCAAAACAAATCAACTAAATAGAATTACAACCACGATTTTTCGCTTTCAACCATCGTTTGCACTCAGCAAATTAACATTTAGAAAAGTCTAACGCCCATTGCAATACCACGCGTCAAGCGAATGTACATTTTTGTCGGTCGGATATGGCAAGCCAAGTGGCCCCGGGCCTTGAAAGATCTCAACATCAACTCTACTGTATCTCTCCTTGTATATACATCAACAGGCGTCATGATTTGCAGCCGACATTTGAATTTTTCAGTTGACATTTAAAACTTTACGCCGTTAAGTCACCACCTGGCTCCAAACTAACTTTAATAGAGTTGCGTGACGGTTTCTTTTGGTTATGTTTTTCCCAATGTAAAGGTGTAACGGTTTGCAGTGATATATATCGCCTCTGATTTTTTATGTAGTATAAATGACCGCTGATGATTTCACCATCGAATTACGTAGTCCATAACCCCATCATGACGTGTAATCGCTACAATAAGTTTAAACTATTCCGTGTGAAAGTGGAAATTTGCCCTTATGACTAGCACTCTGATTATAGAATTTGGCAAAAGCAGTTAATTTGTTTAAGACAGTGGTTCTCAAAGTATGGGTCGCGACCCAAACATGGGTCGCGCAGGGTCAAAAAATGGGTCGCTCTATAGTGATTCAATCCTGCGCAAACGAAATTTTCGCATTTTATTTTTCAAATATTTTCAATTGAATCAAAACTGAATTATCGCATGATAAGCTTTTCACGTGACTTTAAATCTATAACCTGGATTATTGCATCATAAATGGTTTTATGAATGTTTTGATGGCATCCAGCTACAGTAGCTGCTAAAACTGGTGTAAGCTTTTAGTCACCAAACAAGCCACGCTGACTAATATAAAGAAAAATAAACAAGTCACGCTGACAAATATAAAGAAAAATTCAGTTTCACCAATCACACTAAAATAAAGCGATCATTTGTTTGTTATCATCATTGTTTCATAGAACTGTGTACTACATCTCGTTGTCGTTGTCTTTATTTCATGCACATCAGAAAAAGTAAATTTTTTGATGTTTGTTTGAGGCTTGGGTCGTGAGATGTTCGTAAAACTCAGATTTGGGTCGCGCTCAAAAAAGTTTGAGAACCACTGGTTTTAGGAGGAAGATTTTAACATGTTTTCTGATAAAAAATAGACTGCGTTTGATTAAGAGGCTAAAGCGTAGTTATGCTTAGATCTTTATTGCAACTACTAGTTTAACGTAATTATTTCAGACTTGCCCAAACAAACTGCGTTTACTTAAATCCCAGTTATAATTAGGGAGCTGTTTATCACCGCCATTATACCTTTGACTTTGATTGATGAGTTTATAATAATAAAGTTCAAGGCGGGCCCAAATATCTACTGGCTAGACACTTAGCTAAACATCCTAAATTTCAATTTGAATTGCTTTTAATTAAGGCGGTTGTGTAAAGATCACTTAAAACTACCAGAAAAAACATTTCCTTTGTTTGGAAAAACGCTAAAGTTTATTAACTTTTTAATTTGAATTAGCTTTTTATGTTAGATATGGGTTTCGAAAAAAATGTAGCTTAAAAATGGATTAGAAAATGTTTAATCTGACTTACAATTACATAATATTGAAACGATTTATTTTCGATGGTTTTGCGGGTACATGACGAGTGCAAACTGTGAAAAGCTAAATTTTGTGGTGTATTTAACGCTATTTCGTTGACGCCATTTCGCGTTTTAATGTAGCCCAATTTTCCAACTAACAATAAAAAATCTGTTCGAGTTCGACGTAATTCACCCTGAAGAAGGCGACTTGAGTTCGAGGAAACTTTAGAAAGAAATTTAATTTACAAAAGAACTGTTTGGTTATTAGTAGTATGCCTGGTATCAACTGTTTACTAAAAAATGCATTATTTTTCGTTCCATCCTTGTTGTCAGGCTACATTTGGAACTTTCTCTTAAACTGTTGTTAACTGATTTGCATCAAAACATTTCATACCGATTTGAGGGCGTTCGCGCAGGAGTTGGAATCGCGACAATATTAGAACGCTCGCCGATTATCTCATTTGATTACGTCATAGGAGAGCGACGCGTCATTTTAGGGTGGGTTCAAGGGTTCGAGCAAATTGTTTATTTAAATACCTGAAAAACACTGCAAATATATACATCACAAAAGAAAGCGAATATACAAGGACGTATTTCTACATTTGTTTTCTGATAAATATGATTGTCTGAAGTGAATCCGTCTTATTGATTTGAAGCTTATATTCTACACTTTTTTTTCTTTATTACAAAAACATAGCATTTATTGAATTTCAAGAAGGAAAAGTTGTCCGCCAAGTAAGAAAACTATGGCTTAGTAAAAAAGAACCGCTCCATAGTAATATTGGTACAAAACCGAAGCAAAAGTATAATGAATTTCTTGCCGGAATGCACAAAAAAATGTAGAGATGACGTCACAAAGTTACGTCATCAAGAGACGTATAAAACAAGTTACTGAAGGACTGAAATCTAAATTTAAATACATTAAGAAGATGATGAATTGGTAAAAAGGTCCATGACGTTATAAAAAAACATTTATAAGCAAAATATTGGTTTTCCAGGACTCGGCCTATTTTACCGCTCTCCCAAAGTACTATAGTAAAGTGGGTTACCTCAAGACTTTTTTATTATCGCATTATTGCTTTAGGGGGCCACATAAAAAATTCAAGCAGAACTTTCAGGCATATAGCTGACCGACTTGTACGTAAAAGAGATTACCAAAATAACTATTTTAAGTTGGTTAATGGCTCAAATGTATGCGACTTGTCTGGATCGATCGTGGTTAATTTGTCACGACCGGCGTTTTAGTCACTTTCTGGAAGTTACCAAGTCGTTTCGAAATGTAACTTACAAGCCTTAGTCACGATGTATTACACCAGAAACAAAATCGCCCGCTGTTAAATTTGACGTTGGTTAATTTCCTGGAAATTTTAAATCCATGACAATATTTTCTAATCGGCGGCATATATTTGTTTGACCTATTTGTCATTTTTTTTTGTCAATTTTCATGTATTGATAGAAAATGGAGGTTGTTGCATTATATTGATGAAATGTTTTTTTTTGTTTAATCCACGAAGAAATGTACAACTCAAGCGAAGCAATGCAATTGCAATTTGTGATTTTAAATTCCTTGACGGCGCACTTTAATGATTTCAAGTGAAAATTTTACAAACCAGGGATGACAAAACTTAAAACTTTCAAAGTACTTGTATTATCTATAACCATGAAACACCAATCCCTTAACTGCATAAGTGTATGATCACATCCGTTAATTCTTGCAAAGTTACCAAATCAATGAAGAATGTAGATAGAAAAACGCATCTCCAGTTAAACAGGCCTTTAACTTAACCTGAAGTTGATTTAAATTATGTCTGACTTGAATAATCCAGTTCTGGTGTTCCGAAAGAACTGGATAGGAGAAAAACGCTTTCGTCATAATGATCGTTGTTACGTAATCGACCTGACGCCATGCTTTTACACCTACTCGGATCCAACAAATGGTAGCTGCTAGCGATGGCAACTCTGCTCAGGGCACTAAATGACCTGGAATCGGGTTTTTAACCCGTTTTTAAGAGCGTTAAAACAGCAAAGGCTTGTACTTAATTTCTCTGTAACTAATGTCAGAGGCCAGCTGCCCGTAAATTTGTTTTTAACGCACCAACAAAAAAGGTAGTTTAAAAACGAAGGCTTTTCAGTACACACTTGGGTCTCCCATGCATCCTCTCGGCAACAAAATTGCATTCGTACCAACAACATATAATAAGAAATTGTTCCTTAATAAACTGAAACATACATATACACAATGTGTAATTTTTTTGATCAAGCCCGTCGTACTGGCCAGCGATAACGGCACCCATACATACTACACAAGATGCTAACGGAATGGTTTACCGATATCAATCAGCCTGATAAGTTTCCTTGAAAAATTCTAGCTTGTCTTGTCTTTTAAAATAGAAACGATTAAGATGGATGTTGCATTTTTGGTGATTTAGTCTTTACTTTTATAAGGCTTGAACAAATAATGTCGGGCATATTTGTTTTTAGCGAATACAGATGGACTTGAATGATCAACCTCTTGTATTCGTTTTCCATACGGATTTTCAACTCAAAGATTATTTTTCCACATTGTTGTAAACAAGTCTTGAAAAGATCTTGATTTGAAAATAACTTAAGTTCCAGTCAAGTCATTTTTCAAAATAGCTTAAGTCCAAGTCAGTTTTTCTTACACAAATAAATAACAAGTCAGGCCCATTCAAGTCATTATGAGGGCAAGTCAACTTTAAGCGAGGCATTTTTTATAAAAATAAAAGTTAAACTATATTAAAGTGGTAAACTCGACCGATTAAGAGCAATAACTGAACTAAAAAATATCACAAGCGCAATATTTAGCAGATAAATGGTTTGATGTGCAATAAAATAAATAGTTCAATGTTGTGACAAAATCCTTAATGAAAACAGTTCGTTTTAACCCAAGTCATTTTGTTCTCAGATTACGTCAAATAATTTGTCTAACAGATTTTCAGCCAAGTCAAATTATTTTGTCCAAAAGACTCAAGACAAGTCATTTTTAAACAGCGAGTTAAATGTACCTAAGTCAAGTCATTGTTTCTTTTCTTTTCCTAAATCATTACAACAATATTTTTCTGCGATTATCATACTGCTGTAAGGATTAATTGTGGGTTGTCTGTGAGACACGAGAATTAGGGCTTCCCGGTCGAAAGGCGCCCCGTTTCGAAATAAGCAGGTTATGCACGTTAAAAGAAATCGTGCCTGTCGTTCAGGGAATGTGGGTTAAACGACCCGAAGCTAAGCGTCGCTTGTAAGGAGAAGGCTAATTTGCCTAGTTATTAGCGTTGGCGACACATCAGAACCGAACCGCGATACGTCGAATAATTTCCAATTCGCCGCAATTCTGACGCAACGGCGACCCCAATTAGCCAAACACGGGCGCCTAATCGGTAAATTGGCGCACCTCAGCACCGCTATAAGAAGGCCCGGTGGATTGGTTGAGAGTCAAACTGGAATTGGCATCGGCCAAACCAACCAGTAGAACTGAGAAGGATTTTCTGAAGATGTAGCGTTGTGCTTTGGCGGCTTACTCGACTTTACAAAGTGCAAGGTTTCAAGTTGCATCGCAAATTACTTTGATATTTATCGTGGCTAAAATGAGTGTAAAGTTTACGATTAAGATTTTAGAGAAATGTTTAACCTGCCTATTCACCTATAAATCTCTATATGTTCACTGCGATAACCTTAATGTTTTTTTTTAACGCTTTAGCATTCAGAGATAAGCTAGTTTAGCCAAAATTACGCCAAAGCGGCATGTGTGAATTGCAACCAAAGGAAAGTTATTTTTTATTGGCCAAATCAACTAGTAGAAGTGAGGAGGATTTTCTCCAGTTGTAGTTTGGTACTTTGGCGGGTAAAAAAGCAATATGTAAAAAAACAAAATTCGTATCAAAATCGACCGGTTACAACAACTATAAAAATTTATCGTCAGCAATCTTTGTTTTCAGTTTTTTGTTGTGTTAAATCGATTGAAACACGAATCCACTGAAATGAATTCACTCGCCAGTCTTCTGTATTTGGCCGCATTTGGCGCCCTTGCGCACGCGGTCGTTTTCCCAGCGGCTCCTGTGAACATCAGCGTCACACCCGGAAGTACGGGCGTGCAAATCGACTGGGATGACGTAGAAGGAGCTGAACAATATGTGGTGAGTGGATATTTTTACTGAATTTTTATATTCAATCTTAAGTATAAAGTAAGGGAACCTTCGAGTAAGGTTTAAATATAAACATTAACTGATCTGTGATCATGATGACAAGTGCACATCAAATCCTCTTTATTACTTCCTTACAGATCCGTGTGTAGTGTATTAAAAATAAAAAAATAACAAAATAACATTAAAATAACAACTGAAGGTAAATTATTTTTGTTTAGTACATATTAAATTTTTTATTGCACAGTCGCCCTTTTTAGGAAAAAAACATGCGAAACTTCAAAACTGACGCTTTTTAAGTCAAAGTCAAATTTCGTTAAATGTTTGTTACGTTCCTGAAAAAAAAACAGTTATTTTCCAATATTCCTAAGTTCGATTTCAACGATTTTTTTTCTTCTCAAGAACATTTGAAAAGCAACATAATTTATTCATTGTAAAAGTGACTGTAAAGTGGCTTTATTTTAAGTCTTGTTTTGTTGGGTCTTTAAACTAAATTAGACAATTTTGTATTACGATTTTTGCAATTTCTTATGCTGTAAGAAGAATATCAAGGGCTTTGAAATTCTTATTACGTCTTACTACAACGTCCAACCATTATACTCCAAAGGTTTCTTATGCAATTCTAAATATTCCTCCGTAACTTGAACAAAAAAAACGAATTCTAATCGCTTGGAAATGTCAACCAGGTGATGTTGGACGGACAACTTCAGCAAGTTCTGGCTGAAGGCAGCGACGCTTCGTTCGGAGGACTCAATATGTCAACCTCGTACACTGGTCAGATCCAGGCTCTTGACGCTAACGAAACTGAAGGGAACGTGGCTACATTCGGCTTCAAGACCGGTAAGAACCTTCTGAAAATAAATTATAACAAAATATCGCACTATATTGCGATTGTCAGCAAGTGGCGACTACAACTTTAAAAGAAAGAAAATTATTCTTTAGACTTTTCTCACAACCAAAGTAAAATATTTCTCTTCTTTTTTAAACATAAAAAAATAGTGACTATGGTTGTGCTAGAAAGGCTAACGAATGCTTGATAACAAATTTACAAGACTTGCAAAAGTAGAATCGTTGACTAAGATTTAAAAAATCCAAAGAACTACCGTTTTACAGGGAAAAAGCCCTAACTAAATAAAACTTAACAAAATTGTTTGTTTTAGTTGACTAAAATCATGACAATAATTGGTAAAGTTTGCGATTTTTGCTAATCAAACTGTTTTATATATCACCTTATGCCGGAAAACGTGTGGATATCTCTTTATTAATTTTAACATCTGATGTTGAAACGTTCGAAATGCTACCTATACTTCTATATGGCCTTTGATATTTCTCATTCGTCTGACCAAAACCGCCAACTAGTATGCTTCAAAACTTATGAAATCTGTTAAACACTACGTATTTTGTTTGTGCAGTGATGAGCCCAGTTGAAGGCCTCGAAGTAAAAGCTGCCACCGAGACATCTATCGACATCGAGTGGATGCCAAAGAACAACACCAACAGCTACGAGGTCACAGTATTCGACACCGAGGATCAGCAAACCGGTTAGTACACTTAAAATATAAAAAAGTGAATTTTTGAATTTGTTAAATCACAAAAAAAAATAAAAAAAATGAGACCACTGGTGTTTCTCTTAAATTAAAAAAAACTTTGTTTTGTGGCCTCAAACTTTCGTTTTTAAAACTTGATTGTGTTTTTCGAGTTATAAAAATCTATCCTAAAGTAATAAACGCTTAAAATTTGAGTTATTTAAACAAAATAAAAATGAAGTTTAAACTTTAAACACAAAGTTAGAAAATGATAAGTTAGTTTAATCGACGACGTCACGCTTCGTATCGATGTCGTCACGACTTTTGCCGCTTAAAAGCGTCAGCTTTGGATGACATCATTCAATATGTGACGTCATACTTTACAGGTGCCAGCGTGAGCGTTTCCGGAACTTCAGCGATGATCAGTGGCCTTGAAGCGATGACGTTTTACAAGATCTACGTCACCGCTGTCGGGTCTTACGGAAGAAGCGAGATGGCCATGCTTCGGTGAGTATTGAAACGGCTGGTGGTTGGCAGTGTGGGAACGGCGTTTCTGTACATTACAGTCGAACTTTTTTGATAAAACAGGTTTAACTTGAAGTTCCAGATTTTTAGACTTTGATCAATCCGTTTGTTAGATTGCGCTTTAAGGTTAAAATTTAGGACAAGTCGTCAAAATTGTTGCTACAAGTTTAATAAAGTGGAAGTTTATTCTTGATGTTCATCGCAATTTGCAAAGCATTATCCGAAAATCACGTATTACGATAATCAAAAAATTGTTACTTTTCGCATGTCATTTTATCACTTTCAAGCAAGTACGCATAACAACGAAGAGGCCACTTAATTTGGTAAGCCGGTTATTTCACCTGGTATATTCTTTTGTTTCAGCACTCGAACCGACGGATCTGGAGTTGTAATGACAGCTTTCTGGGAGGGAGATGATAAAGTTATAGGAGGCGAAGGAATGGTTTACAGGTGATTAATTTACAGAAATCCAGTAGTAGTTTACAAAAATTAGCCGGAAGAACAATTTTCCAATTGTTACAGAAATCCGTTCGCTAAAACCCAAGTGTTAAGTATTTTTGGCACTACACAGTAAGACTGAAGGAATTTAGCGATCCCCTAAAATAGTTCATGTATCTCCTAAGTGACTGAAACACGTCATATACACAATGTGTTCTATCTGTGATTAAGCCCTTCTGGATTCCTACTGTCTAAGTACAACAGCAGCACACATTATATGGTACAAACCGCCTGTGTAGCTCAGTTGGTAGAACGACGCTTCCGGTTTGTCCAGAGGTCGTGAGTTCGAACCTCACCGCAGGCTTGTTGTTTATCTAGCCCTGCCTTGCTTTCACTGTAGTTCGTTTAGTAAATCTCCAGTTTAGGGAAATGGTATTTAAATATTTGTTCCATGTTATCTGAAAAGCCGTTTCTTATATTTTATTGTGTTTTCAGGCCTCTTACGATCCCGCCAGGAATCTACAAGATCGGAGTCCAGCTTCCTTGCCACGTCGCCAAAGCCAAGGTGAGCACTTTTACAATAGCAAAAATTTTTAACAAAAGACTTGGATGGAAAAGAAGTGTTTTCATTAGGATTTTTTTTAAATTGGGTCATTTATCTCAATTTTTCTCATAAAACAATTTGCTTGCTTTACGTTGCCTTTTTTTGTTTAAGTTATTGCTCATAATCGAACAAGTTTACCAATTTTAACAGTTTAAAGGACTTGACTTGAATTGACTTGTTAATGATTTAAAAAGACTTGACTGGGACTTAAGTATTTTACAAACAACTTGTCTGGGACTTATTAATCTTCCAAATAACTTCACTGGGACTTCAGTATTTTACAAATGACTTGACTGGTTCTTAAGGCATTTTACAAATAGCTCGACTGGGACTTGAGTTAAAAAAAACTTGTTTCAACAATTCCCTTCTCCACTTAGTTCTGGAACGCTAAGCTTGACAAGGACAACTCGGAAATGTCCACCGGATACTACCAGCTTTACCAGCGCAAAAGCTGGATGCGACGCAAGGCTGAGATCGGAATGTTCTTCCACTTCGGAAACGAATCGTAAGTTAAAAAATCTCTTTATTACAGTGATTTGCCAATTGTGTGCCCCGAGAAAATAAATTTTAAAAAATAAGATTCCACTTCCCGAGTCAGACTCCGATCAAAAAAATAAGCCCGAGTCAGACTTCCGAGTCCCGAGTCAGGCTAAATACGCGATTTCGTATTAGGGCGTTTATCTAGTGCATTTCGCTGTAATAGGAGAAAGTTATATTAGGATTGGATAAGTTTGCCGTGATTTTAAAATTACTTAGTGTATTTTTGTATCGGATCGGCACTGATACCACCATAGTATCGGACGAGAACCGATACTACCAATTGTAATCGGGTATCGGGTATCGGCTCCGATCCGATTTTATCGGTCATCCCAATATTTTGGTACTACATCCGCATCGATGCCATCCTAGTATCGGACGAGTCCCGATACTACCACTTGGAATCGGTTATCGGCTCCGATCCGATATTATCGGTCATCCCTACTTAGTATTTTTCACAACTGTTTTTATTCTTTTAGAACTTGCGACTTCCTCAACAACAGCATCGCCGTGACGTTTGGTGATGACGTCACATCTCCCAAAGTCGTGCTCCCCGAGACCTTCACTCGTGAGTAATAATTATTATGGTTGAAACTCCGCAACGCTAGTTATGTGGGTCTAAAAACTTTTTTACATTTGCTAAAAACGAAGCAAAAAACTTATTAGTTTGATGCATATACAAACAAAACCGTAATTAAAAGATTTTTAGACCAACCAGTGATAGAATAACAAATTTTACTTAAAAGAAACGACAAAGTTTAGAGCACGTGCAAATAAAATAAAATTGCAAAAGTATTTCTGACAATAAATCACAAATAAAGTTGAAAAAAGAATTGAAAAATCAAGTTTACAATGATACAGGGTGGCAGCATATTAACTCCTCTGATATTAGGGTAGTTTTGGTGCAATTTCATTTTTAATTCAAATACCTGATATCTAATATTGAAAATAAAACACTAAACCCTTAATAAAAAAGGCTAAAAAACTAATACCGATCATCATTATTATTGTTCTGCAGCGATCAACCACACACAGTATGAATGGACTGATGTTAACGCAACAGTTGAGTCTGCTGGTTGGCTCAAGTTCGACCTGGCATCTGTCTACCATGGAGCCAACGCTGTAAGTATTAATAACCCTGAGTTTGTACACTCGTCGTGGTTTAAACAATGTTTTGTTGTTTAAAAGTAGAACACTTTGCTCGTAGACTTTATCTTACGCTTTCAGAGACTAAATACAGCTTTTACACGAAGTCAATAATCCTGCGAAAAGGGTCACACTAACATGGAGAATTCAAGGGGCTAATTAAGATTTTGCGGCTAAATGGGAACTGTCTTGGCACTTTTGAGTTTATTGGAAAAACATAATTTTATTCAATTTGGTGTTTTATGCCAGCCACACCTTAATGCTTCTAACATCAGATTATATTTTTAACATTCTGAAAAGCAATCGAATATAAAGTTCAAACACTTTTTCTTACTTTCCTTTAAAAACAAAAAGTGCCAGAAAAAAGAGTTGTTTGTAGATTTTGTCAGGACACCCTTATGGCATACTTTGCCAGTGAAATCGTTTTAACGTGACGTTGTTTTTTCACCAGGGCGACGAGACAAACACCACCATCGAGAAGCCAAACATTGGAGAGTTTGTGATTGTGCTTAACACGGGAGCTGGCTGCCCAGGTGGAATTACAATCAACGTAAGAACCTCTTTCAAACCGAATCGTTTGCAGTAGGGATGATTTAAAACGGCAGAACACAATTAATTACCCGGGAGAGAGTTGACAACGCCTGAAACGTATTAGCTACAATTGCAACTTTTTTTTGGTACTTTAAATTTTATTCCGAAACTGATAACATAAAAGAATCGCGACCCAAATGACACCATTATTGTAAAAATTGAGGATATAAAAATCCTTATTACTAAGATGTGAGGTCGCAATATGCTCAAGCGTTAAACAATTTAGTTACCAACGACTGTTAACCTAATATGCTTTAAAATGTAACCTGTCGATGTAGAAATCACTCCGTTGGATCACATATCATTGCTGAAATTACTCTGTTAATTTGGCATCGGATACACCAAAGTATCGAACGAGTACCTCAACTACCACTTGGCTCCGATATAAACATCCCCAATTTCAATTAAAGTAATCACATTAAAACAACCAATAAAAAACAAATAATAAACCAATATGTCAGTCTGCATTCTTTTTTGAGCTTCTTGATTTAAAACACATGTATCTAACCAGTATTACTATACTTCAGCTTTCTTGGGGCCTGACATTGCGCGACACAACCAACATGGCAGTTGCAGCAAATATGATGTACTTTACCCAGGAAGGAGCTCAGTGGACCGACCGAAGGCCAGGTAAGAATCGAAAAAAAACACGTTTCTCTGACATCTCCCAGCCGCAGCCTCTTTATTTTGCGTTTTTCGAATACCTTTTTACTGCAGGGGTTCTTAAACTGGGGTCCATGGACCCTTTGGGGTACATAAACTAGTTTTTGGAAAAAACAAATTGTAGTAATCAATTTTTCTAAGGAAAGGGTTTAATTAAAAATAAAACGTTTTAGCACTAAATGTATTTGGCTCCATTCTACTTGAATCATCAGCATATTGCTGGAAGTCCATTTGTATTGTGACGTAAATTTATAAAATAGCAAAAAAAAAATTAGGGGTCCGAGGTAGACATGTTTTCAGCTATATCACTGCCAACAGCATGTCTTTAAATCAAATATAAAAAAAAATTCTCAAATTTTAAAAGTTTTTAATTGTTTTACAGGTTTGGTGTACGGTTACGACGCAGCAGTTTGCCCAGATCGTACGACTATGGAAGTTTCGGTGATGGCCGGGGGAACCATGATCGACACGATCCACAAGCAACCCATGTCTGAAACAGTTGCCTAAGCCAGCTTCTTACCTATTTATTGGACTCTATTATGTTCCCAATCGTATCATTGCGTGCACTTGTTTTTCAATCCACTCAAAACCGCTAACTGATTTGAACCTGAAAGAAATTTGAAATTGTAAGGAAATTTTCCCGCTTTTAATTTACCTTAAAGGATTGTGAAACCTACAGCTTTGTCGGTGAAACTGTTCGAGCAATTTTAAATTATTTAAGCATACGTTGACATTTAAATACTAAAGAATGAACGTGTTTTTGAATTTGTGATCATTTGTGTTCTGTTTGTAATAATCCATCAACTGAAATGTCGTGATTTGGCGAAAACAACTGCTATCTACTCATACTGTATTAATAACGTCATAAATACGCTTCGAAAAACTTAAATACGCTCCATGATTTTTTATTGATAACCAACATTTGACCTTTTTATGCTTTCGCTCATTTGATATCCTGCATCGAACATTGTCGTTGCTATATCTGAAAGAAAAAATGAAATAAAAGTGCGATTGGAAATGTATAACCTCAAGTGTTGCTTTTAAATTGTGCTTGGCAGATTGTTCAAATTGTGGCAGTTAATGAATATGCTGTGGCAGTTTAAGTAAAAATTAAATAATGGTTTGCAGCATTTGAAAGTCCATTATACACCTGCGTGCTGATGTAATCAGTGCTTATAAGGTTACACAGGGACAACGACAAATTGTATACCTAAGGCTTAATTCCCTAATTGACCACTACCTCCAGTTAACCTCACATGCTATCAGTGTACTGATATCTGTCACTTAATTTCAAGCTTTATGCATTAGTAGATTTTAATTGAGAGATGTATAATAATAGGTTAGTTGACAAATTAACTTAATGAATCTAATAGTTGTTGCAATATGTATTTTTAGAAGCAATTAATCTATAGTCATAATTTTGACCCCAATTCACCTTTACCAGCTAAACAACTATCAGTAGTAGCCTAGCCCTAGCTAATAGGATAGATATATTTTTGAAGGCACAAAATTAACCTTGATAGACCAAGTGATTAGATAAACAATTTTTTTTAATGTGTTTCGAACATTAATGGCGTCTAAAGCCATATAAAACTATCTAATCATTATATTAAGGCTACATTACTTCGGTATGAGAAGGGAAAGAATACAGCCGAATATCGAATATGTACAGATACAAACCTAGTAATAGAGAATCTGCCTGAACTGCACTATCGTCGAATTAAAAAAAAACAAAAAAAAATTATAATCTGTTTAGACGCAGATTAAATATCAAAGCCCATGCAGAAGTAGGCAGTATATTTTGTGAGCCTTTTTTGTGAAAAGAATATATCGAAAAGTTCGTACAATACGCGTTGAATCTCAGAAATTACATTGGATTTAATGTACCCTCAATATTGAGCGCTAAATAACGTAATATTTACAAATGTTATTTAACTAATTACAGATATCGTTTTATATTATATCTATGATGTTCATATTATCACGCATTTTAAGAAATGAATTCGGAATATAGTGGCTTCAAATTTTAAGTTTCATTGTGTTTATATGGAATTACTTTTCATATACCAAATGTATAGGGGTCACCGGAGGCTTGTGAGTGTTTAGTTCCCTACAGGGGTTAATCCTGTCCAGACAGCAATTCATTACCAAATGTTAATTACATTTTATACCAATTATATGATGAACAAAGCAGTTTTCGGTGTGTAGCGTTAAGCAAATTGATTATACAATACGACGAACACACTAAATTACAAGTTGAAATGGTGAAGCGACGGTCCCGGTGCAACCGTAGGTCGTGAGTTCAAACCTCACTGCTGGCTATTTTTTTCTATCTTGGTCTTGCTTGCACTATGATGCTTAATAAGTCTTTCTCAAGGCATCTTGCGTACTATATATGAGTTCCCTTATAGTTGGCCAATACTACTCCAAAAGGGCTTGATCAAAATACAAATTGTGTATTATTTATGTTTCAGTTACTGACAATACGAAGAATTGTAGTGCCGTAGTCATATAGTCGACCAATGGGATCTTAAGTACGTCAGAATGTCGCTAGAAAGTAATAACTTTCTAAAACTCAAGGAAGCACACTCAGTCGGTCGCCTCAAACAACTGGTTAGAATTGTTCAAACCGACTTTTGGTACAAATTTTTGGCGTTATCGTAGAAAATTTGTTTAGGCGCCAAACAGATTTCTGCACAAATAAAACTAATGTCTGATGCCCAGGTATATACAAGCACGTGTTATATTCGAAGGGGTTGACGCCCCAAGCAGCGGCAATAACAAATTTGCAATTTTTTTCCTAATAACTAAAAAACAGCTTTTCTACAGCAAGTTAGAAAAACTGGCTGATGAAAGTTTAGGAAAGGTGAAGTGTGCCGTATTGATATCGAACTAAAAAATACATTATTCCAAGGGCAGATCCAGGGGGGCACCAGACCATGAAAAAAACTTTATCCCGCAAAAACTTCAGTTTTTGTTAATTTTATTATATGAATAAAAGTAAAATAACGCAAACTGGGAAAGATCATGGCTACAAAAAACTTTATTTTTTTGTTAATTTTACTAAAAAAAATGTAAAAAAATGGCAAAATTATTTTATTTTCCGACATTTTTTTCAGCCCAAGTGCATACTATACAGCGCTTCTTAACCAGGTTTTCAGAATAAATTTTTATCGAACAAATCTCTATTATGAATAATAATATGCATTTTGATATGTTACCAATGCGTCATGTCTCATCTTAAATAAAAAGCTTTGTCTATTAAAAGCAAATATACCTAATTTTGTCGCGCTTCGCTCGATTTAGACAGGATTAACAGCACATTTGCACGCGCGCCCCCTCAAAGCAGAAACAAATATAGCTCCGTCCGTTCTAGCGGTGTCTATGATTTGAAAGCTTGGTGCAAGTTAAAGGAAAAAACATCCTAAACCTAAGTGTGACTTTTTAAACAATATAAAAGGTCGATTATAATTTTTGTACTTGCCGATTGGTTGTATTTGTTTTACGTCATGGGCACTCAATTAAAACATTTCAAAGAATAAAGGCTTTGAAAATGCGTCGCCCCCACTTTAACACATACAATCGTGATTAAAATTCAACCTCTAATACCGGTTGGCTTGGTAGAAATGCGGCCTACCATACACAAACTACGTAAAAATCGTTTTTTCTCGTTTCGTCGCGTTATATCACTTATATTGCCTCCCACCTAATTGCGTGAGCGCTAAACGTAACAAACGCTCTCTGTGATGCAACAAGCCGACGCTTTGATGATCGCCTCGTGGACAAACTTCCCGACGCATGACCCAAAGCCATTGTCACGTTCGCTCACATTATGACGTCACAATAAGCACAATTAGCTTCGCGCGGCGACGCTCGCCTCTAATTGGCCGCACGCCAGAAAGATATAAAAACAGGCGATTGCCAAGACAAGAGCAGATTCGGCTTAAGTTCATTAACTAAGTAACAACTAATGTTTTAAAAGGCAAAGTTTAATACCTTAGTAATAGTGCAGTTTCGGATATCAGGATTGAAAATGCAAAGCTCAATGAAATCTCGTTAAGATAGACATTTTTTCGAGTGAAGAAAATCAGAATGGCAAATCTAACGAAATTGTGCTTAGAATTGTCGTTTTTTAATAAAGTAGTCCTGCAGTTTTCAACTAGCGTATACCTAACAGTTCAATTAGGGTAAAAAACAGGTTTGCGCGCAAGATAAAAACGTAGAATTTGTTGCATGCAAATAGAAATCGGACGAATTTTCAGCTATGTTATTGATCTAATTTGGGTTTTATCCGAAAAGTCCCGTAAATTAACGTGGACCATTTATATAGGTAATCCAATTATTTTTCGATGGATCTGCCAAAAAAGCGTAAAATTGAATATCGATTCCCACTAAACCTGCATTTATCATCGATTTAAACGGACGGATTGTTTTAAAAATATAATACCAAGTATCAGGCATTCCTGGTTGTCATTCCTCCTATATTTTTTTACTTGAACTCCAAATATTTTTGTATAGAGAAAAGAATAAAAATTTGAGGTAAAGGTTTTTGGCTGACATTTAAAATCATATTTTTTTAGTTTTAGTGTTTTTTTTTTGCTAATATGAAAATATTTGTGGCAATAAATCGAACGCAAAACATGTATTAAAAAAGTCCTATACTTTAAGAACAGGTTTGATATCTGACACTACACGCTAAAGAAACTGATCTACGTTTTAGCTTGTTGGATTTAAATTGAGATTTATTATTTGCTTTACAGCTGGGCGGTCAGAAATTATACGTATAGTTTTCTGCGTACTAATTACAACTTTCAGTCGGTAATTGCACTGCCGCATATAAGCTTGCTAATCCCGCTGACTAACCTTCGAGGCATTACGATTGTAGCAATTTAAACCTATTTCGGGATAAATGAGGCAATTAGGCGAACCTTACCTAATCAGGTTTTACAAGTTGTTCGATTAATTGCCAATCTCTTGAATTTCGTGTACGTTTGTGAGCTCTCTTGTAAAGATTTACGGCGGTCTAAACTCTAAACCTTGGATTCAATACTTAGTTGTATGTTTTTTCTTAAATAAAAGCTTCAGAACTGATTTCTAAAATTTATTAAATAAGCAGGTAATGATATAAAACCGTGGCAAAAGTTTCAGATAAACCCACCTTATTTATCCATTCCTGTAAGGTAATCACCTGATTAGAACTGTAAGGCATAAGGTTATTTAGGTTAGCCAAAACCCCGCTTTAAGC
Source organism: Ascidiella aspersa (assembly GCF_963924565.1). Classification (NCBI taxonomy): domain Eukaryota; kingdom Metazoa; phylum Chordata; class Ascidiacea; order Phlebobranchia; family Ascidiidae; genus Ascidiella; species Ascidiella aspersa. Next base: position 19,786,598 of record NC_139454.1, read on the forward strand.
AAAAATATAATTACGGCAAGGAGATGTTTAAACAACTCTAATCAGCTTACTTATTTTTATTCAAAGCACACGTTTCTTTCTGATTTTTGTTGCAATAAATTTAGAATAGAACACGACAGTAAACTAATAAATTACCGCAAAAGTGAAGATAATGGAAACACATAAAATGCAATTAGTCAACAGTGCCACTTGTTTTTAATTTTTAAATTCGACAAATGCGGCTTTCAACAAATGTTGAATAAATAACCAGATTCTCCGTTATTTTTTTTTTATTTTATATTTGTCTTTCCAGTTTTCATTGTTAAATATCGAATTGATTAAAACACGAATCCACTGAAATGAATTCACTCGCCAGTCTTCTTTATTTGGCCGCATTTGGCGCCCTTGCGCACGCGGTCGTTTTCCCAGCGGCTCCTGTGAACATCAGCGTCACACCCGGAAGTACGGGCGCGCAAGTCGACTGGGATGAAGTAGAAGGAGCTGCCAGCTACGTTGTAAGTTGAACCGAAATTTCTCGAAATCAGAAAATAAGCCTGGAGATCAAAGTTGTTAAATTAATTTGAAAAGTCTTTTTGGGAGTACTTATTTTTAGTTTTTTAGGTAATTCTTTTATCATTTAATTTATTAATTACATAACACACAGTTTGCATACAGAAATTTTAAATAATACAAAAAATAAAGAATAGCTTTTTATCCGTAATAAGAAAACCATATATAGTGTTTAAGAGTTTTAACAAACACGAATATAATATATTTTCGAAGAGACTTTTTATTTTTTTTCAAAAAAGTATTAATGTTTTTCCGATTTTTTTCTTTCTAAAAACAACTTTAAATGTCGGTGTATAACACTACTTCGATTTTCGATTAGCACAGGAATTTAGAGGTTCAAGTATTAGTAAAACCTTGAGTAACTTAACGTATATTTTTACTCTTAGTTGATTTTGAACACTGGGCGCGAGTTGATGTCCCAAGGACCACGGGCAACTTTCGGGGGACTCGAGGAAGCCACGGATTTCACCGGTGTCATGATCGCATTGGACGCTAATGAGACGATGGGAGATTCGGCTAACTTCGCTTTCACTACTCGTGAGTTCCAAAGTGTTCAATACACGCCTCTTTCGCGATTCCGAAAAGTTGTGAAGTTTTTTTTAGCGTTCTTTCGTTTTCGCTTAATAATTATGTCACCTGTTTTAAACTATTCACCTACCCACCTTAATTCATTGAATTATAATACTATAGAATTATCTAGGGTACACTATGCGCGGATCTGTAATTTATGCTTAAAAATAAATGTCAAAGACAAAAAGGTCGAGTAGAACGACATCAGCTTGATTAAGGATTCGATACGAACTTTTATGTTCATCAGTTAATGTGACTAATATCTATTCAAAACCCCTTTTGAAAATGTAAACTTCTTTCTTAAGATGATGTCGATAAACTCGACCTATTTTGTTTGGACATTCATTTTCATCCAATAAAAACATGAGAGCCCATGTAGAAGCAGGAAGCCTTTTAAACGTTACGAATATCTCTTTATTCGTTTTAACATCTGATGTTGAAACGTTCGAAATGCTACCTACTTCTTTAAAAGGCTTTGATGTTCCCACTTCGTCTAACCAAAACCTCCAACCAATATATATCACATTATTTCACACTATACTCCCAAGCCTATGAATCTGTTACACCAGCGGTTCTCAACCAGTGGGCCATGGCTCACTGATGGGCCTTCAAAACTTTTTAGGTGGGCCACAGACCAATTTAAACAAGCTAGATTTATTGAAGAGTTTAGTTTCATTTGTGTCACTATGCCTTATTTTACAGGGATAATTGCTTGGGGAGGAATTAAGAAGAAATGTAAATAAACGTAAATTTATTGTTCAGAAGCAAGTTCCTCACTAATGCACGGTTGAATAAATAATCTGTTTTGACATATGCTCAGCTATTTTTTTGTTCTAAGCCTTTTTACAATTTGTTCTTTCAAAAAAATTTATTGGGCCACAGAATTTTTGTGCAACGAAAATGGGCCACGAAGGAATAAAGGTTGAGAACCACTGTGTTGCACAAATCAAGATTTTGTCGATCTACCCGACCTTTTTGGCTTTGCAATTAATTATAATGTTAAACACTACGTATTTTGTTTGTGCAGTGATGAGCCCAGTTGAAGGTCTCGAAGTAAAAGCTGCCACCGAGACATCTATCGACATCGAGTGGATGCCAAAGAACAACACCAACAGCTACGAGGTCACAGTATTCGACACCGAAGACATGGATGTTACTGGTAACTTGAGTTTTTTGCACTTAACAAAGCACTGGAAAATTGCTGGCTGGCTATAAACAAATAAAGGAGGCTTATAAATGATAAATCTAGAAAACAAGTTTATGGCGACGCAACTTTAAAGAATTAGGTTTAAAAAAAAATTGACAAACCGAGCGAAATTTATGGGCATTGTATCAAATTAGTTTTAAAATTAGAAAAGTAAATACGAAATGATTTATCAAAAAAAAAAGAAAAATATTTACAAAATTCTCAAATGCCTTTGTCTGAAAACTGTAATACTTCGGCAGTTTATATACTAAAACCCAAAACTGTGTTTTTGTACCGTTAACAGGAAAACAACCATTGGAATAAACACTTCACGTTTTAGGAAATTAAATTTGTTTTTTCGTTAAACCATGTTTTTTACAACAATTAAGAAACCGCAAAAAGGAAAAAAAATTAATGTTAGAAAAAACTTTTATTTTGTAATTTGTGCTTTAGTTTTGTGCGCGGCCATTTCTGTAAAAAACTATAAGTGTTGGAAAAAACAAGACTACAAGTCAAATAAATCGGTTTGTTTTAAATGTTGGTTTACACAGGATTTTTTAATTTAAACCACCTTAACGTAACTTAAGGCTTTGTAGAAATCTTCTGTGAAGCTCTACGCCATCATTACGCCATAATACAATAACATGACGTCATACCTGTTCCAGGTGCTGTGGTGACTGTCAGTGGAACATCAGCGATGATCAGTGGCCTGGAACGGATTACGTTTTATAAAGCATACGTCATTGCTGTGGGTTCATTCGGAAGAAGCGAAATGGCTTCAATCTAGTAAGAATAATTAAGCTATTGGTTCGAGTCCTATGTTCTTAGACTACGTCCAAACGAAGAGCATAGACGTAGTAAGAATAAAAAAGCCCATACAGAAGTAGGTGTCTTTTTGAACGTTTCGAATCACTCTAATAACTCCGATATCAATGCAGACCAAGCCTCAATTTCTTTTTACTATCTGAGTTACGTGGATGGGCGTTGTCTGTTATCAACGACCTACATATTTATCGCCACGCGCTGACTATTCCGGTCAGATAGTTATCTCCTTGTTTCCTTTTTCCGCCGTTTCCCTCAGTAGTATATACATATATATATACATATAATCCAGGGGTTCTTAACCTTTTTTGTATGTTTTACCCTTTTAACAAAGATAAATATCAGATTTACCCCCTATATATACAATTGGGCTCATTTAATAAAAAACGTGAGTAACAAATTACATCAGTAATTTTGCCGCTATCGCTTTTGCCGCTAAAAATTGAACGTACTGCACACTGTCTTTTCGCAGACACCTTTCCTAAATCTATGCCGTGACTGCCGAAAACTGATGAATTTCAAAATTAAATAACTAAAGAGATAAGGATGTTGCCAATAAACCAAAAAAGTATCAATTAGCGAGGCATAACGTTACCGACGCTGGACGAAAAACAATCAATAGCTACTAGTCTAGCTTCGAATTAGCAGTTAATCTGAACTGGGAAAGTAGGCTACCAATACCTACTTCTTGGACAATTTTTCTGTCTCGTCAAATGATGTGGATATTTTGATTGATAGCTTATTTACCCCCTAAATCGAGAAAATTTACCCCAGGTTAAGAAAGGCTGATATAATCAGTGCTTTCTCGCTATGTTAAAAATAAATGTTTTTTGTCAAGTCGTGCATATTAAAAGCCCAATTTGAAGATGTAAAGGTATTTTAGGATTAAATTACGCAGGGATTTATTGGGTTTGTTGTTTTTTCATTACGTTTTATTGTGAACCCCAAAGCAAATTATGATTAAAATTAAACTATTCGAGGTGTCCTATCTAACCTTAATACGATGGTGGCCTTTGCCTTGATTTTTTGCAGTGCGCGAACTGACGGGTCCGGTATTGTGATGAGTACTTTGTGGCAGGGAGATAACACGACCATTGGGGGACAGGGGATGATCTTCAGGTAAATATAGAAACAACAGATATCGACATAAATGGAACACAATGCAAATTTCCATCAATCTCCATTTATACGTATTGTATAGTGTTGAGTAATTAAAACATGTACAGGATAAAAAAATAGTCTAATAGCAACACATTGAATCCTTAAAAAATAGTTCTTGACACTTTTGGCGGATTTTTTTTTGCCACTGCTAACCACCAAGTATAAAAAAACATTAACAAATAAACGTTTTAGGACAGGGATGTCCAACCTGCGGCCCGCCTGATATTTACGTGCGGCTCACCACTTATTCTCACTTTCAGTAGCCTTTATTAAAAACAATTGTTCCGACTATCATCGAACGTATCGAACGCGTAGTATTTGATATAGGCCTAATCTTGCATTTTTTCTGAGACTTTTATCGAGTCTAATGTCGCATTTCAACTTCTATCGAACACTTTGTGCACCCATCATTGCTAAGCAAGATGGGTGTTTTTGCGGACCGTTTTAAGGAAATATATCAGCCCAAACATGTAAACTAAATTGTTCGCGCTTCGCCATAATAAAAAAATAAGGTCGAGATTACTTATATATTTAGAAGTTATCACGAGTTTACTCTAGAGGAGCGGGTGTTTATAAGTTGAGTTGTTTTATGACGTCACCATTGAGAGGTTTTGCGGCCTATCGAAATTTTTAAAGTGGCAATGCGGCCCATTCTGCTAAAAGGTTGAACATCCTTGTTTTAGGACATGCCTTTCATCACAAAACCTTTAAAATAAATCTTCTAACAGCCTACAAAATTATAGTCAAGCTGATTTTATCCGATTATAATTCGTCGGGAGCTATTACAAAAATTAAATACAAAGATACTCTCCCGCATTAAATTTATTATTTATCCCGTAAAATTGTTGAAATAGTTTGAATTTATAGACGTTCAAAAGAGTCAATATTGTGGTGTTTTAACTTGATGTTAGCGTGCACCACTCTGTAATTTCACTTAAAACATCGTTATGGTTTGCATATTGAACTTATATATACTTGAAATATAGTTAATATAGTATAGCCGACCTTTATGCAGTCTTGACGCAAAATAACATGTGAACATGTTCGCATTTAATTAAATTACCCTGCTTTTTATAGACCGCTCAAGATCCCATTCGGAGTTTACAGGATCGGTGTTCAGCTTCCCTGCAATGTTGCAGATGCTGAGGTAAGTTGTAGACTTTCACATTGCTGTAAAACAAGTCATTACAAATGTCTTAAGTTTCAGTCAAGTCATTTGCAAAATAGCTTAAGTCCAAGTCTAGGCATTTTCACTGAATGACAAGTCAAGTCCCAGTCCAAGCTATTATCAAAACAAGTCAAGTTCAAGTCAAGTCATTGACATAAAAACTAAATCCTAAACTATTAAATGATTCAATTTATTCCAATTCAATTCATATTTCGCATATATAACAAACAATAAATACAAAAGGAATACCAAGCAGATTTTTTATCCCTAAAAATTAGGTAAATGCCAATTTCTTACGAAAAATGTTATCAATTTACACACTAAAAATTAATAGCAATCAGTATGCTAAAAGTCGGTTAACTGCAGGGTTAAATTAAATACTTTATGGAAAGATTCACAATTATATTCTAATGTAAGTTAAAAAGGCCTGTTTACAAGGTAAAAACACCACTCCAAATTTGATAGAAACAAACGAGTTTTCTTGGTAATTTTGATTAGGCTGACAAAAAAGCAAGAAAAGAAGGCGATAACTAATTTGTAAATCGACTTCTTTTCTTGGTAATTTATGCCCTTTGGTCTTAATTGTGTTTAGTCGTTTTTATCTTCACATGCTTTTGTCCACCAATTATCGCATCATATATTGCCGAAACAATTACAAACAGCGAAATGGGGATTTTATCGAATATAATATTGCTTTGTTATTTTAAAAATAATAAAAAAAAACTTTTAAAAATGTCGTACCTAATAAGACTTACCCAAAATGTTTAACTTTGCTAGACTTTTCTCGAAATGTTGAAACATTCCTCTACTAAATTGGTCCTGTGCGTTTTAATAGTTCATGGACGCCAACATATATAGGCTATTATGGCTTTGCTATATTCCGAAAAAAAAAAGTTCTAAATTGATACTTCCCACAATTTTGTGTTTCCCACAGTTCTATAAAATTAAATTCCGCAAAATTTTGCTCCTTTTAAAAAATTCCCTTGCAAAAACTTGGACATGTTGATTCCAACAGTTCTGGAACGCCAAAGTGGACGAAGACATGTCGGACCCAACCATCGGTTATTACCAGCTCTACCAGCGCAAACAATGGATGAGACAGAAATCCGAGATTGGAATGAACTTGATCTTCGGCAACGAATCGTAAGAAAAGATGTTTTCATTTAATTATCAGTCATATTAACTCACGGGTTCTTAAAATGGGGTCCATGGACCCCTTGGGGGTCAGTGGACTAGTTTTAGGGGATACATAAAAGCCTAACTGAAATTATAGTCTATATTTTAGAAGTTATCATTTCTTCATAGAAAACAGTTCATTTAAAATAAAACGGAGTGTTTAGACTGCATTTCACTTTCACATATTTGGACCGAAACATGCAGATTTATGAAGTCTATTTGTGTTGTGACGTCAATTTATGAAAAAAAAAGTTTTAGAATCCCTGAATTAACTAAACATGACACAAGCTTGTATCGAAACGTCTTAATCAAGATAATGTCGATCTACTCGATCTTTTTGGCTTTGTAGTTCATTATCAAGCTACATTACATAGTCGTGCATAGTTAGCCAAGTGCATTACATTTTACTTTTTTTTAATTCTTTGACTCTCTTGCTAGATTCCACAAGGGTTTCCTATGTAACAACGCTTTTCAATTGAACTTCCGACATTGTGCAATGTAATATGGCATGATATTACAATGTGTAAACCTTGTATTTTTCCACCAGAAACTGCGACTTGGTCAACAACAACGTGGCAGTGACGTTTGGTGATGACGTCAACTCCCCACGTGCAGCCGTTCCCGAGACTTTCACGCGTGAGTGACTTTCTTTAGTTTCACGCAGTAGAATCCAAAACCGGGGTTGGCAAACTTTAGGTGGTTATGGGAAGATTTTAAACAGCGCTTAGATGGCAGTTGGAAACAAGGATGTTTGATAATGTCAGATTAGAGCTGATACCTATCAGTTTAATCAAGTGCTGCATGCGCACGTCGGACTCGTGACTTGGGTAGTCTTCTTAATCTTACTTGAGTCCTGCGTGCGACTCCGCAGCTCTGTTAGTCAGTATCGGCACTCTATTTGGGATGGTATTGGCACTCTTTCGATACTGGCGTGGTATCCGTGTCGATCCGATGGCAAACCAGGGATATTCTGCACTTTTGAAATTTCATACTAATGACGTTACCTTTTTTGACACATCATGAATAAAAAAATTTGGGAGGCTCGCGTGGGCCACGGTAGGCAAAAGATTCCAACAATGATGTCATAAATTTACGTCACAATACAAATAAACTTCATAAATCTGCTGATTTCGGTTTAAAAGAAGTCTTAATACATTTAGTGTAAAAACGTTTTTATTTTAATTAACCTGTTTTGTTTGATAAATTGCTTACTTCTTCAATATACACTAATATTTCAATTAGTCGTTCATGGACGCCCTAAAACTAGTTCACGGATCCCCAAGGGGTCCATGGGTTCCATTATAAGAACCCCTGCTTCAGAGGGTCTATGCGCATCATATTATATTTATGTTTGTTGCACATCACAGAAAAACACGAAAAAAACTTTGCATAATTTCAGCAATCGAGTTCGATCAGTTCCAGTGGACCAACGCTACCGAGGCCACCCCGGCTGCTGGCTGGATCAAGTTCCTGTTGAACAAAGCTTACCACGGACTCAACAAGGTAAGTTGATGAAAAATGAAGAAGCTTGATAAAAAAAGGTCGAGTAGATCGACATTATCTTGATTAAGACGTTTCTGTACGAACTTGCATCATCTTTAGGTAATGCGGCATAATTATGTTACAAGGTCATATCGAAACGTCTTTATCAAGATGATGTCGATCTACTCAACTTTTTGGCTTTGCAATTCATTATCGAGCTTCATTGCAGATTCGTGCATAGTACATAGTGTAGCCAAGTGAAGAAGTTAATTTAAAAAAATTATAACGTCAGATCACGTATATAACAACCATGATATTGCTGTTTAGCAGTTTTTTGTTAAGGTGCAGTTAATTAGGAAAGCGAATAATTGGATGTAGTTTAATATTTCTGTATTTTTACTTAGTATCAAAAACGCGGTATCAATAAAATAAATATTAGCAAAGTATAGATGTTGAAAGGTAAAGTTATAAACTATTATGCTATATGTCACGTTTTTTTAATTCAATTAATGCGAATTTTTTTAATAGTAAAGTTTTTATGTTAATGGAATGACTTAAAGTTGACTTTTTCTAATTATGACTTGACTGGGACTTGACTTGGGCAACCAATGACTTGGACAGAAACCTGACTTGTAGTATTTTGCAAAATCACTGACTTAAGTCGTTTCAAAAAGACTTGTTTACAATACTGCTAATCGAATAGGTTATTCCTACAAACCTAATCCCTTTCTTTGTGATATTTTAGGGCGACGAGTCGAACTCGACTGTTGAGAAGCCAGTGATGGGAGAATTCGTGATTGTTCTTGACACTGGAGCTGGTTGTCCCGGCGGAATTACTATCTCGGTACGTTTACATTTTATGTGGTGATTAAAATGCTCTTCGAACTAAGTTACCGAGATATATTTTTGCGTACAATCTTATTTAGAAAACCTCTACTTAAGTTTACGAACTTTTCTGTTTCGTAAAACAAAAAAATGTTTGTGGACTGATATTTCATAAAACTTTTGTGCAAGCATATACGAAGAAAGGTTTATGTAAGGTCCCGAATACTTTATTTTCATAGAGATTCGTGTCACGTGGCATCTCTGTAAGGTTTTTTGTTTCTTTATTGCTCCAAAATCAAATGGCGCGAATTACCTTTAAAGATGGTTAGGGCAATACAGTTTATTCCTCGGTATAGGCCTTATTCTGGCCCTTTAGGTCTTATTCAGACGGGTTTAGATCTTATTCCGATTTATGCGGTATTACGACTATTAGGTTTTTGACCTATTTTGATCTTATTCCGAACTGTGTTCTATTCCGACGTAGATGTTGTTATAATTTCGGACTTGACTGGAATTCGAAACAACCCAAATGCGAACAACAAAGGATAAGAATATAACAGCAGCACTTTTCAGAGCTAACTTACAAAAAAGCAAAAGTAAATTTGCTGTTTATTGCAGCAAACCTGGGGCATGACATTCAGGGAGCAGGAGGCAGGTTCTCCCCCTAATATGCATTATTTCACCCAAGAATCAACCCTGTGGTACGTCGAAAGACCAGGTAAGGATACGCTACTCTTTTGTTAATAGTCAATAAGCAATTTCGTAAATTACTTTAATTCATTAAGGACACAAGGCACAAAAAATTTCAAAATAAAAAAATAGGATGATTACGCAAATTTAAGAAAAAAAAAATTAGGATGATTACGCAAATTTATGTAATATTGACTCTGGATTGAAATGTCCTACTTTTTTGTTAGTATAGTTAATTGATGGGCAATTCTTAGGTATTCATACATTGATTTATTAAGAAAGGTCTGGTATATAAGGGACGTTAAATGAGTTTCAAAATAGAAATACGGTGGTTACACAAATTTTCGGTATAGTTGTTAATTGTCAGTAAGCAATTTCGTAGCATTCGTAGTTTAATATTAAAAAAGCATTTTTTAAGAACAAATCGTGATTTCTGATTATAATGGCACATAAAATTTCAAAATGGAAATAGGATGATTACGCACATTTAAGGCAATAACCTTGACTCTGGATTACGGAGTATAAATAGATTAACTGTGAGTCATTTCTGCAAAGCACCCTTAAAGCATGTAAAAAAATAAGTTGTGATGTTTATAATCACCATGTTTTCGATTTCCCACCATACTAATAATAATAAAACGTATCAGTGATATACTTCCCGATCATAACCAAAATTGATAAAAATAAAATCCAAAAAACGTTCATGTGTTACGTTTTCACACCGGGAAAGTAAATCATTGTTTTATCGAAACGATAAAAAATTCATAAATTTTTAAGATGACGCCATGAAGTTACGCCGAAAAGTGTAAACTTAAGGTTATTCGATGTAGTACACAAAAATGCATCTGAAATCTAAGTTGTAATACATACAAGGAGATAGCAGATGGCGACAAATTGTTTAACTGGAATGCAGATCCTGACATATCGGTTTACTTTCACCCATGACAGCTAAATAATTCTAGTGTTCCCTAATCTAATTCGGTTTTACCAAAAATTCGACTTGAAATTTATTTTTTTGTCAAAACTTGTAGGTGAATGTTACATCCTAAAAGTCAAAACCTATAAAACAAGTAGCACAGAAACATTTGCAATTTACATTCTAAGTAGAATAAATTGCGATTTAAACTAAACTGTTGTGAATAATTAAATGTAATTTTATTTCAAATTCTAGTTTATACTGATTGTAATACAATTTGAGAAAACCAAAATGATCTAACTGTAATTTTAATCTAATTTTAACAAACTGGAATGATCTAATTTTAATTCTAATCTAATTTAAAAAATCTAAAAAAATCTAGTTGTCCAAGTCTGCTTTCACCACTGCTGCTAAGCTAACAGCACTACACTTTTTTTATTTTCTAGGAATGATTTACGGCTACGATCCGCTGGTTTGTCCTGATCAGAGCACAATGACAGCCTCGGTGATGCTTGGAGGGTCTATGATCGGAAAGGTTCACGAAATGGCCAAGGCCGATATGACCATGTAATAAGTTACGTTACGTGATTGAAACTTAACCAAATTGAAACTTAACCATAACCTTGCTGTTTGCTTGTAATTTATTTGCACGGTCCGCCTTTCATTGTTAACGTTGTCACTTTTGGTGTACTTGTGATATGACTTTTTAGATCTTGTACCTTAAATTAATATTATTATCTCAAACTATTTAAAAGTAACCATAGATTGTCTAAACAACTTATTATCATAACATTGCTTGTTTGCTGTTAAAAATGACCTTCCTGTGTTATGCTTCAAATTAAATGTTAGTACAATACCGCTGGTTTCAGATAAATCAACGTTAAAACATTTTATTCGTTTGATAGGAAGTGCAACATTTTGCCCTGTTTTGTGTTCACATAAAAAGTAATTAGCTGTTTTAGTGTCAAGTAAAAATTTATTTACGCCTTTTACTCTCAGTATAGCTTCTGTTTATTAAAACGACAATGCCCAAATGTGAATCTCGACAATTTTATTGCAAGACACAGATATTTAACCTGCTTTGTAAGCATCAAAAACCTTATGTTTTGCACCAATTGACTAAAAATGTTTTTTTCCGAGGTAATTATTGATTAACGCTTTTTGTTTCTTATCTAATAATTGATTCCTCTTTTCCAACTCTGCTCCGAGCAAAAATCTTTCTCTCGTTTTCAAAACAGTATTTTGTTGAATGTGGTTAACAGTATTTAAACCCTGCATAATAAACTGGTCTTAGAACATGTTATAAGCTGGATTTGAAGGTTTTGAAAGGTTGTGAGAAAGAAAGGGCACCGGCATATTTTTTGTCTGGGAAATGTATGAATGTCACTTAATATTTCAACTGAAAGTGCCCGACAGGCTGATTCAATTAACACCTGGTCAAGTTTTTGTAAGAATAGCTACTTTAAGCACTTCGTTTAGTTGGATCTTTGGTGTGCAACTTTTATACTAACAGGCTAAACATAAGTAGGCATAGGCGCCGAACGTGAGTGTGCAGAGCGTGTTTTGACGACCTGGATTTCTGGAAGGGCGAGAAAACTATTATAAGATAGCGCTACGCCGCCAGTAACAGGTTCAGTGACAGTGATACTTTTTCTTAGGCCTATGAAGTACCATCTGCGAAATGTTCGTTCGCACCTACAAATATTTAAACCAAGGCGCTTAAATGTCACAATAATACAAACTCGCGTTAATGTTGGTGAAGGTTAGGCTGATAAAAATTCTGTGTTTGAAATTAAAGCTTCTGTGATGAAATATACCTTAAGCCATAAACTTAGCTTAAAAGCAATATTACTCGCCTTTTTCGCGGAGTCTTAAATACCAATCGAACAAGGTATACAACTATGCTCCCAGTTTTATTCACTACACTTTTTGCAAGATTAGCATAAAAAATGTAAGCTTTACGTGAACAAAGAAGAAAAAAGACAGCAACATTAACCAAGTCAATTTGAATAAATATGAGCAGTGTCTTGTTTTCGCAAATTTCGTGAAAAGAAATCTTGCTCAGAAGTTCAGAACCAGTCTCAATCAATCTAACCATATGAAACTACTGCAGTCGGCGACCCAACCAAATCAAACGGCGCCTAATTTACGAGTCGCGACCCATGGGTTGAGGAACACTGCGGTGCAACATACGGCTTGTGTGAATTCCCCGTTAAAATTCGATGCGACGTTTTGGCCGCTAAATTCTACAACCGAAAGCTTCTTGTTCTGAATGAAGGTTGCCAGGTTTAGAGCAAAATATATCATTTCTAAAATGCAATATCAAACACATTATATTTCATTTAAATTTTGGCTTATATCCTGTTGAGCATGCAGTGCCAACTATAAAAGGCCTATGTAAAAGATATACCGCAAAATAATTGGGCTCAGGTATAACATGAGTGAAAAGAGATAACAAGTTTATGACTTTGTTAGCAATATTTATTTAGAATATGTATTTTGAGTTAATAATCTTGTATCGAATGCAGTTTGTTAGCGACAGATTTCGCGTATAGGCCACGTCTTCATTATGAGTAGTAAGGAACTATTTGTTAAGAGTACGGTAGTAAAGAACAACCTGCTTCCCGTTTTGATTAAAATAATGCCGATTTACTCAACTTTTTGGCTTTAAGATTCTTTATCAAAAAATAATTTGTTGTGACGAACTAACAGGAGACAGGGCAAAACGGTTTTGATGGTGATTAGTCGGGCGAATATTTTTTGACATGTCAAAAAAAAGTAAAAATTTTGTCAAAATTTGCACGTTAGGTCAAAATTGGTCCAAATTATTTCAAATAAAAACTGAATAAAAATACGTATAAATCGCTTACAAAATTAAAAAAAAAACTATATTAATCTTTTTAAAATTGTCTATCAGAAGAAATTAGTTTTGAATTAAATTCAATGACATTTTAAGTCTATTAAATCTTCATTAAAGTAATATACGATATACGCGAGCCAACAGAATTAACAACGAAGACCTGGTTTATTACATTAAGTTCAGCTCGAACTTCGCTTTTGCTTTATGCAGTTGTGTGTCTCGGGTTTCGACCAATGTATTGAAAAAAATTTGCTGTATTTTTGCGCTTGTGATATGCAATTATCCCATTTCCATAATATACTAGTTCTTTCTTATTAATTATTTTTACGTTGTATTTCAACTAGTTACACAGCATTTTTTTGAATAGCCAGCGTCTTTTTTTTTGTAGTTGTTTGTATTTTTGAAATGACAAAAATATTAACCAAGCATTTTCGTGAGTTTTGCATAAACCCAAAAAATACCTGATTTACTTGTGTTCGATCGGTAGTCAGTAAAACAATAAAAATGTGTGGTTGCAACGTCAAGACAACAAAGCAGTACTTCAAACAACAGTATATGTTGGTTAAATTTAATGCTTTTGTAATAGGTCAAAATTTAGTTAAAAAGATATATTTTTAGGTTAAAATTTGTAATATTACAATTTTTCAGGTGAAAATTTCTCATTTTTAGGTCAAAAAATAATCGCCCTAGTGATTGGTATTCATTATATGGGCCGAAAAGTTATATCTAGTTGCGACCAGCTTGATTTTGTGTTTTCAAGCCCAGGTTTCTGAAGTTGTTGGAAACAATCTCCTTCTTAACATTCTTTTAATTTTTTTTACATATAATAACAATATCTAAGCCCATTGACATTCTTATTACGCCTTACTACAACCTCCAACCATGGGTTTCAAAGTTTTATATATTATTTTTGCTACTTATAGATGAAATAATCGCAGTCTATCAAAATGCTAAGCTTTCACAAAAGTTAAACGTAAAAAAAAAACTATCCAAGCCGTTTAATCGGGTTAATCATTTATCTGAATTAGCCGATACCGATTTCACTGTAATTAAGTTGCTGACAAGGTAGTTATTATTGCTATTCTTTGGCGACTTATGATGCTACGTAATACAGCTATGAGTTGTCTGCCGCATTTTCTTCCCAATTTAGCGTCATATAAGTTCATGGTAGTTGGCCAACGCTTTTGGTTTGGTGATGTTCTTTCAAACGTTGTTCCATCCGCAAAATCATTTTTCAATTCTTTGAAATGCTACGAAATCAAATTGTCAGACGTAATAGTTGTAATATGTTGAGCACTGCGCAGTCTGACTACGGTTTAAATTCATCTGCAATTAATGAAAATAAACTTTTTTCTTGTGCTAATCGAAATTTCACCATGATAGGTTTTGCGCGAAATAATGGCGTAAATGACCTGGAAAAGCCTCGAATAGGCCTACTTTTGACATCTTTATTCTCGAGCAAAAGGTTGACAGTTGTAGACGTAGAATATCTATGAAACCCCATACAAAGGTAGGGAGCATTTTGTAAACATTTTAAATAATTTTTTATATTTCTCTATACATGGGGAATAAAATTACCGGTTCAATTAATTTCTTTAGCATTATGAAACTTGTTTTAAAGAAAGGTTTCACGATTTTGCGTGATATCCTTGAGCAGTAAATATCTCAATGTGTGACTACTAAAGGTCGTATAGTAGTTAGTGTATTAAATCTTTAATTTTACGACGTATGTATCGAAGTGTATTTTTAAAAGGAAAAAAACAGATGTTGGCAAACTTGGGCATGTATTCTGTAGCTCTTCTGTTCAAATAATTATAATACACAAATAATTAATATAGAAGTGTACCTCATTTATGAAACATGTTTTCGTTTATTTATGTATCGTTTATTTGACTTCAATGTGACAAAACAGTAATGTTTTTTTTCATAGAGCCAACATTGCAGCGTTACTGCCTCGAAACAACAAATCATACCAAAAATCCACGATATTCATCATTTGTTACCACATTTTGTTTTTGAATTCTGTTGTGGTCTTCAAGGCCAACTCTAACATAACGGTACAAAAATAAATTTTAATCCATTTTACAAACTTTTATCCATTTTTGAGGGTCTTTAAACTTTCGAATTTTAAAATGCGGCTTCCCTCTGCTATACCAACATAAATCAAACCTGATTTTCCGCTTTGTTAGGTGTATTCAACTCTGCTTGATGTTGCCTTTCCGAAAATGTGGGTTTAAATTTTCTGTACAAAAGCTATTTCTCATTATTCCGACAAGCCATGTCTTCTCTTTCGGGTGAGTCCGAAAGTAAACAAATTAAGGCTTTAACGATTGTTACGTCATATTAGTGGGAGACTATAGGCCAATTAAGTGCGTGGCTGGGCTACGTTTGAACGACAATTCGTGACTTGTATTGTGTTCGCTAATTGCCTTGTAACAGCAGATAAGAGCGGGAAATTACCAACAAGCTGACAGTATATAAAGTCAGGTGTAACGTTGCTATTTGCCATTCGAGTTGTGCATCGCAAGCAAGTAAATGTTTTGTTTTGTGAGTTCATATAGAAAACAGTAAGGTGCAATTTAAACTTAAAAACCTGTTACTGCTAAGTATAAAGGTGTAATATTAAGGCATACTGTAGGGATGTCCGATAATATCGGACTAATTGTATCGGAGGTCGTCCGATACTAGGATGTATCGGTGTCTATCTGATACCAAATTAATAGAGGAATTTTAGCAGAATATGCGATATAATGTAGAGTTTATTTTTATGATTTTTACGTAATTCTATCATAAAATAGTGAGCTAATAACTGATGTAATTAAACTTCTTTTAAAGCAAAACTTGGTTTAATAAAAAAAATCAAAATTTACCTCAAAACGTTTCAAAATCATCTATTTTGCTTGTTCATATTATACGTCATTTAGTATCGAATCAGACCGTATACCTTTTGTTTAAAATATCGCGTCAAAATGTCAAGTATCGGACATCCAACTTATGGTGTTATATGTAACGCATTGCAATCGACATGATAAGCTGAAACGCTTCAACTTTTTTTTTGGATTGGAACTATGAAGCAAATTTTAACTAAAACATAAAAAGCAGAATAAAACCGGAACGTGAAGAATATGTCCATTTATTTTCTTGTTCTTCAATTTTGTCAATTTTTCTTGATTGATGTTGTATTTAAATCAATACAGTTGTTACCAGTTTTCTCTCAAGTTTTTATCAAATACCCTTTTTGTTTCTTTGTATGATTTTAGTTCGGTTTAGTTAAACTATAAAAAACATTTGTTTAAATATTTTGTTTTGTTTCTATGAGTTTCTTAAAGGTCATCCAAAAATGTTAAACCGATTTTTCTCGCTTGCAGATTTCGCAGAAATCTAAATTATTCAACAAAACGAGGAATAAATAATTAAAAAAACAACATGAAACTTTTGTCGATGTCATTTGTCGTCCTGCTGGTCGTTACGTCACTGGTTGCCGGGGGCAACGCGCTGGGCTATCTCTTCGAACCCGATAATGTCATGGGCAAGGTCGGAGCGAATCACGTGATATTGACTTGGGACAACGTCGACGGCGCCAGCAGATACTTCGTAAGTCGGCGAGTGACGTCATTGCGTGACGTCATTTGAAAATACGTCAGAGTACGGTCACGGTTTCGATCTTGACTGATGGCTGCTTAGTTATTTTTGAAAAATGTATAATTTGAATTTATCATTTTAAAGTTAAGTTAATGTTAGTTGGGGTGCTCGAAAAGTAACTTTAAGCAAACCATTCAACTTAGTGTAAGATTGTAAAAGTGCTACTTTCAATAAAAATCTAAATTACAAAGATGTGAGCGATTCGGGCAAAGCGAAAAAACGCCATTGTGTTGTTTACGTTTTGCATTTAGGTTTTTAAAATAAATTAAAAAAAAAAGCTTTTTGGAAGGGACATGGTGACTTCCCACTTTTCCCACTGTACCCGCTCCTATCTAGGTGTAAAACATTTCGATATATTACGTTATATATATTAATATATTAAGGATGCGCTAAAATATTCTGATAAACAGGCATATCACCTAATACCTTTAAAATATATTTCTTTGAACTAAACATTTACAACAAAAACGATTTTAAAATGCTCACCAGCGACGCTTTCCGCCTTCCTATTGGCTCTTCGTTTTGATTCAGCCAATCAAAATGATGCGTTGTCTTCCAGGTGACTGTGATTGGAGGGCAGAGCGAAATAGTGACGGTGAACTTTGTTAACCTCGGCGGCCTGATGCCGTTGACCTCATACACAGTTCTCATTACTGCTTCGGATCACAACGCAACCCATTCGGAACCGGCCGTGTTCGATTTCACTACAAGTGAGAAAATTGATTCAAATATGCAGAGTTGTTATGTAATTGCAATTTGCACTCATCAGTCGGGAGAGTGTTCTTCAATCAGCAACTCGGACTCGGGACTCGACGGAGTCGGTTTGTTTTGCTGGAGTCAGACTCATGACTCGAGTAAAAACACGTAAAAGTACCCGAGTCCCAAGTCCGACGTGCGCATGCGCAGTACCAACAACTGTTAATTGTAAAAGGGAAATAGCATATGGTGGAATAATTTATAATTATGTACTTAGCTGTGAGTGGATGGTTTATATAACACCCCTGTGAAGGGATTGCTAAATATTCACCACATTATAGTTTTTTAAATGACATAAATGGACTCTTGACTCGGAATCGGGTTAATTTACATGGCCGGAGTCGGATTCGGGTCATTTTAAACCGACTATACGTAACCTGGTGTAAAGAGTGACGCAATTTATAATTTCCTTACTTTTCCTTTGGCCACAAGCTGATAACGTTGTAAACAAAATTATGGAAATTAAGGCAACATGACAGCGCTGAGAACTTTGCAGCGAACCTTGGCCACCGATTCTGCTGTTGTAGTATTACTTACAATTATTTTATTTTTCCAGTGCACACCAAGGTTAGTGAACTGTATGTGCGAGAGGCAACCTCAAACCAGATCGAAGTTATGTGGAAAGAAGTGGAGAACAACCACCACTATGAGGTGCGAGTCACCAACGAGACAGACGGAGAAATAAGTGAGTCGACATTTTGAAAGATTGCACAGTCTGTTACAAAATTATTAGGTCTTTCATCAATAGTTCACTTGATGTTTTACTTGTTACGTGGCATATATGCTCGCAACTACTTTACTTTTTTTACATCCGTAGCTGCTTTTATGTTATTGCTGTTTTAATACTTACTAAATTATATTACTGCTCAATTTTAACTTGAGTTTACAGAAGAGATTCCTTAATTCGTGCACTTTGTCTAACTTTCAGTATTGTTAAAAATATTTTACGTTTGAGCCGGTGAAATATGGTTAAAAGACAAATATATTTCCAAAAACGTTTTTAGATTTTGTTTTTATTTTGAAAACCAATAAAACTAGGCTTTAAAGTATTTATCAGTCACTTTACTTAGAACCTATACTTTAACTAAAAACAACACGTAAAGTATTCATGAGAGTTACTTTACTTAGGATAAAGTAACTTTGTACTTACACTAAACAATAAAATTTGCTGTTTAAAGCTATAGACAATGACAACAAAGCATATCAGAAGTATTAATAAAGTTTACCTTTTTTAGATTATGCCAACGTCATTATTGCTGACAACTCGGCCATTATAACCGGTCTACGGGAACGAACCTTCTATCACATTTACGTCAAGTCGGTTGCTTTGGCTGGCGATGGTGAAGAAGCCGTTTTGAGGTGACTACGTCACACATTGAAATTGATTTCGTCATATGTTCAACCGTTTAGCGGCTACTGGAACAATAGTGTTTGCTAGCAGCAGGGCTGCGGAGTCGGTTAAAAATAACCCGAGTCCCGAGTCCGACTCCGACTTAATGTGCGATTTTGTCGAATCCCGAGTCCGGCCCTGACTCTACAGCCTGTATTCCGTCAATTTACAAAACTAAAATAACGTGGTCATTCAGTAAACGTGTCGTATAATTCATTCACTCACATACTTGGTCGGAAAATATTCCACCGTATATATGCTATTCCACCTTTACAATTTCCAGTTGGCGGCCATATCAGTTTTAAAATTTTTATACTGCGCATGCGCATGGCGGACTCTGGACTCGGGTAGTTTTACGCGGTCTTACTCGAGCCTCGAGTCCGACTCCAGCAAAATAAACCGACTCCTCGAGTCCCGAGCCGACACCAACTCCGCAGCCCTGGTTAGCAGTTTACCGCGGTAAAGTAAAAGTAAAGATTTTGGTTCAGTTTAATAATTTTTTCTGAAGTTATGAAAAGTGTTAAATATAACATTTTATAACTGAAAAATAAAACATGAACTGGCTGCAGGCAACGGTGCTATCGTTGTTTCTCAACTTGCTTTTTCTGAGCATGTGTATAGCTCAGTTGGTAGAGCGACCGTCCCGGTGTGACCGAGGTCGTAAGTTCGAACCTCACCACAGCTTAGTTTTTCGAACAGGATGCGGCAGGCAACGGTACTATGCTTGTTTCTCGACTTGCTCACCTCTGAGCTTGTGTATGGCTGAGGTCGTGAGTTCAAACCTCACCGCCATCTTTAGTTGTTTTTCTAGCCTTGCCTTGACTGCATTATAATCCTGATCAGGCCGACTAATTTCTGTACGCCTTTCCGAAGGCATGCAATGTCATATTATGTGTTTGAGTGTTTTTAAAAACTTTATTTATGGCTGCAGTGTTTATAAAAGTAACCGTAAATAAAATAAGGGGTTCGCAAGTTGTCGGAAACTAAAAGGGGTTGAAGCCTTGTAATTAAAATGAGGCATAACTTGTAACTCTAGTTGTTCTTCACACACAGAGCTCGTACTGACGGCCAAGGTGTGCAGGTGGTCAACTGGTGGCAGGGAGGAAACGGCGTCGTCGGTGGAGAAATCCGAATCTTCAGGTAAAAACACGCCATGGGTTTTACATCTTGTCATTGCTATGTTTATATACCTCCAGTTTGTCGACCTCTTTTTTCAGAATTTTACTTTTCAAAGTAGAAATCGCTGCGTTTGGCCGCAAATCTTATCTGAAATTTATCTATTAGTTTGATATCGGATTGGCACCGATACCACCGTAGTATCGGACCAGTAGAGATACTACCACTTGCTATCGGGTATCGGCTACGATCCGATATTATCGGACATCCTTAGTTACATCTTGCCGTAATCACAGATTTTTATTTTTTAAGTCTAAATTGTTTGCGTCCTAAAGTTGACATTTGCCTTTATACACAGACAAAGAAGCACATTCTATACACATATCTGGATAACTAAAAATGTTCTCCAAATCGATTCAAATATATACAAAAGTGAACTATACTCTTGACAAGACATGCAACCACTGACTACAGCCATCAGTCATATTCCTTTCCACTTTCTTGAATGAAAACTATAATGTAGTGTAACAAAGTGTTGCTCATCCAGCAGTATAATATAATCAAGTGACGTTTCGACGTTCTGTACAGAACGCCTTCATCAGGATATTAACATATTATAGAAGACATATTCCTTATATAATGTACTGTATTCATATTTGCAGACCTCTTCAAACCGAAGCCGGGGATTATACGATCGGAATTCAGCTTCCCTGCGCAGTTGCAACCGTCGAGGTTCGTACAATTGTTTTAAACGATTTCCGATAATATCGGATCGGAACCAATTCCCATCGCCAAGTATCGCTACTCGGTCATAAGAAATTAAATTTTCTATTTCAGAAATGGATGAAAACCAACAGGCGTTTCTTCCTTAGAAAGATTTTTTTTCAGAAAATTATATTTGACCAGACATGGCCACATTTTGTAGCCCTCAAGACAGTTTTGGCCTAACAATCTAGATGAAAATCCTTTTCGATGTGCAGTTGTCATAATCAAACATGTCGCTTTTAACTACCAATTTCAGATTTGTTTTTTCTTTCCTATCTTATATTGGCCTAAATAAAGTTGGGTTCAACTTATCAACTTTACTAGGAATGCCCGGAATAATATAAGATCGTAGCCGATGTCCGATGCCAAGTGGTAGTATCGGAACTCGCCCAACAATGTTAGTTTGGAGCCGATACCCGATACCAAGTTGTGGTATCGGTACTTTTTCGATACTACTGTTATATCGTTGCCGTTCCAAATTAATATAGAAAACTTCTGGCATGGTTTTTGATCAATCGCGAAAGGTAAATTTATCAAAAAAAAAAAACAGAAAATTTATAACTAAAGGTAGGGTAGCTAAACTTGTTAACCATAAAAAAAAATTTGGCTAATAACCTGGGAAAACGGCCTTTAAAAGTTTCTATTTCACCTATTATACTTGTTTGAGCATAGTAATGACGTCATTTGGTTTCAGATGGGATGGCGATACCTTTTGTCCAAAATATCGGGTATCAGTATTAAAATGAAATATCAAGTATCAGGCATCCCTAAAAGTTACCTCAGCTTTAGATCAGATTACTTTTTGCATCAGTTTTTTCTGATAGCCTGTTTTGTTTTTAGACTTTTGCCTACTCTGTACTGATTTCATATTGTTTTTGACTCGTTTTTAATTCTAATTTTGCTATGTATGTGTATTTTACTTTATATATGAACTGACGATGCAATAAAGGCGAAATATATATTCCTTAAAAAAATGTCTGATCCTCGTTTTATTTGGGTTTTTAAACTTTGACTTATATTGCTAATACCTCAACTTAACTGTTTTCCGCCCACTATAAACTTTGCTATATAATGAAACCGTTCGTCTGTAGTTTTGGGACGCAGAGATGCAAGAGGAATTCAGTCGGCCAGAGATGGGATATTACCAGGTGATCCAGAAGAAGATTTGGATGCGAAGGAAGACAACCATCGGGATGAACATCGTGTTCGGACAGCAAACGTAAGGCGAAAAGCACTGCTGGGTGTAAGACGTTGTAGAGTGCTGTAAACTAAATTGCCTACTTTACCAAATTTAATAGTTGCAGGTAATATTGTAATGAACAAAAGTTCACCAAATGTTTTTTGTCTCGACTTGAGTTATTTGTGCAAAATAACTTGACTTGACTTGAGTCTTTGGTCAAATAATTTGGGTTTCAATCAAGTGTTTCCATTTAGTGTTTTTTAAATTTAGTTATTTATCCTAATGTTTGCACGTAACAACATTAGCTTGCTATTTGTTGCGTTATTCTTATTTGTTTAGTTTATCTTTTCATATTCATTGCTCAATAGAAATAAAATGTTACCCTATGTCTAAATAATTGTTTTCGTTTTATTATTTCATACTTTTTCTTGATGAATAAGGCAAAATAAATTGCATGAAAACCCTGTAACACAAAAGTCATGTTTTCCTGTAAATATAAAATCATATTTCTTCTCAGGACTTGCGACTTTGTTAATTCGGTCATCGACCTCACATTTGGAAGCCAAGTTGCTTTCGCCGGAAACGCTGGATTCGCTGAGAAAGGTAAAGTTGAAAAACTCGACGTTTTGTGCCTGGGTCTGTTTCAAGCTTCCACAAAAAAAAATTTCTTTCCTTGCTTGCATCATTGATCGACAGTTTCAGTTAGTCTGTGATGGCTTCCAGTGTCTTAATTTTAGGGGTGTATGATTTCGATGCTATAAGCGCAATATTTTTACTACAAGGTTAAAACTGTACTTAAATAGTGAAACAAAACTCATGAAAACGTGTGTTTCTTCAGATTTTGTGCTGGAGCAAAACCAGTGGGCCAACAAGACAAGCGGACTCGTGCCAAGTGGTGGTTGGATAAAGTTTAGGCTCGACCAGATGTTTCACGGCGTCAACTGGGTATGTACTGCCACCTTGTGGTTATTTAAGGTCGTTTGGATTGCCGCTAGGGCCACCTTAAAACCGGTGCCGCCCATTTTGGCGTATGATTATAGGCTAACGTGGATTATGTTAGTTATTTGACACACGTGATCTAAGATTATTTTAAAATAACAAGTTAAGCCCCAGTCCATGCCATCAGTTGCCCAAGTCCTGATCAAGTCATTATTAGTCATCGGTTGCCCAAATCAAGTCCATGTTAATTTATTATTAGAGCAAGTGTTCTTTAAGTCAAGTCACTCATATAATAATAAAACGATAACAATAGAAATTGACAAACTCGTCCGATTATGATGAACAATTTTCAAATTGAAAAATAAAAACACTTCATCTTAACTCAAGTCATTTGTCCAAAAGACTTAAGTAAAAGTCAAGTCATTTGTCCAAAAGACTTATCCTGAGTCAGGTCATTTTGCTAAGTCGAGTCAAGTCGCTTGAAAACAGTGACTTAAGTGCAGTTAGGTTAAGGTATTGACTTAAGTCATTACAACACTGTTCTAAAAAAAGTTGAGGAACCAGTTTTGGATTTTATATTTCAAGAAGTGGTTTACTCCATTTGATTAAATCCCGCCATTGCGTCCAAGCCTAACGTATCGTATCGTTTGTTTCGTCACCAGGGAGACAACCTGAATACTGACGTCACAATCGAAAAGCCGGCGCTCAACACTTACGTTCTGGCGCTGGACACCGGTATCAACTGCCCGGTCGGCTTCCAAATTGACGTAAGTTTAAAAGGATTTGGCAGCTTGTGTCAGATTTTTTGTGAGCAAACTGTTTTTCGGTATCTTGATTGATAGCCGTGTTTGGCGTATTAAAAACAAATTGGCCCACAGTGCCACTTGTTTGCAGTTTATTTTATTCTATATATATATTTTTTAATTTATGTTAAATAACTCTTTATCAATTTATTTATTTATTTACAAATTTGCCTACAGTGCCACTTGTTTTCAGTTTATGTTCTTCGATGTTTTTTTTTATTTAAATTTATGTTAAATTACTCTTTGCCAATTTATTTATTTATTTATTTATTTACAAATTTGTCCACAGTGCCATTTGTTTTCAGTTTTATTTTATTCGGTAGTTTTCTTATTTTCAGTTTTTTCTTCTGTAAGGATTTTTTTTTATTTATATATATATTTTTATTTAATATATATTTCAATTTAAAAATTTATCCTTCAGTAATACACGGGTTATATCGCCATTGGTTATACTCTGGAAACCCACAATATTTAATACTATATGCTGTTACACCACTGCACTTTTGTTCAGTTCGATAGATTTCAGTTCCACAGACAAGAACACATTCAGTTATAGGCCACTATTTGTGAAATACAAATTTAATCTAACCTGCCACTTTTTTTTATCTTTTTCCAAAACAGCGTCCCTGGGGAATGGTTTACAAGGACACGTCAGGCATGGTCGGCGCCGCACCCAACATGCATTACTTTACCCAACCAAGCGTATCACTCTGGCACAACTCAATACCAGGTAATGTAAAATTACTGTGCTTTTATCTTTTTCCTAAACCTTTTGTGTATCGCTATTTGTTGCCTGTCGCTACTATTTAGATTCCCGACCGAGTTTCATTATTTGCGGCCGCCAGTGATATCAAAATTTGTGGGGCCCGAATGCCTAAGTTAAACCTCTGCGATTATGCCTATGTCAGCCTACGCCTTAAGTGCATGTTTTATTTTCACTAAAATACGTTACTTTTTGGGTTTTGGGCAAACAGTTTACGACAAGGTTATTTGACGGAAGGGTTCTGGATCAATTGTATTTATCGTTATGTAAAGTTTTTGCCTGTATTATACGGAATTTAAGATACCTTAACAGCCAAATATATATATAGGTAGGCTATATAGATATATATTTTTATGACTTGTTTTTTTCCTATGATGGTGATGTTTTTCGCCAAAATACGTCACTTACTTGGTTTCAGGCAAACATTTTACGCAAAAATTTTGACAGAAAGCATCTGGAGTGCATCGGGTCTACATCTATAGTTGGACGGTTATTTACATTTATGTGTGTACTAGGCAATATTTAAGCTAACTAATCAGTGTTATTCGCTAAATATAATTTAGCAAATAAAAGTGCGATTAGTGTAGGTAATTGTAATAC
The DNA here is from genome assembly GCF_963924565.1 of Ascidiella aspersa. NCBI lineage: Eukaryota > Metazoa > Chordata > Ascidiacea > Phlebobranchia > Ascidiidae > Ascidiella > Ascidiella aspersa. Next base: position 19,811,957 of record NC_139454.1, read on the forward strand.
ATAATAGCGTGCCGGTTCAAAGGGCTTTAAGGCCTCAAGGTTGGGCAGCCTTGTTTATATACTTTTGGTTTAATACATCTTTTTGATTTATATTTTTCAGGATTCGTCTACGGTTACAATGCCGACCTATGCCTTGACCAGTTCAACCTTCGCGCAGTCGTCCTTACTGATCCCAACCTTGTATCTTCGGTCTATGGCGCCCCTGATTTCTATCTTTGAATATTTTGCTATTCAAAGTAGTTCCTATGTTTCAACAAATCGTCAAGTATAATAAACATAAAACAATTTTAACTTCACCTTACTGAGAAATAGTGACACATTTTGGCGTTTTCTTTGCTACATTGTTGACGAAATATACGTTTTAAATTGGATTGTTATCATATCGTGAATACATCAGCAAGAAATGTGTATTTCTTTTGATCGTTAACTGCAGAAAACCAAGCGTAATACTATTTATAAACTCAAACACCCTCCTGTCTATTACATAGCGATTATGTTGTTGTGGTTTGCTAGCAATGTTCCATGCCGTACTAATATAACCCGTTGTTGTCAAAATAAAATACACCCAACGAAATATACGCTCTGTGATATTGTCAGCAGGTAAAAATAAATTGTGTTGCATATGAAAAAATAGAATTGCAGTTTTAGACGTAAACAATATCATGATTTTATTCCAAAGTCAACCGTTGAGATATTGACGTAGGCTGATTAGTGTGTGATTTAAAATGGCGTCCGTTTATATTAGCCAATGTGTTCTTTTGGTTAAACTTATGCTTCAACACAAGTTCAACTGATTGTTGACAGAGTTAATCGTTTTTTTGACAAACTTTGCTGTCGAAAATACAGAAAATAATCATGGATTCAGGCCAAACGGCCAAAATCGGCTCAAGGGTCGAAATAATCGGCAAAAATCTCAATGGAGTTGTTTCATACATTGGAAGTACAATGTTTGCAAGGTATCAAAGTGTTACTGATTGTCACTGCTGTGTTTTATTTTTATACTTCCAAAAATTTTGGCCTTGGGTGTGTAGCGAAGTTGCGAACAAATTTGCGTATGCGTAATCAACATTTTATGCACACCTTGTATGTTTTTATGCTAGTTCTAGGGAAGAGTGCATCTGCCCATGCAATGCCCAGCTTGTCCGTTTACCAAACTTCGAAAATCGCACTACTCTAACCGGATCTGCAAAATTACAACACGGTTTACGGCGCTCGTCTAGAATCCTACCACAACGAACATTATTTGGGTTAGGGTGCCGGTTAGCGTTTGGGTTTGGGTGAGTGACCTACCACACACCCAAACACTAACCGACACCCTAACCCACATATTATGCATTGCTTAATAATCATTTCAACGTTGTGGTAGGATTCTAGACCAGCGCCCGGTTTACTGCTAAAGCCATTTACATTTGTGCTAATTTCGAAGTTCGGTAAACAGATGGGAAATAAATTTCGTTGGTGGTCCACAATCCTACCACAGCGAACATTCTTAGGGTGCGGGTTTGGGTAGGTTAAGCAATATTATTAAATAATGCTACTTGACCCACCCGAACCCAAACACAATTTTGTTTCAATTAGGTTTCCTCTTTTTCCCAGAGTTTTTTACTCCCGAGAAACAGGATTTATCCTAACTAAATTATTTGAAAATTACTTTATATTAGCTCTGAACATTTAATTAAGCTCATTTATGTTTCCGATATGATAGTATCGAAAGTTCGAACACCCATCCTATCGCTTTCCAAGTGATTTCAGCTTCTTTAATGGGTAGGCCACATTTTTTTTTGTAAAATAAACTAATATAAGTTTTCCGCTGGTAAGTGCAAATGAAACATCTCGGGTTCTGATTTTAATAGGTTAATTGGTAATATTTTTTTTCTTTACATCAGTCAAAAACGACAAGTTCAGTCAAAAACGACAAGATTTGCTATGTTGACAAATAACAGGGATTATAAAAAAAATTCTGAGCCCGGGAATTTCCCGTCAATACATTCTTAAAGAGAAATCCTAGTTTAAATGTTGTTGCTTTGGCTTGAGTATGCAACTGCAGACCAAACTTTCTAAATCTAGTTTGTATCTGCCTTATACCTGCGCGGCATTCTGTAGCAGGTGCACACCCATGATTTTTTCTAAAGAAATTTATGTTAACACTTGACTGGGTGCTATATTCTCCAATGTGAGGTATACATAAAACCTTGATTGAACATAGTACTCCTCAAAATTTGGCTCTTCCAATTGAAATCTTGGCATGAAGTGCCATGAAATGCTGACTGGATTTTGCTCATGTTCACTTGAAAATTTGGCGCTGCACACCCGAGTTATCCATGACGTATGCCATGAAATGCAGACTGGCCTGATACCACCTATACTTTTGACTCTAGGCTGTGATGAATCTGTGCGTTATGAAAATGATTGAAGTACAGTACAAAAGTACTGTAAATAATTCAACCGGGTTATTATGATGTTTTGGATTTTAATTTTTTTATTATCAGTAAACAAAGCTAATTATGAAAGTGCGACTTAGCATCGCTCAATTGAAGTTTGAACTATGAAAATCACTTGAAGATTAAAGCCTAAAATACAGTTGCAGATCCAGGGGGGATGGGGGGTTAAGACCTTCCCCCACCCTTATTGTATGTGATACTGATATTATCAGGTTTTGTTCGTTGTCAGGGTTTACCTTACCGTCCAAAGTTTTTCTCTTTTGCCTTTCGTTGTTTCTTTAGGTTGACTGATTAGCAAGGGTGTATTCGACAAATGACAACGCTAAATCAAGCCTTTTTTTCTCGCTGAAAACATAGAGTTCGGCGCAGCTTATGTTTCTCGCTGTTCGCTGTCTGCGCTAATATCCAATGTTGGTGTAACATTGACATTTTTTTAACTGTAGCAGATTCTTTTAAAAGGTGGTCTAAGTGTGACTGTTTAAAGTCGCCTTTTTGTAATGATAGTTACTGCAAAATTATTCTCTATAAGCATATCCAAAGACCCTGAATTTAGTGTGTAATTTAGCTGACTTAGCACTAGGGATGTTCAAAGTAGAATCCCAAGGTATTCTAGAATAATAGGTTTCGGATCTAGAATAACGAATCCAGAATAGCGAATCCTAGTATATTTTTATTAAATTATTTAACCTCGATTTTGTTTTGGGAAGGGATTAATCTTAATCTACCCTACAGGGCCCACAATCACAGCAATAACAAACAAATTTCTAACATGTGTACATTATAATAAAAAAACTCTCTCATATGTTTAACATTCTTAACAACTGTCATCTGAAGCCGTTCTGTAAACTGTAATATGTCAACTGTCCAGATTGTGTCCAAAACTTATATTTTTGCCAATAGTGAGAAAATGCAACACTGCACACAGAAGTCTTAAGCAATTCGGTCCTGATTTTGAAAGCATTGTTAGTCATATTGCTTCTTTTTTGACTAACATGATCTGTTATGCAGTCAAATGATGTACTGCAAAGAATACAAAGTTATTATTGACATAACGAATTCTTGACAATTACGTTGTGCATAACTGCATAACTTCGTGCATAACTGCATAACTTCGTGCATAACTGCTTAACTTCCCTGAATATTGGCCTAAAGTTGACCTTAAGTAACCCCATAGCGCATTTTGTGGACGGCCAGCATGTTTTGCAATGCTATGTTACTTTTGCAACATAACGCATTTAGGGAAATTGCGAACTCCACACCAGACATTACACGTTAGCCGCTCGCCCAATAACGCTTGATTGACACTTAATTATTAGATGAACGTTAAGGCGAGACGCGGTAATTGGTCGCCCGAAAAAACGCTGACACTGCACTACGAAGTTACATTTAAAGCAAGCACTATAAATTGGTCGCCGCGGCGACAGGCCAACTTACCACACGCGTTGGTACAATTATGCGCAACAATCGGCGGTAAAACGTTAAATTATATCGGTTCCAATTACCCGAAATAAATGGCAGAATTGGATTCGAATCCCATCTGGATTCGAATCCAAGGATTCGATATTCTACTTTGAGCATCCCTACTTAGCACACTGTTCGGAGCAGATGTTACGCTACAAGTGGCGTAATAACACCCAGGAAAAACGATTTTTATTTTGTATTGCATGCGGCGAAAGCCGTGCTTGTAATTTAGTGCTTGTAAAACGTAGTCCCGTATATGGAACTTAGGAAACTGCGCTGCTGATAGTCAAAACATTGCCTGAAGTTAACGATTGCACTCAAAGCGGTTTCAACACACATGTTCGCTTTGCTTCTTAAAGGTTTGGTTTTGCTGGATGTTAATTCCCTGTGTCTGATTATTTTTTCATAACTATTTTATGACGTCATTATTCATTAACAGCAGACAAAAAATAGGGTAATTCCCTAAGTTAAAATTTCGGGACCCCTTTTGGATTTTCTGGATATGCCCTGGTCATATACGAGGAGCGTGTTGGACCTCAACCTAAGGCCAGTGCCGTATTTAACCATACCAAAACTAATCATTAAAATGGTCCTTACACCTCTATATTCAGGGTAACCATCTGCTCAGACCAAAAAATAAGCACGCTACTCCACAAAAAAATAAGCACGCTACTAAAGACCAGGGACAGATCCAAGACTCCGGTTGTGAAATCCAAGGTTTCAGAAATAACGTTATAAAATAAAATAAAAACTTGAAAAACAGACGCGCAAAACGTAGCTTAATCACGCTAAGCGCAAAAAAGTGCGTTTATTAGGTTGAAATTTAATAAGTGAACCACCCTTATTTATTGCAAGCTTTATCAATTTTTTCGCGTCAGAACGCACCAGTTATTCACCTTTTAAACCGTGGTGCATGGCAACATAAAACGCCTAATTCTGACCCTGCCTGGTAGTTAAGTTTGGTTCACTTGATGGAGTTTGGCTTGTAATAAAATTATTCATTGAATGATTTACTGTAATGCATCTAGCAATTTTTTTTGTAGTAACACTGTGTTTTCCATAGCCTCTGGGCTGATTTAGCATTTTGTCTGTACTGACACAAAAAAGCCAGACCTCACGTCAAGGGGAAAGTTTACTACCACACTTCTCTAGGCTACAATGTACTTTTTAGATTTAGTATAAACAATCACAATCCATTGTTTCGATGTAATTTAATGCATTACTGTTATAATCTGGGTTAAATAACTTGATAAATATAAATAAAAAAATTGATAAAGAACTCTTTTAGAAACTAAAATAGGACAAACTAAGCACACAACTCTAAAATAAGCACGTTTCTTAGAAATAAGCACATTTGCGTTTTCTAAGACACTGCGCCCAAAACTAAGCACAAATCTTAGAAATAAGCACGGTATGGTAACCCTGTCTATATCCCCCAATTACTGAAACAATTTTTTTTTAATGTAGAAGCATAAATTACATATAACTAGGGATGTACAAAGTAGAATTTCAGGTCCTTAGATTCTAAACCAATTTAGAAAGTAGTGCGGCGTAAGTTTTTTTGAGGGGCGATGAATTAATGACATAACCTTTCTCCTAATAATTAATCAAATTCCCTTTTGCCTTCATGAAATATAGTAGGGCCACGTCTATGCCAGATACACATTCAAAGACAGTGCCATCGGCAAACTAGGCAGTTGTTAGTGATATAATTTTTACCTGTATATATTTGATTAATAAATTGCATTCATTTTAAAATTATATTTTCAGTGGAAAGTGGATTGGGGTTACACTTGATGAACCCCTTGGAAAAAATGATGGAGTTGTTCAGGGAAAAAGATACTTTACCTGCCAACCAAATCATGGTATGTATTAAAAATATCCTTAATGTACAATAAACAAGTTATGTATATTCTCCAATATTAATGTTGCTTATTAAAAAGTAACACAAGCAAGGTAGACCTTTGGAGTAGTGAAATTTATGTAGGATTTTTTTAACTCAAGACTATTAACCTTTACGGCTTTAAAAAGAAAAGTTACTTGTTATTTTCATAGGCGCCGAACGTGGGTGTGCAAAGCGTTTTTCAATGCCCAGGATTTCTCACTCGGCATCAAAACGCCCTTAAATTTGCTCAAGTTACATGCGAGAAAACTATAACAAAAACGCAAAATACGCCCTCAGCAACACAGTTTAGGTTCACTACAATGGCTTGAAACTTTTCTACATTACGGCATGGGGAGGTAACATCTGTGTTACCGAAGCACTGAAATGGCAAGACCGATTTGCTAAGTAAAGAAATTGTTCCATAAAATGACAGGAGACACAACGCATTGTTCCATTGATATTAAGTGGCAGCGCAACAAAATAGTTTTTCCGAGAGCTGTTAAAGCTTTTTGTTGTGGTTAAAAAGAACGCCCGAGAATTTTGAAAGTTGGGAGCCTTGGTATTTATTATATATTTAACGACAATTAGTTGGCTTTCTTACAACTGAAGAATTCATTTGTCACAGCAACATTTACAGCAGCGACTACGAGTAGCGCAAGGTTTTTTTTTCAGAAACAACAATTAAACAATAACTCAAAAGTGGACACAAACAATAATTTAACAAAGTCATCTTTCTTTCAATTTTGGCTTCCCTATAATCATCTCGATAAAGCTTGACTGTCATTTCAATCCTAAACATTTTACATGTGTAATCAGTTTTACATTAGTTTCCTAGTGAATCATACTTTAATGCTACCAGAAATTAGGAGTTTTTTATTTTTCTCAGGTGTTTTTGTTCGTCCTGCTCAGATTCAAGTTGATGAGAAAAAGAGTGTGTTGACAGTGAAAAAAGATGGTAAAAGGATTTTTTGATGCTGTATCACATGCCATTTTCTTTATATTCTTATGTTGTTTTTTTTTCTTGAAACTCAGCTCACAATAAATTATAACGTACTAAAACAAAATTACAGTTCTTGTTTTAACATAGCAGAAAGAGTAAAAATTAACTAAACTTCCAAATTTGCTTTAATTAATTGGAAATGTTGAAATAGATGCTATTCCTCCTTAAATAGAGCTAAAACAAAACTTTTGTGTGCATTTGTTATAGCTTTGAATTCGATTAAAACTCTTTATGAATCAGTACTGGGTAACATTTTGGAACAGTGGCTCAAAACATTTATTAAGTTAAAAAACTGGTGAAATACTTAATAATAAGTTGGTATCATTACTTATTTGTAATAGATATTGTGCTGTTCCTTTTGTAACTTATTTTGTTTTGAAATTGGTGTCATCCCGAATTGTGCGAAAAGCAAAGGGGTATGGTTTGTAAAAAGTAAAAACAAAACGGTTGTAAAATAAGCTGAAACACTTTTAAATCTAAAGAATCTCCAGCAGACAATAAAACATAAAAGAAAGATTCCTGCTTTCGAACAGTTAATATTTGGATGTTTATAAAATTTGGTATAAAACATTATATAATTTCTACAAATTCTACAGAAATAGTAATAATCGAAAACATTTGTATGTCAAACTTTAAGAAATGATTTTATTTTTTTTAATTATTGTTTTTGTTGTTTTCAATTTAAACAAATTTAAACATCAGTTGTAAAATATTTTGACAGACGACCGCCGAGGTCCGAGTCCATCTCGCCTTTCAACCTCTCGACTTCAGGCTCCTGCTTCTGTGCAAAGAAATAAGACAAGTCAATCTCGATTGTCTGTTGCGCCCCCTGCAGCCCCGGCGGCACCGGAACCACCGGCTCCGGAACCTGAACCAGAACCCAAGGTGGAACCGCCGGCACATGCCTCTTCAGTTTTAGGGTTTGTTTTTATGTTAAAATATTTTGTATTGAAATTTAAAAGCCCGTTTTTTCAGGGGAAACTGCAGTTGAAAATTTAAAAATTTGAAAAAATATAAAATTTTAAAATTAAAACAAAAAATCTAAAAAAATTTATAATTTAAAAAAATAACTTGAAAGTTAAATAATTTTTTTTTCATGTTGGCTATTGCATGTTACCTAATTGGATTTTAACTTTAATTGAAAACTTACCAGGCTATATTTACATACTATTGCAAAAGAATTAAATGAGATAACATTTAACAAACAAATTATTATTATATAATACCTTTTATGTAGTAGGTTTATGTATATACTGTAAACTGTTAATTGAGCAAAAAAAATTATAAATTTGGCGTAAATAATTAAATGTACAGTCTTGTTGAAAATCCTTTGCATGTATCTTTATTTATTTTCAACAACTTTGTTACTAAAATTTGGCCTTTTTCTTGCATTTCATTTAAAAAATTTTTTTTTCGAAATTGAGTTTTTGTTTTGTTCACATTTCTTTGCTCCTCAGATCTTCAGGTCTGTCGGCTGGATTGTCACTTCTCGAAATCGAATCGATGAAAGCTCAAATCAAAGAGTGGAAGGAAAAATATGAAACTATTCGCATTAAAAGACAGGTAAGGCTGTCCAATTTCATTTGCTTTGAACCTTTCTCTGAAAACCAACTTTTGTGTTGTGTATTTACCTACTTAAAAACAAAGAATTAAATATTCATTTCTGGAAATACCATGGTAATAAAAAGATTCATACCAAGGTTCAAAAAGCAGCTGACTAACATTTGTATTAATCTATCACGTGTTAAAAATTAAATTGTTTATTTTTGGTTACTGCTTTTACTTGGGTATAAATTAGCTGTTATAATCTTTAACTGTTGTTTCTTGTTCAATTTACTTAATGTAGTTATAGGGTTGGTTTGCATAGAGATTTTCCCATTGATTACATCATCTTTAAAAGTGATATATGAGAGATAAAGCATCGATTTAAAAATAGGAATAATTAAACGAATAAAAATAAAATAAATGAGTTTTTTCACATGGTGATGTGTTATTCTGTAGCTAAGGCTTTAACTAAAAAATTTACCAGCTGTAGTTTAATACTGCTCAGCTTAATAATTATTTTTGTTAAAAATATAATTGTCATATAGGCTTTTTATCCATTTTAATGCAGGGCAATTAGATATGCTTTACTTGTAATCTTAATACTGAATATACAAAGTTGTATATTCTGTTTTATCGCATTGAATGTGCAGGACAATTTCCAACATTTTAAGGCTCACTGCACCCACCTGAAATAATAAACTTGTGGCAATCCAATTATTTTTTTGTTTGTTAAAGTGGTTTTGTGTAATGCCGCTTTAATTGTTGTAAAATATAAATTGATCCTTTGTACTCTAACGAAGTTGTTTTAAAAAGCTTACCAAAAGAGCAAAAATCTGATTTAAAAATCCCAAATACCTAATTGCCACCCTTGAGCATTAAAAGTTAAAACAGCAGACTAGAGTGCATCGGCTCCCAGGTTGGGAACCACTGGTGTAGGGGATAAAATCTGTATTGGAAAACTGCTAAGCTTTATATTGATGTAATAATAATATCAAAGCCCATACAGAAGTAGGTATCATTTTGAACGTTTCGAATAAGTCTTTATTCATTTTCAACATAGAGAGAATCTCTCTATATGGGCTTTGATATTCTTATTACGTCTTACTACAACCTCCAACCATTATGCTCCAAAGTTTATATTGATTGTTGTTTGAAAAAAATTGTAATCTTACTAAACTATAGAAAAATATACACTCATTAGGTATGTAGATAACTAAGTATAGAACTTCGAAAGAATACTTTGATTATTAGGTATGTAGATGATAGAAAGTGGTAATCATTCCGCTGTGCATTTTGCTTTTGCAATTTCACATCCTTTTTATGTTTACTCGGGCCGAAGTGATTAAAAACAAGGTTACAAGCAGGGCTTAAAGTTTTTTGTCAATTTATCTTTGGTGCAATTTCTTTGCTGTTTATAGGAAGATCGCGGCAAATTGAAGGAAGTTGAAAAGATGAGGATTCACAACCAACAACTGGGAGAAACCAAACAGAGACTGTCAGATCAGATTCAAGAACAAGCAAAGCAAATTAGAGATGCCAAGAAGGTCCGGGCTCAAGCATTTTATTTTACTTGAAATTTGATTTTGTCAAAAATGAAATTTGATTTTGTAAAAAATTTTAAAACTTTCTAAACGTGAAAAATTGAAAAAAAACTTATTTAATTGTGACATTTTTAAACAAAATATTGTGTGATTTATGCTTTTTTTAATTTGTTATTATTAATCAATATTATGAAATACCGAACAAATCCAGCCATTTTCGTTTCGTTTCAACTGGAGATTTTTTTCCAAGATTTTGTTCTTTCATTTTTAAATCTTGCTAGAAGAACTGTTTTTAAAAGTCTTGCACCAGTATTTCTCAATTTAAAAGAATAAAAATAATATGAGTTAATTTTTTAATTTTCCTCAGCAAATATAAGAGTTAGATATATTGCATAGTTATTTCAAAATTGCTTTACTTTTAGGGATTAAAGTTTTCTTTTTATAAACATAATGCACTCAGTTTAAAGTGTGTTTATTAAGTTTTTCTTTTTTATCCAATGAAAGTTTGGTTCTTCATATTTACATTATCTTGGTAGCTTTGTTTTGTATTTTGTTGATGGACTGATATTGTCAAATGTTACAGAAAAATATATTTCTCTGAAATATCTCATAAAATGACTTTAATCCAGAACATTTTAACTTATTTGTTTGCAGGAATTGGAAGAAGCAGTTGAGTCAAAGGAGCGTTATGTGGAAGAAATGTCAGATGTTCATGAAACCATTGAAATGGCAACTTTGGATAAAGAAATGGCCGAAGAAAAATCGGATTTGCTACAAAAAGAGGTTTTCTATACCTATCATGTCATTTTATCTGGTTTCTCATAAGACTAAAAAAAATCAATATTCCTCAAAGAATTGCTGATCATAGTTTATTTCCTTGAATGTTTGATTACACAAAAATGTATACCATCTCGCAAGTTTGACCAAATTTTCTTGCAAAGCATATGTTTCTGTATTCCAGTGGTCCCCAACCATTTGAGTGCTAATTTAACTTGAAAGAACTTAATGAATAAAAAACAACTAAAAAATTAACTTAGGATCTACAATCCAAAGTTGTGACTGGTAAGTGGTAATCAAAATATATGGATAAACAATACTAGAATAAGGTGAAAATTTACATGCAAAAAATAGTAAATCTTAAACAATGATTTAAAGCGGAGTCAGTTAAAAATAACCTAAATCCGAGTCCTGACCAAATGTGCCGATTTTACCGAGTCCCGAGTCTGGCTCCGACGTATATCATGCATTTCACCAACCTACGTAACTAAATAAAGTGGATATTCAGCAATCCACCCACAGGGGTGTCATATAATTTATTTATCCACACAAACGCGTGGTTGGAAAATATTGACAATTCGCTATTCCATGTTGACAATTTACAGTTTGCTGATCAGTTTCAAAATTTAGTACTGCGCATGCGCAGGTCGAACTTGAGACTCTGGTAGTAATACACAGTCATACAAGAGTCCAGGGTCACACATCCGCCGTTTAATAATATTCGCAAAACTATTCGCACCGAATTATAAAATCACCCCTTTTCGATAACTTCCTATAGGCCTGGAGTGGAGAGGGTAGTCAATAATACTATCACTGGGATTAATTGACCCAAGTAATTACCCTGACAACAACATTAAACCCATGAACCATGGGTTTTTAACTGGCCACAGAACATTTGGAAAAATTGTTCAGTTGGTGAAAATTTTAGTTTTATTTGTTTAATTCTTCAGTTCGTTTTACAGTTCACTCTCAAGCTTCGCATTAACAGTTGCGTTATGTGTTGGTTATTATAAAATATTCTTCTTTTTTCACATTTTTAAGTTTTTATTGATTTCTTACACATTTCAGTTATGTAACCAATTTAAGCAGAACTTCAAGAAGTGAACCACGGAACATTTTCGAAACAAAAGTGGAACACGATCATAAAAAAGGTTAAAAGCCCCGGCATTAAAAGTTTTTGACAAATATACACTTCAACGTAAAACAACAAAAAAACAACAACAATTCCTTCAAACAATTAACAGGCTCGCCCAAGCCCACCTATAAGGTAGCCGTTTATAACCTTGTATTATATTTTTTAGGTTGAGATGCTCAACGAACGTGTGGAGGAACTACAGACCGACCTCGATATCATTAAAGCTGAGATAGAGGATAAGGGTGAAGATGGGGCGGTGACAAGTTACCAGGTCAAGCAATTGGAAGAACAGAACAACCGACTCAAAGACGCACTTATAAGGTGGAAACTTTTATCTTAAACGGGTGGAGACAAATGCAGTGTTCTAAACAAGTCATTTTGAAAAAGTGTTGTAATGACTTAAGTCAAGTCATTGAATGACTTTATTTAGGTCATGCACTCAAAATTACTTGACTTGACTGGAGTCTTTTGAACGAATGACTTGACCTGACTGAATTTTGAACTAATGACTTAACTTGGACTTGAGTCATTTTGTCAAATACCTTGGGTTAAAATTAAGTGTTTTCGTTAAACATTTTTTAGAAAATTGGCTTATTTGTCTCAATTTTTGTACAGACAACAATTTTCATGCTGTATATAGCGTGTTTGTTATTTTTAGTTGAGTCATTGCTTATAATCGGACGAATTAACCAATTTTAATAATTAATTTAACGTTTTATTTTTATATCAATGACTTGACTTGAAGTTGACAAGTCAAGTCCCAGTCAAAGTCCAAGTCATCAGTTGCCCAAGTCAAGTCATTATTAGAGCATGTCATCTTTAAGTGAAGTCACTCCTGTTAAATTTATAAGTGATAAAACGTTAAATTGGTAAACCCTTCCGATTATTATGAGCAATATGTCAACTAAAAATAATTAAAAAATAGCATGTAGCATTGTAGCAATCTAATTGTGTTACGTGCTAAACTTGAGGTAAATAGCTCAATTTTATAATGCAATGTTAAATGAAAACACTTCATTTCAACTCACGTCCTTAGAACAGATTTATGCAATTTTTTGCGTACAAAAGCAGGCCGCAATTAATTATCTAATTATCTCTAGTGTAAAGGGTTGCAAGAAGTTTAAATAAACTAAAAGGGGCCATAGACTGGAAAAAATTAAAAAGTCCTCTTCCATTATTGGAAAGTGGGGTTTGTTTATTTTCTGTTTTTGCCAATAACAATATAAAATGTGCTGTTTATTTATGAGACGATTTTTTCTCTTAATTTTGGTTATTGGTCCGAGAAAAATAAACAAATATATTTTTTTATTTCAATGAATTTCAATACTTTTTTTAATTGGTTTTAACTTGTTTATTTTTTTACCCACCTGTTTTTATATTTCACAGTCCTTTTTTCCATTTTGAAATTTTAATTGATAATTTTTTTCGTATAGAATGCGGGATTTGTCCACGGCCGAAAAGGCAGAGTACCAAAACCTGGAGAAACAATTAGAAAAGAAAAACAAAGAACTCGCAGAAGTGACGAAAAAGAAGGAAAAGTTGGCATCTCAGTTGGAAAAAGTAAAATATCGTTTATTGTTTTGGCAAAAAAGACACCAACTGTCTATTTCAGGGGGTCTTAAACTTTTTGAAATCTATTTTTTTTTTGTTTCCTTGGACAAGGGTGGGCATAGAAATTTTCAGAAGTAAAGTCATCATAGAAGCGAACTTAAAAAGCTGTTTGCGGCCAAAACTTTTGTGGCATTACGTTGAGTCTAAATACACTTAAGCAGGGGCAAGGCATTTTTACCTAACATTTTTTTTAAATCATTTGTTTAATATGAAACCACAAAATTTAAATAAGCATTCATGGACCCCATAAAACTAATTTATGTACCACCGAGGGGTCGACGGTCCCTAGTTTAAGAATCCCGGTTATTTTTTGTTTCAAATCACTTTTTTGACTTTCCTCGCTCATGGATCATTGCGCTACAATCTGAGGGCCAATGTTAAATAAATGGAGAAGCCATAGCACCGTTGCCTGCTGCATCCCGTTCGTGAAACTAGTCTGTGATGAGGTTCGAACTCACGACCCACCAACTGCGCTACACAGGCTCAGAGGGGAGTGAGTCGAGAAACAACCATAGCACTATTGCTTTCTACATCCTGTTAATACAAGCCTGCTACAATGGAGTTCTAACGACCTCGGTCATACCGGGACCGCCGCTCTACCAACTGAGCTACACAGGGTCAGAGGGGAGCAAGTCGAGAAACAACCATATAGCACTGTTGCCTGCTGCATCCTGTTCGTAAAACTAGCCTGTGGTGAGGGGCCACCGCTCTATTTACAAGCTACCCAGCCAACGATGAACAAAGCATTTGTAGCACAATGGTAATTTTCAAATTTTCGGACCAATTTACTATGACCTTACCTCATGGCAACCCTGGTCCACGTGAATGAAAAGGTTAATCAGGGTAGCATAAAAAGTGTAAGAACTAGAGATGGGCCGATATATCGGTTTATCGTTAATATCGGCCGTAATCACGCTCCTACCGATATATCGGTATCAATAAATTAACGACGATATTTTTGCCGATATTTTGTTATGGAAATATTATTCCTAAATTTTTTATTTTCTCGCCAAAAAAAAAAATATTTTAGCATCATGCAATGTTAATATACAAAATAAGGGTTAAATAAGTGCGGGGGAGCTAGATAAACTTGAATGCTATTTGGATTTAAATTAATATAATTTATTACCATATCCCACTTTTCCAAAGGCGACAATTGATAGGCTAAAAAAATTGACACACAGAAAAATGTTGACACGCAGCATGAAAATTGACACATAGAATAAAAAAATTTACACACAGCAAAAAAAAATTGACACAAAGAACAAAAAAATGACACACGGAAAAAAAATTTGACACACCGAAAAAATTGACACAAAGAGAAAAAATACCATAACAGAAAAACAATTGACATACAGGCCGAGGCGACAGTTGATGAGTTGAAAGAACAAGTGGATGCTTCTCTTGCTGCAGAGGAGATGGTCGAAACTCTCACCGACAAGACTCTTCAGCAAGAAGAGAGGATTGCAGACATGGAGGAGCAAATACACGACTTGGTGAGTCCACATCAGTATATGATTGCTGCTGCCACAAAGGCTTGTATGTTTATTTTTATATAACTTCAATTGTCTTGAATTGATTTTACGTATTAAAAAACTTTAAAATACTTTTTTTTACAAAAATAAATAATTCTGTGCTATTTGCTTAGCCTAAGTTATTTGTTTTGAAAGTGCTGTTGCGAAACAAAAACTTATATGAAGAAACACGCTGTGGGAACTAATTTTAGGTCTTTTGAATAAACTTATTTTCAAAAAAAAAAATGTTCGGCAATACTGTTAGTTGATAATTTGTACTTGATGGATGTGGTATTACGGTTAATGCTAGACTCAATATTGGTCAAAAGCGCAAAATTTAGGTTGATGTATGTTACCACGCGTCACTTGCATAAACTAAAATATTTCAAAACCGATTTCGAAAATACAACAAAGTTTTTTTTATTAGGAATGTCCGATAACCGATAACTTGAACGAAAAGTATCGTGAATCGTGATCCGATCCAATACTAAATTACCTCATTACTATTTTCAACCGAGCATAATAGATGAAATTGGAACTTCCTATGGTTTTTTTACAGATTATTGGCCAAAATTTACTTAAGCACAAAATATTTGATTACCTTCAGTTGTTAATCTACTGTGTTTTGGATAATTATCAAGCAAGGTAGAAATCACTGCTTTGCTTCGCAAATCATTGCTAAACATTTTCACATTAATTTGATATCGGATCAGCACCGATATTGTCCTAGTATCGTACGAGTACCGATACTACCACTTCAGGGTATCGACTTTGATCCGATATCAAGTGGAAAATATCGATACTCGTCCGATTCTAGGCTGATATCGACTTCAATCTGATAATATGATATTAACTGAAATTTAGGTTTTGTAAGACGATATTTTCGAAATAAAGTTTTGTAAGACGATATTTTTGAAATTAAGTTTTGTAAGACGATTTTTTTGAAATTAAGTTTTAGAGACTTTTTTTTGAAATAATGTTTTGTAAGACGATCTTTTTGAAATTAGTTTTTGTAAGACGATTTTTTTTCAAAATAGGTTTTGTAAAACGTTAAGAATCCTACCGAACCGAAAACCTTTTTTCTCGTGCAAAAGGAATCGATAAACGAGATGAACGAAGAACTGCAGGAAAATGCTCGCGAAAACGAGCTGGAATTACGAGAAGAAGTTGATCTTATGCGAGCAAAAGCCCTCGAAGCTAACAGAAGGACAGAAGCAGCTAATGACGCGATGGGAGATTGCCAGGTTCGTCACAAGCTGTTTGCTCATTTGTTAAATGTGATTGATTATGACTTTCTAGGGTTTTGGCTATTAGATTTAATAGAGATTAATATTATTTAAATCAAATTTAGAATTAATATCAAAGCTCATACAGAAGTATGTTGCATTTTGTAAACGTTTTAAATGATCCTTAGGATAATGGCAGGTGGGTGTAGTAAGACGTGGTAAGAATATCATACACAGAAGAAGCATTTTGTGAAAGAAAATTCTTCGAAATGTTTACAAAATACTACCTACTTCTACATTTGTATCCGCTTTATATTCATTCTACGATTACCTAAATTGCGTTGTTTTTACAGTGCTTTCCAACAAAATCTAAAAAACATACCGTAGTTAAAAATATGGTCACTTAAATTAACCAAGTGCTCAACAAGTTACTTGTAGCTTACTCTTAACTCAGCTTTTGTTGGGTCTACGTCTAACAACAAGCTATTATCTTAAGATTAATTCGAAGCGTTCAACATGCTACATACTTTTTTATGGGCTTTGATATTTATTCTACGTCGTAACTACAGCCTCCAGTCATTACCTTAAGATTTATTAGAAACGTTCAAAATGCTGCCTACATCTGTATGTGCTTAGTTATTATTTCGACATCTAGCGACAACCTCCAGCCATTATGCTCAAATTTCATCCTATCTTCTTCCTCCAGGACACGATCCAGAAATTCCGGAGGTTGGTCCAAGAGCTTCAGGAGGCAAATGAGGAGCTGAGGTCCTCCCAGAGCGAACAGGAGAACCAGTCGGATGCAGAGAGCACTCCTCAACAACCCCCGGCCTTCAACTACCAGATTAAGATGGTTGAGACCAAGGTAAGGCTTCCTGGTAAAATGAGGTTTCAAATAATGTTCATAGCGACAGAAACAAATGCTTTTGGGCATAAGGTTGTAGTTTGATTTAAAATGAATATCAAAGCTCATAAAAAAGTAGGTTTTTATACCGTTAGAATATTTTGAACCTTTAGAATTAATCCTCAGATAATGGATTTTTGTTAGACGTCATTTTTTTCTTAAACGAAGTAATGATATCAAAGCCCATACAAAAGTAGGTAGCATTTTTAACGTTTTGAATTGATTACCATGTTGAAAATTAATATAAGATGTATTTAAACCGTTTAAAATGCTACCTACTTCTGTATGAACTTTGATGTTATTACATGGTTTGAGAAAAAAGTGTAGTATTGGTAAAAGTTCAAAAGCAAGCAGTAATTTTTTTAATGTGTTTGGAAAATATGCTAAAACATAGGCAATAGTTATTAACCATTTCTTTTTCATTGTCAAATGCTGTAGAATTATTAGAAATTTTTTTTTTTAAAAGTCACTCTTAAAAATTTTATCTCATTTTTGGCGGCTTTAAAAGAGTATTACGTTGCTCAATTGCTTGTATAGTTCGGGTAAACCTTGCGTATCAAAATTTTACCCTCTTTTCTGAATGCAAATCTGAACATACGCTGAATAGAGCGGTTTCAACCTTGGATGATAAACCAGAAATTTCGTGTTCCCAATGGTCAAATTTTTTGCAAGTTTTTTTATTCTTCGATAAATGGCATAATACGAAAATACTGCTACCTAAATCAGGGTCCCGAGTAGGGATGTTCAAAGTAGAATCCCAAGGTATTCTAGAATAATAGGTTTCGAATCTAGAATAACGAATCCAGAATAGCGAAATCTAGTATATTTTTATTAAATTATTTAATTTTGATTTTGTTTAAGGACGGGATTAATCTTAATCTACCCCACAGGGCCCACAATCACAGCAATAAATCGCCCAAACAATTTGCTAATATGTTTAACATTCTTAACAACTGTCATTTGAAGCAGTTCTGTAAACTGTAATATGTCAACTGTCCAGGTTGTTGCCAAAACTTATATTTTTGCTAATGGTGAGGACAATGAAACACTGCACACAGAAGTCCTAGGCAACTGAGTCCTGTGTTTTTAGGCATTGTTTGGTCTTAGTGCTTCTTTTTTGACTGACATGATCTGTTGTTGTTATGCAGTCAAATAATGTACTGCAAAGAATACAAAGTTACCATTGACTTAACGAATTCTTGACAATTACGCTGTGCATAACTGCATAACCCCGCTGAATATTGGCCTAAAGTTGACCTTAAGTAACCCTGTAGCGTATTTTGTGGACGGCCAGCACGTTTTACAACGTAATGCTACTTTTGCAACTTAACGCATTTAGGGAAATTGCGCACCAGACATTACAACTCCACACCAGACATTACACGTTAGTCGCTCGCCCAATAACGCTTGATTGACACCTAATTATTAGACGAACGTTATCGCGAAACGCGAAGTAATTGGTCGCCCGAAAATACGCTGACACTGCACTACCAGGTTACATTTAAAGCGAGCACTATAAATTGGTCGCCGCAGCGACAGGCCAACTTACCGCACGCGTTTGTGCAATTAGGCGCAAACAATCGGCGGTAAAACATTAAATTATATCGGTTTCAATTACCCGAAATAAAAGGCAGAATTGGATTCGAATCCAGATGGGACAAGGATTCGATATTCTACTTTGAACATCCCTAGTCCCGAGTTCGTCAGCGAAGACATTTAGGTACATCGAGTCAGCTGTCCCCCTGTTATGACGTCACGCAGATGTGAATCTTGTCCTTTTGACGTCATGCAACTCCACTTTTTGTGACGTCCTACAGCTTTTAAACGTTTTTCAGCCCTCCCCGTTAATGACTGGCGGTCGTTCGTCGGCTCTCTTGCTAAACGAAGCTCTCCGCCTCCGGAACACTGTTCGTCGTCACGACTCCCGTGAGGTCATACTTGTGACGTCATGAGTGTGTGCCGACGCGTAAACCGAGTCGGTTGTCGTAGTCACCACTTGCGGTGAATGTTGCTGTGCTGTGCGTTTGATATTTTTGCCACTTAATGGTTTTCCCGGCTTTATAAATATTTGTAACCTTAAAAAGATTGGAATTCCGAGGGTCGTGAGTTCAATTTCCGCCTTAGGCAGCTTGTCGGTCGGAGAGATGTTCTGGTTGCAAATATGTTTTTTTGTTAATATTTTATTGTCTTTGTCCCAGATGGGTCTTATTGGTGGTCCAACGTAAGTTTAGAAGTTTAACTTCGTCAGTATTTGAAAATAACCTAACCTCGTTGTTGGAAGAGATGCTTTAGATGTTTTTTTATTGTGTTTGTGTGACTTTTACTAGAATAGCTTTGTATTCGTTTTCAGTTATATAATTAGAAAATAATACGATTGCCAAATTACGCCTTCGGAATTTCAAGGTTTTGAAAAACTAATTATAACCAAAATGTCGAAAATATTTAGTAAGGCTTATAAGTTTGGTCACACTCACACAAGCAGAAAATAAGGCTTTGCAGGTTTTAAACAGACGAGAGCAAACCGAATCGTGTATCCCCCCAAACTTTAAAACAAAACCTTTTTTTACTAACATTTTTAACCAGTTTTAACAATTTTTTTTAACCAGTTTTACCAACATTTTTTTACCAGTTTTTACCAAGATTTTTTTAACCAGTTTTTACCAAGATTTTTTACACTGTTTTTACCAATATTTTTTAAACCAGATTTTACCAACATTTTTTTACCAGTTTTACCAACATTTTTTAAACCAGATTTTACCAACATTTTTTTACCAGTTTTGATCAATGTTTTTAACCAGTTTTTAACAACATTTTTTTAACCAGTTTTTACCAACATTTTTTGAACCAGTTTTTACCAACATTTTTTAAACCAGATTTTACCAACATTTTTAGACAGTCTTTACCAACATTTTTTAACCAGTTTGTACCAACATTATTATTTTTAACCAGATTTTTCCCAACATTTTTTCCAGTGTTTACCAACAATTTGTTACTCGAATACCCGCGTGTATATTCCTAACAGCCACTATAGAAAGTCGAATCGGCCAACGATAACGGCCCCTTATTAATACGAAACCCTTGCGTATGTTTCTCAACAGGCCACGGCCCGATCTATCGACCACGAAATGCGCAAGCTCGAAACCTCACAAGCGACCACCCACGCCAAACTGCTGCAGCTTTTTATGCCTGGAATGTTCACTCGGAGAGGCGGAGACGGCGACTGTATACAAGTAGTCTTGCTTGTCGACCGTATCTCGAAGAAGGCGGAGATCATTGGTAAGAGGTTGACCGGAAAAAAAAATTGGGCAACTTGTTTATTGCCTATAAAGTTGTTTAAATCAGGACTGCGAAGTCGGTTAAAATCAACTTGACAAAAAAGCCAAACAAGTAAAATCAAGTCCTTCTCCAGCTTTTGCCGATTTCGTCGATTCCCAAATCCGATCCCGATTCTACAGCCTGCTCTACAGCCTGTATAACATGGGTGGCAAACATTCACTATGTGCTATTCCACCTTTACGTATGACAATTTGTGGCCTTATCGATTCTAATTTGGTACGCTTGGGACTCGTAATCTGGCTTGAGTTTGTACCCACAGTGTAACCATGGTCATGAGTTCGCCACAGTCTAGTTTTAAGAACATAATGTATGCAACTGTGCTATGGTTGTTTCTCGATTTGCTCCCTTCTGAGCCTGTGTAGCTCAGTGGGTAGAGCGACAGTCAGCGCCGTTTCGGAGATCGTGTCACAGTGGTTTCTATATGTCAATAATTAATTATTCTGAACCTTTTCAGTAAGGCTACCCCTAAAGAAGAATTGAGTGGATTTTAAATACCCTTTTCATAATAATTGTACTTTGCAATAATTAACTAAGTAAACAAACGAAGCTAGGAATGGCCATTTGTATTTAGATCCACTTAAATATTTCAACAACCGAAAATATGACACAAACCAATATATATGTATTTCTACTTTGACCTGATGAAGCACGGTTGTGCGAAAGCTTGTCAAGATTAACTAAGTAAACAATACAATACAATTTGTCATTAAACAATTCCATTTTCTAGAATATAAGAGTACCATCTCCTATTCAATGTTTAAATATATCATCTTATATCATTATTATGTTATCTGCCCTCTATAAATTTACCTTTAGGTAAAGAATCAATAGACGTGTATTGTTAACCGTTTAAATTTGAAACCTTTCCATCTCAGCAAAACACGTGGCGGAGAAATTTGACGTCACGTCCACCAGTGATGCGGAACCCGATCTGATTGGCCCCCGCGGTGATCAGCTGACCTTCGCAACTGACGTCATCGCCAGCCTTACAGAGTTGCGGATTTTGCTCGACAGATATTGCGAGTAAGTCGGATGAAATTTCTCGAGATTTTTTTTTTTCAATTCTGAAGTAGTTACTCGTGATTAAACCAGCGCTTCTTAACCGGTGCGTCTCGGGCAGAAAAAATGTAGAAAAAATGTTTTTAAATATAAAGCGTATGTTTTTGTTAACATTTTACTCGTATGGCTTCGCCACTTCATCACACCGTTATTTAGAGGTAGAGCAACTATGAGGCCTATAAAATACAAAATTCAAGCTTTTCAAGAGAAATACAAATTTAACCAAAACAATTGAATAGTCTCGAATCTCATTTAGGTGCAATGTAGGTTATGTTTGAAAGCTTAGGAAGTGACGTTGTTTAACCAGTTAACTGTTCGTTATTTTGTATTTCATTGTATTTTTACTGTTTTGTGTTCGAATTATATTTCAAACACGTCAAGCGATCCAATTTATTCTTCGCAAAACGCTAACAGCTAAGTCTTGAGAAAACGAAAATTTACAAAATTGAATTTTTAAAACTTAAATACCCAAAATGCATGTTTAGCCTTCCGTATTGGTTCAAGATTCTAGAGTTCGATATCTTTTGGATCATTGAACATCTACAAATCTTTAAATGTTCATAAAACTGTGTTAAAAAAATATTTGGAACGATTGCGTTTTTTACGCTTTAGGTTCCGACGATTTCCCTTGAACAATCTAGTGTGAAAAACAACCTTATCACCGCTAACTACCTTGGCCGGGGTTCGAACACAGTTCTCACGATTTGCGATTCGGATTATCACGATTCCAAACTAACAAACATTTCCTGTCTATATACAATTAAACAAATAATCTTGGTTACACTATGCAGGGATCTGTAATGTAGCTTGAGAATGGATTACAAAGCCAAAAAGGTCGAGTAGATCGACATCATCTTGATTACGGCGTTTCGATACAAGCTTGTATCATCTTCAGTTAATATGTTCTGTAAGTGAAGATCAACTGAAGGTGACACAAGCTCGTATCAAAACGCCTTAATCAAGATGATGTCGATTTACTCGACCTTTTTGACTTTGCAATTCATAATTAATAACCTTGTTATTGGGAATATGCGACGGACCAAAAAAATGTTTGCGCGCGGGCCCTAGTTTCCTGAGCCTCGCGCTTTAAAACGTCATATTGTAGGGCTCTGGGACAATGTCCGGTGGAGCTCTTCCAGAAGATCGGCACCCTCTACTCTGAGATGGCGCCACACGAAAGGTTTCTGGACTTCTTGGCCGACCAACTGCGCAAAGACGCTCTTGACGAAACCACCAACACCGACCAGCTCGAAAAAGCCATTCAGTTTTTCCAAGTTAGTCTTGGACCGTGTATTTTTCGTGAATTGCCTAAAGCGACTGAAAGCTAGATATACGCACTCCTGGGAGTTTGTACTGGCCATTGGCCAACGGTAACAGCATACATTATATTGATAATTATCATCTGGTACACACGATGCCTTCGGAAAGGCAAGCCGAAATCACTCCGCCGAATTTAGTTAAAAAAATACTTACTAAAAAAACAAGACCTTCCTGGGATGTCCGATAATATCGGATCGGAGCCGATTTACGATATCAAGTGATGGTATCGGTACTCGTCCGATACTAGGCTGGTATCGATGCCGAACCGATATCATAATCCGCGCATTATAAATAGCCCTGGATAAAAATTGACATATTTTTATTTTGTTAATTCCGCCTATTTGGCCAAAGAAGTGAAATCATTTGGAATTGAACATATCTATTTTTACCGAAATATCGGGTATCGGTATCCGAATCAATACAAAAGATCGGACGAGCTCAAAAAACTGTCGTTTATCATATCGGTAGGAGAAAAAAGAACGGCTGATATTATCATTAAACCGATATATCATCGGTCTATGTCTATTGTCTATACCTTTAAATATCAGTATGACATAAAATTTAAAGTATTGGACATCCCAAAAGCCCCATCAAAAATGGCGTACATTTTCAAACGAGATTTTACTTCTCTAGCATCTCTTCACGGTTCACTTGAGCCAGGAGCAGTATGAGGGAAGTGTAATTCTCGAGCAAAACCTCGATCGTAACCGCACGCTCCTCTCATCCGTTTCAACCAACACGAAGAGGCTTCGGTCGTTTCTACAGGTTTGTTTTATTTTCGAATCCTCTGTGTCTGAACCAGAGGTTCCCAACCCTAGGGTTCCATTTCTAATGCCCAAGAGTGACGCGAGATATTTGGGAATCTTTAGGAAATTTGAACTCTTTTGATGCAACGCTTTGTGTGCGATTACAATAAAATTAAAATATATTTTCTGACATTCCAGTAAACCACTTGCAAAAATTCTAGTAAGGTTACAGCAATCTATTTTTTTTTCTAAGGGTGTCAGTAGGCCATATAAGGTTGGGAACCCGATGTTTTGCATTTACCTTAACACCGTGATTATTAACGTAAAATTAAAGTTTTTGCAAGGTTTTTACCTTGCAGCTTACTTGCACTAAAATTTTTGACCATGCGTTCCAAAGTCATTTGATAATATTTGTTTAAATTTAAATTAACTTTTTTAGCCCTTCTATTTTAACGTAATATTGTAAACCGAAAAACTATCGGAAAATCTATTGTTTAAATTTAAATTAACTTTTTTTAGCTCTTCTATTTTAACGTAATATTTTAAACCGAAAAACTCTCGGAAAAATTACATAAAACAGAAAAGGGGTTTTCATTAACTATGTATATTAAATATTTCTTGTTCGATAGCTTTTGTGAGTTAAAATCTCAAATTTTATTAACGGTTCAAACTTGATTGACGTCCCGAATTTGAGTGACAGGTCTAAATTTGATTGACCGTTAGAAATGGGATTGACAGGCCGAATTTGGCTGCCGGGCCAAGTTAGATTGGAAGGACTAAATTTGGTTGATGGGCCAAATTTGACTAACGGGGCAAATTTGATTGAGGTGTCGGTTTTGATTGACAGCTCGGCCAGGAAACCAGTGACGTGGCAATACTGCTGAAGGACATGGCGACCTCTAACGAGGACATCGTTCAATTTTGCAAGAAAATGAAAAGAAGAATGCCACAAGCCAATTCCACCGCCCGACTCATTCTTAACGACGAGGTACAGTTCGTTATTTTTGCTGTAATTTGTGTAAACTTGTAATTGGAAGCCACCAATAATGTGAAGGCATCTCAGCTTGTTCTACACAAGTGCACAGAGTTAGATATTATATTGATTAATAGCAAGTAACTTATTATAAATATAAAGCATCCTTAGATTTAGAATCAATAACATGGGGTTAATAATAAGTACATAGCAAACCAAAGTAAAGATACAAAGCTAGCACTCGGTATTTGAGCAACACTAGATGAATAGTCGCCACATTTACACAATCAGTCATTCATGAAACTAGTAATGCATAGAATGAAAGTAAAGGACAAATAAGTCAATTCAGGTAAGTGAAATCAACAATTGGATTTCGCATATTTAAAACTATAGAATATAATCAGTATTATTTTGCTTTAAAAATGCAGTTTAGTTGTCGTTTATCTTGTTATGAATACGAAAATGATAGAAGGTTGATTTTGATAAATAGTTTATCGCAGAATTTTTAATTAAAATTCTGCTGTTTGTGTTCTATAGCTTCAATGG
Source organism: Ascidiella aspersa (assembly GCF_963924565.1). Taxonomy (NCBI): domain Eukaryota; kingdom Metazoa; phylum Chordata; class Ascidiacea; order Phlebobranchia; family Ascidiidae; genus Ascidiella; species Ascidiella aspersa. The sequence continues at coordinate 19,836,977 of NC_139454.1, forward strand.
CCTAACATTTCTGGTTACATCGTTAACCGTTTTACATTTGTTTGTTTTTTAATCAACGAATTAAATTTAGACGTTCTATGAAAAAACTAAAACATAGTTTGTACTTTCAAAATATTAAGTTTAAAATACAACAGAACAGAATATAGTCTTGTTTTGTTCCGCCGTAATTCAAATTTACTTTGTAATAAACTGACAATAAAAATTAAGTTTTATATATATACAAACCACACTACCAAGGACATAAAGAACTCACACATTCATAGGTAAAATAGCAGTTTATTTTAAACTTTTTCCAACGTAATATAAATCTATTTTGCATAAGTAATAAAATAACTTTGATTTCTGTTTATTACAGACCAGTACAGTCAGATTTTTTGAGTATTTTGAGTTTTTTTTTAGTAGTGAAATAAGAAATTTTATTTTAAATTAAAAACTATTGTTTAAAACTCCTAACTTAGGTGAAGTCCCGTCTGAAGAAGTGCTCCGACGAGCTTTCTTCGGTCCACCGAATTTCTCGCCACTGGGTGCGCACCTGCGCAAAAGGTCTTGGTCCCACTGACGTCACAAAGTTCACGGGGTCAAAGATGCACGAGTTTCTGACAGAGTCGGCCAAGGTGAGATAACTAAGTGTTAATAGGGGAACTTGCCGGGAAGTTTAACGATTGTTTAGCAACACCTGTGTGGTACTGGCCGTAAAAATATTATAATAACGTATAGCAACACTTCTTTGTACCATCCCGTAAAATGTTAAAAAATGGCAGCAACAGCATATTCATTAAAAAACGTTACCATGTGGTACTGGCCGGTAAAAAATAATGTTTAGCAACACTTCTGTGGTCCCAGCCCGTAAAATATTAAAAAAAATATTACCATGTGGTACTGGCCCGATATAAAAATTATTTTAGCAACACTTGTGTGGTACCAGGCCATAAATATTAAAAATTGTTTACCAACACTAATGTTGTACTGGCCGGTAAAAATAGTGTTTAGTAACACTTCTGTGGTACAGGCCGGGAAAATTGAAAAATATTTAGCAAAACTAGTGTGGTACTGGCCCGTAAAAATGTTTAAAAAAGTGTCTGGCAGCACTTGTGTTTTTATGACATTGAAAAGTTGTTCGTCAAAGTAATTACAAATCTGCCTCTAGATAACAAGTTACATATAAGTACAAAATATTTTTTTTCCAGGCTCTTGATTGCGCGTCACCGTTTGACGCCATTCGACTGTCGCTAGGCAACGTCATGGCAACAATGAACGGGATTGTGACGTCACTGCAAGAGGGTGAATACGACAGCAAGGAGACCGCCCCCAAGGTGGGTAAACTGGGGAAAAATATCTGTTAAAAACAAATAAACTAATTGTCATAAAATCGTCTACAAAGTATGGCTAAGTCTGATCTAAGCTTCAGTAATATTATATATCAACAAAAAGATATTTTTGCCAGATAAACAGTTGTGAAAAAAGACAAAAATATATGTTTTTTGCCAGAAAAATGGATTTTTGCCATATTAAGTGCTCCCTGGAAAAAAAGCTGCACTTGTTTAAACCTATTTTGCCAGGAGTAGTCTGGAAATACTGACTATAACAAAACACGTGATTTGTGTAAATTTTAATTCATTATTTTTAAAGGAGTGCGCCACACGAACAAATAAATCAAATAATTATGCAGATAAAAAAAATGCAGAACCCATGGTCTAAAATTTTAAATTTTGTCCATCACTGCTACCTTGACGTCTACATAAAAAGTAAAACTTGAAAGTGTTAAATATCCGAAAAAACAGACCGTTACTTAACGTCCTAGTAACCCTGCATTTACGCTTTGCATAGGCGCCGAACGTGGGTGTGCAGAGCGTTTTTAGACGCCCTGGATTGCTCGTAGGGCGTCGAAACGCCCTGGAATTCGACCAATTTTTTATTAAATGTGCAAAATAATTTTTGTTGCACGGTCATAGTTAAAGTGTTTAAAATGTCCTTAACAACCATGTATAGACACGATACCATAAAATCCCCAAGCTTTGTTTTTTATGTTTTATGCAATTTATTTTTAATTGTTGTTAAGTTTAGCCCAAAGGTGCGAAAATAAGTTTTTTTAAAGGCGAAATGCATGGCTCAGTGATAACAGGCGAAAGCTGTTATCAAAGAACTCACCTTTTTGGAATTTTGAAATTTCGGCGCCTATGGGGCCTGGCTATTGCTTTTTTTTACCCGCGTTTACGTTTTGGCCATTGCTTCAATTTCAGATTCAAAACCCGGTTGAAAAGCGAGCAAAGGTGGTTAAAGCTGAAATGTTGGATTCCGAAGGTTTGACTTCGAAGCTGGACGAAAAGGACTCGGCCATTGTGGAAATGCAAAAAAGCCTGAAAAGCAAAACTGAAGACTTGTCCGAAGCTAAGATTCGAATTGGTTCGTATGCGCTGCTCACAATCAGCTGGTTTTTTTTATTTTAAAATCGCACACAGTTCAATGCTAGGATGTGTTGTTTCCTATGTCTTGAATGTAGATGTCGTGTTTCTTTTTACACGGTCGGCAAGTCTTTGAATCTTTAAAAGTACATACATAAAAACATACACAAAAAACAATTACATAAAAATTCTCCTGTGTTTTTCTAAAAGTTTAAGATTTTTTTTATCCAGATTAAATTATGTATTTGGAAACTGATGTTAATAACAATTAAAAACAAATTTTCTCTATTGTGTTGATTAATGAATTTATGCTGTTTTGTTTGACAATTTTATTTCAAAAATCGTTAAGCGCTTCAATTTTAGTTCTTGAAAAACTGAAAATTTATTTTTGAAATAATTTTTAGAAATTTGTGTGGCAAACCTGATTGAACAAATCATCAACGAATAACTGTATTAAACAAATAGTGACATACAAACGATTGTTTGCCTTCTGACGTTAGTAGACATTTTGTAGAACCAGTTTGTAATTAAAAAAAGACTACAAAGGGCAAAATTTGTATTCTATATTAAAAATAAATAAAAAAGGCGAAATTTGTATTTCAAAAAATTAAAAAAAAAACTGAAAAAGAGGCAATATTTGTATTTAAATAAAAATTAAAAAAAAAAACTAAAAAAGGCAAAAAATTGTATTTCAAAACAAAAACGGCAAATTTGTATTAAAAAAAATGAAAAAATAGGGGGGGTGGTGGGCACAAAGTGGTAAAAGCCTATGGAGGGATCACTACTCATGAAAGGTTACCGAGCACTACATAGCATTAGTCTAACGGCCATATATTATACACCTTATTATTTCTGACGAGCATTGCACCAGGCATTAGCCTATAAAGCCGACATCTTATACCTCTTCCTATTTCTACAAAGCGTTGTACGTTTCAGGAATGTTGGATCGAAAAGTCGAAAAAGCTTTGAGGGAAGGAAACGAAAAATCGAGCCACGTGCAACAAAAACTCGACACACTTACTGAGGATATTAAGAAAAAAGAAAAGTGAGTTTGTGTAGTGTTTATTTAAAACTATTATAAATTAATAATTAAGTGTTTTTTTTTGTATTTTTATTAAATTATTATTATTTTTTGGGGTTGGAAACATTTCATAAATTTTATACTTTTTTTTTTTTTTATTTGTTGTATCTTTAAAAAAATTACATATATTTTCACTTTTTTTCTTCCACTGAATTTCACTTTCACTGAACGGCTTTGTAATATTAAGTTTGGTAGGGGTAACAGAATAATATTTGGTTCTTCGTGAATACAAACTGGCAAATTCAACAAAAACTCCTTTTGACAAAACAGTGGGAAAATTACACGTTACGGCGCGTTTTTTCTAGTTTCCTTTTATAAATTTTAACTTAAAATTTTCAAGCCACAATTCTTTCGCTATAAACTTTGACTCGGGTTTCTAACGCAAGATTTTGCGGGATAATTTTCTACTTTAGTAATTTTCCATTTAATATTTTGTACTCTTAATTTACTACTCATAAATTTTCAACTTTTTATGTTCTTGTAATTTTTACTCACTCATAATGTTTTACTATATAAATTTGAACTTTATATATTCTACTCAGAATTTTATACTCTTATAAGTTTCAACTTAATTTTTTCTACTCGTATTGTTTTTAACTCGTTTAATGCCTAACTCAATTATTTTCTACTTATTAATAGAGAATACGACGACACACTGGACGCTCTGCAGAACGACATTGACCAACTCGAGTTGGAGAAGGCCGAGTTAAAACAGCGACTCGCCCAACTCGCCAAGAAGGACGTGTTTTCCAAACTCGGCATGAAACCGAGTGGACTCGGCGCCGCGAAACCCGGGACAGCCGCTGGAATCGCGTCAATGCTAACCACTCCTGCCGCACAAGGTACAACGAGTTCGCGAGTAGAAAGTTAAATTTAACTATAGAAATTAGACTTTGCGTGTAGAAATTATTTGAGTTTGCGAGTAGAAATTGCATTTGCGAGTAAAAATTAGAGTTTGATTCTAGAAATTAGAGTTTGTGAGTAGAAATTGCATTTTGCTGATAAAAATCAGAGTTTGATTCTAGAAATTAGAGTTTGTGAGTAGAAATTGCATTTTGCTGATAAAAATCAGAGTTTGATTCTAGAAATTAGAGTTTCATGTAAAAATTAGAGTTTGCGAGTATAAATTTGAAACTAAAAGTAAAGCTAGAAAGACGACTAGCCTGTGGTGAGGTTCGAATTTACTACCTCGGTTATATCGGGACCGTCGCTCTACCAACTGAGCTACACAGGCTCAGATTGGAGCAAGTCGAGAAACAACCATACGCCAATTAATTTTTGCGATATGTACATACATTTTTCCACAAAAACAATATACCAGAAGTAATACCCAATTTTGCTAGATCGCTATAATTAACCCACAATTGAATAAGTTTTCTAAATGCGTATTAAAGCCCAAGCATTATTTAACTTTTGACCAAGGAAATTTCCCAGGCCGAATACTTTTGACGTACCACTTGCAATATAACGATTGGTGCTTTAGTTATGCGTATGATCTTTGTACATCGATTGAAATTAATCTTCGCTATACAGCTTCTATCACCGATTCGCCTCTGCTGACTCAGCAAATCCGTTCCTTGCAAGTCATGCTACGTCACAAGAGTGTTGAATGCAGTCGATTGAGCGGCGAGAAAATGATAAAGACCTTAAAGGTTTGTTTTGTAACGTTAAACGTGTAACTGAATTGTAAAACAACATTGAAAAAATCAACAGGATAACGTTGCTATAAGCATATTTAGCTAAAAACTGAATGTTTGTTGTCTGGGCTTTATCTGTTCTGAAAAAGCTTGGCGGTCAACTATTTTCTTATCTTAATTTATAATTTGTCGTCAAAGATTAATATACAGGGTCGCAACAAATTCTTTGAATTTTTAAAATTAGTTTACGTATCTAAAAAAGTTTTGCTGTTTTTAATTGTGTCGACCATGGCACTTATACTGTATATTCAAAAATCGTCCAGCGATCCAATTTTAGATCTTTAAAAAACCTACAAAATTTTCTTTGGAAAGTCTTTCAATGAATTTGAATTTTTTTCATAACATTTTGTAGAAAACGTGTAAAATTCAATAGTATAAAGAAAAGTGTTAGGAGGTTATAATAGACGTAGAAGGAATATTGAAGCCTATATAGAAAAGGGTAACATTTTGAACGTTTCGAATATCTGTTTTGCAACATAGATGTTAAAAATGCGTAAAAAGTATTCGAAACGTTCAAAATGATACCTACTTCTGTAAGGGCTTTGATCAAAGCGTAAAATCGAAAGATTGGCTAAATTGTGTTATTACGTCAGGCGCTGACCCCGATTCGCGTCGCTTCACTGGGTCCGAGCAAAATCTCGGAGGAGCGCGTCAAATTACGTCATGAGCTACGTCATCTCTCGGTCACGCTTGAGCAACTGGCGATCCCAGCAGTTATTGACCTGAGCAAACGAAAAGCAGGTTTGGAAATATAAACTTTAAGCTGTTTAATTTGAGGCTCATTCTGTTGGACTTGGGGCTTGTGCTGCTTGTTAAGTCGAACAGTGAGCTTGCTAAAGCGCATTGTGATGTAAGTGCTTTATGACCTATATAATTGTGTAAGCATTCTATTACTTGCTGTCAAAGGTCATTGAGCACATGGCGCCTTGATATTGTAGTTTTCCTTATGGTGTTACTACCTTGTTGCGGTAGGAGCTCATATTGTTAGTTACTTGTTAAAAAATCTTTTTAAATGTCTTTGTATTTTTTTTTTTTTTTTTTATAACATTTTGAGGCGAACCTGTAATATTCGTACAAAAGTAGACGTTTTTTTTGTATTTGGAAAGCGTCGTTAAATTAAATATTTTTAAACTATTTTTTATTGTTCACCATGGCATTTTGGTATTTGAATTATATTAAAAAAAACGTCCAATTATCAAATTTTAGGTCTTTGGAAAACACTGAACACCAAAAGTTATTTGACGAAACCCTTATTTCTGTAACTGATACAAATCTTAGTGATTCTTGTGTTTCTAAGTTTTTTAAATATTTTTTGGGGGCCTTGAGCAAATGTTTTTGCGCTTCGTATGAACAAGTCAATGACAAATCTGTCAAAACTAAGTTTGGTGCCATTAAACGGTTTAGGCGCTGTGCTTTTCAGGCCAGTTTATTTTTGCTTTAAAAAATCAGATAAGGCATGGTTCCCAATTATTGAATCGGCTTCCTAGGGCATTGGGCCCCTCGGTTGGGGACCACTGACAAAATTAATAAAAATAAATACAAACCAAACCCAACATATAACCCAAGTGTTACCCCTCGCCCCAGGCCCTTACCCCAGCGGTAGCGCGTCTCCGATAGAACAACTGAAACAGCGCAAGTGGGCTGCCAGAGTGGCTCAAGAAAAGCTGATGACACTCCAGCTCAAATCGCAACAACTCCTCGCTAAAGAGGGAAGGAGCCAAGTGCAGGCCAACTTTGCAGCCTTTCCATCGCCACAATACGTGCAGGTAGGTTGACGTGTTGGAACACTCGGTCAAATTTGGACCTTATCTGTTTCAATCTTTAACTGTTTAGAAAAAACAGGTAAAACATAAAATCATTTCTTAAATTGTAACAGAAATATGTATTTGTGAATTCTTTCGAATTAAGAAACTGATGATGCCTTATGGGCGAAATATATATTTCTGTTAAAATTTAAAAAAGGATTTTATGTTTTACCTGTTTTTATAAACAGTTTAAGATTATCTGAGGCGAAAACAAGAATCTTTATTTTACATTTTATTGTCTGCGGAAGATTCCTTACTACCTAAAATGTTTCAGCTTACCTGTTTATTTATTTACTTTACAATGCGATTTGATGAATTTTCATTTGGCAAACAATTTCTGCTGTTCATTGAAAACCCCTTTCTAGTAACGGACATTACAGAATTCGTTGAAACACTAGGTTATAGGATCAGCACTCATTGGTAAAACATCAAATTCAAATGACACCATTACTATAATCTCATGAAAAGTATTTTGACATTTGAATGTGCGATGGTAGTGTTGTTCAGGTAGACAAAATTCGCTTTAACGTTAGAGACTTACGTGTGTCCTGTGGAATCTGTACTTAATTTTGGGTATATTGGTAACAACGCGGTAAAATCATCTTCACTTTCTAAAAACGAGGGATGGATACGCTTCAGCAAAAAAAATAAGAGTTGTTGTACAATGTACAACATATGCATGTGTGAGTGTGTTGTGTGCGTATCTATCCCTCTTTTGATTGTGTAAAATTCGTGAAAAGTTTTCCAAGGACATATCCCGTTCGATTCAATTTATGTTTCAAAAAAACGTCTGATCGTCATTTTTACAACAAAAACTCGATTTATTTTTTACAGAGTTTAGAGCAAAGTACGCGACTGGTCGGATCTATTCAGTTGAACGCTCAACAGAAAGCCAGTCCCGAATCCACCGGCCAAGCTGTCATGGTCGACCATCAAAGTTTGCGAAAGATCCACAATTTAGCTTTGCAAGCTTGCTCCTAAACTGTGCGCTTACCACATCGGTATTTCCCTAACAAATTCCAGGACATTTTAAAAAATAACTTTTTGTTCACAGCTAGTGGTTTCGTTAATTCAAATTATCCAGGGTAATAAATCTATTTTGCACAAGGAAAAAATCTCTAAGATATAAACAGCTTTACAAAATAAATATCAGATTTATTTGACATTACTAACGTTAAATCCCTTATATAATATACCGCATGAATAATGTTTTTTCAAAGTCACTAATTCTTGTTATTGCTTGATATTGATACTAGTGCATGGGCGTAACAGTGTTATATCAAATAATTGTAGTACCTGGGTGTATCCTTATCGTCTATATTCAGCGGGGGGTTATTATTTCGCAACCATTATTAACCCCGACAGACACTCGAGGGCGTGACAACTAACCCTTGGTTATGAGCCAATTATTATATCGGATCGGCACCGATACCGCTTTAGTATCGGTCGTTCAGCGAAACTGGGACCTAGCAAAGATTCGTATCTCTAATTGCAAGTTCCATTTTCTTTAAAACGACCAGTTAAAGTTTTGAAGCTATTTACCTACAAGTACTTCACTACTTTCGTTCAAATTAAAATTGCTGTCTTTTTTGTTTGGTACAAATATTATGTTAGGTTGTATTTTTTGTTAGCATCGCCGCTTAGGAAGTAATTGTTTGTTCTGAAATGCATGACATCAAGTACGTTGAAATCGTTTTCAAACGACTTGGGAAGAATATCAAAGCCCATACAGAAGTATAACTAGAGTTATTCGAAATGTTTAAAATGCAACTTATGGGCGTGGATATTCTTACTACGTCTAACTACAACCTCCAGCCATTATGCTCCACAGTTTAGTTCACTTTGTGTTATTCTCGTGATATCTGTATTCTTGCTTCGTTGTTGTCATGCTATAGCTATAATAAATCAACTGCTCATATAACTGGGGTTTTAACATTTTTTGTAGTTTTAGACATCGCTTTTTTTTGTAGGATAGTCCTAGTGAAATGTACCAAGTGGTTGGACTTATTCATTCGTCTATAGAAGCACCGAAATGTAGTTTTAGCAAAATTGGCCGAAACGATTTACTCACGAAAAACGGACAATTAAAATAAACCCTAGATTTGTGTTTTATTAACCGAGGAGCGAATATTTACATCATTTTGAGATTTTTGCACGAGCTTTGCCATATATAAGGAAGTATTATCATTGATTTTAACTTAAAATTTTGGCAATATCTCCAATAACAGTCTAGTAATTTCTAGTTCTCATCCAAAACACCAACGTAGATTGTACTCTGCTAAAATCCGTCCTTATAAAAGACTTAAGTCATTTAATAGTGACTTGTCTTGGACTAGGACTTGACTTGTTATTTCTGCACAAGGCTGGACATAAAGTTGTTTAACAAATGACTTGACTGGGACTGGAATCATTTTAAAATGACTTTTTTACAATCCTGAAATAACTTGTTACCAAAAGCTATAAAGGCAATTTTTTCTTTAAATAGTAAACTTAACATTTGTTTATTTTCCAATGTACACAAAAAACTCTCTGACGTTTCGGAGATTTAAATATGTCAATACAGTTTCACTTGAAATTATGAATCATCGCTAGCGCAAGCTCAAAAAACATTAACATTTTCAATTTTGCTATAAAAAGCAAAATAATTTGTTTAGCTATGCGGGTGCAAACGTCTATGACGTGCTTCGTAACTATATATAGCTTGGTTTATTGCATTTTTACCTCGGGTAAGTCGTTTTGCGTGTTAAGTGGGTGCACCGCGGGAGGATAGAATCCCAATTAAACACCCTTTGTATAGGTCTACTGAATAAATCGATTTTTCGTGCCTTTATTAATCTAAAAATAAAACAAATCTTACAAATCTTACATTGCAATCGTTAAGAAAATGAATAATTCCGCTGTGGGTTAAGGTAAATAAAAAACACTCGTATCATAGCAGGTGCTGTTAAATACAGCGCAGGTTTATTCCTAAGTAGTAATATAAATATTATTCGGCCTATTGCATAAATTTATGAGGTCAAACCCTATGAATAATTCGATATAATCACCAGTTTAATTAGTTTGCTGTGTTGTTCTAATATATGCGTCCAGTAAAATCATTTCGTTGTACGTTACAATTATTTTATACGTCTTCGATTTTCGATAAATTGGTTTTCCATCATCCAGCACTTAACGAGCAACCAAATGTATTGCTTTTGTGGAGTTATTAAATCCCACAATATGTTTGGGTTCGTCGTAGCTTTTAAAAAAAGATCCCCTGGTTTTGAAACTAACACACTAATTAGGCTAACAGTATTGCAATGACTTATGTCAATCACTAAGTTTACGCTGTTTTCCAAAGGACTTGACTTGACTTTGTATATTTCAACAGGTGAGACATGACCACCGTGCTATCTGACTCCACTTAATCGAAACTAAAACAAACTGCCATTGTAATTTAAGGAGCATACTGTCAGGTCGCTTATAGATTTATTGTACATTCACATAATTCAGCATAGTTCGCAAACACGTCTCGCAAGTAAGGCATGCATCTGTTGACTGTAGTGCAGTAGAAAGGACACTTTGACTAACGTTGCATTCAAAGCGAATGCGTTGAGGATTAAAACTGGCCAGTTAACTAGCAGGATGCAGCGCACAGGAAACACGCCAGAAAGACTTTAGCAGACTTTAGCACACGCACAATAAACACAGTACTGTAAATAACAAATACAGACGCTGATTCGCTACACCACCCGCCTTCCCCCAGGAACACAAAAAAAGTTCCTAGCAGTTCGTTGAGCCGCGCTTCTTCTTTAAAATCTTCCCAGGATCCGATCAGAAGTCGACCAACAAACGCAGAACGTCGGACATTTGTGCAATATGGAAACAGCACGTGTTGGGAACCGTGGTGTTCAATAGAGCGAAGAGGGTTCATGAATTCCTTGTCTTGGCGGCCCACGAACAACTCCAGGGGTAGCTGGTTGTACGACACGATGTAACGTCTGAAATGGTACTTGAAAGGCACAATAAACAACAATGCAAAACACTTTTGAATAGCCTATAATGCAGAAAATGATCGTCTTAAAACGCAATTCTAATTTCAAATCGCAAAACTGAAGTTAGTTGCTTAGAGTCTTTTGCTCTAGAATACCAATTAAAAGGGGCAAGGTGCTAATCTCAAAAACGCGAAAACAAATTACATCGCCTAGTCCACATTAGATGGGTTCCCTAAAGCAGACATAATAACCTTGGCGCAAAAGGTTATTCTAGAAAGTTACTCTCTACATGCTAGTAACTTCATGTGGGCTACATGACGGTTATCTCACACCGTCCGAAAGGTAAATAAGGCATCCAAAGGCCTTAGCAATCATAGGTTTATAATACCCAGAGCATTTTCGCTTGCAGTCACAAATGAGATAAATCTCGCGTTATGTTGGGAATTGGCAACAAGGTTTGGCCTTCTGCTCTGTTTTCCTTCTTATAAATCATAACGGTTAAGTGACGCAGGAATTTCAGACAAAGTGATCAGGTTATTTTGGGTGAGATATAAAACATCAATCACCATAACACGTGACCAGAGACAGTAGCCGCAGTGGCTTTGACACTTTAGAAGTAATGACTTCTGTAAGTGCTGGTTAAGATAGAATCTATCCGTTTATTGGTTTTGAGATTAGGCCTAGCTATCACGAGAGGTGTTCAACCTCGATCGTAATATTTTCACCTTTAAAACTTTACCAAAAAAGGGCCATAATTTCGCAACAATAACTATAACAGTCTTGCATAACCACTAATTTAAAGCGTCAAACGATTTTTCTCTGCATTACGGCTAATGAAATATCAATTTAACAAGCAATAACGCTGGCATAAACTAGTCAACAAACGTTTCAACAAATCATAACTGATCGGCGTAGCTTAAAAATACTTACAAGCGAAAAACTGCGCTAGCAAACCAAATGAATACATACTTTCTATGCAACCTGACAGTATGCATAAAATTTAAATCAGAAGGGTTTAATTGCGTGTTCATATCTCAGTCGGGTTCACCAATGTATATTTCAACAGGTGAGACATGACCACCGTGCTATCTGACTCCACTTAATCGAAACTAAAACAAACTGCCATTGTAATTTAAGGAGCATACTGTCAGGTCGCTTATAGATTTATTGTACATTCACATAATTCAGCATAGTTCGCAAACACGTCTCGCAAGTAAGGCATGCATCTGTTGACTGTAGTGCAGTAGAAAGGACACTTTGACTAACGTTGCATTCAAAGCGAATGCGTTGAGGATTAAAACTGGCCAGTTAACTAGCAGGATGCAGCGCACAGGAAACACGCCAGAAAGACTTTAGCAGACTTTAGCACACGCACAATAAACACAGTACTGTAAATAACAAATACAGACGCTGATTCGCTACAACTTAAATCTTTATGTTAAAATGACTTAAATGGACTAAAAATATTTTAGGTAATGGCCTTTGACTTGACCTATGTCTTCTGAACAATTACTTTATTTTGTCAAACAACTTGGGTTAAACGATTAAATATTTTTCGACTGTTGGGTTATTTATCTCAATTTTGCACGTAAAATAATTTGATTGCTTCTATATGTTGTGTTTTTACTATATTTTCGTTAATATGTGGATTACAAACGGACGAGTTTGCCAAATTTAATAGTTTAACGCTTTGTGTTGATTAAAGTGATTTGACTTGGAATGGATTTTCTCTAATAATTAATCGGCTAAGACATGACTTGGCAAACAATAACTTGGACTGGGACTTAACTTGTTATTTTCTGCAAAATACCTGACTTGGATTTATGTTTTTCAACTGGTTTGACTGAGACTTGAGTCTTTTCAAAATGACTTGTTTTAAAACACTTTAGACATCTTATACAGCTCATAATTTGAAAGATTTATACGCCAATGTGTATTTGGACTGATTTACCCAAAAACACGACTGTTAGTTCCGTTTAGACGGAATCCTGTTATTTATTAATCCAAATATGTGTGACAAACCGCTACAAAAATAAGCACTACCTTACAGCCTTACACGAATAAATTTATACTGCAAAAGAGGAATGTTTCAAATCACTTTTACAGTATAAGGTGATTTGCCATAGCCAAAGCCTTTTAATTTCAAAAATCGTTTAACTGTCAATACGAGGTACTTGAACCCCTGTAATATCTTGTCAAATCTGGGGGTACTCGTACCCCGGTTCGAGACCCCCATTTTAAAATACCGCATCTCGTGCGACACCTAGCGGAAATTTGGGCGAGTTAAATATATTCAATCAAAATATTGTTTTCACAAAATTATATAAAGGTAATAATTCCATCGTTAACCTATAAATGCTATATATTTTGCTTTTCTTGAATTACTGTTACAGTCAAACACATTTATTCCTTTCTATTGTCTAAATTTGGTTTAGCTTTTTTTCATATGTTACACGCTTGGAATAATTTTAAGTCATAGGTCCAACAATAAAAAGTGATTTTTTTAAACTTAAAAAATAATTGGTGTTTGGCTTTTTAAGTACTTAATAAGTTCCGGTACAGAATATGCGAAAACATAGCACATTTGTCGATGTGTAGCGATAGTGGTTATAGGCCTACTCAAATAACATCACCCAAACCAACGGTTTTGAACCTTTAGTTTCGTTACTCATACGAAAAATAAAAAGTATGGTGACCTGGCAATGACAAAAAGATTGCATTCAAGTTATCATTAAACATTTAAAGTGTCAGTAGGCTGATTGTTCGTTTTAATATTTACCGTTAAATATATATTTCATAAAATTGACAATATTACCCCCCTCCCCCTCCCCCTTCGTCCCTAAAAAAAGTAAATTGCATAGGCGGATCTAGGATTTTATTTTTATGGAAAAAAATCGGGAAACGTCAGAGTAACATCTAAACGTGACGTCACAAGTTCCGTAAAAATTAAAAATACGAAAAAAACTCGCGTGCATCGTAAGAAAGGTCTTTTTAGAGTTTGACTGTCCCAAACTTTTCATTTTGATTAAGACATACTAGAGACAGAACTTATAGTTTCAAGCAATGCGCGAAAAAAACAAGCATTAGCAAAGTTAAAATAGGCAAAAGTTACAATTGGGGAGCATGGCCACGTTCTCCCTGGATCAGGTAAACTATCCCTTTTGTGATAACTACCCCCAGATTTAGAACCCCTGGACTAAACAATGCATTTTAACAGAATGCCAGTAAAGAAGATTAGCAAACCTCGTGTCATGTGAGTTCGCCATCGACCATGCACCTTGCAGTCAATTTAACCTCACAAAAACAAACCATTAGCGCACCAAGAGACTGAAAATCATTGGCAATCAATTGGCGACAAGGGCGAAACAAAATGCAGTTTGTAGGGGCTCGATTTCTTTACAAAAAGATGTTTTCGCACTTTTCTGGATAAGGTACTTTTATAAAACTAACTGAAATTATGTTCGGCAGTTACTTGACATGCGACAAAGAAATAACTCAAAAATAACCAAAAAGTTAAAAAATAATAAGACGACGTTTATTTATTAAGGGAACATTTTTCATTCGGTGAGTGAGGCAAAAAATGAAAAGCGGAAATCTTGAGTTGGGTAACAAGTGGTCATCGATGGCCTAGACCAGTGGTTGTCAAAGTTTTTTTAACCAGGTCCAATTTTTGTTTTCAAAAAAACAGTCAGGCACTACTCCACTTTGAGAACCAGCGGTGGCCTACTAGACAAAGAAAGTGGCTTCGGCCTTAGGACTGCAAGAAAAATGCAAACAAGCTGCCAAGTCAGACCGGAGCTCGCGCATTCCTTTCACATGACTACAGCAGCAAGCAAGCAAGCAAGCGAAAAGCGGCACCTTTGCGCTTTCACGTCTTACAAACTGCCGCCGCTGCTGCTGTTGCTGCACGGTGTTTGGTGGTGCTTGAGCGTTCCGACCGGCTGGCGAGGAAAAACGGTAACCCGACTATATCGCCGCTGCCAGCAGCTCCGGCAAGGCTAAGCCTACCCCCAGGGTTAGTTGGAAGTTAGGCAGGCTGTCAGCTCTCGCGCTGACTTTACTGTCGCTCCTTTTTCTCTTTTCCTCAGTGAGAGAGAGAGAGAGAGTGAGAGAGTGGGAGAAGCGTCCATGCGGAACGGGGCCTTGGCCCTTCGCGGCATCGCGTCGCGTTTTATTGTTCGACGCGCGGTTTTTTTTTTGGAGGGCCCGAATTTGGGTTATTCCTGTTTGCACAACCCGCCGCTTTATTGATAGCGCCGTCGAAAAAATAACTTCGCGCCGCTGCCTAATTGCACAGTGGCGCTTAATAGCCAGTCAATCGACTGCTTGCTGACGAGCTTCCGCCAAGTCGAGACTATTTCGCCGTAAGTTCGAAGTTTTACGTCGACGAGAATTGAAATTACAGTCTAGCTGAGTGATATTATCGGTGGGAGGCAGTTGTATAAGTTTAAATTAATTTGAGACAGAACAGCGATAGGAGCAGTTATAGCGCAGAGTATGCCGTCGTACAATCACACCTTACAATACGTAAAAAATGTGTCACATAAGCGTTAACGCTAACGTTTTGACAGGCAGCGTTTTGGTCAGTAAAAAATTACCTGATCTTAGTTTTATACAAATTGCTTGTTTTTTACGCAAAGTTTAAGTGTTTAATGCCGTTTTGGGCGTGAACTCACATCACTGTCTTAACTTTTGAAAGGCTGTACTAGGAAGAGTAAATATGTAATACTTTTATAAATAAAACATTAGACCAATAAATTATTATTCTACCAGAGTAAAATGTTACCTTATAAACTCGTACTTGATGTTTATGAAAATTGGCGATTTTTTTGCTTAGTAATATTTACAAACATATCTTACCGAAAAAGAGTTGTTACGTCCAAGGTTTGCAGTTTTTACCTTAAAAGTAGCAATTTTAAAACGTGACAACTTAAAAGAGAAAGCGTTTTAATCCGCTACAGTTTTTGTTGTGTCCAATGTATCGAAATTTTAGCGAGGCTGGCGGCTGTTCAGGCCCAACCTCGGATCGCGATGGTACGATCAATTAGTTAAATTCCGACGAGGCCTAACAAGATAATTCGACGGCGCGCGAATATTTCTAGAGAAGTGAATGGCCCCAGGCAAAGATGGCAAGGATACGCCGCCTCAAATTGGCCTCGCTTATACACGATCCTAAAATTGCGCCGCTTGTTATGTGCCAGTATTAGGAGAATTTTCGGCAACGAAATTAGGCGCGTTAGGGTTCCGCTTTTTTCACTGGATTACAAAGTTGCGCTTTGCAGCTCAAAGATAAAAAGGGAAAGACTTTGGGATTATTTCGACGCCGGGCAAGTTTCGATTCACTTGGAATGGGACTGAGAGCAGACTAACGACGTTTGGTGCCGATTGCGATCATGAGACATGGATAGCCGCGCCCCGAAGTCGCCTGAAGAGATCAGAAGGCGCCTAAAGGCCAGGGACGTCCTCAGCAGCGTTCTGCCGAGATCCAGGGGCCAGTCGCCGGCAAAAAGCGAGCCAAACCCGGCTAGCGAGTCGATACAACCCTCTTACATTGGCGCAATGAACCGGGTCCGCAGCGATTCGCCCATCATCGGCGCGGGAGGCGAAGTGACGATCCCAGGCGAGCAAGAGTTCAAGGAGATGTACGACCAGGTGAAGTCACGTGACGACGAGAGCGCCGAGGTGCCGTCCAACTTGGTCGCAGCGTTCAGCAAGGCGTCTGACCCGGTGAGCCCCGCACCGGCAGAATTGGGGCGCCCAGAACCTAGTGAAGGCGTCGTCTTGGCCACTCCCTCGGGTGAGAGAGCGCCGGGCGACGCTCCGAGTATTGATCGAGCCGCGGCGCGCCGCGAATCCGATTTCATTTCGCTGTTTTCCAAGCCGGGCACGCGCGCGCATTCCGAGGAGCACGATTTCGCGGACAAGGTGAGCGAAGACAGGGACGATAGCAGCCGCGCAATGGGACGCAGGCGGCGATTTCGTACGGCTGGAAACCGCACCAAACGAACGAGCGAAACCTCGCAGGAAAACAACGACAGCAAGTCATCAGGTCAGACGAGCAAGGTCTACCAGCCAGCCTACATTCAACCGGTCATCGACGCTTCAAAACGCAGCGGCGGCTCGACCAACGACCTGGCCGAAATACTACAGCAACGCAGGGGTTCAAATCACGGCCTCACGACCGGTGTGAGCGAGCCTAGCGCTCGTCGGCCGGCTAGAAGGGGCTTTGTGAAGCGGCAGCACGCGCGGAGAGGTGACAACCGACTGTCAAGTAGCACCAGCGGTGAAAGTAGCGACGAAGCAGCAGCAGTCGGTGTTGCGGACAAAGCGAGCTCCCGCGTGCACAGCGACAAGGTGCCGACTGCCGTTTCCGACAACGAACCTGCCAACACTTCAGGTCCACGTCCCAGGAGACAGCGGCGCGCTAGGAACCAGGCCAAGGCGCAGCAGGTACCGCGTTTTTCCCACACGCCTGACTACGTCGCAAGCCGGGTCAGAAACAGCCAGCAGCCGGCCGCCAAGCAAGGCACCGATCACGCGCATCGCCAGGCAAGCAGGCGGAAGCAATATCCAGAGCCTGAGGTCGATAAGTACTCGACATTGCCCGAGAATTTCCGCCAGTCGTTCGATCAGCCGCAGTCGGGCCCAGCAAGTGCGCTGCCTGTTTTCTCGACTAGTACCGAGCAGTCCAAGCCGTACGCGGTGCGAGCGGCCGTCAGCAAGCCGCTGGAAAGCACGGACGTGAACATTTTGCCGAGCCGCCGCGAGTTAATGATTAGCAGCAGGCAAACATCAGCGGCGGCGTCCTTAGAAGAACGAGCAGCGAAAGCAGCCATCTCAACGGCCCCAGTTGTACCGCCGAGCAGTGCAAATCAATCACAGCCGAAACAGGCACCGTCAAGCGCAGTAGTGGTGCAGAACAGTAAGACGAAGTTTGACCTACATGCCACTGCCCCAGGCCGTAGAGCATCCGTGGACAAAAGTGCAGCGCAACTGTCCCTTACCAAACCGACTATCGGCGCTCTGCGCAGCATTTTCAACACTCAGGACTCGCCCAAGACCGATTTCGGGCAAGTCTACCTTGGCGGCAAGAAGCAAGCAAGCCCAGGCGGTTTTAGTAAGAGTTCTTCGCGAAAATCCAGCGTTTCTGAGCCTCCGACTCCCCCAGTAGCTACCGAAGTCACGCCGACCGTCGTTGTGGTCGCGCATAATGTGCCCGAAGTGCAAGAAGTAGTTTACAGACAACCAATGATTGAGGCACGAAAGGTTGCCGAGTCGTATTGGCCGCGCGATGAAGACACAGAAAAGCTGCTCAACCGCAATTACGCAGGCGCTAAAAGCCCTCCAATACTCGAACAATCAACGCTAATTGGTGCGAATGAAACGCAAGGCAACATGGACAAGGCGAACGGCTTTGAAGTTGGCCACCCGTTGGACTTGAACGCTGCTGTCGGCTCGCCCAAGGAAACAAACCTAAACGACGGCGATCAGGCCTTTTTCAACTCGATGTTCCACAAGACCGTTGATGGCCAACCCGTGTCAGTGAAGTTTCCCAAGGGAAGCGGTCAATTACAGCCGCAGGAGAGTACAACCACTGCACAGCAGCCTGCAGCGCTGGTAAATGGTAACAGCGAGCCCAGCCCGAAGCAGCTGGCTTGGAACTTTGAAGACCCAGACAGCAAGCTGAAGCAGTTTGATGTTACAAAGGTCGAGGAACAGTTTAGCCCCGGCGGAAAAGTCGCGCTGATTAACGACATAGCTGAAAGCCTCAGAGACATAACTATTGATGGAAAACCTATTTATCAAGCTCCCAAGTTTGAAAAGCCACTGGAAACCTCAAAACATTTAATTCCTCCTGAAAAGACAATGGTTGATATAACAAAGGTTCCAACTTCATCTCGAAAAAGCAGCGTTGTTTCCCAGTCAACTGCCTTGCCACGAAAATCAATTGTTTCGCAGACCACTGTTGAAAGTGCCGAGATCGACGAAGGCTGTTTCACAGAAGAGGAACCAGTGTTTCGATCGCACAAAGTTAACTCTTCGCAGCCAGGGTTAGACTTTGACGCTGTCGTAAGGACAATCAACAAAAGTGAAGAGCTCAACAATCGAAGAGCGAGACTTCACTCCGATGGTGGACAAGCGTCTTCTGAAACTACAAGCGTAAGCAACGGTGGCCAGTCCAGCAGATCTCTAAGTGACCCTCTTCCCCATGGTAATGAGGTAATCAGTGTAGCTGAGCAACTTTTAGCACAAAATACTTTAAAGGGAGAAACAATTATCAATTCTCCCACTGACACCCTGTCCACGTTCAGCGAACACCTGTCACTTCAAGATTTTGAGGATGTTTCATCAATAGGCAATGAACTAAGCGAACAAAAGAGGGTGCAAGTTGCCAAAGTGATTAAAAAGAAATCGCTCAGCGACCCAATCGCCAAAGCTGTGGAAAAAGCGGGAAAAATGGGAGTTAACGGAATGCAATCTCCGGTCAATGAGGGCTCTACTTTGTGCACATCATCAAGTGAGCCAAATCTCTCCGAACAAACAGACGGTCTTGGTGAGTTAAACGGATTTAAAAAGTTAAACGGAAGAATCGATCCGCGTAATATGCTCTCTAAAGCCGTCTCCACTCCTGGCGTCATCATGGATTTAGACCCAACTGCAATCCAAGAGGCTCTTCGATCCGATTCCTCAAACCGCTCGTCAGTGGCTGAAAAGTCCGATGGCATGGACCACGTCGTGGAAAACGAGGAAAAACAATTCCAGCAAGTCCTGGATAGCTTCAATGCAAGCTCGCAAGAGGAGAACGGAAAAGTTCCGGTCTGTCACACACGCTCTTGTAGCGCCCCGGTGGATAATTTGGATAACAACTTGCTGCAGCAGGCTTCCCAGCGAGTACGTCGCCCCGGGATTATTCAAGTTCCGTCCATGACCGATGTCCGAAGTAATTTGGTGAGTGCCAAGCAATTTTCAAGCTCGGTCGATGAAATTCACGCCGCTACTTTGCCGAGAGCTGCTGGCAGTCGAGGCATCGATTATCAGGTAATTTTATTTATTTATTTAAGTAGAAGGTATTTGTTTTAACAGACCAATTAGGTGCATGAGGTATTTGTACTTTTTGTCTTTACCAAAACTGTATAGCA
The DNA here is from genome assembly GCF_963924565.1 of Ascidiella aspersa. NCBI lineage: Eukaryota > Metazoa > Chordata > Ascidiacea > Phlebobranchia > Ascidiidae > Ascidiella > Ascidiella aspersa. The sequence goes on from NC_139454.1 coordinate 19,857,076, forward strand.
ATTATTCTCAAACTTGTTTTACTCATTACTCTTAAAATTACGAAGGACCTCATCAAATTATATAAAAAAATTGGTAATATTATACTACAATAATTCCTCTCTAACATTTAAAGGCGCTGGCCTATAATCTTACCACATTTTTGTCCAGAGGTTTACATTGCTAACATTTTGTGTTAGGGTGTGAATTAGCGTTTTGGTTTGGCTGGTACAGGTATTATAATTATATTCCTTTTATCGCATTTGTTTTTTCCTTGCCATTTCAATTTTAATAACTCATTTTGTTACTATAACAAATGGATTAAGATTTTTGATTAGCGCACAAAAAATGTATACAAGCTGTGAAATGATAAATTATAAAAAAAACTCTGGTACTAATGTGCACCTGCCAGATATAATTAATCAGTCAATAAACTTAAAATATGTTGCATTGACCTTAACTTCTGCCAATTATTTAAAGGCTTATTTTTAAAACCAATATTTGGCATTTTAGTGTTTAGCAGACAGTTCTGTTGTATTGCTAATGAATATATTGATTATTAGGATACAAGAAAGCTTGTTTTGAAAAACCTTATGGATACAGAAGGATCTTACGTAAAATCTCTTCAAATTTTGCATGAGGTAAGATATTTAATTTGAAGTATTACCTAATATTAAACAACCTTTTATAATTGACTATATGTCACTATTGTATTCTTAAATGCTTTTCGGTGTAGGTCAATATTTTCAAGATAGGTCATTGGACCCAAATTCCTGTTATGTGACTCATTTTCAATTACACTGTTTACAGAGCATTTAAAAAATGTCCCCTGTGTAAGTCAATGGCCACCTGTAGGTTGACCAAGTACTGTAATTGGAACCATTATTGGCATACAATGAACTTCTTGTATTCGTCTTACTGACTTGTAAGTTGAAAAACACGCCAATTTAGGAGCAACTGACAGGCAACATTATGTATTAATAGCAGCTCCAGCTGATATATGCGTTGCTGTCACATTTAGGAGCAATTCTTGGGTGTTATTGCTTCCAACAGGAAATCAATAAAACTGCAATTCATTGCTGCCATTCACTTAAAGCAGTATGATAAAACTAAAACTTTCAGATTTAAAGTATCATTGTTACAGTTTTAATAGGACTGACTTGTTTTAATGTGATGCCACACTGTTAGTTTAAAGAAGGTTTTATTCTGAAGAAAGGTTCGGTAGTAACTATTTCAGCTTCTTTAATGCTAAGACCTAATTTTTTAAGTAAACTTTAATTTGTATCCTGTTACAGAAAAAATGATTTATTATTGTGGTTGCTGGACACACAAATCTAATATATACTTCAACACTTAGATATTTTTAGATTTCTTGAGAGGTATTTGGGTGTGTTAAAGCTTGTGCAAATATTGGTATAAAAATTATGAAAAATGACTCACTTAGATGATTGATACATTTATTTCCGTTTATCCCGGTAATACATACATACAATTTAGATTTTGAGAGGGGATTAATGGCCTTTCTTTAGCCTATACCGTTTTGACAACATTCGAGTAATAGTTTGGGACAACACCTTAACCCCAACCCTTGTAATAATATTAATATATATTACATGCGTTATGTACAAGGGCTTGATTAATTACTGATAATTTACCTTTCATTAGTTAAAAGTGTTGTGTTTTAGTGGTAATAAATCTTCAGACTATACAAGTAAAGTGGATAAAAACGTTAATTACTTTTAAATATAGTTACAGAAACATCTGTTTCGCTGTATAAAACTGTCAGTGGCATTCGGCATTTGCTAGCATTTTAGAAAATGCATTCAGTTCGCTGTAGTAGATGTATACGATACGAGAGTTATGTGGTAATCCTTTTTACGCACTGAATAGCGAACATGCAGCCAACCGTTGGACGTGTACGACCATACAGAATTGCAACCGTGAAAAAATACGCCGCTGGACATATCTGTTGCAGCAAACCCAGAGCTAACAACCAGTCATTAACTGTGGATGTCTAAATATATAAATAATAATACATATTAATTTGCGGCATTGCTGAGTGATTTAACCTATATATCGGACATTAAGGTTAGATCAAATAAGAAATACTGGCCATATTCTTACAACTTTAATTGCACGCTCAATGCATTACAACCTTTTTTTAGTTTGCGATCGTTTTTTTGCCTTTTTTTGATCGACTCACAATAATCTAACATTTTAGAAGGGAAACAATGTCTATATGCATTTACTTTGAGTGCTAAACTTGATCTTGTATATTGGACCATATCGACCACACAACGCAGAATTCTATATGTTGCATAATGATTACGTAACTATATTTCAACTATATTTTTAAGTGTCCCGACCTAATGAAGCTATAACATTCAGAAGTGCTTACGCCCCACGAGTAAAAATCCAATTCCTAAATTTCGTTTCATCAGCAGGCGAAATACGTGATTCACCACTAATCGTAATTTGACCGGCACGTTTATGTACTTTTGATGATGGCAAAGTAATTCCTCTGACAAATTTTGATAACGTTGTGCTCCAGTTAAAAAGTTAATGCATTTACTTAAGTGCTCTAAAGTCACTGTTTTAAGATTACTTGCCATAATTATTTTTGGAAAAAATGGCTTTACTGAAATGTTTACGATACGACAAATTGATAAGAATATACCGTTTTTACCGATGTCAAATACGTGTCTTGGATTTGACTGTTTATGAAATGACTTTGACTTGGAGAATTGACTATTTTTTAAAAATGACTTTGATTTTAGTTGTTTTGCGAATTACTAACACTGGGATTGAAATCCTTTAAAATGACTTATTCACAAATCGCAATCACAGCCTTGCTATCCGTTTGCGGGAATTCTTTATTATAGACATTTGGGCGTTTTGCAGAAGTACATGCTGCCGCTGAAGCGTCCTGAAAACCAGAGCCTCTGCGATCCGCGGCACGTCGACATTATCTTCTTCCAAATCCCGGAGATACTGCAGCACCACCAGAAGTTCTACGCCAAGGTGCGGCAGTGTTACGCCGACTGGGATTCTTACAACACTAAGATTGGAGAGCTGTTTATCGCATCGGTGAGTTTTTCGGACCTGACTGCAGTGGAAATGTTAAACTTTACAGGTTTTGAATATCGTGATTTATCGCCCGTACGAAGCAGAATGGCAAACGCCCAAATTTTGAGTGCTTATGGAGATTTTCAAAACGATTAATAGGAAAATAAGTTTTTACCATTGAAGCTAATCTCGATCTTTGTAGTTGTAACTATCGTGTTCAATCGCGTGTATGAAGTAGCAGGGTAGTAGCACAGGTTTAAGTTCTTATGGAGGCTTTTAAAGCGATTAAAAAAACTAAAGCATTACCTTTGGCTTCAAATTGTTTTGCAGTTTGTGTTTTTAGTTGTCGGACAGCTTTTAGTGAAAATTGGTGTCAAAGCCAAAAAGGTCGAGTAAATCGACATTATCTTGAAAAAGATGTTTCGGTACGTAGGCTACTTGTATTATCGTCAGTCAATATGGCTGAAATACATTCAAACCTCACTGTTAAAAGGTGGAACGCAATTGCGATTTACTCCAACCTATTTAGCTTTGAAATTCATTATTAAGCTACATTACAGATCCGTGCATAGTGTACCGAGTATTTTAAACAGTTTCACTATTCAATTACAATCTTCTAAATTTTTTCCTATTCTTTTTATTTATTTTTACATTTTGTTTCACGTAAGATAAAAAAAAGTCAAACACACACACGAACCGAATGTATAGCAAAGTAAAACTCTCTTTCCGCTCAATCAAAAATAAACGATGTTCGGTTGTTTTAACTGCGGTTCTATTCCGACATGTGAAACACCGAGATGCGTCGATACGTATCACGTCGTCGCTCTTTCAAATGCATTTAGGTGTCAAACGTTAAGCCCGGCGCGACTTGGAAATAGCAGCGCGACTCTAAATCGATTGATTTACGACGGGGCCTCTATGTGCTGGCCGTCTCTCTTGTGTTTGCGAAACTCTGCGGTCAAGTTTTTCGCTTGCTTTTTGCCGAAGACTGGGTCTTGTGCTGTGTGGATTTTTGAGCTGTTTAAATTCCGTTTCAACGCCTATGAACGTAGTTTTTGACGAACTCTGTTGTATTCTTCTTCCAGTAAGTAAAAAAAGTGCCACACTAAACTGATCGGCTTTGAAATAATAACGAGGCTTTAAAACTGCGATAAACCACAAACTTTACACCAAGACACCACCTGAAAAACACCACAGTTTGACAAGTAGAATAATTACTTTGTTTTGCAAAAATCAAGGCAAAGCTATGTTACGCCTGTAGTTTCATTTAAATTTACCAATATTTCCAAATTCAACGTAAAACTTTGATTTTGTGTTTATAACCGTAGGACACATTTGAATTTAAATGGCAATAAACCATTAACAGCATGTTTACTGTGAGCAATTTGTCCAATACGCATTTATAAAGATAAATTATATTGGAAATGAATGGCAAAGGCAAATAGGTCGCGTAAATCGATATCATATTTATAAAGAAGCTTGTGTACACACTTGTATCACCCTCAGTTAATGTGAGTGAAATCAGTTCAAACCTTACTTAATAAAAGGTGGAATTCAATAAATTACATTGTAATATCATTTGTTTTTGTTGTTGAATAAACGTTTAATTATTCAACATATTCCAACGCAAGTGCGACGGGGTAGTTAGAAAAGCACTGATCTCAATAATCGCCACCTCTTGTGTGGATATAACCATAGAGAGGCCATTAACCAAGCGTCGAAGTTTATTGCGTCGTAATGATCTCCCCACAACCAACAGTCGTCCTTCTGTTTGTGCTATAGTGACTTGCAGCACGTTTTACGACCTGACTAGCGGCAGGCAGTAACGAGCACATTTGGATGTCGTTAGGCCACTGTTCAAACTATTAAAATCGCCAGTGTATGATCAAGGACCTATCAAAGAAGAATGGAAGCCCTTGTGCATTCGAAGACTTGATTTCTTTTATTTCAACCTGGTTTTGAGCACGTTTTGAGGTCTGTGTTGTAATATTTAGACCTGTCAAAAATAAGGTTTTGCCCTAAAAGGCGTTATAAAAAAGAACTGGAGCGGTCTTGTGTGTTTAAAGACTTTTTTTATTCTCACCTGGTTTTGAGCAGTCTTTTGAGGGTTGTTATGGAACATTTAGATGTCCTGAAATAAATTAGGTTTTACTAAATACAATTTGAGTGGATTTTGCCGGACAATAATATTGCGACGGTCTCTTTATTATATTATACTCTTTGGAAATATAATAAATTATTCATGTTAGAATGGGTATTTTGACACAATTAGATAAAATAGTTCGGCCCCTTAAAATTTCTTAGCTTTCACGAAAGCCAAACCATTAAAAAAAAAACTGGTTTCAGACATGGAGACTTGCACGTTCAAATTAGCCCCTTTCTTTCCTGTTAACACGAAATGCTTACCACGGTAGGGTTTCCATATTGAGTTCACACAAATCGATATATATTTTTGTATTATCAACGCAAAGCCGAAATACAACGCATCGGTAGCTGGATGCTGCTAAATTCTGTTACATTAGTGTTTCTCAACCTTTTTGGGGGCGACAAAAGTACTCAGCGTAAGTTTCACAACCAAGCTTTCACGACCCACTTCTCTTCTCTAAGCTTTTTTGCAGCTATTGAAACCTAAGACATTAACATTAACAAGTTAGAATTTCATTGTTGTGATATGTGTCTTGGCATTGTTTTCACAATTTTCTCAAGTAATAGAGAAATTCAGTTTAGAACCAATTCCAATAAATCTACCCATATGAAACTACTGCGGTCGGCGATGCAACCAAATCAAACGGAGACCCGATTTTAGGTCGCGAACCATTTGGTTGAGAAACACCGTATTAGAATAATGAGCAATGGCAATTGTGTCATTTTTCGTTTATTTTTGGCCGGGCAACATTGAGAAAAACAAGAGCCCTTCATTTGTGCCTCACTTCCGCATTGACACAAAGTTTGCAAAGCTGCCCTTACGCCGTTTTTGGCCGAACAAAGCGTGTATATATTCCCGGTCCTTGGCTATTAAGCGCACTTCAAAGTTTGCTGTAAGGGCCCTCCGGGCACTCGATACGCCTGGCTGCGCACAGCTTGACGATATTCTTTGTTCGCTTTTGCCTTTAAGCCAGATACTACGCGCCGCTGTGACAACATATTCGGTCTGCGATATACCGACAAAATGTGATGTAAAATGTCGGTGACTGGTTTGTAACACTGACAACTTCTGTGATGGATGGTACGCTCATATGCGTGTTGGTACGTTTTGTACAACCACTGCGATCTATAGTACTTTTGTCGTCTACGGGCGTTTTGTGAAACAAAACAACATAGTTGAAATGTTAAAGACATTAAGTCACAGTTTTTAAATGACTTTGACTTCTTTTAGACAAATGACTTGGCTTGACGTACTTTTTTGGATTTTAGTTTTGGGGCATGGACATTTTCAGGGGTGGCTTCATTACATTACGTCATGACGATACTCCACAAAGCAACTAATTTTATGTTCTGGGCGAACTTTCACGCACAAGTCGCACTGCTCAACATTTCTTAACATTATTGTCGTTGTTACCCGTATAAATAACCCCAGGGTCCTTTGCTAGGTTGTAAAAATTACAACCTGAAAGTAATTCACGATGAAACAAACACAAGATTTGCCGTTCATTTGCATTCAAATAAAATTAGAAAATTATGCTAACTGTAAGGTTGACACTGCTTTTGTCCTCCAGTGATCAACGATACCATCTCATTACATTTTGTCACAAGTCTATAAAATCGCAAAATTGCAAAATCGCCTCTTTAGGGTGCAATTACCCACGTCACACGTGCTAAAAACCACTGCATTGCAACTAAACCTGTTTTTTTTTTAACTGGGGTCCATGAAACCCTTGGTGTACGTAAACTAGTTTTGGGGGGTCCGTGAAGCCCTATTCAAATATTAGTGTATATTTGAAAAGTATTTATTTTTTCAGAAAAAAGTGTATTTAATTAAATATAAAACGTTTTTGCACTGAATGTATGGTTAGACTCCATTGTGCTTTCACATTTTTTTGACCGTAAACAGCATGATTTTTGACATCATTTTATGACGTCATCTATAAAATTTCTTGCCTACACTGGTCCACTCGAAGCGAAATATTTTTACATCAAAAAAGTTGAACCATGACGCGGAAAACGCGCCTCGAAATTCGGGCAGTGATTTTTTGCCGAACGGTGTTTACTGCCTCGAAGCAGGTTGTTCATTGCGCGGCCTTATTCCGTGATTCCAATCCCAAAACAAACACAATTTCGAGGCCAACTGACTCGGGAAGCATTCCACACTCCAAAGCCACGAATCGTCTTCAAAGGAAAGTGCCATAAACAAGCTTGTTGTCTGCCCGCTGAAGATTTACAACCACGCCTTACAGTCTCCCAGTCGCCTACTCCGACCTGACTAAATAGCACGCCTTTCCAGCCTCTCTGCTAATTATATGGGCCTAAAAATTATTTTCGAAACATACCTTGTTTTTGCTGCTGCATTTGCCATGGTTTGCTATGGTATATGCCCCAGACCGATTTTGCCAGGAGCATCATAGAACTGTCAAATTTTCAGATTTGACGTAGTGTGGTAAGTAGGTGCAAATCTGGAACTGAAAACGCACACGGCGTACCACCTCTAGTATGCAGCTTCAGTTGTTTGCAAAACACAAGCTGTTCTAATACGTATCCTTTGTTGATATATCGAATAAACAAACAAAGTTAAGATAGCGACGCAGTGTCGATGCACTTATTACTTACATTACCATTGCTGCTGAAAAAACAATTACTAAAAATTTTGTTTTCGAATTATATTAAAAAATCGTTGAGCGATCCAATTTTAGGTTTTAAAAACCTAGAAATATTCTTTAAAGTCTGTTTTTTCATAAAAAAAAGTGCTGTTCAACCCGCCTTACGCTGTATATTGATGTCAATGCGAAATCCGGTCGCTTTTTGCATTACTTTAACTAGGTGCACATGTCCGCCGTAAGCAAAACTCTTTGCTGTTTTTGGAACAACAGCGGGTGTTGTAATACTGAAACAGGCAGAGTCGCTGTAAGCCTCATCGATAAGGGTAAATTCCTAGCGTGCTTTGGTGAGGTTAATGTCGTATTACACGTGAGCACTAACCACTTAAGACGACACCTTGGGAGTTTAGGAACAGGAAATCACTCTCACGCAGGCATGCCGCTATATTTACCTTTTCCTGACCCGCCATTCTTTAACCCAGTGGTTCTTACCAGGGTTCGATCGAACTCTTCACTAGGGTTTAATGAAGCTGTTTAACGGCTTTGGCGAGAACGTCCTCTGAAACATAAATGCTGTTATTTCAAGCCAAATTTGAATTTCTTTTATGCGTCAGATGTAACGTTATAAATTGAAAGTTTGACCAATTAAACCTATATAAATGCAAGTTGATAATTTGATTATGCCCAGTTTCAGCTACTAGGAGGAAGAAACGAATACTGAACGAAAATTTGGGGTTCGACGAAAGCTTGCAGAATAACACCTCGACAGGTTACCAAAGGTTAAGAACCACTGCTTTAACCATTGCCCGAAGCGGAACTTTCTTTTTTTTGTTTAAAATTTCGACTTAAAGAAAAGTTTTGGTTGATTGCAAAAAAAGAACAAAAAATGATTTTGTCGGTTGCAATTAGTGAATTTTAATAATCCACTCTGAAACGATGCTAAAATTTAACAACTTTTGCAAAAGCCACTTTAAAAGGTAATTGAAACTTCAAATAAACGGTAACATCTTGATATTATAAACATGGGTCTAACTCAGGGTTGGGTAATTTTTTTGGGGGTGGTCCTCTGGTTTTTGATTGGAGGGGGTGCATAAGAGACTTAGCATATATTGGGACCGTGTCAAAATGTTACCTAATTTACCTTTTTAAATAAATCTGTAAGTATCATTGCGTTGACAAACTGACATGAGCAGGAAAAGTAAGGTTTCCACGAAAGTATATTATAACCTTAAATTATATAAAAGCCGTGGGTTATTTTGGTTAAAATAGTTTCCGAAATGAGCCACAAAACGGATCAAATTGCTTGGAAATTTTCCTTTAAAAAAGACTGGAGTGTTTTTAGTGTTTTACTGTAGTTAAATTAACATGCACAAACGCGTGTGTTAATAGTGTGTCACAATATAAAGCAAAAATATATTCAAACAGATATCTAAGGACTGTTTATGAAAACAGGTATTAAATGCCAATAATAGTAGTAAAATGTAAAATTTATAAATATAAGATCGTGTATTAATTATATTTATAAATTTTATATTTCACTTTTTAACTACCATTTATTGGCATTTGAACATGTTTGCTTTTTGTGCAGAAACTGTATATAAATATAAAATCTGTAAAATTTTAAGTATTTTATGTTTTGTACTTAATTTTATAAACAGTCTTAAGATCATCTGGTACCAAAGCAAGAATCTTTCTTTTACATTTTATTGTCTGCGGGAGATTCCTTACACCCTAAAGTGTTTCAGCTTATATTCAAACAGGGAAGATTAGCGATTTTCATCTAGCTGTTTCAAAAATGTAGCGCCATGTTGTTGAACCCGTTTGGTTACACGGGTGTGCTTTATTTAAAACTCAAAATAAACATATTTCGATTTTCTAAAGTACAAAAAAATGGTGAAAATAATTACCTATCAACCCCATAATAAAGCATACACTTTTTTGCGTTGGCAGTTTCTTAAAATGGTCAATAGTAAACTCGCAATGTTCTCATAAGCCTCTCAAGCTCAGCCATGTGTCATTTCTGACTAAGTTGAGGACAAATTACCCAAGTAGGGCGTCCGCGTAAACTCTGTTATTATCGGGCGACAAAAAGTAGAAGAAATGGGGCCTTTACACGCGCCGTTACGCCTGAACGACTCCGGCATGTGGTGAACTTTGTCGATTTAGCGGAGCGTGACGCTTTGCGCTCAATGACTTTAGAGGATTTACAAACACTGCTCATAGCTGCCCGCCTGCCTGGCTTAACGTGCCAGGAGATTATATCTGTCCCCATTCGCCCGAACTACGACCCAACACGTTTTCTGCGCTTTTGAAAACTTTTATTATTTTGCGTTTTTTGGCGGACTTAGGGTTAAAAATGATATGTTGTCATTTGAGTTTTTTGTCCAACTAAAACTTGTGGGGATCCGATCCTATGCTGAAGTCTGTATCGTTTTGCAGCAATTCATTAAAAACGCAATGGCTTAAGTCAAGTAGATATTTTAATTCGAATCAGTGATTTTTCATGCGAAACAGTGAATTAAACTTGCATTGAAGAAGTAGTAACATAATTGTCATACACTTTCAATAAACTAACAAGGTGAGCTACTTTTACCAGTGTTTTGAACAATACATTTTTAAATGACTTAAATCTCAGTCAAGTATTTTTGAATAAATAACAAGTCAAGTACTAGCCAATTCATAATTATAGCACGTCAAGTCCCTTGCATAAAAATAACACGTAAAGTGTTCAAATTAGTAAACATTTTATAAATCGACTAAAAATAACCTAAAAAACAACAAAAACGCAAAATATAGCAAGCGAATTTTTTTATGTGCAAAATTTAGATCAATAAAAAAATTGAGATAAGTGAAAACACTTCATTTCAAACCAAGTCATTTGTCGAAAAGAAAAAGTCAGTGAAGTCATTGGAAAACAGTGACGTAACACTGCCTTTTACTACAAGACAATAACACTAACTGAAGTAAGGACACCTGCATTATAAAAAATTAGATAGATCTTTCCTCAAGAATAATAAATGTTATGTTTATCACTCTTTAATTAACGAAAGAGTCGTCAAAAGTCCCAACAAACTAATATAAGCCACTGGATAAAGAGCTTTAAAAAGCTTTGTTGTAACTCATTTAAAGGTGATGCCTTCTCCAATCTCCATAATAGCCCGTTTTGTAGCCAATAACACATGCTGGACTTGCTGACGTAACACTGACGTCACACCCACATTAACCTTGGCGCTCTCGTGACCTTGAACGCTGGCATGCAGATTTGCGGAGTTAAAGCTTCCGACCAAAAAGCGCTTTTTATTGCTTTTCACATTGCCTTTTTTGACAATGCACTGCCACAAATTAAACGCACAAGCAGCTAATTAATGAATAACAACGTTATCAAATAAATTTCGAGATTTCTTCTTTATGACGTCACGTTTTGACGTAACTTTGTGACATCTCAGAAAAAAGTTTGTTGCCCTAAACGAAAATCCTAGATCCGCGCCTGTATAGTAGACCTTGTTCCAAGCGACTGTTAAAGAAGTTCAAGAGACCTTGTCGGTCAATCAAAATCTTATGTGGAAGTTACGGGATTGCATATTGGACGCTTATGGTATTTTATGAATCACTACATCGGTAATGCATCGGATTGTGACAAAACTCAAGGAAAAATGCATTAAGCTAGTTGGGATTTTAGAGTTTACGCTAGAAAAATTACCCATAATCAATAAAAAAAGAACGTACACGCAAATAAATGTATTGTTAATTTCTTTAACAGAAAAAAATTGATTTAAATTTTAATCGTAGCTATACAATAGCTTAGGAAAAATACGAATCAAACCGATCCGTTTTCAAACTCCCTGTAGGTCGAGGTTTCTATGAGTGATCATTTTTTCTAGTTTCCTTTTAAAACAACCGCTTTCGGCAAAGCAATTAGCGGCCTTGCGAGCAACTTCCATTCTCGTCGCCACAAACACGTCCATTTCCGCCGCAAAGCGTGTTCTCGCGTGCCGAAACATCACCTTGTGTTGACGCTTCCCCACAAAAGCCCTTTGCATCCGCATTCTTCCAAAGGCCCCCTTTCGCTGTTACTTGTTATTGGCTTGTGCCAGCCGCGTATTCTTGCTGTTAATTGCAATTCCGAGCCGCGAAATGTCAAGGTGAAAAACGAGACCGCGGCTTTCGAGACACAGGCCTTTTTCAGTCCTTACTGAAAAGCAGTGTTGTAATGACTTAAGTCAATGAATTGACTCAACTGCACTTATGTAACCGTTTTTTTAAAGATTTGACATAAACTTTTGGGCAAAATGACCTGTCTTGACTTCAGTTATTGGATAAATGAATTGGGTCGGAATGAAGTGTTTTATTTATCTCAACCTTTTCATATAACACAATTAGCTTTTTATAGATTGCGTTTTTTTTAAGTGTTTTCATACACCTAAATTGTTTATATTATTTCTTTCAATTTGCGCATTCAAAAAATAATTTGCTTGCTGTAGGTTGCGTGTTTGCTATTTTTGTTACGGTGTTGGTCAAAGCCTGACGAAGTTACCAATTTCATTAGTTAGCGTTATACTTTTATTACATTTATTCAACTCGGATTTGACTTGGTCTAATCATTATTTGACAGGGACTTGACTTGATTTTTTATTTGAAAAATATTTAGAAGGTATTTTGATTATGATTTTTTATTTTCAGGCAAAAATCGGGGAAAATTTTCTGCCTGTGCCCTTTTGTGTTAAATTGAATCGCAAAGCAGCGCTCCAAGACTTGCCAGTAAACTTGAAAATGATCGTCGGCTGCGAAACGAACCAATTTATTTCGTGGAATAGATTTCCTGTCCCTGAGCGCGCGCGAATAGTTTGAAATCAAGTTTTGTGCGCCGCGAAAAGCGTTTATTTTTTTGTTTAAGTTATGTCGCCTCGGCATAAAATCGAACGCAAGCTAATGGCGGCATAAATAATTGATGGGCTTTGCGACAGTTTTTCTTTCTGGCCCTTTTCCGCCAAGCGAGCAACACAGATCGTGTGCATTTGTCAAATATTAAGTACAACCTGGATAGTTACAATTGTACATTTGCTCATTGACACACACACACACAAAACGGCGTTTTTTTATTGTCACCCACACCAAAAAGGCGTTTTTATTATTTTCACCCACACAAAAAAGGCGTTTTTTTATTTTCACCCGCACAAAAAATATATTTTTTTTTATTTTCACCCTTACAAAAAAAATATTTTTGTGTAAGTTTCTGTAAGGTGTTTTTGTGGATTTACTTGTGTTTATTAATTTAAAGTTGCTGTTTTGAGAATAGACTACCGACACTAAATTTGCCCTTTTAAATCAAGCAAATTTGCTCAGAATAATTACGGGCAAGCAAACTGCATAAATCACAAAGTTCTACTTATAAACTTTGTGATGATTTCGAATCTTAACATTTTTGATTAAGGACAGCTAGCAGTTTTGGAACAGACATGGATCCTAATACAAGCAACCAAACTTGTAATATCATTATTTTATCAACAAAATATGAAGATCACCTTTGACTTAAAATTAAATTTGGGAATTTAAAAGGTTTAAATGGTTTTATGAATAGCCAGTGTTGAATTAAAAGCCTCTCAACGTCAACTAAAAGAAAACTTTATAACTAAGCAAATTGATGAAATCGAAAGTGTAAATATATAATGCTTTTGATTTGCTAAGCTAATTTTCGCTTTAGCGTTGAAACGATTTGTTATGTTTCTTGTTGATTTTCCACTTTTCAAAAAAAATCATATCCTCGTAAACCCCTAATCAGGAATACGTCAGGAATGTCGAAAAACCCAATTTGAACCTCAATTCTCCGATTAGAAAATAGAGCGCTTGCAGTTGACGTAGAATATTCATCACAAACTCACGTATCGGATTTACGTCGATCAGTTGGGCTTCTTTACTTAATCCACCCCTGTTGTCTCCACACTTTATCGCTTAAGTTCTGTCAATAAAATGATTCGCCGAAATGCGCATGCACCTTTGCTTTTGTGCGTCAGTACGGATTTGTTTGCTTAAGCCGTCTATTTAAAGCGTTAACTCCCCACCTTGTAACGTGCCAGGGAACCTTGCTCTCACAGCAATGTCAAGTCAAGGTGTAAAATATATTCAATCCAAGTCAAGTCATTTGCAAAATCGACTGGACCTGAGACATTCCAAACTGTTTACAACACTCATAAAAATAAATAGCAAGCCAGGTCTTTGTTCACAAAATTACACCCTAAGCTATTAAAAAAAGGTCGACTTGTCCGATTATGATTAATGCTAAAATTACCAAAAACTAAAAATTAACAAAAACGCAATATATAACAAGCAAATTCTTTTATGTACAAAATTAGGCTAATTAGCCGAATTTTATAAAAAAAATACTCAAAAACACTTCATTTCAGCCCAAGTCATTTCTCTGAAAAACCTAAGTCAATTCAGTTCGTTTGTCCAAAAACTTAGGTCAATTCAAGTCACTCACCATCATTGGGAAGGTTATTAAGAAAGTTGTATTCCTCCTTGGAGTTACCGTAAAAGAAACAAACTCTTTGGAAACAAAGCTACCACGGTATTGCTTTGCTGGGCGCTATCGTAATGTAAACATTGACTGCTTTCGAAATTGCGATTTACGACACACACGTACTTTAATTTCGGTTAGCAAGAACAACCTCCTTTAATTTACATGCTAATTTCAAGTGGGTGTTCTCCAACAAAACTTTGCAAGGTCGTAATCAAAGTGTGACCCCAGTGGTACGGGGGGGGGGTGAGGTTGGACTTTAAAGGTAGTGTGTTGTATTGGTCATTTCAAACTCAACTACCTTTTTGAGGTAGAGACAGGCAATTTTCTATATTAATTTCTCAACCACATTTATATGAGTACCGTACTGATTTGATAGCTAAACTTGGATGAAAGGTATAACGGACCGGTACTTTACCATAACACTTTCACTGATGGTACATATACCTTAAAGCCTTCATCAATACAACAACCCCAAAATAGGATAAAATGTGCTCTACAGAGACCATATACGCGCGATATCACCAGCTGTTTATCAAACAGTTGCGAGGCGGATAGCGTGGTAACCGGTGCCTATTATATGCACGGATGTTTAAACCAACTGGGGTACTCAGTAACTATAATTTCCTGTGCGTTATTAAATGATGTCGTAATGTCGCAAAGATCATTTAGGCAAACCGTGATTTTTGATGCCACAAAGTGCTTTGAAAAGGGGGGAGGGGAACGTTTTCGAGTCCCCTTTGGCAAAGTCCCAACCTAGTCACTTGCTCTTCAAACTTCGGGCGTGCCTATAGATAACGCGCTCAAGTATTTGTTTGGGGAGTTTGCACTCGCCGTCTCAAGCGCCATTGTGTGCCGCGTGCGCCGCTCGAAAAGCCAGTGTGTGATTACTCATCATGAGTAGCAGGCTTTTAAATTGATCCTCCCGTCGACGCGTGGGCTTATTTGCTGGGGATGGACCTCGTAGCTATTTTCTGCATAAGATCGTGAGTGCTTACAATCCAACTGGCCGTATGCGGTTGACACATGTTTTTATACGAACTACCAGGGTTTTCTTTAAAGTTTTGGTTTTTAACTAGGGTGGCGCGAGCTCTACTCCAATATTATTAGGGTGATTTTATTGGTTACATGTTACTTTGGTGTTCACTGTTCATGTTCCACCATACTTTTACACTTGTGAATATACCTACTGTTGCTGCCAGCATTGTGTCAATTTATAAAAAAACATTTCCGGAAGAAAATTTTTACAATTTTTACCCTGTTGTACTCAAGTTGAAAGTATGCACGCATAGTTAAGTACTAAAAAAAAAAAAATTGCAAGCCTTTTGGGCAACTTTTATTAGTCTTGACTATATTTTGGGCAACTTTTATTAGTTTTTAAGATTTTTGACTAAATTTTCCATTTTTTGTGGACGATTTGAGCAATGATTCGTCCGAACAATATGAGCACATTAACAAGGAGAAACTAAAAGCACATAAACACGGTTAAACTTACGTGAATTCAACGCGTGTCTTCTTCATATATTGGTTAAATTGAAGTTTGAATACTGGTGTAATGTATGGGTGGTTTCAGAAATTTGAAATCTAAACACGATGAACAGTATTTTACAACTCAAACAGAAAACATTGCAAATGCTGAAGAAGTGTTTTGGGGCGGCTTGCAATTTGTTATAGCTTGCTGTGCGTATTTTTCTGGCATGTTCTGTATAGACTCGTGTTGGAATGTACGCAGTTCTGGTCAGGGCAGTTGTGCATGCGTAGGTAGTGTCGGCATCCGCGCAAGATAACATTCCGATAACAACTAAATCAAAACCTACTACGGCAGCAGATTCTTGTATAGCGTTAAGCCTAACGTAGCACCTGCTTCTTGCTAGTTATAAACAAGACTAGTACTTCCAACAAAACGAGCGGAATACAACAATATGCGATAAGCTGAGGTGGACTACAAACAGTTACACCAACTTGTAACCTTGTTTATTCACCCCAGTGGTTACCAATGTCGTAACAAGCACTATGTTTATTAATATTCGTATCCGATTCTTTCCTGGATTTTAATTATAGTTTTGTATTTTCATTTCAAGGTGTGAAGTTTTTGAGGTACAGTAACGAAACCAGTCATATAACCCAAATAATGTGCTTTGATTTAATAAGCCCAAACCCGCATGGGCACAAAAAGTCCCAGTCGAGTCATTTAAAGTACGCTTGTCCGATTATTAAGAGCAATAATTCAACTAAAAAATAACAAAAAACATCATGTTCCATCTAAACGATTTACAAAACTTGAAATAAATGTGCAAAACTTGTGATGAATTGCTAAATATAATTATAAAATGTATTTCAAGTAATGATTTGTCCCAAAGAGTTAATGATCAAGTCATTTTACCGAAACGACGTAAGTCACGTCATTTTAAAACCGTGGAGTTATGTACTCGAGTCATTACAACACTTCACATTGTACCTAAAACCTAATCGGTTAGTTTACTCAAGTGTTTATAATCCCGACATTTCAAAACCAGCATTTAACCTCTCAAGCCAGGCAAGACGGGGCGGGGCCTACGACCCTAAATCCTATTGATGGACGAAAGACGCTGTGTCACACAGCGTAGAACATTGCATTGGAAGGCCCGCAAAAATACTAGAGCTGTGTTTAGATAGAGTTACAAGCGACGGTCGACGTTCGGTTATACGTTGCTTCCCGCAGAGAACTGTCTGTCTGGGGTCATGTGAAACCAGTCTTTGGACGCCAGCGCCCGCTTTTTTTTTCACTTCAAGCAAGATCAGCCGAGATTTGATTTTCGCACGGTGATCGTTTTTGGGCGAATTTTTACGCGTCGTTGAATTGACGAGGATTTACTTTTTCGGATTACATGACTTTGTCAGATAGTGTTTCGCAATCTTTTTTCGCGGCCTAAACAACATAACGTTTCCAACTAAAAATCTGAGATCTGACAAAGAATTCGAAGAGCGCTAGTGACGTGTGCAAATTGCAATGTAAATCTATGTCGATTTTAAACTGCTATATTTTAATGGTAATACTATTCAGTTGCGTTAGGTGTTAATTCTTTTTTATCTTTTTTAGGCAAAAAAATTTGGCTATATAATGAGTATACAGTGAAATAGCTGGCCTTATATGTTTTGAGAGAGTCCAAATTATTGATTTATAAATCACGGTTTTCAGAGGGGCTATGTGTGCGGTTATCATTGGTTAGTTCAACTTCTAAAGGGCCAGATTGTAATTCTACACACTTGTGTATCAATCTTTGAGTGTTTAAAAATACTTGTAAATTTACCCTGATTTGCAAATCGGACTTCCATCTTCGTTTTTATGCTTGTGGTTGATAGTTATCTTCAAATATAATTTAGTGTGAATACATTCAAAATAGGTTAATGCCACCAGGTTACATAATTATGCATTGTAAATAGTGGGCTACCGGCCAATATAACTTTCTTGTGTTAATCCCAAAACTTTTTTACGTCATCGTTATTTAATGATTTAGTTAGCTGTATTTTTGCCTGACCGGGATTTTAAATTCATACCGTTAATGCTATTAATATTGTACATCGTTTAGTTCAAATTAATTTAACAAAGATTTAAAAAAACTTTTTTTTAACTTTTAATGTGCTCAACCTGTATTTTCTGCAGAAACGTCGTTTTTTGCAGCCTTATAGAAACCAGATAAGCTTTATTTATCGATTGTAGGCCCACTTTTTATTTATTTTTATTGATTTAACGACAATCAGGTGGCAGTCTTACGACTGAAGAAAACCTTTTGTCGTGACACCAATTACAACGAATAACAAACGGTTTTAAGGAACAACACTTACCTCAATAGTGGACACTGGAAAGAATTTACATCAAATACTGCGCACTTGTCCATATATTACTCGATTTCACCAGAGGTTTGGTACACCCGAGCATGGGGCCAATCATCACACACAGCTGTGCTTGCCTTACTGTGTTTGTTGGCCTGGCGAGGTTTTGTTTTGCCGTCAATCATCCTACTTAGCGACGTTATGTTCAAGCTGGGACAAGGGAAGGGCAATTGGCTGCTTTCTGGTGTTACGTCAGGGCTTTTTATTTTTTTGCCATCGTCCTTATTTAACCTAATAGTGAAAAACAATTAATAACTATCAAAGCCCATACAGAATTATATATCTTTTTTATTTTCAACATCAAGATGTTGAAAATGAATAAAGAGTTATTCGAAACGTTCACATTAAGCCACCTATACTTCTGTATGGGTTTTGATATTCTTACTACAACCTTCAACCATTATGCTTCAAAATTAATAACTAGTTGTTTGGTATAGTAATTATACATATTGGTCCAAATTCTTGCTGATTTTCATTCATTTTATCAAAAAATTCTGTCATAAAATTTGGTTTAGTTTTTCGTAAGCACTGTTTTCACATCATAATAAGGGTTCCTTTTATTAAGCTCGTAAGATATGTTAAATCTTCGTCTTATTCGAATTTTAATGCATCATTATTTATTGGTCTTACTATGTTATGCCCTGCAATCAATAAATGAATAAACAGCATTGGTGACCTAATATACTGCAATCAAATATAATGTATGATTGTCAAACTAGACGCTAGTTTTGCAGTAACACTCGGCATCTCATAAAAAAGACGTCATCTCATTTTTAAATTATTCCTTCAAGATAATAAGCCACAGGTCAACAGTACAATAGAGGTTAACATTTTTTAGTAAAATATAAATGAATATACGCGTTTGACTGTTTTGAATAGTAGGAGATTCTAAGACTAACCCAATGTTTCTCAACCCATGCGTCATGACACAAAAGGTTCGTTGGGATTGGTTCTGGGAAGATACCTCTAACTTTAAGGCTTAAGCAATACAAAGGCATGGCTCATATTATTTAAATTCAAGTTTTCCATTCCGATTTTCTATGTTTTGTTCGCTTGCAAAAAGTTCAATGAAGATAAGTGTGTCATACTTTTTATGCCTAAGATTTGGGTCGTCACGAAAAAATCTCGAGAAACACTGGACTTGCCCGACGTCTGAGCCACTAAAATTCATTGAGCATCGAGACCTAAGAGCGTTTTGCGCCGGAATTCCGTTCGTAACCTTTTTCGGCGCCGTAAACACGAGCTGGGAGAAAATCGCGTTTTGTGCAACTGCCATATTTGGAATGCGATGACGTTGCGTTTGACTAGAAAGGTCACGGCGGGTTTGTTTGGGCTTTTGTGAGGCAGATATTTTTGCTGTTTTTTTGTTTGCTTGTTGATTGGTGAATTTCCTGGTTTAACTCGGGAGATAATAGGGGTCTTAGTGTAAGGTCGTTTTTTTTAAAAGGCCTGTTGTTCTTTTAAGAAAGACACTCCTGTTGGATATTGTAAGATCCGAAGATAACCACCAAGGTTGAGTGCAGATTCAAAACAAGTTTGTTTAAAACACAGAGTACTTTATTAATTTTAAAACGCCAATTTATTGTTTGGGATAATTTTTTTCTGGGGTACAAGGTTTGTATTAAGGTTTGTACTTAAGTCACCGCTGCACATTATGAGATCCACTTCGAAATACAATACGGAATGTTATCAACCAAAAAAGTAAAATAAATCGCAACAGTACACATATAAATGTACATATTGGTTTGAATGTTTGGCATATTTTTGTTGTTTTACTTATAAACTAGTTGGGACGCATTAAATACTTAAGTCTTTCACATCCGGGAAGATTTGCTAAACATATTTCTTGCTCTTTTTCTAGTTCAACCAGGACAAACTAATGGAGTCCTACATCAGCTACATCAACAACTATCTCAACGCAAAGGAAACTGTTACCTACGCTACTCAAGCCAAGTCTTCATTTCGGGCCTTTCTAGAGGTACGTTTAGAACCAGGGTCCTTTATTTGGGGTCCCTTGATCCGTTGGGGTAGGTCGCATGGTTTTAGAGGATCAAGAAAGACAAAATGGAAATCCTAGTGTGTCATTTAAAACTTGGAGTTAATTTGTTCGGTTTTATGCTGATCAACCTTTTTAAAGGGGATACACCTTTCACAACTTATTGTTAACTCTTTATACCTGTAAAAAGACTAGACCAATAAAAAACTTGTTCCTTGGTTGCTGTTGCTTCTTGACTTGCTCCTCTCTGAGCCTGTGTAGCTCATTTGTAGAGCGATGGTCCCGGTATGACCGAGGTCATAAGTTCGAAACTCACCACAGACTAGTTTTACGAATAGGATACGGCAAGCAACTGTGTTATTGTTGTTTCTTGACTTGCTTTCCTCTGAGCCTGTGTACTGTGTAGCTCCGATGGTAAAGCGATGTTCCCGGTATGACCGAGGTCTTGAGTTCGAACCCCACCGCTAGTTGTTTTGCTAGCCTTGCCCAGCTTGCACTATGGTCCTCATAAAGCTGACTAATTTCGTTAAGCCTTTCCGAAGGCATTTAGTGTTGCGTTAACCTGAATTCTAGATCGATTGGCATTTTTTTAATTTGAGATATGCAGCTGTCGCCTAGGACTCGCGTTTGAATCGCGCACACTCTTAAACAGTCGATTGTCTTTTGTTCCATTCGAATTTAAGAGACGTCAAACACACCCCACTATGACGTCATACTGGCAATAACTTGTCGTTTGGCCTTTCAACGTTGGGAAAGATGATTATGGCCGTACTTTGATGTATACGACCTTATTACAGTGGTTTGACGCGTGCTTTGTAATTTGTGAATTTATATTTGCATGTGTTGGTCTCAGGGCCTTATTAAAAACGGTTGTTCTACTTTTTTTTCCTTAAACGCAATCGTGGAATGGCTAGAACCGAGCTTTCTATCTTCAGTATGAAAGTTATCCTAATTAGTGGTTTTTGTTCTTCTTAATGTGATAACTAGGGTTTCCGATACTAGACATTTTATTTCGATACTCGTTATTTTGGATAAAAATATCACGACCGATCCGATAACAAATGACGTTTTTATCACGTTCAAACAAAAGATATAAATTCAATTTAAACGTCGAAATGTATTTTTTCAAATTATAAGACCGAAATATTTTTTCGCCTTACGAAGTTGATTTACCGCTACTTGTCAACTTACCTTTTAGATTAGTTTACCTTTTAAGGAACAAATTGATGCATTAGATGAGTGTTTCTTAATCAGGTGAATGGTTCACCCCAGGAGGAATAAATGTTTTTCTAGGGTGAACCAACCAAAAGGGGTGAATAAGGGTGAACCGTCACAAAGGGATGATAGCTTGCGAGCAGGGAGAATATTATGGGTGTGCTGTTATATGTATACACGAGATAGTTTTGTCTTATCATGAGACAAGGGTGAATGAAATCTGGAGATAGATGCTAGGGGTGAACAAAATTAAAAAAGTTCAAGAAGCACTGCATTGTATCCCAAACTCTGACGTAAATACCTATATTAATTTGGCGTCGGATGGGCACCAATAGCATCGTCGTATAGGACGAGTACCGATACTACCAATTGGCAAATTGGGTTTCGGCTCTGATTCGATATTATCGGACGTCTTCATGTCATCACCCCTAGGGAAATTGTAATGTTTTTTAATTAATCCTGATTGAAAAATTATAGCGAAATCAATGAATCAATGAACAACTAGAATGACCTAATGTAATTTCATTCAAATAAGCTTAACACCGTTTGCCAATTATGGGTACCGATATCACCTGGTATTATGTAAAGAAACCAATCAATTAATGAATAACTAGAATGGCCTGATATAATTTGCATTCAAATAAACTGAACACCTTTTACTAATTAAATTAATGAATAGACATTGATTTTAAGGTATCACCTCCGAATTTTCAAATTACCTCTTCGTGTGGATTTAGCCACGGGTTGAGAATAGAAAGACACTGTTAAAAAAATTCTGGCGTTTTGATTAAAATCGATGTTTTATTTGTATTATGCATTTCAGTTTACACAACTGCATTAAATAGCGGCTGTTTAGAATGTTAAACATTTAAAAGATTACTTTTTTACTACAATTATTTATACATTGGAAAAAGTGTTGTTAGAAAAGTGTTTTGCGATTAATTGCTTTCACCATAGGGTATGTTATGATTATTCACCCCCCACCCACACACACACACAAAAAATCGAAGGTAAAAATAATTAATAATAATTACACTGGGAATTAGGATTCGATATTCTATATTCGAAACTTAAAATCCTAGAATCCCCCGAGATTCTACTTTTAACATCCCTAGTCGCGTATAAAGCACCTATATAACTTCGTTAATGACATTCTTTAAGTGGGTCAATTATAGTCTATTAATAACCACCGAGAAAGTTCCACTTAAACCTCCAGTCCATCAGGACAGAAAGTGTTTTAAAGCACGGCCTCCAAACTTGCTAAATCGAACCCTTACTTACGGGTCGGGGTGATTTAAACCAGGGGAACTGTCCAATTAGCGACGCGGCCATCTTTAATGGAATGCCAGCGCTAATAGCCTGGGCAGTGCTGCGTTAAATTGAGCCCTAATTCGGCGCTGGTGCGCTGCATTACGCACAAATAATAAGTGGCCTTTGGTGGAATGGTCCACACCGTTTGATGGGGCATTGATTTTAGTGCCAATTGTGGTTGGCATGGATCGATGTGCGGTTACCTTCCACTACACTCTACGATTTCTGCGTGTTTTTGTGCCATAAAAATTATGCCAAGATCGCTTTTCTCCAGGTTACGTAGTTTTTTTTAACGCTGTGTAAGTTCCCAAAAGGTTCTACACGCGACTTATTACAAAGGACTAATTTGGCGACTTGTGATAGGTGGCTAATTTTTGCATTACAAAATTTCATGGTTGCTAATTGGAAATCGACAATGCTTGATTGTTAGGTTTTGCAGCGGTGCCTTTTTAGTGTGACTTTTTTATCGCTTATGTGCTGTGTGTTCAATTTGTAATTAATTTTGCAAAACCTAGAGGATTCGATTTAGTAAAGTGCTAGACTGGAGAAAGGGTTAATATTATTTTCCCTAGCCGTTTTAAATTCGCAAAAAAACGTAGGATCTTATATAAATTAATTAGACCAAATATCTACTTAGTTAACTATTTCAGTAAAAAACAGGTTATAATTAGGGCAACTCCAAGTACAGTCTTGTTGTAAAAATATAACGTTAAACCATTTAAATTGGTAAATTAGTCTGATTATGAACAGTAACTCAACTAAACAATAACATAAACGCAATATATAGCAAGCAATTTGTTTCATGTGCGAAAAATAAGAGAAAGACTCCAATTTTGTGAAAAATGCCTAACGGAAACACCTTATTTAAACCAAGGTCTCTTGTCCCAAAGACATAACTTAAGTTAAGTCAGTTAAAAAAATGTGACACTTATGTCAAGTCATTGAATTAAGTGCTTAAAAATAAACCTTCGCTTATAGAGTAGGATAAATGAAACTCATAGAGTAGAATAAATGAACTCATTTTGTTCCTTTGTACTTTTCAAGCAATGCGAGAGAGACAACAGAGAAAAACAACGACTTTCCGATCTTATGATTCAACCTGTTCAAAGAATTCCAAGATACGAACTCATCATCAAGGTAGGTCGATAAACAACCTTCTTTTTTTTCCAGCTATTTTTTACCTAGTGGAGAATTTTATTTTTTGGTTTTATTTTGAAGCTCCTGTTTTTCATGTGGTAGAGTATTTTGTTTCGTTTAGTTTTATTCAGGCAGTAATGTTACAAATCTTTCAACATAATTTCAACAAAACGAAACAAAAAAGGTGCCTTTTGTTTCAAATGAAGAGATTTTCGTTGTAATATTTAAAACGCTTATTATTATTTTGTTTTCATAGTTTATTTCGAAAACTGAAGTTAATCATGAAAACTTAATGTTTGTTTGCTTTATTCTAATTCCCCAGGTTGATGTAATTAACCGTTTCCGTGGAAAAAACGCATAACCATTATATAGGCCAATTTATAAGCCTCGTATTGTTTTTCAATAACAACAGATCAGGGCAAATAAATGGGTTCGTTATGCAGGGATCTGTAATGTACCTTGATAATTAATTGCAAAGCCAAAAAAGTCGAGTAGATCGACATCATCTTGATTAAGACGTTTCGATGCGAGCTTGTATCATCTTCAGTTAATGTGACTGAGAAGTAAATTAAAGCATCACTTATAAAACGTGGGACACCTGTGAAGATGATGCAAGCGCGTATCGAAACGTCTTAATCAAGATGATGTCGATTTACTCGACCTTTTTGGCTTTGCAATTTATTATCAGGGTAAATTAAGTTTGTTAAATGTTCTCAAGGTTATATAACTAACACCACCGTATTGAATTAAGGTGTTTTAAGGTGCGCAAACAATATATTACTCTTGCGCGTCTTTAGCAAATATTTACAACGGGCTATACAAAAAAGCCAGCCTAAACAAAAATATGAAGGCAGCCAAATCAAAAATATGAAAGGAGCCCAATTAAAATATGAAAGGAGCCCAATCAAAAATATTAAAGGAGCCATATTAAAATATGAAAGGAGCCCAATCAAAAATATTAAAGGAGCCATATTAAAAATATTAAAGGAGCCCAATCAAAAATATGAAAGGATCCTAAACAAAAATATGAAGGCAGCCTTAACAAAAACGTGAAAGGAGCCTAAACAAAATATAAAGCTAGCCTAAACAAAATATAAACCCAGCCTAAACAAAAACTACAAGCATGCCTAAACCAAGAATGGAAACCAGCTTGTAAATATTTGTATTAAAAAGCTTGATTTTTTTGTTTTAGGATCTTTTGAAGCACACGACCGACAACCACCCGGACAGAGCAAGTCTGGTGAAAGCGCAAGGAGAAATCCACGCCCTGTCCGTTAAAATGAACAAAGGTGACTGTTTTAGTTGTGGTCTAAGTATGTGGTCGCATTTGTTCTAATAGAAAACATGCATTAACGTTTTTTTAACCTGCAAATCATGCTGTGTTGTAATCACAGGCGCGGAACTTTCATATATTTAAAGGGCGTTAATGTCTAACCAGTGCAATATTGCTCATCAATTACAAAATGTGAGCTATTAGATAACAGCTCTTGTGCAGTTGCATGCTATCAATGAAACAAACCATTTCGACTTTATAACTTTCTTATAGCTTTCGTATAAAATTCCATTAAAATGGGAAAAAAATATTTTAATTTACGTGTAATTTAAAACATACTTCGGGGTTTCAATGACCTCCTGCTGCCTATATGGTATTTCAGAAAACTTTTCATTATTTCGGTAAACTAAAACTGTGCTACAGGAATTTATTTTGCACATTAATTGAGAACTTCAAATTCCGAGGCGTTTCGGCGCCCTGTCAGAAATACAGGGCATCTAAAAACGCTCTGTACAAATAGAAAACTAGAATTATCTAGGGTATTATGCACTGATCTGTTATGTAGCTTGATAATGAAGTGCAAAATCAAAAATGTCGAGTAGATCGACATCATCTCGATTAAGATGTTTCGTTCGATACGAACAGACTGATGAAAAAGCGTCTCACAGTTTATATGTGATGCTTTGAATTTGAATTACTTACTTTCAGTCACATTAACTGAAGATGAACAAGATCATATCGAAAGTCTTAAGATGTTGTCAATTTAGTCGCTTTGCAATTCATGATCAAACTAGAATTATCTATAGTTGTCCAAGTTAGCATTCTTTCGTTGGTTAATTAGTTAAAGAAAGCAGTTATACCGACAAACTACCAAATTCACCAAATTCTACTTAGATGCCTTTTAAATTGATCTACTGCGAGTTTATCAATATATCGATATTTGTCCATTACCATCGACCGCTAGACTTGACGTTTTTGTTTTTGTTGTTGTTACGTCAGGTGAGAGAGAAGCTGAAGCAGCGGACCGTCACGCCCGAATGCTTCAGGAAATCGAACAGATCGTTGAAAATTGCCTCGATGTAAGTTAATTGCACTGAAATTGAATTGGGTTTCTAAGATTAATCTGGACATATTACACCTTTGGTATACTTTGTTTCAACTTACTTATCAAGATGAAAAAACAGAAGGTTATGATTTAGTTAAAAAATGATAGTTAAGCTTTGGTTTAAAAAAATAAAATATTTCAAGAAATAGATGTAATTATAAAACTATGCTTTAGTTAAAACAAGGTATAAACAAAAAAAGATTTAAAAAAATGATTTTTGTAGATTGGAGGGATAACTAAGCGAAGGTTTCTCCGACAAGAAATCTGCATCGAATTGGTAAGTTCAGTTGCTTGATTAAACCTGCCTAAGAAAATACTTCAATTTGCCTTGACGTTATGTAGCTTGGTTTTACAAGTTTTTGAGAAAACTCACTTACTAATGTAGAAAAATCGTCCCTGCTCCAGACAAACACAAAAATGTTTTTTCAGCTTGGCAACAACGCTAGTGCGTGTTGTAAACGTCTTTTTCTAAAACAGCTGCTCTGGTAATTCTAATTGTTAACCAACATTTCGGCAATCTACTCAAGTCGTCTTCATCAGGGCTAGAAGACCCAAAAGTCCAGAAGAAGGCGACTTGCATAGGTTGCCGAAACGTTGGTTAACAATTACGATTACCATAGCGGCTGCGTAATGTTATTATTAATATGCCTGCTAGCAACAGTTATATGTGTTTTACAGTTGTGTAGAATAACCCATACATCCTCTATTTTCAACAGAAATCGGGAAACAAGAAGGATCGGTGTCTTTGGCTCTTCAACGACCTTCTCATGTGCACGACAGTCAAGAAAGGAAGGACAGGATCTCTACGCAGGAGCTCCGTAAACCTGTAAGTTTAGGAGCATAATGACCGGAGGTTGTAGTAAGACGTTGAGTAACTATCAAAGCACATAGAAAAGAAAATAGCATTTTGTGAATATTTTAAATCAATTTTCAGATAATGGCTTGAGGTTACAGTTAGAGGTAGACTAGATATCAAAGCCCGTACAAAAGTAGGAAGCATCTTGTGAAAGTTTCTAATGAATCTTAAGAAAAATGGTTGGAGGTTGCAGGCGTACAAAGAATATCAAAAGCCCCTCCAAAAGGTAGCATTATCAACTTTTTTCAGTATTTTCAATTAAAAACTATTTTGAAAACCAAATCAATCAGTCTTCAAATTCGACAAAAAGTTTTGATTTTTGTTTTTTTGTAGTGAACTATAGCAGTGGCCACAGATCAGTGCCAAAATTGGTAAAGATAGTTTTATTCTATTTTAGTCGTGCATTTTGCGCCTGTCAATTTACCTAATACGGTCACGGCCACTTTATAGTTGCCAGCAATAGCAAAAATCCGCAAACCTCTTTTAGATGATCATTTAGCAGGTTGTAATGCACGTTACTCGACCAGAGCAGTTATAAACGCAGCTTGCGAAATTATGTGCTTAAAAATGTTTAAAATCTCGTAAAAACACAAACAAGTTGGGAGTCGGTGTTTTTTATTGTGTTTAAGCGACCAAAACGACGATCTTTTAAATTTTCTCAAACTGTCTTTAACAATGTAGAATACTTAACTGTAAAATACAGCTAGGAATTAGCAGTTGGTCTCTAGCTAAAAGAGATACCGTGCCTTAATTTCGAGGCAGTCACCAAATCTTTAAAAAATGAATGCAGTTACTCTATTTGCAGGAATTAAGTTCGAAAAATCCTTACTTACTACCAGCTGCGTGGTTTGTAGGATTTACTCTGCTTATATTGCTAATGTTTTTTCTCGTCACGGACTGTTTACTGTAGTTCATTAAGGAAATTCGAAATCAACACTTGGGCTATTTTTATCCTTCTCAGATTACCGTGGTGCATTTTTGTGGCTGTTTGCTGTGTTAAATTATTTCCTGTTGTTGAAATCGAATTTGTTGTTTGGCTCTCGCAGATTTATAACTTGTGTTTTGTATGGTAGGCTACCTTTTGACCATGACTTTTATTCCAAGCTGCAGAAGTTTAACCCAGTTTAAGAGCTTTCAAACCAAACGCTTAACTATATTCTATTTTAAAATGCGATTTATAATCTGTAAGTCAAGTGCAACTGTTGAACGGCAGATTGTATTGTATTGCTGACAAGCTTTTACACAAACGTGCTTCATCAGTTGAATAGAATGGCGTTTTTTTAACTTTGAGTTTTATTGTTTATCAGTTGAAAGTAGGGATCACTTGGCAATAGTACACGGGTAATTCTTAAATGTTCATCTAACTTCGAGATATTTTACATCAAACCCGTTATGTGGTTTAATTCGTTTTCTTGTTCTCGTAATGTTTTCCTAAACTTTTTTTTTTCACATTTTTTGTTGACCAAACCGATGTTTGATACACATTTGATTAATCCTTGATGCTGCATTTAAATGTTATATTCGATGGGTTATTATTTAGTGTACATATAATATGTATGTATATTATTTGAAGGTGATTTGCAATAGAAATTTTTCACCAATTATAAGTTTGTTTGACCAGCAAGGGTTTTCACTATACGTGCCAACGTTTCAATGTACTATTAAGGTAATTTTCATCAGGAAAATAAACTTGTCACTTGGTGAAAAACAAATTCTTGTAACCCACTAACCCTAACCACAAAAGCAAAATTTCGGGGCAAAAAGTGTTTCATTTACCATTTTTTAAGGCTAGTCCCAAAACGAATTAGCCTTTAGTTTGCAGCTGATAGAATGTAAAACATGCGCGCACTTGTTGGAATTTACCAGCCTAGCTGTTCGTCATGCATCAAAATGCGCTTTTAACACTTTACTGCTTTCACAACTATCTTCTGGCAAAGATTTACCCCTAATGTGCTGCCTCATTATATCTGCTCATTTTAACTACTTGCTGGAGTTTGGGCGTGGTGGTGAGCTGCATTTGTGCAAGTATTTCAGTTTGATAGGAAAGTAGAAACGTTCTAAAGTGTAGGGATCCTTCTCAGGACTATCAGGACCGTATTTCAAGTTTTTGTGATTTTGGATTCTGGATTTAGATTTTCAAGTGTTTGAATATGGTTCTAGAAGTAGAAAAATACAATAATACATAAAAACGTAGCTAAATTGGTGGTTATTATATCTTGTGGCATTCTAAGCTATTGGTGTGCTTTCTTTTAAAACTGGGTTTATTTTCTTTTGTTATTTAGATCAGATATTTTGTTTAAATATACAGTTTAGGCAATATGCAAAAGCCATCAAGTATGAACTAAGCTAGCTAATTCTCTGTGGTTATTTCTTGTAACGTTGCAAGCTATTGGGTTTTCAGGATTTACTGTGAAGTGTACTTCATACGTTGTTCAAATTCAGAGATGCCTATTTTTCTGAGGTTAAACCACAAAGGACTGTATATATTTAGAATTAGCTGTCGATTTTATAGAGTCGCGATTCACACTAAATATGCCTTGAACTATATAAATATTAGGACAAACGAGTTAAAAGCTTTTTACTATATAAAAAATTAAGAAACACCAGTTATGCCTATAACAATATAAAATAAATTAAGAAACACCAGTTATGCCTATAACAATATAAAATAAATTAAGAAACACCAGTTATGCCTATAACAATATAAAATAAATTAAGAAACACCAGTTATGCCTATAACAATATAAAAAATCCCGAAATAGCAATTCGGCGCACGCTTCATCATTTATTGCACAATCACGAGCCGAATCCAGCTCAGGCCAGCAGATTACGAGATGCATCTGTCCCAAATACACTGAAATCGACCTTTGTTTGCATAAGACTCGGTGCACTGAAAATTCAAGCGATCTGTCATTGCTTCTTTTTGGGGGGTCTCGAGATTAGATCTGACCGACCGTTTTACTGGCCAAAAGGCGACGAAATTAAAGCCTTAGCTCGGCCTCTGGTCAATTTACTTAGCACGGCTTAGCCGCGTGTTATTTGGACTTGGCAATCGCAGTGAGGTCTCATTTTTCTGCCCACGATTGATGGGCGATTCGGGGCAGCAGCTGAATGGCTTCTCCCGCCCCTATTACAGATTAATTTCAACCCTTTTTTGTCAAATAATGTTCAAAGGTTTAAACCTGTAACCGTCTTGTCGCATTTTTAAAAATCCAGATTCAAGAAATATGAAACACCCCAAACTCTGGATAAACTTTTTAGAATTTTTGGTGCATTGTGAACGTGAAACACTGCTGTAGCGTATTGGGGTCTGTAGTTAGGGGTAAGAGGGCGCTGGCTCTGTAGACTAGAGCCGACGGCTGCCTGAATCCCTTACAAGTTCTTAATCCGACTCCAAAGGAACAGGCCGCTATAATACCTGTCCTTAACTTCTTGAACTCTGGACAAAGTCACTTCATTCAGTATAGATATTGCCCGTTGAGTATATTCACAAACGGAGGGGTGATTCAAGCCGCAATTAGTAAGACGTATAATTCGTATATCATAGAATGAATGCGAACCGTTGAAAGCGCACAATTCGGCGTTAGGTCCCGCGTCAGTGAACAACGGACACGTGTATAGTGACGTCGAATTAGGCAATACCGAATATTGCAGTTAAATGCTACACTGCTTTTTGACCTTGTACGCCTAGCTTTAATAAAATTGAAATCTAATTTTGAAGAGGCACAATTCAATTTCCCGTCAAGAAGGACAAAATCTTTTCACGCGCCCATTATTCGCCCATACAATAATAAACGCATTTTATTGCGCCACTGTTTTTTTTTTCTGCACGCAATGTTTTTTTAATGAGGCGAAACATAAATTGAAAGCATAAAGGTTGGAGGTTGTAGTAAGACGTAATACGAATATCAACGTCCATGTAGAAGTATAGGTACCATTTTGTTAACGTTTTGTATAAATCGTTATTTGTTTTAAACATAGTCGAAATATTGCGCTTTTTCTTTAGTTTTTTTTAACGCGCCTATAGTGGCCACTTGCTTTGAAACTTTGCACTATTAAGTTTTGTTGTTTTTTAAGAGAATGATTTTGTTGTTAAAGAGTTACCCGATCGATACCTTATTAGCTTTTTGCGACAACAGTTGAAAACTATGCTGTATAAATTTTATAGATTTTTTTTATTTTTTACTTCTTAATTTCTTGGAAAATGTTATTGAATGACAACCGTCAATTAATTGCACATGTATTACACTTTAAACCCCGAACGGTTTGTCAGTTGAACAACCCTGCACTATACTAAAACGGGTTTTGCTTTGCTTGGAAAACGTTAAGGTTTACTAATTTGCTAAATGCACAACCTTATCATGAATTGTACTCTTTTGCATACTGCATGAATCGTGACAAACTAAGATGAAACAAAATTAAAATTCTTAAACTGGTCTGCCTTGTTAATATTTTTTTACGTGGTATCAAACACCTGAAATGCAAACACACAAAAATAAATATGTTTTCACGTTTTTTAAGGGTGTTTAGGGTGATTGAAATGGTCCGAATTTCTTTCAAAGGTCTTTTATAATACAACCTACTTTTTAAACCACGCCAGTGTACTCGCAGTCGGTCTGTGAAAGTGTTTTGCAGTTGGTCTACGAAAGTGGGTGGTTGTTATTTCCGCATTGAAGCCGAATTAGATTAATAAAAAACTTTCCCAGTTTTATCCTATCTTAACTAGCGATTCAACTTCAACTTTTTAATATTGGTCTTCACTTAATTGTCTTGTTATTTCAAAACAAGGAGGTTTGGGCGATTTTAGGAAGAAATTTTCCTTCACACAAACCTTTACGATGTTTTGTAACGTAGCTAATGTTTGTGGATTGATTTGTGTGTACCTGTTCATTTAACCCCGTTAAACATATGTCGTTTGACGCCTTAAGGGCGACTTTATAAAAGCAAACAATATTTACACGTTTTTAAAAGGAGAAACGAGCGTCACGCTGAAACTCTCCTTTGGCATTCATTGGATAGTACGAATGAGTACTTCGATTTTCCGTGGAATTTTACAAACGCACTTAAAGGAGAATATATTTCTAAGATGTACCATGTCTTGTCACATTTAATCCACACGAGATTAATCATTTGCTTTTTACACGTTTCTCTAATTCATAATTCGTGTGATTTCGAGGTCATTACTCTGTTATTTCTCGAGGTCATTTCTCTGTTAGAGTTGGCTTAATACGTTGCTGGTTGTTGACCTTTTTCTACCGCGCCTCAATTTGGTAATTCCCCCTTGACTTGCGTTTCCTTTAATATCAAAACAATACCGTACTAAAATATTTTCAATATTTTTCGATTAGTTAGCAGTTAGGAAACATGTAAACAACAATTTTGACGCTTAAATCGCAAAGCGCGAAAACTTGGTTTATTTGGTTTGAATTGGCTAAACTTTAATTCGGGAAGCATTTTGCATTGGGCGCACGCAAATTGCTCGTGCTCGATATATTGATTTTTCTCAAGCTGACTTTACTACATGTTGTCATGGCATTGACTTCACAGTTGTAAGGCTGCATAGAAACCACGTCAAAAATGCTGCCCGGAGCGCAAAAATTAAACATTGCGTTAACCGTGTTTCAAAAGGTATTACGACACATAATACAATGGCCCCTTTGCAAAAAACATAATAGATTAACGCTAAAAAATCTAAATTCTTGCTAGCCTGTTGTCGTGTAATAAAACATGTATAAAAAATATTTATGGAAGGGATACATTTTTATCGTTTATCTATAAGTTAGCGAAACTGTAATTTCAATAATGGTCACTTTACTCTCGGTAATATGTGTATTTAATAGACAGAAAACACGCGATGATATTAACAGAGACTTTGTGCGAAAAATCTTAACAAAACAGGGAAAACCCAAACCAGAAAACGAGGCCCACACCACTACCCACGGTTAAGAACCATTGCGTTAGTCCCATAGGTTTTCTTATTTAATCCACTCGAGAATATTCATTTTCTCTTCCACACAATTATCTAGTTCACGATTCGTGTGACACCTATCGAGTTTATTACTCTGTTGGAGATTGGCTTAAGACGTGAGGAGATAAAATATGTAGTTGTCCTAAAGGTCATTGCGCCTGGCGTGGTTATTTGTTATTACAACTTCTCCCTGGGAGTCCTGACACCTAATCCAAGCACGTGTGAGGTCAACGTTTAGATGGAGATTGACTTTTCTTGCATAAGGCAGTTGCCCGAAATGTAGTTACACCTGACAACTGCATGGCTGGACATAAATTATCAGTTACATCCTGGAAGTCAAACAGTAAAAGCGATTACCCAGCTAAATTATTTTATTATAAACTATTGCTGCCAGGCATAATATTAGTTAAAAAAAACAGCTGGTAATTATATGATCTATTTATACCCCACAAAAATATAATTGCCAGATGAACTACGTCATTTAAGTTTCGACCCACGCAGTTAAACGCAACTTGTCATTGTTTTTTTTTTAATTTTTTATGATTATTTTAATGTATTTGATGTAATTTACGTGAATTGGCGCTTACCGATGTGTGTAATAAATACAAAAAAACATTCGATCTGATAATATAAAGCAACTGATTAGAAGGGACTTGATTCCTTTCTTTGTGATTACCGGGTTTCCTCTAAGGGTGATTATATTCAAATAGATTATGTTTCTTACTGAATAAATGACAACCGTGTTATTTAGTCCAACCTATTATATTACGCTGAAACACTTTCGGAAAAGGAATGCTAATGATACCTATTCGTGGGCGAAATGTATATTTCTGTAAAATTTAAAGAAATTATTTTATGTTTTATACCTGTTTTAAAAAACCGTTTTAACATCAACCTACACGTGGTATCAAACACCTGAAATGCAAAGACACAAAAATAAATAGTTTTTCACGTTTTTTTGAGCTGTTAAGGGGTAGTGCAATGGCCGAAATTTATCCAAAGATCTCTCAAAATACAGCCTACTTTTGCAACTACGCCGACTTAAATTAATAAGCCTACTCAAATTAATAAAGAACTATCTTAACTAGCGATTCAACTTCAACTTTTTAATATATCTTCACTAAACTGTCTCTTGTCATTTTAAAACACGGCAGTTGTTGGAAATTTTTTCCTTTACACAAACCTTTACGATGTTTTGGCATCTAGCTAATGTTTGATTGATTTGTATGTACCTGTTCATTCCATACCTATTATGTTATGTTTTCCCCCTTTTTTTGGCACGTTCACCGCGTCCAACGGAGCTACGCATACCGCGCATTGCTCCCAACTGAAGCCCATCGCCACCAGCTATTCGTCTCGGCTTACACTTAGCAATAAAATACCCCGCGCTTGTGTTTTACGACCGCCCAGACCCTTCTGGTTCTACTAATCGATCGCATATCGCGGGTGGTCGTGCAACAAGGCGTTATGGCAACCACAAAACACCCCAAGGCCTACATTCCTGCTCTAAGGTGTTGGTCGTTTATTCGCTTGTCAGGGCGTTATGCGTTCCTGGCGAGTTTCTTGTATTTTCGCGGTTTCTCAGTAATATTACGACTTTTCAATGTGGATTTTAAAGTACGAATGCCGTTTTGTCGTGTAGAAAAGTTTTCCTTTTAAACTGCATTTTTCGTCATTTGTTTAAAGCAATATTTTAAATAGGTATGTATCAATATGGATTTTAAAGTAATAATGCTACAAATGCCGTTTTGTCGTGTAGAAAAGTTTTCCTTTTGAACTGCATTTTTCGTCATTTGTTTAAAGCAATATTTTAAATATGTATGTATCAATATGGATTTTAAAGTGATAATGCTACAAATGCCGTTTTGTCGTGTAGAAATGTTTTCCTTTTAAACTGCATTTTTCGTCATTTGTTTAAAGCAATATTTTAAATATGTATGTATCAATATGGATTTTAAAGTGATAATGCTACAAATACCGTTTTGTCGTGTAGAAAATGTTACCTTTCTAAATGCATTTTTCGTCATTTGTTTAAAGCAATATTTCAAGTATGTTTCGGTTCACCTCATAAACTTCATTAGACTTAATTACTTCTTTAAACAATCATTTCTGATATCAACCTTGGATTGTTGTCAATCCAAGAATAAATTTTAGCGAACAGAAAAAATAAATTCCCACTGTAAGGAACGCCGTCTTATGACTATTTAGTTTTTTTAGCTAAATGTAACCGCGTCTAAGCCTTTGTAATGTCCAATTATTTTTTAATGTCCAATTATTTTGTAATGTCCAATTATTTTGTAATGTCCAATTATTTTGTTTGTGCCTGAATCACAACCTTATAACTGCCTTTTTGGGAGTGTTTTAGTGAAAAACGCAACACACGTTTACATTAGGGATGTCCGATAATATCGGATCGGGACCGATACCCGATGATTCCAAGTGGTAGTATCGGTATTCGTCCGATACTAGGGTTGTATCGGTGCCGATCGGTTATAAATTAATGTAGGAATTTCAGCCATGATTTTTGATTCAACGCTACAATTTTTACCTTGAAAGGTAAAATAAATAAAAAAGTAATATAGGTTAACAACAAAAAGTAACTAAGCTTTATAATGCTAAAGCAAATTTTCGCCTCTTCGTAGGGAAGAAAATTACCGATCGTTTCGATTTTACTTTGTTGCTTGTTTGAGCAAAATAATGACGTCATTTGGTATAGCATCGCAAAAGCTTTTTTGTCCGA
The DNA here is from genome assembly GCF_963924565.1 of Ascidiella aspersa. Taxonomy (NCBI): domain Eukaryota; kingdom Metazoa; phylum Chordata; class Ascidiacea; order Phlebobranchia; family Ascidiidae; genus Ascidiella; species Ascidiella aspersa. The sequence continues at coordinate 19,892,858 of NC_139454.1, forward strand.
AATATCTGGTATAGGTATCGCAATAGAGTGTCAAGAATCGGACATCCGCAGTTCTCATTGGTCGACGAGTTTCAAATCGTCATCCAAACATGGTTGCTATACACGCACGTTGAAGTGTGATGTAGCTATTATGAACTTGTACTTAATCAGTTTAGGAAAGTTCAACACGAAAGGTTGTTGTAGGATTAGTTTTACCGCTTTCAAACAATTCTTTGACTTTGTGTAAGATCTGAGTTTAGCTTGTTTAGGCAAAGGAAGCATTATTTTGAACAAGTTTTAAAGATAACTTGTTGCTTGGGAGTACACGGTTTTTTATTTCATTCTATTTGAAATTTTTTTTTTAAATCGTTTTTTCATTGGCCGTGAGGATTTTTTTGTTCTTAAAACTGATGTTTTTGGAATATTGAGAAATAATTTTGTATTTTATCTTGTTTAGATTCGCATCAAGTGTGCAGAGCGACCGCATAATGGTGGACTTTACAAGCAAATACAAGTTCCTCTGGAAGTTTCCTCTCGAAGACGTTGAACTGCTGAAAGGTAAAAACTAAAAGAATTCTCAACACTTTGCAGATCTGCAAAAGGGGTCCGTAAAAAGGTAGCGGGGGTTCGCGAGTTCTGTAGAAAAGCTTGCGAGTTTTATTTTCTCCCCAAAAAAGTTTATTCTTGACTTTTAAAATTTGAAAGTAAAAGTAGTAAAAAACTTGTGATTCAGGCCTATCTCCTGTCAGACGATCGTAAATGATTCACGCATTTTTCTGTTGTCTGTGATTTAACATTTGAATTTGTTTTTTTTGTCTGACCACGTGAAACTACCAGAGTCGCGAGTACGACGTGCGCATGCGCAGTACCACATCGAAAACTGATATGGCCGCCAACTGTAAATTGTAAAGGTGGAATAACATATGGTGGAATATTTTCCAACTATGTATTGTGGGTGAATGGATTATATGAAATTACGATAAGTGAATTGTTTAATCTTCACCGTTTTTAGTTTTGTAAATTGGCGGAATACATGCTCTAGAGTCAGAGCCGGACTCGGGACTCGACGAAATCGAACATTTGACCTGAGTCGGATTCGTGATTCGGGAGTCGGACTCGGGTTTATTTTGAAGACACCGCAGCGTTGCTCGTGTGCCGGAAAACTAACAGCTTATACGTTTTAGCCGCTTAACCGGTTTTTATATACCGAACTTTAATTATTTAAACCTAGATTTCAAATTAGTATTTAATAAGAATATTAAACCCCATACAACACATGTTAAAAATGAATAAAGAGTTATTCGAAACGTTCAAAATGCTACCTACTTTTATTTGGTCTTCAAGATTCTTATTACGTCTTACTACCACCTCCAAGCATTGTACTCAAAAATTAGTATTTCTTTGTAAATGTTTAGCAAAAATAGCACCCGAATTCAGTGATTCCCATATATCTGTAAAAGTAAAACGTCGCCTGATATTTGCGGTGATTAAATATACCGGTCGATATCTACAATAAACTGCTCAACAAATGCGCCACTTTTCTGGGTCAAAGTTAGTTTCTTAAGCGTCTTATTTACCTGCGTGCCTGGCCGACTTATGGGGCACTCACGATCTGCTGTTAAACGCCCGGTTCTCGTTAAAGGTGTGGAAAAAACGATCTGCAAACTTTAGCGGGGTCGTTAATGGCGCTAGATCGATTTACTGGCAAGCGAGTTTGAGCTTGTTGACTTTTGCCGTTGTTTGGTCAACACACGTCAGGCTCCTGGCCAAGAACGACTGCTTATTTTCATCTGAGCATGTCCGATAATATCGGATCACGCCCGATACCCGATACAAAGCAGTAGTATTGGTACTCGTTCGATATTAGAGTGGTATCGCTACCGATCCGATTCCAAATTAACAAAGCAATTGCAGCAATGATTTGATCAATTTTTATATTCAAACACAATTTATGAACTAACATTCCGTTTACAACTTGAGGTAACTAAGCTAATAATACGTGAGAGAAATTTGAAACTGTTAATGTTTTAGTTTCGTCTAAATTGCTTGTTTTTCGCATTGTTGAATTTGTTTTATGACGTAATTTTTGACGAAAACTTAATTTTTTGCTGACCCTGTTTCAAGCGAACCAAATTTTTAGGTTTTCACGATAAAAAAGTAACAAAAAATCTAAGAACCTCTGGACTAAAGAGAGTCCCTAAGGTCCACAGTTGGGGAACTATTTTCCAGAATAGGTTCCCCAAAAGAAACCACATCCGAATGGAAATTCCCCCTGAATAGATTACCACACCTCAACTAATACTACCAAAAAAAAATTTGAAACTAATAACTTTTTAGTTTCATCTGGCCTGAAAACATCAGGCTTCTTAAGTCCACTTATTTATGCCGTACATTTTTCGAACCACATTTTTAGGTTTCCACGGTAAAAAAAAGTAAAAAAAATATAAGAACCTCTGCACTAAAGAGAGTCCCTAAGGTCCACAGTTGGGGAACTATTTTCCAGACTAAGTTCCCCAAAAGAAACCACATCCGAATGGAAATTCCCCCTGAATAGATTACCACACCTCAACTAATAATACCAAAAAAAAATTTGAAACCATAAAGGTTTTAGTTTAATCTGGCCTGAAAACATCGGGCTTCTTAAGTCCACTTGTTTTATGCCGTACATTTTTCGAACCACATTTTTAGGTTTCCACGGTAAAAAAAGTAAAAAAAATCTAAGAACCTCTGCACTAAAGAGAGTCACTAAGGTTCACAGTTGGTGAATTATTTTCTAAAATAAGTTGCCCCAAAAAAACGACATCCGAATTGAAATTCCCCTTGAATAGATTACCACACCTCAACTAATAATACCAGAGAAAAATTTGAAACCATAAAGGTTTTAGTTTAATCTGGCCTGAAAACATCGGGCTTCTTAAGTCCACTTATTTATGCCGTACATTTTTCGAACCACATTTTTAGGTTTCAACGGTAAAAAAAGTAATAAAAAATCTAAGAACCTTTGCACTAAAGACAGTCCCTAAGGTCCACATTTGGTGAATTATTTTCCAGAATAAATTCCCCAAAAGAAACCACATCCGAATGCAAAATCCCCTTGAATAGATTACCACACCTCAAGACGCTAAAATCACAAAACCTAATTGCCGACACACCTCCAGTCACGCCCCTTGCCCCGCTACACGTCACAATGCACTCGGCCAGCGTACACAGCACTCTGCGTTTGTTACGTCACTGTGGCTTGTCGTGTCAACACGCAGGAGTGATTTGGCGCCAGCCATGTGTGACCGCACAATAGGCTAAGTGACGTCACGTTTTTGTTGCTTTTCAATTTTTTTTTCGATCGTCTGATTTTCTGCTGTTTGAGTTGCAATAGCTGACTGAAAAACGGGTCAAACGGGTTTAGATCAATATCGAACACGGATGTCCGATACTTTCTGCTTTTGGCCGATACCCGATATTTTGTACAAAACCAGGCTTGTCAGTTACTAGTGGTTTATTGCAATACTCGATTTTGTACGAAAGTATATGTTTCTAAAACTTATTGTTTTATTCTGATATATATTCCCGATATTTCTGACGAAACCAAGGATGTCTGATATTTTAGACAAAACTATGGGGGTGTATGTTACTATGTTTCATTGCAAAACTCGATTTTTTTCCGATACCTATAGGTGTTTTATTGTGAGACCTTATATTTCTTGCAAAAGAATTGATGCCCGATATAGACATTTTAATCCGATAGCCGATAATTTATGGCAATAGAAGGGATATTTGATACTTAGTGTTGTATTCGGATATCATTACCATTAATTCTGTTAGGCAATTTTATCTGATCTGTTACATAACTTCCATAGCTCAACCAATAAAAGTTGATTTAAACCAATACAAGCCACCGTGTTAATCCTTTTAAAGATCCTCTGTCTCTTGGTTGCCTGCTGCTGTTCGTGAACTAGCGCCTTTGGTGGGGTTCGAACTTAAGACCTTTGTCATTCTATCTGCCGACTTTGACTGAGTTAACCAGAAACTTGTCTTTGGCATCGTTCTAAAAGATATATTAAGAACCTACATTCAGTTTTATCATTGACCTCTGCACAGAAACACTGCTTTGGTTGGCACGCTGTAGATAAAATACTGGTATAAATTTGGTATCGTATCGGCACCGATATACCAGACGAGTATCGGACAATTAGAGATAATACAACCTGTCAGGGGATAAATGCTTTGTTCGTCCAAAATCGTGCTGATTGACAACATTCGTTTGTCCAAACTTTTTGGCCATTAGCCTTTTAAATATTCTAAAGAACTGAAGTAAAGTACAGGCGTCTGTCGGCCGAAAATTAAAAGAAAAACAAATACATTTTTGTTGTTAAAACAGTAAAGAAATACGGTTGATTTAAAAAGAAATATGTCCGCTCCCAAAAGGTACTTTCTACTGCTGATGCATTCAACAAATATTTTTAAAATACTTAGCAAAGCACACAGCTGTGTTGGGATTTGTCAAACAACAAATAAATCCCAAAACATCACCCATAAATGACCAACTAAGACGAACTAACCTAACAATACTAAGTCGGTACGCACAAGTTCAATAGAAGAGGGTGTGTAGTGTTGGAGAATGCTGTGATTAAATCATCGTCAGAACCCCTTGGTGATCCGATTAACGTCCATTGAGTCACTTTTAACCCGGGTTTGGCTCAAGTCGGTGTTTAAACAACAAATATCCACTCGACTTTGTGTTTATTGTAGTGAGGTTAGAGCTGCTACCTGGCTTCTGCTTCACAATGGATTAGCGATGAGTCGTAATGTTGTTACAGCTTTTTAAAACCGCAAGGTATATTAAATTTAGGTGTGTTTAATGCTGCGGTTATCAACCAGTGGGCCATTGCCTCTAAATCTAAGGAAACATTTTAATGGTGGGCCACAGTCCAATTTAAACAAGCTAGATTTATTGAAGAATTTAGTTTAATTTGTGTCTACAGAGAAAAAAAAGTATAGGATCTACTAATAATTTTATGTAAACTGAAAGTTGATGTCCACTGAAGTCTTTATCAGTTTACAAACAATAAACACAACGATGGTTACAAAACCTTAGTTCCTTAATTCGAATGAAACACACAAAGTTATCAACACTAATAGCAATAAACACAGAATAAATATAAAACTTAATTTACACCGCAACAGAGTAGATGTTACCACTAACACAGGCGCGTCTCAAATGAAGGGCAAACAAGACACGTTTAAACGAGACACGTACATGCTCTAGGCAAAGCGCGCCACTAGGAGCAGTGTTTAAATAAAATAAAACACTAAGGTTAACAAACTCATTATAATTTTTTTTTTTTTTTTTAAAGATGCCCGTTAGCTAAAACCAAATAGAGGGACACAGGCGAAACACCATCTTTGGTTAAGATATCGGCCAGTTGCTTATCTTTAGGTGACCATGAAATATTAGATATTTGGCCAATGTCAACCAATTCTTGAAGTACGGCAATGTCGATACGTAATCGTTTATCAGTAACACATTTGGAAGAATAAATAGCATCACATAAAGAGCGATTGTCGGTAATAACTTCGATAGGAATATTTGTTAAATTTAAATCATCGAAATACAATTCATTTAAAAGCGATTTTAAAAATACCGCCGTTTCAACCCCATCGGACATGGCAAGAGTTTCTGCAGCTAGTGTGCTGCGAACAACACGCTTAATTCGTTTTGATTGCCAACTTAACAAGTTACATTGCTTGTTAGGCCCAACCAAAAATACCAAGTAAGCACCTTGGCTTCCTCCGTCCATAAGGTTACCAAACGCTGCATCAGAGTACACCACCAATTTGCAATTGGTGGGACAACCGAGACTTTGGTAGGACAGTGTTACCTTTTCCGTCTTCAGTCTTCTAATAATTTTGTTGCAGTCCAATAAATCCCTCACAGTAGCCCTCTTGAAGTTTGTTGCAATAATACAAACATTAAAGCTAACATCAGGTCTTGTCTGGCCACTAACCCACAGGAGCTGACCAATCTTTGAACGTAAAGCCTCCGCTTCCTCACAAGTTAGTTTTTGATTTGGGGTTTGTCGTTGCTTTGCATCGATATTTAGAGGCTGTAAGCTGTCAATGTACTTATCTTGATTAAAAGCAATACCTTTTTGATCATGCATAACATCCAACCCGATATAGCGGAAACTTTCTAAACTTTCCTTTCCTACTTGAAAGGTACTTCGAAGTGGTTGGATGACGCTGTCTTCAAAATATTGTGATCCAGCCCATAAAAAGTCATCAACGTACACCAGCAGTATTCCTTGCAATTCTTTTCCATCGTGCTTGTAAAATAAAGCATGGTCAAGACGAGATAATTTACAACCAACTGATAACATAAAACCTTTAACCCGTTCATACCACAATCGGGATGCATCAACAAGGCCGTACACGCACTTCTTGAGCTTCCATAGTACACCTGGAGGTTGTTTAGCTTCTAAAGGTGGTTTAAGAAAAATATCCCGCTGTACAAGGTTACCCTGGAGAAACGCTGTTTTTATATCGATACTATTTAATGCCCAGTGTTTACATTGTATAATAGTAGACATTACTCTTAAAGAATCTTTAGAACCCGTCGGGGATTCCTTTTCCAAACTAGTGAGGTTGCGCTCTTCAAAACCTCTAGCAACCAAACGTGCCTTTGGTAACAAACCCTTATCTGTTTGTTTCATGGAACAAACCCAGCGAACCGAAACAGCTTTCTGATTATGCTGAGGCACAACCTCATACACAGCATTATCTTTCCAGCTTTTTAACTCTGCAAGCTTAGCAGTATCATAACAAACCGGGCTGTTAATAAACACCTCATCAGTACTCACATTCTCCTGTTGCGTTACGTATGATAAATCTGAAACGTCGTCAAAATTTATCCAACCTTTAATGCCATCGAGCTCCTTTGGATGGTTGTACTTGATATTGTAGGCGTTTCTGTGCTTACCGGTTGCCTTTCCAGCTCGACTTAAAACTGTAGCTGAACATAAAACGCCATCTCTGTTATTAAACTTTACACACTTATTTACAAGCGACTTTCCACCAAGAACTGGCTGGATAGTCATACGAGGTTCAGCCACAGGACCCGTTTCGTGTGCAACCGAAGTATCACCCGATGCAACAGGGATGCCGGCATCAGCAGAAGTGTCAACAGAAACGCGATCATCTAAAAAAGAGGCTCTATTCCCTACAGTTAAATCATTAACAGTATCATATTGATCAATAGAAGAGTCGTCAGAATTAGAAATGCTATCATCTTCCTGCCCTGATGACGACAAACGTGAGGTTTGCTTTGCAGGAATGCTATCTGCGGAATTACTGGTTAACGGTTGACTATTGACAGACGCAGGTTCAACTAATTGTACTCTACAATTATGTGCTTTGATAAACTGACCACCGTGACGTATAAAAACAACAGGCCCATCTTGACCGAGCACTGTTGCGGGCCCCTTCCATTCTTTTTGATCCTGACGTTTATAATAAACACGATCACCTTGAATATACGTGTCACGGGTTTGTCGTGTCTGTTTTCTCAAAGCTCTGCGAATCTTTTCAGAGCACTCCGCGGCAATCAAAGCCTTTCGAGCTGTTTGAAGTGCTGAAATGTGGTCTCCCACTGTTGGACTGTGTGGGTCTGACATACTGAGTGCTGGAAAGCTATCTGTAAACACAGAAGGTAAATTTGCGTTACGGCCAAACACAATTTGAGACGGGCTAAACCCATTTTGGTTAATAAGTGCGTTTTTCGCACTTAGCGCCCAAGCCAAGGCCGTGTCCCAATCACAAGCACCTTCTGCTCTTACTTTGTGTAGGGTTTCAGTCAGAATTAGGTTGTGGCGTTCACATAGACCATTGCTCCAAGGTGAGTAGGCGGCTGTAGTTGTTATCTTAATATTAAAACGACTGCACATCTCATGAAACTCATTATTATTAAATTCGCGCCCATTGTCACTGAAAACGCGTTTAGGAGCACCAAAGATACTAATCCAATACTTGAGAAAGTGTTTTACTATAGTAGTCGACGTTTTACTTTTTATAATTACTGCAACGCTAAATCTCGAAAACATATCTATCATATGAAAATACCATAAATTAGGTTGCAGTTCGTGAAGGTCCATGGCTACCACATCATTGACGTCCTCAGCCCACGAAAGTCCGACTATTGGTCTCGCAGCAGGCTTCTTATATCGCCTGCAGATATCGCACGATTGAACAACCTCCTTGATCAGACAGGAAAGTTTGGAACTTTGACAGTTGGCATTTTTCAGCAGCCTCTGCAGATTTTCGATTGAAGCATGCCCAAACTGTAAATGTAGTTTACCAATACTCTTACGTTTATCTGCATCGGTCATGTTCTGTAGAAGCAGAACATTCTCAGAAGATTCCCCTTCTCTGCTGGGTGAAATGTTGACACAGTAGTGACCACTGCTTGAAAGAAATAGTTCAACATCTTTGTTAAACATTGTTGCACAATCATGTGCAAGGTCAAGCGTAGTGCTTGCCCGTTTTAATGAGGATTTACTCAACAATAAAGGTAAATCATCTTTTATAACCGCAGCATCAATATGGCAAGATTTTCCTGCGATTAATGCTGGAATTAATACTTTCTTTTCAGAGACTACTTTTCTCCCATCACCAAAACGAAAAACAGTGTGAGATGGGGTAAACTTTACTCTCTTCCTAAAATCAACATCTAGGTTATCTACATAATTTTGAAGCCAATGTTGGCCACAAACTGTTTTTGAGCACGCTGTGTCAATAATTGCAGATTGAAATGTTTCTGCTAAAAAAATTTCTTTATAACTCGAAAACAGCACCAAATTAATTTGCTCTTCCTGTGTGTTTTGTGTAAAATTTACCGAAGCAGTATCACTCCTATGTGGACATTGATTTGCCCAATGCATCTTGGAGTCGCATATAACACATCTGGATATTTTACCAAATTTGTCTTGGGGGTTCAATTTTTTACTTTTTGTGAAACGGTTAGATTTGTTAAATTTATGCTGATTACTTGTCACATAGGATTCTTCTTTGATATCTTTTAGGTGGGATTGCGAGGTACAAGCATCAAGTGGATTTGTAAATATTCGTTTGAGTGCAGATTTCATAGTGGCAAACTTAAGATCACTTGCCATAGTTAGAGCTAACTGCCGTTCTTTAGGACTTAAATCTGCGCCATCTAATATTTTGAAGGTTAAGATAGCGTCTGGAAGTTGCATCTTATGAAAGGACATTTTGTACGACAAATGTTCAAATTCTATAATATAGTCTGCCATACTCATATCTTTAGTTTTAGCAAACCTCGTAAAATTTGCGTATGTCGAGTAGGCTTCATCAACTGTCTCCGTTTGAAATGCGATGTCAAGGTAATGTATTAGTTGTTCCATTCCGGTTTCAGAGTGCAGATCTCCATGAGTGAGTTGTGCCACAGCCTTTTCAGCCTTTACATAGCCCTCTAGGCTTTCCAAAAGGACAACAATTGCCTGTTCTTTTTTTACAACAGGCGTTACAAGTTGCCACATTTTAACTTTGTTTTTCCAAGATGAATATGGCGTATCTTCCCTAAACTTAGGGGGAGACTTTATTGAACGATTTGTTGCCATCATTTAAAAGATATCAACCATCCTCTGCTACCATTGAAAGTTGATGTCCACTGAAGTCTTTATCAGTTTACAAACAATAAACACAACGATGGTTACAAAACCTTAGTTCCTTAATTCGAATGAAACACACAAAGTTATCAACACTAATAGCAATAAACACAGAATAAATATAAAACTTAATTTACACCGCAACAGAGTAGATGTTACCACTAACACAGGCGCGTCTCAAATGAAGGGCAAACAAGACACGTTTAAACGAGACACGTACATGCTCTAGGCAAAGCGCGCCACTAGGAGCAGTGTTTAAATAAAATAAAACACTAAGGTTAACATAAACTACCCCTATATTTGTCAACTTACGCTTTTGGGGAAATTGTCCACAGTTACGAATCACTGGTCAATATTGTTTCATCTCTTTTTGAGCCACTGAACACTCAGTTACGTCATAACTCAAAGTGAATGAGTATTATAATAAACAATTAACTAAAATTGTTGTTTTTTAGGCCCAAAATTACCTTGTCAGTCAGAAGCTTTTTTACCTTTGATTGATGTTTAAGTTTTTTCTTTAGTTTTTAAAGATAGAAAATGTCGCGTTGCGTGTCGCAAATCATGGCTAAAACACTTCAAATTACATTACAAAAAATCAAAATACATTAAAAAAAATAAAATAAATTTCAAAGAGCAAAATACATTACAAAAAATCAAAATACATTACAAAAAATCAAAATGCATTCCAAACAATCAAATTACATTACAAAGAGCAAATTGCATTACAAAAAATCAAAATACATTACAAAAAATCAAAATGCATTACAAAAAATCAAAATGCATTACAAAGAGCAAATTACATTACAAAGAGCAAAATACATTACAAAAAATCAAAATACATTAAAAAAAATCAAAATACATTACAAAAAGCAAAATAAAATTCAAAGAGCAAAATAAATTACAAAAAGAAAAACAAAAAGAAAAATCTAAAAATACGACAAACAAAAATTCAAAACAAAATGCAATATACCATCCTTTGCATTACGCACAATTAAGAAAAATTATGTAATAAGAAATCGTTTTTCTTGTTCTTCCCCAGGGAGCACGAACACGAACCGTCAATGCACAGAGAAGCAGCTCCAGCATCTTTACAGGGATCAGGACATACTTTCCTCCATTGAAAAACTTACCGCGGAGCTCTCCTGTCATCATTTGGTGAGTTACAAGGATTAAAATGCTTGTCTTTTAGACTTTTCTGTCCTAATCAAAGTTTCTTTTTCAAATTTTCTGTCATTTATATTTAAAAAGACTCGACTGGGACGTAAGTTGTTTTACGCTGGGGAGCTTTTCTGTCATCATTTGGCGGGTTACAAGGATTTAAATGATTTTCTTCCTTTAGTCTATAAAAGTAATCGAAATTAAATAAATAAATAAATAAATAAATAAATAAGGAATTTAAATGCTTTAGAAGTGTTGAAATCCTTGTGAGTGACATGGATTTGAATCCTAGTTCTTTAGGTTTATAGTACTAACAAATCCTAAATCAGAAACCGTAAAAATTATAAATGAAAATTTTGAAAGATTTCGGAATATAAAATGTTCCGGAAAACGTTCATTCAAGAAAATAATTCAAAATTGGCCTGCAGAAAAAATGAAAAAAACATTACTGGAGCAATTATTAAAACAGTTTAGATACGTTCAAATGTTGCAAAAAAGTTATCGAATTATTTGTAAAATAGATCAACGTTTAAACTAATGTAGAAAAAATAAAACAAAAAAATTATATTGCAAGAAAAAAAAAACAACTAAGGCACACAAAATGTTTCTACCAAGATGAAAAAAACGAGAAACAGTTTAATGTTAAAAACGTGCTTTTTCAAAGGCGACATTAATAACACTTCAAAAACGACTTCACCGCCTTTATTCCAGGCTTTGGACGAGTCTATACGTGAGCTGATGTTCCATACGAGCCAAAGAATCAGTGAGAAACAATCCCTTCCACCTCTTCCTAACATCGCAATACCAGGGAGAATGGAAATCGGCATTTCGACCCCGTGAGTTCATTCTAACGAGTATATTAACAAGTAAAAGCCTAAGGGTTACATCGCACTTCAATTGCCCACCCCTGGGCTAAACCTGGCCCCGATTTTTTGGATTCTATAAAGATTACACCTTAATGTTCTAACGAGTATTTACTTGCTATTTAAGTCAGGGCTGCGGACTCGACTCGGACTCTGGAGTCGAGTAAGACTACGTAAGACTACCCTAGCCCAGAGTCATCCTTATAATTTACGGTTTGCGACCTTATTGGTTCCAATTTTTGCTGAACTGTGTATACTCGACCTAGTCGGTTTACTTTCCTTGAGTCGGGTTTGGGACTCTGGACTATAGTTTTAAGACCACGTAAAACTACCAAGACGAGTCCCAAGATTTCGGAACTGACAAGGCCGCAAACTGTATATTGTGAACATGGAATTGCATATGGTGGAATACTTTCCAACCATGCATTGAGTGGATGGCACGTCACCTCCTATGAGTGGTTTGCTGTATATCTACTTTATTGTAGTAAGGTAAATGGGTAAGATTTAGTCCTTTTGTGTTGCAACTTCAACCTTTTTTGTGTCTTAAATGTCTGCTAATGTTATTACGTATGTTGTTGAAAAATGCCTTTATTTTCCAGCGAGGGAATCAAAACCTTCTTGTTCGAGTTTCTGAGCGAAGATCGAAAAACCCAGTTCGAGACGCTTTTCAACAACGCCAGGACCAACTCAAGTAAGCACAACTTGCATAGCAATTGACACCTGCCACTTGCTACGTACTATTTTTAACTTGCCACTGGTCACTTGCCAGTTTGCCAGTTGCGTTTTCTAAGTCAATGGTTCTTAAACTGGAGCCCCTTTGAAGCTACTCAAAATAGTTGAAAAATAAGAAAAAAACAACGTTTGGCGCCTTTACCTTGAATTTATCCAGACAAAAAGCCGGTTTCTTAAGTTTACTTGTTTTACGAAGTCATCTCTAAATATTTTATACCGACCCTGGACCACGCGAATCAAAAAATGCTTTTTGGGGTCTGTTTTAGAAAAAGTTTGGAGCCCCTGGCCTAAGTGGAATCTTACGGTTAATTTTGAGTCAATCCCAATTGTCTGTGAAAATCACAACATTTACCTTTCAATTCATCCGCTTTTTGAATAGTTTAAGCATATTTAATTTTTTCTTTTTTACTTTATTCAACAGTTATGTTTACTGAACAAATTAAGTTTGATATTTTCGTACAATCATATAGTTTTATTTTGCTTAGCAAAAATATTTGCTCTAAATTAAATAAAAACTTTGATTTATTTCTGCTTCCTTCTTGGCTTTTGCTCCGTGCTAAGAATTCTAAGTACACTCGATAAGTTAGATTTAAAATTATTTCGGAACAACGGTATAAACATGCAAAAAAAATAGAAATAAAAAATAAAAGAAGCGTCTGTACTTCCCTGGCGGTGGCGAAAGAATGTTAAGTCATTTGGCTGTAATTTAATTCGCGTTGAACATTTTTTTACAAACAAAAAGGCAAAACAAGATACATTGCAAAAAGAATTGATCTAAATATACGACAAACAAAAATACAGAACAAAATCCATTATACCATCCATTGCATTACACGAAATGAAGACATAAGAAATCCATTTTCCGTTATTCCGCCTATTCCTTGGTAGTTTCCGCGAACCGAGTCCGCGATCTAATTCCGCTTTTTGTCCTCAGCTTCGCAGAAAGGCCGCTGGGATCCTTCATTTCTCAAGGCGATCCCGGTGAGCAAAACACGGAACGGCATGCAGTTCTCTTGCGCAGTGGCCAACACGGACACCTACACCGGCACCAAGGACGTCTGGGTTTGCAACACTGACGAATACGTCGGTCAGGTAAATGACTTTGGTTGAAAAAAAGTTCTCTAACTTGTAAAGCAGTATATAAACTGTTGCTGCCAGGCATAATACTAATCAAAAACCTCTGATAATTGAAGTTGCACTATATACGAGCGTTCTCTGTCAATTAGGCCAGGTAAACAACTTTGGCTGATAAAAAAACGTTGTCAAAATTGAAAAGCAGTGTATAAACTGTTGCTGCCAGGCATAATACTAATCAAAAACCTCTGATAATTGAAGTTGTACTATATACGAGCGTTCTCTGTCAATTAGGCCAGGTAAACAACTTTGGCTGATAAAAAAACGTTGTCAAAATTGAAAAGCAGTGTATAGACTGTTGCTACCAGGCATAATATCAAAAACAGCTCCTCTGGTAATTGAATTCTACTACGTACGTTCGGAAAAATACTAAGCTTTGGCGACCCAATTCTTTTTACTAAACTTTTTAAGCGATCTAAGCGTGTGGCAATGGCATAAGCTTAGTATGTGTATCCATAACAGAATCTTGCCCTCCAACAGAACACATAATGCCAACGATAAAAGTTCTAAAAATTTTTTAATAAAAGCTTGAGAAGCGCACCGCTCCGAACAAAAATCAGTCAGCAAGGCTTAAAACTTTTAATACAAATATGCATTTCGCCATATAAACGACATTATCAGTTTGTCTGTGCAAAGACAAAGACAGTCTGCGTATAAACGCCAACCACTAAAGTAAAAACAAAAGCAAAAGGAGCATGCGATACGTGTAGCGGCCACAGAAAGCCACTGATAAAAACACGGCCCAGGGGGGAGCGGTATGAGAATCAGTTACGTAGCAAAATAGGTAGATAAGAAAATAGGATGACGGTGGAAAGGCAAAATCAAACCTAAAACCACAGTTAGATAAGAAACGGCATATAGCTCACATCCCGAAAAGTGGAACGGTACAACGCACAACGAAAACCGAAAGACGATAAACGAAATCACAAATCCACAAAAATTATATATAAAAAAAAGACAATGGCATAAACGAGTTTTGATTTTAATATTATGAGCTACGTCTTCGTATTGCTCCTGCAATTATCTTAAATTTATGAGTAATCTTGCTCAGAACCAATATCAAGAAAACCTTTAACCTTGTAAACTAATGTTGTCGTAGACAACTAATGTTTGTCGTAGAATGTTGTCGTAGAGAAAAATGTTTGTCGTTTTTGAGCAATTTTCGGGCTGTCGTTACAGGAAATAGTAAACTTTTGCGACATAGTGAAAGTTACATTTACGAAATTATTGAAATGTTTTGTAAGTTAAAATATTGCAGGCAAAAATGTAAACGTAATTATACCAAAATAATGTTTTTATAAAAATGTCCTTATTAAACTCGATATTTTAAGAAAATGTAAAGTGTGTAACTTTTTTTTTTTTTTTTTGAATATTGAGGTTAAAATTTGAGTCGCAGAAAGATAAGTGTAAAAAATCCAGGAAAAATGTTCAACAATTCATTACTTTGACAGTTAAAAACGTTTTTTGTTTACTTTTGCCAGTGCATTTCCTTTTCAAACACTCTCTACTTGTAAAGTGGGGTCAATTTCAACATCAACAACTTATTTATTAGAATCTTATATCGATTCTAAACTTTCTTAACCGTAGTTGTTTCTTACAACGAAGAGTTTGTTTCAACAAACGAACTTTAAGTATCGATAAACGCAATCGTAAAAACGCCGCAATGAAATCGGATAGCGAAAATGGGCAAACGCTAAACCTTTAATTTCTGCCACCCAGGATTCGGATTTACGCCACATTTCAACCCCTAACAAAACGCTAATCCTCTTTGGGTCGGTTCGCGTTTTGCATTGCGTGAAATTTCAGCCGCGCCATGACAGTTATGACTGGGAGCATTAACCCCACGGTCCCCGTGCAAAGCAATGCAGCCGCTGAATTGCCAACTGTTGCATTTGCAACCTATGGACCTTTGGGTTTACTTTTTTTATCAAAAAACCTTTGATGAGTAATGCTTACGCAATGCAGTGAATGCGATTAGGTTTTTCGGTAATAAAAAATTGTAAAAAGTGTTGTTTTTCGCTGTTAGCTAATTTTCCATGCGGTATGTTAGGAATGCAGATCGTTAATCCGATACTAGAGTTGCATCGGTGTCAATTCAATACTAAATTGATATGGGCATTTCAGCTATGATTTGCAAACCAACACGATTTTCTTCCGTAGCTTATAAATTAATTGAAAGATAATAGGTAAACAAATGTAGGTAAATAACTTATTAACGCTAAAGCAACGGGCGTTGACGTACGCATACATAGATTACGGCGTTAATAGGACGTTAACGTACAATGCATACAAGATATACATATAGGTTACTTACTAATACTAACGAAAGTATACATGACGTCACTGTACGGATACGGACGTTCAAGTCCGCTAACGTATTCACGTCCGTATAGTATGATTACGTGCTCGTCACGATACGTTGGTGATCCGTATACGCACGTAGCGCATTTAACTGCTTGTGCAAAAACTGCTTCTGTGTACGCCGTTTTTCACTTATTGTCCACACCAGTGCTCTCAAAGTTTTTTTGATTTGGTGAACCCTTAAAGTTGTTGTGGCGAACTCATGCACCCTGTTTACTTTAAAGGCAAACGGAGGTAAAATGCGATATGAAAAATCATTATGCATATCAATTAAACCGAGCGGAGCTGTCGTTTTTACACACTGTCGGTGAGAGTTAGATTATAGCTGAGGCTGCTTGTGAGAACTATTGAATGTCATAAAACAGCTTTTTTATACATCAGTTGAAACCGACATGTTTTTTCTAATATGCTGAACGCCAAATGTTTATGGTTCATTAAAAGTTTGTGATGCACCCCTGTATACATTTTCGTACTGGTGCACCCCATTCATATTTTGATGCACCCTAGGATGCACCGTGCACACCGGATGAATGAAGAGCACTGATCTACACGTATGCAGTAGTCCTTCTTATACGTTTAACGAATTCCCGTCCCAAATAAGTGTCCGTCACTATACGTTCGCGGTTACGCGTTTGACTAAACAGCAGCGTCTGAAAAAACCAACCAAACACGTCTTGAGTTCATCAAAGTTCTAAATTTTATCACCTTACAAAGTCGCCTCTCGCGCGTTGCTTTGTCTTGCCACAATTAAGACCGCGATTCTAGTGTTACGTCACAACGGTCCATTATCTCGGAAAGTCGATGCGATAACCAGCGTGTGACGTCATTGCGGCTCGACCCCGCGTCGCTGGAAAACAGTCTCGGATTTTTTGTTACCTTTTTCGCCAAAAGACACAATTGCATTCTTCGGCCGCTGGAAATCGATTTGAACCTACTAAAGTGTTTACCTCTGAAATACTCTTAAAACCTGTTTTGTGTCTATTGGAATGTGATATACTTATTTATTTTCGTCTTTTTTATTATTTCGTTTAGGAACTAATACCTGATCATTTTGTATGGTTATCCGATCTGATTTTACTAACTTAATCGCTATAGCAAAACAGGCAAACCTATTATAAATATATTACTGTTATGACCTAGTGAGATTATCAAAGCCCATACAGAAGTAAGTAGCATTTTGAACCATGTTAAAAATGAATAAAGAGTTATTTGAAACGTCCAAATTGCTACCAACTTCTATTTCGGCTTTGTATTCTTACTACGTCTATTAGAATTAAATAGCACAAAAAATACTATTCAGGTTTTTAGGGCGCGTTGTTTACGTCGGGAAGGTTGCCTACCTTCAAATGTTTATTTATAGTACTTTTATATACAGTAAGAATTTCATTTAGCGGCTAAATTTTATCCCTTATGGCCCCTAACAATTGTTTTTTGTAAGTTTTTTAATGTTTGCCTTAGTGGTCGCTAAAAAGGCGACCGCAAGTTTATTCAAGTACCAGTCGCCAATTGATGCTGCGTGCTGCGGTAACACTAGCAGACTCTATTAAAAGGTATTGATTTGTTAAACGACAGAACACTTTCCCTTGTATAATCCATGTCTTAATCACTGTGTTCACTTTTTTCCAGATATGCTTCCTGACTGTTTTGGACGGCGAGCCTTGCCAGACTCACTGCGTTGCAGTCTGCTCTTCAAAGATCTGCTGCATCACTCAGGTAAGTTGTCTTATGGGGTTTCCTCGTTGTCAAGAAAGTGGCTTTCAGAGAGTTAGATCATTAACCTTATAGATTTTTCAGGTTTGAAAAGCCACATAGAAAACTATTCAAAGTGTAATTATAGATTTACCAATTATGTAAATATTTTTTATTTTATTTTACCCAAAATCGGCGAAGTTCTCAAATGCCTTCCACGCCAAAACACATCATAATGATGTTTATTTAAAAATTTTAGAATTCAGCAAAAAAGAAACGCAATTTCTTTTGTTTGACAAGTTTTTTTGTTTTTTGAGTAACGGATAACATATTTCCCAAGTTTACCAGAAAAATACATGTTGTATGGCAACATTGCGCTGGCTTTTCACTCCAGCGCCAACGTCAGGCATCCAAGGCTGTTTACAAAGATGGCCCAGAACCGCAGGAACCCACGTAGTTACTTTCCTTGCTGTTATTTGTCCGTTATATGTCCACTTTGGGTGTTGTGTATGAACGGAACGTTTTCTTTTTTATACTTAGCTTGGAGTTGACTTTCCCTTTCAACGAATTGACTGGGACTTGACTTGGACAACAGATGACTTAGAGACTGGGACTTGTTTGTTTGTTTTTAGAAAGACCTGACTTTGACTTAAGTTATTTCACAAATGACTTTTAAAGTTTTATTTTAAGACAAGGACTTGCCTTGAGTTGACTTGCTCTAATAATGACCTGACTGGGACTTGACTTGGGTAATTGATGACCTTGGACTGGTTATTTTTGGAAAAGACTTGACTTTGACTTTAAGTTTTTTACAAAATGACTTGACTGGGACTAAGTCATTTCTAAATGACCTATATACAACACTGGCGTGATTACACTTTGCACAAAGTAACACAACGAGAGATCCTGTCCGTATCCTTCGAATGATAAATATGGGAGGTGACAAGATTATCACCGAAATCAGATTCAGTATAAACTGCCACAATCTTAAGCCGCAGTATCTCTGACAGTTAGGCAATCGGTGGTTTACGTATCTTTGAACCATGTCGCGATTTTGTGCTTTAATCCAACCGTGAAATCGTGATTTCCATCTTGTGGTATTTCAGTTTTCTATCTATAATGTTAACCGAATCAGTGTTCGGCTAGATACAGTTAAGCTATGTGTGTTACGTTCACCCTATCAGAGTACAAAATCTCCCAATAGGTAAAGAAACCTTTTAGGCCACCCGAATGATTATTTACTTGTAATTAACTTCTCCGCGCAATCATAAGGATCATAACTGATAATTATCTTAGTTTGATCAATCTATAGCTGCAATACATCCCTTAGTATCGGTGTTGTCCCAGTCAATTCATTTGTGAAATACCTTAAGTACAACAAAGGTAAGTCAATCTTTAAGTAAGTCAAGTCTTTTTGAATAAATAACAAGTCCCAGTCACTTTAAGTCGAGTCGAGTTATTGAAAAACAATGATTAAGTGCACATTACGCCATTACAACACTCATTTGTATCATACACTGTCATTCGATTAAACACCAAAATTAAACACCTGAAATGGGCGAAAATGTAACATGTTTAAAAATAAGCATGTTTAAATTTCAGGTGTTTAGACGTTTTGCCGTTTATTCGGTCAGGTGTTTAGGGCTAGTATTCAGTGTTTCCAAATCAATTCCACAAAAATTTCATTGGGTAAACCATTTTATTGCGCGAAAAAGGTGAAAAACAACACAAAAAGCTCAACCCGGTGAAAGTTTCAAAAAATGTAAAACTTGGAAAAGAAAACTATACATTAAATATTGAAGTGCTTATATTACAAATGAAAAGAAGTAGGAAAACGGAAAACATATATAAAGCACAAAATAACATGTTGGAACTGGATACAATGAAAGGGTTTACGCAAACAAAAATATATATGCGACTAAAATTAAAAAAGAGAAAAAGTAAATAAAAACAACAACAAAAATATATATATTTTTTAATATTTATAATTTCTATACTTGGCAAATTTTTCAAGGTGGGGTCTTTAGTGGGTTGTTTAAAACCATATTTAGTAATAGTATAAATATCGCATGTTAAATACAATGAAGGCGTTTATGCAAACAAAAATGTGCATGTGATAAAAAGTGAAAAACAGAAAAAGTTAAAAAAAACCACAGAAAAAGGAGATATTTTAAGTTGAAACCCTTTTTATAATATCTATAATTGCTATGCTTGGCAAATTTTCAAGGTGGGGCCTTAAGTAGGTGGTTTAAAAACATATAAACACAGCAACAGGGTGGATAACTTAAATCCTGTGTATATTAACAGGCTCGAATATCAATGAAATATAACTAAACCATTTGGTCAATAAGTGTTGTTCTTCCACAAATTTAATCTCCATTCAATCCACTCATATACAAATGCAGAAATGCTGCTGTGCCCTACAAAGGTTTGCCCAATAAAGGCCTTGAAGAGCTTTTCTATAAGACGAGTTGAGCATGGCTGCCTAAAAAATAAAATTTAGATCAATGTAATATACTGCAATAATTAAATTATACACTGTCACTGAACAACTTTGTTTTTTACTTGCTAAACATAGTAAAATTTTCAAGTTACCGACTAGAACCACTACATGTCATCATGTCATAAAAATATGTTTTAGTCTGTCATTAATCACCACAAAAACATATTATTATGACATGTACTAAGTTTGTGGCAATGGATTCTATAAGCATAGCATTAGGAAATGTATTATTTATGTTACACTTTAACTGAATGACAGTGCAATGATTGCGAAACAAGTTCATTTTATTGTAATTGATATCTTCATAACCAACTAAAATTTAAAAAAAAAGTTCACTCTACTTTGAAACAAATTAAACCATTAAATAATTTCATACAAAAAAGAAATATGTGTGCCAGATTATTGTATTCGCCATTATGTGTTATTGAAATTTGTGCTTAAACTAGTGATACACAATCTAACCCAAAAAAGTTGCCCATTACTGGGATATGCAGACCAAACATTAGACACAACACATATAAATTAAATGTATTTACCACAAATTTAAAAATTGGATAAATGAACTTAAGATTAAGAAAAAGAAAATTTGAGTTTTTTTACCTTGTGATCTATACTCTTTTGTTGATTTCCACTTTTTTTCCCCATCTTACACTTTGCAGTTAAAATTCCTGTAAATAAATAAAAAAGTTATGTAAACTATATAATTTATTAAAGGTCCAGTAGCATTCCAAAGTACTACAGATTAAATTTTATATTTAAAGCTTCAAAGTAAGATTTAAACAATGGAAATGTAAACCGAAAATCAGTTTGTTTGGATGTTATAAATTGATAAATATATTTCGCTATTAAAATCATCGTCAGTATCTGAAAACATAACACAACATAAGTCAAGAAGTACGCTAAGGAAATATCAAAGTTGAAAGATTTTTTTAGGCGTAACACATATTCAAGTACCTCAGAAATTTTATAGAGATTGAAAAAACATAAATTGGTGAAAATGTTGGAATAATATTTACCATATTTTTTTACATATTCTATGATGAAAGGTTCTAAGCAAAAACTTATATATTGGTCAATTTTGAACAGCAATAGTTTTCCTCGCTGGCCGTTACATACAAAATAAAAGCCAAATGTGAATAAACTATATTAATGTAAAATATGTAAGTAAAATTTACTTACATTTTTAACCTTAATCGTCCATGAAGCAAGTAATTTTTGAAGTCGAAAAGAGCAATCGGTTGGCTGTCATTGATTGCCCTGAAACAAAGCAGTGTAATCTTAGTATCTTTAATATTATTAAATTGTTAAAAGCATACTTGATTGTTTAACAGAAAAATTAAATTTCTATTTAGGATAAAAAAACATACAAACCTTAAATGATTCATTTAATGCAATACTTTCATAAAGTGTAAAGCAACAAATCATCATGAAATAGTCTTTACAACTTTCATTGCTTTTGGATTTATGAATGAAATACCTAAATTCTGAAACAAAAATCCAAATTGTGACATACATTTTAGATTCTAAACCTGACAGTCTTGCACAGCTAATAAAACATTATTACTACACATTTATCAAAAAGCAAATTAAAGTATATATGTCACCACCATACACTTTATAGTATTTGTTTAACATAAATGTTAATAACTCGAAAGCCAAAAATACGCAAAACCGGCTTTAACTCTAATGCATAACTTAAAAAGTTCTAAGCTTTTTTTTCTGTTTGACGTTTCAATATCCCGCGTTCGTCACAGGCCAGTGCGTTGTTGTTCAGCGGACCGAATCAATTTCAAATACCTTATAACTTTATTTATTGAATGAACTTTATCTGTACACAGAAAATTGTTTTGAAACAAAAAATAATTACTATAATTAGTTAAAATATATCGTAAATCGAACACTTAATAAAGAATACTTACTGTTCGTCATATGTCAAACAAATTATTCTTGAAAAATATACAAGCTTCATGGCGATACAGCTTTTCTCTAGAAAAAATCCGTGCCGTAGATTGTTTTCATCGCGCGTATTTTTATTGCTGGCGCAATTTAAGTAGGTCATGGCGGCACAAGACCGCACAGCCTCGCTTTGTACTTTGGTACAAAGCTATAGGCAAGCTACATTAATGAAATCAAATATTGGATTTAATGGCGCGTTAAGCACACTAACCCGTATATTTATCATTTTCACATATGCCAAATAGTCCGAACAGATGTTAAGTTAGGAAACCATGATTTAAGTAATTTTGTTTATTGTGATCTGTTACGACCATATATGCGAACTTGTTAAATATTTGACGAAATCGATAGACGCAATCGCACAAAAAACAACCGCTCAGTGCTTTAAAATAACAATACCTCTCTCAACAACGTCTCATCACATCAACATAAATGGCTTAAGCTATAACTTTGCGAGAATATATCGAACTAAACATGTCTAACAATCAACATGTTAAAATATCAAGTGTTTAATCGTCAACATGTTTAAAATCGTTAATTGTGCTTAAAATCTCCCAATATTCTATGTTAAACACGTCAAAATATCAGGTGTTTAGCATAAAATCGTTCAGGTGTTTAGAATTTAAACATCAAAATTCAAATTAAACACAAAGGTGTTTAAATTAGGTGTTTAAGTGTTTAGATTTGAAACGTGCTTAGACCGTTTTGGTGTTCAAATTTAAACACCGTTCTGACAGTGTAGAATAATTTATTGTGGATAGTTAGGAAAAGTTGCGACATGCTCACGAATTCCCTTTGGTTTAACCATCTTGAAACTGATCATGCGCTTTTCGATCGACTGTTTCATATCACTTCATACACTTTTGTTGCCAATTATTGCTTGTTGGACATTTACCCAACAGTTTCACTCGTAATCGTTTCCGACACTTAAGTACACTGTCATTCGATTAAACACCAAAATTAAACACCTGAAAGGGGCGAAATGTCAGCACGTTTAAAATTAAACATGTTTAAATTTCAGGTGTTTAGACGTTTTGCCGTTTATTCGGTCAGGTGTTTAGGGCTAGTATTCAGTGTTTCCAAATCAATTCCACAAAAATTTCATTGGGTAAACCATTTTATTGTGCAAAAAAGGTGAAAAACAACACAAAAAGCTCAACACAGTGAAAGTTTCAAAAAATGTAAAACTTGGAAAAGAAAACTACACATTAAAAATTGAAGTGCTTACATTAAAAAGGAAAAGGAGTAGGATAACGGAAAACTTACATAATACACAAAATAACATGTTGGAAATGGAGACAATGAAAGTGTTAATGCAAACAAAAATATATATGCAACAAAAAATAAAAAAGTAAATAAAAACAACAAAAAAAGATATATATTTTTTAATATTTATAATTTCTACACTTGGCAAATTTTCAAGGTTGGGCCTTAAGTAGGTGGTTTAAAAACATACAAACACAGAGCAACTTAAAGTTAATTGATAACTTAAATCCTGTACATATTAACAGGCTCGAATATCAATGAAATATAACTTAACAATTTGTTCAAAAGTGCTGTTCTTCCGCTAAGTCTAATTTAACAGCCATTCCATCCACTAATATACAAATGCAGAAATGCTGATGTGATGTACAAAGGTTAGCCCAATAAAGGCCTAGAAGAGCTTTTCTTTAAGACGAGTTGAGCATGGCTGCCTAGAAAATAAAATTTAGATCAATATAATATACTGCAATAATTAAATTATACACTGTCACTGAACAACTTTTTTTTTTATTTGCCTAACATAGTAACAATTTGAAGTTACCATCCAGAACCACTACATGTAATGTCATAAAAACATGTTTTAGTCTGTCACTAATCACCACAAAACATATTATTAAGACATGCACTAATTTGTAGCATTAGGAAATGTTTTATTTATGTTACACTGTAACTCAAGGGTGGGCAACTTCTCCGGTTGGCGGGCCAGATATGGGAAAATGAAGTACTTGGCGGGCCGGATTAAGTGCTGCCAAATCTTGCATATTTTGTCGCATAATGGCCACTAATGTCCTACTTTACACACGGCCACACTTTCATTGCACATTAAACATACTGATTACTTCCCGACTTGAAGAAAAATAAACTAAGTTCAGAACTTAGTAAACCGAAAATCAGTTTGTTTGGAACTTAAAGGAATAAGATAACAATATTTCGCTACTAAAAGCATCATAAGTATAATGATTTTAGTTGCGAAATGTGGATCATTTAAGGCCGGAAGCTGTCTACGGGCCGTTGAAAATCCTGTATGTTGCCCGCCCCTGCTGTAACTGAATGACAGTGCAATGATTGCGAAACAAGTTCATTTTCATTGTAATTGATATCTTCATAACCGACTAAAATTAAAAAAAAGGTTCACCCTACTTTGAAAACAAATTAAATCATTATTTCAGACAAAAAGTAAATATGTGTGCCAGATTATTGTATTGGACATTATGTGCTATTAAAATTTGTGCTTAAACTAGTGATACACAATGTAACCCCCAAAAGTTGCCCATTACTGGGACATTCAGACCAGACACTATACACAACATATATAAATTAAATGTATTTTCCACAAATTTAAAAAAAATTGAGTTTGTTTACCTTGTGATCCATATTCTTTTGTTGATTTCCACTTGCACTTTGTCAGAGACTTTTATTTTCCCATCTTGCACTTTGCAGTTAAAATTGCTGGAAATAAAGAAAATTATGTAAACTATATAATTTATTAACGGGCCATTAGCATTCCAAAAGACTACAGATTAAATTTTACATTTAAAACTTCAATGTAAGATTTAAATAATGGAAATGATAAATTCAAACTAAAACAAAAAAAGCACCTCAGAAATTTTATAGATTAAAAAAACATCAAAATTGGCGAAAATGCTGGAACAATATGTAACATATTTTTTTACATATTCTATGATGAAAGATTCTAAGCAAAAACTTATATATTAGCCAATTTCGAAAGGCAATAGTTTTCCTCGCTGGCCGCTACATATGAAATAAAAGCCAAATGCGAATAAACTATTTTCATGTAAAACATGTAAGTAAAATGTAATTACATTTTAACCTTGATCGTCCGTGAAGTTGTTTTTGAAGTCGAAAAGGGCAATTTGTTTGCTGTCATTGATTTCCCTGAAACAAAGCAGTGTAATTAAGTATATTTAATAATAATAAATTGTTAAAAGCATACTTGATAGTTTAACAGAAAAATTAAATTTCTATTTAAAAGCATACAAACCTTAAATGTTTCATCTAAGATAATCCTTTAATGTGTACAAAGTGTAAAGCCATGAATCATCATGAAATAGTATTTTACAACTTTCATTGCTTTTGGATTGATGAATGAAATTCTGAAACAAAAACCCCAATTCAGTCACTTCATTTTCCAAGACATGGCTTTTGTAACATACATTTCAGATTCTCAACCTGACAGTCTTGCACAGCTAATAAAACATTATTACTACACATTTATCAAAAGTATATTAAAGTATATATGTCACCACTATACACATTAGTATTTGTTTAACATAAATGTTAGTAACTCGAAAGCCAAATATACGCAAAACCGGCTTTAACAGTAATGTATAACTTGTAAAAGTTCTAAGCATTTTCTCTGTTTGAGGTTTCAATATCCCGCGTTCGTCACACGCCAGTGCGTTGTTCAGCGGACCGAATCAATTTCAAATACCTTATGATTTATTATTGAATGAAATTTATATGTACGCAGAAAATTGTATTGAAACATAACATAATTACTATAAGTAGTTAAAATATATCGTAAATCAAACACTTAATAAAGAATACTTACTGTTTGTCATATGTCAAACCAGATAGGCTTGGTCAAACAATTTAATCTTGAAAAATATATAAGCTTCATTGCGAGACAGCTTTACTTAGAATAAATCTGTGCCGTAGATTGTTTTCATCGCGCGTTTTTTTATTGCTGGCGCAATTTAAGTAGGTCATGGCGGCACAAGGCCGCACAGCCTCGCTTTGTGCTTTGGTACAAAGCTATAGGCAAGCTACATTAATGAAATCAAATATTGGATTAAATGGCACGTTAAGCACACTAACCCGTATATTTATTATTTCCACATTTACAAAAATAAAATAATGCCAAATAGGCCGAACAGATTTTAAGTTAGGAAACCATGACTTAAGTCATTTTGTTTATTGTGATCTGTCACGGCCATATATGCTAACTTGTTAAATATTTGACGAAATCGATAGACGCAATCGTACATAAAACAACCGCTCAGTGCTTTAAAATAACAATACCTCTCTCAACAACATCCCATCACATCAACATAAATGGCTTAAGCTATAACTTTGCAAGAATGCATCGAATTAAACACGTCTAACAATCAACGTGTTAAAAATATCAAGTGTTTAATCGTCAACATGTTTAAAATCGTTAATTGTGCTTAAAATCTCCCAATATTCGTTGTTAAACACGTCAAAATATCAGGTGTTTAGCATAAAATCGTTCAGGTGTTTAGAATTTAAACATCAAAATTCAAATTAAACACAAAGGTGTTTAAATTAAGTGTTTAAGTGTTTAGATTTTAAACGTGCTTAGACCGTTTTGGTGTTTAAATTTAAACATCGTTCTGACAGTGTAGTAATTTCTTGCGTTAATCTCAACCCCTTGGGTAGTTTTTGCCACAAAGTTGTAGCGGTTTCTCCTGACTCAAACTTGCTTACGATTTTTTTATTAACGACCAGTTACATTAATTAAAAAAAAAATGCTTATGAGTACACTATGCACGGATCTGTAAGTAACTTTATCAAATGAATTGTAAAGCCAAAAAGGTCGAGTAGATCGACATC
The DNA here is from genome assembly GCF_963924565.1 of Ascidiella aspersa. Lineage (NCBI taxonomy): Eukaryota > Metazoa > Chordata > Ascidiacea > Phlebobranchia > Ascidiidae > Ascidiella > Ascidiella aspersa. Next base: position 19,919,767 of record NC_139454.1, read on the forward strand.
ATCTTGATTATCAAGACGTTTCGATACGAACTTTTATCATCTTCACTTAATGTGTCTGAGAAGTAAATCAAAGTATCGCTTATAACAGGCGGGACGCAATTGTTATTCTCGGTTTCTATAATTGGAACTCCAACCGAAACGTCCTAATCAAGATGATGTCGATCTACTCGACCTTTTTGACTCTGCAATTCATCATCAAGCAATATTGCTGATTTTATCAGAACATTGACTTAATTTGTATCAGATCGACGAACGCACTGCATAAAACATTGCATAAAAATCGAAATAATACATTTTAATTAGGCAGCGCTAAATTAGGTTTAGCGAGAATTAATAACTCTTTTGGTGTAAACGAAGTGGTAAACCGACGCTTAGCCAGCAGATACCAGCTGACCATATCAGGGTTAATGTTTAAAACGAGAATACGTTAGCCAGTTTGTGTACTAAAAACAATAAAAAGACTATAGATTAAAAATCGTAGACTTCTCCAGGATAACGAATAAAAGCTTCCAGGTTTCAAAGTACACCAATAAACGGAGGGTTCTTGATCGTTTTCGCCTTGCGCTTGTATTGTGTGCAAGGTTCACTTCCTTGAGCGAACGGCAATAATGCTTCGAGGTCAAACTCTTACTCGTTCTACTCGCAGGTACCCGCTTGGAATCGACTCGTACCCACCAACGCCTTCCTCAACGAGTTCTCAAAAGCCCCCCTGGGTCACGTGCCAGATCGAAGGCCCTCGACCAATAGCAATCCAGCACGTAACATCATCGCGTGGGACGACACCACGTATGTTGCTTCACATTCAATTTGTTTTTATCGTCGTGCGAACCTTAAAAACAAAAACAACCTATGTTGGACTGGTTGTCTATCCCTGGCTATTCAAAAAATTACCAAATTTAATTTAATCTAAATTCCAGTTATATTGTAGTATTTTAACAACATTGAGTTGTATAAATGTTGAATTTGCCTAAATCTGTAGCTTTTACTTTTATTGGCACACACGTTCTACTGGTTTTTAGACTCAGATAAAAGTTTGAATAATTAGGGGCGGTTCCAGGAATTTATTTTAGAGGGGGAGGGCGTTTTTTTAAATTTTCTTAAAAATTTCAACTCTGATTTTAGTATAGTTGCTTAATTTCGCCGTAACGTAGGTGGATTAAAATGTGCGCCCGTTTTATCATAAAATACGTCAAAATTATAACCGCTCATGCCAAATTTAAAATTGCAACATTTTAATTTAACATCAAGGAATTTAAAGGTATAAGTAAAACAAATCTATAGTTGATACCTGAGACACTTTTTTGACTAAACATACTTTCCAAACTCTTCGTTTGGTAATATTTAAATTCAGCGTTTGTAACGTTAAGATAATATTGTTCCATCTAAACCAGTGTTTTCCAACCTTATTACGCGGCAAACTAAATACTAAGCGTGGGTTTAACAGCGAAAAACTACCAAGCGCGCGTATAACAGCGCTTTGACTGACCAATTCTATTCACTTACCTTTTTGGCAGGCAACAAAAAACAAAAAATTGGAAAAAATATTTTTAAATTTAATTAACATGAGTCATGTGGTGATATTGCATCCGCAATTTTCTGGAGTATTGGAGCAATATATTTCTAAAAAAATGCGAACTACTGGAGTCGGCGACCCAAACAAATCAAACGGCGACCCAGACCCAGTATGGGTCGCGACCCATCGGTTGAGAAACACTAATCTAAACAAAACCAGCAATCTCCAAGCCTCAAAAAAGCCGTTCGCACCCGAATCTAATGGCAACACAAATTACGGTCGCGAACCACTAGAAACACTGATTTAACTAAACCAGTAATCTTCAAATGTGGGCATCCGAAGCGTTCAAAATGTTACCAGCGTTGTTCTTATACTCACTGCGAAATCAAATGGCCACCCAATATTGTATTGCAGCTCATTGGCTAAGAAACACTAATCTAAACCAAACCAACAATCTCCAAGCCTTAAAAAAAGTCGTTCGCACCCGAAGCGTTTGATTCTTCTAAATAAATTTTAAACTACAGGTCAGTGATTCTCAACCTTTTTTAGAGCCAGAACCGCATTTCAAACCTATAAAGTTTGCAAGGAGCCGCATAAAAAACAACAGTAGGCATATAATTAAAAAACATTAAGAAAGAAATAAGAAAACAACAAAAATACATTAATCTAGCCTAGGCTAACTAATTAACACTGTTGAAACAGCTATTTATTATTGCCATAGCTTGTCGATCAAGACTAAATATATTATGACGTCACAAACCACAAAATTATTTTAAAGAGCCGGACGGAAGTACCGGGGAACACTAGTACTTCCCGGGAACAATTAGTACTTCGTACTCGGGATCCTTGCTGATTAAATTCATTCACTTTTCTTTTCTTTTACTTCCTTTATTGCAATTCTGCTACTGCTACTAACTAATTTTTCACTCCGTTAGTGAGAGCCGCAAAATGTACAGTTGAGAGCCGCATGCGGCTCTGAGAGCCGCGGTTGAGAATCACTGCTATAGGTACATAACTTACTAAACCGAAAATCAGTTTGTTTGGATGTTATATGATAAATATATTTCGCTACTAAAAGCATCATCATTATCTAAAAACTTAACACAATATAAGTCAAGAAGTACGCTAATCAAGTTTGTAGAGCTCTTCTGGCAAATGTAATTTTAAAATTAATTATTACATTTACATAAAACTTACATTTGCCAGAAGAGCTCTACAAACTTGATATTATGCCTGGCAGCAACAGCTTATATAAGTACGCTAATCGTTTGTTTTTTCCATTAGGATTCCGGCAGAATCTGTTATTCGAAAGAGAATTCTGATTACAGCGTTATTATTTGCTTGTAGTGATGACAGTGATGAAGACAACACAAGCCCGTTCAGCACACACAGCAACTACAGTGGTGCTAGCAAGAGCCCCTACAGCACCAACGCCAGCATGTCAAACTACGGTAAGCCACGCGTTTGAGATTATTAGATCAGGGTTTTTAAATTTATCGGATTAAAGCCGATAACCGATGCCAAGTGGTATTATCGCTACTCGTCTGATACTAGGGTGGTGTCGGTGCCGATCCGACTGCATCGTTTTCTACTTTGAAATTGTATGTTTTCAGTGAAGAAAAATATGTGCTGGTCATTTTTCTTGACTTTGAGTATTTATTTCTTGCGGTGAATGTAAAAGCTGCTTTCAAATTTAAATTTATTAAACACTTTAACAAAAATTATAAGTACTCATTAAACCATGTGTCCAGAACTTAACAAAGTTGAAATTTGTTTGTAAAGATGTATCGAACGTCTTTATTTGGCCGCGTTCAAACAAATATTTTGTTTTATTAGAAAGACTCTAAACGAGGTTGATTCGGGCTAAAAAGTCCTTATTAATGGGTTTAGAGTCGTAATTTTAATTTCGGCGAAAATGCCTGACTAAGAAAACCAAAAACCTTTCTCGCGTTTGTCGCAATAACTTTCGGCAGATCTGGCTTTTGAAGTTTTTTTTTGTTGCAACAAGACTATGACGTCACATTTTGTTTGTTCTTCTTTTAATGACGTCACAGGTGAACGCGTCCGCTTTGGGGCGCCCGAGATCGGATGGCCCCATTTCAGTTCGTCTGGTAAGGACTCCGGCATGACTATCTTACACTTATCTTATCTTTTTCGTGTAGAATGGAGATCAAAACCCATCTAGCAGTATATAGGTAGCATTTCGTGAATGTTTCGGATAATATTTTATTGATTTTCAACAGCAATTGGGATTTGTTTAAAACGTTCACGAAATGCTACCTACTTCTGTTTGGGCTTTACTATTCATTTTTTACGTCTAACTACAACCTTCAACCATTATGCTCTCTTTTTTGTGTCTTCTTGCCTTGTGTCTTTTTGGAACTGCTGCTGAAAAGCGATAACTACAACACCATCACAAAAATAACTCCAAAAACGACTGAAACCATTTACTCGTTTTCTGTTTTGCTTGGACTACCATTTAAAGGAAACGTTTTATTGAATAACACAATCTTGTTACTGTTCTGAAAAGGCTTTACTCTTTGGATGCTGTCAATCTTGTAGTTTACACCATTTCTCTCAACACAACTAACATTTAAACACGAAAAAACCTTAAATCTGTAACATATTTGGATAAAACAAGTGTGCTGTTTTGTATTTACTTAGAAGCACTAAAACAAGTAACAACATGCGAAAGATACAATAATAATGATAATAACACCGACATTGCCCTTTTTAACAATACACAGTTCAAAAGCATGTGTTGAGTTAAACAATAAAAAACTTAATAAATCACAGTAAAAGTCGCATGGTCGTTTTGCCAATTGTTTAACTAAATCATCAGTAATATTTAAAATTGCTTAATTTTTGGCAATAATTTAGGTATTGCACATATCCTATATAAAATATTTTTTTAGTTCTTTGAATTGTTCACATTTTATTTTAAGCCCAAGCGATTGGTAAAAAACAACATGTTTCGGCTTATAAGAGAAACCTAATAAAAGTTAGAAATTAATTATTCGTTGTATCATTTTAAAACAGCGCAACTTAATATGGCTTAATCAAACTAGTTGTCTAAATACCTTGAATACTAAATTTATACACCCGTAAAAAATTGTAATACTTTAAAACTATATATAAACTATCAGCACAAATAAACATATTTGCAAGATATCGTATTTAATATAGCATTTTTTAAAATGTAAATATTCATGAAATTAAGGAGCGTTATTAAACAAAATAGAGGAAATTAGGTGGCACTATATAAAGACAAATTGTATTGGATTCTTGACAAGCTTTTACACAACCGTGCTTCATCAGGTCAAAATAAAAATGAAAATAAGTTTCGTTCATTTTAAATTTTTCATTTCTACTTTGACCTGATGAAGCGCAGTTGTGTGAAAGCTTGTTGATAGCTCAATACACTTTGCCTTCATATAGTGCCACCTGATTACCCTATTTAGAATTAGACAAATTCTGCCATTTACAAAGAGTTATTAACCAAAAGCACCGTTTTCATGTTTTTAAATCCCCTTTAATAAGAATGTTATTCGAAACGTTCAAAATGATACCTGCTTCTGTATGGGCTTTGATATTCTTATTACGTCTCTTGTCTTACCTCCAACCATTATGCTCTAAATCGCCTTTCCTTTAAAACGCTTTGCGCGCCAAACAACTTAGAGGCAAAAGTCGATAAAAAAGCTTTGCATTGATCAGAGGACGAGATGTTACGACCAATATCGAGTCCACTTCTCTCAAGCCCCTTGATGAAAAGGCACTTTGGCTTTAGTCGCAGTTCAAACTCGATTGCTTACTCAGGTAAGATGGAAGGACGCCAACATACACACATTACAAACGTATATATCAGGGGTTGTTAACCTTTTTGGTATGTTTTACCCTCTTAACAAAAATAAATATAAAATTTACCCCCAATATATAAAGTAGTCCTAATTTATTAAAAAAAATATGTTAAGTCGGTTTTAGATTTGATAGTAACCAAGGCAGAGAAGCCGTTTCACATACATAGGTTAGTTCAAGAAAACGGAACCAGAATATTCAGAGATTGAATACATATCCGTGGATTTACCCCCTAAAACGACGAAATTTACCCCCTAGGGTAAATTTACCCCAGGTTAAGAAAGGCTGGTATATATTGTCATTTGGTTAGTAAGTTTAGCTACAGCCAGTTGAACAAATAATAATAACTTAATTAAAACCAACTCATGTGCAAGTAACACAATTTTGTTTTTTATTTTAGAGGTTTCTTTTTTTCCGATAAAATTAACCGTTTTTTTCTGATTGGTTTAAATTGGTTTTAAATGTGTGTTGCAATAAAGTTTTAAATAAATGCTTTTTCTGCTAAGACGAAAGATCCATACAAACACTATTTTTGGTATTCGTAATATGTGGACTAACGTTAGCGAAAAGTGTCATTAGTTTAACCGATCAGAAATATAATCTTTGCAAATGACTTTAACTTCTTCAGGAAAATATATGATAAAACATTGGACGTGTTTTACTTTTTCAGTAATAAATCACTTTTATTTGTTTTTGTTCAAGTTTTATTTAAACAACCTGCAACCAAAATGGCAAGAGATGCAGTTTTTCTTATACTTTTTGCAGTTTTTTGTTATAGACATAAAGGCAAAATCCATCTAATTGTGTGGTTGAAATATACTTGATTCTGATTTGTTCGTCTATACATAGTATTTTGTTTTATCTACAATATAATTATGAAGAGCCATTTAAACTCAATATTACCTTAAAAGGAAATTACAATCTTTGGGATATGATTCGAAAAAACTCTAATACACTCAAATTTTGGAACACACAACATATATTGAGTAAAAAACCCGAAGAGGTGCATAATCGTTGAGGTATACGGGAGAATCTGTTCATTGGACTGTTTTTAGGGTCAGGGTTGGAATTATTGTTGCAATTGGTGATAAAGTTGGAATTTGTAGGGTTAGGTATAAAATTGTTTAGATCATATTTAAATGGCTTTAGGCCAGCGGTTCTTAACTTTTCTAAGCATCGGAACCAAATTTGAGAAGTTGATTTAAAAAAAAACAGAGGCGCAAAAATATCAAAATTATTAACAACAAACCAAATCAAAGAAGCCAAAATGTTTCTTTTCCAATTTACTTCCTATTTTCTTCCTAAAGAAGGCAAGCTTTCTTCGAAAGTTATTTTGGCATCGCGGTATGTTATGTGCAGGGGCGGATCCAGTATTTTTGCTATTAGGGGGCATGGAAATTTTTAGATATGTTGTCACAAAGTTACATAATCAAACAATTAATCTAAAAACGCCTGCTGTTGTCGAGCGAACTCGTGTGCAATCATGCTTGTGATAAATCGTTTTGTTTTTTTAATCTTAATCAGAGCCGCTAAAAAGACGGTTAGGAGCCACATGCGGCTCTCGGAGCCGCGGTTGAGAACCACTGATTTAGGCCTTACATCGCTAGAGTTGTGATTCCGGCAGTCTAATGTTGATCTTATTCTGAATTATGCTTTTTATGAAATTAATGTTATTCAAATTTCAATATTATTTACAGGAATCCATTTTCGTTGCCTTCAGTAATACGAATCACATATTTGACACCATAACAGCAATTTAAACTTTGTAAAGCAATTTATTTATAACCACACTCGTAATTTTATTTTAGCTTTAAATGCACCAATCCCTGATTTGTAATGTACTTTGCAGTTTGTACAGATAGTAACAAAAAGATAATTTGATGGCGGACTCAACTAGAACTTTTGACAGACTCAAATTTAGTCCGCGGTCTCCGTGTTGAAAGAACGGATTTTTTCAATAAGCGATTGTTACGATACAGGGGGCATTCTTACAAACCATTAAACTTAAACACAGTTTTTTTGCCGCAGAGATGTCTAACAACTCCACTGACACGACAATTATGAGCGAAACAGGGTCAGTGGCCCGCGCACCCCAGTCTAACCCCTTTGGGTCGGGGGGTGGGGCCTGGAAAAAGGGCAGCGATGGGTCGACAGTCCACGGAAGCCTTGAAGACCTTCTTCAAAGCGATAACAACAGCGCAGCTAGCAAGTCGCTCGCTAGTCATGGGTCAATGTGGATGGGAACTGACGATGGAAAGTAAGTTATTTTTGATGTTAAAAAGGCATTTCTGGAGACGTAGTTTGTGCGTCTTTGTTGATGGGCGTGTTCAGTTTTTTTTTTGTTTTGTCACCGCTGAGAAATTTTAGGCCGCAACAAAATGGTGTAAGCAAGTCATTTTAAACACACTTAAGTCCCAGTCAAGTCATTTGTAAAAAACCTTTGAAGTCAAGTGTTTTGCAGGAATAAAAAGTCCCCAGGGTAATACTAGAGCAAGTTAACTCCAAAGTAGTCATTGTTATAAGAATAAAACGTTTAACTACTAAAATTGGTACACCTAAAGCCATTTTTCTAGTCTGCTCTGCTTGCGATCAACAGATTCGGCGAGTCTGCGATGGCTTTCGGTGTACTAATTATACGTAAGCCGTAATCGTTGGTCAAAAAGCAGCTTCGAAGGGCTAGATCTCAGTTATTAACACACATATGTGTGAATGTTTCATTGAATAACTACTAAAATTGGTTAACATGTGCAATAACTCAAAAAATACCAACAAACGCTATATATACAGAAAACCTATTGTATTACGTGCGAAATTGGTCATTATACCTCAATTTTGTTAAACAATATTTAATGAAAATACTTGGAAGTTATTGACACAATGACATAAGTCTAAGTCAAATTATTGACAAAAAGACTTCAAGTTAATTCATTTTAAGTCAATTTAAGTCAAATTCTGACATTTTGCCAAAAAAGACTTCAAGTCAAGTCATTTCATTTGGGTCAAAAGCAAGACAAGGTAAGGTATTTTCAAGTCATTTTTGTTATTTACATCCGCTTAGAATCAACGTCTACTCAACGATTGGGTCGCAACAAGAACCGAAGAGTCTTGTTCAACTGAACCACAATGCCTCCGTCCAATGTATCCTCTATCACGAGAGCCAGGTGAATTGCTACACACGATGGTTTGTTTGAAAAAAAATCCACTAATCAATTAAATTTTTACCTATAGTTACCAATATAAAGAATATACTTGTTTGCTGGAATGTTAGGAAATAGTTTAAAACAAAGGTAATGTATTGCAAAAAAGCTTATTTAAATGGCCTTGTTATTCCTCTAGCCTTAGAATTAACTGCAAACCGATTACTGGTTCAACTTTTGCCGCTCTTACTTATTGCTACTAACAAGTGTAAAGTTTAAAACAAGGCGGTCTCAACTTGTAATTTAAACGAAGCAATAGTAGTAAGACGTAGTTAGAATATCATATCCCATTCAGAAGTATTTTTTAGGTAGCGCGTTTCGAATATCTCTTAATTGTTTTCCAATATCATATGAAAATGCTACCTACTTCTTAATGGGCTTTAATATTTTTACTACATTCAACTTGGTCTTACGTTTCTTTGCCTTATGACCAGGTGTTCGTAGCCCTGAGCAACGGCGACCTCGTGATCTACTCACGAAGTAAAACAACGGGTCAGTGGAACTTTGACAGCAAGAAAGTAGTCGCTCTCGGTGAGACTAAATTGTAAACTTTTTGTAAATTTGAAAATGAGTTATTTGTATTATAAATAGGCATCCCCTCGGTGAGACAAAAATATGTGGTATCCAACTCAGTAATTCTTCAAACTGTGAACCTCGAGTAGGGATTTTTCGATTTCCGATACCTAAAATTTTATTCCGATACCGAGACGCGATATTTTTGAAAAGTATCGCAAATCCGACACCAAGTGACGTCATTGCTACGATCAAACAAGCACAATAGGTGCAACTGAAACATTGAAAGGCCCTTTTTCAAGAATATTAGTCCCAAATTTTCCTTTGACTTTAGATCTCCTTTGACTTAAGAACTCCTTTGACTTAAGAACTCCTTTGACTTAAGAACTCTTTTGACTTAAGAACTCCTTTGACTTAAGAACTCCTTTGACTTAAGAACTCCTTTGACTTAAGAACTCCTTTGACTTAAGAACTCCTTTGACTTAAGATCTCCTTTGACTTAAGAACTCCTTTGACTTAAGAACTCCTTTGACTTAAGAACTCCTTTGACTTGAGAACTCCCTTGACTTAAGAACTCCTTTGACTTAAGAACTCCTTTGACTTAAGAACTCCTTTGACTTAAGAACTCCCTTGACTTGAGAACTCCTTTGACTTAAGAACTCCTTTGACTTAAGAACTCCTTTGACTTAAGAACTCCTTTGACTTAAGAACTCCTTTGACTTAAGAACTCCTTTGACTTAAGAACTCCTTTGACTTAAGAACTCCTTTGACTTAAGAACTCCTTTGACTTGAGAACTCCTTTGACTTACCTACAGGTGTTAACCTACTACTTAAATTTTTTACCTTTCAAGTTTAAATGACTGCGTTTTATCGCAAATCATGGGTGAAAAAAAAAGTCCGATATTCATTTGGTATCGGATCGGCACCGATACCACCCTTGTATCGGAAGAGTACCGATACTACCACTTGGTATCGGGTATCAGCTCCAATCCGGTTTTATCGGCTAAAGTATTTGAGACTTGAATACGCACTATCCTTAAAAAATTTATAATGTTAAGGCATTGACATATAGTTCGTCGTATGTTAAGTTACTATATTGTTGTTCTGTTAAAGTATGCCGCGAAATATTTACGATGTTTAGTGCGTCGCAAGCTGATAAATTGGACCACTGATCTAACTTGTTTAGGCCAGAGCTCCGTTTTAGGGGTGTTTAAATTTTAGTTTAGACCTTTTCTAAGGGTCGAATCCTGGGGACCGCGAGGTCATGCACCTCCTATAAACTATATATGTTTTTGCCTTTGCGTGATTTTTTTCGTGCAACGCATTGCTGCCTTTAATACATTTTTTTTTCTACCAAATTCAACATTTGCGTAAGAGGTCGATGTAAATGATTCTTTAGGTTACTTGTCTTATGACGTAACTTTGTGACGTCAAATCTAAAAATTTACACTTACGCACGTTCGGATAGCGGAAGTTCTTTTAGGTTACTTATCTCATAACGTCACGTTATGACGTAGCCCCATGATGTCATTACCCTTCATGGCTAGCAAAAGATAAAATGTATGTAAATATATTATAACCTTTTGTTTTTGTTGCTTCTATTTTAGAAAGCTATCCTTTGTAGCATAACCGGTAACCTTTGACCTTTATTGATCCCAGGTACTTCACCTAACCCTATCACTAAGATGTTGGTGGTGGGAGAGAAGGACCTTTGGTGCGGATGCCAGAATCAGGTGATCATCGTCGATATGAAGAGCCACAACCGGAAGTCATTCTTCTCCGTCAGCCAGGACGTTAAGCGGCAGGTAGCCTTTAAGATAAAAATGTTTTTATTACTGTATCTGTTTTTCGTCGTCGTTTTTTTTCTTGTTACATTTATTGAGTTGTTCATAGCCAAAACGACAAATACTTTCGAAAAACAATAGAACAAATAGATTTGGCAACGCTTTATGTCGTTACGAAACGCAGGCCATTCCCCAATCTATGTTAGTAACCATTTCTCCATGTTGCTCATTTATACAAATTTATGAAACAATAGTTGATGAATAACTGGAGGTAACTAAACTACTTGACGCTAAAGCAAATTTTGACTTAAAAACTCAAAAAAACTTTGAACGCTTTTGCATTTATTTTTCTTGCTTGAGCAATGAGCATAGTAATGACGTCATTTGGTAGCGGATCGGAACGCGATACTTACTTTTCCGAAATATGTGTTATCGCTATCGGAAAAAAATCTCAAGTATTCCACATCCCTTGCAACAATCTAGTAGCAACAAAATATTAATGGAACAAAGGCACATTACCATAATTTATTAGCTTGATAATAAATTGCAAAGCCAAAAAGGTCGAGAAGATTGAAAATATCTTGATTATTAAGACGTTATTTTGAGTTGTGACATTAGCTGAAGATGATACAAGCTCGTATTGAAACGTCTTAATAATCAAGATGATGTCGATCTACTCGACCTTTTTGGCTTTGCAATTTATTTTCAAGCTACATTACAGATCCGTGCATAGTGTACCCAAATACTTTATTACGTGTTAGTTTTTGCCTGCATATTATCACGTATTTTCGTTGTCTCATAGATCTACTGCATGGTTTCATGCGGCTACGGCGTCTGGGTTGCTCTGGATCGCAAGGCTCACATAAAGCTCTACCACACCGTCACGCATGAGTTCATCGCCGATCTGGACGTTGCCCAACCAGCCGGAAAGATGCTGGCCAGTAAGAAACCAGCATTTTATCACGTGACCTTTTCGCGCGCTAGCTTTTAAATTTTTAAATTGGTTTATTTCCTTTAATATTCCTCGCAATTTGACGACCAAAACCACAGTATTGAGTGGTTTTAGATGATTCATTTGGACCGTTCATATAAATAATGGAAATCAGATGGCATTGTTCATCGATAAATTGTATTAAAATCCTTACAAGCTGTTCCACAACCGTGCTTTGTTATGTCAAAGTAGAATATACAAAAATCTAAATAATGTAGTAGGCTTCAAAGGAAAATGTTTTGATTGTTTTCAAAACCATATAATCAATGTGTTTGTACTCGTATAATGTCTGTTATCCATTTTACTAGTTTTAACATTCCTCGACAGTTTCGATTGCCGAGAATTTACAGGATGTATGAAATAATAGCGTCATGGTTGTTTTTCGATTCGCTCCTGAACCTGCGTAGCTCGATTGGGAGACCGATGGTCCCAGTATGACGGAGGTCGTGAGTTTGAACCTCACAACAAACTAGTTTTACGAACAGGATGCAGGCAACAGTGCTATGGTTGTTTCTAGACTTGCTCCCCTCTGAACCTGTGTAGCTCAGTTGGTAAAGCGACGGTCCCGGTATGGCCGAGGTCGTGAGTTCGAACCTCACCGCAGTCTATGTGTTTTAGCCTCACCTTGCTTACATCATTGATCGACTGATTCGGTTACTCTTAATTGCTCCGCACGTTGTTTTAAATTATCCCGAAAAATGTGTGGTTAAACTAGCCCAAAGCGACAGAGCCTATTTAAAGCCTTTATATGTATCAAAAATGGCGTCAGGGTTGTTTTCTCGACTTGCTTCTCTCTGACCCTGTGTAGCTCAGTTGGTAGAGCTACGGTCCCGGTTTGACCGAAAGTCGTGAGTTCAAACCCCTAACCTTGCTTACATTTTATTGATGGACTGATACGGTTACCCTTTTTTAAATTATTTCAAAAAAGTGTGGGGCTGAACTAGCCTACGGCGACAAAAGCAATTTGAAGCCTGTTAAATTCTAGCAAACATTAAACTTCAGGTTCGGACGCCATCATCCGTCAACACAAAGCCGCCTGTCTGCGCGTCACCTCGCTTCTGGTGTGTAAGGACCTCTTGTGGGTGGGAACCAGCGCCGGCGTCGTCCTCACGTTGGCGCTACCGAGCATCACGGCCAGCACCAACTCCCTGCCCCTTCCAATCATGCCAGTCGGCCTCCCGTACGGCCACACAGGCCACGTTAGGTTTCTGACATCCATTGAAGTGGTCGAGAAAGAAACGACGCCGACTCGGGGTAAGGTTAGGTATTTGCAGCCATGAAATAAGTAAAGAAAGCAGCACTCTGTGCGATTTTTTCAATGGTTATGAATCGAGCTCACAGTGTTGTACGTTCCAAAGTGACTTCGCTGTTAAAACAAGTAAATTTCCTGTCTAAGTCATTAGTTTCTACGTCATTTTCAATAAATAACAAATCAAGTCGTTTGCAAAATAACTCTAGTCAATATCAGTCATTTTTAATAAATAACAAACCAACTTCCAATCCAAGTCATTGGTTGCCCAACTTAAGTCATTTGCAAAATAACTATAGTCCAATTAAAGCAATTTTCAATGAATAGCAAGTCAAGACGTTTGCAAAATAGCTTTAGTCCAATATTAGTCATTTTCAATAAATAACAATTGAATTCCTAGTCCAAGTCATTGGTTGCCCAAGTCAAGTCATTTGCAAAATAACTAAAGTCCAAGTCAAATCATTTTCAATGAATAACAAGTCAAGTCATTTGCAAAATAAAATAACTATAGTCCAAGTCAAATCATTTTTAATGAATAACAATCCACTCCCAGTTCAAGTCATTAGTTACTCAAGTCCAGTCATTTTCAATAATCTCATTAGTTACCAAAGTCCAAGTCAAGTCGTAACTTGAATTCCTATATGAATATGGTATCGGATCTGCGCCGATACTACCACTTAAAATCGGGTATCGTATCTGATCCGATATTATCGGACAACCCTAGTGTATGGTTTACTGTGATCAGCCGTGCTGAAGTGCACTGATCAACGATTACGGCATACTCATAATAATATCCTGAGTGTCTTTGAATGTTTATTACCGAAATCAGTTGATCTAACCAGATCCTGGCAATATCTTACTGTTCCAACTTGTTTGAACAGACTATGGTTTAAAAACAAAGAAATATATTTTTCTCATTAATATAACAAATAAAGCCAAATACGAAGCAAAAATGTTTGCAAATCAAATATTTTGCCATTGACGACGACTGTGACGTGCGGTTAAACGGGTTATCCCTGTAAACTTCCAGGAAGTTTACTTCGAAAAGTCTTATTGCCGAAATCAGTTGGCATAATCAGCATAATCATTATTGTAGTGCAAGCAGCAGTTAGGCCAACTGATAATGGCCTTTCTAAAGGCACTTGGTATATTGCCGACTTACAGTGATATACAACCACGTTTCTTTGCTTCAGTTTACAGCAGAAGGCCTTCACTTCCAAAGAGGAGATCTTCCAACACTTGCGCAATTCCTCAGCAATCGAGAACCACAACTCTTGTTATCAGTGGTGGAGACGGGTAAGCTGATAAGTTGAGCGGATGTCTGTGTTGATAGGTGTACCCTGGTATCGGGTATCGGCACTGATCCGATAATATCGGACACACATGATAGTGACGTAACCAACAAGTACCCTCTTAATCAAAACATCGTAACCCATAAAGCAGTAGTTCCCAAACTCTTAACCCACAAATCGTAACCCATAATGAAGTGGTTCTCAAACTCGTTTAGCTGGCAGCACAGTAAAACAATTACAGAATATTTTTTTTTCTTGTTTGATAGTTTATAACTTGACAATCGCCCGGTAAACACTGCTAGGCAATAGATAAATAATGTAATATTTCCAGTTTTTTAAGAGTTAGTGTGCATTTTCGCATGTTGATTTACAATACAAATAGGTTATGTTTGAAATAACAAAATATTTCGCGGAACACATGACAATCTCCGGAGGTACACAGTTTGACAATCACTGCCTTAAAGCCTAATAGCTACGCTTGAAACTTAGGTATGAGGACTTCCGAATGAACTCCGGTACTGAGGCGACCGCTGGTCGGGTGGACAGCACCAACCATATGCTAGTGTGGAAAGTCTAACTCAACCCATAGAGGTAGGTCTGCTTTGTCTGCCCCTATCTTGTTTTGATTTGTGATCAAAAATGTTTTAGTGTGTTCAAATGGCCCTGACACACGTTTTGCTGTATTTTTGTGCCAATAGAACATTATTAGTTGTGTTTATTTATTGGCTTTAACTAGGAACACACAGTAACACCTATAAAGCAACAATATGTTAAGCGGAAATGTCTATAATACCATAATTAAGACTAACGACATAATTTAGTCAAATACGCAGTAATATCCACTACAGAATAATATCTAAACCTTTTGGAATAAGACCTAAACCTGTCGAACTAATACCTGGACCTGTAAACCTGTCGGAATAATACCTGAAGTAGTCGGAATAGGAACTAAACCTGTCAGAATTGAACCTAAACCTGTTAGAAATAAACCTAAATTTGTCGGAATTAGATCTAAATTTGTCGGAATAAGACATAAACCTGTCGGAATGGAACTTAAACCTGTCGGAATAAGACTCAAACCTGTGAGAATAAGACTTAAACCTGTGAGAATAAGACCTGAAGGCTGAACATGTCGGAAGAAGATCTAAATGAGGCGATTAGCGCCGCCGTTCTGGCATTTGAGCGCCGTCAACGAGAATTTTTGTTGAACCAATGACAAAATGGCAAACAATCTTTAATAAAATCAAGACCAAAAGTTTGCTAAGCCCTGTAGTAAAATAATAATCGATGATAATTAAATGTGCTTTTTCAGAGCCAATCAACTGGTGAAAAGCCAACGAGCCGCTAGCTGGGGCAAGAGAGTACGGTAGTCGTGGAGCGGGCGGAAAAGTCCCCAAACAGCAACCAAACTGGCACATATTTTTCTTTGACTTTTTTTTACAAGATTGTCGCTGGACGGTTGATCAAAGGTTGCACACTAAACTAACTTGTCTTTTTTGCTCGTTTATTGCCGTTATTCTATTTTGTACAGCTTGTTCTTCGCTATTTAACGTAGTTTGCGCTTTGCGCGGTCCCGGTATGTCCAAGGTCGTGAGTTCGAACCTCACCACAGGCTAGTTTAACGAACCTGATGCAGCGGGCAGCGGTGCTATCGTTGTTTCTCGACTTGCTCCCCTCTGCGCCTATATAGCTCAATTTGTAGAGCGACTATCCCGGTATATCTGAGGTCGTAAGTTCGAACCTCACCATCGGCTAGATTTTTATAGCCTTGCTTAGCTTGCATGAAAATCCTAAATAGGCCGACTGATTTCGGTAATACCAATTCATCAGAGCTGGACCACAGTTCTAAGTCAATGTTGGAGGTTGTCGATCGAAAAAAAAACACTATTTTAAGTATTTTGTCAAATATTAAACTCTTGGTCCACAAAGTGCATTTTCGCTGAGGTATTTTTTTCGCATTTTTAAACAGATTCAAATGTTAACCGACAGTGTTTTTTTTGAGAATTTGTTTTCATTGAACAAAAAATGAGTTTTGTTTTGTTATTATCTTAAACCGTTTGGTTGAACGTGATTTGTTAAGTTATTGGGCTACTTTTTCCACCTTATCTGATCACTTAAGTAAAAACTGCTGTCACCATTCAATGGTTCTACTTTAAACCGGATTTTTTTCCTTCAAACCAAAATCTAAACTCACAAATAGCTTAGTAATTGAAAGATGCCTGGGTAAATAAGTTCTGACAAAACTTAGTTTTAGCTTTTGTAACTTAAAGGAAGTTTTATTATTGGAGTTGAAACTACCCGTGTGGCGAACAAGTCATTTTAAATTACCTAATTTTAAGTCGTCTTTTTAAATAAATAGTAAGTCCATAAGTTTGCATGAGTCCCAGTTAAGTCATTATAGAGCAAGTCAACTTCAAGCAATTTCCTTGTTGTAAAAAGTAATCGTTAAATGATTGAAATTAGAAAACTTGTCGGATTAAAAGTAATTTAAAATAAAGGAACAAAATCAAGATAAATAAACCAATTTTCCAAAAAATTGCTTAAAAAACATCTTATTTCAAGCCAATTATTTGTCCAAAAGACTGAAGTCAAGACTTGTACAACACCGCAAGTCACTAAGCATTGCTTTGAAACCCTGTGAAACACGGCCACTCACGGCATCTGCATGATTGGCTTGAGGTTTCAAACGCACTTTTTGTACGCTTCTCTTTTTTTCACCAATCGAATATTGTTCTTCCACCGTGCAACTTTCATTCCGAACGTATTCCTATTCAACTCGCTCAACGCTTACGTCGCCCGAATCGCCGTCTCTTACGATTCTTTGTCGTTCGTTTTTTTCTTTCGTCGTTGGGTTTTATCGCGAATTATTTTTGTCGTTCTCTTTTTTCCTGTTACTTGTTTTCTATACTGTTGTCGCCTGCTGTTTTTTCTTTGTCTGTCCGCTTTTTTTCCTACCGCGGACCAGTGTCGTGTTCTATCGCCGTTTAAAATTCACTAAATCTATTTGAAAATTACAAATTTCCTCTCCCGATGCGCTTATCGAGATATATTAGAGAGTGTAGCAGGCACGGTTCTATGGTTGTTTTTCGACTTGCTCCTCTCTGAGCCTAGGTAGCTCAGTTGGTAGGTCCCGGTATGAACGAGGTCGTGAGTTCGAACCTCACCACAGGTTAGTTTTTCGAACAGGATGCCGTAGGCAACGGTGCTATGGTTATTTCATTACTTGCTCCCCTCTGGACCTGTGTAGCTTAGTTGTTAGAGCGACGGTCCGGTATGACTGGAGGTCGTGAGTTCGAACCCCCCTGCAGGCTACATGTTTTTCTAACCTGCCATGCTTGCAGTTGATGGACATTCGGTGAGTGTGCAAGGTCTTTCGGTGTATTAATGATACCTTAGCCATAATCGTTGGACAAAAAGCAGCTTCAGATGGGCTAGGTCACAGTTGTTAACTACGTATATGTTTGTATCTTTAATTGTATATTTTACGGTTTAGTGGCGAAGCAATTGCTGATACGATTAACATAACCTGATAAACATTGTTCACATTATGTTAACGAACCGAAATTATCGATTCTTCACATACGGCATTGTGCGTGGAGCCGTTCAGGTTTTATTTTCGAAGAAATTCCATTGCAAGGAATGTACAGGTCAATGCTGCGCAGTTTTGAGGTTCTACAAATTGTTTTATGTGACTCATTTAGCCAAAGAGTTTTCTCCGAATTTATGAAGATAATTATACCGCATTTAGTCAACAGTATAGCCCCTTTTAACTTGTTTTACCCACTGTGGTGTTTTGATTAAAAATAACCGAACCAGAATAATGTATTGTTTTTACAATCTTTTTGAAGAGCACGGTTTAATAAGCTCCACATAACACCCATATTGATGTTCCCCATCTTACAAACTCACTTAGTTGTGTCCCCCGCAAACGACTACCTCACCTACTCTGCCGTGGAAAAATCACCCCACGGTAACATACTTTATGCGATATTTAACTACTGTTTTTGAAATGCAACTCGCAAGATAAGTTTGCCACTCCTCAGTAGCAATTTTATGTGGCAAACAAACAAAGGCGACATTTTGCAAGCAGTGGCGGATCCAGGGCTTGTAGATAGAATCTGGTCGTGTCTTTCCCAAAATATATTTCAGACCGACTTTTATTGTAAATACATTTTTTCGAGATAAGCGCGAATATTTATCCCTTTTTCCACCTTTTTCATATAGCCTAGGTACCCATTTAAATTGAAAAGTTTTGCTAATTGATTTATGGCGTAACTTTGTGACGTTGTCTCTAAAATGTTTAAACCCCAACAAAAATCCCTAGATCAGCTACTGTTTGCAAGTCAGTGTTGTCAACCACTTGGTCACAACCCGAAATTTGGCTCACCGTGTGTTTTTTTTTGGGGGGGGGGTCGATAAAAAGCGACTTTTTTTCTTCCAACCATGAACTCTATACGTACTATAAACAACCTTGTGTTTTATTAATGAAATTTTCATTTAGTTTGTGTCGATAAATCGCACTTTTTCACTAATTTGCGTAATGTTGACGCATGAAAATTAATGCATCAAGACTTTCGTCAGTCATTTTGATTCCGAATTTTATCACAAACAGCTTCATGGCTGAGAAAAGCATCTAAGGCTCAACTGATGTTTGCTGAATTGTTAGCCAGTCGATGACGAAATAGAAATAAACTGCTTGAAGTTTTGGCGCTTTTGTGACTTACTTAAGTCTTTCAAAATGACTTGGGTTGAACTAAAGTCGAATGAGTTTACCCAACTTTAATGACCTAACGTGTAATTTTATGACAAGGACTTGACTTGAAATTGACTTGCTCTAATGATGACTTGTTACTGTATTTATTAAAAAAGACTTCACTTGGACTTAAGTCTCAAAATGATCTGTTTATAACACTGTGTATTAATGTCCCATCCTTATGTTACACCCGCTCTGCACCTATACGTCACACACGCAAGGAGTAAAAGCTTTGGCAGCGCGCGAACAATAATTGCGTGTCTTGGCAGAGTGCCAGCAAGCGTGTTTTACGTATTTGAATCAATCGTATTGCGATGAAGATATAATGACGACGCAGTAAGCAATTAATAATGAACAGTATATATATATAGCATTCAACAGAGCCAAATCCCACAAAAACATTTCATAGTGTTTGCTTTACAAAAACACGGGTTTCCATGTTTTTATAAACCGGGGTTAGTGTTGTAAAAATAGCGTTTTTTTGTTTGGGTAACCCGGATTGCAAACACAACTGACGATATTTTGGCCAAATTTTGTTACGGCTGTGCGACCCGTTCCTGAATGACGTAATTATGTTGGTCGAATAAATGCTTGTAAATAAATATTTTTACAAGTTTTTCCGGTATTATTTTGCTTTATACCAAGAAAGCCTTTAGTTATATTTTATTGTTAAAATACTTTTTTTTCTCAGAAGATTTCATTTAAAGTGGTTATCGCTCCGTTACATTGCAAACCATGGTATCGGCATCGATTCAACCAAAGTATCGAACGAATACCGATAAAATTACTCGGTATCGGGTATCGGCTCTGATCCGATGTTATCGGACATTCGCCCTAATTGGTTGGACAACAACAGTGGTTCTCAACCTTTTTTCGTTCGTGGCCCATTTTCGTTGCTCATAAATTTTGTGGCCCAATAATTTTTTATGAAAAAACAAACTATAATAAGGTTTAAAGCAAAAAATAGCGAAGCATATATCAAAACAGATTATTATAGGTTCAACCAGGCATTAGTGAGGTACTTGCTTCTAAACAATAAATTTACGTTTCATTTACATTCCAAACCATTATTCATGTAAAATTAGGTATGTTGACACAAATGAAACTAAATTCTTCAATAAATCTAGCTTTTTATTAATTTGTCTGTTAAGTTAATTCAAAAACAAACTTCGTGGCATCCCTGAACCAAATGCTGCATTAAAGCATCGGAACAATTAATTTACGTAAAATATTTAGTGTTTTGTTTGTGACATATATTCAATAGTACAACACTCTTAATAAAATACATTCTTACATTGTTTTATGCCACACAAGAACAAACGTTCTTTTTCTTACGTATTGGCTATAATAGTGCTGTAGGTTTCCCACCTAAAAAGCTTCCATGGCCCACCAGTGAGCCATGGCCCACTGGTTGAGAACCGATGGAATAAAAAATACAGAACACAGAAAAAGTGGATATAACATTGTCCGTCAATTTCTCGCCTCAGGGAGAATAATAGGCCTAGAGTTTTACACAATCTATGAAGCTTTGGAAAATATGTTTTTGCCATCGTCAGACAAATCTTTGTAGATCTCCTCTTCTGGTCGTAAACGCAGAATCACTTTAATAGTCGACCCATGCTTAACTTTATAGAAATTTAAGTTTTTTCCATTTTCAAGTCGTTTGCCAGCGAATTCCAAGTGCTGCTGATATATTGGAATTTCTGCGGAAGTAATTTTTCAAATTTAAAAGCCGTTTGCAACCGAAAAAATCCAATTTCAAACGTTGTTTCAACCTGGTGGTCACCCTAGTGCAGTGGTTCTCAAACTTTAAAAAAAAAATTACGCAACAGTCACCTAGTATTTTTTTAAATCGCTCATGACCCCCTTAAAAATACACACGAATAAACACAAAATAGCGGGTTGTTTTTACTGGTATCAATGATACGGGTGCACTTGCTGCTTTGCTATCAGCTTGGCCATGTTTGGTTTTGTTGATACCGTATTTAGTATTGTAATGCTAACGAAATCACCTTATTTGAGTTAAGCAGTCACTAACTTTTTAAAACGTGCCCACAGTGGCAGCGCAGCAAGTCATAAAAATGAAATTGTTGCAAAAGTGGATGAATAAGGATAAAATTACTTATATTTAAATTGATAGCTATAGTGATGAGTAAAATATAGTTAGAGTAAGTTAATTTTCAACATGTGCTTATGAATCCCACGTACAAGTCGTACATACATATCCCTGTCATGTTGGTTTTGCAGTTGAACTATTTTGTTATGTTGAACTATTTTTGTTATTGCTGTTATGAAATACAGCATTCTGATAGTGGTGGTGAGAAAAGTTAAAGAATCACTGCTTTTTAGATAGTAAATTAGTTGTAATTGTTTTTTTGTTTTCACTGACTTACTCTCTTCCCCACATATATTTTTTTTATCTTCCGACATCGAGTTCAATGGTTCGGATTTTAGATGGATGATTTCGCCAGTGAGAGTCTTTTTAAACACAATTCTGCCTCCACCTCTAAGTCGCAATACCAAATGGAGTGTGCTTTCCTGCTGAATCTTGTAGTCACCTGGAGTTCTTCCATCTTCGAGTTGCCTTCCGGCGAAAACCAATCTCTGCTGATCTGGTGGAATTCCTGTCTAGCAACATCTCGTGTAAGTAACAACTGTGAGAAAAAACTCGGTGCAACAATGCAGATGTATGATAAATACGCTTTTAGTTTTAAAAAAAGAACCAGATTTTCGTAATCGAATTTTCCGTTAAAATCACTAAAAACAAACACTGTGTTGTGTTACAATATGCTTTTTCTGTCACAGTTTTATTTCGTTTAAACAACGTTTTTTTTTTTGTAAATCTTTTTGTTTTGTAAATCTTTTTAAATAGTAAATTTACAAATAAAGCTTCTGGCTTAAGAAAAATCTCGTTTTTCTTGCGGTACTTTTAGAAAAATTACGTTTTGCTCACGTAAGTTATATAAGCGTCTAGAAACATTAGGTAAACCAAAATCTGTATTTGCTCGTATCGAGACGTCTTTATTAAGATGATGTCGATCTACTCGACCTTTTTGGCTTTACTATTTATTATTATCAAGTTGATTTACCTTCTGTGTCGCAAATTTGTTGCTTGATATCTTCGATTAGGTCGGATGGTTCCACAATTATCGTTAAAGTTTTTCCAGTGAGGGTTTTAACATAGATTTTAAAATTTCGCCCATGTATGAACTTCCTTGGTTCTTTAAACGAAAATAAAATTAGTTAAGTTTTGTTGACTAATCAACAGGCGCGGATCCAGGATTTTTGTTGGGAAAGGCATGCAATTTTTTCCGATGTGACGTCATAAAGTTACGTCATTACGTGATGTCACAAAGTCACCTTTATATCGTTTAAATTGGCAAAACTTATGGAGTTGGCATTTGTTTTTTCTTTTTTTAAAAGTTGGCAAAATTTACCTAGTTGGCAAATTGTTTTTGCATTTACGTAGTTAAAATAGGCAAAAAAATCTTTCTCTTGCGGGGTCTATGAATTTTCATTCTCCTAAATATTCGTATTTCGCCTTTGTTATAAATCGGGACAAATCAGCTTTTCGCCCATATGCCTATTGAGATAATTATGGACCCCAGT
The DNA here is from genome assembly GCF_963924565.1 of Ascidiella aspersa. Lineage (NCBI taxonomy): Eukaryota > Metazoa > Chordata > Ascidiacea > Phlebobranchia > Ascidiidae > Ascidiella > Ascidiella aspersa. Next base: position 19,942,523 of record NC_139454.1, read on the forward strand.
AAATTGAACTAAGAGATATACCCTGACCAACAGTTTAACCGCGTAATACAAAACTGTAACTGTTACTTGATTCATTGACTAGCAACGAAATGGATAACGACCGTTTACATGGGCTATGTCAAAAACATATACTTTGGAAATTATCTATCTATTCAATTCGCGTAGTTTAGGCCTATACAGTAAATTACCGATGATCGTTTTTAATCAAGGGTTTGGGTTCGGTTGCTGTCAGGGTTGTTATTAAAAAAATTAGTTTTCTTAGTTTCGCGTTCCATGATTTATCCCATAATCCATTTAAATACTTGTTGTCCGGTACACCCATGAGATTAGTGGTTATGCATGTTAATCGGTTACTTTACAATACAAACAAGGGATAATTGGCAAATAACTGATCTAGCGAATCCAAAGTTCAAAAAAAAACACTGCCAAAGTCCATTATTTAATTTTTTCGAATTGCTTCAAAAATAGGCACGCGTGTTGACAAAAGTTTTTACCTTTTGGGGCTTCAATTTTTGCCTTCAAGCTTTCAATCGTTTCGAAAGGTTCGACTGTCAGAGCAATAGTTTCCTCGGAACTTTCCACAAAGATCTTCATCTCAATAATTGGTATTCGCGCGGTTTAATTTTCAAGTTGCTACAAATTGAAGCTTAACGTTTACAGTCACATATAACAACTGCGATACCAAGGCTAGTTCGCCGCACAACACTTTGCTTCACAGTAACATTTTGTTTGCTCAGCACCGTTGTGGCGTGACGTATTTTGGTTTTCTATTAATGTGTAACAACAACGCATATGTTTAACCATGTGATTATTTCGTTCGATGATTGAGGATCTCGCTATGGCCAGGTCGCGAGTTCGAACCTCACGGCAGGATGGTTGTTTCTAGCCTGCCTTATTGGCATCATTGATCGTCAGAATCGGTTAATCTACGATGGCTTCCGATGTACTAATGATACGTAAGCCGTTAAACAACTTCAGAATACCTAGATCACACTGGTTGAATGTGCATGTGTGTGTATTTTTTATTCACTCGATTATAAAGTTTTACATGTTGCCTCTCGAATTCTTTCTTTTTATTAAAGCGGCCTGGTTAATCCAATCAGCAACTTATCCCTAACTCAGTTGCTTTTGACTTCTATCTTGCACCGCAAGAGCGGTTGAAAATCACTCAACTATTCACAATTGTGACAAAATTTGATAGCCTAAAATATATGTTGAAAAATAATACATGGCGCTGAAGATAATGCACTTAAAAGTATATACATTTTATGTCAAATAGATTCCTGACCCTTGCTGTAATGGTTAAAAAATTCTACGATATCCTTACAATTGGTTTCCAATTGAAATAACTTTAATATTTTTTGTTTTTGTTTTTATAGGTCCATAAAAATACTACACTTTAATTTTTCGAAATTCGAGTATGATCTAGATATGTACGATACTTGCTATTTTATTAGATACCCGATATTTTTGGCAAAAAGTATAGGCGTTCGATCTGATACCAAGTGACGTCAATATAATGGTCAAAAACAAAATAGATCAAATTGAATGGTGTGGACGTAATGTTCTTAGCAAAACTGAAGGCAAAAAAAGCATTATGTGTTATTTTGTAAATATATAAGTGTGTAAGCCACAAGCAAAAACGGGTAACGCCATGTTTCGAGGTGCTACGATGAGGGGGTTGATAGCAGTGATGCGGAGTCGGATAAAAAAAAAACAAGTCCGACTCCCGAATCCCAAGTCCAGCTCCGGCCAAATGTGCGATTTTATCAAGTCCCGATTCCGGCTAAGACTCTACATCCTGCAGTTCACCCATTTACGCAACTAAATAAGGTGAATATTCAGCATAACAGGTGTCATACAATTCGTCCACTCTTAATACATGGTTGGAAAATATTCCACTCTATGCTATTCCACATTTAAAATTTCCAGTTGGCGGCCATATCAGGTTCATAATTTGGTACCTATGCGCACGTCGGACTAAGGACTAGAAACTGGTAATTTGATGTGGTCTTACTCGAGTCCCGAGTCCGACTCCAGCAAAACAAACCAACATCGGCTCCAATCTGATGTTATTCCACAACCCTACCAACGATAAAATATACAGTGAAAATAAGCCTATTAACACTAGAATTACCGATGCGGTCCTTTTGACGGCCGTTTTTGATTTTTAAACGTTTATATTTCCGCTTAGGTAACTGTTAGCTTAGTTTTGCAATCAATTTTAAAGTTCATGTTAGTTGTGAATAAAACAAAGAATCCTTTACGCAGCTAAAAAGCAGGTTGGGTGACTACAATGCAATTCGTAGATATGGCATATGAAGTATATTGCAGAACATGATATTATAATGGAGCCAACAACGTATACTAATCTCACACTGAAAATTATATTTATTTTCTTGCAGATTATCTGAAATTCAGGAAAACGCGCGCTCTAGCCTCATACAATGGGCGCTTGAAAGTGTGTTTCTAGGCCACCAATGCCCCTGGATGTGCGGTGGGGAGGGTTACTGCCGACCTCCTAAAACCAAGGACAACTATTCCTGCAGGTGGGTTAATATTTGGGGGATAAGTGGGGTTCCATAGTGGTTTTAAACTGAAGGTACGTGGAACTGACTTTAGGGGCTTTCTCCAGGGAATTGGGCTATCTAGGGATTTTAAACTAGGAGATACGGGGGTCCATTGAGGTCTATTTGGAATCTTAATTTATTATTTAAAAAATGGAATTAATTTTTAGGAAAATAATTTAATAGAACAACATGTTTTGAGGCATGTTCCTTGAAATTATGCAGCCGACAATTCTGATTTTTTAAACCGATAAAGCAGGTTTTTTATTTCTACTTTCCTTTTAATTCATGCCGTCCCTGGTCAACTCGACCTTAAAAGCATTTTAGGAGCCTCAAACGAAATGTTTGAAAAGCCCTGACTTAAAACTAGCGATCTTATAAAAAAATAATGTTTAAAGTTTTGAGATAATATAATTGATAAGAAGAGTGGATTTTTTTCCAATTCAAACTACCGATATTTAATTTTTTTAAAAGCTTCTCATAATAACCAGCTAGTATCTTAATGTAAATAAATGTTATTCCCAACCAAACAATAAAAAAGCGATTGGTTTTTTGTAAAGTGTACCAATAATGGTACAGCGCTATTATAATTGAGCATCGCTATAGGTTTTTAAAAAAAGCTTTTATGGAAAACGTAATTAGGAGTCACTATGGGGCTCGCGTTTTGTCTTTGCACTCCCTCCACACATTTACATACATACACACGCACATGTAAATGTTATTCGGTCGCTATTTAGTTCAACTTGTTTTGTTCTTATCAAATTTTGATGTTTTTTTTCGTCCCCACAAAAATCGGTTTCGAGATTTACACGGGCAATGTGTCAGCTGTAAGAAGCAAAAGCGTTTAAAGAGTCGGTTTAATATAAGGGCGAAAGTAGAATAACGCTTTTATCCAAACAATAGAATTTTTTTTTCTGGAACTCATAAACGTTCAAAGTTTATGTCATAAGGTTACGTCATAACGAGGCGCATAATATAAGTGGCCTCAGGAAATCCGAGGTAATCGTTTAATGTGCACAAATACGCAACTGAAATTCTAGTTTAAACATGATCGGGAAATGGCTGGATAGACTGGTGAAAAGGGGACGAAAAGAGCAATTTTTGCCGACACCACTGCTATTTCCCATTATATTCCCCATTAATGAAAATGGTTGAGAATCCTAATGCTTTCACCTTTCTATTGGCTTGTGTGAAAATAATCACAAGATTTTAAAATGTTATATGGTTATATTTCTAAAATGCGCACATCACACATATTGTATACAAAGCTACAATTTAAACGACAATATTTACAACAAGCTCAGTGATAAACAGAAGCATAAAGCAATGGTGATTGTATATGCCATAAATTAGCATGAAAATTTTGCTGTATTTAAAACTATGTGAGAGGTAATTCAGTTAACTTTTATGTTTTTATAAGGTTTCCCTTAATTCAAATGGTATTTAAATGACCCATAATAACTAGCTGTGTGTTGTATATTTCTGGACTTAAAGTTGATATTCTGCTATGACGTTACCTTCTTTATTTCTGCTTAAGGCAGGAATACTAAGTTTTTTAAGTTTCTCCAATCGAGCAGTACATCTGTCTATCAATGTAGAGTAAAGCAAGGGGTTTAATGCACTGTTAATGGGAAGCAAAATACCAGCACTAATAAGATAAACATCATTGGGGAGTGGAACACCAGAAACAGCCAAGTAAGCAAGCACACACATTGGGATCCAGCAACAGAAGTCAGTAATAAGCAAGCGAGAAATACGTTTTTGCATTTCGCTGTTAGGTTGCTTGTTTCTAGATTTAGCTATTTTAGTACTTCGTATAAAAATGAGTATGTATGCCACAAGCATGAAAATAAATAGAAAAAAATTGAGTGTGATAAGAAACACAGAGTATTGCCAAGAAGCGTCATTTGTATAAGCGAACAGTCTGGGCATGCAAACACTTGTTTCACCATAATAACCAAATATTCCTTTTAGCGGTTGATTTGGGAAGGTTTTGTTCATTAGCTGAGTGATGTCATGCCAATGAAGTGACGTCATGTTATGTGGTTTTATTTTATTGCTCAAATCAACCATTTTTTGTTTAAGGACTTGATCTGCTTTGAAAAATCTACTTGAAAACCAAACATGAGAAACAAAATATCCTGAATTGTAATCCAATAAAGGCAGAAGAGAACATAGAAATGCAAATAGCCAAACACATGTACATGAAATGTAAATCCCCTTTAACTCCATGGTTCTAGTGACAAATGGCTTGTAAACTGTTGCGAGTCTAAACGCTGTCATGACAACCATAGTACCCGAAGAGGCCATAGTAGATACAACACAAAAAGCCCCAAGAATGGAGCAAGTGCTACTAGTTCGCCAAAGTGCGTCAAACGAGCAATAATCCCCCGAAAACTGCAAACCCTTTATGCTTATTGCAATTAGATAAACGCCCATGAGAAAATCAGCAGGTGCCAAACTAAGCAAAAATATATAGGTACTTTTTGTAAAATTATCTGCGTTTTTGTTATTTACAATGTCCCTTATAGTAATAACTACAACCGCTAAATTCCCGATGCCAGCCACTAACCCCATTAACCAAAAGAAGGCTCTGTAAACAGGGTTGGCAATCATTTCCTTTTGATTTGAGAAAGTGGAACTTCGCTTACTTATGGGCGGACATTCGTCACTTCCGTCCGAACATTGCGGGAATCCATCTTCAACAAAGTTGATGTCGATCGACAGGGGCTTTCCATTGCGACAGTAAAACCTCGTTGCGCTGCATCGCGTCGTGTTCTCGTCCGATACGTCGTCGCAGTCTATTATTCCGTCACAAAGGTTGTTGACATCGATGTTGGTGAGCGTTCCACTGACGCAATCGTGGCGCTTTGGGCACAATCCACGTTCGTCGCAGAAATTGTTTGGCATATACACCCCCTTACATGCTACTCCCGAGTTGGCTCTATCAATTATGCAACTCACATAGCAGAAGTTGGGTAGAGGATCACAACTTTCGCATTCATCTGCCATATCCCAACATTCAGGCCTGCCATCGCATTTAGTGGCGCGTGCGAGGGGTAAATTGTAGCCTGGTTGGCAATACATTTGATTTACTTTACTATAATCCTGGGCTAGTCCGCAATATTTTATGTTGGATTGTCCTACACAACTGACTTCTGGGTTGCAAAGCACTTTGTCCATATCCGCGCAGTCCGTTGCATTGTGGCAATGCATTTGGTTGGGAGGGCAAGTGTCTCTAGCGTCGCCTAAGATATTGTGGCAAACTGTTTGGTTGTCGCACAGACATTCATCGGAAAGATCATAGCAGTCTGGAACCCCATCACAAACTTGATGTTGAGAAACAACCAGTCGTTTGTCCAAACACAAGAAGCAAACAAATACTCCATCAACGAAGCATAGATCTGACTTGTCCGCGCACTGAGCTTCGTCGTCGTAAATGTTTATCTGGGGTAAAACACAAATTCCTGCTCTGCCTGTTCCTGAACATTTAAATCCCAGCCCGGTTTTCATTTCATCGTCATTGCAACGGAGGCTGTTGTCGCAATATTCATGGGTGGCAATGAGATTACCGTTACTGCATTGCGACAAACTTGTGTTCGTTCCCTCCTCACAAACCCACTGTTCATTCCCACAAACCCTGTCTCTTCGCCCTTCACACGGTCCCATAAGTTGGCGGCAAGTCGCCTTATTGTAGATCGCTTGAAACTTGCTTTTGCTTGTTTCGTTTGAACAATAATGCACCAAAAGCCAATGCTGATCTCCAACAAGCACAAGCCGATCATCGCAAGGCTCCTTTCTTCCGACGCACTGGATCCTACCGTCAACCACTTGTTGCTGGCAAGCTCTGCAATACCACTGGTCGCTACCGTCCAAGCAATTGGGCTTATCGTCACAGATTAACCACTTACTTACACAATGAAGGCCATCATTGCAATGCACTGCATAAGCTCCACAACTGCTGCAGTTCGTCTCATCGCTCCAATCGTCACAATCTCTATGCCCATCGCACCACCTACTTGCGTGAACACACTGCTTCCCATCATCGCACATACTCGCTCCTGGTTTGCAACTTGTACAATTCATCTCATCACTCATATCGCCACAATGGAACCACCCATCGCAAACTTCAGTTTGGTTGATACACTTCCCATATGGCCTGTCACATTCGAACTCATCTTTGGTGCATCTTGCGTTTGCTCCAACGCACAAGACATGTAGCGCACAAACAAAAGTAAACATTTGCCACTGCATTTTACCAGTTTACAATATGTTGTGTTCAACTACTAATGCAGCTATAGCGGCCTATTATAATAACAAATTTTCACGGCTAAAGGTAAAAAAATATAGCAAAGAGCAAAGAAAAAATTACATATATGGCAAAAGTATCAATATATTTTGTGTCGTGTTTTTTTCGTACCAAACGTAATTTATGAAAAAGAAATCAATAAAATATTTTTTGTTTAAACCTTTACTAGACGCAAATTATAAGTGGGTAACCGTTTCTTATCTTATTTGTAAACAAGTTGCTAAATTAAATGACTGATAAGTAGGCCCATTTTTATTTTAACCTAAAAAAATTTTTTTTAACTTTATTTTTATCAAATTTTAACTTTATTTTAACCTAACGAAATTGCTTGTTTGTAGAGGCCACAGTTCTCCCTTGAATTGATGCCAGTTACCCAAACATAATATTTTGTCGATTTCAGACCCAAACGTAATATTTCATATAAAATGTTTTATGGAATATAAAAAGTGCGTCAGGTTTTTTGGCGATAGACTTAGCTTGCTTAGGCATTTTTGAATCACAAAATGTCAGTAGGCTATTCCTAAAATCCACACTGTTAATCTTCGAAAAGACCACGTTTATAAAGATGGAGTCTTTTATAAGAATTATTTAAATACGCAACAATAGATGAAAAAATAGACAATTTGCGAAAAAAGTTACTGCTGATAAGTCAACATTGTCACATTTTTCCTGCTTTTATGGGTTAATATGGTTTAATTGTGTCGCAGTTCCCGATTTACAATGCTTCAACGACGATTTTTACAAAAATTACGCTCAAAAAACACAAACACTTTGTCAAAAGCCATAATTTGACAAATTTTGACTTTATTACAAAATTTTAACTTTCTTGCAAATTTTAACTTTATTTTTACCTATAAACTTCTTAGAAACAGTCCCTCCCCTAGGTTCCAGACACAAATTTATTCTTTGATTCGTGGACAGACGAGGTCCTTAAAAAATTTTAACTTTATTGACTTTTGCGGGCCATAATGATAAGTGACAAAGCTCACTTTTCAACTAAACAGAACAAAAAATACAATGTTAACTTTAACACTTCAAGTTATTACACACCTTCCTAAAAAAGAATTTAAACTTTACTAAAATTGCTGCACTAATTTGACAAAGGTAAAATATCCTTCCAACGCAAAACCATAGCTAACATCATGCTCAAAACATAGCTACAACAAATATAACTCTCTCTCTATATATAGTTCAAATTTTATCTTGTTTTGCGAATATTTACTCAGAGACTAAAATACTTGAAATAAAAATAGCAACTTTAAGCACACACACACCGACTACTATACCAATTTTGTTGCACAACCATAAACCTCTGTTAATTATTTATTTAAATTTCGGCACCGCTAGCAACCTTAGATTGGAAGTCTGCTTAATGATATACAAAGTGCCTTTTTATTAAATTATACTTTGCAAAGCAATTTCTAATCGTCATATTACATTTTCTTACGTCCGTTCTAACCAATGATAATGGCATACAATATAACCCTTGACCAGTATTTTACTATTTAAGATTATTAACACATCTTTTCATAATCTGCAAAGATACCTGACTCTGCAAATAAAACCTAAAGGAAATGTTGCAATGTCGGTGACGTCATGGATTAATATCGCGTTTAGGCTTCTAGAAAAGTATAAGGAAGTTAGTCCGGGACCAAAGATATAAATAATTTTGGGTATATGTTAAACATCAACCTGATGGTTTGTTGTGATGTTAATACTTTCATTATTCTTTCGGGCCCTGAAACATTCATACACAAGTGTATTCAACTGCGAACAGGCCTTTCTGAAGTCGTACTGGCCAACGACATTTCCGTATGTATTTCTTGTAATTAAAGGACAAAAAGACAAAAGGAGCCTTCAGAGGAGCTAACCGAAATCGGTTGATCAATTAAGGTCCGGGTATGGTTGAAGGTCGCTAGTTCGAACCTCACCAGAGACTAGTTGTTTTTCTGACCTGGCCTTCAATCATTAACTAATTAACTGACTACGTGTGTAAATATTTCGCCTTTTACCAAAGATTTAGGTTTAGTTGGACAATGTGTCATTAACTTTTCCTTGCATCTGCAGACATGTTCTGCAGTTTTATCGCAAAATAAGTTGGTTGTTTTTTTATGGCAGAAGTGGCCAACGCGCGGCGCTTCATCCAGTTAAAACAGGATATACGCAAAAAGTATGCCTTTTCTGCACATCGCGAAAACATTTTTTCTGCACTTCGCGAAAATCAACGGGTTTCTGTGCAGCCATAAAGCTGTAGGTCAATAACCCCCACAAGGTTTTAGCCCAAATAATCTTGTTTTATTTTTTTTTTTTTAACAAATAAAGTCAATTTTTCGCGCTTCGTGTGATGGCTTTGTAACAGTGAGCAAGAAATGTGCTATTCTTTTCTCTCCATGTGTGTAAGTTTTGGCTCTGATTTTTGGGCTTGCGGTTAACCAAGTAAGAAATGCGGCTCTTGGTTTCTGGCTGGTTGACCACCTCTGTTCTATGCAGGGCCGGATTAACCAATAGGCTAATAAGGCCATAGCCTTAGGCCCTGGAAAAATTCGACCCTCAATTTTTTCAGGTTAAATTTTTGTAAGGCTGATAGTGATACAGATCCAGTATCAGTACAGTACAGTTTTTTTTTAAAACTATAATAACTGAGTCGAGTAATATGTGCCTTGTGTGTGAGTAGTAGGTAAATAAATTGTATTTATGCTGCAAACGAGTTAAGAACTATTTACGTTCTGTGCTATCACTAGAGGAACACACAATAAAACCTAAAAAGTAACAATACCTAAAGCAGAAAAAATCATAAACCGATAGAATAAATACCAATGACATAAAGCTTAAATATGCAGATTACTGCCCAGTTCAGAATGAGATCAAAGTCGTCTGAATAAGACCTAAATCTGTCGAAATGCGCCCTACATTCGTCGTAATATTGCCTTTAATGGGCAAAATAACACATGAAACTCTAGGGAGAGATCTAGTTCCGAGGGGCTAGATCACAGATGTTATTAAACCCATATGTTTGTGTGTGTCTTTCATTGTAGGGAGAGAGTAGGTTATGGGTCGTTTGGGCGCTGTGTTAGGTCTGGTATGGGTCATTTTGGTGTCGACGTTCGGACGCCCTAGTTTGACTTGCGCCATTAGGGGCGCCGCTGTTTTTGCATTGGATTTTTGGCCCTGTTTGGGGTTATTGGTGGGTAATGGGTGGGGTTGGAAAGTGGATAGGGGTTAAAATTAGGAGTTAGTGATGTACTTAGGGGTGAGGTTTGAGAATAGGTAAAGGCTGAAGTCCCTTTTAAGCATATAGATGTTCTTAGAGGTTTGAATGTCGATGACATCATTCATAAGGTTGGTTCACACTAGACGCGATTGGCGTTAACGTAAAACGTTTTTAAAATTTCGGTTACGGAAGTTGAAAACGCTTTTGTGTCGGAACGAGGAAATTTGCCGTTAACGCTGGCAACCGTTTAAGTGTAAACTGGACAACGCTAGCGTATTGCGACAGACGCTAACGCTAGAAGCAAAACGCATATAGTGTGAACCAACCTGTACGTATGCCAGCTGTAAGGCAAGGAAAATGTAATTTTCCATATAAGCTACATTGCAATTGGGGAGATGGGAAACCAGTGACTCGAGAGCTGTTTTCCTCTTTCCATTTAAAATAGTTTTTGAGGATTTGAGACAATTAAACGATTTTTGAGGCAAAAAAGTAAAATTATGTCATCTAATAGAATTTGTATTTTGTTCTAGAATCTAGAACAGGCTTTCTCAACCGTGGCCCTCGGTTCCCTTGGGGGGTCACGGGCATAACTCTCTAGCTAGGTCGTAGTTTGCAAAACCCAACTACACAAGTGTCTTTATTTATAAAATTTGCCGTCCATTTCAAATAGGCCTATTTTTTTACTTTTTGACTATACGTAAGTGCGAAAAATTTTAGCGCTTCGCGCGAATGATCTTTCTACGTCCGGTTTGTTTACGTTTTGATGCTGTCTTTTCAAGTAAATCTGCGCTTGAAAAAAGATTGACAAACGCTGAATAGATTAACTATTAAATTTATTGCCTTTCCTGAAAGTAGTTTCATCACATTTTTCATAAGTAGTATGGATAACGAGGTTTGGACTCGAATTTTAATTTGCGCTAACACTTTACTTCCTCCGTAAACGTAATTAAACACATCTTTAGGTGCAAAAAAGATCCGAGACCCGCCTGATTTAGTTGTTCTAACATTTTAATAACACAATTCTTAGTTAACATTTTGTGCGGCCCGCGGAGGACTTTCTGACCCCGACTAGAAATAGGTTGCTGCCCCTGAGCTAGCTTATGCACAGCGTATTTGCCAAAAAATAGTAACGCATTATTAAAATAAAATTCTAGGAATCATCTCGGCGAATGTAGTGACAAAACATTAGTCGAATACAAAAAATCCTCGGCGGAGTCCAAAAACAAGCCTGGCAATGACTAACTAAGTTAGTTTAATTTAAAACGACTGATATTTTAAATAATTAGAAAGTAGGTGCACTTATCCAACTCTATCTTACATTTTGAGGTTAATGCTGTGGTATGTTGAAGGGTAGATTAAACTTCATGTTATGACCTCAAAATCCCATTTTACGAGGGTAATAATAAAAAAAACATTTTACGAGGTAAATAAAAAACCCTGCATATGCAAAAACGTCAAAAGTGACCCACTGGTCCCATAGCTTCCCTCCAATGAGTCTATGGCACTTAATTAAATTTATTACATGTTTTTATGTTATGTTTGTGTTATTTTGCAGTAGCCTAAATAATTTCAATTTTTCATGTATTTATTTTTACTACTTTTTGTAGCCTCGTTTGCAAAATTAGGCCCTTCCCTGGTAAATAGCCTTAGGTCCACAGTACCCTTAATCCGGCCCTGGTTCTATGGCATCCGAACAGTTGCAAGGCAAAACAATTCTTAGTCACAATATCTTCCCTCATAAACATAATATATCCAAACCTCGTTACTCTGCTCTCATTTTACAACGTGTAAATCTTTGGTTATTTACTGCCCTTTCTTTTGAGCCCACTATTCCTTTGGATCTTTACAAACGTTGTGCTGCTTTGAAAAAAAAAAACACGTTTTTAGCCTACACTCGACCTACACTCGAGGCTTCTTTGCATAAATTGAAATTTAATCCTTTTTTGTGCCTGATTACATTTTAATTTCGCCAATTTTAGCTTCGATCCCAGTTTACCAAACGGCTTTGTATTCGTTTGCCGTTCTTCAACCTCTTGCAACCAAGCGCTTAACTCAATTGCAAACAGAATTCGGCTAGATGTAGAACGGTTTTGTAAACCGTCCATTTCTTCCGACTGATAATTCCTAGAATGAAGTGATGTGCAGTCGAGTGTGAACAACGGGGTCACGTGGGACATGATTGAGCGCGTCTAGGGCAAGTTCAGCCAAACACCGGCGAGTATTCCTTTGCAATACTTGCAAGTTTGTCCAATTTTTGTTTTTTCACCTTTTTAAACTTTCGGCATATTAGCAGCACCCGGTATCGGATCGCGATACTTTCTGTCCACAATATCGGATTCCTGTATCGGAATAAAATAATAAAGTCAAGTATCGGACATCGCTAGGTTAACAAATGGAATCCACAAAACCATTACCATTAAAAAAATTAAAATAGTAAATATATAGAGAGTTATGCATATAATAACGAAACATGCAATATATTCTAAAGTTTTGTTAAACCGAACCTCGTTCAAATTCATTTTTAGGCATAAAGCTTAGTAATGTAAAAAAATCACCCCAAAAACATAAAATAACGCATATTTTTGCGGTAAATTACCTCAGCTTATTACCAGGTTACCTGAGCACGAGTTGCTAGGCAACCGGACCACGCGGTGAACTTAATATATAGCCCTGCGTGACCTTGACCCCCGTTGTGGACGACCACTTTTTTTTCGCGATCCTGAGCACCAGGGTCGCTCGAGTCGATGTGAAGATAACGACACGTGGCGCCCCTAGTGGCGCAACACGTCGAGTCAGAAAGAAAATGATGAAGCAATGAACAGATTTTAAAACCTACATCTATCTGTTGTTCGACTTTTATTTGTAGGATTTCACTTTTTGAACTCCCTCCAGCCTAAATAAGTTTTTTTGTTCCTTGCATTAGCCATTGTGTTGGCAATGATGGGAGGTTGATCGCAGGGCGGCGAAGTCGGCTAAAAAAACTCGAGTCACGAGTGCGTCTCTGCCCAAATGTGCCATTTCGTCGACTCCTAAATACGGCTTTGACTCTATAAGTACTTCGAAAAAAGTCGGTTAAAAATTTTAACAAATCCACATTTCCTGACGTCGATTTTCTTTCTAATTCATTTCCTTTCAATGAATTTATAAATGTTTCTGAAGCAAATTAAGAAAAATTAGGACAGTACAGTAAACTGCAAAAATAACTATATTTGTAAATGAGCTTCCAAATTTAAAGAGAAATTGTACTCAATTAAAAAAAACAGCATTGTTTTTTTACATAATCCTATATAAACGTAACTAAAATAAGGTGTATATTCACCCATCCACTTACAGGGGTTTCATATAATTTATCCAATCGCAATACATGTTTGGAAAATTTCCACTTTGCTATTTCGCCTTTGCAATTTACGATTGGCCGCCTTAACAGTTTCAAAATATGTTACGTTACATGCGCACGTCAGACTCGGTGGGTCTTACTCGAGTCTTGGAAACGGGTGGCAGTGAAAGAAAAGTAAGCAACAAGAAGACATCAGCGAGCTAGTATTAATTTAAACGAAATTGTCAATTTGTAAGTAGGCTATATGAAAACGTCACTGTGCTTTAAATGTTTTAATGTTGTTAAAACTACATTTTTATTTTTATTTGTCAGTTGATTTCATCTGCGGGGAACGTGTTGGAAACGACTGTAAGTGGACAGACGGAACAATGTTTTTAAACTATTCAGGTTTGGAGAAAAATTAAGTATAAGAGATGTCCGATAAGAACGGAGCCGATACCCGAGGTGAAGTGATAGTATCGGTACTCGTCCGATACTACGATAGTATATGCGTTGATCCAATACCAAATTTATTTGTATATTACAGCCATGTTTTGCAATCGGCAACCCACGGCCCGCCAATGTAATTCATTCGGCCCGCCGCCTATTTGACAAACTATAGACACGAGAACATACTTTTTGACTATTTTAACTACGTAAGTGCAAAAAAGAATCCTATTTATAAATCCGCTTTGTTTGCGTTTTGATGCTGTCTTTTTATAAGCGCTTCTTTACCGTTGTGGCGTGGAAGGATGGCGAGTGCGTCGCGGAAAAACGGAAAACGTATTGAAAAATATTGAACACATGTTTTTTTAACATTTTATTATTTTTGGCAATGTAATAAAAACTTGCAAGAAATTTAAAAGAAATAATGGTATATCGAAAAAATCGCGCCAACTTCGCTCCCAAGGACTTAAACAGGTTAACAAACACTGAACTAGATTAACCATTAAAGTTATCAGTATTCTTCAAAGTAGTATTGTTACACTTTTCATTAGTAGTATGGGTGACGACGTTTTGACTCGAATTTTAAACCAAACAAACGTTTTTTTTTTCGTTCTTTTCGCCAACAGGAGGCGTCCTTAAATGGAATTAAACACGTTTTTGAGCAAAATACCGAGGCCTTCCCTAACAGTTGTTCTAACATTTTAATAATACAATTCTTAGTTAAAATTTTGTGCGGCCCTCAGAGACCTTTCTTAGTTTGGTTAGACCCGCGACTAAAAAAAGGTTGCCGACCCCTGGTTTAAACGGTAAATCCTATGAAAAATATTACACAAAACTTTGGAGATGAATAGGCTTATTTCAAAACTTAATGGTCTAATTACCCTTAAAATCATTAGCCTATCTTTGCTACAATTTCACCATTTTGCTCTTTTGACCATGACGCCATTTGGTATCGGAGCGCGATATTTTTTGTATGGCCCTAACTGACCTCTTAAATTATTAAGCTTTGCTACGTTCGAAAATAAAGCTGCTCGTTTTACACAGAACGTCAATAATTATTAATAAACCATTGTGCCTTTTTTCAAACAAACCGTTGGCTTAAGTCTACATATTCTACATAAAACCACGCTATAGCTCATGAAAAATACGTTGGTTGGTTGGATGGATGGTAAACTGAACTGGAGGAAATAAGAAAAGCTTAGTTAACTGTACTTTAAGTTGTGCTGCGAGAAACTGTTAGTGCAGTGCTTATCAGATGTTTTAGTGCCGGTTTTCCTAAAAAGCGCTTGAAAAAGTATGTGTTGTAAACAAAGTCATTTAGAAATTACTTAAGTCCCAGTCAAGTCATTCGTAAAATAACTTAAGTACAAATCAAGTCAACTAAAACTAATTCAAGTAAAATAAAGTCCCAGTCCGTGTCATCAGTGGCCTTAGTTAAGTCCCATTCAATTTATGTAGACCAAATTGGCTTTAAGTCAACTCATTGATATAATAATAACACATTGTTTGCAAACTTGTCTGACTCAACTAAAAAATAACAAATGTCCAATATATTATGACAAACTTGTTGTATGTGCAAATTTAATGCTAACAATGAAGTTTTTACAAACATTCAATAAAAACACTTATTTGTTTTACGTAATTTTACAAATGACTTTTGTCTAAGTTAATTGATTTTCACGAACGTCTAGCAAGGGCGCCGCGATTTATTTATTTTTTTGGGGGGTTTGCCGCAACCGATAAACGGTTGGGAAGCACTGGTCCAGCAAAATGACGAAAAGTTATATATTTCAAGTAAGTAAAGACAACCGTTAATTTATTGTCATACACTCAGGGATAAATAAATTCCGCTCTATTTTACTCGATCGAATAATGAGGAACTCGCAACTACTCGTCCATTACTCGGTTAACCATATCACGAAGAAATTTTTTCAGCATATTTTCATGGTATTTTTGTCAAAGGTATTTCTTGAAAATAAAAAGCTGTTTATGCCCGCCCAAAGAACGGTTCAGTGAAATATTATTGTTGCAGAAAGAGTTTAAAAAAGTAGCTTAATTATCTTTGAATGTATTAATTCGCAAATTCCTGCTTATTCAAGAATTAAAAAATGTCAAACTCGCCCGAGTTTAATTGTTCTGCTGGATTAGGCCAAACATATAAATACGGATTATTTGTTTTAAAACTATCTTGATTTGTAAAGTTGGTTAATGTTTTTTACCGGTTTTAAGATATTGATCATATGATGTCTGCTGACCAGACAACCATACTACAAATGTAAAACTATTTCAAGCTATGCAAACGCAATACGTTATACATAATATTGCAAAAAGAGCTGCAAGTTGTAAAAACGTACAGTGTTTTAATGCCTTAAGTCAAGATTTCACTAGGATCTGACTTGGGCAACCGATGACTTAGACTGGGACTTGGCTTGTTATTTATTCGAAATGACGTGATTGGAACTTGAGTCATTTCAAAATGATTTGTTTACAACACTGAAAAAGTAACTCAAATTTAAACTTAAAAAAACGAGTTCGATGTTTGGGTGTAATTTATTGATTCTCAACTCATTTTTTCTCCTGGCAGTCAGGCATTTTTCTCTAGACAGTCAAGCATTTTTATTTTTTTTATTTTTATTTTTTTATTTTTTAACAAAAAGAAAGTAAAGAAAGTAAAAGTAAAGTAAAGGGTAAAGGGTTAGTGGCTTCTTCTTTCCAATGGCCAAGAAGGGGGCCGGAAATGCCTGAAGTTTCAGTAATGGGTTCAGGCCCAGTTCTCAAGACAACCATTCCTAAAAGGAGGTGGTGCCGCCACTTGGAGGTAGGGCCCGAGTTATAACTGCGCATCGGCAGAAGGTCTTCGCCTTTTTAGTTGTGGTGTAGGTAATGAGGTAATAAATAGTAGTGTCAGTAAGGTAATAGTTTTTGCATTTAAACTGGCCCCCCAAAAAACGGTTCGATTCGGCTCAAACCTAAGGTGCGGATTATCTTATATATATTTTAGAACGTTTTTGAGTCGTCAGCATCTTAGCCCGGTCGGTCTCTGGCAAAACAACGTCGTCGTCGACTAACAAAAGGACCGGCGACTCCCCGTCGTGTGCTCGCTTCTCCACGGGTACACGCGCGACATATCATGAACCTCTTAACGTAACCGCGCACAACTTTATTTTCAAGCGCAATTACCTGCGTTGGCATAAAAAATCAAATTAGCTATATTGCCCTAATAAAAAATAAATTTTAATGTTTTCAACTTAAAAGATGTTTGGTGTGCTTAGCCGTTGGACATTTAGTCCTTGCAGTGGTTTTGATAGTAACCAATTTCCTGTTCAAGCGAGATTTTAGTTACGCTCGAAGAAGTGAGGTACCGGGATTACGTAAAAAGCACATCACATGTTATAATTCATGTTAACGAACGTGTGCAACGTTCCAAGTGAAGACTGAAGTTTAACTTCGCAAAATATCGCGTTTGTTGTCGCAGTTTGAACAGTAAGCAACTTATATTTTTCAACGGTTTCCGGGTTTGTCTGACGTTGGACGCAGCTTAATTTGGCGTTTATTGCAAATGTTTAGCAATTTTCACTTTCTCTAAACATACTGAATAAACATCAGGAAACTTACACGGATATCTTACAACAAACCTTCCCAACAATTACGTTTTTTGCAGCAGTTTAACAGTAAGCATTTTTTTTTCAATAGGGATTTTTCTCACGTTTGATGTAGTTTAGCACCGGGATTACGTATTTGCAAGCAGGTCTAAACAATTGCTGCTACAACCTAAAGTGTTACGTCTGAGAATTATTCTTAATTGACAAATGTTACGGGGTTTTGTTACGTGAAAGATGTGTGACATGCTTACCCAAGTGACGTGTGATATAGTCAATTATTTAGTCGCACCACTTCAAAAACATCACGCAGCATTCTACATTTCCAAACATTTATAGGGCAATAACCTGCGTGACCGTAAAAATCAAGTCAAGTACATTACCTTGGCAAAATAAAATTTCATGCGGCAAAATTTATACTTTTATGTTTGATAGCGTTTGTCGATTGTTTACCGACGTAAATGGAGCAAAATATTGCGTTTATTGCAGCGTTTGCCTTAACATTCTTTCATGAGGCATTAGAACACTTACAGAGTAAACCTACAGCAACCCTAACCGAGTATAAAATACGCAACATTTGGACTGAGTTTGCAAAATATCGTGTGAAGCGGTTTGAACACTAAACAAATTTACTTTTTAAAGGAGATTTTCATTCGTTGGATGTTCGCGCAATCTGAACAATTGACGGTACGACTTTTTTACGTTTGTTAGTGATTTTCGATCTTAACAGGTTTTCGTTCCGTAAAATATGGGAAACGTGTTTACCGTTAGCCAAGGCTGTGTGTTTGGTAGCTCCATTTAAAAAAACACATAACGTTGCAATTTGGTTTGATGTTAAATACCCCCAAATTTTTTTAAAATAATCGGCTATTAAAAAATTTTTAAATTTAGTGACAGGCAGTGCAAACGTTAGGCATAAGTAACATGTTATGCCGTTTAAAAAAATATGTTTGTATTATTTATGCCTCTTACGAAGATCTCACGCTATCCGAAACACATACCTTTTGGGTTTATGCTTATTACCACATTTATCTTGCATAATCATGGGCTATAACATTAGGCTAGCAGATTAACATGTAAAAACGTAATGTGCAATAGTCATAGAGAGCCCACAGTATGGTGGATTGTTTCATTTTGTTTACCCAGACAAATCCAGGTTGATTTCGTCGTACATTATCGTGGTTAATGTAGATTTAATTAATTTTTAGCCAGTTAGGATAACTGGTAACTATTCTATTTAACCTGGGCAACGCCGGGTATTTCGTCTAGTTTGCTTTAAAACTTTCTCGTGTTGCAGAGTGTGATATTTGTTTTTAGCTATCTTTCCTATATAAAATGAACTACTGGCCGATCAATTCGTCGTCAAACTTCAGCCAACTGCAATGCAGGGGTCCACCAAGGGCTGAGATCAATATTTCAGCAACCGTGGTTGCGATTGCAATATTACTGGTTATCAGCATCTATCTTGCCATTGTAGCAATTACCTATCAACTGAGCCAACCCAGAAACAGTCAGTTGAAAGTTGTTAATGGTCTTTGTAGCCTTGCTGCTGTCGCTACCTTCCTGGCAATGGTATGGTTGCTGTTGATTGCCGTTTTGTTTGATAACCGGGCGATTTGTAAGGCCGCTGTTCCTGTATCATTTGTGGTATTATATGTCCAGATCCTGTCTTGCTACTTGGCTATTTGGTTTCGGCAAAAATCAATTCGCGAAAAATTTCCTTTCACCGAAAAGTTTGCGAGTCGGCTTAAGCTGGCCAGTAACGCAACTCTTGTCGGAATTGTGATCCTTACTTGTCTTTACGTGGTTTCTTCCATCTCTATGAAAGCGACTTACCGTCAATTGTTCGGTTGCTGTGTAGAAGCTGTCGGCTTTGTTTTGCCAGGCTTGACGACTTTCTTCTCTGTGGCCTGTCAGGTTGGCCTTGTCGCTTTGAATATTGCTCCAGTGTACAGACTGAGGCGGCTTAACAACGATTTACTTCCAATCTGCAAAAATCTGCTGGCCTGTACGATAGCAACTGTCGTGTCCGATGTAACAGTTCTGCTTGTAAGACTGATTCCAATTTCTAAGGCCACAACTTCCTGGTTGATTTCAATAGCACCTGCGCTCAACGCCGTTTTTAACAACTTGTTTCTCTGTTTGTCCTTCGGCGATTATAAGATGAGGCTGTTTCCCTTTTTTGTCGATCATTCCCTGATCTTTCAACGGAAAAATCAAGAGATAACCGCAAAAAAAACCGCCGACGTTGCATCAAGTTTGAATAACTTTAACAAACCAACCATCGCCGTTAATGGAAGCATTTGGACAGGAGGTGGCAGCAATACTTTACCAAAAAATACAATTTTGCCTTCAGGCATTATTTCAGCTAACCACCACAGCACAATTTTCTTCGAAGAACCTTCAAATCAATTCCAGCAAAAACATATCGCCTCACCCAAGATAATGCAAATATCCAAAGCGGAAGTATCCACAGGAGATAATCAGAAACAAATTCCTTCGATACGAATTGCATGGGAATAAATCAAAAGAAAAACATCTTTAAAAAAATTGTGTTTAAGTCCTATAGTTAGATCTGCTTGTTATTGTCAATCTTGCGTTTTAATGTAAGTATTTCGTGACGATTTCATTGTGTACGCATTCTATGGCTAAATGTGAAAGGTCTCTGAGCACATGATGCCATAACATTGTAGTTGTCCTTAAGTCAGTGTTGTTACTAGCTTGTCGTAAGAAGGCTTTAAAACATTGTTTTGTATTCACTTTATTGAAGATAATATTCTACAAAGTATTGTGTTTACCAAATTCTTTCTCACTATGTCAGGGCCCTCTAAACTGTATATTTGCTTATTTTTACTATGTAAATGCACACACACGTCTCAACGCATTATATTTTATCCCAAAGGCGTCGTGCGTCTTATCGCATAAAAACTTAAATGAAAGTTTTTTCAACTTAAACAACATAAAGTCGTTTTGTTCTCTTTATGTGAATCGATAACATTTTTGTAAAATAATTGTACTGACATTAAAACCTCTCGAATCTAAAACTTAAACAAAATAAGCGAACTGTGTATAGAGTTATCAAGGTTAATTCTTCATAACGTCACTTTTAAACGTAACTTTGTGTTGTCACGTTTTGAATTAACCTTGTGACGTCACGTTTTTACTTAACTTTGTGACGTCACGTTATGACGTAGCTTTGTGACGTTGTGATTGTTTAGTTTTTTGCAAGTCACCCAGACATAATCCTAGATCCGCGTCTGTCTGTGAAATATTTCAGTGTTTGCTTAACTGGTATGTTGTCGAGTGTTTTTTTGGTTGTCGTCGCTTATTAAAAAAATAAAGTTAACTTCTGCACTATAACTATCACCTTCTGGCGAAACTTTCACACGACAACACTTATTTCAGGCGAAATAGATGTTGCATTTAAACATTTGAGTTGTAAAAGTGTAGGTTTTAATTAGTCGGTAAAATATTTATTTTTCCTAAAAACTTATTTTCAGTAAATTTCCCTAATCTGTAGGGTGAACCAATTTAAGGTCGCCGAACAGAGAATTGTTAATATTTAGCATGCGGCGAACGCACTGATAGGCGGCGTTTTCAGTAAACATTGTAACACAAGTGTGAATGCCAATATGTATATACACTTCGAGTTGTCATTCTAAAAATGATTCAAAATTCCACCATATGCCATTCAACTTTTACTTTTAAGATTTACAGTTGAATGCCTTATCAGTTTCAAAATTTGTTACTGGGCACGTCGGACTCGTGACTCGGGTGGTTTTCGCAGTGTTACTCGAGTTCCGAGTCCAATTCCGCAGACCTACACAGGATTATAAAAAGTAACATCTACGCACAATGGGATCCAACACAAGTCAGTAATAAGAAAGCGAGAAATGCCTTTTTGCAGCCTAAATTAAGTGTTTGTTCCTTACTTTACCCATTTTGTTACTTTGTACATATACAAGTATGTAAGCCACACGAAAGAAACGGGTAACGCCATGTTTCGAGGTGCTACGACGAAGGGGTTGATTGCAAGGCTGCGGAGTCGGTTAAAATTAACACATGTCCGAGTCCCGGGCCGGACTCCAGTTATATGTGCGATTTCATCGATTCCGACTCCGACTCAGCCTGTATTCGACCAATTCACTTAACTCAATACGGTAAATGTAATAAGAATATCAAAGCCCATGCAGAAGTATGGATACCTTTGTCTATAAGGCTTGGTATTCTTATTACGTCTTACACTACAATCTCCAACCATTGTGCTCCAAAATACAACATTTATGCTCCAAATGGTGGATATTCAGCAATCCACGCATAGGGGTGTCATATAATTCATTCACCAACAACAATACATGGTTGGAAAATATTCCACCATATAATACCAGTATGTTAGCGGACATCAGTTTCAAAATGTGTTTCTGTGCATGGGCACGTTGTGTTTTTCACGAGTTGACCGACTCGGCATCCCTGGTTGATTGTGGAACGGCATGGATCGTGCTGTGGACATTACAAGCAGCAGCCCACAAACACTGCGATCGCGCGTCATTTAACAGTGAAAGCGCGCTGGCAAGCCGATGACGTCACCAAAAGAACGTATCGGTTAAGCAGAAGGCGCTATTCGCCCACAAGGCTCAACTATTACTGACATTCAGCGTCGAATTATATTCAGGGGGCGATCAAATAAACTGTTTATTATAAAAATGTGCGAATTTGTAATCTGTCCTTCTCACGTCGCACCGGCAAGGATAATAAAACTCATATTAATGTAACAGTCGGTGACTGTGTGAAACCGAAATAAGTCAGATTAATAAAAACTTTTATTCAAGCTAAACGAAATTGCTATTACACCAAGAATGTGCTCTTTTTAATTGGCAATTTGTTAATTTAGCAAGATTTTTCTTTTTTTTCACGCTTACATTGGGTATTGCGCACGATTTTGTCAAAAATGAGAGGTTTTGCATAATTGCTAGTTTTATGACGCCCATTATGACATAGGTACCTTTCAAAGCTACCTCTCAAATTTTTCATGGTTCCCAATAAAAATGCAAAAACATATGAAAGACTCTCCTTTGTAAATAGCCGTATTTGATAAAATGCTCGAAAGCGTATGTGTTTTTTTAAGCTGTACTGTGTTGTAATTCCAAATATATATCCGTGTTGGTGGGCATGAGTCTAGATTCTAGAATGACACAAACAACTCCCACCAATGACTATTCCTCACTGAGCTGGTCGATCAAAACTTTGGCCACTGTAAACTTTATACCTTTACTGTACGTTTGTTGATAGGGCGTGGCAACTCAGTTTTACAACTTGGCATATTTAAAGTGTTTGATCTTATAGTGGCCGTTAAGCAATGCAAAATGTTTAGATTGGCAGTTTTGTCGTTGTTCTGGATTGCTCATATTGGACTGTCAGGTTAGTTTGTTTTGTATTTGTGTATATGTTTGAGGTATGTCAATATTTTGGACAACAGAACTTTTCCAAATTTTTAACAAGGCAAACGCCTAACTAACAAGCTGCAGCTACAAGGAAGTAAAAAGGGTCAACAGCTGAATTTATCTGTAGGGGATTCTAATATAAATTGTCCTTTTCTGGTTTAACTGGCCCTTGGACAGGCAAGAGACGACAAACAGTTGAACAGTACCTTTGAGAGGTGCTCTTATTATTTTACCGTTTACGAAAAATCGTCGACGCAATTTTTTTGTCACAAAATTGGTTTGTAGCCAAATTTAATGTAAATTTTTGTGCATTGTTAGACGCTGCATTATGTCACGGAAGGAGTTTTGTGCTTTCAAGCAGCAAGGTAAATCAAGCAACCGCCAAGTCAGCTTGCAACAATGGAGGTGGTAACTTGGCAAGTATCCCTGACGAAGCAACACAAAACCACATCAGCACTCTCGCAAGCAACAAGGTTGGAAACGGGTGGACTGGAGGTAGTCAAGTCTGTAAGTAACAGAAAAAAAAAACACCTAGAAAAATAGCAGTGTTGTAAACAAGTCATTTTTTAAGTAACTAAAAGCAAACGTTCTCGTAAGTGCATTAATGCTGTAAAAAATATACATAGTCTTTCTTTTTCTTTTTCAGATGCTTTCATAGGCGGGGAACGAACAGGAAACGACTTTAAGTGGCCAGACGGAACAATATTTTCAAGCTACTTAGGTTTGAATAAAATTAATTATAAGGGATTTCTGATAAAAACAGAGCCGATACCCGGCGTAAAATGATATCGGTACTCACTATCGTAGTATCGGTGCTGATCCAATACCAAATTTATTTTTATATTGCAGCCATGTTTTGCAATCCAACGTTAAGTTTAAACAGTAAATTTTATGGAAAATATTACACTAAACCTGGAAGATAAATAGGCTTATATTTCGAAAATTAATTCCGTCTAATACCCTTTTAATCAATATAATTCCTACAATATCATCAGATTAACTTGTTTGGTCATAGTAATGACGTCATTTGGTTTGAAATTGCTGTGTTTTCGCACCTCAAATAGATTATCATTATCGGCTATGGTATCGGAAATAGGATACCAAGTATCACCCATTCCCGAGTTGGAATGTAACAGGAAATGTAGTTCGTAATGTTGTTTCTACTGGAATAACACAATAAATGAAAATCTTTCCAATAATTGTCAAACCGAAACGGTGAGTCTGGTGTAATATATATCCTATGCATCATCTATAAAAAATTCTTGGCCATGCCATGAGCATAATATTTTAATTTAAAAAGTTAGTTAAAATATCTGTCAGTTAAACTCAATGTCGTGGTTTTTATTTTAAGTGACATTTTGTGTCGTATTTTCCGAAAACATAAGCAGGAGGGCATAAATGTTAAGAGCCCAAGGAAAGGGCGCACCAAGCAAGAATGGTTAAAAATACTGCTTTGTTGACCTTTTACAACAGGAAGTAGCTGGTCCACACCGGGATACAACGGATGGGCAACTGGAAGTGGACCTGCAAGTGGGACATGTATGGTGTTTACTGGAACACGGTCCGGTTCGCCAGGAAGTTATACTTATATTTGGAAGTGGGGAGATGCGGCGTGTACTGGAACATTCTACTACATGTGTGAAAACCAAGGTAACGTGAATAAAGTTGATGAATGGTGAAACAATACACATTGCCGGAACTTATGATAATTTTTACCTCTGTCTGTATACAAATAATTTATTTCATCCAATTCAGCCTAAAACTTAATTTTTACTTTTGTATAAAAAAGTTATTCATCCAATTTACCCTAACAATTTTAATGTTTAAGTAATCGAACCCAAATTAAAACTTAACGATACAATAATTGCCAAATGACAACCATTGGCCAAATGACAAAATGTTGAAGTTAAAGATATATATTATATTATTCCAGTGGTTCTAACACTTTTTTGACTGCGTACCACTTACACTCGATTTTCACTTCTGCTGCTGATCAACACCTGGTATCAAACAAACCATTGCCTCAAATTTAGTAAAGTTTATTTAAGCAAACAAAAAATTTAAAAAAAATCACGCTCCAAGCGATAGTGGCAGATTTTCGATTTTAGGTCGATTTAATGTAACAATAAGAGAATATAACTTACGAGTTAGTACAGTCGTAATGAAGATAATATTGCGTTAATACCCCTAAACTCAATATTAGACATAAAGGCTGTTGGCGTTAATCTAGAAACCCTATAGTGTTGGTTGGACCATTAGTGGAAGTGTACCACAGTTAGGGGTGTTGTGGGGCACAAGTTTAGTTTCTTGAGCTTAAAATAGTTTATTCGCCCGAAGAGTGTACTAATTGACACTTCCGTTCTGACTCCAACTTTACGGTGCATATCTAACTCGCGAGCCGCCACAAGACGTTCAGGTTATTAGAATTGTATTAGTTGATGAACGAATAACCAGTTTCAACTATATCGGCGAAACTATCAACGCTGTGAACAGCAGAAGTCGATAGCAAAGAAGAGTTAGTTTTCCAGCGGATAGCGGTCTTAAGTAGCTACAGACAATTCAAATGCCACAGTGATAATGGCAGAACAAACTATTAGGCATTAAACACTTTGGTGTGAGTTAGCGTTGCTTGGCATAGGCAATAATACTGTCACATAGGCAGAAACATCATAAAACATACGGCAAACACAAAAGCTCTTAGTCGGTAATGAATCATGCCCTCTACGGTAAACACAAAAGCTCTTAGTCGGTAATGAATCATGCCCTCTACAGCAGTGGTTCTCAACCTTTTTTATCTTACGGACCAGCAAAGTTTCAAAACAAATTTTGCGGACCGGTGGACCTTCAAAAATCAAAATCAACCCAAAAAGCAAATATGACGAAAGTATAACTTAAAAGCAAACAATGGAAACTTAAATTCAATGAGCAATTTGCTGCTGTCTCTTTGATATCATCCGTGTTATACGTTGTCATGGGCGCGCAGGGGGAGCACTTGCCCACCCCCTTGAATTTCAAAATGTGATTATTAGTATTATTTGTATGTGTAATATGTTATTACTTATGAAGGTTAAAAATAATATACACTATCCATTGCCCCTGGTGGCGTATCCAGTAGGGAGCGGGAGTTCTTACCCCCCCTTTTTGTAAGTGATATTATCGTTTTTGGTTGTTTTTGTCATGGTTTAGCAAATTGTTCGAAGCGGTGTGCTTTTTAAGTAATTGGGTCACACGCGTCTTAATCTAATGCGAAGCCAAAATCGAGCGCAAAACGCCGTTTTTCGTTTTTAGTTTGGTCGACCGTAAACGCTGGATAGTTTTTCTCTTTCGTTGTTTGTTTAGGTCAGTGGTTCTCAACCTTTTTTCTTTTGTGGCCCATGTACGTTGCAAAAAAATTCTGTGGCCCAATAGAGCACGTGCACGTTTTTAAGTATAAATTTTTAAGTAATGATAGTTAACGCAAAATTATGCTCTTTAAGCATACTCTACTAAGACCACGTGCTAAGTGTGCAATGGACACGACTTATTTCCCCTCAACCACAGCTTGTAA
The DNA here is from genome assembly GCF_963924565.1 of Ascidiella aspersa. Classification (NCBI taxonomy): domain Eukaryota; kingdom Metazoa; phylum Chordata; class Ascidiacea; order Phlebobranchia; family Ascidiidae; genus Ascidiella; species Ascidiella aspersa. The sequence goes on from NC_139454.1 coordinate 19,968,960, forward strand.
TTTAGCTGACTTGGTACACAGCTCGGCGCAGATGTTGCGCCAATCGTGGCATAATAACACCCGGTAAAAACGATCTTCGTTTAGTATTGCACGTGGTGAAAGGCTCGCTTGTAATTTATAATTGAGCGCTAGTTCCGTTCATGAAAGTTGAAAACTGCGCTGCTGATAGTCGAATTATGTATGATTCTACCACAATTAAAGAGACATATTTTAAGGTCTTGGTTTTTTTTTTTGCCTAAAGTTAACGATTGCACACTGTGGTTTCGCAGCTGGCGCCTGACAGGATTGTCGACAACGCACGTGGTCGCTATTGCTGGACGTATTTGGCTGTTTCTGTTTTTTTTTCTATCTCTTCTTGCAATCACCATTCTATGACGTCACTGTTTTAATGACGTCATTATTCATTAACATCAGTCGAAAAAGGGGGGAAATCCCTAAGTTGAAAATTCAGGACCCTTTTTTGATTTTCTGGTTACGCCCCTGTTTGCCCCCCCTGGAAAATTTTCTGCGGTCGCCCCTGTACGTGGTTCTATTAAAGTTTTTCACATACAACTGGTCCTAAAATTTAAGCCTTAAACGATCTGTAGCCTAGTTTTAAACAGTTGGGCACAACACTTGCATTGTGTCGTACGATAAAGTCCAAAGTAGACCATTAACTCTTTGTTACGTCACAATGTTGCAAATTACGAAGCTGGCGAAGTTCTAAATTTGATGGACAAGCCTTTAGCACAGACCTGGGCAACGTAAGGCCCGCGGGCCGCATCCGGCCCGCCAAGCAGTTTCATCCGGCCCGCGGCTTATTTCCCTTAAAATACATATAGCCTACTGTAGGCTAATCGAAAACAAGGGGTGAGTTTCTACATGTTTGGTTGTATCACACTTTTATCAGGGACGGATCTAGTCATGAATACTAAAACGGAATTTTGTTTCGCGCTTCGCGCGAATCTCTTCTGTATTTCTCGTATCTTACACGCGGCAACTTTACAGACAAATAGCGTCCTTTGCACAGTGGCACTCTCTCCAGCGAAAGTTTAACAAACTTACCCTAATATTTATATATTTTTGCGCGTTGAAACTATTCCGTCGACCATTGTATAGCGCAAGTAATACAACCGGTAACTAAATGCTTTAAAAAGCAATTTTTTTATACGAAGTTTTTCGTATTTTAATCTTTACTTTTGGGTAGACGCGCCACAACTTGATAAACGCCAATATATCAAGCAATGTACATTTTTTATCTGTGCTCCATGCTTTCACGTCCCAAATTAAAGTTTGCATTTTAAAACAAACATAGTCCAAATTTTTTCGAGCTTCGCGCAATTTCTAAATTCGACTTAAATTGCACATTTATGCACAACTCCAAACGTAATAATAAGTTCGTTAGCTTATTTATTTTATACCGTCAGAGTATGACGTCAATTTGCGTGTATTTCAGGTTCATTTTTGACCCGGCCCGCCACACCATTTTAGGTTTCTCATGCGGCCCGCGGTTAAAAATAATTGCCCACCCCTGCTTTAGCATCTTGCATTTTGTAGTTGAGATTTAAGATTGTAATATATTTGGCGGACCTGCAGGAAAGTTGACGCGGTACGAGGACCGGCGGTTGAGAACCACTGCTCTACAGTGTCCTATACATTTTATTCCGATGCCGATAGCCGAGATGTTGGACAAAAAGTGATCGCGATTCGATCTGATACCAAATGACTTTAATAAATAGGCAAAATAGATAAAATTGAAACGTCTAAAGGTGATTTTTCAGGTTTTTAGGCCAAAGCTTGCTTTAGCGTTGAGATATTTACTTATATCCAGTTGTTTTCCGACTACGTTTTGATAGATTTACCGATTCTACAACTTGGTATCGGGTATTGGCCAGATCTCATATTATCTGACATCCTTACATTTAATATTGCATCCGCCAAACTTGTTTCTCAAGTAACCGAACTGTATAGAGATTGGAAATCGAGGGCCGGATATAACATTTAGTATTATCTACACCCATTTGACTTATTTATTATAAAGCTAATAAACCAATAAATTTAAGAAATTGTATAATGAGCTGTATATTGCGTTTACATTAAAATTGTAAAAAAATTTGCTTAATTTTACGTTCGACCAGCATTTTCGCTTATAAAGCATTAACAACCTATTTTAGGATCATCACAGAAATATGGAGCGGGTCGGAAAATTAAACCGGCATGCTGTAGTTTGTTGTAGTGTATTAGACTGTAATATATTTTGTTCTTTCAAACGCAGTAAGCCGCAACTTGGTTGTGACGTCACCGACCAGCACACCAACATTGGGAAGCAGTTTGACATTTACAGGAACCATCTCTAGTTTTTACAACGAACCTCTTAACGTGGTTGTTGCTCATGGTGGAACAAACACCAACGTTGAAAGTAGTTTCGTTGGAACGAGCTTTACTTACGTCATCAACTTCGTCACCTCGTCACACAACGGCAATTTCGTGTTCACTGCAACAAATAGTGCTGGAACTTGTTCTGATTCAGAAACAGTTCAACTTACTGTCGGTAAATCGCCTTCTTTATTTGCATATAAAGATAAGATTGTGTATAAGAAGACAACAAATAACAAATAATTATTATTATAATTATTACAAACACGACGGTATGTAAAGGCTAGGTTAAGAACAAAGCAATCACAAGCGCAATAAAATCTCAATCTAGACCTCAACACAGCATAAAGTTTTACATCTTCCTTGGGGCGTCACAGCGGCGGCAATTTAGAAACGAGCGTTTATTTCTGACCGATAGCAACGCTAAAAAGCCGGGGCAAATACGCTTTTTAGAAGCCACCAAGTCAGCCATTTCCCGCGAGTGGGCAATGGTAATTAATTTAAACCAGATTAAATGTTAATTTTATCAGACATAATGGCGCTCGTCTAGAATCCTACCACAACGAACATTATTTGGGTTAGGGTGCCGGTTAGCGTTTGGGTTTGGGTGAGTCCAGTAATAGTGTTAAACAATATTACTTGACCTACCCACACCCAAACACTAACCGACACCCTAACCCACATATTATGCATTGCTTAATAATCATTTCAACGTTGTGGTAGGATTCTAGACCAGCGCCGACATAATTCCTTAAGTTTAATTGTAAAAGGCACAATGTAAATTAATAAGTCTTTGCAGCATTAATTCATGTTGCCATCCGCAACACTTGCTTAATGGTCGGTATTCTTTTATTTTAGCGCCATCTATCCCGAATGCTTTAACATTGACGCCGTCAACAACTGGTGCAAGTTCTCAGGTCACAATTAGCTGGAGCGCTGTTGCTGGGAATGTAGTGACAGGATACAGAGTGACTTGGAATCCAACCGGTGGTTCACCCACACAACCTTTGGATGTTGCCTCAACTGTTACAACCACAACAGTCAGTTCTTTAACTCCTGGTCAAACGTATACGTTTGAGGTTCGAGCGAGAAGCGGTTCAGTTATAAGTAGCCCTGCTTCGAGCAGCACAACAACAGGTATTCTGCTTTAAATGTTGATTTAAAAAAAACATGCTATAAATTATAGCCTGCCACTCCTATAGACACCTAAAACATAAACAAATTATTGCGGTAAAACTAGAATATGTTCTTGTTCATTTTATCATTACAATGTGTCATACTTACTTCAACGACAAGTCAACCAAATTAACCTTTCTAATTTTTACCAACCAAAAGGAAAATTTTTTTTTTGTTTTTTTTGTTTTTTCACGCCTATTGACTAAGCATGTGGACTACGTTCTTTCATAAATGATATTGTTTGATTAAACATCGTGCTTTACTTTTTAGCAACATCTCTCACACCACCTTCTGTCACTTTGACCTCATCAACCAGTGGTGGAAAGTCACAAATCACAGTTCAGTGGGCTGCCGTTAGTGGAGCTACATCTGGATATTCGGTGACGTGGACTCCAAATGGTGGATCCGCCCAGTCTAGAAATATTGCAACTGGCACAATTACAACCACCATTAATTATTTAACACCTGGACAAACATACACCGTTGATGTTAGGGCTAAAAGTGGAACAGCAACTGGTAACCCCACTTCAAAGAGCATTACAACAGGTCTTAACATATCAATATTATAATGTTTAACAAATAAGATTTTTTCGATAAAATTTTGTTTTTCAGTCAGATTTTATGTAACAAAATCCTATTTGAATTCCACTGATAGGTATTAGCGTTTTTGTTTTTACTTCGTCTGGTCTCTGTTGAGCATACAAATATTTTGACTTGGCGAGGTAGACAAATTTAATCTCTAAGATGACGGCCATTGTTTATATTTTGCTAGTTTTAATTTCGTGCGATACGTGGGTAGAAAAATACACAAAGCTTATTGGTGCTACCCACATGAAGAGAACCTACGATACGTCCGTGATGTATTGCTTGCTTGAAATACAAATGTTTTTTTCCTGATTTAAGGTTTTTAATCATGATTTAAACTGTCCGTCATCTTAAAGCTAATATAACTCACTACTAATTTAAACTTACCCGATGTTACTAGAAATCATACTACTGTTTTATTTACAGCTTTTAAAAGACAAACGTTTCTGAAATATTTTTTAGGAATAGACGTTAGAGTTGTTAAAATGTGCAAATTACAATTGCCTTTTATTTCTACAGCTCCTTCGCCTCCAAGCAATGTGAGGCTGATACCTTCACAAACACAAATCGTTATAAGCTGGACAAATGTTCCTGGGGTTGTTACTTTATGCTTTGTTTATTGGAGATCCGTTGATGGTAACGCTGGATCCACTACAATTAAAGCACACATAAGAAGTTTCACAATTACTGGATTGACTTCTATCAAAAGATATGAAGTACAAATAACAAGTATAAGTGGGTCAGTTCAAAGCACCAAGGTTACAAAAACCACTTCAACAGGTTAGTATACGCGAAGTCAAGTAGAATTAAATTTAGCTATATTGTATGATCCTGTCCCGTCAATACATCTTTTAATAAATAGTCAAAATTTTCTGATTAGCTTTTGCTAGCCAAGAAGAAATACAGTAAGTCCGAATAAAAACAATTTAAATTTCTACTTTACACGGATTTCAGGTTCAGTTCTTGTCAGTTTTTCCAGCATTTCATCTCTAGCAATAAATTTTGAAGCGGCCACATCAGTAACTTGCACTTGTTCGGGATATTACGAGCCACAGTGCAGATGGTTCAGGTATTTATGAACCTTTATTGCTGCGTGTTTATCTTAGGGCAGATAGACTAACTAAAGATATGCTCTCATAAACATTTTAGAAATAGAATTTTAAAAAGTATCAGAAAAGTTAAATTAAACTACCAGTTGTTAAAATCAATAGCGCTTTACAAATAGTTTCACATATTCGAAGCAATGTATCATATTGATCGAAATGCGTTAGTATTGGCAAGCTTACTGATGTTTAAATCACATTTTAAACTTATAGCGCATTACGTTTTACTACAACAGGAGCAACGTCGAACAAACTACAGTTATTTCGACACAAGTTTACCAAATCTCCGCCACGGCAAGTGGAAGTACGTCAGGAACATCTACACTTCACATCAACATTACAGATCCAAGTTACGCGGGTCATTACGAATGTATGGCGACCAACTGGGATGGAAGTGGAACAAAGACCAAAACTTTAACAATACATGGTAAGTAGCATTAAACTAATAATTTTGTTTCATTTCCCCATTACATGTACTTCGAAACGTCTTTTGTTTTTCGTACACAGTTAGGTCAACAATTGCAACAGGTAAGTCAGCTGTAGATTTTCCTTCATACAACACTCCACAACAAGTTTACTGCGAATCGCGAGGCCATCCCAAGCCTACAGTTGATTGGACGAGGTAAGCAAACGACTTACGGCCCACGGCAGACATTTTTGTTGTCCTCGCAACCTGGGTAGTCAATTTAAACAATTACATTAAATCTTGTTGTTTATAACGGAATCATTGGGATTTTGGACATATCCTTACGTCACATTAAAGTAACTAATTTACTATCGTTGGTCACACTGCCATATAATTTAGTATCTTAAGCTTACATTTCAGCTCATTGTGATAAACAGTCCATGCTTAAAACTCATAGAATTTATCTTCAGGGTGTGGTACTGGCATTTCTTTTCCCACGCATGCGACGCATTTTGCAATTTGTTGCGCTATTTATGAAATACATTATAAGCGTTGTAACTAAATTGCTGCTTATTAAATTAATGTGGCTCACGTTGTGATTATATTTTTCAATTTAGCTAATCCAGATTTAATCGTCTCAACAGGGCGTTATTAAATAGAACGTTTATTTGTTTAGGTCTGGTTCTTCAGTTGCAACAAGCAGTGGTCTAAAAATTCGTCAATATGAAGCGAACTCAACTGCTTTCTACGTTAAACAAATCCTCGACATCAGTCTTCAGAATGTTCTTGAATGTGGGGAGTACATTTGCAAAGTTATAAGCCCAGATGGAAGCCAACAAATTAAGTCTGTAACTGTCACAGGTAATTCTAAACTGTAGGTTTTAGGTATGAAACGTAATTCGGCGCAGTTTACTTTAGAGTGAGGTGGCATTTCACAGTAACGGCCTGTTATTCTGTGTCTCTGATGACTTCCTTATTTGTTTACTGTATGAAAGTATAACTTAGAACAGCACTTCTTGTTGTACTATAAGAGATGACAACATATGTGGCTAAATTCTTCTTATTTGGTATACCGCCTATATATTTCAGTGTCTCAAATTTCACCCAATTAAAACGATTCAAATGACACCATTTTTACATTTTATCTCTTAAATGACTATAGTGCAACCTAACATCACGTTATCCAGCAATGAGTTGACTGCAAATCATGGAGAATCGAAAACTGTTACTTGTACCAGCTACGGCTATCCAATGCCAAAGATCACCTGGAAAACGTAAGTAGTTTTTTAACGAATACGTTATGTAGTGGTTAGCAGGGTTCGAGGAACTACTTTGTAAACATTTCTGATGCTAAACAATTCTGCCACTCCTGTCACTTTAGTTCGCACAGAACACAAATGACAATTAGCCTTAAAAACAAACAGAAAAAACAATTTCTTAAAACGGACACCAATATATATTTCGCCGTATAAAACATGCATCCCTCGTTTATGCAAAACAGATAAAGCAAGAATACTAGTTTAAAACGATTTGGGTAAAAATCTTTTTCTACATTTACTGGCAGCAGGATATTTTTATAAATAAAATTGTTTCAGCTTAAAAAGACTTTACGTTACATAGTTACGAATAGAAAAAAACATTCGCGGACTAATGGGAAAACTTACCAATATTTTTTTTTTAATAATTTTTTAATTTGTCTTATGGCTTAACTCATTGATTGCACAGTACTTCAAATTTTCTATGAACACTTTCAAACAATTTAAAATAAATACTGCTTCGCCATAACGGTTTACAATCCTACAGGTTCGACCCCGTAAAAACGGACACACATTTTTATAAAAAATCCAACGACCATTGCTACGGAATAATGTAAAACTATTTCACATTTTTACTTCAAGGTCAACCTTGTTGGTTCCCTCCGACACCAGCCAACAATATTATCAGACCATTTCCACCGACAGCACAAATTATCGGAAAACAGCAAATCTACATTTAACAAATATTGACGTTGCTTCATCGGGGCGATACTATTGCGAAGCAAATAACACAGAAGCAGTTCAAAGTAAAACATTTCAACTTTTAGGTATGTACTTCTATACTGGTTATATCTATTCTTTTAATACGTCGGGAGCCTTAAAAAGATTAACGAATTAGTTGATCTATTAAAGACTCCTATGAAGCGTAAGCTGTTATCGTTCACCGAAAGTTGTTGTACACGTATGTCGTATGTGTATACATGTTTATATTCTTAAAATAATCATGTTTTTAGTTCGAGCAAACATATCCCTTTTACCTTCGTCGACGTGGAAAGTAACACAATTTCCTGAGGTATTTTACGTCGACTGTGTGTCATTTGGATGGCGCCCGCCCAACGTTTACTGGACAAGGTAGGCCGACACTTGAGGGATGATTGGATCAGAGCCGATACGCGAAACCAAGTAGTAGTCGGAGCGAGTTAGTATACAGATTTAAAATACTTGAGCCCAGGGCTTTGGAAACGTTTCAGCCTGTGATCTTTCTAATTTATTTACATAAGTTAGGTTTGAAAGTGCAGGATTTGAAATTAAATAGTATAGTTCTCGTTGTATTTTTGTTCACGCAAAGGTATTTGCAAACTTAGTTAGCGAGTGTGTTTTGTATTTTTTGAGATGTGTAAATAGATTGTACGGTACAAAAGGCTACAGTTTATATAAATCTAACAGTGTGTGTAAAATGAACATGGCTCCCCTTGGCTAATAGTTGGGTAAGCTATGCTTCAAACAGCATGCTTCAAATGCTTAATCGTTTTCATACTGTACCACTACAGGGCTCATTAAACCTTTTTATTATAAAGGGCCGAATTCCTGCAGAGATTACCAATGTCGGGCTGAGTATAATATTTTGTGTCGAACTTAATTAGATTGATCAATTATTATCGCTAAACTAAACAAACATATTTAGGTATATAACAAAAACTGTATTGAGCTTTATAAAATTGTCGTTCAGTTAACAATTTCATTAAAATTTAGTTGGATTTACCTCCGGTGGGCCGAAGTTTGTTTATCCTTGGGTTATAGCATTGAAATGATTTTTTGATTGGTGTATGGCTTAATCATCATTTATTAACGTGGTAGCAATTAAAACTATGTTTTCTAACAGAAATGGCCTTTCTATAACGACATTCACTTCTGCTGGAGTTCACCAAGTTATTACAGCAGGTTCCACTTTACAAGTGAACTCGCGCCTTTACTTCACAGCCACAAGCATTGAACAAGTTGGAGCTTACAAATGCACAGCAAGCAACAACATTCCCCCTTCCGTTGTTAATACCACGTTCTATTTGCACGGTATGTCGAATATAGCTATAATAACACCTGGAGGTTAAACAATAGCTTTAGTTAGGACGTTTAGCTACCTCCAACCATTGTTTTTTACAAATTTATCGGACAAGATTGAATCGCTGAGTTGGATCGCATATCATAGCAAGAATTGCGCTTTTGTTTTGATATCGTATCGGTAGCGATACTCCGTTCCGATATTATCAGACATTCCGAACAATAAGTGTTGAATGTGTGCTTTTGAAAGCTTTTCGAGTAAATTTAATGTAATGTTTCGCTGCAAAATTTTCAGCCAAGGCAAACATATCCTTGTCAAGGAAACTAGTTTCGCTTAAAGAAGACATCAGGACGCAAGTTAATTGCACATCATTCGGATTTCCGCAACCACAAATTTATTGGACAAAGTAAGGCGTTACTTGGATTAATTATATGATATATTTTATATAATATATGACATTTTATATGATATATGGCATTTAATGAGACACTTGTATTTTTAACAGAGATTCCTTGAACGTGTCAAGCAATACAGTAGATGGTATATTTCAAACAATTCACAAAGAGACAATTTACAAGACTGTCGCGTCTATTGAGTTCGTAAAGCCTTCGCCCACTACAACAGGAAGTTTCGCATGCCACGCCAGCAACACAGTCGGTGAAAACAGCTTAAACTCACTGCAAGAAACATTAACAGTTGCTGGTAGGTTTATTTTTTTTATGATTTTGTAAACTGACACCTCGACTTGTTCTACTTAATACGGTTACAAATACTTAGAGTTGCTATAGTTTCAACGTTTAACAGAACGCGACTTTAAAAGGTGCATTTAAAACAAAGGCGCTCCAGGATTTAATTTTACTGGCCATGAAAATTTTCATCGTTGACGTCATTAGTTCGTTATACCGTGACGTCATAAAACAATTAATCTTGAAAACACCGCTGTTCTCAAACGAATTTTGCGCAAATTTTTAACTGAATTTCAAGCTAATCGCGTGAGCCACGAAAAAATGCTTTAACTTGGCAAAACTTTTACCTTTTGGTAAAATTCAAAATGATACGTGACGCGCTATAGCCACACAAAAAAGATTCACATATGGGTAGAAGTTACAGAATTTAGTTCATACAACACATCCTGGGCTTAAAAGTTCATACAGCGCCTTTAAAAAACTAGAAAATAAGCGCAAAGCAGGCGAAATATAGTTTTCAGGGATCGTTGCCAAATGTCCGATATATTTTGCCTTTTTCAGTCAAACCCACGTTTTTGAATTCGTCAATTCCAAGTGAATTCAGCCAATCACAGTCCTTGAATTGCACGTTTGCCGCCGACCAGTCGACCACCTTTCACTGGATCATCAACCACCAAAACGTCACAATCAACAGCGACGCGTCGCCAACCTACGTCACAATCCACAGGATAGACAACATAGTGACGTCACAACTAACAATAGAAGCTTCTGCGATATTTGGCGCCAACGTGAGTGCAAAGTGTTGGGCTGAAAATGGAGAAGGTGTCGCAAGCAATGTTGCTGTAATCAACAAAGGTATAGTGCAATAAAATTTAAGTTTAATATGACGATTTATTTGTTCACATTTTTGTTTTTCTTCTATATAACAGTAAGAACCACGCGAAATATGGAACGATTTATAAAAATAGTATTATAAGATGTAGAAAGTAGGTCAACGAAAATTGATTATTGTGATTTTTATTACGAGTCAAATAACGTATGTTAAATAAAGTAAAGTAAATTTTGAATTAAATTATGAACATGTAAGAAAGTTGAAGTTTTCTGATGTGTTATCTAGTCAATATATATTTGGTCACAATTAATCAAAAAGATTGATTTAACTTCTTTTTTTTATCTAACTAAGTTATCTTAAAAGATCTAAACTTTTTTAAGTATGCTTCAACCATTTTGTAGATTTGCTGTTCGACAATGGACAGTTCTTCGTCCGCTACCAGCTCCACAGAAGTCAAGCTGATGCCAAACTGCATTGTGAAAACAACGGAGGGAAATTACCGTCATCTGAATATCTAAAAGGAAGTTCTTTAGCAATTTCACCTAAAAACCAAACAGTTTGGACAAATGGTAGGTTTTATAATGGGAATTCTACGTTGTGATTTACTGTTAATATTTGCATTTTATTTTAAAGTACCGAACGCAACTCAAACTGATTGTACAGCGTTTTACAACGGAGGTACTCAATTGATGAATTGTAGTGCTTCTTTACCTGTCCTATGTGTATTTCCTGGTAAGTAAGAAGCGCAAGTTATACAGTTAAAACTTATTTCTCTTTTCCACAAGTAAAATGGCGTAGTCCCTTTTGATTTCATTTGTTTTTTATTTCTGAGCCTGGATTAAGCATTTGCTTAATAAAACAATATTATCAGACATTTTAAAGCTAAAACCCTACTACGGTAATTTGAACTGGTTTAAGATCTGTTGAGTGCATTTGTTTTTTTTGTTTTTTCACGCCTATTGACTAAGCATGTGGACTACGTTCTTTCATAAATGATATTGTTTGATTAAACATCGTGCTTTACTTTTTAGCAACATCTCTCACACCACCTTCTGTCACTTTGACCTCATCAACCAGTGGAGGAAAGTCACAAATCACAGTTCAGTGGGCTGCCGTTAGTGGAGCTACATCTGGATATTCGGTGACGTGGACTCCAAATGGTGGATCCGCCCAGTCTAGAAATATTGCAACTGGCACAATTACAACCACCATTAATGATTTAACACCTGGACAAACATACACCGTTGATGTTAGGGCTAAAAGTGTAACAGCAACTGGTAACCCCACTTCAAAGAGCATTACAACAGGTCTTAACATATCAATATTATAATGTTTAACAAATAAGATTTTTTCGATAAAATTTTGTTTTTCAGTCAGATTTTATGTAACAAAATCCTATTTGAATTCCACTGATAGGTATTAGCGTTTTTGTTTTTACTTCGTCTGGTCTCTGTTGAGCATACAAATATTTTGACTTGGCGAGGTAGACAAATTTAATCTCTAAGATGACGGCCATTGTTTATATTTTGCTAGTTTTAATTTCGTGCGATACGTGGGTAGAAAAATACACAAAGCTTATTGGTGCTACCCACATGAAGAGAACCTACGATACGTCCGTGATGTATTGCTTGCTTGAAATACAAATGTTTTTTTCCTGATTTAAGGTTTTTAATCATGATTTAAACTGTCCGTCATCTTAAAGCTAATATAACTCACTACTAATTTAAACTTACCCGATGTTACTAGAAATTATACTACTGTTTATTTACAGCTTTTAAAAGACAAACGTTTCTGAAATATTTTTTAGGAATAGACGTTAGAGTTGTTAAAATGTGCAAATTACAATTGCCTTTTATTTCTACAGCTCCTTCGCCTCCAAGCAATGTGAGGCTGATACCTTCACAAACACAAATCGTTATAAGCTGGACAAATGTTCCTGGGGTTGTTACTTTATGCTTTGTTTATTGGAGATCCGTTGATGGTAACGCTGGATCCACTACAATTAATGCACACATAACAAGTTACACAATTACTGGATTGACTTCTATCAAAAGATATGAAGTACAAATAACAAGTATAAGTGGGTCAGTTCAAAGCACCACGGTTACAAAAACCACTTCAACAGGTTAGTATACGCGAAGTCAAGTAGAATTAAATTTAGGTATATTGTATGATCCTGTCCTGTCAATACATCTTTTAATAAATAGTCAAAATTTTCTGATTAGCTTTTGCTAGCCAAGAAGAAATACAGTAAGTCCGAATAAAAACAATTTAAATTTCTACTTTACACGGATTTCAGGTTCAGTTCTTGTCAGTTTTTCCAGCATTTCATCTCTAGCAATAAATTTTGAAGCGGCCACATCAGTAACTTGCACTTGTTCGGGATATTACGAGCCACAGTGCAGATGGTTCAGGTATTTATGAACCTTTATTGCTGCGTGTTTATCTTAGGGCAGATAGACTAACTAAAGATATGCTCTCATAAACATTTTAGAAATAGAATTTTAAAAAGTATCAGAAAAGTTAAATTAAACTACCAGTTGTTAAAATCAATAGCGCTTTACAAATAGTTTCACATATTCGAAGCAATGTATCATATTGATCGAAATGCGTTAGTATTGGCAAGCTTACTGATGTTTAAATCACATTTTAAACTTATAGCGCATTACGTTTTACTACAACAGGAGCAACGTCGAACAAACTACAGTTATTTCGACACAAGTTTACCAAACCTCCGCCACGGCAAGTGGAAGTACGTCAGGAACATCTACACTTCACATCAACATTACAGATACAAGTTACGCAGGTCATCACGAATGTATGGCGACCAACTGGGATGGAAGTGGAACAAAGACCAAAACTTTAACAATACATGGTAAGTAGCATTAAACTAATAATTTTGTTTCATTTCCCCATTACATGTACTTCGAAACGTCTTTTGTTTTTCGTACACAGTTAGGTCAACAATTGCAACAGGTAAGTCAGCTGTAGATTTTCCTTCATACAACACTCCACAACAAGTTTACTGCGAATCGCGAGGCCATCCCAAGCCTACAGTTGATTGGACCAGGTAAGCAAACGACTTACGGCCCACGGCAGACATTTTTGTTGTCCTCGCAACCTGGGTAGTCAATTTAAACAATTACATTAAATCTTGTTGTTTATAACGGAATCATTGGGATTTTGGACATATCCTTACGTCACATTAAAGTAACTAATTTACTATCGTTGGTCACACTGCCATATAATTTAGTATCTTAAGCTTACATTTCAGCTCATTGTGATAAACAGTCCATGCTTAAAACTCATAGAATTTATCTTCAGCGTGTGGTACTGGCATTTCTTTTCCCACGCATGCGACGCATTTTGCAATTTGTTGCGCTACTTATGAAATACTTTATAAACGTTGTAACTAAATTGCTGCTTATTAAATTAATGTGGCTCACGTTGTGATTATATTTTTCAATTTAGCTAATCCAGATTTAATCGTCTCAATAGGAAGTTATTAAATAGAACGTTTATTTGTTTAGGTCTGGTTCTTCAGTTGCAACAAGCAGTGGTCTGAAAATTCGTCAATATGAAGCGAACTCAACTGCTTTCTACGTAAAACAAACCCTCGACATTAGTCTTCAGAATGTTCTTGAATGTGGGGAGTACGTTTGCAAAGTTACAAGCTCAGATGGAAGCCAACAAACTAAGTCTGTAACTGTCACAGGTAATTCTAAACTGTAGGTTTTAGGTATGAAACGTAATTCGAAAAATTTTTTCACCCAATTAAAACGATTCAAATGACACCATTTTTACATTTTATCTCTTAAATGACTATAGTGCAACCTAACGTCACGTTATCCAGCAATGAGTTGACAGCAAATCATGGAGAATCGAAAACTGCTACTTGTACCAGCTACGGCTATCCAATGCCAAAGATCACCTGGAAAACGTAAGTAGTTTTTTAACGCATACGTTATGTAGTGGTTAGCAGGGTTCGAGGAACTACTTTGTAAGCATTTCTGATGCTAAACAATTCTGCCACTCCTGTCACTTTAGTTCGCACAGAACAAAATGACAATTAGACTTAAAAACAAACAGAAAAAACAATTTCTTAAAACGGACACCAATATATATTTCGCCGTATAAAACATGCATCCCTCGTTTATGCAAAACAGATAAAGCAAGTAATAGAATACTAGTTTAAAACGATTTGGGTAAGAATCTTTTTCTACATTTACTGGCAGCAGGATATTTTTATAAATAAAATTGTTTCAGCTTAAAAAGACTTTACGTTACATACACTGTCAGAACGGTGTTTAAATTTGAACACCAAAACGGTCTAATCACGTTTAAAATCTAAACACTTAAACACCTAATTTAAACACCTTTGTGTTTAATTTGAATTTTGATGTTTAAATTCTAAACACCTGAACGATTTTATGCTAAACACCTGATATTTTGACGTGTTTAACAACGAATATTGCGAGATTTTAAGCACAATTAACTATTTTAAACACGTTGACGATTAAACACTTGATATTTTAACACGTTGATTGTGAGACATGTTTAGTTCGATACATTCTTGCAAAGTTATAGCTTAAGCCATTTATGTTGATGTGATGAGATGTTGTTGAGAGAGGTATTGTTATTTTAAAGCACTGAGCGGTTGTTTTACGTACGATTGCGTCTATCGATTTCGTCAAATATTTAACAAGTTAACATATATGGCCGTAACAGATCACAATAAACAAAATTACTTAAATCATGGTTTCCTAACTTAACATCTGTTCGGCCTATTTGGCATTATGTTAAAATAATAAATATACGGGTTAGTGCGCTTAACGCGCCATTAAATCCAAGATATGATTTCATTAATGTAGCTTGCCTATAGCTTTATATCAAAGTACAAAGCGAAGCTGTGCGGTTTTGTGCCGCCATGACCTACTTAAATTGCGCCAGCAATAAAAATACGCGCGATGAAAACAATCTACGGCACGGATTTTTTCTAGAGAAAGGCTGTATCGCCATGAAGCTTGTATATTTTTCAAGAATAAATTGTTTGACATATGACGAACAGTAAGTATTCTTTATTAAGTGTTCTATTTACGATATAATTTAACTAATTATAGTAATTATCTTTTGTTTTAAAACAATTTTCTGTGTCATATAAAGTTCATTCAATAAATAAAGTTTTAAGGTATTTGAAATTGATTCGGTCCGCTGAACAACGCACTGGCCTGTGACGAACGCGGGATATTGAAACGTCAAACAGAGAAAATGCTTAGAACTTTTACAAGTTATACATTACAGTTAAAGCCGGTTTTGTGTGTATTTGGCTTTCGAGTTACTAACATTTATGTTAAACAAATACTATAAAGTGTATAGTGGTGACATATATACTTTAATTTGCTTTTTGATAAATGTGTAGTAATAATGTTTTATTAGCTGTGCAAGACTGTCAGGTTTAGAATCTAAAATGTATGTTACAAAAGCCTTGTCTTGGAAAACGAAGTAACTGAATTTCGATTTTTGTTTCAGAATTTAAGGTATTTTATTCATAAATCCAAAAGCAAGGAAAGTTGTAAAAGACTATTTCGTGATGATTTGTTGCTTTACACTTTATGAAAGGATTAAATTAAATGAATCATTCAAGGTTTGTATGTTTTTTTATCCTAAATAGAAATTTAATTTTTCTGTTAAACAATCAAGTATGCTTTTAACAATTTAATAATATTAAAGATACTAAGATTACACTGCTTTGTTTCAGGGCAATCAATGACAGCCAACCGATTGCTCTTTTCGACTTCAAAAATTACTTGCTTTATGGACGATTAAGGTTAAAAATGTAAGTAAATTTTACTTACATATTTTACATTAATGGCTTTTATTTTGTATGTAGCGGCCAGCGAGGAAAACTATTGCTTTTCAAAATTGACTAATATATAAGTTTTTGCTTAGAACCTTTCATCATAGAATATGTAAAAAAATATGGTAAATATTATTCCAACATTTTCACCAATTTTGATGTTTTTTCAATCTCTATAAAATTTCTGAGGTACTTTGATATGTGTTTTAGCTTTAATTTATCATTTCCATTGTTTATATCTTACATTGAAGCTTTAAATGTGAAATTTAATCTGTAGTACTTTGGAATGCTTCTGGCCCTTTAATAAATTATATAGTTTACATAACTTTTTTATTTATTTACAGGAATTTTAACTGCAAAGTGTAAGATGGGAAAATAAAAGTCTGTGAAAAAGTTCAAGTGGAAATCAACAAAAGAGTATAGATCACAAGGTAAACAAACTCAAATTTTCTTTTTCTTAATCTTAAGTTCATTTATCCAATTTTTAAATTTGTGGTAAATACATTTAATTTGTATGTGTTGTGTCTAATGTTTGGTCTGCATATCCCAGTAATGGGCAACTTTTTTGGGTTAGATTGTATATCACTAGTTTAAGCACAAATTTCAATAGCACATAATGTCCAATACAATAACCTGGAACACATATTACCTTTTTCTATGAAATTATTTAATGATTTAATTTGTTTTCAAAGTAGGGTGAACCTTTTTTTAATTTTTGTGGGTTATAATTGTTATGAAGATATCAATTACAATAAAAATGAACTTGTTTCGCAATCATTGCACTGTCTGTCATTCAGGTAAAGTGTAACATAAATAATACATTCCTCAATGCTATGCTTAAAGAATGCATTGCCACAAACTTAGTACAAGTCATAATAATATGTTTTTGTGGTGGTTAATGACAGACTAAAACATATTTTTATGACATGACTTGTAGTGGTTCTAGTCGGTAACTTGAAAATTTTACTATGTTTAGCAAGTAAAAAAAAAAAGTTGCTCAGTGACAGTGTATAATTTAATTATTGCAGTATATTATATTGATCTAAATTTTATTTTTTAGGCAGCCATGCTCAACTCATCTTATAGAAAAGCTCTTCAAGGCCTTAATTGGGCAAACCTTTGTAGGGCACAGCAGCATCTGCATTTGTATATTAGTGGATGGAACGGACATTAAATTTGTGAAAGAACAACACTTGTTGAACAAATTGTTTAGTTATAGTTTCATTGATATTCAAGCCTGTTAATATACACAGGATTTAAGTTATCCACCCTGTTGCTATGTGTTTATACGTTTTTAAACCACCTAATTAAGGCCCCACCTTGAAAATTTGCCAAGCATAGCAATTATAAATATTATAATAAAATATCTTCTTTTTCTGTGTTTTTTTAACTTTTTCTGTTTTTTTTTACTGTTTATTACATACACAGTTTTGTTTGCATTAACGCCTTCATTGTATTTAACATGCGATATTTATACTACTACTAAATATGGTTTTAAACAACCCACTAAAGACCCCACCTTGAAAATTTTGCCAAGTATAGAAATTATAAATATTAAAACATATATATCTTTTTTTGTTGTTTTTATTTACTTTTTCTCTTTTGTAATTTTTGTTGCAGATATATTTTTGTTTGCGTAAACACTTTCATTGTATCCAATTCCAACATGTTATTTTGTGTATTATATATGTTTTCCGTTTTCCTACTTCTTTTCATTTCTAATATAAGCTCTTCAATTTTTAATGTATAGTTTTCTTTTCCAAGTTTTGCATTTTTCGAAACTTTCACTGTGTTAAGCTTTTTGTGTTGTTTTTCACCTTTTTCGCGCAATAAAATGGTTTACCCAATGAAATTTTGTGGAATTGATTTGGAAACACTGAATACTAGCATTAAACACCTGACCGAATAAACGGCAAAACGTCTAAACACCTGAAATTTAAACACGTTTATTTTTAAACATGTTACATTTTCGCCCATTTCAGGTGTTTAATTTTGGTGTTTAATCGAATGACAGTGTAGTTACGAATAGAAAAAAACATTCGCGGACTAATGGGAAAACTTACCAATATTTTTTTTTAATAATTTTTTAATTTGTCTTTTGGCTTAACTCATTGATTGCACAGTACTTCAAATTTTCTATGAACACTTTCAAACAATTTAAAATAAATACTGCTTCGCCATAACGGTTTACAATCCTACAGGTGCGCTCCCGTAAAAACGGACACACATTTTTATAAAAAATTCAACGACCATTGCTACGGAATAATGTAAAACTATTTCACATTTTTACTTCAAGGTCAACCTTGTTGGTTCCCTCCGACACCAGCCAACAATATTATCAGACCATTTCCACCGACAGCACAAATTATCGGAAAACAGCAAATCTACATTTAACAAATATTGACGTTGCTTCATCGGGGCGATACTATTGCGAAGCAAATAACACAGAAGCAGTTCAAAGTAAAACATTTCAACTTTTCGGTATGTACTTCTATACTGGTTATATCTATTCTTTTAATACGTCGGGAGCCTTAAAAATATTAACGAATTACACTGTCATTCGATTAAACACCAAAATTAAACACCTGAAAGGGGCGAAATGTCAGCACGTTTAAAATTAAACATGTTTAAATTCCAGGTGTTTAGGCTTTTGCCGTTTATTCTGCCAGGTGTTTAATGCTAGTATTCAGTGTTTCCAAACAAATTTCACAATATATTATGAGGTATACAATTTTATTATACCAAACAAAACGAATAATAATATACATATCGCATTTTTAATACAATGCAGGTGTTTATGCAAACAAAAATGCGTATGTGATAAAAAGAAAAACAGAGAAAAAGAAGATATTTTACAAATTTGAAACCTTTTTTTAATATTTATAATTGCTATGTTTGGCAAATTTTCAAGGTGGGGCCTTTCGTACATTGTTTAAAAACATATAAAAACACAGACCAGTAAGATGGATAACTTAAATCCCGTGTATATTAACAGGCTTGAATATCAATGAAATATAATTTAACAATTTGTTCAACAAGTGTTGTTCTTCCACGAATTTAATGTCCATTCCATCCACTAATATACCAATGCAGAAAAGCTGCTGTGCCGCCCACTCCAAAGGTTTGCCCAATAAAGGCCTCGAAGAGTTTTTCTTTTTAGAAGACGAGTTGAGCATGGCTGCCTAAGAATTAAAATTTAGATCAATATAATACACTGCAGTGATTAAATTATACACTATCACTGAACAACTCTTTATTCATTTGCTCATAGTAAATTTTTCAAGTTATTCACCAGAACCACTACATGTCATGTCATAAAAATATGTTTTAGTTTGTCACCAATCACTACAAAAGCATATTATTATGACATGTACTAGGTTTGGTGGCAATGTACTCTTTGAGCATAGCATTAGAAAATGTATTATTTATGTTACACTGTAACCTAAAGACATCGCAATGATTACAAAACAAGTTCATTTTTATTGTATTAATATCTTTATGACCCACTAAAATTAAAAAAAAAAGGTTCACCCTACTATGAAAACCCAATTAAATCATTAAATAAGTTCAGATAAAAAGTAAATATGTGAGCCAGAATATTGCATTGACCATTATGTTTTATCAAAATAATTGCTTAAACTAGTGATAAACAATCTGACCAAAAAAAGTCGCCCATTACTGGGACATATGCAGACCAAACATTATACACAAGTTATGGAACAGAACACATAAATTAAATATCTATTTAATTATATGTATTTACCACAAATTTTAAGGTTCGATAAATGAACCTGGGAAGAAGAAAATTTTAGTATGTTTACCTTGTGTATCAATTTTAGTAGATCTATACTCTTTTGTTGTTTTCCACTTGAACTTTGTCACAGACTTTTATTTTACCATCTTACACTGCAGTTAAAATTCCTGTAAATAAATAAAAACTCTAATTATGTAAACTATATCATTTTATTAAAGCGTCAGTAGCATGCCAAAAGTACTACATATTAAATTTTACATTGAAAGCTTCAATGTAAGATTTAAACTATGGAAATGATAAATTAAAACTAAAACACATATTAAAGTACTTCAGAAATTTTACAGAGATAAAAAAAAATAATTTGCTGGCTGCTACTAACAAAATAAAAGCCAAATGGGAATAAACTATATTAATGTAAAACATGTAAGTAAAATTTACTTACATTTTTAACCTAATCTCCTGTGAACCAAGTTTTTCTGAAGTTGAAAAGAGCAAATGGTTTGCTGTCATTGATTGCCCTGAAACAAAGCAGTGTAATCTAAATACCTTTAAAATAATGATTTAATAAAAGCATACTTGATTGTTAACAGAATAATTAAAGTGCTACTTTAGACAAGAAATATCTTACAAACCTGTTTCGTTTAATTTTCCATGTCTACATGTGTATGGCACCAAACTATTATGAAGTAGTCTTTTACAACTTTCATTGCTTTTGGATTTATGAATGAAATACCTAAAATTCTGAAACAAAAATCCAATTTCAGACATTTCGTTTTCGCTTGGAAAACTTTTTTTAAACATAAATTTCACACTCTAGACCTGCCCGTCTTCAAGCGTCTTGCACAGCTAACAAAACATTATCACTACACATTTATGAAAAAGCAAATTAAAATAAATAATATATATATAAATCACCACTATACACATTAGTATTTGTTTTACCTCAATCTTAGTAACTCGAAAGCCAAAAATACGCAAAACCGTCTTTAACTGTAATGTATAGCTTGTACTGGTTAAAAGTCAAACTTTTTTTCGGCATTTTGAATTCCCGCGTTGGTCATAGTCACAGACCAGTGGATATGCTTTGTTGATGTTCATCGGACCGAATCAATTTCAAATAATTTCAAATTGATTTATTGAATGTACTTAATATGTACAATATGACAAAAACTTGTTTTATAACAAAACAAAATTTACTATAAATAGTTAAAATATATCGTAAATCAAACATTTAATAAATAATACTTACTATTCGTCATACGTTAAACAATTTAAACTTGAAAAATATATAAGCTTCACGGCGATACAGCATTGCCCTAGAAAAAAAGTCCTTCCCAAAGATTGTGTTCGTCACGCGTATTTTATTGCTGGCGCAATTTAAGTAGGTCATGGCGGCGCAAGACCGCACAGCTTCGCTTTTTACTTGGGTGGTACAAAGTTATTCGCAAGCTACATAATGAAATCAAATATTGGATTTAATGGCACGTCAAGAACACAAACCCGTATTTTCATGATTGTCGTTATATTTAAAAAATGAAATGACGCCTAATAAGCCGTACAGATGTTAAGTGAAACCATGAATTAAGTCATTCCGTTTATTGTGATCTGGTACGATCAATCGATCATACATGCAAACTTGTATAGTTAAATATTTGACGAAATCGTACATAAAACAACTGTTCAGTGCTTTAAAATACCAATACCCCTAATCAACATCTTATAACTTCAACATAAATGAATTGAGCTATAAACATGTCTAATAATTGACGTGTTAAATTATGAAGTGTTTAATCGTAAACATGTTTAAATTCGTCAATTGTGCTTAAAATCACCTAATAATCGTTGTTAAACACGTCAAAATATCAGGTGTTTAACATAAAATCGTTCAGGTGTTTATAATTTAAACACCAAAACTAAAATTAAACACAAAGGTGTTTAAATTAGGTGTTTAAGTGTTTAGATTTTAAACGTGTATAGACCGTTTTGGTGTTCAAATTTAAACACCGTTCTGACAGTGTAGTTGATCTATTAAAGACTCCTATGACGCGTAAGCTGTTATCGTTCACCGAAAGTTGTTGTACACGTATGTCGTATGTGTATACATGTTTATATTCTTAAAATAATCATGTTTTTAGTTCGAGCAAACATATCCCTTTTACCTTCATCGACGTGGAAAGTAACACAATTTCCTGAGGTATTTTACGTCGACTGTGTGTCATTTGGATGGCGCCCGCCCAACGTTTACTGGACAAGGTAGGCCGACACTTGAGGGATGATTGGATCAGAGCCGATACGCGAAACCAAGTAGTAGTCGGAGCGAGTTAGTATACAGATTTAAAATACTTGAGCCCAGGGCTTTGGAAACGTTTCAGCCTGTGATCTTTCTAATTTATTTACATAAGTTAGGTTTGAAAGTGCAGGATTTGAAATTAAATAGTATAGTTCTCGTTGTATTTTTGTTCACGCAAAGGTATTTGCAAACTTAGTTAGCGAGTGTGTTTTGTATTTTTTGAGATGTGTAAATAGATTGTACGGTACAAAAGGCTACAGTTTATATAAATCTAACAGTGTGTGTAAAATGAACATGGCTCCCCTTGGCTAATAGTTGGGTAAGCTATGCTTCAAACAGCATGCTTCAAATGCTTAATCGTTTTCATACTGTACTACTACAGGGCTCATTAAACCTTTTTATTATAAAGGGCCGAATTCCTGCAGAGATTACCAATGTCGGGCTGAGTATAATATTTTGTGTCGAACTTAATTAGATTGATCAATTATTATCGCTAAACTAAACAAACATATTTAGGTATATAACAAAAACTGTATTGAGCTTTATAAAATTGTCGTTCAGTTAACAATTTCATTAAAATTTAGTTGGATTTACCTCCGGTGGGCCGAAGTTTGTTTATCCTTGGGTTATAGCACTGAAATGATTTTTTGATTGGTATGGCTTAATCATAATTTATTAACGGGATGGCGAAGTGGTTAGCGCCACTGACCAGCAATCCTCAGATCCGGGGCTCAACTCCCGGCTGAGCACTTTCCGCGCGGTGCTTGTGGGCTGAGCACCTGAAAACCGTAGCCCGAAGATCAAGCAGAGAGCGCAAGTCGCGATCAAGTTAATAATGTCTGCAACAGCGCGTCTACGAGCTGAGCTGGCGACCGTGGAAGGAGAAGAACATCTCTCACTACTTTACAGACTTGTATACATGCTAGTGCAATGTATGGTGACGCGTGCATTGTATTGTGATGTATATGTAACGCGCACTCGAATATGTATGTATGTATCATTTATTAACGTGGTAGCAATTAAAACTATGTTTTCATACAGAAATGACCTTTCTATAACGACATTCACTTCTGCTGGAGTTCACCAAGTTATTACAGCAGGTTCCACTTTACAAGTAAACTCGCGCCTTTACTTCACAGCCACAAGCATTGAACAAGTTGGAGCTTACAAATGCACAGCAAGCAACAACATTCCCCCTTCCGTTGTTAATACCACGTTCTATTTGCACGGTATGTCGAATACAGCTATAATAACACCTGGAGGTTAAACAATAGCTTTAGTTAGGACGTTTAGCTACCTCCAACCATTGTTTTTTACAAATTTATCGGACAAGATTGAATCGCTGAGTTGGATCGCATATCATAGCAAGAATTGCGCTTTTGTTTTGATATCGTATCGGTAGCGATACTCCGTTCCGATATTATCAGACATTCCGAACAATAAGTGTTGAATGTGTGCTTTTGAAAGCTTTTCGAGTAAATTTAATGTAATGTTTCGCTGCAAAATTTTCAGCCAAGGCAAACATATCCTTGTCAAGAAAACTAGTTTCGCTTAAAGAAGACATCAGGACGCAAGTTAATTGCACATCATTCGGATTTCCGCAACCACAAATCTATTGGACAAAGTAAGGCGTTACTTGGATTAATTATATGATATATTTTATATAATATATGACATTTATATGATATATGGCATTTAATGAGACACTTGTATTTTTAACAGAGATTCCTTGAACGTGTCAAGCAATACAGTAGATGGTATATTTCAAACAATTCACAAAGAGACAATTTACAAGACTGTCGCGTCTATTGAGTTCGTAAAGCCTTCGCCCACTACAACAGGAAGTTTCGCATGCCACGCCAGCAACACAGTCGGTGAAAACAGCTTAAACTCACTGCAAGAAACATTAACAGTTGCTGGTAGGTTTATTTTTTTTATGATTTTGTAAACTGACACCTCGACTTGTTCTACTTAATACGGTTACAAATACTTAGAGTTGCTATAGTTTCAACGTTTAACAGAACGCGACTTTAAAAGGTGCATTTAAAACAAAGGCGCTCCAGGATTTAATTTTACTGGCCATGAAAATTTTCATCGTTGACGTCATTAGTTCGTTATACCGTGACGTCATAAAACAATTAATCTTGAAAACACCGCTGTTCTCAAACGAATTTTGCGCAAATTTTTAACTGAATTTTAAGCTAATCGCGTGAGCCACGAAAAAATGCTTTAACTTGGCAAAACTTTTACCTTTTGGTAAAATTCAAAATGATACGTGACGCGCTATAGCCACACAAAAAAGATTCACATATGGGTAGAAGTTACAGAATTTAGTTCATACAACACATCCTGGGCTTAAAAGTTCATACAGCGCCTTTAAAAAACTAGAAAATAAGCGCAAAGCAGGCGAAATATAGTTTTCAGGGATCGTTGCCAAATGTCCGATATATTTTGCCTTTTTCAGTCAAACCCACGTTTTTGAATTCGTCAATTCCAAGTGAATTCAGCCAATCACAGTCCTTGAATTGCACGTTTGCCGCCGACCAGTCGACCACCTTTCACTGGATCATCAACCACCAAAACGTCACAATCAACAGCGACGCGTCGCCAACCTACGTCACAATCCACAGGATAGACAACATAGTGACGTCAGAACTAACAATAGAAGCTTCTGCGATATTTGGCGCCAACGTGAGTGCAAAGTGTTGGGCTGAAAATGGAGAAGGTGTCGCAAGCAATGTTGCTGTAATCAACAAAGGTATAGTGCAATAAAATTTAAGTTTAATATGACGATTTATTTGTTCACATTTTTGTTTTTCTTCTATATAACAGTAAGAACCACGCGAAATATGGAACGATTTATAAAAATAGTATTATAAGATGTAGAAAGTAGGTCAACGAAAATTGATTATTGTGATTTTTATTACGAGTCAAATAACGTATGTTAAATAAAGTAAAGTAAATTTTGAATTAAATTATGAACATGTAAGAAAGTTGAAGTTTTCTGATGTGTTATCTAGTCAATATATATTTGGTCACAATTAATCAAAAAGATTGATTTAACTTCTTTTTTTTATCTAACTAAGTTATCTTAAAAGATCTAAACTTTTTTAAGTATGCTTCAACCATTTTGTAGATTTGCTGTTCGACAATGGACAGTTCTTCGTCCGCTACCAGCTCCACAGAAGTCAAGCTGATGCCAAACTGCATTGTGAAAACAACGGAGGGAAATTACCGTCATCTGAATATCTAAAAGGAAGTTCTTTAGCAATTTCACCTAAAAACCAAACAGTTTGGACAAATGGTAGGTTTTATAATGGGAATTCTACGTTGTGATTTACTGTTAATATTTGCATTTTATTTTAAAGCACCGAACGCAACTCAAACTGATTGTACAGCGTTTTACAACGGAGGTACTCAATTGATGAATTGTAGTGCTTCTTTACCTGTCCTATGTGTATTTCCTGGTAAGTAAGAAGCGCAAGTTATACAGTTAAAACTTATTTCTCTTTTCCACAAGTAAAATGGCGTAGTCCCTTTTGATTTCATTTGTTTTTTATTTCTGAGCCTGGATTAAGCATTTGCTTAAAAAAACAATATTATCAGACATTTTAAAGCTAAAACCCTACTACGGTAATTTGAACTGGTTTAAGATCTGTTGAGTGCATGAAATTAATTTCATAGACACTTGTCTTAAAGTTTATGTTTTCCGTTTCAGTTGTTCGTTTCACTGAAGC
Organism: Ascidiella aspersa; assembly: GCF_963924565.1. NCBI lineage: Eukaryota > Metazoa > Chordata > Ascidiacea > Phlebobranchia > Ascidiidae > Ascidiella > Ascidiella aspersa. The sequence goes on from NC_139454.1 coordinate 19,995,056, forward strand.
TACTAAATGCCACCGCGACAAAATAATTCTTAAGTGGATTGACGAAACAAAATATTCCAAGAATTTTAACTTTCAGCTGATTGCACAAAGTTCTGACAAATTGATTAACATCGTTAAAAATTATAAACAAACGCCTTCTACAAACTATTATATTTACACAACAACATCTTCAAAACTGCTGAGCAATGAAGAATACAACATTCAAGTAAATTATATTTATATTTTAAATTGAAATTAAAAGCTGCCTCGATAGCCTAATATTCATAGTTTATTATGTTAAACTTTAATGTATTATTTTTTAGATCAAGCTATTTCCTGATTTTTGGAACGTTCCTCAAACACCTTCAGTTTCTGGATCAACTTCAGATGTTTTTGAAAAGATTTTTTCACAACTGAACCTTGAAAATAAAATCTGCAAAGTCAGTATCACAATGCCCCAGTCGACTGTTGCATCCATCTTAAGCGCTAAGGTTCGAGTTTCTCTATTATTTTCTATTGATAGAAACAGGAAGTCATTGGAAATATTACCTGATTAATTGATTTTAGCTGAAAATAAATAGAAGCATCAACAACCAAAGTGAAATCTCTGAAGTCGCTTTAACACCTTCAGTTTTAATGAGCCGCAATTTTTCAATAAATCGAGGAGAAACAATTACAATTGATTTTCATCCCATGACGTCATCTTGTAGAAGTACAATTCTTCCGGTAGATGGCGTATGTTACTTGCCACCAGGTGATAAAGACCTTATTTTAAATATCAATAAAACTAGTTTCTTCTGTTTATACTTTTTTGGACAAATTACCTAGTATAATGTAGATAACTTATTGTCACGAAATAATATAAAGTAATTATTTTATTTTTTAAATATAGATTCGCCAAAGATTTCCACACCACCTATTACAACTACCGAAATAAAACCGAGTATCAAATCTTCTGTTGGTGTACCAGTGGGTGTTTCCTGCGCTGTAATAGTTGTCATATGTGCGGCTGTTGTTGTCTTCATTAAAAGGTAACCAACATTATACAGACAATGTATTTTAACGTTAAATCAAACTTATCACGAATATACTTCTTAATACAGAAACCAAATTCGGTCGAGTTTGGGAAAAAGGCCAAGCAACAAAATGAATTCGGGATCGCCAACTAACAAAGGTGGTATTATTCACGTATTTTCCGTTACCATTAAACGCTTTAAACGTTTGTACTGCAATACTGCATGGATGAATAAAACTTGGGACGCTGAAAATATGTGACAATAGGAGAGTAATAATTCATATAACTGAGTTTACTTAATTTTGCATTAACCAAGTAACCCAAGCCAATAAACTCACGTTTAACGCAGTTAATACAGCTTTGTTGTTGAAAGTTCAACGAGTCTTGTTCATCCGTGTAGCTTATCAAATCAAACCACATGACCAAGTTTAAAAACCAATAAGGTCCCAAACTGGTAATGGAAAAATTGTAATAGCGTATGGTGGAATATTTTCCAACCATGTTATTAGGGTGGGTGATTTAAATGACACCTACAAGCGGCTTGCCGTATAAACTTGCTACTTTAGTTACGTAAACGGGTGGAATACAGCCTGGAGTCGAACTCTGGTTGTTTTTAATCGACTCCGCTGCGATTAACAACAATGTTTTGCAATGTTAACATTATTTGCAGTCAACGACTACGATTCTGACATTGACAATGCTCAAACTTCACGTCACAACTACGTCAACACCAGCTTTGCAGCTTTCCCGAATGCTGACGTCATCAAAGCATCCGGTGACGATCCCGACTACGTCATGCCAAACTCCTACGTCATGCCAAACGCTTACGTCAAAGTGAATGATGCCACTTACGAAAACGGAAATGTTGGAGCTAAGAGCGTGGAAGGAGTTGGTGCAAGTGAAAACACAGCATACGAGCAGTTTGTTAATAGTGATGCTGTTGTTGTGCAATCTGTATACGAGAAAGTCAAATAGAATTATTCAACTTATTGGTACATCAAACTATTGTTCTGTACAATCTCCCGACAACGAAACACATAGATAACCTTAAATTCTTAAACATTTTGTCTGTGTAATGCAAGTGGTGTAGCCTACGAAACAATGACAGTCTTTGCAGTCACGCTTATTTCATTATGTTTTAACCTCACTATTTTCCGATATATTTCAATTCCACCTCTTTTATATTTATACATTAGTTGCACTTTATAATTAAATATATTTTGTTCCTTCTACTTTTTGTTTTTCCCTTAAATTTTAAGATGTGCATTACATATGCTGCTATACTTCGCTATCCCAAACGTAAAGTCGAACTTTAGATCACTTTTGCGACATGATGTCACTAAGAAGTATTTGCTGTTTGTCGATTTTGGCACCAGTGTGACCAATTGTGCAATTCCACCGATAAATTAAAAAATGTACTAGCCTCAACTATAGGCTGCTCAACTGTATATTTTCTATACTTTTTCCCGCCCAACCCAAACCCTCAGCTAAACAATCGTTTAAAACTGATTGCAAGAAGAGTTTATAGCTGATCCCAATTTTATGTACTTCGTATTCTTTGATTATTTTTTTGTTGTGTTCGATTATTAGCGAACAAAGTTAGGTGTATTATATATGGAAACCCCTAGTGGTAGTATAAATGTTTGAGCCATATTTTATGTACCAACACTCCCACTGAGTGAATAATTTCTTCCCAATGGTGATCAGCTGCTTCGGATCCCATAAATCTGTTCCTTTGGGCTGCACTCAAATAAACATTTATATTAACTTACTGGTAGGTAATGTTGAAACGTCTGTTTCCTTGCTCAAAAGTTTGAACAATTCTTGCTTTTAGTCGAACGTGAATTTTTAACATAGTTTAATAGAATGGGTATTAAACTGGAATCGCCAGCATATCTGCGCTAAAAATTAAAAACGTATAACTCTTGGTGTATTATTTTATCCACATTCTCACTGCGACTAACACTATAAGTATTTATTATTTCTTTTATTCAAATATTTTGCGCGAATTTAACGTGAATGCAATCCATTAATTTTTTCTGCATTGTCAACATTGGTGTTGTATTCAATTCAAGCCGTATACTGTTTTTTTTTTCTTACGTTGATATACGTGTGAAGATCAATGTTCAAAATATTACTGAATCTGTTTTTGTAATGCCTTTGTATTAAAACCTTTTCATATTTTTGACAAATTCTAACAATTAAAAATATTCCGCTTTTGTGGTTAAGATTAATTCGGCTATTTTTAAAAATCTACCAACGCAATGAGACTGTCCCGATATAAAACTGTTGTTCTATTATAGAATGTTTGTTGCCTTTTATGTGGGATGTAAGGCGTAATGTCGGTATGACGCCTGCAAAGTTTATTTGTAGCCCTGCTATGGTTGGATCCTTTTAAAATAAGTCGATGCCTCTTCTTCTCCAGTTACTGCAGCTAACTTGTTTTATTTTTACCAATGTACGTAATGTACGTTCTTCAAAGTTGTAAAAAGTTTGGTATTTTTGGATCCCATCAAAAGAGAGTCAACCTTTTTGCGCTGGTCCTAAACAGCCGTTTTATCTAACACTGATTCCCAGAAAACACACGTTTATTATAGAACAAGATGACACGGTTGTCTTTGAATGCTGTTTTAAGCGTGGCGTTGTTGGTTATTTTAAGAGAATGCCAATAAACGTAAATGACGTAAATAAATCGATTTTTTGATTGAGTGAGCTAAATAAGTATTTGTACTGAAAAACAAGTGGCACTGTTGACAGTTGTTTTTTAGTGTTAACAAGCTTTTGTGCAACCGTGCTTTACCAGCCAATCTTGCTTGTCAACTTAAAAACACAATTAGTTTTTCTATTCTTGAATAAGATAAATTCGGCATCAATCAAGTTTGCTTTAAATCTTTGTATTGCATGCTAAATCGATATTTTTTGTAGTGTTCGGAAGTTACGTGTATTATACAGTGGACGTTTTTAAAAACTTGGAGCTCATAGAGTAAAGAGTTCTCACTCAATGTGTACAAAAGGATTTGTAATCGATAATTTTGGTAAAAAAGCAATATAAGCCGACATTAAATGACGTCATTGCTGTATTCAAATAAGAAAAAATAATTAATCAAATTAATGACCCTATAGTGAGTGAGATCATATAGGGGGCCCTTCACTTTTTTCAAAAAAGACTAAACATCTATCTGAGCTATTTTTTCAGGTAACTTTTATAATGCGATTGTTTACTGAGATTGCAGTAAATAAGAGGAGGAGAATTTGCGGCGGTAAACCTGTTGTCAACGCAGTCGATTGTAGTTGTTTCAATACCAGTCTTATCAGCCATTTTTGGAACACTCCGATATTTGAAACGCCTCGTTTTCCATCTACGTATTTCCTACTGATAAATTTGGCCCTCATATACCTTATGATCATTACTTTATTGAGCCTTGGATGAACAAGATAGCTAGATTAACAGTTTAATTTTTGTTGAGTGAAAACATTTGCCTGTATTTTACCCGATGTTAGTCTTACCTGTGTTATTGTTAGCGTCCTTTTGGATCGACATAACAGGTTTGAATTGTGTGTTGTTCTTATCAAATTGTTTTGTGTATTATTCTTACCAAATTATTTTAAAGTCGTTTTTAATTTTTGATTTGTACATTTTACGTATAGTTTCAATTCCAGTGCAGTTTCAATTAAACAGTTTTTATAAGATAACAACCTGTAGTCAGACTTTGGTCATATTCCATCGCGTTTATATCAACCTTCCTATATTTATTGTTATGGATGCAATTTATAGTTCAATTAGCTTTGGTATAACATTCAGATGAATAAACTGTGTTGTTTTAGATGCCACATCATGTCCGGGAAGAAAGTTCGTGCTTTCAAGCAACAAACTAACTCAAGCAACCGCCAAGTCAGTTTGCAACACTGGACGTGGTAACTTGGCAAGTATTCCTGACGAAGCAACACAAAACCACCTTAGCACTCTCGCAAGCAACGAGGCCAGCTGGGTGTGGCCCATGTATAATGGTTGGGAAGAAAGCCGCGTATGTAAGTAACAAAAAACAATAATGTGCTAAAATTAATGCAAATGCAATTGACAATCAAAATGTTATCTTTAGATGCTTTCATCGGAGGGGAACGTGTTGGAAACGACTTTAAGTGGCCAGATGGTACAACATTTTCAACCTACTTAGATTTGTTAGTATAATTATATCTGAGAGGGCGCAAGGCACATGGAAATCACAAAAGAGGCGTGATTAAAAATAAGTACCACTTAGTTAGACGTTAATAACAGGCGGTACCTGGTCCACACTGGGACATAACGGATGGTATAGTGGAAGTGGACCTGCAGGAAGTGGTCCTTGTATGGTGTTAACTGGAACACGGTCCAGCCCCACAGACAGTTATACTTACACTTGGAAGTGGGGAAATGCGCAGTGCTCTGGAACATTCTACTACATTTGTGAATACCAAGGTAAACGTTTGTGACAAATCGCAAATAGCCAAAGGCTTGTATCAAATGCGGCGCCATTTCCACGAAGGAATGCGTTTTTTAATGTTAACACTTTGATGGAGGGTTATTCTACAAGGTTAGCTTGAAGTTATGCTTACCTTCGCACTCAAACCGGTTTCTTACCCCCAGGTAGAATCAAGTAACGTATCAGGGCCACTAGAAGGATTTCGGGAAAAAAATGTAGGCTAATAATAAAACTAGTGTTTTTTGTTAATGCACTAAAAAAAGTTAACTATTTTTAGTGCAAATAGTTGAATTACAGGTTACCTTTTTAATTTGTTTGTTGATTAAGGCAGAAAAGGAAACAACTAAGTGCTGAGCAGGTCAATTTTCATTCAGCCACTGCCATGAATATATATCTACTATATATGTGAGCACCATAGTAACTTGAAGCACGATAATGCATTGCTTTTTTCGCGATAAGGATCCCTAAAGCTAAAGAGGTTTTAGATCTAGATAAAAACAGTATATTGGAGGTCAATGGTGTTGTCTGTTAAACCTACTCTATATTTTTTATGTTGACATGACTACCTTTTTTCTGCAAGCTGCGAATCCAAGGTAATTTTAATAATTATAGTGTTATTATTTAAACGTAGTTCACCGTAACTTGACTGTGACGTCATCAACCAGCACACCAACATTGGGAAGCAATTTGAGATTCACCGGATCTATCTTTGGCTTTTACAACGAACCTCTTAACGTGGTTGTTGCTCATGGTGGAACAAACACCAACGTTGAAAGTAATTTCGTTGGTACAAGCTTCACTTACGTCATCAACCCCGTTAACTCGTCACACAACGAAGATTTCGTGTTCACTGCAACTAATAGTGCTGGAAATTGTTCTATTGCGGCCACAGTCAAGATTATAGTGGGTAAGAAACAATACGGTATTTTAGTTTAGAAAAAAATGAGCTTCAAAAGCTTTATATTTATTTTTAAAGGTAAGAATTAAATATGGTCTGTGGTCTCATGGAAATTATGTCTATTCCCCAAAATTGTGATTTTATGAATCAGTGGGCAGTATTCAATTGATTTTGTCTGCAAGTCAGTAAGTCAATTTCTTATTAAATATTTTTTTTTATTTTAGGTTCCTCTGCATTACATCTCACATCTACAATGCCAGTGAGCATCAACGCTGTTGCATCAGTGACTTGCACATGTTCGGGATATTATCAACCTCAGTGCAGATGGTTCAGGTATAGTACAACATTGGCTTCAGGGTTTGCACGATTCCATGTCCTCACCTAAACTATACTATTTGTTTATTTGATCTCAAAAGTGCAAAAAACAATTGAGTATTTAATGGCTTCGTGCTGCAACTTGTTAAACATAAGTAATCGGATATGCGAGTTAACACAAAATGTTTGAACCTAATGTCGAACAAAACTTTAAACTCTTCTGTTGATGTTAATTTTCCAAGAAGTTGTATCAAATGCAGCCCCATTGCTATGCAGGTATGCCTTCCATTTTATTACATAGCCTACATTAATGCATCAATAGTTTTTTAAAATGTTATTGATGATTTAAAATGAATCAATAAAACTGTCGGTTTTTGTTTGTTTCTTACTTATATCATTGTGAATGTATAAAATATATAAGTAAATTTAGCTATAGGTCATAACTAAAAGGAATGATATGTTACCGGTACATTTTGTAGCAATTTAATACAAAATTATTCATTTCTTGCTGTTCCAGCCATATTAACTAAATTTGTATCAATAAAACGAAGTAAAAAGTATAGTTAATTTTTTTTAATCAGTGTTTCCAATGTGAGGCTGGTGCCACGCCAAGACGTTCTGTAGTTTTAAAACCTGTGTTTGAGACAAATACAAGACATACATAGCACAGAAGAGCTAAAAATAATTTAAAATTGTCTCGAAGAAAAAAATCTTACCCTATATAAAATTAAAAAAACGGAATCCTGTAATTTGCCATTTTCCCAGTCATTGCTATAAAAACGGATTTGATTTGAGGCCCTGTAGTAGGATTATCAAACTGTTATTCTAGTTCCACGTCTCTTCATTTTAAGGAACGATGCTAAGATATTTTCCTGGTATTCAACTTCAGTTTACCAAATATCAACTACACCAAGTGGAGAGTCGACTGGCAACTCTGTTCTTCATATTAGAATCAAAAACGACGCTGGAAACGGGGGTTTGTACGAATGTAGGACGACCAACTGGGCTGGAAGTGGCGATACGAGCAAGACTCTAAATATCCGTGGTAAGTATAGCAACTGACTATTCTAAGTAAAAGTGCTTTCAACATCTATTTAATAGCAAAATATAGTGACCTATTACTTAACATTAATCCATCAAATATGCCGAAAGCAAAGCGTCGCTAATAATTGTTCTTAATTTCCCTACAGCCTATATAAATTATCTTCCTTTAATGTAGAGCAGGGGTTCTTAAACTGGGGTTCATGGACCCCTTGGGGGTCCGTGAACTAGTTTTAAGGGGTCCATGAAGGCTTAATTGAAATATTAGTGTATATTTACGAAGTTACCATTTTTTGAAAGAAAACAATTTAATTAAAAATAAAACGGATTTGCACTAAATGTATTTAGACTCCATTTCACACTTTCACATTTTTGGACCGAAATCAGCAGATTTATGAAGTTTATTGTATTGTGACGTCAATTCATTTGTTATTTATTTCCCTACCGTCCACGCGAGGCCAAAACAATTTTTAGGGGTCCGCGGTAAAAAAAGCTTAAGAACCCCTGATATAGAGGCAATGTATACACACAGGATAAGCTTGTTTTGTTTATTAAGCGCCCACGGTTTTACAAGACATGTCTAAACTTGTGTTTAACTTCAACTGCGCTACTGAAGACGTTTTGCATAGTCTAAACCTTGTTTCGCAACACCGACCCACACTAGTGCCCCTAATCGGTATTTTTATTCAAGTAACGGCGACAATAGCAACGTCAAACACCTCATTAAACCTTGCACACGGAGCAACACAACAAGTTAGTTGTGAATCAAGAGGAAATCCCATACCACAAGTCGATTGGTTGAGGTGGGGTTTAGCATGACAACCACTGTTTGTTTTATAAAATACGTCGTATTGTCTACATTTCTGTATAAAGTAAAAACGTTTTTCTCATCAGATTGTGAATTATTTTTAATTTTCTATTTTTAAATAAGAAGACATATATCCTAAAACATGCGGATGACTCAATCCATGGTTTATGCAGAAATGTTGGTGATTCTAGCTTAAGGTGTTTTCCAACTAAATATTCCGTGATAGTACACGGCGTCTTCAGGGCACTGCAACCGGTGAATCAGTCACGGATTTTCGTGCAAGCAAATATTTTATAATTTTACGTATTTAGAAACGCTTCATCAGTTACGATCAACACAACCCACAACGTTTACCAATCCACATCTTTAAGCGGATATTACGTGAAGCGAACCCTGCACATCGGACTTGTGGACGTTCTTGACAGTGGAATCTACGTTTGTAAAGTTGCGGAAAACTCAACTGTTGGAGAACTAACAAGAACGTTAACTGTTACAGGTAAAGTGGGTTCCATTTGTGTTTACGGTGTCCGAAAGAAACAAAAAAGAGAATAAGCTTTGTGGATACAAATCAAACGCAAGCAAACAATGTTAGATTAACATTTCTTATGAAACGCAAGCTTGGATAGACTCACCGTTAAAACATAATGACGCACATTTTAACATCATTAGTTTAATTAAAGTATTAGTTATTTAAACCAGTACGCCAAAAGCCATCGCAGACTTACCGAATCTGTCGATTAGTGGTTCAAGCTAGACTGGCTAGGAAAACAACTAGCCTGCAGAGAGGTTACAGTACCAAATCATCATTGAAAGATACACACGTATATGTGTTCAACAACTTTTCAACAATGAGATCACGGTTGTTGTACACATATGTGTGAACCTCTTTAATTGAACGATATGGTATTGTAGCGACGGTTCCGGTTTGGCCGGAGGTCGTAAGTTTGACACTTACTACAGGCTAGTTGTTCTTCTAACCTGACAAACGCATTTGAATAGCATCGTTAGTTTTGTAAAAGATAACAATTTATAAAACGTTTTGCAGTGCAACCGAACATAACTTTCTCAACACCGAACGTAATCACCGCAAACTACGGCGATAAATCGATCATATCAAGATGCACAAGTTATGGTTATCCCACGCCTAGTGTATATTGGAAGAGGTTAGTTGTGATTATAAACGGTTAAGTCTCAAACATTTTTACCGGGATCCATTTTGCTTCCTTGAAATTATTGCGGACCACATAATTTTTTTTTAAAAAACAAGAAAAATCAAATAAATATTCTGCCTGATAATTATTTTAATGTACAAATCAGAAAGAGGAAAATAATTAAAATTAAAAATTTTGGGTTACTGAATTAAACACATGTTACGCGTACCTCTTTGTTTATCACTGAAAGTCAGAGATTCGCGGGCCAGAGTGTGCAAACCAGTGGGTGACTTTTTCGAACGCTAATAAATTGACTGAATTGAATTTAGTACGAGTGGTGATGCGGTCTCTTCCAACATCAATGATCTGTATTATCAAACGATCCTGACTGAAGCTGCGAAATACAAATCAACAGCAACTCTCCACATTCCAAAAGCAATGGTTGAAGTGGCAGGAAAATACAACTGCACCGCCCAAAACGGAGGAATTGTGAAGATTGCAATTCTGGAAATATTAAGTAAGTGGCATACTGTATACCAGGGGTGCGGATGTAGTTTGGAACAACTCGAGTGCGACTCCTTCTTAGAGAACTAAGTCGAATCCTGAGTACGACTCCGGCAAATAAACCGACTTCGTCAAGTCCCGCGTGTGACTCCTGCCCTGTATTTCAGTCATCAAATAAAAAATACGAATATACAGCAATTCACCAATAGCGGTAGTCGTATAACTCATCCAACCACACAAGGTTGTTTGCAAATAATTAATCCACTACATGCCATTCCACTTTTTACATAATATTTGGCCTTATCGATTGCGAACCTGCTACTGCGCAAGCGCACGTCAGACTCAGGAGTTAGTAGTGCAACTCGTGTCAACTTCAGTCAAATAAACTGACCTCGTCGAGTACCGAGTCTTGAGTCTGTCTCTGACTCTGCTGCCTTGGTGTAAATAACGTATGTTAGTAAAACTGTATTCTTCCACTTCATTTCAAAATGTTTTTATAATAAAAATGTTAAATCGCCTAGTTAAAGTGTCAAAACTCACAGTTTGATACAAACCTTTGTAGAAAAATATATTAAGCAGTATAGCCTACCTTTATCACTTTTGGCATTTCCCTAATTTCATTACCGTCGTTCAAATGATTTAACGTAGCAAGTACCAGCGTTTATAATTGGCTACCGTTGTTGAGAGGCATGGTAACTATTTACGTAACAAAGTCATTTTGAACTCCCAAGTAATTCATCAAATAATTTGTGTCTGAGTCAAGTCATTTGCTTAAAAACTTTAAGTCAAGTGAAATTATTTAAAAACAATGACTTAAGTGCACTAGTCATACAACACTAATTGTTGCACATAGGACCACACAATATTTCAGTATTATCACTTTTAACATTTTAAATGTTTTCAGTCCATGCCAACGTTTCTCTTTCCCCATCATCGCCTTGGAAGATCCCAATGTTTCCAGCTAGTTTCCATGTGGATTGCGTGTCTTATGGATGGCGGACACCAACAGTTACATGGAGCATGTAATTATTTGCAGCTATAACTAGTAAACAATAATTAATCTGCAACAATATGTAGTGAAACCTCAAAATAATAAACCATACAATGATCGAGATTGTTTTCGAGGAAAAAAATAGTAAATTTATTGTCCGTTTGATTTCATATGTTGACCATATAACAGTGTTTTCAGGTATTTGGTTGTACTTACAAATAACCTCTAAAAACGTTAATATTAGCAGCAGAAAATGCAACTAATTTTAATTGTAATTCTAATCTAACTTGTGAATTGTTTGTGTGCTCTAGCTTTTGTTCTGATCCAATTCGTGTTTTGTCAAACATACTTCTTCGTCCAACGGCATTTTCAGTCTCTATGCTAAAAAGTACTAATATTACCTCAGAAGTATTAGTTCATTCTTATGGAAATAAATTGCGTTTGAACTAAATTGATTTTAAATTAATTCTTTGGACTTGTAGTTTAAACTATAGTTTATTGTCTAGTTTTTAAGGATTGTGTGAATCTAATTGTGATATGTTTGAGAAAAATTAAAATGCTCCGATTTAATTACATTCTAATTAAGCATGAAAATACATCGTGCTGGCCAAGTTCATTTAGCAGCTTCGAAAAAAAGTTAGGCCTTGTTTAAAGCATAAAACAAAACTGGTGTCTTCATCGTTTTTTTGTAGAAACTCACAAACCATCAGCTCCAATGCGGCATCTCGAGTGCATCAAAGAACAATCATCAACATTCCAACTAGCCAACAGATTGGTCGTCTCCAGTTTAACGCAGCAAGCATCGAGCAAGTTGGAGTTTACAAATGCACAGCAAGCAACAACGACAACGCTCATGCTGCTAACACTACGTTTCAAGTTCAAGGTATAGCGCTATACCTAAGACGATGTAGCGAAATGAATACTGTTGCTGCCAGGCATTGTGTCAATTATATAATTATATTTCCCGGAGAAATTTTATTTTAAATGTAGACCCCCCTACCGACTTTTCGATTCTTTATACGGAAAATCTTCATCAGGGTTATGAACTTGCAACTGGGCGAAAAATATATACAGCAGCCAAACAACAAGGAAAAAAACCCAATGGAACACGGAAGCGACCCTTATAATAAATTTCGTTAATTTTTGCAGCAAAGGCCAACATATCTCTCTCGTTCGCAACAACTTCCCTCAAAGACGGTGAACAGAAACAAGTTAACTGTACGTCGTACGGCTTTCCAACACCACAAATTTACTGGACAAAGTAAGCGAACAAAATGTTCCAACATTAAAGAGTAGTCCAATTTAAGCGTTTTTTTAATTTTTGTGTTAGAGGTAAGATTGAATCAAACATCAGAACTAGATTTAGAGAAGCTACCAACAAAGTACAATCGCTTATTTAAATAAGCAACATATCTAAGGGTGTATTTTATAGATTCCGAAAGAATTGACAGCTGCCCTGCTGACGAGTTTATAAACTTGGACTACTAATTAAGAAACATGCACCAGGTTTTACAACTATTCAATTGAATATGCAACTTGAAATTTATTAATGATTTTTCTTAATAACCGTATAGGCTTGGAAAATTGATAGCTTGAACTGGGAATTGACGTGCTATTTCTGCGAAAGATTGACTAGGAAATAATTTTAAAATGCGTTTTTAAAACACTGCAAATTACTAACAATAATCATATTCCTATGATGTTGCCATGTTTCGAAATTCAAACCTAAATATATATTTTTTTTTTTCAAGTAAAACCTCAGTTACTCCACGCGTCATCACCATCGAACGAATTCAGCCAATCACAATCATTGAATTGCACGTTTGCCGCCGACCAGTCGACCACCTTTTACTGGACCATTAACCAACAAAACGTCACAATCAACAACGGCGGGTCGCCAACCTACGTCACAATCCACCGGACAAACTACACAGTGACGTCACAACTAACAATAGAAGCTTGCGCGATATTTGGCGCCAACGCAAGTGTAAAGTGTTGGGCTAAAAATGGAGAAGGTGTATCAAGCAATGTTGTTGTAATCAACAAAGGTAATCATATATAAGTTATATTTGACAATGTATTTATTTATATGTCATAGTTCATCTTAAATTAAAATCGTAATAAGAACACAAACGAAGGACCACGCCAAAACGATTTAGAAGAAAAAGATTGAGATCAAGTAAAAAGTTTTAGTGTGAATTTTAGTATTGAAAGGAGACAAATTTCATGTGTTTATATTTACTGGATCTTGAAAATATATAAAGTAGTTTTCATTTTTGGGCTATTCTGATGTGTTATCTAATCAATATAAATTTAGCCGCTTAATATTGAAATGCAGTGTTCATTTTATCTTAACGGCCCTAGTCGAGTCATTTGAAAAAATTGACTTCAGTACACTCAAGTCAAGTCATTGACTTATGTTATTACAATATTGTTAAAAGCTGTAAACTTTATTTAAGTTTTCCTTAACAATTTGGTAGATTTGCTTTTTGACAATGGACAGTTCTTCGTCCGCTACCAGCTCCACAGAAGTCAAGCTGATGCCAAACTGCATTGTGAAAGCAACGGAGGGAAATTACCGTCATCTGAATATCTTAAAGGAAGTTCTTCAGCAACTTCACCTAAAAACCAAGCAGTTTGGATAAATGGTAAACAGTTTTGGATAAATGGTAAACACAACTACTTGCAATTGCGATTAACAATTAACAAACTTACTTTAAAGTAGCAACGGCAAGTCACACAAGCTGCACCACGTTTTACAACGAAGGGACTCAATCCATGAATTGCAGCGTTTTTTTACCTGTCCTATGTGTATTTCCTGGTAAGTAAGAGGCGATAGTTATAGCTTAATTCGCATGCAGTCTAACAATTGTAAACGTTTTTCTCTTTAAAAGTAAAATGGCGTAGTCCCTTTTAATTTTCACTTGTTCCATAAATGATATCATCTTATTGCTAAGCCTGGATTAATAATTTCCTAAAATTCAAACTGGTATAAGATCTGTTTGGTTCATAAAATAATTTGACACTTGTCCTAAAGTATATGTTTTCATTTTCAGTGGTTCGTTTTATCGAAGCTAATAAGTGTCACCGCGACAACATAATTGTGAAGTGGATTGATGAAACCAAATATTCTATGAATTTTTATTTTCAACTGGTTGCACAAAGTTCTGACAAATTGATTAACATCGTTAAAAATTACAAACAAACGGCCTCTACGAATCACATTTACACAACAACATCTCCAAAACTGTTTTCAAATAAGCAATACACTATTCAAGTGAATCATATTTATATTTTTATTTAAAATAAGAAGATTTCTCGAGAACCTTAATAGTTGATTTTAATAAAAATGTATGTATTACTTCTTAGATCAAGTTATTTCCTGATTTTTGGAAAGTTCCGCAAACACCTTCGGTTTCTGGATCAACTTCAGATGTTTTTGAGAAGATTGTATCTCAGCTGACTTTTACAAATCAAATCTGTGAAATCAGAATCACAATGCCCCAGTCGACTGTTGCATCCATCTTAAGCGCTACGGTTCGAGTTGCTCTGTTATTTTCTATTGTCATGATCAGAAAGTCATTAAATTGATTGCTCTACTACTGATTTTTAGCTGCAAATAACAAGAAACATCAACAACCAAAGTGAAATCTCCGAAGTCGCTTTGACACCTTCAGTTTTAATGAGCCGTAATTTTTCAATAATTCAAGGAGAAAGTATTACAATGGACTTCTATCCCATGACGTCATCTTGTAGAAGTACGATTATTTCGGTAGATGGCGTATGTTACTTGCCACCAGGTAAAAAAATTATTTTTATGTTTTTTTTTCGTTAAAATTTATCCGAAAAGTTCATTTGTTTAGAGAAGTTTAGGCGCCTGAAAATAATATTGTGTGTCCAACCTCTTGTTATGCAATCTTATCATTATTTTTTGTTATATGTAGATTCGTCAAAGATTTCAACACCACATAATTCAACCACGCCTATTTTAACAACGCCTTTTTTAACAACGCCTATTTTAAGCCCCGAAAAAGAACCGAATGTCAAATCGTCTGTTGGTGTACCAGTGGGTGTTTCCTGCGCTGTAATAGTTGTTGTTTGTGCGGCTGTTGTTGTCTTCATTAAAAGGTAACCAACATTATATAGAGTATAGACAATGTTTCTCAACGTTAAATCAAACTTATCACGAATATACCTTATACAGAAACCAAATTCGGTCGAGTTTAGAAAAAAGGTCAAGCAACAATGTGAATTCGGGATCGCCAACTTACAAAGGTAGTATTATCCACGTATTTCCCGTTGGGCATACTTTCAGTAGCTCTATCTTATTTATCCACGTATTTCCTTTTGGGTTAAATTGGCAATAAAACGTTCGCGGTTATAACTTTATTAGAAGGAAAACCAACATTTGTACCGCAATATTGCATGGATGATTCAGATGGAGATGCTGAAAATATGTGACAACAGAATAATATTATTCCGTAGAACTGTGTTTCCCTAACATTTCATTCATCAAGTAACCCCAGCTTACAAATTCAAGTTACAATTAATAAAGTTTTGTGGCTGAAAGTTCAATGAGTCTTGTTCATTGGTGTAGCTCATCAAATCAAGCCACATCACCAAGTTTTAAACCCAATAAGGTCTTAAACTTTAGATGACAAAAAATTGAATTGCATATAGTGAACTAGTTTCCAAGTACGTTAGGAGGGTGGGTGATTTATATGAGAGGTGAGTGATGATATTAACCATATTTGCAGTCAACGACTACGATTCTGACATTGACAATGCTCAAACTTCACGTCACAACTACGTCAACACCAGCTTTGCAGCTTCCCCGAATGCTGGCGTCATCAAAGCATCCGATGACGAACCCGACTACGTCACGCCGAATGCCTACGTCAAAGAGAATAATGCCACTTACGAAAACGGAAATGTTGAAGCTCAGAGCGTGGAAGGAGTTGGTGCAAGTGACAACACACCTTACGAGCAGTTCGATGCTGTTGTTGTGCAATCTGTATACGAGAAAGTCAAATAGAATTATTCAACGTTGAAACTTAACAGACCTTTGAAAAAAATCAAATGTGCAATATTCCGACTACGAAATACCTGGATTACGCTAAGTTGTTAATGTCTTGGCTGTTGTAAAGCAAGTGGTATAATCTACGAAGCATTAACAGTCATTGCGGTCACAATTTTGCCTATATGTTTTAATCTCATTATTATCCGATATATTTCAATCCAACCATCATATATTATATATATATATATATATATTAATTTCCTTTAACATATTTGAATGTATTTTGTTTCTATTTTTACATTTTGTTTTTAGATTACAATTTAAGATCTGCAGTATATATGCTGCTATACTTCGCTTAAGCCACATTGTGTCACTAACTTTATATCCATTTTCTGTTTATTTTACCAGCAATGTGACCATTTGTGTAATTCCACATAAAAACAAATATACTAGTCAAACTCAACTGTATACTTTAGCCTTTCACTTTTTCGCCAAACCCAAACCCTCAGCATTGTAATCTTATAAAACTGACTATACGAGAACAGTTTCTAACCAGTCAACGTATCCCAATTTTATACAGTTTTTTTTTTTATTATTATATCGCTTCTTTCCATTAGCGTTTTACTGAAATGGCTTGTATAAACGTCATCTTTGATTGACCAACACGGCCACTGAGTGAATAATTGCTTCCCAATGGTGAGCCGCTGCTTCGGATCCCATGCATCTGTTCTTTTGGGTTAAATTCAAAAACATTTATATACTATATCATGGTTGGCCAAACCGTGACTCGCGAGCCGCATTTGGCTCTTTAACCAGTTATAGACGGCTCTTACGATAAGACTGAAGTATTTTAGTTTGTCCAGTGTCAATTTTTGTGTGCCTAAATTTTTGCCAATTGTAACTATACTTAAATTAAATCATTTTTTCTCTAAAACGGCCTCACGTTTTATTTTAGAAGAAACAGGGTTACAGTCATTGATGTACAACGTGTTGCTCTTTGCGGTTATACGAGTAAAATATGTGGCTCTTTGTATCTAATTTGCTGGCCACCCCTGTACTATAGGAAAAACAAACATTTAGCGTTTCTTTCTTTGCACTAAAGTTCGAACAATACTTCTTTTAACAGGATTCAATAAAATGGGTATTATACTACAACTGCAAGCATATCTGCGTTAAAAAAATCAATATCTCTGTATATTTTTATTTTAGCTCCAATCTCATTTTTACTAACACTGTGGAAGTGGGATCATCATGTATTATTTCTTGCTTTGAAATATTTGCTTTTAATTTGACTTGAACGCGAACCGAACCATTATTGTTTCCTGTATGGTCGACTTGGCTTTCAAACCATATAAATTGATTTTTCTTCATGCGTTTAAATACATGTGAAGTTTAAAGTTCGACAATAATAACGAATTCGTTTTCGTCATGTTTTCGTAATAAAACTTGTTGAGATTTTTGACAAATTCTAACGATCAAAAATAAACAGCATTAAAATTTAAATTAAATGTTATTCCTATCTGCCGTTATGGTTAAGATTAATGTCTATTTCTTAAAAAACTGTGTACGCAATAAGACTATTCCGAACTTAAACTGTTGTTCTAATCTAGAATGTTTGTTTGACCTTTATGTGAGATGTAAGTCGTGATGCCAGTAAACGCCTGCAAAGTCGATTTATGCTATTGTTAAATCATTTTTTAAATTAGTAACAAGTCTCTTCAATTTGAATACGCTATATGCCTCGGCATCTGTAAGAATTCTACTTTAAAAACAAGCAATGCGTTTTAACGTTGTAAAACCAAAAATAGTTGTCTTTACGTATTTAATCCATCTGTCATTTCGTTCAACGTTTTTTTTTTATTTAACCGAATGATTTTTAACTTTTGGTCGATTTTTAAGTTATTAGATACGAGCCCGACAGTTACTACAGCTAACTTGTTTGCAATAGTGCAGCGTTTCTTAACCGGGGAGCGCGCCACCCCTAGGGGGGTGCCAAGCAATTCTAAAGGGGCGCGAGCTCGACTTCGATATTTCAACTTTTTGCAGTGATTTTATTGGTTTCGTTTGGGTTAGGCATAATTCCTACATATATACTCTGTTTTTTGCCAACTTTAACATTAAAAGTGTAAAAAAATTTCTCGCTGCGCGCGAATCTTCTAGTTCCTTTTTAGAACATTGACGGTATCACAGCCCTATTTAATTAACTTATAGAAAACGATAAACCTTATCGCCATTTTGGACTATTTTTCATGGGAAAAGTCAAACTTTTTTTGCGCGAAGCTATATAGTTTTTGCAATATTGCCGTTGTATTGCGTGTCGTTACATCTTTTGAAACACGATAACGCAATGCTGAATATTTGCGCTTATACAATCTTACAACTGTGGAGTCAATGCCCTCGCAACACGTTTGTCAAAATCAGCTCGATAAAATCAATGTGACGAGCACGCGCAATTTGTTGTGTGCCCAATGTGAAACGCCTCCTGAGTTGCAGTTTAGCCAATTCGAACAAATAAAACTCAATTTTTTTCGCGCTTTCGCGCGACCTAACACCCTTCACTATTTTCCTGTTTTCTCGGTGATATTTAATTGTAAAATGTCGAAATGATTTTCATAGGGGGGCGCAAGGCATGAGAAAAACGGGGGCGCGGCTGAATAAAGGTTAAGAACCACTGCATTAGTATGTATTACAGTGCGTTTTTTTCCCTGAAGCAGACAAATTCGGCTCTCAGCCATGTATAGTCTTTGTCTATAGCGTTATGAAGTTACGTGTATTAGATGCTTTGTCTCGTATGTTCATGGAGTAAACTGTAGTAAAGAGTAGAAAAGAAAGGGTTTGACGTGTATTTTGTGTCAATCTGATGTATTTTTTTAGAAGCTGCTATGTTAGATGCGGACATTAGTTCTGTCTGATTATTTAGGACTTTAGGTGAAGCAAAACACGTGAAGTGGCAAACATCTTTCTTCCTGGTACGTGTTTCGCCTCATCTATTACAAAATTTAATAATTTTGTTGATCTTTGTCTGTAAATTAATTTCAAATTAGAACTGTTGAAATTTTTGGGTAAGTCTGCAATGGCTTTTCGGTGTATCATTGTTACTTGAAATGTAAGTTATTTGTTTAATATGCTCGAGTTAGATTTTAAGTATAATTAACCCGAAATAAGTCTAAAACCAAGCTCTTCTTTTCCAGTTGGACGCGGCCCTCCAGCGGCGTTGGGCGCACAATGGTGCTGGTGCTGGAGACGCGCGAAGCTACATGAGTCAGGGGACCGACGGCAAACTGCACGTGAACGGCACGACGCGAGTGAGGTTGCTTCGGAAAACCTTTGCGGCCAATAGGTTAAGAACCACTTTTTAATGCTATAGTTATCACGCTGTTATTATCTTAAGCTTTGAGGTCCATAGTTTAACTTTTAGGTATCAACTAAATTTTGTTGTGGAGTGTAGGGATGTCTGATCGGAATATTTCCGATACCCGATAATTTGGGCAGGAAATACCGCGATTTGATCCGATACTTCATGACGTCGTTGCTGCTGTCAAATAAGCAAAATTAATTAAATTGATAATTGAAATGGTAATTATTTCCAGGGACGAAAACTCGTTGGAGTGAAAAACATGGCTAAACGGCATCAGTTTGTTTGATATCAGATCGGCACAGATACCAACATATATATCACCTGTAACGATATTACCACATGGAATCGAATATGGCCCCTATACGACATTATCGGATATACCTATAATGGGGTCCTTCAGTTTTCTGAAAAAAACAAAAACATCTTTGTTGGGGCTATTTTTCCAAGTAACATTTACAATACGTTTGTTGCAGATATTAAATAAGAGGGCAAGATTTGTTGCGGTGTTGTCAACGCAGTTGTTTGTTGTTGTCGCGATTCCAGTTATATCCGCCATTATTACAAGACTGCAAGGTGTGTTTTTCACCTACGTATTTCCTACTGATAAGCTTGGCTCACATATACACAATGATCATTAGTTTAGAGTAGACGTTCCCGACGTGGGAGACGGACTCAAAACCAAAACGTGCTCATTGTGCGCACATTGTGCACTTGCGATATTTGCACCAAATGTACACTAAATCTGAATCTAATGTGCACCTCACTTGAATCTTATGTGCTATTAATGTGCATGTGCGGCAAAGGTGGCTAAAAAGGTGCACACTCTGTTTTCCGTGATCACTTTTTCCACCGCGTGTGATGGTAAGGCGCTATTTGTCCGGCAGCCGATTATTATTATCGAACTTAAAAACAGACAGACAGGCAGATGTAGGATTTGTACTTTTCTTACTTACCAGAAGATATACAGATTGACACAAATTTAATTATTGTAGACCCTTTGTACCGGACTACTGCGTTTGTCCGCGGGAATCGCCGTTCGGGTCAGCTACCCACCGTCTTGGTTTTCCCTCAGGGATAGGACTTAGTGTGAATTTCGAAGGCTCAGTTTTTCTAGCGCTGCGTGACAACTTTGTGTGCGGTTGCGTTTTGGATGGCGTTGTTTTGCATCGTCATTCGTCGGGTGGATACCGAGAGAATCGCATTTTGAGCACGGTTTGCAATCTCGTTGGTTAGAGGCAAGAATAATTTTTGAATTGTAAAGTCATTTAAGCTAAGTTACGTGACGTATTAAAAAACAGGAACTCATTGATAATATATCAAAAAATGAAAAATCAACGTTTTATTTAATCAATATTCATATTTTTGTCATAAAATTTCGAACATGGCGTTAACTTAACTTTGGAAAATACAAGTTGTGACGTCATGCTGGAGTGAACCGCTTTTGTTTACAGGTTGGGGTTCGGTTAAGGTTTATGTTATTTCAAATTATTCGGTTCAGTTCCGGTTCTGGTCCTTAAAATTTTACAAAAAAGGGTTCAGATTCAGTAACAGTTCGGCATTCTTTACCTTTTTGGATGTTGCATAAAAATGTAGGCCTATGCCTTTACTTTATTTTTAGTAATTATTTTTTTCTCTGTAATCTAACATTATATATTTTTGTATTTCTGTAGCATTTTTCTACGTTCGTCTTTAACTTCCCTTTAGTGTATTGATTTTCAATTCCATTTTCCTTTGTCTTTTGAGGTTATATTTAATTTGTTTCTGTCGCATTTTCATATTACCTATCTATCGATACTATTTCGTTGATAATCTTGCTTAAAGTATTTCGCAAATATTGCTGCTGCAGTTTTCCGTTTAAAATTTTTCTATTCAACCATTTCCAACTTTTTATCTTACGATTGGTATTTCGCCCTAAAGTGAGTATTTTTTTATTCCCCTTAATTACTTTTGTGCTATATGCGTGCCGTGACTCCTTCAATTCTCTGGTTTTGTAAAATAAACTTTTGTGTTGAAGTTTTTAAATTTACGCAAATATGGCCTGACTTAACGTTGTACAATCACTCATTTTAAATGTATTTCATAATAAAAATGCTTGTATTTTTTAAAATGCAGTAAATCAGATAGGTCGATAGAGCCACTAATTACAAAAGTTATTTTTAGGATTCATTGATCATTCACAAACAAACACAAACAATCTACGCAGACGTATCGTTATTCAATGTTCAACTAATTCTAACAATTTTTTTTCTAAGTTAACAAAATTAAAATGCAATATTGCAGTTGAATTAGATTAAAAATGGTCAAACGATCTTTAAATACAAGAAGTGTTGCCTTACGTTTAAAAGGTCCTATCAACATGCAATTGGGTAGGGGTGCGCAAAACTTGACATTTTATTCTGATAACCAATATCGTCAACAAAAAGTATCACAATCCGATACCCAATGACGTCATAACCATGCCCACATAAGCAGAGTAGTTAAAAATTAGGAACGTTTAAAAATACTTTTACAGGTTTTAAGGCTAAATTTGCAGGTTCAGTTACCTCCAGTTGTTACCTAATTTGTTTGGTAAATTTACCCCATATAATCGAAAATCCATACAATATAAAAAATAATCGATCGAAAAAATACATGCATAATAAATTCACTCAATATAATCGGAAATCCATAAAATTGGAACTCAAATAAAAAATATATCATAATAAAAAGAATTGCAGGAAAGATAACATGCATTACTTAATCTTTTCCATGCAAAAACATCATCGGAAAAATCGTTTAATATGAAGTTATTTATTTTTCTGTATAACGTTCACTGATACATTGTAGGTTGTACATTGAGCGATAGTGCACAATGTGCACTTAATCGTCACACATCGCAAGTGCACATTGTGCACATTTCGGTTCGCGTACATATCACAAGTGCACAATGTGCACCTTCGAATGTGCACCGAACCGTGCACATATATTCTGCGCACAATGTGCACGTTTTGGTTTTGAGTCCTGTTGCAACGTAGGCGGTACCGCCCCCTTGCGGGCGTTGGCAAGTTGCAAGGGGCGTTTTGAGTCTTTTTCTCGTTTAGGTGGCGCTGAACGCACATAAGGGTTCGCTGAACGCACATAAGGTTTCGCACATAAGTTACATCAAAGTACTTTTCGCATAATTTTATAAAAAGTTCACATAAAAATCGTAACAAACGGGACTGTAGGTAACATTTAAGCTTAAATGGCAACTTTCGTACTGCAAACTTGTAGTAGTTTTCCGCCAGTTGGTAACTTTTGGCGTAACAATTGGCTTTCTTATGTAAAGTTGTTTGTTGTTGCTGCGTTTCACCGTTTTATGAAAACGTCTGTAGGTTTTATAAAAATGTTTGCGGCAAAATGTTTGTATATTTAAAGCAGCCAGATTCGGCCGCCGCCTCTTTGACAACTGGTCACGAGTCCATTTAAAATACATACTTTTTGACTATTTTAACTGTACGTACGCTTTGCGCGAATCATCTTTCTACGTCCTGTTTGTTTATATCAAAGCTTATTTAGCGTTGCGCCAAGGAAAGCTGCTAAGTGCGTCGCGGAAAAACGTAAAACGTATTCAAGTCAAGTTATTGTGCCCAAATGACTTAAGTCAAGTCAAGTCATTTAAAAACAGTGACTTAAGTGCACTTAAGTCAAGTCATTGACTTAAGTCATTACAACACTGTTTAATAGCCACTTCCTAAAAAAGGCAACAGTAGGCTTTTTTTGGTCGTGGCCCACTTTTAGTTTTGCTTAAGTCGGTTGCATAAGTAAAATGTGTAAGAAAACAAGAATGACTTCAAAATGTGAAAAAAGAAGAATATTTTATAATAGCCCACACATCAACTGTTAAGGCGAAGCTGAGAATGTACTTTAAAACCAGTGTTGTAAACGTCATTTTTAAAAATACTTAAGTCTCAGTCAAGTCATTTGTATAATAACTTAAGTCCAAGTCAAGACAGTTGTAAAATAACTTTAATAGTTAAAGTCAAGTGTTTTTTTTAATTTAATACCAAGGCAAGTCCCAGTCAATTCATAAGAAAGGCAAGTCAATTCCTTGTCAAAAAAACAGCAAACATACTGCTTTCATGCCGAATTGGTTGAAATTCTTGTTAAGTTTGCGACAGTCCTTGTCAACTTTACGTTTCTTGGCAAAATCCGAAAATATGTAGGCTAAATTATAAATCTAATTTGGGAAGACACAACAAAGACCCAAAAAGTAAGAATATCTAATGCAGAAAAATCAATAGTACCATAGTATTAACACCAACGACATAATAAAGCCAAATAGGCCTACGCAGTTATACCCACGACAGAATAAAAACTTCGTCTGAATAAGACATAAACCGTAGGAAGAGCGTATGAGAAGATTAGGGGCCGGCATTGGCCGTTTTGGTGTCAAATTTTGGGCGCCCTAGTTTGAAGGGCGCCGTCAGGGCGCGGCTGTTTTGGCACCTGTTTTTTGGCCCTGTTCGGGGTTATTGGTGGGCAATGGGCGGGGTTAGAAAATGGGTTACGGTTGATATTATTAGGGGAGTTAGTGTTGTAGACCACTTGTAAAATGTTTTATAGTCCTGATTCTGGTCATTTAGGTCTAATTCCGAGGGTTAATACCTTGTTCCGATTTAGACAGTAATAAGACTATTAGGTATTAGTCCTATTGTTGCCCTATTCCGAGGTTGATGTTGTTGTTATTTCGATTTTACGGCTGAAGCCCTCTAATTTTACCCAAAAATTAAGAACTGAAGAATAACAGAATCACTATTATTTGACGTAGTAAGCAAGTAGTGGGGGATTGCGGCAGACTGTTGCCGCGGGCCACATTATTATGTAAAACCAGAAACTGTCTGCGGGCCGCTCAAAATCCCATCGCGGGCCAGACCCGGCCCGCGGGCCGTATGTTGCCCGCCCCTGGTGTACACTGTACAGGGTTAGGTATCTATAAGTATTTGAATTAGTTAAAATGATACAGTGCGGTTAAATTAGCCGAAATCCGAGTTCCTGAACCTCCAAAAACTGATACCCTCCAAAAAACTGACCAAAACAAACCGGTAAACAGGTAAAATCGTCGCAGTAATACTTTTTAATCAATTAAGACACGCACCAATTTCGCGCGCTCGTCCTGTCGCTACACAGACATTACGACACGCCTCAGTAGCTAGCATTACGTCATACCTATTCTACACTGGCACTCAACATTTGGTCCAAGTATTTTCCTATTTTACAAGTTGAGTAAGTCGTTTAATAAAAGGCAGGATGTGATAATACAGAGTGCCAGGTGTGTTAATTGCTAACTGGAAATTATTTTGCTGGTCAACACACAAATCAGTTCATTTTACGCAAGTTCCGCTCAACTTTAACGATTTTTGTATCGCTGTATTGGCTTAAAATTACTTATTTAAACCGAATCGGTTTTTCATCTTTAACCAGTCATTACTGTAATCGAGAGGTTAGCATTTATAGATAGTTCTACAGCTCAATTGTCGTTCATACAGGTGTAACCAATTATCTGGAAGGTAATTGCTAAAGGATGTGATAAAATATTAAGGTATAGTTTAAAGATTGTTTTGCTTAGGGCATTTCAGAATGGTATACATTGATAACCAAGAAATTATAACAGCACAATAAACTGTTTTAAGTTGAATACATATTAAATGGCAAAAATTTATAAAAATATATGTATGTTAACTATTTACTCTTTTTAGTAATTTTAAAATGAAATAACAAGCAAATGTAAAATGTTTAAAGGAATGTTTAAAGAAGTTTTCTGAGTCTGACAATAGTTTGTATGTTTTCATGCATTTCATATACAATCATGGAACTTGGATGGTTTTCTAAAGTCAGACTGGTTTTGCTGTTTTTCTTTGGACTGCTGTTATTTTTTCTCTCTGTTTACTGGTCACTGGCAGTGACTCAGCATGTAGTCATATCATTGCTAAACTTCCTACCAAGTGTAAGCATAAAATTCGATGTTAACTCCCAAACGAGGGCAGTTGCTTTATCTTCTCCAAAATCACTTTTAACTTTGTCATCAAACAAACATGATCACCGTTTAAGCAACAAAAACTTTGGAATACTCGTGTTCACGCAATCCACAACTGTTAACACCTATTCAACTGAAATGCCAATGAAGAACACGGTTGACAATCAGGAATCGTCATTAAATGAGGTTCAGGCTTGTCTTCGAAAAGCAAAAGTTGTCGCCCAATCTGGTAACAGAAAGTTAGCAATGAAATTATACAAACATGCTCTTGCTATGAGTCCTGATTTTTCTGAGACTTTAAATGAATTTGGAGAGTTTCTGGAAAATGAAAGTGTCGTTCAAGCGGATTTGCTTTATCAACGGGCTTTATTTTGTGATCCCCAACACATAACTGCCTTGTCCAATCGGAAACGTACCGCTCCTTTAGTTTTGGAGCATGATAAAAAAGTTTTTAATGAAATTGACGACAAGAAGAGAGAGCTGTATAAATATTCGTCGCATCATCCCACGTTAAGAAGTGCGATGAAGGAGTTTTTCTATCAGCATATTTACCATACTGTCGCAATTGAAGGTAACACACTGTCATTGGAACAAATTCGCCAGGTAATCGATCATAGAACCGCAGTACCTGGCAAAAGTGTAATGGAACATAATGAGGTTATTGGAGTTGTTGAAGCTCTTTCTTATATGAACAACACTCTGCTCATGAAAATTGGAGAGATAACAGTTGATGATATTAAAAGCATCCATAAAAGAGTTCTTGGGTATGTTGATCCCATCAGGGCTGGTGAATTCCGTGTTAATCAGGTTTTTGTGGGAGGTCATATACCTCCTCACCCTGATGAGGTTGACAACTTAATGGATCAATTTGAAGACTGGTTGAATTCACCTGATGTACTTGACCTACACCCGGTTGAATATGCTGCAATTGCTCACTACCGCTTAGTCTTTATTCACCCTTTTGTGGACGGAAATGGGAGAACTGCACGCCTATTAATGAACTTTATCTTGATGAAAAATGGCTTTCCCCCTGTGTCAGTTGAGCTAAAAGACCGGTGGGAGTATTACGAAACTCTAACTGCTGCAAACAGTGGTGACATTCGGCCTTTCATAAGGTTTATTGCTAGGTGCACATCCAAAACTTTGGAAGATTATCTAATAGCAGCAGATTTGCCTTACCTCAGCGACCCAAATATGACCTATAAAACTATTAGTGGATACACAAACTTTATACCAAAAGATAAACCCACACAAGGGGAAGGTTAATGTTAAAATTGAACAAGTCTTTTGGGTAAACTATAATGGATATATATACATATTTTTCATAGGGTAATGTCAACCTTTCTTAATGATTTCAATTCCTTCCTAATTTATTGTGTACAGTAATCAAAAAAATAAGAAATGTGTAAACTGCTAGTTATAGTGCGCATTGTAATAACCTACCTGCCTCAATATGTGTTGGATATAATGTATATTTGGACATTACAAGAAATAACATGTACTTACATGATATTACGTAATGACTTACAAATGCTTCATGGAATGACTCATTTCCAGTGTCTCGTCTGATTTTTTGTTAGTCCCTATGTGTAATTATTTATTCTGATGTGTATAGATTTATTCTCTAGTTCAATTTTATTTATTGCTTATGTTTAATGCACTTACTGTCATATTTTGTCATTGTTCTGAGCTGTTAAATTTGTAAGTTTAGTTTGTGTGATGCTCACTAAAAACTAACAAACTACTGCCCTTTTAATTTAGCCAACTTGCCATACAGTTGAAATTTAAATTTATTCTGTTTAGATCCGTTATAAATTAACGGTAAAACTTTTACTTTGAATGCTCATTATCAGCAAAAGAAAATGTAATTTAAAATTTGTTGATTTTTTTCTATTTTGATATATTAATATTTTCAGTTTGGATATGCATAATATGTAAATATATGTTATATTATTATGTTCATAGGATTCAATGTGGCTTATACTGTACTTTTGTTTGTTTTTCATGGTGGTGAGTTTAACAATTGAAGGATTTGATTTCCGGTAAAACAAAACATGTTTATTTTTTCCAAAGGTCTCAGGTGCCCTGTTTTTAAGGTTGTTTTTATCCACTGATAATGAAACAGAATGTTTTATCCATTGCACCACTTGTAGTTCTTCTGACATTGGTTTACGGGGACGGTCCCCATCCCCTACGCAGCCGTCTGGCAACATGGCACACCTTGAAACAAAAAGACATTCGTTTTTCACGTCAAAAAAGAAGCATTAACTCCGATGAGATGCCTACTCTTGATAAAGAGGTATATATATATACATGAATTTATCTTCATTTTTGTATGTTTTTAGTTGTTTGTAAATCTTAAAAATTCAATGTGTGAAATTGTTTTTTCATAATTACCAGATTAACTAGTCTTAAGTAACTTTGTTGCCTAAAATCTATTTAATTGCCAGAAAACATATATAAACGTATCTAAAAATTATATTTACTGTTCCAATTTCAAATCAATCAATTCTTTATAGTAAAAGCTACAAAACGGTTTGTCTCTGTGAACATTTGACTGCTTAAATTTGGTGGCCTTCTAACCAAATCTGCAATGAGATATTATTTGATGTAATCTAGGACAGAGTTACCATTATTTAAATCATTTCAACATGCTTGCTACATTTCCTGAATTTAGTTAACACAGCAAACAATAACCAGTATGGCAGAATGCTGGCGACTTGGTGACTATGTCGACCGAAGAATGAGCCAGAAAAACTCTTTCAAGATCCTTTTCACAAAAAAAACTTGTGGTTGTTTTTACACATATATTTTTAAAATGCCGAATATGTACGGAACATTATGCTTTACTTGTTAATAGCTTTGTTTATGGCTAAACATGGCAAAGTTAATACGTACCTTAGGCAAACATATCATTTAAGTTTCGGGGTGCGTCCAAAAAACCAAAGAATTTACAAAAAATGCTTGTCACCTACCAGAAAGCTGGCAAGATTCTGCCAACCTGAAAATATATATCCAAAGGAAAAGTTTGTGTGGCAGTTCTTTTGTGGGGTGGGTGGCATGTTCAATTTGTGTTGTAGTTCAATGTGTTTTATTTCCTATTGGCAAGTGCTGCATGTAATAGTGTACAAATTCACAATTTCCCACAATGTTTTTTTACAGATATCTTTTGATGCTTTCGATAGAACATTCACCCTTTCCCTTACCCCGGCTCCTGAAATATTCGCTCCGGGCTTCAAAGCTTATGTAACAAGCAGAAAAATCACTCAAGAGATAGAAGTGGATAAAGGCACCATTATGAAGGTGAAATTGTCTATTGATTTGGCCTTTACTACAGCATTTAAAATCAGTTGGTCAATATGATTTTACAAATGCACCGTTATTTCAAAAATGAGATGTATTTGCCACACCTTATTTATTAAACAAAACTGCAGGTATATGTACAGCTATTTTGACAATTTGTTTTCTAAAATAAATAATTTGTGAAAACAACCACACTGTAAACTGCAGCTTAACACTTTCAAATATAAGCAATCTACCACAGACAATAAAATGTAAAAGAAAGATTATTGTTAGAAGCAGATGATATTTAGACTGTTTATTAAAATAGGTATAAAACATGAAATCATTTCTTAAAATACAATAACAGAAATATATATTTTGTAATATGAATAGGCATCATCGGTTTCTTTGATGGAAATCATATGTTTAGTAAAAATAAAATGACTGGTACATACATATTTAAATTGTTATTATATATATTCTCTATTCACTAATCTATGCATGATTTATACGAATAAACTAAAAGTTAAAACTACTCAACAAAATAGCAAGCCTGCAGTAATAATGTGAGACCAAGAAAATTTGTTTAATAAATTTGTCCCTTAACAATATTTTGATTGGCAAACAATAAACATTTAACAAGAAAACTCTTTTCTGAAAAGTCATATGAATAACCCAATTGCGAAAACTTTTATCCAGTATAAGTTAAGCATTTGCTCAAAAGTTTAAGTAACATCTACTGAAGTCAATGATTAATAAATCATTACAGAACTCACATATAGAAAATCATCTTATTTTATTCTTCCTATGACTTTCTCCTATTTTTCTTTGGTGTACCATGACTCATCAGTGTTAATTTCAAACTACTAACTCTTTTGGTTCGTAAAAAAAAATATTTTTCAAACAAGTCTTACTATTGGCCATATAACATCATCCCAATTTTGATATGCTTGTTAAATTGCTAATTTTAATATTGCATGCAAGTCATTTAGATCTTGTTTTATTTTAACATCTAATAAGAAGCTTCATTGTAGTTTCGTTTTTCTTGTATTTTTTTTTCGTTTTTATACTTAAAAGTGTTTACTTACTGTGATTTATCAGAAGTAAGCCATGTGAACTTTCTTTAGTTCCTAAACTTGTTTTGCTTGGTTGATGAAATATTGTTTTTTGTACAATTTTATTAAATAGTAAGAAAACAGAAAAAAAGCAAAATTTTAGACTTTCTTCAAAAACATAGGCGCCAAACTTTTAAAGTTTCAGGGCGTTATTTTCTCAACAGTGCAAAATTGCCTATTAATTAGACTTAACAATAATTTAACTAAACGTAACAATAGTTGGGAAAAAATTTGCATAAAACATCAAAAGCATAGTTTGGGGATTCTATGGCATCGTGTTTATATGGTAATTCAGGAAAGTTGACTTTTGGTGAACTAAGATTGTACTACAAAAATTATTTTGCACATTTATTGATAACTTGTTTGAATTCAAGGGCGTTTGGACGCTCTACGAGAAACCGAGGGCGTCTAAAAACACAATGCACGCGCACGTTCGGCGCCTATGTTTACATATTTAGGGCAGGGGTTCCCAACCTTTTTACGATCTCGTACCACTTGGACGCTCTGTACTGCCACGCATACCACTTCTTTTAAATCAGTGGTTCTTAACCTTTTTTCTACCGCGCCCTCCCTTTGGTAATTGTCCTTTGTCTTGTGCCCCGTTAGATATTAAACAATAATACTAAAAGAGAAGCGGTATTTTTCAAATACATATCAATCCAACAATGTGGAAATAGAAAAGTGAACTCTTTGTGGCGGTAGGCGCAAAAAAATTGCGTTTTTGTGGTTTGTATTGGATAAACGCAGGTTGGGAACCCCTGATTTAGGGAGATCAGTTTGTGCATATTTGTAAAATTTGTCCATCACACTATTTTTTGCCAAAATACTTAGATAAATGCCCATTTCTACAAACCTGCTTATTTTTGAGGTGTGTCCACTGTGCCTACAGTTTGTCTATGATTTAACATGGGCCTTTTCTTCCTCTAGATTAGCTAGGTTTAAGTATATTTTGCTGTGGGTTTAAGACGACAAAATACCTAGTTAACAAATTATGTATAAAGTTTTGACACAGTTGTAAAATTAAAACAAAGCAAATACAAGAATGTGTGGCGGGGTCAATTTGATTGCGGGCCAATAAAAATAATATTTTATGTATATTTTTTTGGTTTTGATTTCATCACTGGACCTTAAGAATAGGATCATATAACATTAGTATAGTCTGCGTACAACATTTGGCCCATGGGCCTGTAGTATTACCATGCTGCCCTAGATATGTAAATACCAAAATAATACAAAACATCCCATAGGGTCACAGGAAAGTTTTAATAGATTGAAATGGATTCCTACACTGAAACTTTTTGGCAGTCGTTATGTAGCTGAAAGCAGGGTTTTAAGTCATATATATTGTTCTTATTCCAGACATAACATAATTTAGTGTTTTTTGTTTATGACATGAAAATCCATTTACTAAGTTCAAATAAAATTTGTAACTCATCATTTGTTTCTTGTAAGCTGTCTTCTTTTTCAGAATAATTACTTTTCTTGATACTATGCAATAATCATATGAAAGCCTTTTATAAGCTATTATCTAAATCTGTGCCATTTTAATTTTTTTTTGGCAAACTAATACATCATCACATAGCATGCTTTTTTTTGTCTTTGTCAATGGTAACGTTGGAATACATATTAAAACAAATTAGAGACCTTAATAACTGTGGTAAACCAAAAAAAAACTTTTTGAAAACCTTTAAGTTTTCCGTACACAATTAAACTAGTTCACAAGCATTTTTTTAAATTGCTTATTTGTTAAGTTCTGAAATTTTATTAACAAATCTAGACAACAATGCTTTACCAGAGTGCCTTAACATAAAAAGCATTTAAAAGTTTTTTGGAATTATGCAGCAATCATTGTAATAGCTTTAAAAATATTTTCTTGTAGCGCTAATAGTACAAACAAACAGAAATATTCCAATTTTGCAAGCAGTTTCAAGAATTTGACGAAAAACACGAAATATCGAACACCTTCAATGTTGTTCGAAATTGTGATTTCAATTTAAAGTTATTTCTTGTTTCAAGGTAAAATATTATCTTTTAAACTCAGGGTACGGTTCTCGGTGATCCAACGTCTAATGTCACTGCTCATCTTATTGATCGGTCGTTAACTGCCAACATCGCTACCGACAACGAAACCTACATTGTCGAGCCTCTCTGGCGCCACCTACCTCAGCCGCAAGCCAGCCGGAGTGGTGAAGCATGTCTTGATTGCAATGACATGCTTGTTTATCGCGAATCAGATTTTAATGCGAACCATCTCCGAAATCCACACGAGGAAAATGGGTTTTGCGATACCAAGAAACTTATGAAGGGATTAAGAGAAAAGCAGAAGGTATTTGTTATTCCATAATGCTAAGAAATTGCAACAAAAAAGCTTTTAAGACAAATTTAACTAACATTATGGTGTGTTTGCTGCAGGCTTGTGCTTTGATTTGAAGTTTGTTATGTTTTTCAATAAACAAAACAAATATTGTCAGGATTTTTTTTTAACTTTTTCGACTCATTTTCAGCAAACAGAACATAATGACTCCTTTGCATACAAAGATGTCCGACACAATTCTGGACATCATAGGAGCAAAAGAGAAACCACTGCCAAACTAAAGATTTGCAAAATCTCTCTTGTAGCTGATTTTCGGTGAGAATATTTTTGTAAAAACTAAACTTGGCGGTCTCATTTGTTTTAATTTGCTCTATATATTGTGTGTTTAGTTTTGTTTATGAACTTATGACCGTTAAATAAGAGGAAGTAACATTATCTCTCACCCTTCATTATAAACAATTGCTTTATAGAGTTCATAAAGTCATGCTATTGATACAACTAAGACAGATGAAAAACCCCCCTTCAGGTTTTCCTCAATTTGTACACTTTAAATATTTTTAATTTTGTACACTGGTAAAGTTTGTGCTGCTATCTGATTAAATTGAAAAAAAATATGCCCCTGCATTTATCTTGTTACATAGCATGAAGTTGAATTACAAGTATTACAAGACATAATCTTTATATATATATATAATGTAATGTTTATGTAGTTTTTATCGAGAGATGGGAAACAGCAGTTTTGTTGAAACGATGTATTACCTTATCAACCTAATCGAACGAGTAAACGGGATCTATAAAGGAACAAACTGGAACACAAATGGTGAAGATCCTCAAGAATTTAAGGGCTATGGATTTCAAATTGACAAAATAATTGTTCACAATGAATCTACTTTAGACTCTAGGCCAAGGTAACAGCATGCCATTTACTTATAAAATATTCTTGTATTTTTTCTTTGCTAACAAAAAGTTTTCAAAAAAATTTTATGTGCAAAAAACATGAAATGCTTTTTAGAGATAGACCGATATATTGTCGGTTTACCAATAATATTGGCTGTTATTTGGCTTCTACCGATATATGGGTATCAGTAAATGTAGGCCAATATTTAAGTACAAAAATATGATATAATTTTTTCTGTACAACAAACAAACTACCCATTTTTTATTCAAAAAAATTGGTTTTAGCATAACGCCAAGTTAATATGCAAAATAATAGTTTAATAATTAATAAAGGTATATAAACTAAAATATCAATTAAAATTTTGATATTTTCTTAGGCATTTAAAAAAATTAGTATTGGTTGACAAAACTGTGAAAAATTGGATATCGGTGTTAGCCCAAAAGAGTGCTACCGGTCGATCTCTAATACGTTTTGTTTTTCAGGGTCCTTAGGTACAACCTTGATCAACTGTGGGGGGCCAAAGAGTTATTGGAGGCTTTTAGCGAGACTAAATATTCCGATTGCCTTTCCCACCTTTTCACCTATGTAGACTTCGATCGAGGGCTTTTAGGTCTCGCTTATGTCGGTTCAGAAAAGGAAAATGACATTGGAGGCATCTGTACCAAGTCTTACGTACAAAGGTATGAGTTGTATTGTTTATTTTTTATCCTGTGTGTTTGTGTATTAAAACAATACTAGAATTGTCATGTTTAGTATTATTTGTTTTGTTAAATTCTTTCAAACGTAGAGTAATTGTATTGATAATAATTAATTTATCTGTAAAAAATCTGTTATATTTGTTTACTCTGAGAGTAACTGTTTTAGTATACATTTTTAATCTATGCATGTTACAAGTAATAGTTTTAATATACATGACACCCTTTTTTATTTAAAAGTTGTCGTCAAATCATGGTTTTATTACGTAATTTGAAAAGCTGTTTAACAACTACTGTATACTCAACTAGCATCTATCAGTTATTTACTCATGTTTCTTTATGTAAATCATTTTTCTGGTTCTAATTTTTTTTTGAGGCCAGAGTGTTACCCATTGAAGCGATACCTTAAGTATAGTTATACAGGGCCAAAAGGTCTCGTTTCAGCATGATAGCCTTATAGCAAAATCAATTATTTATTACATTTTTATGAATGTTTTATGACAGAAAATTTGCACTCTCTTAAAAATTGAGGCACTCCCGTATATGTCTAACAGGTTTAAATCTTGACAAAAACATTCTGTATCTGCATACTGGATGATATTGAATTTAAATTTGCCTCTACCAACCAGCAATCACCTAATTGAAATAACACTAGCCAAAAATGTCAACATGTCCTATCTATTTGTTTTACACCAATGAATTCAGTGACTTTCTATTTTGGTGTGTTTACATAGTTCTCATTTTGGCTTTCAGACCAATGTCGTAGAACGTTTTACTTAAGTCACTGTGTTTTTTATCTGATTTTTAATTCAATCTTTTATTCAAAATGACTTAAACTTGACTTAGAATTAAGTCATTTAGGCAATTAATTTTAAGTGTCTAAAGGAAAATAATTTTCCTAAAATTGAGGTATTTACTTTGTTATTTACAAAATGAGTTGAAAAAAAAAAATTTTATTGAATTTCGCTTAGAATGTAATGATTAGGCAATTTTATCTTTTTCAAATAACCTCGTTGGGACTTGAGTCACTCCAAAATGACCTGTTTGCAACACTGTCCGATCGCTAGTAGGCCTAACAGCAACCGATTTTGCTCAGAGCACTTGTCTAAGAAAAAAATAAGACGATTAGGTGATCTAACACTGTTTATCTCTGAGACGGATATCTAACAAGTGGATTGCCCAAAATGATGTTCCCCAGTGCTTTCATTGTCCCCCTAAAAAATGACAAGAAAGTTTTGGCAATTTGTTCACAGGTCCGGGGAAGCACCCGTTTACCTCAACACCGGACTGACGTCAACTGTGAACTGGGGCCAGAAGATCTTGACCACCGAGGCTGATCTGGTCACGGCCCACGAGCTGGGCCACAATTTCGGCGCCGAACATGACGACGGGGTGGCCAACACGGCCGACAGTTGCACCCCAGGACAGGTGGGAATATGGGCGCCGACCTTTAAAATTCCAGGGCGTTTTTTTTAATCAGTACAAAATGCTTAGCTATCAGTAATCACTAGGGTGATTATTTTTTGATTTGTCAAAATAGGTCTAAATTTTTTCAAAATTTAATTGGTAAGTCAAAACTTATCAAAATTATTTCAAGTCTGAATTGATTAAAAATGGACATAAATCGTTTACAAAAATAAAAAAATCTATATGGTCAGCGTTTTAAAACTGTTGTTCAGTTAAAATTTTATCCAAAAAATTAGTAATTTAATTGTTATAATCAACGACATTTTAACCATTATATCTCCATCAGACCAATAAACGATATACACGAGTTTGCAGAATTAACCACCAAATATGGTCTGATTTCGACACATGTGTTGAACTATATTTGCGGTCTTTTTTTGTTGTGCTTTCCAATTATACCATTTCCAATTTCGATATCTAGGTCTTTTTTCATTTTCTGCAATTATTTTTACGTTGTAGTTCAACTGTTTTCACAACATTTTTTAAAATAACTTGCGTCCTGTTTTTTTTTGGCATTTTATAGTTGTTTTAAACATTTTCATGAGTTTTTGCATAAACCCGAAAAGGTCAGTAAAACATCAAAATGTGTTGTTGGCGACGCCAAGACACCAATGCAGTATTTCAAACAACAAAATGTTGTTTAAATCGATGTATTTCTAATAGGCCAAAACTCAAAATATGTTTTTAGGTCAAAATTTCTCATTTTTCAGGTCAAAAAAAAATTGCCCTTGTAATCACCAACCACGCTTTAAGTTTCGCACATTATTTTAGTAAACCTAAACTGTTTGCAACTGGTGGGGGGCTGTCTTGCAATACGCATTATTGTGCTTTTGAACTTGAACAGGCGAACGGTGGCAATTTCATAATGTACCCGGCTGCGGTGAGCGGCCAGTATCCCAACAACAAGCAGTTCTCGGAGTGCAGCAAGCACAACATCCTTCCCAGCCTTAAGCGCAAAGCCCCGCTCTGCTTTCAAGAGGACAAGAACTCGTTCTGTGGAAACTACCAGGTGGGCGCCGACAACCGCAAACCGAACCCCCGGTGTAATTTTTCGTTTTGTCCGACTGACGAACGTTTTTTTTTTAAATAGCTAAAATAGGTGAAACCCGGTTTCTATACTTTTAGTCGTAAGAATTTTCCTTACCGATTTTCACACACTAACCGACTTTGGTAAAAAAGTCGAACCTACTCAATGTGTTACCCGAGAAGGAAGACTCAAAATTTTAGCTGGACGACGTGTTCACGTTAAAATCCAGTGTCTCGAAAAAAAAAACACAGTATCAATAAAAAGGTGAACACGAAACTCTAGAAAATCCGATAATTTCGGGTTCGGCCCGATACCCCATGCCAAGTGTTAGTATCAATCCGACGCTGCTATTTATCCCATGGAAGGTACCAAGTTTTTAAGAAATAGTCAGTTTACCAACTGTAGGTAACTAGCCTTATTAGGCTAACGCTAAAACAAATTTGCCGCAATTACCATAGAAAAGTTACACAAATTAATTTTAATTTTTTTAATTTCACTTGTTTTACGGCTTGTTCAAACATAGTAATTACGCCATTAGGCGTCGGGTCATATCGCGATACTTTTTGTCTAGAATATTGGGTATCAGAATAAAATAAATGATATAACATCGGACAACCCTGCAAGAAAGCCTCAGTCAGCAACTTATCATGTTCCAGGTGGAGACCCATGACGACGAGACGTGTGACGTAGGCTATTACTTGCCGGGAATTGGAGACGGGTCGAGCGATCCATGCTGCTATAACAACTGCACCCTCAAGCCCCACGCCAAATGCAGCAACAAGAACTACCCCTGTTGCACCGAGGGATGCCAGGTAGAAAAAGCAAACAAAAGACTACGGTTTTAGCGAATTTAGTCTTTTTAATTTTTGTTGTTGTTGTTTATTTTTTTTTTCGATGTTTTTTTTTGCGAAAAAAGTAACGGCGACCTAAAAAACAATGCGCTTACGAGGGCGTTTAAAAGAGTATTTAAACAATGACATTTCTTAGTTCTTCCAGTTTTGGTATCAATAGTGTATATTTTTTAGCCTTTAGGAAAATCTTGCAACATAAACCTAGAAATACCGAGCATACTTCTCTTACAAGGACATTTCGTATTAAAAAAATAATTCCACGGACTGAGAGCTTTCTTACTAACTCCACGAACGCTTTATTTCCGTTTTTTATGCCTTGGCAACCAAAATGTTTTTTAAGTGGCATGTCATTTTCATTGTTTTCTGGGAAAAAAAGGCAAGATTATTAGAAGGTTTCGAGCGCCCGCAAAGGCCTTTATCCAAATAAAAAAGATCATTACCCAAATTTGCGTAACGAGTAATGGCCAATATTCAGTCCTCCGAATCGCTGCCCTTTTCCTTGAAATAACAGGACTCCCAGTGATTTCCGTGTATTTGGCCAGGTGCGGCGACGGCTAAAAAAATATTTTTTAAGCGTTTCGTCAATAACACACTCAATCGGAGATAGAATCGCAGACAAAGCAAACACCAAAAACACGAAAACGTTTCCTGGTAAACATAATATGACCTTATCCTTACATTTCCGTTCACCGTTCGGCCTACAAACAAAATTCTCCTTCCATTAAAGTACGCTTTTTCGGCGGTTTTGTTTTGATTGTGCTTGAGTGCAATTCTATGTAAAATGTAGCCCAGCAATACGACCGAAATTCAAGCTACATCTACTTTATAGACTAAAAATTTTACCAAAGTCGGATAAGACTAACAATAGACACCGTTGTTTTCGCTAGACATTCCAACAATTGTATTTTGATCAGTTAATCACGCAATACATACACTAGTCCGTAGTGATTTAAAATATAATAAATTAACCGAAAATGTTGTTACATGGCAGCCTTCACGCGGCCCGCATGAAAAGGTTGCAGGCCATATGTTGTGTATGCCTGGTAGACCAACTTTTTAAAGGGTCTGGCTAATTTTTTTTTTTAATTTGGCAGGCGGCATAGATAAACTCGAAAAACACGCAACTTTTATAAATCCTTTCTTGTCTAAGTATTTCTAGGATTACTACAATTAAGTATTACTTTGTTTATTACCAAGCTGTGAGTAGAGGACATATATAATTAAAATATCTTAAATGCCACATTTTCTTTGGCAGATCGCAGGCCGCAGCAAGATGTGTCGTGCCCACATCCCTGGTTTGTGCTGGGAAGACGTTTACTGCGACGGCGTCAACAAGGAATGCCCACAAGCACGCGCCCTCCCCGACAACACGTCCTGTGGTGACATGGGTAAGGCTGTAGGGCAGTGATTCTCAACCTTTTATGGCTTAAGACACCCCTCAAAAATAATAAATAGATTTTCAGCACCCCGGCTGGAATTTTCGTAATTTAGTGAACTAGATTTTACTGAAATGTAATTATATATGGAAATCAAGAACCTTACCAATTGAGCAAAAATTGGATTCTTAAAAATTCTTAAATACCTATCGGCACCCTTAGCATTAGAAATGGCACACCAGGTCGCCACGGCACCCGGTTGATAACCACTGGTTTATGGCATTAATATAAACTGGTGAGTTTTGAGTGTGTCCAGAAACGGTTTGTAGCTTTTTTTTTCGGAAAATCTCTCATTCGTTTCACTCACGGGCCTCCAAACTTTTTCTTGTGAAGGGCTGTAAAACTGTTAGGATTTACGTTGGGGGGCCGAATAAAGCAAAATTTTCAAAGTTTATAAACTTGATTTTCGTTATACGAAGGACTTGTAAATAACTATGCATAAAAAATATTCATCACAATTTAATTTCAATTGTATCCGACAACATATTAACTGTACTTCATCTTCATTATGAAAATATTGAAGTTTGATGACCCCTTTAAAACATCAACGTTGTTTTGTAAATTTCACGCATTTCTTTCTTGCAAATGAATAGAGGACTGATTATGGTAAATTAACATAATAATCACAACAGCTTTATTTAAAATTGTTTGGAGTACAAGTCACCACTGGAAAGATGGGAAATATTTGGGGGCTAAAATGTTCCTGTAACAATTATGTAGAATACAATTGGCTGTCATAAGTTCGCCAAATGTCGAGTGATTGCGCGCCAAACCTTAAAATATTTTGGGCTTTTTCGAGGCAGTAAAATGACTCGAAACACAGACGTGGGCAACATTGCTTGACGGGTGCAAAGTGATTTGTTCGTTTCAAATTTCGTTTTCTCATTGTTTCACACCTATGATTGATCTTTAAATTTATTTGCGTTTTCCAGTCCCATTCTTAGTGTAGACACCCTGACGACCGCCTAGTGTTTTTCCAAAGGCCGTACAGTCGGCATCCTCAATGACAATAAAAATGGAAGATGCACACACACATATGTGTGTTAACAACTATGTTCTAGCCCTTCTGAAGTTGTTTTTTGACCAACGATTACGGCTTACGTATCATTAATATACCGAAAAGCCATTGTAGACTGGCCAAAACTGTCGATCAACGATGCAAACAGGGCAGGCTAGAAAAACAACTAGAGCTTGACTAAGGTTCAAACTTACGACCTCCGGACATACCGGAACCGTCGCTGTACCAACGCCAATGCTTGCCAGTAGTGACAATAAACAATTCACAAAATAAGTGGTCTTCCATAAAAGACCTCGCCCGCCTAACCGCTCTCATTTGTCCAACGCCGCAGGCAAGTGCAAAGCGGGAGTGTGCGAGCCCTTCTGTCAAACCAAGGGCCTTCATCCCTGCCTATGTACCGACCCGAGCCTCAAGCATCACTACTGCATTCGCTGCTGCGCCCCTCTTAACGTGACAGGAGCCAATCTGACCAAGTTATGCAAGCCCTACACGGACGGCAAGGGTTCGCCGTACCAGCAGCTGCCCAACAATTCCACCTGCACACTGGGATACTGCCAGAACGTGAGTCAGACGATGCTTTGATATTCTTAAGAGTACTTTCCTGTCACAAGCGACTGCACTCTCTTATTAATTATCATAAAACCTCTACCTTTGATTACGCCAGAAGAGTCTTAAGAATATTTGCTCTAATTTGAAGTCAATGTATTCCTTCAATACTGCAGGTCTTAGATATACATTTAATGGTGAAAATAACGGCCCAAATAGACGTTAAAAGCGACATGCTTTATTTTCAAACGTTCCGGCAATTTCTAATGCCATCATCAGTGATCATTAGAAATTGCCGAAACGTTTGAAAATAAAGCATGTCGCTTTTAACGTCTATTTGGGCCGTTATTTTCACCATTAAACTTATGAACAGATCCGTATATAGTGTTCCAATAGATATACATTGTTTGTAGACATTTAAAAAGTCATTTGCTATTGTTTTTACTATTGTGTTATAATACCACTAATCCACTATATTTAGATGAGCGATTCCCAAACTTTTCTAAAAACTTTGCCTGGTTGACCCGTTGCAATTATTTTGATATTTCGCGGCCCTCTAACAAATTAAGGATCAGTTGACCCATGTTCCTTGTAGAACACTAGTGCAAAGCCTAATGTTGAAGACTAATCCTCCTTGCGGACCCTCTTAAACTATTGTATGGACCCCAGTTTGGGAACCACTATTTTAGATCATTGAGTGATGCCGATATTTGTTGTGTTGCTTTTAACATCTTGTTGTGTGTTACCAACAGGGCGTATGCAACAAGCAGACACAGGATGTGATCGAGCGGGTCTGGGACATCTTCAAGCACATCGCACCCGACAAAATCGGCGAGTTTCTAGCCGACAACATCGTCGGCACTGTACTCGTATTCTCCCTACTCTTCTGGATTCCTTGCGGGTGAGTTCGCTGCAGTGTTGTAGTGACTTAAGTCAATGACTTGACTTAAGTGCACTTAAGTCACTGTTTACAAATGACTTGACTTATGTCACTGTTTTCAAATGACTTGACTTAAATGCACTTAAGTCACTGTTTACAAATGACTTGACTTATGTCACTGTTTTCAAATGACTTGACTTAAATGCACTTAAATCACTGTTTTCAAATGACTTGACTTGACTTAAAAGTCTTTCGGGCAAATAACTTGACTTGACTTGACTTAAGTCTTTTGAACAAATGACTTGAGTTAAAATGAGTGTTTTCTTTTAGTATTTTTTTTTATAAAGTTGAGCTATTTATTCAAATTTGTGCACATAAAACAATTTGCTTTCTATATTTTTCCCTTTTCTTAATTCTTAGTTCAGTTATTGCTCATAATCAAACGAGTTTAAAAATTATAATAGTTACACGTTTTATTTTTGTGACAAGGGCGTGACTTGAAATATGACTTGCTCTAATTATGACTTGACTTGCGCAACTAATGATTGAACTGGGACTTGACTTGTACTTAAGTTATTTTACAAATGACTTGACTGGGACTCAAGTCATTTCAAAATGACTTGTTTACAACACTGGTTCGTTGACTCGGCACGAGTATAGCCGAGTAGATCTACCAAAACCCTGCCCAGTGCAACCACCTAACGTTAATATTAACCGGGCATGAAACATTACTTAATTTGTAAGAAGCATCTCATAAGTTAAATGAAATAATTCAACTATTGTAATTTTGCATTCCCTTCCATTTTGGTAGCTAACGAATCTATAAAATATCATTCAAGATCATAATAGCACAAAATACACATTGTATTAATTAAACTATACGTATTGTCACTTCAAAAAGATAAAAAAACATAACCAGAATAGTAGATATATATAATATATTCCTTGTCAGTATTTAAGTCTGTACTATCCGCTGATTTCTGGAAATGCGACAGTTTTAACCAAACTATTTTTTTGCACGAGTTTAGTACTTTCTGTTTCTCGAGTTACGCAATTTACTTAAAGTACGATCGACAATGCGACGACTCCTGTCGAACTGATTGAACTCATGATTTGCGCCATAGATTCTTATAATGTAACCCGTTGCGAGTGTGATTTGTGGTAGTGCGCAAAGTACTATCGACATTTTATGTTACTCGCTCATGATAAACAAAATCGAAAATTAGCGCCGCTAATATTTTCCTGGACGTAAGAATTGGTATAAATAAACGTATCAAAACGGGTTCTAACATAGCTAGTGGTCAAAAGTTCATTTAAAATATTTCCTACCCCAGTATAGTCAGACTTAGGGAGGGTATCGTTTTTTATTACTCGACTGAGTCTAATAAGTGTACAAATTACCTTCGTATTTCATCCTAATCAAAGAAATAGTGGTTGAACAAAGTGTAGCTTTTAGCATTGCCCCCTAGCTGAATTGCTTTGTTCTCCAAAGCACAAGTAATTATATTTACAAAATACAGTTCTTTTTGAACAATACTCCTCCGTGAATTACGCATAACAAAGAACGTCATTCGAAAAGTCAAATGCATTTTCACTTTTAATGGCTTGAAACGGGTCCAAACACTAGCTCTTATCCATTCAGTTTGTAACCTTTTGGCTTTTAAGATAAAGTGCCTCTCAACTGGCGAACTGGCGAGTTTTTTACTGG
This sequence comes from Ascidiella aspersa, assembly GCF_963924565.1. Lineage (NCBI taxonomy): Eukaryota > Metazoa > Chordata > Ascidiacea > Phlebobranchia > Ascidiidae > Ascidiella > Ascidiella aspersa. Next base: position 20,037,828 of record NC_139454.1, read on the forward strand.
TCCAGCCAAATTGCTTCGTATTTCGTCGTACGTTAATTAACTATACCTGGCTTGTGAGCAATAGCGCATTGAAACAAACGTAATAAGCTTGTTTGTGTCAGCTAATTACGTTTGTTTCAATGCGCTATTGCTTCCGAATCTCGCAAAAGCACCAGCATATTGAAGCACACTGGCACCGTCTTTTTATCGCACCTAGTGTTTCCGATAGGCGTTTATTTCACTTCAGTTAGCTTTGCTGCGAAGTAGTTGCAACATTTCTTTTCCATCAAGGCCAATTTTGACTTTAACTAAATTTGGTGCTCGACAGTTTATCAAACTGTCATCAATTCCTTTTCGTATTCGTTTAAAGTTTTTTCATAGTAGAAACGTATTTTGCCTTGTATGTACGCCGTACGGCTATACACTTATGCCTAACCTGCTACAGCGAGAGATTACTATCATTGCACTGCTGCGAGCCGCTTCCTGTTTCCAATATGCACATTCAGTGATCTCTAAAAACAGAAGTTCAGAATTTTGGGGGGCATCGCTCGCTTGCCACATTTATTAAAACTTTCGCGCCTTCTCATTAGGATATGTTGGTGTTATATCTGCATTATAACTAATATATATTTGCAATATAAAAGTCTGCATTATAACTAATATCTGCAATATCTGCATTATAACTAATATCTGCAATATAAAAGTCTGCATTATAACTAATATCTGCAATATCTGCATTATAACTAATATCTGCAATATAACAGTCTGCATTATAACTAATATCTGCAATATCTGCATTATAACTAATATTTGCAATATAAAAGTCTGCATTATAACTAATATCTGCAATATCTGCATTATAACTAATATCTGCAATATCTGCATTATAACTAATATCTGCAATATAAAAGCAGTGCTTTATCGCACAGACCGTGCAAAGAGGCACTTAATTGCAAATCTGGCAAACTATGCGAAAGTTGTTTAATGTATGTGGTTTTCGTCAGTTTGGCGATGGTCAACGTTAGTCTGGCAATGTAAATATAATATGTGAGGCAGCATCGAACATTAAAGTAGTTTATTATCTCTTAACTACGAATTGTATTTTTGATTTTTCTTTATGTAATTATATATATCAGCTTGTAGTGCATTGGGTGGTTTATTATGTCACAGTAAAAAAAAGTTAGGAAAGCGTGCATTTTCTATTCGGAATCTGCTGAGAAATGATAGCCTATAGATCCCTCCGTACCTGTTTCACACTTATTTTTTATTTATTTTTTATTTGCGAAGCTGTCTTATCAATCTGGTTGACAAGAAGCGGCTGAAGGAAAGACAAAAGGAAGACCGCTGGTGGAACGAGAGGGGTGCCGAATATTCGCGCCAGTCAGCCTTCAGGAGCGTCGGGCCCGGGTCGGCGCCGGCCACCCCCCGGATACGGATCCAGCGCAACCCCCCACCCCCGCCCTGGGCCGCCGTGCCCCCCACCGCCCCAAAAACAGTGGCCATGGCCAGGGAACAGTGGCGAGCGTCGCAGGAGCGTGGCTTTCCGGTCAGAAAGTGAGTGTTGTTGTTTTTTGCGGACCAGGTTTCTGTTTAGACACAAGCTTTTTTATTTTTATTTTAACTTTCTTACAAACACAATATTTTTTCCTTTAAACCTTTACAGGGCGTATATACGATTACTCGATGATTTTTTTTAAATGTGGGACACCATTAGTCTTAACAATTCTAACCAATTCCTTGTTTTGTCTGAATTTGACGACAGCTTACCAATAAACTATTTGGGCTCTTGCTTAAAAAACGCTTGTTTAACGTGTTACAGTTGATTACAAATGTTAAAGGCCTCAAAAGATTTGATTTAAAAACTATTCATTTTTTTATGTTTCTTTTAGTGTGTCACATGCTGAAGCAGTTTAAGAAGCACCTGTCTATATCTTAAAAAACATACTTTTTTATTTTCTATCACAAATAAGGTAAAACCCAGACCTTACAGATTCGTTCAGCATTAATGCATAGTTGGTACGAAGCTTTTATTATTTTTTCATTGTTAGTAAAATTAAGGAGCAATATTCTTTAGAACCGAGTGATACGACAGTAAAACGCCACTTTGGGTATAGTACGCAGCCAGAAAAATTGGTTTAAACAACCGAGTGTGACGTCACAATAGCCAATGCGTTTTTCAAAACCTCGCTCGTTTCGCAGGTCGCACGAGAACTTCGGCTCGACTGGCAGCTCGGTGTTCCTGAGCAACAACGGCGGCAGCAAGTCGCCCGCCCAGCGCCCGGGGGACATCCCCATCGAGCCCCAGTTCGTCCGGCCCACTGTGATGTCACACACGCGATCGCCCGCGTCGCTGACGTCATCGCTCGACGACAAGTCGTTTGAGAGCGAAGTGCGACCGATCGCCGCTTCATCACTCACAGACATTCCTGAAGCGCTGCTGAAAAACGGGGGCGCGTCCGGCGATGATCATGTGACCCCCGCCCCGCCCACTTTCTCGGCCAATAGGAGAAAAGTCCTCCACCGCCAGGTGGCGCTAGTATCACCCGGTGAGCTAAAGGACACCACCGTGTGACTGGTGTTTTAATGTGTTTTGTTTTGTTTTTGCCTTGAACGATTTGTCTAGAGTTGAAGGAATGTTTTTGTTTTTTAATCATGTGACATATTTTATAACGTTAAAAATGTCTTTTCTAATTAATTTTTTATTAATATATTGTGTACCCGCGTTGTTTCTTGCTATGTTTAAGAAAGTTTTTATTCTTTGCAACAAAGTTTTAAAATTGTGAAAACGAAACAAAATGCCGTAAAGTTGAGAAAAGTAGCATGTTTTGATTTTCGCATTTCGACGGTAGTTCTAGTATTATTGCGAAATCGATATTTCAAATATCTAGTTTCGAGCGTTTCTTTTAGCATTACTTGCCAAATGCCAGCAATTGTTCGTCTTTAAAACTAGGTCTGTCCAAAATGTTACAAAATCTCGGTACAGCAGTAAAATAATGTCCGGAATAAAAATACACGAAATCATTTTCACAGGCTTGTCGGCATGCCAGGTCGTTCTAGGCTGTTTCTTGAAGTTTTTTTGCAAATGAGCTTATGTTACTGTATTCACAATCCGTTTGTCATATATAATCTCATTATCATATGGCGATATCGCAAAAATGCAATCTGCATTCATTTCAACTGCTAACATTTTTTCCCACAGGAATTATCCGCATCTTGATGTTTTAAAATCGAAATCAAGTGTTTTTCAATCTATAATTAATATGCACATTGCCAAACTACCAACTATACGCTGTAATATAAGTGTGTTAAGAGTGTTATTCCCTTACCAAAGCTTCACGTTTGTATCAAGCGTTGTTCATTTGTCAAATTTCACTGAACTAATTTTTATACACAGAATAATGTTAAAGCAGCTAAAATATTTGTCTTTTTTGGCTGCAATACTCCCATGACTACAATACTCCCAAACACCGCAAAACAATATATTTTTACTTTTTGGTCGTTAACTTAGATAAACTTTCTAAATATTTTGAAATAAGTGCCTTTTCATTTTATGTTCGCGTCGAAACTCAAGCTTGCCGCATTTTCATTTGCATTTACCTTCAATGAAATTATTAATTTTTTTATGCCGCGTAAAAATTGTACTTACATTTTATTAGTTTTTTAAGTTGTATCGGCTTTATGTTCCCATTTTCAGATTAAGTTTCTACCATATTGTTTGCTAGTTTTAATACAGATAATACTGTTGCAAATGGTAAGTTCAATGGATCGATATTTATTTAGAAAACAGCTTGTTTTATTTTTACCACATCCCTCAAGAAAGGTCAACATTTTTTTTTATCAAGTTTTAATTATTTTATATCGCGCAGGTATTACAGTTGAAATATAATTGACGTGTTTACCAAAGCATTGCAAATCCTCGTTATAGTTCTTATCGTTTGTATTTGCTAGAACCCGTAAGCCATGTTGACTAACGCATCCCAAACGTGATTTTTAAGTGTGCCGCGTACTTTTTTTGTGATTTTCTAAAATTAATCTAATGTTTTTTTTATAAAAATATACATGCAAACAAGCATGTAAGACATGAGTGCATAATATCTAATTATGAAACTGATTATATTAAGATAACTAACGATTGCTTTTCCTTGTATTAAGGGCGATTGTCAGGTTATGATATTATTGTTTTGTGAAAAGTGTGCTGCGGTATTAATTTTATCCGTGTGCCGCAAGCTAAACGAGTTAGTACCACTGACTTATTCTATCGTAATCTTCTTTTGCTACTATAGGTGTTTAATTCGCCAATCAGTTAAATCATTCCCTACAAATTTAAGATATTCAGCTGTTTTAAAGTCAAACTTTTTATGAAATAACGATTATTTTGCTTCAAGCTGCAAATTGTTTGTTAAAGATATACAAGGCGGCTATTATTAGTATATTGTTTCAAACTTTTTTGTGGGCACAAATAGAGAGATTGGTGCACACCAACCTGTTTTTTCATTTTGTACTGCACCTTATGCACTTGTTTTGTATTCTAGAACGATTTGTAAAACAGACTTTTTACGAGAAAACTTAACGAGAGCATCGCTCTAAAAGTTTAAGGCAAAAGTGTCATAAACATGTGCATTTTAACAACAAAAAATGCACATCATTTTATAAGTGACCTTATAACCAAAAAGTATATAGTTTCCCACTGTCATATGGGAAATCTCCCTACCCACAGAAAAATGGATTCAGTCAACGAGGACCCTAATTAAACTCTGAAATATTTCGCCCGCTACCAAAACGTCTAATAAAGCGTTGTATCATTTGAGTGAGATCAATTAGTAGTTTCCACAGTATATATGTCAAGCCTATAAGAGCACAATCAGTTGTTATATTAAGGATTTTCTTGCAAACAGTGCCAGGCTTTTCAGCGCTGTTCTACCCTGACCTTGCTTGCACGAAAATCCTAAATGATCAACTGATTTAGTTAACCTTCTTGTAGGCTCTTTGTGTACTCTAATTTGTGTGCGTTATAGTTGGTCATCACGGCTTTTGAATGGCCAGATCGCAGTTCAACACAATTGTGTATTAAACTTTTACTTACAGTAGGTGGTGTGTACGTTTTCGCACTGTCGCTGTTTTCGTTCTTTTGCGCGAAACGCTTTATGATGTTTTCGTCTTTTTTTAAATAAATCACCGATTTGAACGTATTTTGCAGCTGATCGCTGAAATCCAGCGCAATTTATCCAGCAAAAAATATGTCGTACACTTTTTTGCCCGCATTAACTGCGGGGTGGAACGGTTATACAACCATCTGTTTTATTAATAGCTGCTATCCGGTTAACGATTTCCGTTTCTGTTTTTCGTTTTTATAATGAACTGGTAATTACTCGTTTTTTAGCAGCCTTTGTTTGGTTACAAACTAGTTCAGGGCAATAAATTGTGAGGAAATCGTTAACATCTGTATCGGGAAAATTCTGTTTATACCGCCAAAAAAGCGTTGCATTTTAACATAAATGAACAAAAAAAGTTTGCAAGGATATCTCTTTTTCGTTCTACTAGGGCAGCATTTGTTATTAATTCTCATATACAGGAAATTGCTGCTAGAAATCGTGAGGCCTTTTGAGAAACTTTACTGTGTATGTTTACAAGTTCGTGCGTCGTCACAACCCAACAAATAAACAAAAATAGCTTAGGAGGTTACATAAAGTTTGAAAACTTTATGAAGAAAGTATATTGCTTGAATTTGGAGCTAGTAGAATGACCAACATACTGTTTAGCATAACACGAGGTCAGAAATAAACAAATTAGTCAAAGTTTTATAATTTAACTTCTGGTTTTGCTTGAGCATCAACCGAGACTGCCATAGCGAAGTTTTGTACTGTAAATCTACAGTGTAGGCTACACTCGCTTTGAGGTACTAACTGATAACTGTTTATTTGTTGCTACAATGCGAACACAGTAGCAAAGGATCAACGAAGAATCACAAAATGGTTATCGAGTCAGTTGACCCTGAAGGTATAAGGAACTCAGGTTACAACAGAAAATAGGAAATAACAGCGATAACAGAGAAGATTAAAGGAAAAATGCATAAGGAACGTTGGCAATGCAAACAATGTTTAGCGAAAAATGAAACAATGAACAACCAATCGTTATGAGAGTAACCGAAACCACAATGCGGAACGAAATATTAACAAGGTAGGAAAACACGTTTCAGGCAATCAGGCAGGCAAATCAGTTTTGAGTTCCCTACGGCAATGGTCAGTTCAGCTGGAGGCAACGGTCAATCCGAAGCGAGCCACGCGCAATCAAATTGTTTACAAACAATGTCACGTGTTTACTTACACAATTATACATGAATGAAACACAGGTTAGTTTCAAATAACGTATTTGCTTCATCCAACGTTTGAAGCGATTTAAGCTTAATTTTTTAATATCTTCAGGAATGTTATCCCATACTTTAATACCTGCATACTTCAGTGTTTGCTGGCCACGTGTTGTTAGCATTTTTGGTAAGTAATATTGCCCCAAGGCGTCTGGTGTTGTGAGCCCAGTTCGAAGCGATTGCAATAATATGTAGCCTTCGAGGTAAAGCGTTATTTTACGTTTGTGAACTTGTCGAAAACAACAATTGATTTGCGAAACAAATGTTCGCGTCATGAACGCCTTTGTCAAAATAAAAATCAACCAATAAAACCAGTAGCTAATGCAAAGGCCAACTGATAGCTTTGCTAATAGATATTTGTAGCTGGTGAATCGTCAGCCGTTGGCAGGATATGTCGTCTATCACAGGCAGGGGCGTATCCAGAAATTTAAAAAGGGGGGGACGTCATGAATTTTCAACTTGGGGAATTCCACGTTTTTCCGTCTGACGTTAATGACGTCATAAAATAGCGATTGTGATGACGTCATAAGTAATACCGCTTAGTGTGCAATCGTTACCTTCTTGAGTAAATCGAAAACAAGACCGTAAAATATATGTGATTGATTTTGGTAGATCCTTGTACGGGACCACGCTAAATTATAAGCACGTCTTTGGCCACCTGCAATACTAAACGAAGATTAACCCCGAGGGCACACCTGACGAGCGAAGCGAGCGCGATTTTTTTTGGTATGACGGCATTTCTTTTAATTTTATTGCAAGTTTGTCTGCGACGCACTTGACAGCCCTTCACGGCGCAACGGTAAAGAAGCGCTGATCTTGTTCAAAAGATAGCATTAAAATGTAAACAAAACGGATGCAGAAAAGTCATTCGCGCGAAGCGCGAAAAATTTTTCGCACTTACGTAGTTAAAATAGTCGAAAAGTATATGAATTGGTAAACTGCGAGAAACAACAGCACCGCCTGACTCGACGTTATAAGCGAGAAAAGGCGGAGACCGCTTGATTTATTGTTGTTAATTGTCGAACACACACTTGCTAATCAGCCAACCTGAAGAAATAACGAAATGCGAGAGAAAAAATATCCCGCGTTTACGGTCGACCAAACAAGAAACGAAAAACGGCGTTTTGCGCTCGATCTTCGTTTTGCGTTAGCTTAAGGCGCGTGAGTCGTGACCCAATTACATTAAAAAACACGCAGCTTCGGACGGTGAGTTTAAACGTTGACAAAAACAAACAAAAAAACGATATTGTCACTCACGAAAAGGGGGGGGGGGTTCCGAACCCCCAAACCCCCCCCCCCTGGATACGCCACTGATCACAGGGGTCGGAAACCTTTTTTGCAATGCGGACCGGTTTAAAACTAAAAATTTTGTCGCCGACCGGCCTTAAAAGACAAATGTTTAGTAACGGAAATTTATTACAGATTTTTTCAATGCGAACTTTAAGCATGTTTTGCTCAAAGAGCTTTTCCCATCTGGGAGTTATTGAACTTGGCCATTTAACCAAGCCCGCGGCCCATTTTAGTAAAACTTTTAAGCCTTTAGCGTTTTTTTCTTAAATTGCACTTGTATACAGTGGTAAGATTCAAATTTTGTCAGCCGGTTCTATCAGAAATGTCATATTTTTCAGCTGGTTCTGTTATCAAAAGTCATATTATTCGGCAAATAAACTGATTATTTTTTTATATATACGGCAGAACTTCGTATTGCTAAGAAAAATAAAAGACAGTGCAGTGGCAAAATAAAGCAGCAGTCGTCCCCAGACAAACAATCACAAAAGGAAAATTACTAAAAACTAGAATTAACACCATGTATAACTGTTACGTGCGAACTTGACTATCGCACATTTTGAAAAAAAACACGTGAGCCAGTTAGATCTCAAAAATCGGTGTATCAAGATTAGATGCAAAAATCCATTGGCAGTAATGCTAACCGGTTGGATGATCTTTGTGAGTCGATCGGGTCTATAGAACCGGTTCGAACCGGCTGAATCCCACCACTGCTTGTATACCATTATTACCTATTCCTACTTCTACCAGCTTGTTAAAATAAGAGTATTTAAAGCATTCTTTTAAAATAAGTTACACTTTGTATTAATGTACTCTAGATCCCTTTTTTACCCAGACCCTACACGACACTTTGACTTCAAAATATAAAATAATGGTTATATAAAAAAGTACGAAGCACAGACCAACACCTAAAACGTATAAAATAGACATACGTACAAGAATGCCAGATTGAATTTCTTGAGAACAGATTTTAAACATCTGGCATATTTTAAACGTGGTTGATGTCAGAAAAATAATCAGGCCTTTTTCTGGCATTTTTATAGAGGCAACTAAATTTATAGAGGCTAAAACTATAAATAGAGGCTTAAACTTGGCAAAACTAATTAAAAAGCATACATTTTTTCGAAACTTTTCCTGCTTAAATATCAAAATAATAAATTATTTCATTCTTGGACATTGTTTACAAACATCGTTTGCATGAATTTATTCTATTGCACTTTTTGGTCAGGACGCTTAAACATAAAAAAGATGATATTTTGGCCATTTATTTGACATATATTGTAAGTACTAGGAGTTAGATTTGGCACTACAAATATGCAGTTTTGGATGTTGTGAACGTGCTAGGCTATATGTAACGTATATGGCTGCAGAACACTAGTTGTTTTGAACCTTACGAGAGCTTGATACTAATGGTGATTTTTGATCATACCAATCAACCATGGAGCATAGAACGAAATTTAGCTTGTTTTAATAATAAAAATACACATTGTTTTACTTTATTCAAGGTGTTTACAGTTTTGGTTTAAATCAAAATTTTAATTTGGCAACCCTGCTACGGATTGGTAGCAAACTCCTCGCGGACCGGTGGTTGCCGACCACTGGTCTATCACCTTCCGTTTGACATTGCCACACTGTTTCAACAGCAGGTACAGATCTGCGTGTCTCCAATAAGTCTGCGAGGATGAGCTAGAATACCCCAACAAGTTCTACACAGGATAAATAGGACGTTAATTTTTCGTCAGATTACAGTGACATAAGTGTTTCAATAAAAACCAAGCGTCAGAGCTCAGAAATAGTTGCTTTGCGGAGTAGTGAGCTAAATTTTAGGACCTCCAGTAAAAACATTACGGTTCGCGTTTCACGAATTTATTGAGTATTCGTAATAAATCTTGCGTAAACCACTAGAATCATAGTTGCCATTTTTTTCTCACAGTAATCATCTAGATTTACCAAAAAAATAATCTAAAAACATCTAGATTTTTATGGAGAAATCTAAAAAATAATCTAAAAATGATTTTTGAAAATATTCAATACTTTTGGTCAAAAAATCAACATTAAAAGCTTAATGCAGTATAAAGTTGCATAAAGGGACTCGATTGATGCTTTAGATTTAAGATTTCTGCTTTATAAAACATTTTACTGAACATGACGTTTACTGAAATTTCGATTCTATAAAAAAAAAAACTTTTGAAATTACTGAAATATTTATCGTCAATAGCGAATCTGTCACTAATTTATATTATACAATATTTTTTTATAATAATCTAAAAAAACATCTAACATCTAGATTGCATAATCCTACATCTAGATATAAACCAAAACATCTAAATCTAGATTAAAAGAATCTAGAATGGCAACTATGACTAGAATAGACAAGGTTACCGCTCGATAGAATCGTATTTACGCTTCGCTGATCTTAAACTTGACTCGTTTTGTTTGGTGCCCTAACCATGAAAATACCAAAAAAACAGATTATGCGTTTGCTATAAACTTAGTGAACAGGTTATAAGGTAAAAGCAACCTTAGAATTATTAGCAAATTTGCAAAGATTTATTTATATTCGATATAACCTTGATTTTTTTTTTCAGTGAATAAGGTTATTGTGCACAAGTATTCGTTCAAGTGGTAAGAAATGGCTTGCAACATAATACAATCGGTACAGTGTTCTCTGGACAAAAACACTTGCGAAATTGCTTGGCAAGACGGACACATTAGCAGGTATTTGGGAAATGCTTAATTAGATTCGGTCGGTGTTAATAGTGCCCGATTATTGAATTGTTGTGGTGGTTGTCGATTCATGTTTCAGGCGTGGCAAACGGAACGAAGAAAACATTTTTGTTCTTATTTTGTTTGATTAAGAACAAAAAGGCTCACAGTGGAACCAATAAATGCCTAAAAGTACTTAATAAACAATGCTGAAAGTTAAACGGGAATACACAATAAGACCTAACGATCAATAAGACCTAAAGCAAAAACATCTATAAAACCACAGTATTAAAACCAACGACATAAGAAAGCCAAATACGCCGTAATATCTGCAACAGAATAAGAACTTAATCGTCTGAATAAAGAATAAAATATACACCTGTCGCAATAGGTTATAAATTTATCGGAATAAGGCCTAAACGCCTCAAACTGTAGGGAGAGGGTATGGGACGATTGGGGGCCATGGGTCTGGCATCGGCCGTTATGGTGTCGACGTTTGGGCGCCACTGTTTTGACACCAGATATTTGGCCTGTTTGGGGTTATTGGTGGGTAATGGGTGGGGTTAGAAAATGGGGTTGGGATTGAAATTGTTAGAGGAGTTAGTGATGTACTTAGGGGTGGGTTTGGGGCTAGCTAAAATGTTGTATAGGCCTGATTCTGGCCATTAAGTGTTATTCCGACGGGTTTAGGTCTTAATCCGTTTTTTGATTTGCAATACGATAATTAGGTATTAGTGCTAATTTGGTCTTGTTCCGAAGTGTGTTTTATTCCGATATTGAGGAGTGTGTTAAAGGAGGACGTGAAATAGTTTTGAAAACTTTTTTAGCTGTTCTAAAAACAATTTGAAGTCTTTTAAAATGCACAACCTCGGTTGTAATCATCTTAAATTGCAATGGTTCTCAACTTTTACTAGCCTACAATGTCACAATAAGCGAAATTCGAACAACACGCATAAAAAAATCCGTTTATTCAAATTCCAGTGTGAAATTTCCACACAGTCGTTTAATACACGGGTAACCAGCTCAAGTCTTAGTAGTGTGGACCGCATGAAATATTGAGTACTTCGGCGGGTCGCCCGGACATACCAGCTTGAATAAGAAACGGAAAAAAACGTCGCCCTGTTCGGGAACCACTGTTGTACTGTAAAACATCCTGAATTGTGAAATGACTATACAAAACATCGTATGAAATGGAGGAAACAGTGACAACCTAATAATCTCTTTATGACGTCCCGTCCGATGCTTAAAAGACAATACCATGTCGTTTATTGCCCTAAAGCGCATACCAAGTGGTAGGTAAACAACCACAAAATTAATTTACACGTTGCGCATAATCTCTAGATTCACATTGCAACGATAAAGGCTGAATCGGAATCGGCAGTCGATTAGGGCAACGTATTTTTTAAACACCTTAAGTGGATTGCCGCACACCCACCATGTTTTAGTTACGTAAAACGCGGGACTAGACAAGTCGGCAAATACGGCGGGAGTCGGACTCGGAACTCGAGAAAACAACTCCCAATTTTATTTTTCGATCGGTGTCAGACTCGGGTTGTTTTAGCTGACTCCGCAGCCCTAAAGTGAGATTCGAACTAACGCCCTGTGCCATAAATGGCAACAATACACGATTACAGGTAGGCCTATAGTTTGTTTTTATTTCGCAGGCTACCGTAGGTGCTTTAAATACTGAAGTTGAGGTGAAAGTGTATAATTGTGACGAGTGAGTTTTCAAGCGAAAATATGTAATTGGTCGACGGCACAAAGTAGACCAGGGGTGTCCAACACGACGCACACATTTGGCACGCGACCTAATAAAAAATGGCACGCAAACCCCCCGAAAAAACAGGCAATTGTCAAAAAAGCTAAATTTGTTATACAGCCAATTGTCATTGTTTATTCAAAATGCAAAACAATCCAAGCTATTACGACAACAAACAATTACACTTTTGATATTACAGGTGCTAGTACTATAACCGTTATAGCACTATACTGTTTTTATTTTTTTGTATAAAAGCGCTTTTAATATTAGAAAAAAAAAATAGTTGCTAAACTTTGGCACGGGAAGAAGTTATAAGATAAAAATTGGCACGTCGGCATGTTTGAGTTGGACACCCCTGAAGTAGACAATAATAGAACTAAAGACAAACACGCGTATATGCTAATGTTTTACGCGTAAATTAACGAACAAAGTACCTGCAATCCTCACTTTGCAGATTCCACGCGAAATGGTTGCGCTTCAATTGTTTTTGTGAAATGTGCAAGGCGCCGACGGTTGGTGTATACAGAATAGACATTGCTGCATTCCCGGATGATTTGATGCTGAATGATGCTGTTGCAACGGACAATGGTAATAAATACAACTCATGAAAACGAACTTTTATACATTTATGTCGGGTTTTCCTGAAGTAGTTCATTAATTTACTAAGAAAGGTTTAAAGATATCAGGTTTTTAAATTTAGGTTATACATCTCTAGGTCAATCATATATCCTCATTTAGGAGGATTTGTCTTGTTTCTTAGGAAAAGTTTATGGTCCTCCGAGGACGCTCAAAAATGCCAAAATGTCCTAATTTTTCAAATTTCGAGTTAGTTGCTTACTTTCAACAATAATTTTAGACGAGACGTTGTATTTATTTCCAAAAAATTACTGTCAACTTCCCGATCTCGTTAAAAATGATCATTCCTTGTTGGCAAAAGTTAAGGGAACCGCAACGTATAAATAGGTTGAATCTGAAAAATAAATTTGATTTGTTGTTTTTACGTCTTTTTTTGTAAATTTTGCCTGCAACTAGCAAGGAAATGTTAAACATCATCAAACTCAAACGTACCAATTCTACTTTCGTTTTACTTGCCGGTCAAAAATGTTCTCTTTTGGGGTATTGAAAATATAGCAGCCCTATACATCTCGACATGTGCGAAAACAATTTAATTACTTGTGCCGTTAATTCCGAAGCAGTATGAAAGTTGTGTAATGTTAGTAAATAGAATACAATAAACTTCACGTTGTTTACAAGTACATTATGGTCTACTTTCTGCAAAATTGTTGTTTCGCTTAAAAGTTATAAAAAAACAATTAGATATTTTTTAAATAACAAAGACATATTCGAAACGCAAATACAATATTATACATACGTTTGCCTTGAACATCTATTTAACCATCTGGCATTTTTAATTAAGACCTTAAGTTTGTTATGTTGAAAACTTCCAACCGAGTAATATTTCAAACACCGAATAGTTTTATACTTTTCACAAATTGTTTTTTTTTTTTAATTTTTTAAGGATTTGCGCTTCAAACAACCTATGAAGGAGATTTACCCTCCTCTCATTCGGCTTATCACCGATCCGAGTGGCTTCGCTCCAAGTGCTATTGCAAGAAATGCTTGGATCGCAAAATACGCCATGCCGACGTCATTACACGTTACGTCACCGACACGAAACGCGACAGAAGTCCGCGTAGGGTGGAATTCGAAGAACTGCAAACAGACCAGGGTCTATTTAAGTGCGTTAGTTGTCACTTCGATGCTAAATATAATACCGTCGACCAATAAAGGCTATAACTTGACAAGCATTGATCAATTTGTTGCTAACTGTTTGTTCAGTTACAAGTTAAAATAATTTCACAGAAACTATATTCTGCTGGACGAGCATGACCTATTAGGCCTATTCAATGTTTTCATAATGTTTATCCTGTAATGATGTAAAATCAATTTCTGTCGAATAATGCATGTGTTTTAGTTGTTGATGAGATAAGCAGAATTGACCAACGTAATTCGTTAATTGCGTTTTTTTTATATCAATATGACTAAGGTAGAAAAGTAACGCAAAAATCAGTCATTGCATCCGACTATTAAATACGTTTTCAAATCTCATTTTGAAAACAAAAATTATATAAATGTTAAAAACTGCTCATTTATATTTTTTAGAATGTTAAAGAACGTCATTGAAACAGGACTTTGCCTCGTTAAAAATGTCCCAACAGAGAAAAACACGGTTTTAAAGGTAAGCCTCAGAAGAACCAATTGTAGATAATTGCCTATTTAAACCTACCGAAGACAAACGGAAACCTGTCGATTGAATAACCAGACCTACTTATATGGGAACTTTATTTCTTATTTTGCAGATAGCTAAAATGGTTGGATACACCGAGGCGTCAACATACGGCGTGGTAGGTACCAATCAGTGGTGGGATTCAGCCGGTTCGCACCGGTTCTATAGAACCGTCTCACGAAATTTTATAAGATCAGCGTACCGGTTAGCACTGGTTACTGTCAATGGAATTTTGCATCTTATCTTATACACCAATTTTTAAGGATTAAGTAGTTCACGTGTTTTTTTTTTAAATGTGTACAATTGCCAAGTTCGCACGTAACATAGTTTTTTTTTTTATTTATGTAATAATTTTCCTTTGTGATAGTTTGTCTTGCATTGTTGCGTCATAAGTACAAGCCATGAGACGACTGCTGATTTTTAGTGTGCCTGTTATACAGCAGTAATAGGATTCAGCCGGTTCCAACCTTTCGACGGAACCTGGGATTGCATCCTGTTATTGCAACTACTTAATTATTTGCCAAAAAATATAACTTTTTGTAACAGAAACGGCTAAAAAATATGACATTTGTGATAGAACCGACTGACTAACAATTTGAACTCCACCACTGGTACCAATCCTTAACATCTTTTAGAAATTCCCAACTTTTAAAATCCTGAGTAACTGCAGATCAGTGTTGTAAACAAGTCATTCAAAATTACTTAAGTCCCAGTCAAGTCGTTTGTAAAACAACTTAAGTCCAAGTCAAGTCTTTCTGAATAAATACCAAATCAAGTCCCAGTCCAAGTCACCAGTTGCGCAAGTCAAGTCCCAGTCAAGTCATAATTGCAGCAAGTCAAATTCAAGTCACGTCCTTGTTATCAATATAAAACGTTTTATGAGAAATAACTGAACTAAAGCAAAAAGAAAAACGCAACACACAGCAAGAAAATTGTTTTATGTGCAAACATTTGGATAAATAGCTCAATTTTATCCAAAACACCCAACAAAAACGCTTTGTTTCAACCCAAGTTATTTGTCCAAAAGACTTAAGTCAAGTCAAGTCATTTGCCTGAAAGACTTAAGTTAAGTCAAGTCATTTGAAAACAGTGACTTAAGTGCACTTAAGTCAAGTCATTGACTTAAGTCATTACAACACTGCTGCAGATGCACTGAGTTCGACGTTATATACTCGAAGCAGATCAGAAATTGTTAATGAAACCAAAACACAGTTCCAAGATCTGTTAATTGTGTCTGGCCTGGATTGCTAGCTTTGCTAGAGTATTTTGCTGTTACCGATCAGGAATTAAGGTCGAAAAAAATTTTTTTTTTTTTCTTGCAAGGGTCAAGATGATTTCTATTATCACATATTAAGTGCAACAGTTCCAAGTGTGTTTCTTTGTATGGACGCCTTGAAATTGTAAATGGTCTCGACAAATGCGGCAAAGGCATTTTTTATGAAAATAAATTTATGTTTTAGTTTTGTCAGAAGAATCTCAGCATGTCGGTTTTGCGTTTCATTTATTACCTGATAAATTTGCATTTCAGATCTTTGACGTTTTGGCGAAGGATTCCGATTCGGAGAATGTCGCTTACACGGCACTAAAGTTGCCTCTACACCAAGATCAGATAAATTACGAGACTGCCCCGGGAATCCAAATGTTGCATGCAGTTGCGTAAGTAACACCAATCGAATAGGCTTAAAATTCACTAGTTCGCAAGTCTGGTATTTACTTCAGGTGTTTTTCTATTTGTCCTTATCGGTCAACATTTCACTTAACACAATTCACATACCGACCTGCAGATCTGTATCAAAATTAGTTTATGTTGACGATATTGCAATTTATTCAAGTATAAGAAGTGCGTAAATAAGTATTTGTGACATAAACCATCAAGGGTTAACTGAAAGGGCAATTTTCGACCTACCTTAAGAGAGTCTATTTGGAAAGTATACTTGGAAAACATATCAACAGCTTTTGCAGCCACGCCATTTGTACCCGTCTAATCTGGGTATTATATGGGCCGAAAATGTATTTTCGGGACATATCTTGTGTTTGCCGTTATTCTTTGTTGGTTGTTATGGTTTGCTATGGTTTGTTATGGTATGTTTCAGACCGATTCGAAGCTTTATACAAAAAGTAGATATCGCAGAACTTAAAAATTTTCAGACATGTCGTAGAGTGGTATGTAGGTGCGTATAAGAGGTTTTGGAGTCCGCGCCCCTAGTCACCTCAAATTGGGGGAAAAAAATCTGCGACGTCATCGTTTTAGTCCTTTACAGCTTTCTACTCCTATCTAGTTCCTATTGCCTTGACTGTAAAAAATTTAGAACAGCGAACTTGATTTATTTATCTTTGACGTACAGTTTCGACGAATGCGTTACGGGAGGTGATTCTACGTTGGTGGATATTTTCGAAGCGGTGGGCATTTTGCGCGAAGAGTCGCCCGAAAGTTTCCGAACCCTCCTAGAAGTTCCCAGCACCCACGAAACGATCGACCCGAAGGCGGAAAGATTCTTTCAACATCAGAAGCACAACGTTACTCTTGATTACTTCGGAAAGGTTGGCATCTTTAAAAAAGACAACTCAATGTGTAACACATTCAGGGCTGCGGAGTCGGTTAAAAATAACCCGAATCCGAATCACGAGTCCGACTCCGGCCAAAACAATGAACCCTCGTCCGATTTCGGTCAAATGTGCGATTTCGTCGAGTCCCAAGTCCGGTCCTGACTCTACAGCCTGTATTCCGCCAATTTACGTAACTAAAATAACGTGCATATTCAGTAATCCACTTAGTGTCGTTCAATTCGTGCACTCGCAATACATGGTTGGAAAATATTCCACCATATGCTATTTCACCTTTACAATTTCCAGTTGGCGGCCATATCAGTTGTAAAATTTGGTACTGCGCATGCGCATGTCGGACTTGGGAATCGGGTAGTTTTACGTGGTCTTACTCGAGTCCCTAGTCCGACTCCAGCAAAAAAAAAATTCTCGAGTCCCCAATCCCGAGGCCGACTAATGTTGGTTTTAAAATTTACCCTTTTCAAACATTGAAGATAAATCAAACACCTAAAACTAAACATGTAGCAAGCAACTTACTTTTTATAAACAAATTTAGACAAAAAATAAGCTATTTAATCACATAATTTGTGTAATAGGATTGACTACTATTCTCAGCGTTCCGATTGGTTACGTCTTTTGAAACTGGGGGAAAGTTATATAAATGTTAGGTGCGAAATTAATGCACTTGAATTATAACCATTTGTTCAATTGACTTGACTTAAATTTTACCTAACTTAAAAAAGTGTATTCTCTCAGTATTTGAATTTTTATTTACTCCACAGTATATTCTGGACTCGGACTAGGGGTATATTTTAAGCAGTGTTGTTATTGATACTGGAAATTCATTTCTATACGTTTTTGTCAGTTTATTAGATTGAAATGTGAAAACCCGTTGTTTTATTATTTTCTACGCCAGTCAGAATACTTTAAGTTACAGTATCTTCCTTCTTTGCAGATTGTCGGCGTCGCCTGGAATCCAGCCACCCTAGGAACGCCCCAAATATGCGAAGATGACGTTGATAGGTATTACGAGGCACACAGCGCACTGCTAAAAGTGGTCCGGCGCAAGGACATACAGGTCATTAAACTTTAATTGAAATTATCGAAATGCTAAATAATATGTGGATATATATAATTGATATATCGGTCATTGAAGGAATGTATAAGTTCGATATCAAGGTTTAAATGAAAGGAATCGAAAAAAAGGCAATATGGCAGATAATATTATTATGTACAACGTCGTTTTGATTGTTCTCAAAGCGCTCGTTTGATTGTTCTCAAAACTTCTGTGTAGAGTGTAGGTATAAGATATCAGTATCACAGTAATTATTTAAAGTAGCACCCCAAAACTTCGCCATTTTCCAACTATCTATAATTAGCCACTCATAAATTTCTATTATCATTTAGTGTCTCAAATGTGCATGAACATTTTCTTTTGTCGGGAATGGAAAATAAAAAAGATTAATGTAACAGTTTCGCTTCAAAATGGAAAGGGGTGATTTACTGGTGTTCAACAACCGACGAATGCTTCACGCAAGAGATGCCTTCCAGTGTAACGGCGGAAACAGGCACTTGCAGGTATTTCTATCTAATTGTAATTTACCAAAATGCCTGACTTGTGGCTAAATTGCCTTAGTTTTTTTTATCATTTGTGATATTACTGTTGTAGGGCTGATCCTTTAGAAGGGATATATCACAGTTGATAAACACATATATGTGTGTGTATCTTTTATTGAATGATATGGTACTGTAGACCAGTGCTTCCCAACCTTTTTCAGTTCGCGACCCACGTTTAATGCAAGTTTTATTGTGCGACCCACAATGAGATATGACCAAACGAATTAAAAACAAATTAATAAGAACAATAACAATGTATACACGTGCAATACGCACTGTTAATGCGACACAATACATCTAATTGTTACGTATTTGTTACATTGTTGCATCATTTGTTATGTAATGATAATGCAACGAAGTTGCTGTCATGATGCAGCAAGCATTGGCGTCATGGTTGTTGCTCGACTAGCTACCCTCTGAGTCTGCATCTCAGTTGGTATAGCGACTGTCCGGTATGGTCGGAGATCGTGAGTTCAAACCTCACTGCAGGCTTTAGTTGTTTTTCTAGCCTGGCTTGCTTGCATAATTGGTCGACAGACTCGTTTAGTCTGCGATGGTTTCAGTGTAGTGCGACACTTAAGCCGTTATCGTTGGCCAAAAAGCTACTTCAGAAGTGTTAGATCACAGTTGATGAACACGTATGTGTGTGTATCTTTCACCAAGTGTTTAAAATTGAATCCACTGGTTGCCTTAAAAACTACATTATCAATTTGCAGGGCACCTACATGAAGCTGGATGACTGGAAGTCGAAATACGTGGCCTTGGCAAAAAGACTCGGCAGAGACGCCACACCTCCTAAAATAGGAAACAATTCGTCGTTTTAGTTGGTTAGCGTTTCATGAAGAATGTACCCTAACTGGAATTTATACCGAGAGTTTTGTCTTTTTTATTTGATTGGTTTGGATTCGGCTGTATAGCCAATTAAGCCTGAGCGAATCTTTTTTTTTTGAAGTTCCGTGCATAGTTTTACGATTCAACCAGATTAATAATATATAAATACTTTTTTATTATTATGTAGTAATACAGCCTTATTGAATTATTCTTGAACTTAAGGTTGCGTCGTCTGGCTGTAATGCAATAATCCATAGCTTAGGTAACCAGGCATTATTTAACTGGGGTCCATGGAGCCTTTCTAAAAAGTAATATTTTTTTCAAAAAAACAAACAAACAAAAAAAACCCAGTTAATTAAAAATAGAACAGTTTTGCACTGACTTTTTTTGAACCGAAATCAGCAGATTTATGAAGTCTATTTGTATTGTGACGTTAATTTATTCCGTCATTTTGATAAATTCTTGCCTATGGTGGTCCAAGCAAAAAATAAAAAATAAGGGTCCGCGGTAAAAAAAAGTTTAAGAACCCCTGAGTTAATGTCCATCTAATTAAATACTTCGACGTGGTGTATCTGAGTTATTTGCCTTTTACCATTATTCGTTTCGCTGTAATTACTCGTCTCGCTACTCCTCTCTTTCTCTTGTTACTCTCACCTTCTCGCATGCGCCTTTTCGTGCTTCGCCCTCGGCAGTCTGACCGGGGCGCCTTCATGAGCAGTCGCCTTTGCTAATGCTAATACATCGGACTGATAAACAAGTAGTCTTTGGGTAGATGTTAACCTTCTGATAGGAATCGGATATAAAAAAGTCATAGGGAACTAAACATAGTCCCAATAGACATCTCATACATCCCCAAACCTCTACGGGCAGTTGCTTCTGTCGATATTATATTCACTCTGCTTCTGTCGAAACATACAACTGTTATATTGCAACATTTTTACGACGCATTGCGGTGTGGGCTGTATTCGTTCTGCTGATATTTCGAATGTAAAATACAATTTGCAATATACACGCTTAATTGTCGAGTCAGTTTGTTCATTTTTGACTTAGAATCAGATACTTAATGGTGGTCCGTGGCCAATGTTGTATTTTTGTCACTTTTTTCACAACTCTAACATACATACATGATTTCGCCGCCCCATGCCGGTTTGGCAAGAGGTAGATATATGTCTACCACATTTTCCTTTTGTTTTTGAACATTTTTTGCTTTGTTTAATGTTATTTTTTGTTTTGGTCGCGTTTTACCGAATAAAAAAGAAAGGAAGGCGTTCCCTTGTTGAAATATACAAAAATTTTTGCTTTTAAAACAAGAAAGTATTGTTAAAAATCAGCAAAAATGTTTAGAATTTAATTTGTTAGCAGTTAATTGGCAATACCGCAATACTGTTAAAAATACGCAAATGCCTATCAGGTGTTTACATAAAATCTGTTAAAGGTTCCATTTAGCAGTTCTCCAAAAAGCGACAGCCCGACTAGTTTTAATAAGATATACGTGGACAACAATTCATAAATAGATCAAGTGGCAATAATTTTGTGCTGCAGTGGCCCGGATTGCCGATTACGTAACTAAGGCTATCGCTTGGGGTTCTTGGTAATTCAAGTTTTCAGATTGAGTAAACTTCGTAGTAAAACTTTATCACAAAATAGTTTATAATTGCCAAAATATAGCGAGTATATTTGAATTTTAATTAATGGAATTTGAGAAGACATAAAATTGAGGATTAAAAGAAAACAGCGCTGTGGAAAAGCCTTAAAAAATATCAGGACACTGGAATGCTGACTTGCCCGGAGTTTTATAATGTCTTCTGAGATTTCTGTGGAAAAGCAAGAAAGTATCGTCAAAGAACTCGTAAGTTTATTGTAAAATGTGACAATTTTTTTTTGAAATGACTTAGTAGTCTTTATTACAATACTATGTTAACTATGCTCGACTGGAATTGAACTGTGTAAAATGTAAATAGAAGAAGGCAGGTTTGTATCTAAACAACGTGGTTTAAATCAATATTTAATTACTTGTAGGTGTATTTGTACCTGAGCGAGCTGGCAAATCGCATACATGCACTTCTTGAGAGGATTTAGCGGGCGAACAAAGTAATTTAAATGTACCGGTATAAGGGAATATATCAGAAAAATATTGAAAAACTCAGAATATTAAATTTAATACTACCACGCCTGAACCAAAACCCAAGTCAATGTATAATCAGCAATGAGTCCTGCCAACATTCCACAGTTTTTGGTGCCAAAATTCTGCACAATATGCACCACATTTATTGGTTAAATCACCATGCGATAACATTTTACAACAGATGATGTCACTGGCTTGGTTTTGGGAAAGCATTCCACATAGTTATGGTGCAAAAATAGATTGGAATGCTATCAGGTAAAAGTGTGTGCATACTTGTACGCATACGATCTGGGAAAATAGCCACTTGCAAACTAAGTTTATGCTAGATTACTAATTCATCACAAAATGGAGCACAAACTTGTACCAGGAAGCATGATTGTTCATTTAAACAACTTGCCAACTTTCATAAAAGCTTTAATTCAATAAATAATTAGAATGTTTTTAAAAAAATACACACATTTGCTTTTACAATTTAAGTCCAGGGAGCACTCCTGTACTTAATAACAATTCGATATTATTACCCAAAATGATTTTATAACAAATTATTGAATGTTTTGTTGCACCTAACGTCTATAACAATATGTTCTTCAAATAACTTTTTTGTGTCCAGTGCACCAGCAATGGAATTCAGCATGCTCAAATTGAAGGCACTGGTCCTTGTATTAAAGTACTCGAAATGTTTTTTTCTGGGTATCCTTACATGGCTGGTCTCAATCACTTTCCACATCTTACTACTTTGGTCATTGTTGGCCAGACACTGGATAAAATTCAGAACCTGCAACAGTGTCCAGAATTGCGAGAACTTTGGATATGTGAATGTAAACTTAAGGTATATAAATGTGTGCTGTCAAATTATGGTTTAGTTTTTTAACAAAATACATAAAATATTTATACAAAAATCTGCAACTATCTATGAAATATTTAACTTGGCAAAAAATACTTTTTTGAACTCTATTTAAAACTTTGTTGATTCTTGTATATTAATAAAAATACTAATATATATGCTTCTGGATTTTTTAGGAAATTCAAGGTTTGGAGAAGAATAAACGTCTAAATAAGCTGCATTTTTATAAGAACATGTTGACCAAAATTGAAAACCTTTCTCATCTCCACAATTTGGACATCTTAGACTTGTCTCTAAATCGGATAAGTGTAATTGAGGTAGCCAAGTTGCTTTCTTTAATTTCATAAAAAAATATAATATTGTATAATTATTATTTAAAACAGATTGAGATATGGATGTTTGCAATAAACAGCAACTAAGTTACACTTATATGTGTTTTACAGGGAATTGCCTCACTAAAATGGCTAAAGGAACTCAATTTGGCAGGGAATTGCATTGATTCCATAGGTAATTTCTATAAAAAACAACTTTTATAATGAAATGCTTTTATAAAAGTTGGTTTCTTATCATGTGTTAGTAAAATATTTGGTGATATTTTCCACTTGGCTAAAAAATAGTGAAATAAATGGATAAGATATGACTGTTTCCCACTTGTGAAGTATTTATAGTTAAAACAAATTTATTCAGTTTGCTTTATGTTTTATTAACTTGATATAAACAACCTACACCATATAATTTTGTTTCCTTATAAAATATGTGGAAATCAGTAAAGCACTTAATTGCAAAAAATGTAAAAGTTTTATGAGCATAGTTTTTGAATTCAAGGCAAATGCAACAATTAAGATCTAAGATGTGACAAAAATTTAAAAAAAAGTTTATACACACAGGTTCCTCGCTGGAGCCACTGCATCACTTGACCAATCTTAACCTCAGTGGCAATAACTTATCTTCCTTAAAAGATATAACAAACCTTTCAAAGGTCGCAAAGTTGAAGGATCTTAGCTTAAAGGTGACTAACTCACTCACTTTTCTATTTAGATGTAGGCATAAAAAAGAGAGCCATGAAACTGGATCACTATTATTCGTTTTGTACTTTTGTGAAAATGTCAGTGATATTTAAGATATTGTTCGTTTTTTTACCATAAAATTAGCAAAATGTCTTGTCCTAGTGCAGTGATTCTCGGCCTCTTATGGCTTACGGCATCCCTTAAAAAATAATGAATAGAGATTTGGCACCCAACTTGAATTTTCATTGAATATTTTTTTGAAATGGAACTGTAACAACCCAATCAACTTGAAACATGTTGGAAAATGTCATTTGATATAATGCCTTTTAAGCGTACACAAATTGTTGTATTAAGAAACTTACCAATTGAGCAAAATTCAGATTCTTACAAATTCTTAAGTACCTATCAACACCCTTGAGCATTACAAATGTCAAACCAGGGAGCCGCAGCACCCCGATTGAGAACCACTGCCCTAGTGTTTGCCACACTTACAAAGTTTCAGCAACTAAGTAGTAGTATAATGTGTTGAATGTAACAATTATGGTGCCATTATTCCATCTCTTTTAATTTTTAGGATCCACTTTACTCTCACAATCCAGTTTGTCTTCTGTGCAATTATTCCACGCATGTTTTGTTTCACCTTCCCTCGCTGGAAAAACTTGACACTTTTGATGTATCGAGTACGCAGATGCGAGATTTAGCAGAGGTAAAACGAATGTAAAAAAAAATATTTGTGTTAATTATTTATTTATATATTGTTAAACTAAACTATTTTTTTAAAGTCCCGGTTAGCAATCAATAAGTAAACTTGTGATTTAAAATACCTTGTTAGATTAGTAAAACTGTCATTTACTTTATTTTAATTTCTCACTAATAAAGCTCACTTACAGGAATCGAGATACAAAATCAATAAAATTATTTTATTTGTTGTATGTGTGTCTTGCTGTTGACATATAAAATGTATTTTTCAGGCCACAGTCACCAAAAAGAAGATGTATTACAACATGAGAATAAAGACGGTACAACGAAATTTGACAAGTCTTATCAACAAGCTCAACAAAGAAAAAAGATTGCTTCTTCAAGTTCCCGAGGAACGGCTTAAGGCATTGTACTTTTCACTGAAGTCTGTAAGTAAAACGACCATGCCAAACAAAACCTGAGTTTACAAACACAGTGTTTTTGTTTGGCAAATCGCCATAGGTTCAACCCAAACCAACTACACTTTTACAAAACAAGTCTAATTTGTCCCTAATGTGAAAATACAACTTACCTAACCCCAAGAAAAATTTGTATTACTATAAATTGTTAAATATTTTATTACAACAAAACGTTTTTTGGGTACACTATGCACGGATCTGTATTGTAACTTGATAATGAATTGTAAAGCCAAAAAGGTCGAGTAAATCGACAACGTCTTAAAAAAGACGTTTCTATACAAACTTGTATCATCTTCAGTTAATGACATTCATCTAAAAACGTCTGAAACGTTTTTTATGTATTAAAAAAATGGAACAGATTGATTGCTCTTATAAAATGTTATTGCAAGCATGGGCATCCATAACTTATGTTAAAAGGGTGTAACACATTCATTTTTTTCAAATATGACGTCAAACGTAACTCCATAGTTAAGCAATATTAAAGAATCGCTATTCTCGAAAACCTAGACCTAAGTACACACGATCGATAGCGAAATAACTCACATGTTGCCACACTATGATTTGTTTTAGATTGAGCAACAGAAACAAAGTGATGAAGCCGAATTGAAAGATGACGAAAGCGTTTTAGAAGAAGAACCCGTTCATGTAAGTTCAACAAACTTATGCCGATAGTCGTGTATTTGAAGTTCACTGTAAAAGCTTATTCTAAAGTCACTATATGATGTACAAAACTGTATTTATAAATAAAGATAAACAAAAAGCTTTTTATGAAGGGCCAAGATACTAAACAAGATCTTCATCAAAGTGGACACTCTAAATTTTCTAAATCCCACATAAAGAATTGATAGCTCTCTTTTACAAACCTCTGTTTTATACAGGAAGACACTGAAGGCAAAAAAGAGGGAATTATCGAATCTTTACAGGAACAAGAATCCGGCGACCAAAAAGAAGAAGACCAATTGACCGTAAAACTAAAGGCTCTCCAGGCCAGGATTTCCGCTTGGAAAAAGAAAACCGAAGAGTGAGACATGTTTTGGTCTTTTAATTAGAGTTAATCTTTTTGTCATCATGAAAAAATGTTCGGAGTAATTTGGACGCAGTTACGTAAGTAAATGACACGTAAAAATAATCACGTAACCGGCGTCGAATAAAACACAGAGAGAATGTCTGCCACAGGGAAATGACGTTATATTTTACGCTTATGCGGCACACAAGGCCAATGTGCTACACGGACGCCTTTTTCGAGATTATAACCTGGCATTGTCAATAGAAAAATTTGGATTCGCACACGCACAAACACACGCACACGCACAAGCACACGCACACCCACACCCACACACACACACACACACAAACACACAAACACACAAACACACAAACACACATACACACAGACACACATACACACATACACACATACACACAGACACACAGACACACAGACACACAGACACACACACACACACACACACACACACACACACACACACACACACACACACACACACACACACACACACACACACACACACACACACACACACACACACACACACACACACACACACACACACACACACACACACACACACACACACACACACACGCACACACACACACACACACACACACACACACACACATATACACACACACACACAAGAAATCACACATACGCACAAAAAACATACAGTTGCATTTTTTCAGAAATAAGGCATTTGACAAACAGGTGACATCAACTTAAGCTTACTTTAGCATACAGACACACGCAGAGAATTATACAATCGAATTCTTCCAGGATAACGGCGTATCACGAGCAGGCCTCCAGCACTCTAAAGAGCCTCTGCCAGACTTCAATCAGGCGTCTGACCGAGGAACTGGAGAGCGGGGGCAACGTGCGGTTCGAGCAGGGGACGGCGGCCGACAAGTGGTACGCAACATGTCACGACCTCGTGCTATCGCGATTCTGTGCCTGGGACTTCAAGGTAAATTTACGCAGCTTTGTTTGACTTATCGAATCGCAAAGGGTACAGGGAAGTGCGTGCTTTTTGGACGCTTTCGCTCCATTGAGCAGACGTACGCCTGTTTTTTATAAATTAATTAACAGCTCCTCTGGTAATTGTTATTATTTACCAACGTTTCTGCAACCTATACAATTCGCCTTCGTCACGGTAATGACATCGAACGCCGGAAAACACACAAAGGAAAAAAAATGCAAGAAAAAACTCTGTTTTGCAAAAAGCCTGTTTTTTGCCCATCTTGGTTTGCTGATACGATTCAAGTTGCATAATATATAATGGATAGCAATAAAAAAACAGCTTTAAATTTCCCATTTGCATAGGTTGCCGAAACGTTGGTTAAGAATTACAATTACCAAAATAACTTATTTCTGATTAATATTACCATGCTTGGTAGCAACAGTTTATATATAGTATGGATGTTGACCAATCCCCCGCACAACCGTAGAAAAAGTAAGAAAAAACGCAGTTGCAATGCACGGATAGAGCAACAAGCGCTAGTAAAATGACATAAGATGTATCTTTTATCGGTACAGCATGCACGGATCTGTAATGTAGCTTAATAATATAAATTGCAATGCCCAAATGGTCGAGCAGATTGACATCATCTTAATTCAGACGTTTCGATGCGAACTTGTATCATCTTCAGGTAATGTGACTGAGAAGTAAATCAAAGCACTATACTTATAATTGCGTACCACCTTTTGTATTTCGTCTTACTCCAAATTGTGCTCTATTCTGACGACGATGTTATGCTGATTTCGGTCTTATTGTTTGAGTGCTGTACAAAATGCAAATAACGGGTATTTCTCGCCATTAAAAGTGCTTAGCATACGTTGAAAAGCGTCGATTACCTCGGAGGTCACCCTCTTGCAGTGTTGTAATGACTAAAGTCACTTTTTTCAAATATCTTTACTTGACTTAAGTATTTTGTGAAAAAATTACTTAACTTGACTTAGTCTTTTAGACAAACTACTTTTTTTTTTAAATTAAGTGTTTTCATTAAACTTTTTTAATTGGGTTATCTATCCATATTTTTGCACATAAAACAATTTACTTGCCCTCTATTGCCTTTTTGTTATTTTTTAGTTAAGACATTTCTCATAATCTAATGAGTTTACCTAATTTCAGTAGCGTAACGTGTATGTTTATGACAACTGACTTGACTTGGAATTGACTTGCTCTAATTATAACTTGACTGGGACTTGACTTGGTATTTATTAAAATAGACTTGACTTGGACTTAAGTTATTTTACAAACGACTTGACTGGGGGACTTTTTTTTACTTGACTGGGGAACTTAGTCATTTCAAAATGACTTGTTTACGACACTGCCCTCTTGCTTCTTCACTAGGCCTACAATGTGACAGGCATAAAGATCCACGGCATCACAATGGTCCACAACCGAGTGCTCAGGACTCGTTTCGACGATAAAGTACACTTGCTCGGTGGCAGCGAAGGGGGAGTCCCCAACTACAAGTAAGTAAAATGGCGACACCATGTGGTTATATAGCGTGTATTGCAATTGATGTTTAAAATATTGTGTTGCAGCTTAAAGTGTTCGTTAATATACAATGCCGATACGGTATCGGTGCGAATTGCATACGAGTGTATGTAATTTCATTAGAGAATTAGTTTTAGGCAAACTTTGGAAACAGAATATGGATAACTAAATGGAACGCACAATAAGACCTAAAAAGCAAAATACACAGTAATATCCAGTACAGGTACAGCATAAGATCAAAATCGGCTGAATAAGACCTAAATCTGTCGGAGTAAGGCCTAAATTCATCGGAATAAGAACTAAATCTGTCGGAAAAAGGTCCAAATTCATCGGAATAAGGCCTAAATTCATCGAAACAGGGCCTACTTTTATCGAAATAAGTCCTAATTTCATCGGAATAAGGCCTTAATTTATCGAAATAAGGCCTAAATTCATCAGGATAAGGCCTAAATTCATCGCAATAAGACCTAAATTCATCGGAATGAGGCCTAATTTCGTCGGAAGAAGGCCTTAATGGCCAAAATAACGCCCGACCTGTGGTAGAGGGTATGGGACGATCGGTCTGGCATCGGCCGTTTTGGTGACTACGTTTGGACGCCCTAGTCTGACCGGCACTGTCAGGGCGCCGCTGTTTCGGCACCGGATATTTGGTCCTGTTTGGAGATATTGGTGGGTAATGGGTGGGGTTAGAAAATGGGTTAGTGTTGAAATTATTAGGGGAGTTCGTGATGTACCTAGGGTTGGGGTTTGAGGTTAGGTAAAGTGTTGTTTAGGCCTGATTCTGACCTTTTAGGTCTTAATCCGACGGATTTAGGACTTATTCCGATTTAGACGGTACTATTACCATTAGGTATTAGTCCTATTTTGGCCTTATTCCGAGTTGTGTTTTATTCTGACGTTGATGTTGTTCTTATCTCGGTCGTATGGCTCGAGTCCTAACTAACAGAAATATCACGATAACTAAAATAATTTTAAAACGGACAAACCTACTTGCTATAAAATATCGCATACCTATTAACATCGACACACCAAGTGAACAAAATAAGCAATACCTAGATATAACATGTTAGCGCTATTTAAATTGCTAACCTAACGAATTGTGTTTTGTGATGCAAGTTATATATGACCACGAAATTCAGCACATTTTTATATTGATTGTTATTTTGTTTAAAGTTGATTGAAATATACTTTTGTACTTAATTATATTATGATCTTTGCACAGAAACTACAAAAAACTGATCGACTACCTTTTTTACGTTTGGGATCCGAAGCAGCCGGCAGCAAGGCTACAGCATCACAAAATTCTGCAGAGGGGTTTCCTAAAGCCAAATGGGGACGAGGTGAAAATATAAGAGATATTACCGAGCTGTACTGTTGCTTGATAATGTAAATTGTTGCATACTTCATGAAAAATGCCACTATATGTGTGCCTAAACGTGGAATAACTTAATCGATCATAGTGTATTAACAAATATTACAGTTTATCGTTACCTGATGAACATTCAAATGCAAATTGTTCAACTATATATTATATATACATATATATATCTTATATAGATTATAGAATATATATATTTGAGCGTGACAAACATAAACCCACGAACTTATAATGGAATGCAAAACAACACGGAGTCCAAACCACTGTTTTATGTCGTTGTTTGATTTCCAAGACATTCTGACGAGTTTGTGAAGAATAAGCGGACCCACTGTACTATGTTTGATTCCCTACATGAAAAGCCATCATCATTTGTCACTTTTTTTGCCCCTTAAATGCAATTTTCCCAGTTTATAATAATTTTTTCGATTTTTTTTATTGGGAGTTGGAAGCTTTAAAAGCCAGATTTATTTTCCTTTTTATAATTTAAAAAAACGTTGCAATGTTTTCGTTATCTTTTATTGAATATAATTGTTGGAGGTTGTAAAGTAAGACGTAGAATAAATATCAAATCCCATACAGAAGTAGTTAGTTATTTTATTTTTTTGTAACTACCTTGTTTATTTCCCTGGTTAGCATTTTGTGAACGTTAATCAAATCTTAATTTATTTTTAACTTAGTGAGAAATCACTGATAGGAATTACATAAAATTATAGAATTTGATTAGTGATGTTCTAATATTGTATTTTAAGTACCTTTTTCAATATCACTGAGCTAATGTGAATTCAGCTATAAGTCCTGATACGGCCAAAAGTGATGTTCGAATTCACGACCTCCGGGCATACCGGGACTGTCGCTCTGCCATCTGAGCTCAGAGCGGAGCGAGTCGAAAAACGGCCATGACGCCAATGCTTGGTAGATTCTTTTTAGTACAGCAACTTTATATTGAAGGGGATCTACAGTTGTTGAACACACATTTGTGTGTGCATCTTTCAATAACAGCATGTATTGTATAATTTATCCCTGCATACGCCTCTGTCCCCTTAATCTGCTGGTGAGCTGTTAATAAGTGTAACGTTATCGTTAGGCGAAGTTTTAGGAAAGGCGAAATTCCTGCTTTAATATTCTCATGAATGTTTCTGTTGAGTGTTGACAAACAAAAAAATAGTTTTTAGCTACTTTTAATTTCTTCAGGCAAACGCGGTTCCCCTCTCAAACAGCTTGTTCATTTGCGAGCGGCCGAGAATGGATCATTTGATTCAGGAAGCTCGTTCGTCCACCTTCGCAGATCCTTGTCCCTTCAGACACGGTAGGCTAAATGACCAGCATAACTGCATTGACCTGTGCTTAACAGAACTTAAGTTTTTAGTGTGAGGGATACCAATTCGGTTGGCATAAGTGCGGGATATTCCGAAACCGAAAATATATTTTATTTACCAAGCTTAAAAAACATATTCCTAAAACATACTGTCCATTTCTGAAATGACTTTGCCTTACAAAATGATCACGCATAAAGCTGTTGTTATCCTGTGATCTATATAACTACGATAATTTTACCGGATTTCTTGTTGTAAAAATCTCGGGAAGCACTACCCTACTTACCTCCAAACAGAAATGGTAGATTAACCGCTTGAACGTAAAATATGGCATGTTTTTCGCTATTTCAGGCCAAGTCATCGTGTCGAAGGTGTACATTGGAAAAAGCGCTCCCGCTCAAGGAAACGCAAAGTAAGTATAGCTCGAGTAGTAGTGTTTTTAGCACTCCGCTGTGCTAAACATAAGCACATGTGTTTTTGCATGACACATCAGAACATTAAATGATTCTTTGGGTTTTTTTTTTGCAGAATTACACAGGAGCGTTATTATAAAATCGACAGTGTCTATCGTTCCAGGCGGGATTCAATTTCAGCGGCAACTACAACAAACTCAAAAGGTTTCTTTTTTACAGTATAGTTTGTTGTCTCCGTCCCTAATCGAAATCATAAAACAATATTGCAAATCGCCGATAAACTTGATTTGCACACTCGTTGTCAAGAAAGAACAACAAATATCAGTTTGACGTTGACATTGTTTGATGTTTCACCGAGTGTTTTGTTATATAATAAAACTGCTGAATGAGCAACACTCGGTTATACATTATGCCTGGCAGCAATAGCTTATTATTTCATTGGTTGATGTTGTTTGCAGAGGATTGCGAATGCAGCACACGCCAATGCGAGTGGTTTGTTTTCGACAACGAACTCATTCTACCTGAATACATCATCGACTTCGAGTACATTGCCAAGGTAAGCTCGCCGCTATTCCTAAAATAATGCTAAGACTTAGGCATTTGTTGTGTTTTATTTGATTTCGATTTAATTAAATCAAGTATTTTGAATTCATTGAGTTTTAAACCTATTTTTTTTTACTTTTTATTATTTGGTATTTTTTAAAGAATAATAAAGCTTGAATAAAAATATAAAGGCCATAATATTTGATAAAAGTGACATTGTTTTTTTTCACTGATGATGGCATGAGTTATTGCTGAAACGTCTGTAAATTGCGAAATGTCGCTTTTATCAAATATTATGGCTTCTATATTTTTATTGGAGTTACTAAAAAAAAACGTGTATTGTGTTTCAAAATAAAGCTTGATTTTGACATTTAAATTACATCTTAAATATAACTTTATCGTTAAAAACAATGTGCATACTTAATATTAAAAAACGATGTACTTGTGCATACTTAAACAAATAACATTCTACAGTGGATAAGGTGGATTACTCGGGTTTAGTTTGCATTATGGTTTCAGACTTGAATTTACCGCTTTCCAGCTAGTCAATAGTTTGATAAAAATTTATGTTTTATTACCATTTAAAAAAGATAACATTTTAAAGCGTCATACCAAGTAACCTATTTTAATTACAAGTAGTTTTTCGACTTACTTAAAGCATCGGTTAGCATAAAATTTTACGTCTAAAAACCGACCGCAACCGTGTACACTTTTACGTCTAAAAACCGGTCGCAACGTGTACACTTTTACGTCTAAAAACCGGCCGCAACGTGTACACTTTTACGCCCAGAAACCGTCGACCCCTTTCCAGCTGCGCGTGGGCGACTGGACAGCCAACGGAACGCTCGGCGCCGGCGCGGTTGTTTCCCCAGGGGGGCCGGGCGACGGCCCCGGGATCTTCGCGACCGAAAAGGCCGCCGACGCCAAGGCGGAGGGTCTTCCCCCGCAGGTGCGCCCCCGTCCAAGGCTGGTCGCTTTGTCTGAAGAGCTTCTACTCAAGTTGGGGCGCGCCATGTCGGTGTCTCAGATCACTGTGAGTTGTTAAACCAAGTAACTCATCATTCGCCATACATTTTGTGTATGTAAAATAATCACACGTCTATAATTATCTGTATAATGTAAAGCAGTGCTTCTTCAACTTTTTTAGTTTTATTCACCCCTAGCATCTATCTTCAGATTTAGTTCACCCTTGTCTCATGATATGATAAAACTATCTCGTCTATATATACCAGCATACCCGGAATATCCGCTCTGCTCGCAAGCTATCATCCATTTCTGACGGTTCACCCTTATTCACCCCTTTTGGTTGGTTCACCCCTGCAAAAAAATTATTCACACTGGGGTGAACCATTCACCTGATTAAGAAACACTGGTGTAGACAATTAATGAATTATACACAGTTATACGTGTATACAATAAGTATGATCTAGGCCTCCTGAAGTCGTTTTTTGACCAACGATAACGGCCTATACCCAACATTACTTCAGATTTTGCAAATTCAGTCGAGTGGCGAGTTCGATGTAATTACCAGCCGAGTTGTTTATTATAGTTTTATAGGGATGCCCGGTACTTGGCATTTGGATACCTTTACCCGAAATTTTAGTCGCGGCTGCATCGGATACCAAATGGCGCCAGTACTGTCTGATCAGTTGAAGAGTTGAGAAACGCTTAATTGATCTGTATTGCTTGGCCTTAACCTGAGATGTGCAGTTGTACACCGATGTCGTTTTAGTATACCGCCGTCGATGCAACGACAAATACACGCCTATATAGCGGTGGTTCTCAACCGGGGTGCCACTTCTAATGCTCAAGGGTGCTGAGAGATATTTGAGAATCTTTAAGAATCCGATTTTTGCTCAACTCTTGTAACTTTTTGTGTAAGATTAGAGTGAAATAAATCCAATTATAACTTTCTACGCTGTGTAATGAGTTGATGCGTGTTGTTCCAGTTCCAGTTATGGTTTGTTAATTTAAATAACCTACGAAAGAAATCGTATAAGGGTGCCACAAGCCATAAAACGCTGAGAAACACTGGTCTGTTGTCAGGGCCGTATTAAGGTTACTGTAGGCCAAAGGCTGTTTACTAGAGAAGGGCCTAATTACCATAACTCCCATAAGCCTAGAGCCCTAGGCCTAATTTAGAACACACTCTTACTAACCTGACAACTTACACACAAAAACTATGGTCATTCTAACTGGTCTAGCAAATTTGTGAAGTAAATCAAGTCTGCTATTTCGTAAAAGGAACAGATGGTTTAATGATGGCAACCAATGTGCCAGGTTGCCAAAAAATTGCATATGACATAGACGCTACAACTGTATTGAATTCCAACTGTTGAACACCAAAAAAATACAACTGAGGGCCGAATTTTTCCAGGGCCCAAGGCTATAGCCTTAGTAGCCTAATGGTTAATCCAGGCCTGCCTGCAGTTATCACCCAAATATGTCGATTTTTTAAACGCATTTTATCGCCCAAGGTTCTCAACTTGCACGGAAACGGACTCGGCAGACTGAAGGGGATCAGTAGCCTGTCGCAACTCAGACAACTCGTGGTGAGTTTTAACGAACTCACCCGACTCGAGGACATCGCTCATATGTCGCAACTCGAACGAGTAGACGCCAGCTTCAATAAGATCAACTCGCTGGAAGGAATGAGGGTAAATTAAATACTGTTTTTGCTTTGCACTAAATATCGATTTTAGATTGAATTTTAAGCTTTAATCCAGTGGTCTGACGTTGCATTTAAAGGCGCCAAGAGGCGATATAGCCAGTGGTTTAAGTAGGCCCCTGACTCTGTAATAGCTCAATATAAATATATTTAATGAAAGATGCACACACATACGCGTTTATTAATCGTTGTTAGTTTAACTCAACATTGGTTGTTAGTTTCTATAGTTTAATCACTTTTCAGGGCATGGTCAAACTGCGGGATCTTAACCTGAGCTGGAACCAGCTGACGAGTCTGCGCGACGACCTGACTGTCCTGAGGAAACACACCCCGCTGCTTAACTCGCTTGACCTCAGAAACAACCATTGGATCAAGGTACGGAGATGGTTTGTTGCCGGGAATATAGGCGCCGAACGTGGGTGTGCAGAGCGTTTCTAGACGCCCTGGAATTCGACCAAGTTATAAATAAATGTGCAAAATAATTCCTGTAGCACAATCTTAGTTTACCAAAAGAGATTAAAATTTTCCCGAGTTACTATATAGACACGACACACGAGGGCATAATATCCCCAAACTATGTTCTTTACGTTTTACGCGTTTTTTTTCAATTTTCGTTACTTTTGCCCAAAGATGCGAGAAAATAAGGTGTTAAAAGGGCGAAATGGTTGGCTCAGTGATATCAGGCAAAAGCTGTTATGAGCTAACATTTTTATCTAATTAATAAACAATTTTGCACTGTCTAGAAAATAACGCCCTGGAATTTTTAAAGTTCGGCGCCTATGGCCGGGATGTACAATTCAGCAATTCGGATACTAAAGTCCTCCCTAAAATTGGTGGATGTTTGATTGGCCTGTGTCGCCGATTATAGTATTTAACTTGATCTTAAGACTGTTTATTAATTAAAACAGATAAAACATAAAATCATTTCTTATTAATACATTTGCGAAGGAAAGCAAATTTAGCCTCCTGGCAAACCTCTTTGGTCGTAAGAGAACACATAATACTGCCACAATGACGGGGATTCGCTTTGACGTATCAAATAAGCTGAAATACTTTAGAAAGTAAGGATCTCCCGCGGACAATAAGAAATTATCCCGCGGACAATAAGAAATTATCCCGCGGACAATAAGAAACAATAATAAGACAATAAGATTGTCCGCGGTAGATCCTTACTTTCTAAAGTGTTTCAGTATTTAACTTGGTTAGATTTGTTTAGTTTTTCTGGGCTAACATTTAGGAAATTGCGGAAGAAATACGAAGGCATAGTTCGTGTTGCTTCGATTTGAATTCATTAGTGCGATTGTCTGATGTGTGTTTTGTTTGCTTTATGATTATTATAAAACGTTCGGAAAAAAGAGTTCGGTGCCAAAGCTTCGTTGTGATACTATACGCTTGGTATTTGAGTCGCTGCGAGCATAATGCTGAGAAACAACTGCTCAACATACTAAAACCGCCCTTTTTTCTCTTGCAAGGGATTTTATATTGATTATGTACTTACGTCATCTTGTCATGACCGGAAATGAGTCGCTTTTTTGTTTGATTGAATCAATGACAGCAAAGTTGGCCTGATTTAATGTAGACTGTGCTCGACAATTTGCCATTGAATCAAATCCTTGTAATATTTCTACAGTAATTCACATAAAAAAAAAAAAAAAAAAAAAAAAAAAAAAAATTTTGTTGAAAAAACGAACTTAAATATTCTTATTTTGAGAAGCTGGTAAGAATATAGGAATATGTTATACCAGTGTAATTTAAGAAAAAACGTAAAGGCCTAAAAGTTTTATTGAAATAAGCTGCGGGCTGCGTTAAACAAAATTGTTTGGCTGGCCGGATGCCGCTCGCGGGTTTCAGTAAGTTCAATAATTCTTAGATGGGAGCATTTCCTTCAGGCAAAACAAGCATATAGTTCGCATCGAAAGTTGTAATAAGTTTCCTTTCCTGAACATTTGTTGTTTTTTAAGGCCGGTCCGCGACAAAATTTTAGTTTTAAACCGGTCCGCAGTGCAAAAAAGGTTGCCGACCCCTGCTCTAGACACTAGAGAAGGGATATGGCCACGGCTAAAAACCACGGACTAAACAAATTGAATTAACGGAACATCGTTTACAAAGTGTAGGCTAGGTATTTCAGTTGCCTTATAAACAGGGTGTCGAACCGTTTGACTTTTTCGCTTCGGGTTCAATGATTTTTTTTTGAAATATGGTTCAGTTCCGTTTTTTGTTAAGGCAATTTAAAAGTTACGGTTCAGCTCCCTCTAGTTCGATTATTGTGATTTCAAAACCAGTTCATAAAGTTGCAGTTCGGATACATTAGAAATTGCATTAAATCTAAAACTATGGTTCAATAAATGTAGAGAATAAATATTTAATTGTAACTCGTAATAAAATTAGGTTTCGTGACTTATTATAAAGCAAGAAGCTCATCATTAAAATATCTGTAAAATTGATAGGAAACTGTTAATTTAATCAATATTCACATTTTTCATAAAATTTAGAACATGGCATATCTTAAATACAACTTGTGACGTCATGCTGGAGTGAGTCGCTTTTTTGACAGGTTCGGGTTTGGTTAAGGTTTAAATCCTTTCAAAATATTCGGTTCAGTTCGTTCGGTTACGGTTCGGGAAAAAAATCGCCTAAAACCGGTCTATAAAGTTCCGCTTCGGGTATACTCCCGGCTTAAAAATGCTTCTAAAATAATTAGATTACCTGACAATCTATACGAAATACGCTATAACCAGGTAAATAAATTTACCCTCACCACCGTCTTGTGCAGTAAAGAGGCAGCATATTTGTACTTTCTATCTTCCCCGTTCGTCCGACATCTACGGGTGAACGAAACCAAATATTCGATTTCTGTATATTTCAGGCTGACTACTTGTTCTTGCGGGTGATCGGTCGGCTAAAGACTCTCACCAGCCTCAACGGCTCGCAGGTCAGCGAGACCGACGCAGCGGCTGCTTTGAGGCTAGTTGCTGGTACGCGGATCACGCAGGTGAGAATATTTTACCTTACCATTTTTTGTTTTCTTTTATGTTTAATTTTTGCTCGGTCCGTGCACACTTTTAGTGGACGTCTCTCGTAAATAAATTCTTTGTTTGCCTTTTTAAATTCCTGGCTACTGAGCAAACCGAAATTGTTGCAAATTTTTTAAATTTTGGAAGTTTAGTAGATGAGATTAAACTGTTTGGGGGTTATTCGAATGTTTAAGACAGTGATTCCCAAACTGTGGTACACTATAGTGTGCCTCGAGAGATTGTCAAGTGTGCCGCGAAACTTTTATTTTATTTCGGAAAAGAGAGTATTTGTATTACCAAAGGCATACACGCAAGTATTTTAGACTTAAATACACACTATTCATTACAAATTAATAATTTTGAGACATTTACATACAGTTTGTCGTGTGTTTAGGACGATTGTAAAATTACTCTATTGTTGTTCTGTTAAAAGTGTGCCGCGAAATAGATTTTTTTAGTGTGCCGCGTGCCAAAAAAGTTTGGAAACCACTGGTTTAAGATGATGCTAATGCTTCTGTCGGAGTAAAAATTTTCTTATCATTATAAAAAATCAAATTTTTAATTCGTTTCAAAATTGACTTGTGCAACTATAATGTATATACATTTTTATCTAAACAATAAATTTAATCAAAACATTAATTATATATTAAGGAAACGCTTCGCGAATGAATCGCGTTAATACAAGTAACGAAAACTAAGTCATTGTGACATATTAAAAACAATGAATTGAGTTTAATATGTTTATTAAAACAAAATATGTGGATTCTACTTTTATTTTTCGTTTTGCCTAGCGCACTTTTGTGCCTAGAAACCGTTGCCAGCAAACTTTTGCGGTCCGACATTAGAAGGTGGCCAAATTTGCTGATATGATTTGATATACACATTTACTGCTATTAAAGTGAGGAATCAGGTGGCACTATGTAAAGACAAGTAATATTGAATTCTTGACAAGCTCAACAACAACCGTGCTTCATATAGTCTAAGTACTTTGTCTTTACATAGTTCTACCTTATTCCTCTATTTAGAATTAGACAAATACAGCCATTTTAAACGATCGACATCAAAGAAGTACTCATAAACTCGAAAGCTGCTTTACAGGCATCGCTATCCACGCATTCACGTACCGACGTCGAGCTGCCAAACACTCTCAGCTTGCAATCCCAGGCCCAGATCTTTACCGCGATGAGCAGAAATAAGCCTGACGTGAAGGACTCTTCTTGGATGTCTACGGTAGGAGGACTTTTGCGTGTCTAATTTCTATTTTCTGCCTTTGTGTGTCTGATTTCTATTTTCTGCCTTTTGGGTATGATTTCTATTTTCTACCCTTGTGTGTCTGATTTCTATTTTCTGCCTTTGTGTGTCTGATTTCTATTTTCCGCCTTTGCGCGTCTGATTTCTATTTTCTGCCTTGTCGGGGACATCTTATAAAGTACTGCGTTGTGTTTGTCATTATAGACTTGCCGCAATGATACCAATATACCGATATATCTATAGCACGTCACTTTTAAGAGCATTCAACTGCAAACAAAAAGTCGGGCGGTTATATTGGACCTAAAAATGAGAAATTTTCCATAAAAAATAAAATTTTGACAGATTTTGACCTAAAATTTAATTTTTTGACAATATTTTGACCTATTGGAAATACATCAATATAAACACCATATTGTAGTTTGAAGTACCGTATTGGTGTCTTGCGACTCGTCAACCACACGTTTTAGATGTTGTATTGACTACCGGTGGAAAACAATTAAATAAGTTACTTTTTAGGGTTTATGGAAAACTCATGAAATTGCCTAAACTACTATAGAAAGGTCAAAGAAAAACAAGACGCACGTTATTTTAGAAAATATGCTTGTATATAAAATCGTAAAATTATTTTAAAAAGCCGGAGATTTTCATCTTTATACCCCAATCATTTCACATAAATCGACCAGTGCTCCCTTCTTCTCAGTTGACTCTTGCGCTTAGATAACCTCCCTCAATCTGGACGGCCAGTTCATCGGCAAGTTGACCGGCCTCGAAAAGCTGGACAACCTCCGCTGGGCTTCCTTTAATCGCAACTGTATCACCAAGCTGGACGGGCTCGAATGCTGCACCAGACTAGAGGAACTCTCTCTCCAAGACAACTGCATTTATAAGCTAGAAGGTAACCGTACTTTAGCAATACTCTTCTACGGGAAACTGACGATGCCAGTATGCGTGGACGAAATATTTATTTCTTAGAAATGTCTGATCCTGTATTTTCTCTGGTTTTTAAACTTAGAGTTTCATTGTTTATATACGCGTCAGTGGGAAAGTGATAGACAAACAGAAGCCTTCTTCCAATGGTTTTAATTCTAGGAAAACTTGCCCTTTATATCAGGGGTCGGCAACCTTTTTCTAGTCGCGGGCCAAAACCAAACTCAGAAAGGTCTCTGCGGGCCGCACAAAATGATAACTATAAGAATTGTGTTATTTTCATGTTACAACAACTGTGAATCAGCCGGGCCTCGTATCGTTTTTGCCATTAAAATGTGTTTAATTACGTTTACAGTAAAGTGTTGGCGCGAAGCGCGAAAAAAAGCGTTGGTTTGGTTTAAAATTCGAGTTCACACGTCGTCATCCATACTACTAATAAAAGTGTAATAAAAATAACATTTAAAGTTAATCTAGGTCGGTGTTTGTTAGTTTTGAAGTCAAGACCCACCTGGCGAGCGAAGCGATCGCGTTTTTTTTTAGGGTATTCTGGCATTTCTTTTAAATTTCTTGCAAGTTTTTATTACATTGCCGAAATACAAAAATGTTAAAAATATATCTCCAACATTTTAAATACGTTTTCCGTGACGCACTTAGCGGCCTTCCACGGCGCAACGGTAAAAAAGCGTTGATCTTGGAGAAAACACAGCAGCAAAACGTAAACAAACAGGAAGTAGAATGATGGTAGGCGCTAAGCGCGAAAATTTTTTGCACTTACTTAGTTAAAATAGTCAAAAAGTATGTGAAATAGAGTCGTGTTTAATTTTTCAAAGAGCTGGCGGGCCGGATGAATTACATCGGCGGGCCGGATCCGGCTCGCGGGCCGTAGGTTGCCGACCCCTGCTTTATATATTTCGCCAATACTTCCATCGTCAGTTTAAATGTTTATATACGCGTAAGTAGAAACCGGAGGTCAATGATTTTGGATTCCATAAAGATACAACCTATTATACACGTTAATTGTTATGTATGTGTTATCTTTGTCGTTTCCGCTTTACAGAAAACAACGATCGTTGTGATTAATTCTCCGTTGTTCTCGCAGGCATCGCGAAGCTAGTAAAGCTACGAAGGCTGGAGCTCGCGAGCAATTACCTGTCGGCCATGGAGAGCGTTGGCCTGGAGAAACTTCCAATGCTGCTTTACCTGTCGCTCGAAAACAACAGGTGAAATCCAAATACTTCAATGAAGTGGGTTCGATCCTGTATATTAAGGGCGAAAAACCAACGGATTTGATAAATGTGTTTAGCTAACGAGGGGTGTAGTTACGGGTAAGAATGCACTGGCTCTTAAGACCAGGGCCCATGGCTGCCTATTAGTCTCTCACACGTTCCTTGTCAAGACTGACTCCAAAGAGCAGGCCGCTAAATTACTAGTCTTTAACTTCTTTAACTTTAGTTAAATTCACTTCACTCAGTTGATATTGCTCTTTGGGTATATTTTCACAAATCTCAGTTCACACGATAATATACCACGGTGATATAAGCCGCTAATCTATAAGCTGTATGTCATAGAATCAAACGCGAAACGCCAAAAGCACTTGGTTCGAGTGCTGGTCACACTTCAGTGGACACCGGTCCATAGTAACGTCAAATTAACCATTGCGGTTGAATAAAGCTTGATAACGGCTACATGTGAACTGCTTATATCGTTGTCTCCGTAAAATAAAAACATTCTGATTTTAAATCAGCCTAGTTCAGGCACCGCAACTGCACGGCTTTTGCGGTCCACAGGAAATATAGACTTCTCGGCGTCAATTTTTAAAATTAACACGACGGCACAAAATTGATGCCCAATGTTGCCTTGGAGCATCAACAATTTTAGAAGTTTTTTCTAACACTGTATTCGTGCTGTCTCGATTGGCCTCGTGTAGTTTATGTTGCAGGATATTTCGAAAGGTATTTTTAAACATATAAGCTTTACATAACTCTTTTATGAACAAAGTTTAGCTGTTACAATGGTTTTGAAAAGCACCTTTTATTAAAACTCCATATTACGCATTGTTTGTGATTGTGACGTGTTGTGACAGCCTACTCCAGTGTACTCTGGCGTGGCGAAAGTCCACCATACGTTAAAGCACTCTCTGCAGCATTAAACTACTGTTTTAAAAACTAATTTGAAATGCGGTTCGCAAGCTAGAACGTTCGCCCACCCCTGTAACATAAAATGTCCTTATGATTTTCGTACCACGTTTCAAGCCATAATTGGCATTGCAACTGACCCTTTAAAGCTTATAATTTGGATCTTTTTGTCAGAATATCATCCTTTAAAGGCCTTTCCAGCATCAACTCTGTGATCGAACTGTATATCGGAAACAACCGCGTCTCTAACATTCGGGAAATATTTCAACTCAAGGTTAGTCATTTACATTAGTGTACAACCTCATTGAGAATATGCTTGGGCACAAATATCTATGTGACACTATGTACAGATCTGTATTGAAGCTAGATAATGAAATGCAAATACCAAATGGTCGAGTAGATCGACATCATCTTGATTATTAAGACGTGTCGATACGAGCTTGTACAAAAATTCCTGCGTTTCAGTTTATGATTGAATTGTTAGTTAAGTTGGCTCTTAAGTTTTTTGGTACAAATAATAATTTTAATTCCATACCGCTTCCTCAGTTGTGCTGGGAAATGTGTGGCGCGCAACGTTCCAACTTGGTATTTACTGCCCGATCTAAATTTACTAAATAACTTCATAAATCGAACAAAAATTAGCTTGCTAAAAAAACACCCAAATGCCAAAGCAACTGAATCGAAATCAGCCGGATAAAACTGAGGAATTTAACAACATCTTTTGGTTTTCACCAGGGCCTTACATCGCTGGTGATCCTCGACCTGTACGGCAACCCTGTTGTGCAGTCGGATAACTACCGTCTTTTCATCATTTACCACTTGCCCTATCTGAAAGCGCTCGACGGATGCGCCATCGACGTTTCTGAAGAAGGC
This sequence comes from Ascidiella aspersa, assembly GCF_963924565.1. Taxonomy (NCBI): domain Eukaryota; kingdom Metazoa; phylum Chordata; class Ascidiacea; order Phlebobranchia; family Ascidiidae; genus Ascidiella; species Ascidiella aspersa. Next base: position 20,080,371 of record NC_139454.1, read on the forward strand.
TCGGCCAAAGATGCGTTCGGCGGCAGGTAAGCCGCTGATTAGATGTTAGCCACTCGCAAAGTTTCGAATTTAAGAGATTTGTGGGTTGTCGTTTTTTTAAGATTAACGCGTTTTCAGCTTTTTGCAGTTTACGAGAATAAAGCTCGCCGCGTTTCAGCTCACGAAAAATGTTTCCAACTAATTTGCAGCTCACGGGTCAACTTTTTTTTTTTTCGTTTTACGTGTTCAGCAAAATAGGGCGTTTCTGAAACTAACTTAAGAACATCTCACAAGATCAACTTAAGTGGCCAGATGTAATTTTCGTTATAGCACTGTAAAAAATTACCTCCCCACGTAACCAGAGCTGCAGAGTCCAAGTTGGACTCGGGACTTGACAAAGTCGGTTAATTTTTCTGGAGTTGAACTTGAAGAAGACCACCTAAGACTACCCCAGTCCCGAGTTCGACGTGCGCATGCGCAGTACTAAATTTTGAAACTGATAAGGCCGCAAATTGCAAAGCATGTTGAAATATTTTCCGACCAGTTATATATTGTACAGGTGGAATAGCATATTGTGGAAGTTTTCACACCATGTATTGTACAGGCGGAATAGCATATGATGGAAATTTTTACATTATATATTGTACAGGTGGAATCGCACATGGTGGAAATTTTCACACCATGTATTGTACATGTGGAATAGCATAATTATGGTGAAAATTTTCACATTATGTATTGTAGGCTGATGAATTATGCGAACCCCCTATGAATGAATTGCCGAATGTGTAAAATACAGCTTAAAGAGTCGGAGTCGGACTCGTGACTCGACGAAATCGCACATTTGACTCACAGTCTAACAAAGCATAATCAAAAAGCTCGATGCCATCAAAGTTGGGCTCAATCGAGATTTGGGCTTTATGTCACATTACGCCTCATAACACGCTTTGCTAAAGCCAGCTTTTGCTACTGTTGTAATTGTTTTTGCGTCAGTAACACGTTTTGGCGAGCATGTGCCTGTGGATATGTTAGACGACACCCTTATTTTATGGCCCTTTACTCGCGCTTGTGCTTTTACGTGCATTTTAATTTGTTTCATTTACACTTTGACTTAATGAAGCACGGCTGTGCGAAAGCTTGTCAAGAATTAAAATTTGCCACCTGATTTATTTATTGAGAAATAGCAAAATACGAATATTTTTAAAGATTATTTTACACGGACTCAGCAGCCGTGCTCACACCAACCTCACAAGCTTGTTTTAAGTGTGGACCAATAACGGTCACTGTGCCATTTAGGTTAACAAACGACTTCGTGGCTGAGAGGATCGGACACGCCAACTTTCACGAGGTTCGCGAGCTCGACTTTCCCAACGCTTCAGTACGCACCGTTGACATTGGAGGCGGCGACGTCTTCAAGAACCTGAGAAGGTGAGCGAATCATTCTATTTTTTTTGTTTAGTACGATTTTTGTTTTGTTTATTACAATTTGTGTCGGTCGTGTGAAACACACACCTGAGGATGGTGGTCACATTAAAACCGCTGTGAGAGCGTTTAGACCAGGTGTTATCAACCTGGGGCCATGAGCCTTTTTCAAGCGGGCCATGAAACAAATTGAAAAATACCATTTTTTAATTTTTTATTTCTAAGTCTACTCCACTACAACGAAAGAAAAAAAAAAAGAAAAATGTCATAGTACAGCAATAAACTACTTCTTGATTTGCGCAATGGCTACCCCTGCTAAAAGGAGGAAGTATGATGAAAGTTGTCTTTAGCTTGGCTTTAAATATCTACATGACAAAGGAGTGTGCAAGCCGCAATGTATTTTATATTTAATCATTCTAACTACCGGTTACTGCATAAACCATTTTTCACTAAAATTACGTTTCTTAAGTTTTTTAATGGTTGAAATAAAGAGGGGGGGGAATTGATTTCTCAAAATTTCAAAGGGACAACGGTGTAAAAAAGGTTGGGAACCCCTTTCGCTGTGTCACCTTCACAATAATGTAACCGCTATATTTACGAAGTTTATTTCCATGCTTTCCTCAGGGTTAGAATACCGCCTGATTGAATATATATGAATGAAAAATGAAAATAATTCGGGGCCTTTAGTCTAAGCCTAGAGGTGTGTTTCTTAAGGTTTGCTGAAAAAAATTGTTTTTCCTTTGTAGCACTAAACAAAAGGGCTGCCCACAACTTATAGAAAGACTAGGCGCTTCACTGTCAACCCACGTCACATTTATGGCTTTGTGTCTAAATAAAAACACCCAGAAAAGCAGCTTTTTGTAAACATCGAGCTCTAACAAAAAAATATGTTTAACATAGCAGCTATATACTAATTTGTGACAGACACGCCTGTATGTGGGATTATAAGAATCGAATATGCTGCCGACAAAAAGGTGTTGTTTTTTAATTAAAGCTATTATCATGGGTCAAATTGCCGCTTACGAAAGCATTTATCGAGATGGAAAAATTTTGGGCTGGGAAAAGGTATTTTTTATTGCCGACCACAAATGTGACAGTTGTTTTGCAACGTAATGTATTTATAATGGTCGTTTTTTGTGACCGGAACCTAATTTTTTTTTCTTCGAAATAAAAGTTAGTACTGTCGGTAGAATCATATTACTTTACTATATAAAGTTCTATTAGGCTTAATCAGAGGGCCTGAACCGCCTCGATTACTTTGCAGCGTAAACCTGGAGCACAACAGTCTGACGTCGTTCAGTGGTCTGGTACATTTGCGTAACTTGCGAGTGCTTTGCCTCAACCACAACCACATTGAGTGCATCGTGCCACGGCCAAGAAACCACAAGCAGCAGGTTTGACGACGAAGCTTTGCAATGGGCGCACACACCTAAACAGTTGTTTACAGTATTTGCTGTATTAAAAATGCCCCTTATTAGTCTACTTCGATCGTTTAACTCTTCGATCGCATTAACAGTATTAAGCAATTTTCTTATTCTTTACCTAAAACCGTTTCGTTTTTTTTTTTAATTAAATAGAGATAATCAAAAGGGAAACGTTGAAAATAACTGGTCGCACATACAAAAAAAAAATGCTGTTTGAAAAGCATTTCTTTGCCCAAGATTATTCCAAAGTTATTTAAAATAATTTATTTATAGAAAATGACATGAAATAAAGACCGACAAAAGCAATGTAAGAAATGTCTGATTGTATGTAAACACCAAGACCTGTGCTTTATTTTAAAACCTAAATGACTCTTGACAAAACTATTTTCAAAAAAAGGAACTCGAACGTCTGCCTTTTAAAGTATTTGCTGACCATGGCCGACCTAGTTTAATCCACTATTTTTGAATCAGCTTAACAGTGTGTTCAATCGAAAATCAGTAAAGCACACTAGATATGTGAAACATGCGAAGGACGATATGTTTTTAACGTTTCTTGCAGCGACCATTTAGCAAGGTGTGAATTTTTACACTATTTTTTGTACTATTATTACCCTGAAACCACAAAATAAAAAGACGGGCGAGAATAAAAAGTCCTATCAAAAAGGCCAGCCCACTTAAAATAAATTGCAAGATTTTCAGAATTTAAAGCACAGATATAGTGTTTTATATACTTGATCATAAAAACAAACATAGAAAGCGTCGATTATGTCTTGCATACTTGCAAAACGATACATATAACGCATACTTACAAACGATATATATAACGAAGCTCGCACATAACAGTAAGCAATTATAAAAATTCATTGTCAACAGCAGTTCCAAACAGGAGACTTACAAGCTCGTTTTGTCGAGAAACTCAAAGTTTTGATCAGATCCACGATGTAATTCCTTCCAATAGCTTTTTTTATTGTTGCTGATAAGTTAAGTGTATGGCAAATTTTACTATTATATTGTAAAAACGGCTTTGGGGGTTGTAAATTATTTTAACTTTCTAACTAAGTTGATTAGTCAAAAAAAGTTTTTCATTGTTATTTGGTAAATTGTTTATTTTTTTGATAAACTCCAAATATGTAAAATACTGTCGACCTCTAATTTAAGGCATATAGGTTCAGGGGCATTTCGACAGAAAACACATTGGTCGGAGTCAGTGTTGATTTTTACTTTCCGACGCAGATCCGTTCCCAGTACTCGTTGAGCCACCAAGTGGCGTCGGAACTGATGACGTCAGAATCGCTCACCCCCATCATGGAACACCTGGAGGTGCTTCACCTCGGCTACAACCGCATCAACAATATGGCAGCCCTGCAACTCGGCCGTCTCTCAAACCTCAAGGCACTTTTTCTGCAAGGTGGGTGACTGATGATTTGAATTGTTGCCTGTTTGAACAGGCTTTTATCAATTAAAAGAGTACTGGAATCCCTTTATTAGATACCAACAACGTTTAAACGACCATTTAGGGTAATAGTCTACGATAGTTGGGAAGAATTACCTTAGATTTCCTACTGATCCACGGTGAAAATAAAAATAAAATAATTTAAGGCGTCCAAGTATGCATGTTTTTTTGCTATTTATCCAAGACTTTTCACACCTCCAACAGTTGAGACTCACAACAAACTGAACCTGGGAATGTTTCTCTAAAGGCCGCCTCAATCTATTCTCCTGGCACTTATCGCACGTTGTTCGATTTTCAAAAAATGCCACTGTCGTTTGTTCGTTTGTTGCCAGGCAACGAGGTGTCACGTGTCGAAGGCCTCGAGGGACTCCACGAGCTGCGTGAGCTCGTCCTTGACCGAAACAAGGTCAAGCTGGTCACTGAGAACTCGTTCGTCAGCCAGTGGAACCTGCAGGTGCGAAAAGTTCGCGTGTCGCGCCTTACTGGTCCGGGTTGTTTTATCAGATTGAGCTTTTAAGCTTTCGAGTTATCTTTTCAAAGAATAGGGGAGAGTGATATGCTGCTGATAGCTTGTCATTTTAGTTAATTTTCCAATTTGGAATTTGGCTTAAAACGCGCCGATCTTGGAGTACAGTTCTGTACCACACACGTTTTTATAAAAAGTCGAGTTTATCTTAATTTTTATCTTAAATGGTAATTCTAGTTCAGGTATTAGGTTAATTTGTAAATTTGCCCAAAATTGTTTTATGTTTCACCCCAAAGGTGTTTTTGCGCTGTCGTTTCCCGCACGAAAACCGTTGCCTTCTTTCACTCTAACTCTTTCGTTGATTTTAAATATGTTTACACACTTTACTTTACATTCCGAAAGTAAAGATTTATTTTTGGTTACATAATCCGCAGCTACACTGTCAGTTGCACATATCAAAATAATTAAAATTGGCCTGGTTGCAAACGTTTACCAGAATTGTTACAACACAGGAACTTCATTTGGAGGAAAATCGCCTTCGGGATTTAACCAACTTTCACCATCTCGAAAATTTGCAGCGGCTTTATCTGGGAATGAACAGAATTCAGGTTTGGCTACGTTTTACTAACTCTAAAACTATAATAAAACCGTTTTATTTGGAGTTTGGTAATAGAACTTCAATCTCAATATTATTTCCAATATATTTTGCGTTTTCGAAAGTGGTACTTCCTGGACGGTTTGTACAGCGATTCCTGAGTGTGCTCCTGAGTGGTTATTAAATACATCATAATGCAATGTAACAAAATCGTAAAAGAAGTTGGTCATTGTCATTTTAAGTTAGCGTTGGTATATTAGTGATTCGTTGTTTTTTTTAAATTTAATCCCAACACTGGACGATATATTTACAACGCAATAGGTTGTTTATTCGTTTACAATAAAAATAATGTCTAACACTGATTATTCTGTTTCAATTCAGTTCGAGATAAAAATACATGTAACCATTCGCGATTTTTTATAGAAAGTAATTTTCCGATCTAAAAGGTGAAGTTAGGGAGGGGTTAAGAGGTTAGGTGAGAGGTGCTTCAAATATAATCATGCTGGAAATAGTTTAAAACTTGCGATATTGATTTAGGTAATCTTAACCCTGACACCATCCGAAGGGTCCCTGACATAAAATGATGCAGGGTTTTAGATATATGCTAGGCGAAAATTCCGAAGTAAATCTTGACAATCTCCAATGGTTGTGTGTGTAACCCTAACGAGTCGGGCAAATAAACACTTCCATTGTCAAATTTTGGTCTTATTACGACGTCAATGTTCAACCAATTTTGGTTCGACGACCCCCAACTTACACTGCTGGTGCGTTGTGGCGTCATAATACCACATGAATGGGCTTCTCACGTTTAAGGAATCCAAATTGTTTTGTGGATTAAAGTGTCTGTTTTTGTCGGTGGAATGCTGCAACAAAGTGGAATGCTGCAACAATTAAAACATTCCTTTGTGTTTAACGTATTGTGACGTATTGTGGCATGCACTTGCTATTTGAAGTGGTTCGGCTGGGACAATTAAAATGACTTAGCCTACGACAACACTGCAACGTCTGGACTCGCAAAAAACGCCGCATTGATTTGCAGGACATGGTCGAACTCGAAAAGCTGGAATCGCTTCCCAACCTCGCCGAAATCTCGGTGATTGGCAACGCGGTATCGCGTCGGGGACTCCACCGTCCCATGCTGGTCTACCAGCAGCCCAATCTGCTGCAAATTGACGGAATTCAGGTCACCCCCGAGGAACGCACCAAGGCTGAACTGTACTTCATGGACCAGCAGGTGACTTGCAACTTCGAGCATGGGAAACCTATACGTGTGCTTGGCTAGACCGTGGTGCGCAGGGCTGCTACAAAGTTAGTGAAGATTTAAATGTCTAAGAATTGATTTGGGTATTAAAAACATCTTTAAAAAATGTTTTTTCTAAAGCGCTTTTCGTAGTCTTGTTATATTTTTATAAAATGCTCTAGTAAAGCGAAGTTTTCAACTATTTGTTATTGTGTTGACCATGGCCTTTTTTACTTTTTGTTTTTGAATCACATAAAAAACACGACAAGTGACCCTTATTTAGGTATTTAAAAACCTTGCAAAATAAGCACGGCGTATCGCAGACAGTAACAATAGATTGTGGTATTTCACAAATAAATTTCACTGCGCAATAAAGAGAGTAAAAACTTCATAGAGGGCAACACGACTTCGTTATTTTGGCCCCGAGCGAAGTATTACTTTTAATATAACGCCAGTTTATTGACGTTTTATTCATAAGGCGTTCTGGTGAGCGGCCCATTGCACGGTTGAAATCGATGCACTATAACCATATTTTCGATTCTACCGGTGACAGGTAAATTAAAAAAATGTCCAATGAAAATTTGAATTTCCTTCATTCTGCGAGATTGAGTATAGTAATGACGTCATTTGGTATCGCATCGCGACACCTTTTGTCTAAAATAAAGGGCGTCGGAATAAAATTCCATGTACCGTTCCTAAACCCAGAGATTAAACAAAAAAGAGTGTGCCTGACCGCCAAAATAATAATAATGTCTGTTCTCGAAAAAAAAAACTGCTACAGCAAGTTAGGTAACTTTAAAATGGCAATGATTTTTTTTTATGTTCCCTATGTATCTATTAGTCGTACTTTGAAAACATTAAAAACGTTTTGTGGTAAATATTTAGTATAAAACTAAAAAAAAAATAGAGCACCCTTCACCCTTTCTTTTAATACATTTTGTACATCTTTTCATCAAGCGTATGTCAAGATCTATGACATACTTTGGCGTAAAAGAGATCTTGAACTGTCGATGGAAGTTTTAAATTATAAATCGATTAAGTTATAGCCGACTGTCGCTTTTAAAATCCGCGGTGCACAAATCCATGTGGGAAATTTCGAAATATAGGCAATGTTTTATGACAACAACCGATGATACCGTTTTTGGCGTAACTGCAGTTTTCTGTGCAGTGTTCTGTGTTAAGTTGTTTTCGATCTTTTTTGCCTCTGTTGTTCTCTTCGGATCTTACATAGCAACACGACTAAATACTTTCTAGATTCTTTCTAGAAATATTTTTACGAATAATTTTTTCTGAAACAGCCGATGGTCTCCGAATCCATCTTGCCCGGAATAACTCCCCACAATCGAGCCGGTCCTATCAAAGTCACCCACATGTCCATTGGAAACGAGAGGCACGCCATTCCCTACGCTCCTGGACATTACGACGAATATGCAGGCAAAGGTAATGCAATTTATCAGGAATATGGCGCATTGCATAGTGGTTTGTAGAAGACCTATAAAGAAATACCAAGACCTCTTCTTACCGTTTACCTGTATTTTGATTTTCTATTGCTTTAAACACAAAACTAATGAATGTTAAAAAGCGATGTCTGCATAGTATTGCAGCTGATATTGAATGTCAAGTAGTAGTATTAAGGTACCGATACTTGCTTCAGCTAGGCTTTCGCTCCGAAATGCGATTTCTCTCTTTAAAACTAATGGTAACTAACTTTTAGACTCCCAAACAATATTTGTTTGGTGAACCGAGAAAAATATATCTTTGAACGTTTCACTTTGATCAGTTTTACTAATTTGATAAAATGACACCATTTGATACCGGATAGTACCGCCGTACTTGTTATCCAAAACATTGGCTATTAATAAAAAAATGAAAAAAATATTATAAAAACACATATCCCATAAATCCCATACAATAGATATGAACCAACAGGTTATTTCTGTGATACAAAGTACAAACACTATTCTGTACTTATTAGAACTGTTTTTGACAGGTACGAAGCGCAGCCAAGGGAAGGACCGGGCAAGTCATCACTCCATCAGTCATGGGGCTTTGTACCAACACTTTGCCGGCATAAAGTACCAAAGCAACGTCAACAGTCCTAAACAGCACAACAGGTAGAGCGCCAGCTGTTGCAGACATAAATAATTCATCACTAAAGACAAGGGGGTGCAGTTTTATCGTATTGTAAATAAGCAATCTTTATTGTCGAAGTGCGTAATTTACTGTTGCTTTTTGGGTTTTAGAACAACAAAATGAGCCTAATTTTCCGTATGTTATGTGCGTGAAAAAATGCATTATGTAACGGGTATAGCAAAAAGAATAAAATGTACATATAATTGCGTGGAACTTTACTGGAAAGCCATTAGTTTTTACCCCTAGTTTGATTTTTCTATTTTTCTCGGCAGGTCTCTTGGCAGTGGGAATCCCTACAGATAGCCAGTTTTCACCTTCGCCTTTGATGTCTCGCGCGCAAGAAATGAATGATGAGTGTCAGACGTAACCGCATACTGTGAATATATTGCACAGCGCTTAAAGATGAGACGTTGCTTGGTGCTTATCTTGTTTCAATGTTTGCTGCAACATTTTGTTGTGCATGATTTAGAGGCAATTATAAACATTTTAAGAATCAGCGTTCTTAGCTTTTAAAATGCTAGGTCTATACGCGTTTTCTCTTTTTCTGTTGTGATAAATGGCATTCTGTGCTTCGGCATCCCCGAAGAAGCTAAAGCTACTGCCGAAAGTAGTGCCTTAGTTTTTTTTTACTTTATTAAAAATACTTTCAGTGGCGAACATTTTAATTTAATATGTGTCTCGTAGTTTTTACCTTTTTGTACTGTACCTTAAAGATCTTTATGTATTTATGTAGTTACTGGACAAACAAAAATAAAAGTTGACACATCATATTTAATTTGCTACTAAATTATTGTGGTTTATTCCAACAGAAGCTGCACAGAAATTCAACAGCATTAAATACGCAATATAAAAAAGTGAAATATGACAGCAAAACACTGCTTTTTCAAACTAAATTATGAAAGTGTTATTAAAATCAAAGGCTTTATAGAAATTTCTATAGACTTTATTTAAAATCAGATGAGACCTACGTAATGTATATTTCAAAGAAATTACGTCAAATGTCTTTAAAGTGTTTCACAATGAAATTTAAAACTCGTTTTTGCTTCAAAATAAAAGGAATTCTAAAAATAAAATTATATTTCTATTAATTTAGTTAGTTTCCACATAGACAGTACATTTGTTTAAACAAGACTATGAATTATTATTTTACCAAGTCATTCTGCTGCTAAACCTCAAATCCCTATGTGCCTGACGTTTTAGAATGCTCCTAACGGCGTTTAAATTTGTTAACACGCCTAGAATTTTCTAAACTTAATTCAATTAAGTAGTGTTTATAATAGGATTCGTTTTTCCAAAATGGGTTTATTAACAATTTTGAAAAAGATGAAACAAAAGGAGAAAGAAGTACGGATATTGATGCTGTGAGTTAAAAAAATCGGCGCTGGTGTAGAATCCTACCACAACGCACATTAATTGGGTTAGGGTGCGAGTTAGCGTTTCGGGTTAGGTTGGGTCAAGTATTATTATCTAATTAAGAATATAATAATACTTGACCCACCCTCACTCAAACACTAACCCACACCCTAACTCAATTTTTGTGCGTTGATTTCATAACTGTGGTAGGATTCTAGACCAGCGCCAAAAAATCTTTTGTTTTTTATTACTGTTAAAAAAGTGGTATATATATATACAATTATAATTGTTATCCTCTATTATTTACTGTTAAATTTTTGTGAAAGTTGTTAAAGTAGATTAAATCTACTGTCTTCAAAATCATAAAGTATGCAAAAAAGGAAAATATTCATGAAAGTGAACCATAATTCAGATGGCTTTAAAATCATCCCCTTCTGATGAGATTTATTTAGATTTTTAAAATGAAACTATTATTAACCTGAGATATCAAAAATACCTGGGGTAAAAATCATTGAAACAGACATTCTTATAAAATAAACCTTAAAATATGAATATTATTATCCATTTTTGTCTTAGCGGTGTGACACTAGTTTCAATTACTCACCCTTAATGTACCATGCTTAAGATTTAAGTTTTTCTTGTTTATAACAGTGGTTTAGATAATGCGGGGAAAACTACTATTTTGAAAAAGTTTATTGGAGAAGATATCAACACGATTTCGCCAACTCTTGGCTTCAACATTAAGACTGTTGAACACAGGGGGTAAGTTTTGTAAAACCTTAAAAAAGTTTGGTGAGCCAATGTTCAAGGCTCTGGTTGATTTTTATAACAACTGCTATTGATGCAAACACGTTAAACTGTACTTGTCAAAATGTATATCTTTATTTGTTGGTAAAGTTTCTACTGTTTTCTACAACTTAACTGCTTTCCATGATTCGTGGCTGCTAAAGATTTCAAGCAATAATATTTTTGTTGAAATGGTATGCAGAAATTTTGCTATATATTTGTTGGTAAAGCTCGTTTTTCATTGTAAATTATGTTTCAACCCAAATTGCGTAAATTGGACAACAATTCTCCACAAATTTCTTTGCCAGGAAGATATTGGAATGTAATCTGGCACATCACTATGCGGTTTTGATTTTCTTGCAACTCAACAGTTTAAATTAGTGGATACAAGTGTTCTATTCGAGATATGTTTTTATAGTAATCATCCTAGATTGCATTCTATAGTTTGAATATGCCATTTTAAGGTTGTGATTTCAGTAGAAGTAGTTTTCGCTTTTTAATTACTTGTATTTATAAAAAAAATTCTCAGGTTTAAACTCAATATCTGGGATGTTGGTGGTCAGAAGTCATTGCGTTCATACTGGCGCAACTACTTTGAAAGCACAGATGGCCTAATTTGGGTTGTGGACAGTGCTGACAAGAGACGGCTTGCCGATTGTGTTCAAGAATTGCACCAACTTTTAGTTGAAGAGGTAATATTGCACACTGTTTTTATAGTCATACAGCAAAAGTTCATGTATTTTTATTAAAACGATCTAACACACCGATTAAAGTTGTAGAAAACGTAATTAAGATCCACATAGAAGTGTTGTGTTGTGTAAATGTAAAACGATTTTTAAAATTTGAATGTAGGATAAATTACATTCATGAATCATGAAGATACCTACTTTACTTCTATATGGGTTTTGACTTTTTTTAAACAATATTGTGTTTTTTTTAAGGCACTTTTCAAAACTAGTAAAACATATTCATTAGGCGAAATTCCCTGCTGACAATAGCCAACTACTATTAACAATAGCCATTCCGATAAGCGTATGTTGATTTTATTATTAAAGTCGTAATACTTTCAGAGATTAGCAGGAGCCACTCTTCTGGTGTTTGCCAACAAACAGGATTTGCCTGGTGCACTTTCTTCAAATGAAATTAGGGAGGTAATATGGATTTCCAAACACTTTTTTTCCTATGCAAACTAAGCAAAATGAAACAAAAATCTTAATTTGAATACTCCTATACAAACAAAATTGCATCAAAATAAATTTTGTCGAATACTTTGTCAAATATAAATACTTTAATATTTTTAGATTGTGCTAAACTATAAATTGAGGTACTTATATTTGAATTTTGTTTCAAGAGCATCTATTTATTTTCAGGTATTAGATCTTGAAGGAATCAAAACACATCACTGGTCAATTCTTCCCTGTAGCGCAGTAACTGGAAAAAATCTCCTTGAAGGAATTGACTGGATTGTTGACGATATTTCAAGCAGAATTTTTACTTTAGATTGACCGCACTACGTTCGCTACAGTTTCTATAATGCAGATGCAAGTTTTCTATTCTAAACAAAAGGGATTTATTCCGGTTCCCTTTCCCGCTGAGGTGTTTGTTTAAAAAGTTCCGCCAATGCGTTTTGGTTATACAGAAGTGACATATTTTATATATTTTAAAGGTGGAGCAACTTATTAGTGTCCATCTGGTGAATACTGAAGTGTGTCATTAGGTTAATGCGTTTTTGCGACTTTATTAATTGAAGTGTTCTTATTTCTCTGCAATAATATATTCCTAAATTTATTAGTAGTTACGCTAATTTTAGTATTTACTACTTTGTTCTCGCAGCCCACTATTCAAGAAAATCAAATTAGGACATAGCTGTACAGAATATAACCATTCTACTTGAAGGCAAAAGTCAACCATCGTGACGTAACTTGTCCAATATAATACTGTTATACTGTTTTTGGTTTTCACTGTGAAAATTCATATGTTTTTTGTCCCTGTTATAATTATTATGGTATACGTGATGCGAAAACTCTCGTTTTAGTTTCTCTGATTTGCTTGACGTAAAAAATTATAGCAGTATACAATGTTAATACCATAGTAAGTAGTTCATTTCACATGTTTTTCAAATTGGTGCTAACTTATAATTGTCTCAAAAGTTTAAAAAGTAATTATATGTACAAAAATAAATCCAACGCGAAAACAAAAGACTTGTTTTTAGTTAAAAAGTAGTATCGAAAAAGTAGCTGCTAAGTCGGTACTACGGAGACATGAATAACTATTTCACAATTCAATCACATTGGTTAACGTCGTTCGTGATGTCACAACTAAGAATGTCAATTTAGCCCTATTTACACTTATTTCTTACATGTTGCGAATTCAATGCTGTCAACTCCTAATAGCAAACTGGAAACATCAAACTGTTCTGGAAGCACATTCCGGTTTCACGTGCTTTGCAGTTGCAGAGATAGCGTTTATTGCACACTGCCACAGAAGCGACAAGTGAACTATACAAGTTAGGATAATAATGTAGAGTTAGTAAAGGATACACAGGTGAAAATGGCAACGCTACTTATCGGTATAAGCGACTACTTTATAGCTAGAACATGTGCACAATCAATCAGTCTTGTTTCTTTTATATAAACTAATATATTCCATACGAACTAGCACTACACGCCAGCCTTCGGTTGAAGTTAAAAGATAAAGCTATGGTGTAAGAAGTATAACAGTTTCAACAATGATTAAAATTTTAAATATATTTACTTGGTTGTACGTATACGTTTGCGGGACCCTACATCTAGCGTTAAGTGCAATAATAAACAAAAAGACATTGTTCATGATTCATACCGAAATTCTAAACAAAACGAAAAACAATTTGAAGAACTGGGATCAACAAAAACTGGAACAGCGAGAGAGAAGTTGCATAAAATTGACCTTAATGAAGATATAGCCAACTGGCCAAACCTAGAACAGCTTTACAACGTACCTTTAGAATCGAGTTACATTTATGTTAAGTTTAAAGTTAGATTTAAATGTCAATTTGTTTCGGCAAGGTATTTGCATAGGGTAAAAGTTTAGGAGTGTTAACCAGCTGTACTGGGCCATTGGGCATTTCTTGTTTGCAAAAGCACAAGTGGACAGCTGTTTCGGTTGGATTGGTTATTCACAGGCGAAACGCAGCCCAAAAAGTAGTGACCCTTCGATAAACTGGGACAACGACTGTAAGCAGATAAACACCTCGGTCAAGAGAGAATAGTGACCAAATTTTTACTTTGGAAAACAGTTTTGAATTGCTTCTAAATTAAATTCGACGGCGTTTCGGAAATGATCAACTTTAGTGTAATACTTGGGATCTTAACTTTTCTGTGCTACACAAAAAGCAACGGGCTAGAAAGATGAAAATGCTTTTTTTACTACCAAAATAACGTGGAGAAAACGAATTATCTAACAAAAAATCTCCAAACTTATGCAATATTGTCATATCTCCCGGCCCGTGTTTCAAAGGTGGTCAAAGCTTTTTTATACAAGTGCAAAAGAAGAAGATAGGTCATGCTCAGGCGGTTACGGTGATTTTTCCCTTCTGGCTACGGTTGGTAAAGTTGTTGTTCCTGGTGCACATGTAGTGGTAGGTGCCGGCACTCAGCTTGAACACCATACCGGCGTAGGAAGCCGGTGCACTTTCAAGCTTTTTGCCAACGTTTGCCTTTTGGTCGACGCCCTCTCCTCCACATCCAGCGGCACACCTGTTGTGACAGCATAAATCGTGGTAAAACCTTTTAAAACCGTTGTGCGAACTATAGAATCCATCAGCCATAAAAAAAAAAAAAGATCGAAATAAGAATAACATCAACGTCGGAAAAAAACAAAGTTCGCAATAAGACAAAAATGGGACTAATACCCAAAAGTCATAAATACGTATAAATCAGAATAAGTCCTAAATCGGTCCGAATAGGACCTAAATGGCAAGAATAAGGCCTATTCAACATTTTACCTAACCCCAAACCACACCCCTAAGTCAATCAATAACTTCCCTAAAAAATTACCTCTAAATCAATTTTCTTATCCCATCACCCATTTTACTACAATAAAATTTGACCAATTTTTACTGAATGTGGTTTTCTCTTTTTTTGTCGGTTGCAAAAATAAGTTTCTGAAGTCCAAGGCGATTCGCAAAACAATTAAAGCCCGCACCATTGAAGTGAAACAGCAATGCGTTCCGATTGTTAATTATCATTAAGTGCCGTTTGATGGAAAAAATTAATTAATATTACGTGTAGAAGATGGGGAGGGTTAAATATTTTACTTCGGTTTTATTTTCCTTGTTGGAGCCCTAATGCTAATCCAGTCAGTAACTTGCGAGTCTAAACTATTGCAATGCGATAAACTTCTGATTTGCTGCGCTGTAAGCTATATTTCTTGAACCTATCGCAGTTTGACAATACGTATAGATTGACATGCCGTGGCTGTTTGATCAGCTAAGATTTAATGAAGTCGATATAAAACGACGGTCAGTGTCTTTCCCGTTAAAATATATTCAAAGGCGTATTTTCATTTCAATTATTTTGGAAGAGAAAGCTTACTTGTAGTGTCCAGCAGAGGCAAGTTGAATGGCGTAGTTGAGACGCATGTCTGAACCGTCCTCGAGTCCCTTGCTGTTCCACACCACAGTCATGGCTGGGCAAAATAAAAGAAGGCACATAATGCAGTGCTACTTAACGTGGAGCTTATTGACCCAAAGGGTAATTCGACCTTTCGCAGGGAGGGGTATTTGGGTGTTTTTCGGTATACTTATTGACAGCCGCCATATTGCCAGTGACGAAAAAAGTTGTCATCGTGCCTATAGTGGGGGTTCTTTAACTTTTTTATGGACCCCCTTAAAACAATGTTCGCTTTGCATGGAACACTGTAGGCAGGAATTTTTTAGAGATGGCCTAATATAAAATTTACGTCATAATATATAATACAAACAGACTTCATAAATTTGCTGTTTCCGGACCAAAATATAAAATTAAATTAAGTCAAGTATATATATTTTAGATGGGCCACAAACCAATTTAAAAAGGCTAGATTTATCGAAGAATTTAATTTCATTTGTGTTACTATACAATTTTACAGGAATAATGGTTTGGAAAGGAATTGAGTAGGAATGTAAATGAAACGTAAACTTATTGTTATATGCTCCGCTATGTTTTGTTCTAAACCTTTTTATAGTTTGTCCATTCATAAAAATGTTTTGGGCCACAGAATTTTTGTGCAACGAAAATGGGCCACGAAAAAAAAAAGGTTGAGAACCACTGAATTAGGCCTTTATGGACCCCCTAAAACTAGTTCACATACCTCCAAGGAGTCCATGGACCCCAGTTTAATAACCCCTGGTATAGTTATTTAGAATGATTCACTCACCGTTGAACAGCTCGGTGTGGTCAAAAGGCACCGGGAAATTACCAGTTGCGTCAGGCATCTCCACCAAGTTGTGCTTATCGGTTCCTTGTGTCCCCTCACCGGCATCCCCCGTCTGCCCGTCGCCCCCTGGTGCGTCTGTGAAGTAACACTTGGTTAGCTGTGACGTAACCTTTGGTTAGCTGTGACGTAACACTTGGTTAGCTGTGACGTAACACTTGGTTAGCTGTGACGTAACATTTGGTTAGCTGTGACGTAACATTTGGTTAGGTGTTTCTCGAAACAGTGACACGAGGCGAAAACGGTGGCACGAGCAATTTAATCCGACCCGCGCCTTATTTTCCTTAAAATAAAAAGGTAAAAACAAACGCGAATAAATATATTTTGGCTGTAGCATATATTATATATGCATTACAGATAAAATGGGTCAAAAAGTTATTTTCAGTAATCATCGATACGCAATATTCGGCCAGGTTGAAAACGTTGAAAGAGACCCCCCTAAAAATCGAGCATGCCGGTTTTAAGTGCGGCATGCGTTGCGGTTTCAAACCCACTGTTGTTATGTGTGAGCGATCCAGTCCACTGAATGTGGATGAGAGTGTCCGGTGTGACGTGAAGGTCGTTGGGAATGAAGTCATATTCAACGGCGGGATAAACCTGCACGATGTTGCCTCTCTTTCCGCGGACGTTCAAGTTGACCACGTGAGCGTCGTCGGCGATTTCTAAAGTAAAACAAGACGTTAAAAACGTTCGTATAGTGCAGGGGTGTCCAACACGTGCCACGCGTGCCAAATGTGGCATGCAAACTAAACAAATGGCACGCAGCCCCCCAAAATACTAATTTGGTTATACATCCAATCAGGTTTTTTTTTAAGGTTTGGTTTGGGTGACCGCTAAGTAGTTTTAAGAGACCGCAAGTGTTTCATTTAAATACTAAAAAATAGCCATATTAGTTGCAAGTCCAAATTTTGGGAAACCGCTGGAGAAATTTGGGGGACCGTTTCGGTCTCCCAAAACACCTTAAAAAAAACACTGCTGCCAATTATCCAAAGAAAAATACTAAATTTGTCATACAGCCAATTGTAAAAAAATTCTAAATTTGTTATACAGCCAATTGCCATTGTTTATTCACAATATACAATCTGGCGATGCCTTGGTTGGCGAAATATATATATCTTTTAGGATATTTTAATTGTGTCTGACCTGAATTGCTAGCTTCGCTCAAGTATTCTGCTGCATTTATGGTATATCAAGTACTTCAAATGTTTAAAACGACTATAGTAGACCAACTTCTGTATTTTGAGTTTACCTGTAGGTCGCGGGCTCAGAGTGAAGACGTGACTTCTGTCCTGGAAGGTCCGTCCCGTCTGCGCCGTGTTGATGGCCAGTTGTAACTGCTGCCCGTCAGCCCCAATGTCCACCAGAGGATTTTGCTCGATCACAGAATTTTGCACAATGACGTTGTTCTCTCTGCAAAGCGAACCAAATTGAATTGACTATCACTTTTAAAAAAAACTAGGTCGTGTTGTAAATCGATTGATGACGTATTTGTGATGTGAACGGTTTTTACGTCCTATTTAATTAATCATCAGTGATGTAAACAAGTCATTTTGAAATGACTTAAGAACCAGTCAAGTCATTTTTAAAAGAAGTTAAGACCCACAGTCAAGTCAAGTAACGCCATAATTCGAGAAAGTCGATTTCAAGCCCTGTCCTTGTCATAAAAAACAAACGTTAATGTATTTAAATTGGAAAATTAGTCGGATTATGAGCAATACCCTCTAGTAACAACAACAAAAACCCAAAACATCGCAAACAAAATGTTTTACGTGCAAAACTTCATATAAATAACTCAGTTTTATAAAAAAAAAGCTTAATGAAAACACTTTATTTCAACCCAAGTCATTTGTCCAAAATACTTGAGTCAAGTCAAGTCAGTTGTCCAAAAGATTAAGTCAAGTCAAGTCGTCAAGTCATTTGTATACCGTAACTTAAGTGCATTTAAGACAAGGCATTGACTTTAGTCATTACAACACTGTTAATTATTATAGACACAAATTGTTCTACAACAAATACATTCCTTTATGGTTAACAGTCCTGGATAAAGTCATGTTTATTATAATTCAAGTTTAACCTATAAATGAAGTGAAACTTTAAACGAGATAACACTGATATACGGATGCACACAATAAACGAACTTAAAAACATTTTAGGCCGTTGGCAAAGAAAGAAAGAAAACTATTTGTTATGTTGCCGTATGGCTGTTGTGTAACAAATCTAGAAATAAAACAATTATCTCTGTATTTTATTTAACTCTCATTTCACTTACTTAAGTCTCTCATTTAACTTACTTGATTTCGTTTTGTGCGGCCGTGGTATCGAACGGTGCGTAATCGTCAGTAGAGATGTTGTACCTGATGCACAAACAAGAAACACCGTTAAACGAAAAGTTTTTTTTAAACACGACAAAGAAATTAGGACAATGAGACATGCGCGATAAAGGGAATGCCGGCTATGGGAAGCACAGGCGTACGGTTGTATCCGCAATATCGACCGCAATACTGTCGCTGCATCACCTATAAGATGCACATGTTTGGACTGCACGTAGCAATATTTTAAATGCTGATTTTCTGGTAATGAACCCATCCATTACTCCATAAATACTTATTGCAAAACCCGATGTCCGATTCTTGAAATTTTATTGTCTCCTACATACCTCATCCTGTACACGCAGCGCTTTTTGTTTCCGCTGGGAAAGTAAGGAAGTTGCCAGGTGAAGTTGAGCGGAACCGCGTCACGTCCGTTGCCAAGGTGATTCACGCGCGACCAATCAGCGGCCTGCAATCGACGAAAAGTTAGGGGCGTGGCAACGTGGGACATTTCGCACCAATAAACGACTTGTTTAAAACAGCGAAAATTAAAAATAAAGTTTATCTAGTATTTGTTTTTTATTATTACGCTGAAACAACAAAATAGAAAGACGGCTAAAATAAATAATAGCACCTATCAAAAGGCCAGTCCAAATAAATTTATGAATTGCGGAATTTGCAGAATTTAAAGCACAGATATACTCAGAGTGTTTTATAGACTTGATCAAAAAACAAAGATAGAAATCGTCGGTAACAAAAATAACTCAAGTCCGAGTCAAGTCTTCTGCAAAAAATAACGCTTTAGTCCGTCCCAGTCCAAGCCATCAGTGGCCCAAGTCAAGTCCCAAATAATCATTTTAAGTCAACTAAAAAACTCTTGATGACATTACAACACTGTTTCATGGATAACATACAAATTACATCAATTGTGTGATTTCAGGGTAACCACGAAGGGTAGCGGCGAGCAACCGAGTAAGCATAATTGTGTATATATCTATAGTCATATTCTCTTTGCAGTATTGAATAGACCAGGACTGTATAAAATATAAATAAAAATTTAATTGTAGTTATTTTCCTTTTGCGATTGTTTGTCTGAAAATTTAATTGTTGCCTTACAAGTACAAGTCCTGAGACGACTACTGCTTTTTAGAGTGGCTGTTCTTAGTGATGGGATTCAGCCAGTTCGCGATTCGCAACATTCGCTGGAAACTGGGGTTTTATTCTGTTCTTGTAACTATTTATTTCCCGGAAAATATGACTTTCTGTAACAGAACCGGCTGAAATATATGACATTTGCGATAGAACCGTCTGACAAAAAATTTGAATCCCACCACTGCCTATATAATTCTTAACTTTTCAAAAATAACATTTTGTTAATTTAAAAAAACGAGTGTTGAAAGTCTTCCGCCTTAAAAAAAAACGCCTTGCGCTGGGATTTTGTAAGTTAGTATAATACTGGTATAAGTATAAACCTAATGGTTTACTGGAAAACCAAGTGGTACACACGCGGGCAGACAAAAAATATCCTGTACTAAAAAAACTTTATTACCGTATCGTTGTTTCGCGGTATCGCGGAAATGACAAATCCGATTATTGATGTCTCTGTGGCTTTGTAAAGGCGACCAAACGCGGTAATCAACTATTTGCCGCGGTTTAACTTTGTCTCAAATTGACATTCGGATTAAATCACGCTTTGCGGTGTAAGCCGGATGTGGTGGGAGTTTCTGTGCAAAGTTCGAAAAACCCATGTAGCAAATTGCGCTAAATCAATCGATTCCGGTAGAACTAAAGAGCAGCACCGTCCGTATAAGGATCTGGGTTTTCCAGTGAGCGGAAAAAATCTTTACAAGTGGCATTTAGCGTTAAAACGAACAAGTGCGACTTAAACTCTGCCCCATTTCGTGAAGAAAAATTCCCTCAAACGTAATTTAAACAGGTTAATCACGGGCATTGAAAAATTTTTTTTTAATCAACCAAAAGTTGAATCATCCTCTTCACTTGTCACATAATGACGTCATACAATTATTTATAGTACATGATATAGGCTCAGCCTATATAACCCCTATAAGAAGTATACAACTGAATGTATTTTGTGCTAAGTCACCCCAAAATCCTCTACAGTACCTAATTGATCTTTTTCCATTTAAATGAATTAGGAAAAAATAATGGTGAG
Source organism: Ascidiella aspersa (assembly GCF_963924565.1). Lineage (NCBI taxonomy): Eukaryota > Metazoa > Chordata > Ascidiacea > Phlebobranchia > Ascidiidae > Ascidiella > Ascidiella aspersa. The sequence continues at coordinate 20,101,152 of NC_139454.1, forward strand.
AAACTTTCGATTTTTTTTATGAACTAATTTTTTTATAATTGCAAACGTTCAGCACACCAATCAATCGGGGCATGTATATTTTCCAAAAAAATAAAACATTTTGCAGAATACACTTTACAACCTCGTGATGACACAGCTCGTCACAATCACCGCCATTATGACGTCACGTACCTTGCAGATCACTTCGGGCATGGCGACCATGCAAGCGTCCTCGATTGTCTGGTGGGCGACGATTTTGCTCGGATCGTACGGTTTTCCCCACTTGTACTTCACATCGCTGTTCGCGGCATTGTTGTTCAAGCACTACAGAAATCAAATGTTTCGATTTGGAAATGTTTCGATGAAGCGTTGCCCGATAGTTTGAAATTAACCCTTGATTTTTTATAACGTGGAAATGTGTGATAGTTCAAGGGGAAATTTTTATGGCAAAAAGTGCGTTTAATTTAAGGGTATCCACTAGATAGATATAGGTATATAGAAATGTGTTTTGTTTTGAAAGTCGATTCCCAGGTGCAGCTCCCTACTTTCAACTTAACCAAAACGTTTTGGGCAAAAAGCACTTTTAAAGTTAAAAGCCAAAACTTGATTTTATTTTTTGTTCTTAGCTCATTTTCCACTAAAATTCAATTTAGAAAACAGCCGAAAAAACATTTAGTATTTGGTCGCCGATAATGTATGCCCGAAATTCTCGTTTATACCGCGCTTTCGGTCGTTAACAGAAGTTGTGGTTGTTAAAATAAGGGGAGTAAAGTCTACACAGTTTAAACTTAACGGACCGCAGGGACCTTTCTAAGTGTGGATTTGGCCCGCGACTTAAAAAGTTGCCAAACCCTCGCTCTGGAGTGTCAACAGACGTTAAACTGGGGCATTGACCCTTTGGGGGTCACCATTGACTCCTTGGGGGGTCCGTGAACTAGTTTTAGGGGGTCTATGAAAGCCTAATTTTGAATTAGTGTATATTTAAGAACTCTCCCTGCAATACAGTAATACAAGAAACCCTGCAATACAGTAATACAACCGGTTGAAAAGCACTACCATACACTACTTTAGGTTAGTCGCTATACCGCGCTTTCAGTCGTATAATCGGGCGCCAGTTCCAGGTAGCTGTGGTACTCGATCCAGGTGCCCCCGGCCTCGGAACATGCTTCGGGGTTGTTGGCCTTGGACCAGTGCTTTCGCGAACCAACTTCGAACTCTTCCACGCATTCGCCGTAGGTCCGCGAGTTGAAGCTGTTGTCCTTGTAGAACCTGATGGTGCGAAACAAGGTCATTTATTTCAGCTATATTGCAATACTCCGTTTTGACTATAGTTTTGTTGTGTCATATACGCAAGGCAAGTGCATTTTTTTCATGCTAAATAAATCGTCTTTGTAAATGGTCATATTTGTATAACTCTAAATAGAGGAATAAGGTTGCCCTGTATCAAGACAAACTGTATTGAAAGACAATTGTACACCCGTGAGTTGTGCGAAAGCTTGTCGGGAATCAAATACAATTTGTCTTTATACAGCGCCACCTTATTCCTCTATAAATAAAACGTGTTAAACCTGTTAAAAATCTGTAAAGGATTTTTTTCTAAATTTTTTATATCAGATACAAATTTATAAGTTTTTTTTTTATTGTTAAGTCGAAATTTATTTTGCGAAAAGAATACACAAATTTGACCTGGTTGTTGAAATAGTAAAAAAAAGACTATAGCTTGTTGAATCTTTACAAGCAGGAATAAAGATGTTGAAACAGCATTTAAAGAATTTGGTCAGTGCTCAAAAGATCACTGTTTTGTATAAATTAATTATTGATTTGTTATAGCTTTTACGACCTTAGGCAAAGGGCTTTTTTGCCATATATCAGCCGTGCTTACAGTTAAGAGACGTTCTGTAAATGTAAATATGAAGCGGGTAAAACGTGCCCCCTACAACGATCTTTACTCAGTTTGGAGCATAATCGTTGAAGGTTGTGGTAACACGTAATAAGAATATCAAAGCCCATCTACCGACTATGTTGAAAATGAATAAAGATTTATTCGAAACGTTTAAAACATACCTATACTTCTGTATGGGCTTTGATAATTTTATTACGTAATACCCAGTTTATTTCGCTTTTTTCAACTTGTGGCGACGCCCTTTTAAAATGTAGTCTCTCTGCAAAAATTGGATTGATACCGGATAATAGGTTGCGTACAAATAACAATAGGATGGCACCTAAACCTACATAACCGTCACGTGAACGATCACTCATCTCGAAAACAACGGGACAAAACATGGCGTCCAAAAACTCACTGGCACATGGACTCGTTGTGCGCGAGGACGGCGATGTCCCTGAACAGGGTGGGGTGCCAGTAGGGGTAATAGTCCCTTTCTTCGGGGCACTCGTAGCCGCGCCGGTTCTCGTTCGGGTTCTGACGGGTGAAGATGGCCGACGACACGTCCTGGTTGTTTTGCTCCAGATTCTGGTCGGCCGTGAAAAGACCTAAAAAAGAGAAGGGCATTTTTCATAATAACGAATATATATATTTAGCTATAAAGCATACAGTGTTGTAATGACTTACTTGACTCAAGTGCTCTTAAGTTACTGTTTTTAAATGACTTGACTTAACTTAAGTTTTTTGGGAAAATGACTTGACTTGACTTAAGACTTTTGGGAAAACGACTTGACTTGACTTAACTCATTTTAACAAATGACTTGGGTTGAAATAAAATGTTTTCATAAGGCAATTATTTATAAAAATGGGTTATTTAACCTAATTTTCGCACATCAAAAACTTGCTTGCTAAATGTTGCGTTTGTGCTAATTATTTCTTGGGTTAGTGCGCTCATAATCGAACGATTCACGAGTTTTCATAGTTCCTAGTTTTATTCTTACGACAAGGACTTGCCTTCAAGTTGACTTGCTCTAACTATGACTTGACTGGGACTTGACTTGGGCAACCGTTGACTTGGACCGGGACTTATTATTTATTCAAAAATACTTGACTTGGACTTAAGTTATTTTACAAATGACTCGACTGGGACTTGGGTCACTTCAAAATGACCTGTTTCCAACACTGAAGGCGGAAGTCGGGCTACAACGTCTGTAATATGTGGGTTTACTTACTAACGTGTAAATTCTTGCAAGAAATATTAAATCATTTTTCGTTGTTTTAAAAAGTATGACGTTTATTGGTCTCGACAATAGTTAGGATTCATTTCGGTCGTAAGGCAAGGTGTTTTTTTTTCAAGTTAAATTGCGACCATGGACACTTCTGTACGTTGTCCTAATCATATACAGTATATATACTTTAATGGCTTAACAGTAAATTATTTAAACAAAAATATTTTTTTTTATTTTCACCCCTGTGTTTGGCTTACGTTGTAAGAGTGCGTTTGTTGACGTAAAGCTAATTACCCAATCAACCTTCTGCATAATACTCCTTTTAAAAACAGCGCAAAAACAAAATGCCATTCACGACCCCCAGTCTAAGGCCCAACAACTGGAAATCGTAGCGCTAAATCCCGAACTAATGTCACCTTTAACAAGTAAAACTCGTAGTTAAAAACATGAAAAAAAGAGTAAAAACCGGATCAGGCGTTTTGTTTAGATGGTAAATATATTTCGCCAAGTGAATTCATTCGATTTATTCGCATTAAGGAACTGACGATGTCACTTGGCGAAATATATTTTCCTTTTGAACAAAACGTCTGTTCCTATTTTTACTCATGTTTTTAACTATGAGTTTTACCTGTTCATATACGCGTCAGCGTAGCAGTGATCGGCCGGCTAAAACCTGCCGCCGATGGTCTTGGATTCTATAAAGACACGCCCTAATGTAGTTACCTTTGTTTCGTTCTCTCTGGTAGCAAGCGTCGTAGGACTCCCAGGTCTCGTGCAGACCTCGGTCCTTCTCCACGTCCTTATTCTTCCGCGCTTCGACGTTCGCCTTGGACTCGCCCTGTTTCGGTTTGGTGTAGGCTTGCGTGTTCGTTTTCTGCCCGTTTCTCAGCGTGATGCTGTCGTCGACTGCAGAATCCGAATTTTTTGCATGTTTAAACTACTAAGAGACCTGGGCAAACTATATCGCCTGCCAAGCAGATTAAAAGCTCACTCGCTGTAAAACTGTTTTAGGCAAAAAATACCTTTTTTTTTTTTTACTTTGGTTTTAGAGAACAGTATACTTGTAAAGCCACCTTAGTTTTACCTATTCCCTGTCCAGTTTGTCAGCACATTGCTATTTACAGCACTTAAAATTAAGTGCATTTGTTATCCCTTTGTTTACCTGAAATTTCAAGACATTTCCTGAGGACACTCTTTACATGCTACACCCTCTCAAAAATATTGCCCACCCTACACTGTAGTGTACACACTATATATACATTTATACTTTAAAAACAGAAACAATTTATGTATCATATTTACGAATTTTTGAAGCATAAACGCCCACATGGATGTATATAGGAACTCAGCTCAAACTTTTGAAATATTGGGGCCGTCGATTCACCCACTGAGATATATACGCGGGCTATCAGATTTATTTAAATAGGAAACATTTTATTGTGTTCGACAGGTGGTAACCGACTGAAAATGGTTTTGAAGCTGAGTTGGATTCGAAGAAAGGCGCATAACAAATGGCTGCTGGGAATTTGTTTTAATTTATTTTATATTTTTTTTTAATTTTTTAAATGGCTGTTGGGAATTCTTTTTCAATATATTTAATTTTTTAATTTTAAATGGCTGTTGATAAAGCAGAAGAAGAAGGCTTACCCGCTGCCTCTTCGATGTCGTCCTGGCACATGTACTGCAGCACCAAGTTGCAGTTGAGCTTATGTGGGTCGTGGTTCTCGTTGCCGCCGCAGCCGTGCTGGTTCGTCCATTCGATCACCAGCTCGCTTTTGCCAGCCGCGCCGCTCTGGAAGTAGTTCTGAAAGCGAGCGAGCAAAAAGGCTGTGACGACTATTTAGTATAGACCAGGGGTTCCAAAACTTTTTTATCGCGGACCTCTAATTACTTCTTTTTGCTTTGCGTGGACCACGATAGACGAGATGATTTAAAAAAAATTACGTCATAAATTGACGACACGATTAAGTAGACTTCAGAAATATGCCGATTTATTTTAAAAGATATTTGTTTATCTTCAGATGTTTTGTTAAATTCGGCCTTATTTTTCTATTTATGTACGCGATAAAAGTTTGTTTGCCTCTCAAGGTTTCATTGCTCAAGTTTCCAACACGACTCAAATTACAGTTTGTAAAAGAGTCTCTGTTGTAACGTTACAACCCGACTTCAAATTGACCTTGTTGGACAAATGCCTTAAACATATAGTTAATGAAAATTAAAAAAAAAAAAAAATGAAAAAAAATACGTAATGAAAAAAAATACGTAATATGATAAAAAATACTTATAAGCAAACATTTTTACAAGGAACATTTTTCGATACTTAAATTAATGTTTTCATCACTCCTTGAATAGTTAAAAATATCCAACCCGCTTACCATCCTGTATTGTTCGCTCTCCTGCGACGCTTTGGTTTTTCCTGCAGTGTCACCATAGTTGTATCCTCCACGGGCATTGTTCTGCGAGGTAACATATATACGCGGTCCGGTTACAAAATAAGGCTATTTGCGCGGGTTGGAAAACTATCTTCAGAATGTTTATTAGTTTTTAATCTCAACGCCAACCAAACTAACTTGTATTGATCAAGCGACCACCAAAATGTGATGTTAAAGATATTTTCAATGTATAGTAAAAACGCATTTTGGATTCGATTATTAGTTATATAATTGCTCCGTCATGATATTGTGTTGTTTCAAGTGAAAACCTTACGCACAGAACCGTACACATGACATCTGATTTGTGATAAAAAACATAAGCTTAATGTTCCGTGTTAACAATATTGCCTAAATGTTTTGCCTGTATTAATTATATTGGCCTCTTTGGCTTAATATCACGCGGCTGGTCACACGTGCCGTTACACATTAAACGTAAGTTTCCGGCACCCTGCTTTAGTATTAACATAGGTCGGATAAAGCCAAACACGTTTTCTGTGGGGTGAGGGTATCCTACCTGGGAATCAAACAAGCGATTGTTGTTTTGTCTTGTGGCTCTTCTTTCATTCAGACGGTTGTTAGAGCCTCTCGGACTCTGCAGGTATATGTCTGCAGTGGTCAGGGCGGCGAACCCACACACTAGAAACGTAAGGGTTAACGCAAATTTCATCGTCGATGTGCGTTCAGACCTTTCCTATATGTACTCTAGTTTTCCGCGTATCAATGTACAGCAGAAAAAATCGTAATCTGGACAACAACAACAAAACTCTTGCTAAAGTTGCTTTGGGAAGCTTCTAATGTCTAACTTTAGCAAAAACTACACAGTTGAACGGGTGTATTATACTAAAATCATTTGAATGACACCAAATACACTTAAAAAAAACTAACTGGCTAATTTCGGTTTAAACATCCTTTCGATTTCATAGGACATTTGATGGAAACAAACGATTTTGAAAGACTGTAAAATAGCCTTCGTTTTAGGTTGTTTATCTGTGTCGTTTACAAACTTCACAACAACATTTTTCAAAGTTCATATATATATATATATAGTCGAACAATTGACACACAATGTAACACTACTCCTGTCAAAATATATGCGTTCCATTAATGTCAATATTTATATTCGCTCAAAAACTAACGTTTATTTACCCCAGTGCTGTACGGAACGCATTAAATATTCATCTAGCTTTTCACCAAAGACGTAATATAGTGTTATGAAACGTGATGCTCTTACTGGCTTCCCTTAACGCTGCTGGTAATAATCACTGGCCTATGTTCTGTTGAACTGACGTGCGCTACTAAAAAGGGTCCAACCTGTTACCTTTGTCGTTTTTACGTAGGCGAACGAACGGACAACTGTTACTCAGCATGTATCAGACAACGCAGTTTTTAACCAGGTCGTCAAGCATTCCGTGCTAATAAAGGCAGATGATTGCGCCAGGCGCTGACTGAACTATGAATAAGCGCTAGCTACGTAGCCTAAGGCCTAATAAAACTGAAACAGGTACGCGCACAGCAGCGTTCTATTTTGTCAGCACGAGCGCTTCTTCGTATAGCTTCTGCTGCCCAGTCTGTATTGTATTGGTCACAATCGTTCTTGTTCTCATGACTTTTGTGACGCGCGACTTTTTCTAACTACGTCACAGCCACTTCCGCATGTAGCAAAGTAGAGAAGGACTGAGCGCTGATTTTATATCTGCCAGTCGGGACGCAGCAGCTGCGAATTTTGTCCAGTGTGGTGATTAAGCCTAAGGTGACGGCAGTTTTATAACGAAGACTAATATGTCAGAGAAGGTAAAGTTGCACAGTGGCCTAATAGTCACAGTCGGGCTGCCAGCGTAGCTGTTGCTAAGGCTAAGGAAAGGGTGATATCTTCACGACGAATACTTTACCTTTCGACAATCTTGCATAGGGTATTGTTTTTAAGTAAAGTTGTCTTAAAATGCATCGATCGTAACCTTATTATAAACGCGGTATTTTGTTATTTCTGTGGCTGATTATTTGGTCCTGCGAAGTGCGAAGTATCAAGTTAGCTGGCACACAGCGGTTCGAAATGGGATCGTGTAATTTAATACGAGGTTGAAAGTTGTTTTGTGCGAACATATTTATCATGTGATGTGCCGCGAGGACATCTGTTTAACGTTTAGGCAGCGCAAATGCCAATATTTGCGATGGATAAAACCTAAAAATGGCTTTAGGGCAGGTACCATGTTTTGATTTGCTGTTTATTTTATGCTTAACCAAACCAGGTCTGTCGTTACGCGTGTTGTTATAATGGATATCGCTTTCTTTTTGTCAGGTTTAAACTAACTGCTACTACCTACTGAAGTCTAACCATGACAAAATATTCAGCCCTCGTGCTACTTGCCCTGTCCATGGCGGGCATAGCGATGGCCGACGTATTCTTACACAACCCAAGGTATGTTTCAACTGTACGACGTAGATGAAATGCGTAATTTAAGTCAATGTAAAGTATTTTGCCAGTCCAAGTCACCAGTTGCTGTAGTCCCAGTCAATTTATTAAAGAGCAAGTCAATTTCAAGTAAAGTCATTGACACAAAAAAACCGTCTAACTATTAAAATTAGTAAACTCGTCTGAATTATGAGCAATACCTTCTTAAAAACAACAAAACGCAATATACTGCAAGAACGTGCAAAATTTGAAATAAATAACCCAATTTGTTTAATAACTATTTGATGAAAAAAAACTAAATTTAACCCAATTTTTTGATACAATGGCATAAGGTCAAGTAAATAGTCTAAACTACTTAAGTCAAGTAATTTTGCTCCAAAGACCTAAGTCAAGTCAAATCATTTGAAAACAGCGACTTAAGTGCACAAGTCTATCTTTACAGTATGGTAAAAACATAAGTCTTTACCACACTGTAAAGATAAATGCTACTAACATCTGGAGTCCGCGACTGAAAATACAGCTTGACGTTTCAGAGGCTCGAACGGCCGTTACAATGAGAATAAGCGAAATCGGAACAACGCCAATCGACTGTTCGACTCACAGAACAACGCCAGGGGTGGCTACAACGTCGGGAACCTCTACTACTACGTAGGGTCACGTCTACAGATTGAATGGTTTGTACTCAATAAACAAAGTAGTAGATTTTTTTTTTAGTAGTAGAAGGTGAACTATTGACAAACACAGGCCACTTAAGTTCTCTGGCCAAAACTTGGTGGTCAGACTCCCGTGAAAAAGTATATCATACGTTGTTCGCCAAAAACACATTTAATGCCTTTGAAAGCCGCCAATCGATTTCGACCAATAACATTTTAACCCTCCAATAAAGTTGTTTACCCCCGGTAGTTGACATTATTTTGGTTGGGGTGCGAGTGTGGGTTTGAGTGAGTAAATTATTTATAATATTGTGCTTATTCTCCCATATTTATTTCTGCCTTGCAATTTCAATTTGACAACTTGTTTCGTTACTGTACAAAATGGCGCTGGTCTAGAAAAAAATCAGAAAAAATATGTTTTTAAAATTGTGATCAAAATCGTTGTTTTCAATTTTCCAAATTTTCTATGTTTTTGAACTAAAAAGGCGGCTCGCTGGCCAAACCTTTAACTCAATAGTTCGGCCAAAGTACTGTCAGGTTATGATGTTGTTGTTTTGTGGAAGTGTGCCGCGATTTTTATTTATTTATTTATTTATTTGCTTGTCGCAAGCCTAAAAATTTTGGGCGACTGCTGCAACTTATCCGAGGCAGGTCAGTCCCCTCGTTTTCAAAGCACGCCGAACTACCAATCCAATCCCTAATGCAGTGATTCTCAACCTTTTATGGCTTACGGCACCCCTTAAATAATAATCAAAATATTTGTTGAACAACACAAGTGGAAGTGGAACTACACAACCAACTTAAAACATGAAGGAAAATGTCATTTTATATATAATGGTCTCTAATCGTACACAAATAGTTTTATCAAGAAGCTCACCAATTGGGTAAAAATCAGATTCTTAAACATTTTTCAAAATATCTATTGGAAGAAACACTAAACACGGATCTGTTCATAATCTTCAGTAGAAAAAGAGTGGCCCAATTAAAACTGAAGATTTATAAATTTTTACCGCATTGAAGATGGCATAAGCACTTGCCGAAACGTATGCAAATAAAATAATTAATATCTTATCATTTATTTTGGCCACTCTTTTTCTACCTATTGGCACTCTTGAGCATTAGAAACGACAAACCAGGGTGGTTGAAAGAACCACTGCCCTAAAGTTAAGTCGGAGGCCCCTTAAAACCTAGCCTTATACCTTGTCGTTGCCCAGGACCAACCAGCACTCGTGCGGTAGCGAGAACAATCACTGTGACCAAGTGATCCAGTACATGTGCGGTGACAAGGTGCGCGATGGCACCACCACCTCGACCATACCTTCGAACCCGACTTCGTGCAAGAACAACGACTGCGACAACGATCTGCGCTATGGAATGCACGAGGATTTCAACCACTATCACGGCTGTCGACTGAGGAAGCGCAACGCCGGGCTGTTCGCCGCTGATCAGGTGAAAAATAAACTCTTCATTAAAATAAGAGCCTCTTATCCTCGGGGCCGCAACTTTTTTGGCTCGGAGTAGGTCCCAAGCAAGTTTACGCACAAAGGTCCATTTACAACAGTGTTTCTTAACTAGATCACAGATGTTATTAAACACATGTTTGTGTGTGTCTTTCATTGATTGATACGGACTGATGATCCCCCAGTGTGAAGTTGCTTGTACTAACAAAATGTGCAAGTATTGGCGCATGGTTGTTTCTCGACTCGCTCCTCTCTGAGCCTGCATAGCTCAGTTGGTAGAGCGACGGTCCCGGCTTGACCGGAGGTCGTGAGTTCGAACCTCACTGCAGGCCAGTTGTTTTTCTGGCTTGCTCTGCTTGCATCATAGATCGACAGATTCGGCGAGTCTGCGATGGCTTTTCGGTGTACTATTGATACGGAAGCCGTAATCGTTGGTCATAAAGCAACTTCCGAGGGGCTAGATCACAGATGTTATTAAACACATGTTTGTGTGTGTCTTTCATTGTTTCTTAACAGTTTTTGTATGTTTTGTCACTTTAACACTGATGAATATCAGATTTACTCCGAATAAATAAAATGGTGCTTATTTATAGTTAAAAACGAAAGTAACAAATTACAACAGTTATATTCAATGCGACGGCTGCCCTTGCTTTTTGACAACGACAAATGAGGTAACTTAAAGACAAGGATGCCAAATAAACTTAAAAAGTATCAATTTGCGAAGCATAACGTTACCGACACTAGATGATAAAGAATCAATAGGCTATTAGGCTAGCTGTGAATTAGCAGATAATTTTAACTTGGAAAGTAGGATACCAATACCTACAGCTGGCACACTTTTTCTGTCCCGTCAACTGAAACCGATAACCAATATTTAAGGCTAAAAGTCCGGTTGTACAATTTCATTTAACTTCTTTCAACACTAAAAGTTAAATTAGGACGTGTAAAGACCATTATTAACTCTGTCATCGGACTATAATTTGGCTAAACTTTTAAGAAAAACTTCTCTCAGCCGGGATTTTTACAAACAAAAATCTAGAAAACGCTGTGTAATTGGCTGAAAAAGCTTCACCATTTGGTATCAACAATGCATGAAATACTTTCTAATCACAGTAGCGATGTAAAGAACTATAGGCACCGGGAGCGATCCGATAGTGTGGAACATTTCGAGCTACCCTGACTTTTAACTGCCATGTTTTATTTAACCAGGGCGTCAAAGTCCACGCGTCCAGCACCCGACAGAATCGCAATGCAAGAAGGTACGGGTACGAGTGCGCCGAAGAGAAGGACTACTACCCCAACTGGCATCCTTCACCATGGAAGGTATGGCTCGTTTGGAGATTGAATAATTCGAATACAAAAATAAGCACACTTGTTAGTAGGGGAAGTTTCAATTGTCTTACTTGAGGCACTAAACAAGAGCAAGTTATTAGTATCATCATTAGGGTGTATCTTTATAGAATCCAAAACCATCGGCGACAGGTTTTAGCCAGTTGATCACTGTTTGTTGATGGCTGCGCTCTGATTTTATTTATTTGTACTCTTACAGGAACTGACAATGCTCGTTGGCGAAATATATTTTCCTTCCGAACAAAACGTCTGATCCTGTTTTTACTAATGTTTTAAACTATTAGTTTTACTTGTTATCAGTATCATATTGCGCATCAGTAATAAGTATGGCGATTACTTTTTTAACTAAAATATGAGATATTTTGAACAAACAAATTGAAATTTTGACACATTTTGACTTATAAATATATTATTTTGACAAAATTTTGACCTATAAGAAATCCATTTATTTAAACAACATGCCAAGAACTGCATTAGTGTCTTGGCGTCGTCTGCAAACTCGCGTATGCAATATATTGCTCTGGTGAATATATGATACAGTGAAAATGCCCGTTAATATAACTTAAAACTAAATTATTTCAAAATAATTTTCACTGAACTACAATTTCACAAAGCTGGCCATATTTTTTTCCAACGATCTATGTGCATTTTTAATCGATTTTGACTATAAATAATTTTTACAAATTTTGACCTAACGTGTAAATTTTGACATAATTTTTACTTTTTTTAAAAAGTCAAAAAATAATCGCCTTAGTAATAAGTGACCATGCGGCATTTTACTGCAGTTGCGGATTTAAGTTTGGCTCGATATTTGCAAGATGTACGCACACCATAGTTTACATAAAGCAATCGTATTTTTTTAATAGAAATATTACTCATCAGGGTCGTACTTAATGTAACACGGCTGCAGTTCATTACGTCAATAAAACACTAAAGCTGTCACGCCATAAAACAAATCACCTGTGTAAGACGTGATGTCGTAACTTCTTACCTAAAATGTGTTGCTGCCGGCGATAAGGTTAAGATGTGGTCAATTCTGAGTGTTTGTCAAGTTGCGTTAGAGTGGCTATACACTCCATATATGACTACTAACACGTCGTCGATAAAACCTTTTGTGACTATATGCCGACGTCGTTCAGTGACCTGTAAACTTATCACGATTTTACCAGCGTTTTTAGATTTTTGTAGGTTGTAAACTTTCCTGATATTTACGGTGAGTGCATGTTCTCACGAAGAACCCACTTATTACTGGACAAAGTTTGCTGCGTCCACTTTAACCTCTTGATACCACTATATTTATGGAAGCGGTAATACAATGCCTCAGCTGTTTGACCAAACGTGTTTTTGCAACAACGATATATTTCAATACGTACTAGCTTTTGCCGTGCTGAATTTACCAGTTATACGCATATTGAACTGTTCATATCAAACGAGGGAGAATTGGATTTAAAGTATGTTTGAGAATAAGCATCACATTATAATTGGGTGGAATTACCCTGACCCACCATGTTTTGTGACTGAAGCGTTTTTAACCAATTTTTTAGTATAAAAATTAAAAGCATAAAAACACGCATTCTTGGTTGTTTTGGTTTGTCCAACAAACTTATTTAACTTATTGACTTTATGACTTGTTTTCAGAGTTATACACAATTGTCTGTTTGAGGTAGATTTATAACATTTTTTACTGTAATACGACCAACGGTTTAACATTTTTTTTTAATGAAAAGTAAAATCAAAAATATTTTTTTTTATGACTTAAGCAGAAAGCAAAATAAAATAACATCGAGCTTATTGTTCAATTTAGTTCTACGTGGTATGGCTTAAACGCAAAACAATGTACAGAATACTTAAAATTCATTTTAAAGTTACACTGGTAATTCGCAACAAAGCTCGTCGCTTACATTTAATTGTGAAAAAAATCGTCTCAAACTGAAAAACATTCCATTACGCCACAATACGTGATCTTATTTTACCGAATTAGGCGGTCAAATATCACGCATTAATCAACGAATGGACATTGGTCTGCGATTTGGCATACGCTCATTACTCATTCATTTTCACACAAAATTCCAAGATTTTGTCAGTAACTTATCTTGGGGTGATTTATTGACTGATTATTTTCGGTATTTTTCTTCGTAAAAGAGTTCAGATTGTTTTTCGAAAGTCAGCAAAGTCTAAAAAAATAATTTGACGACTATGTTTTTACTTAAAATACTTCTCTCGCCAATGAAAACTATTTTTGTATTTTTTTTTGTTGAATATTGAGTCAGGTACAAAAACTTATGACATACTAAACCCAAAACATTCCAAACTAGTTTTCAACCCACGCAACACTCCCCACACCACGAGGTGTTGCACCGATTAAATTTAGCACTAAAAATAGGTATGTTCCTTGTGACGTCATATAGCACGAGATGACAACGGCGCTGCAAGAAAATACGGTGAAGAAGCGAAAACGGTTCAGTGATTTAAACGTGGGCTTCCTATTTCGCGTTACTTCCTCACACAAACAGGCTGAATTATATGTAAGGTGAACAAAATTAGAATTTCGCTAAGCGTAAAGATGAACGACCTTTTACGCTTCAGTTTCTGTCACTTTGTGTCTATTTTAAAAACGTTTGGCATTTAAAGTAGTAATTTCTCTCTTTAGGAACAACATGGCAAGCGGTTATAACGAGCGGTGCGCATTGATAAGAATGCTGACCCCTTGTCGCATGATTGCACCGATGACTTTTCTTTTATTATTTTTTAAAGTTTAACTTTTGTTGACGGCTAAGAAATGTTCAGAATCCCAACTTTGTTATAAGTACAAACTGCTAATTTCCTGCTGTAGCTACCTTAGTGGGCTATATTTTGAGAAATAGTAGGAGAAATTGGAAAGACCGTTTTGAAGCCTCAAATTACTTAAAAAACACTCGTATCCATGGTAACCGGCGAAACAACAGCGCAACCTTAGCGCGAGGGTCTAGTGACGTCATACAAATCGGAATAATGGATTGTGACCACTCCCTCGAAAATTCGATTTAAACGACCAACAAGCGTTGACATTTATGTCGCCGGTTTCCTCACGGCCGTCATTTATGAACTGAATTTCTGTTTAAAACTGTAGGATCTTATAGTTTATATTAAAAAAGGTACATTTGTAAAATGATTTTGTTAAAACAAATGTAACTTTACGAATGGTGGTGCATTGTGCTATTCACTGAACAGAAAAATCTAAAACAAATATACGGGGTAATGCTGGACAAATATCAGTCCGTTGCTGTCAAAGTTTCTATTGTACAGATGTTACTTCTGCATTTGCTAAAATTAAACACTACTTATCACCTAATCCAGTGGTTTTCAACCTTTCATCAGTGATGGCCGCTTCCATGGGCTCTACACAATTACCACGGTCTCACGTTTAAGAAATATACGTCACTATATAGGGAGGACTTGGGAGGTATATTAAGGCTTAATATTTAAGTCATAATGAAAACCACGATTTTTTGCCTCTCATACGATGAAAATATTATTTGCCGGTGCCCCCCGAAAACCACCACTCCAAAGAGAGAACCAGCAGGGCCCTATAGTTAAAAAAATCCCTTACCTAACTATTCTTCGACCAAGTTGGAAAATATACGATTGGTCAGCATTTCGGGCGCTCCAACCGTATTCAAACCGGTATATTTAGCCCAGGTAACAAGCAAAATGCTGCGTCGTTTTGCACCGAATTTGGCCGCGGCCTAATTCTCTGCGCAGTCACTATAGACCAGTGGTTCTGATCCGGGGTGCCGCGGCACTCTAGGGTGCCATTTTTAACGCTCAACGATGCCGACAGATACTTCAAACTCTTTAGGATTTCTATTTTTGCTTAATTCGTAAGATTCTTGATATAATTTTTTGTGTATGATCAAAGTGCCTGTAGTTAAAAAAAGGTTTCATCAACCTTGTTGCACAGCTAATGTGCTGTTTTAATCTCGTTTATTGTAACGTTACAGTTAACCACTCAGCAAAAATACGAGCAAGGGTGCCGCGAACTATTTATAATTTCTATAGAGTGCTGCAAGCTAAAAAAGGTTACGAAACACTGGTCGATACTAAATAGTCGTTTTTTGTGTACTATAAAAGTTACAATCTTAAAAAGGTTTTTACAACCTTGTTGCACAGCTAATGTGCTGTTTCAATCTCGTTTATTGTAACGTTGCACATAACCACTGAGCAAAAATACGAGCAAAGGTGTCGCGAACTAGTTCTAATTTCTGTAAGGTGCCGCAAGCCAAAAAAGGTTGCGAAACACTGCACTAGACTCTCTACGTCACTTCCCTTTGTTCTAAATTGTTCCGGTGACGACAGCCGCCTTCGCTTAGTCGCGTAATTATGTGGAACGCGCGCGCGCGATTTCGCCGCGCACATTTTGACTGTGATTCACACACAAACATTGCGTTGCGTACATACACACGCGTACAACGCTACAATGTTGCTCGTGATTAATATCATGATTGGCCTTATTTTGACCCACTTCATATGATGGACGTGTAACATGTTATGTGGTCGCGTAACTCGTGTTTGGATCGGGAATTTAGCTACGGTAATATTTCACGCAAACTTGTAAATTCGTTTGAATCGCAAATATTTTAAATCAAATGTAACAAAAATTAATTGAAAATCCCTACCAAGTCTCACGTTACCTTAACCGTGCGTGCTGCCAAAAATCTCAAAGCAAAAAGTTTAATAAATTAAAAAGACCACAGACAAAAAAACCTTGGTAACAGTTGGACTAAAGAAAACGAACCCTATTATTTTAAACAAATCTAAGTATGATATGCCAGTCAGGCAATAAAAAATGTTTCTTCTGGCAAAACCAGACGATTAAAAAAGTTTTTTCCTAAACAACCATTTCAAAAAAGTGTGTTTTGTAAAAAATGTATCAAAACGTTGCCAGTATATGGTTTTTAAACTACTAGCAAAACTCGGCGGCCTAAATATGTGTTAAGCAACAGTCAAAAATATAACCATTAAACAAATTGCAAAATTTTAACCCAAAACACCATGTGCATTTATCGTTGAAGTACGCTTATTATAATGTTCGTTAATGTTTTTCGATCTGCTAATATTTGCACGGTTTGGCGCATAAGGACTTGGAATCCACAGAAGCAGAATTTCTGCAACCCATCCATGAAATTGGAATAAGAAACACTATTTTTGAAACCGTTCAAACCTTCAAATAAAAGTCTTCAAATTGCAACCCAGCAATTTTCCACCTTGATTTAAGCCTCCAGAAATAAATGGCAATCCGACGACAAAAAGTAACTGCCGCATCGATTTCCCGAAATAAAACAGCGTTCAGAAGGCGAATCGTCGCCCGTTTAACGCGTCGCATCATTCCCACGAGCGAAACCAAATAAAACCTGTTTAATTTGGATCGCATTGCGGCCAAGCGACGCTTCAAAGCTGAACACGGAGCCGATTTCGCGCTAGAATTGATACATCAGTTACGGCGATATGGACGCGTGGCGAAACGCTTGCGTCCGTAACGAAAATGATCCTTCTGAGGCTTTGTGTTGGTTGCTTTTCGCACAGGTGGCTACCTATTAGCGACGCCAGATTTGTGGGAACGCAGTCCTTTGCGTCGCAATTTACGCCTGCAAAATCGCAAATTGTCGCGCCGGCGGCGAACCCTAACGTCCGGGCGCCAATTTGGAGCTGACAGTCGGTCTCGCGTTACGTTTCCAACCTTTCAACTGCTGTTGCGGCCCTCTGATAATGCCTTTCCGCTCCGACTGTTTGCCAAACAAGCAGGTGCGAAACAGACGTGCTCCGTGATCCGAATCAATCGGCAATTTCGCACGCAAGCTCGATACAGTTCCCAGTTTTGCAGGCAATCGTTTAATTTCGAGAAACGTCCTTCCATTGTCTCGTTAAGCACCCGGCCTTTCCGTACAATGAACATCGGGCTCAAGCTACGAGATTTGAGACGAGCTATTTGCGAAATCCCAAATGCCATTTCGTGCTGACATTTGTTAGAAGGTTAAAGTTGAAAATCTGTACCGAATGGAATGTCTAAATATGAGTGAGCCAAATATAACAGCCTGGTCGTTAGGCATGAAAATGGGTTTGGAACAATAACATATACAAATATCTCAACGAAAAAGTGGGAATATATAAACGATTTCCCCTAAAAAACGCGGCTGCAAGATATTTCTATTTTGGATTTACGCAATTTTTCACTATAGATCTTTTTTAAATTAGTTACTTGTTAAACTGCTTGTAATCTCTTTAAATTGCAAATGTTGTCGGGAGCATGTTGACTTAATTAAACTCGAGTTAGAAGCACTTTCGTTTACAAGGTTAAAGCAGGCAAGGAAAATACTGTGACTGAAGCAATGTGCTCACTGGAAAATCGTGACCCTTTTCGTTTTATGTCTTCCAATGCCAACTTCAAAAGAACGCAGTTCATCGCAGTGGTTTTGCTGCAACCATATTATACCTGTTTAATCATTGTCATTTATCAAGTAGATCCCTGGCAACGCCCCTTTGGTAAAATAATGCTTTAAATCACGTTTGCAGCCCATTCCAGAAGGGTTAGACTAAACTGGGACTGTGGTATGTTTTTAAATAGGTCATATCAGTCTATTCTCTATACGTAAGTCCGAACTCCAAATGCAAAATAACTTGTTTTTTTATAATAATTTGTATTTTTGTTCGCAGGATATAGTGGTAATGACGAACGATGTATCACGATGCTCTCTTTATACGACCGAGAGCCAGAATGTGAAGGAGAAATTCGCCTGCTACGTTGACCCTGCATACCTATACGAGGTCTGGCAGATTTAGACGCTTTACAATAGTCTGTTTTAAATGACCGTGAACGTTTGATGAGATGTAGCCCCAAATCTGTGGAAAAAACAGTATTTTTTTCGCTCTACATGACTAAAAGTTGAACCATAAAAATACAGT
Source organism: Ascidiella aspersa (assembly GCF_963924565.1). Classification (NCBI taxonomy): domain Eukaryota; kingdom Metazoa; phylum Chordata; class Ascidiacea; order Phlebobranchia; family Ascidiidae; genus Ascidiella; species Ascidiella aspersa. The sequence continues at coordinate 20,119,486 of NC_139454.1, forward strand.
AGAAATTCTATTTAGTAGACTGAATAAATACTTTTTTTAACATTACACATAGTAAAAAAAACAACAAATTTTCCCTTGTTTGTATACATAAATATATATTATGTGTGTGTCTCGTAATCAAGAGTTGAGTGTCATTCTACAAGTGTGCTAACTGATAACTCCTTAATGGTTGGTTCTTTTAAGAACATTCTTATAACGGACGTCGTTATGTCGTTACCAACATACTGTATATGGTAACTCGTGTATGAGTTCATCAGTGTGTGCGTTCTTAATTTATAAATAGGAGCGTTTGCTTCTGAGCGTTGTTCATTTTCCGCTTACCACAGTTATAACCAAACGGACATGCACGCAAATTTTTGACCAGTCATGAAACCGAAATATAATGTCTCATCGGAAAACATCGTCCTTCTTGTCCCGCGTTTTCACGAAAAACTTACACCATGTCAAACATGTACCAGCTAACGCAAATTGAACAGAAATTCCGAGGCAAACGAGGACAAATTTTACTGCTGCAGATTGCCTGCAGTTGCAGGTCAAACAAACAATTGTTTTATTACTGCTAATGCCGTGGTATGGAGAACACTCTATCAGCGTTTTGTGTGTCAGCTTCAATGGCACCTAATTTTGTCCACGTTTTTGCGAGTTTTATGTTTATCATTAGGAAAAAAAACAGTTTGCTCTCATTTTCCCTTTATATGCTTTGACACAAATAGAGAATCGGAAATGGATGGCTAAAAAAAGGACAAAAAGTGTCCGAAACGCTTTTTTCGTGAAACGCTTTTTTACAACCTTGTATAACTTGTTTTTTGAAGTCCATATTGCCATTTCATCCCGACGATAGCATGTAGTTAAAGCATAGCGAACGACGTATAAATTGCATGGCAAAACCTTGAAATTAGGAATTAGTAGAATTGCGTTTAAATTCGTCCAGTTTGTCATAACATTTTTTTACCCCAGTATTCAACCAAGCAGCCGGCGAACAACAACTACATCCCGATAACTGAGGAAGAGTGCCTTGAATTCTCATACACAGTGGGAGGCGAAGCGGTAAGTAAACATTTTGTTTAAAGTACCAGAAATTGTGGAAAAAGACCTTTTTAACAGGCCCATATATTAATGCAGATATTAATCACGTCGGCAAACGTCTTATTTGCAATACTGTCGAGCTATATTTCTTAATCTTGATTCGACCGTTAATAGCGAACCCGAACAGGTCAAAACAACACATTTAGCTGAAAAAAATGTTTTAAAGCGTATTTGCATCTTTAATATTTGAATGATGGGAGACACATGACACGAAGTTTTAAAAATTTCATTTAAAACAAAAAACGTTTTAACCCAGAATGTCAAACCTTCGTTTCTAGGCAAAAGTAAGCAAACTGATTAATTGCTCCCAAGCGTGGAATGTGCATCGCATCACGCTTGCTCCATTGCATCTCCGTTAAAATGCATAGTTTGTTTATTTATTTACAGTGTTTTCACCGCTATTTGCTCGGCCGATCGTAAATCGGTTAATGTATTACATGGCTACTCGTAATGTGCTATCTATAGCGGATATTACCACCTGTGATAGCCTATCGTGGCTCGATGGTCATACTCACTAGTTGGCTGAACGTTAGACACATTTTTCCGTCACAATATCCCCACAGTCTCTTTCGGCAACAATAAACAGAACAGAGGCTCCTAAAATAAAGGTCCTCATGCCAATGGTGTTCATTTAATACTTTGTGCGACACCGTCATCTGATACTTTTTGCGACACCTTTTGACCCGTTGAGTATCGGATGTTAAACGCTTAGTTGAAATTGCAACGAATAACTCGCTTTAATACAACGCCCACAACGGTATAACATAAATGTTTCTAAGCTTTATCGCTGGCGTTGGGTGACATTTAGCACTTGAAGCCTGTTCCAAGGTTTTGCCAGCCTTAGACATTGCTCTTTTCAAGTGTTGGTGAATGCAAATTCGTCTTTTGGTGAAACCACGCACGGAGAAGTCGGAAAGGTCAAATCAAAAAACAGAGGCACAACCGTGTTGATTTCAAAAATGTTTCACCCTGAAAGCGACCAGCCAGTGTTATAATGATTGAAGTCAATGAATTGACTTAAATGGACTTAACTCACTGTTTTTAAATGACTTTACTTTACTTAAGTATTTTGGACAAATGACTTTGACTATGAATTGAGTTAAAATTAGGTGTTTTAATTTAACATTTTGCTATGAAATTGTTCTATTTATCTCATTTTTGCACGTAAAACGATTATAATGCTTTATGTTGTTTTTGGTATATTTTAGTTGGGTCATTGCTCCTAATCGGAAATGTTTACCAATTTTATTACATCCATTTTTAAATTGGTTAGTTGACTTGGAGTGTACCACTTGACTTGGGTAATGGTAATTTGATGACCTGGGCTGGGACTTGTTACTTTTTGAATTGGCGTGACTTTGACTTAAGTTATTTCGCCAAAGACCTGACGTTGACCTAAGTTATATTAGCAATGACTTGACTCCCCCCCCCCCCTCAAGAAATTTTAACCGGCTATTTTAGTATTGAATCAGACAAAACTGTAAATAGCAATGCGCGCTATTTTGTTTAATGTGCGTAACGGTCACACATCTCAATAAACAATGCATTCCAATCTTGGCCACTTGGTGTCCAACTGCGCGTATGACGTTACAATGGATTTTTTAATACCTTTGTTATGTCACATTCATACAAGTGAAGATAATTCACAATATGATTAAGAGGCAACCACTGTTAGAAACAACTGTGTTGAGATAGATTTAACGTAGGCTACTATTGTTTAAAATGAACCGGGGTAATAAAATAAACGCTCATTTTTTGTCAAAACGTAAAATGGCCTCGGAAAATTCAGAAACAGAAATAGCCTCGACAAGCCAGCGGAACAAATCTCCCAAGACTTTGTTATTACTTTCGGATGCTATTTCGCCATTAAATATTGGACATGCCATCGATACACCAGTTATTCATGACAGGAAGCGATTGGAATTACTTGACAATGTTTGGTCTACATCTGGCAGTTTTGTATAGTAGGCACAGCATGTGCTAACAGAAAGGTCTCTACACAGCCAACCGCCAGATGGCGCATTTGCCGCCGCAAGGTTGCCAAATATATTTCATATTATTGGCCCCCCTAAAAACGATCCTAGATACGCCACTGCTTGACACATTTGAAACTGACTTGACTGGGACCTAAGTAGTTTAAGCTGACTTAAGTATAAAAAGATGAAATAACTTTGCCTCGCGCTAATACTTTTTCGCCGTCTCTTTGAATGTATTTAGCCTCAGATTTCATCTGAATGTTTGGAGAACAGCCGGTTCTATAGGTTTTCGTTTTATGACTTCACGTGCTGACGTAAAAATGCGACGTTATTTCAAATATGTGACGTTATCATTTTTTATGCATTCCGGTTAAGAAAATGACTCTGCGACCAGCGCTTTCCAAAGTTAAAGAAAATGCGTATTTTTTTCTTGCAGAAAAACGGCACGTGGAAACGGTACGACTCGCACGGCATAGCGGCCCCGAGGTGCATGCAGTCCCAGTACTCTCGCGATAACCACAACGGAAACGGCGTCGGCGGCCAGACCCTCAGCTTCAACTGGACCATTCCCAACGACGTGCACGAGAACTGTGTGCTTAGGATCAGGTATAAAAATAACGAAGAAAAGCGCCAGAAATTGAACTGTTTATATGGCGTTGTTCTAATTAATCTAGACACCCGCTCTGAATAGCGGCTCAAAACTGTTTCTTAAATAAAAATACTGCGACCAAACGGCGCCGTTCAAATCAGGCCAAAATGCGATATCAGAACGTACGATCCAAAAGAACGGCGGTGCGCAAACGCCTACCGTCCTAAACCCTCTATCTATATACCTACTGTTTCAGATGTTATTTAGGCCTTATTTACTGTTTTAGTTGTTAATTGGGCCTTATTCCGACAGGTTTTAGTCTTATTACGACGATATTATAGGTCGTATTCCGTCATAGAAAAATTGCTTCTACATCGAAAAAGAGCTCCATCGAAAAAATCTGGCTAAAAAATGACAAGCCTAGAAACAATATTTTTATCGCTTGCCTCCCATCAAATAAGTGTACAAAGCTTTTTTCCACTTAATCGATGGGCTTAAATTGGCCTTAAGCTATCCTGGCAAAACAAATTCTAAGCCGAATATTAGCGTAATATAGCTTTGTCTAATGAGCGACAAATTGACCGCCAAACGCTTTTTTCTCATAGCCACGTTTCGTAGAACGCGTTCGTCCCTTTGCTTGACGTTGCCGCCTTTTCAGATACAACATCAGCACTGGAGACTACGATCGCGACAACACCACCTCTGCCCAGAACAACAGGGGGAGAAGAAACGAATTGAAGGGCCCTGATGTGTATTCGCGTTACGGTGAGTAGACCTTCTTGCTCTATACGGTCAACGGTTGTGTCTCATGTTCCAGACCATTTTTTTAATATTATCAAAAGTTTTCGCTGTCAACAGTGTTCTGCGTGTTGGCGGACCAACAGGCTTGTATGTTAGAAATATACCTCACACAAACCTATAATTCAATGCTATGCTGTTTAAGATTTTGGGGGTGATGCTATTTTAATTGCGAAATTATGCGCCTGATAGCTATGGTAGGGATCTGTTCAGTAATCACTTTTAACCAAGTCGTGACTATTTCTCATTTTTTATACTCACAGTGCCTTCATTTTAAGAAAAACTATATCATGCCAAAATAAACCATTCCAAGTTAATATTTTTCTGGATCAAAGATAATCAAACTGAGGCGTACAGAACTAAAAAAACTTTTAATTAAGTCTTGCTATTTAATCGAAAGTTCATGCACCTCCAACTACCGAAAAATGTTTAACTTTTCATCGAGGCGAGCACTGGGGAAAAGAATACAGCTGAACTGTTTACGTGGTATAAAATTTAAAATGACGTGTATGTCGAAACTATAGAAATTGTATCTAAAAAAATAATCTAAAAATACACGTTTTACTTTTGCAACAAGAGCATTTCCATGACCCCTTTTTTAGGTAATAATATGAAGAGGTATAGAAAAACTATGATATGGAATACAAATGAACAACTGAAAGTGTTTTCACAGGCATGATATTTAAAAGCGAACATTAGGAACAGTAAAACATATTGTTTCTCAACCTTTTTTCGCGGCGAACCTATACTAAGCGTTGAGATAACGGCAAAGCTTTGCCAACCCAATTCTCCTTTACAGAACTTTTTTTCTTACACAAGTTAACTTTGTTTATTTCCATTTCGACAGGTTTAACGGCCACTCAAGGCAAGGCGAACGGCTTTCAACTTAAACAAGATCCAACTGTGAACATTTTCGGAACCTCGAAATTCCTACTCCAGTTAGCAATCGACACCGCGCAGTTCGGACGCACGTTTCAAGACCGGTAAGATTGGCTATAAGATTCAAATTTTAGAAATGGCCGTATTTGACTGTTTTATAAATAGCGTAACCAGGGGGCACTATATAAAGACAAATTTAGTGTCTTTATATAGTGCCACCTGATTACCCTATTTAAATCATTCGAGTGGTCCAAGTTAGAATTCCGCCAAGCGAATTTGTTGGAATTCTGTATTGTGATTTTGTTCATTATATAAAAAAAAATATTTTTGTATATTTAAATACTTAAAATAATATTTGACTTCCACGTAATATTCGTTTTCTTTCAAGACGACGACTTGACCATGATAAAAATCTAACCTTTATAGTTGAGCAGAAGTGAAGCAAGTTTAGTTCTAATACAGAACGAAATCTGAACCTTGCTTGTTCCGGGTGTTTTATCGATTAGGGCTGTTCTTCAAAACCTATATAAGTACGAATAAATAAGGCCAAATTTACCAAAATCATATCCGTATTCCGTTAAAAACAGCATCTGTCTTTAATTTGGAATAACTTGTTTAAACGAAATTACTTATGTCCATGGTCCCAACTCAAGTTTGCTTTTGGTATGTAACCAAGAAAGTTTGTTTAAACTTCCATTGTCAAGAGACAGATTCTGTAGAAAACAAAACAACGGACTTCTAAATTCAAAAACGGGCCGTTAAAAATAAACTATTAAAAGGAATAACTGTCTAAAATGTCAAAAGTCTCCGTCGTCGAAAATACGAAAACTCACTTAACCCTATTTTGTCCCGACCCAACCAGGTCCCACAGGTTCGCGATCCGACCCCGGCCCCCTAGCATCTCGGCCGACGCCAAAATCATCAACATTAACGTCAGGGGCAAAAGGGGAAACATCGTGCAGGTGAGAAAACGTACGGTCTCGGGGGAGCTCGACGCGGTTGACTTATAAATTATTGCTGCTGCGACCTGGCTAAATTTATGCCCCTTGAAGTGCAACGACGCCCGGATAAACAGTGCCGGATTTGCCAAGCGAAGTATTAAGTGTAACTATATTTTTGTAACATGGATAGAAACAAAATTTCACTTTAATGCTATATGTAATTGCGATGGCCGATATTTGTTATTTCTTTCCGATTCCAGACATTTTCGGCAAAATTCATCGCGATCCGATTATCATAATTATTGGAAAATTAGCAGAACTGATCAAATTGAGAATAAATATAGTGCTAATGATTTTCAGTGTATTAGGCTATACTCGAGTTTGCTTTTGCGGTAAGAAGCCTGTCTTAGTGTCTATATCTTCGATTTAAAATATAATGTTTCATAAACTGCGGCCGCATTTTGGGTCGCCAAACATAGATTAAGAAACACTGGCATAACAGAAACGTTTAAACCAGTGTTTCGCAACCTTTTTTGGCTTGCGGCACCCCTGCTCGTATTTTTGCTGAGTGGTTAACAGTAACGCTACAAAGAAACGAAATTGGAACAGAACATTAGCTGTGCAACAAGGTTAAAAAAACCTTTCAATTTTTGGCACTTTTATCGTACACAAAAAATGTATCAAGAAGCTTACCAATAGAACAAAAATAGAAATCTTAACGAATTAGAAATATCTGCCGGCACCTTGAGAGTTAAAAATGGCACCCTAGAGTTCCACGACACCCCGGTTGAGAACCATTATGTTATGGGCTCAGATGAACAGCGATTGCACACTTAAAAGCCCTGTAGGTTCCAAGTCCTGCTTATATTGGTTGATAACAACTGGTTTAAACGGACACTTATACCACGCAGAATTACCCGGCTGTCGAGTACGACTTCGTGCCCAACACCGCCGTTGTAACGGTCGACGACTACGTACACTTCCAGTGGACTGGCTCCGACAACAACCCAGGGAATAACGCAGGCCAGGGGAGGGCCAGCACCGATCGGAGCAACGTCGTCATGCTCAAGACACCGGTAAGCTTTACACTTTTTACCGCTTTAAGTTTTTAAACCTTGAAGTAGGGTCCCGCCATTTTTTTTTCACGGCGAAAGCTTTTTTTTTAGTGTTGTAATGACTTATAGGTGAATGATTTGACTTTAGTCTTTTATCACAAATGACTTGAATTGAACTTGAGTCACTGTGTTAAAAATAACTTGGGTTAAAATTAGGTGTTTTTATTAAATTTGTTGAAAAAATTGAGATATTAATCAATCAAATTTGTTGTTAAAATTGAGATATTAATCAACGTTTTTGGACACAAATTGCGTTTTTTTGTTATTTTTAGTTGAGTTGTGGCTCATATTTAACCGTGTGAGTTTTCCAATTTTGCTAGTTTTGCGCTGAATTTTTATGCCAATAAGTAGGCTTGAATTTGACTTGCTACGATTATGACATGACTGGGACTTGACTTGTTACTTTTTGAAAAAGACTTGACTTGGACTTAATTTGCCCTGTACCATCGTGATATGTTGTTGTTATAGTAATATATCGAAACGAGATAACAATTTTAATTAGAATTAAAAATATTCGTCTATAACAAAATAAAGTTAGGAGAATTAAGGGGGGCAAATTGATTAAAAGGTAGTATGTTAATTTCGTCATAATACCTGGAAACAATCAAAATTACAATTTATCGTGTACTTCTTGCTAAATATAAAGCAACTGTAACATGCTACTTTCCATGCGAAGCAACTGTAACATGCTACTTCCGTTTTCCACCCCATCGTATCATGCTTTGACGAATATGCGCGACAATTCCTTATTTGATTAAAAGAAACGCCAAACGCTCGCTACGTCATCGGCCAAAATTGTCACGAGCATTGTGATTTCACAAAGTCTCGCTTGAACTTTTAACAGCAAGTGGACGAAAGGTCGTCTGTAATAAATATACACTAAAAGGTTCGCATTGCGAGGTAAATAATTATAATTAAATGACAGTATAGCCCTTGTAGTGTACCAGTTTATTTTAATCATAAAAATATTCAGAAAAAAATAATCGATCTGTTTTATTTAAAGTAATAATTTGCGAGCACCTCCTTATTTGTATGAAAATCAATCACCAGGGTTTTTTTGAAGATGACTAGTTACTTGAAAACGAAAAACTACACACGTATACTAATACCGATATGCCCGCGCAAAAAAAGACGACGGCGTCATAAAGCCATGCGCTCATCACTGATTTTTCGTTTTAAAACTACGTCACACATCCTGTTGTCTGTCCGTGTGTGAGTTGGCTTTTAAGTATATAAGGTAAATGTTATACCGGGTGTATCCGCCCTATCCATGACGCATGGGTACTTTTGCTAAATTTTCACGAAACGGTACAAAAGCGTACTATGCGATCAGCGAAATACACATAACACTATTTGAACTGTGGTGCCCTAGGGCTGCAGCCTGACATCAATCAAGCGTAATAGGCAAAAGTCCACATGCCCACCGGAAATGTCTGGTGGTATTTAGCATTTCGACATCTTGCGGATAATCGGTTAGACGTTTATATTAATGTCGATAACTAAAACTGGTGCATTAAGAACGAGGGATGGCAATTCTACGCAGAAACCCAAATCTATGAGTAGCGAGATTCAAACGTATATATTGGAACACTATATACGGATCTGTTCATAAGTTTAATGATGAAAATAACGGCCCAAATAGAATTATTTTACATGTGGCCTTCATATCACTGATGATGGCATTAGAAATTGCCGAAACGTTTGAAAATAAAGCATGTCGCTTTTAACGTCTATTTGGGCCGTTATTTTCATCATCAAACGTATATATATTTCGCACTATCACAACTCAACTTCACGTCAACGAGTTATGAAAATCAGAGGTATATATTACGAGTCCCAGTATATGCTCGTGTCTGTGTGGTACTGTGGTATATAGGCGACATCACTGTTGAGGCCGCGCAATGCAAGTGACTTGAAAAACTAAAAAAATGACGAATTTCCTGTTACGTTAGGCGTACGTGGAGGGCGATCCGGAAACATGCAAGCAAGGCCACTACGGACAGCTTGGGAGGAGTTACCCGTCACGCATCGACGACCTCGAACTCGGGGGTCTCTCTGCTGAAGTCAGAAAGGACCTTGCCATCCTGCGTCGTAAGTTTACTTTCATGCTCAACGTTTCAAACTTAAGTAAACTGCTTTGATAACTATTTGTTTTAAACAAGCGCTCCCTGAACTATTTTTTTCCCAAAATTTATTTTATTTATTAAAAGCCAAAAAATATTTCAAGGCCTTGCTTTCAAAGCTATAGTCATAGATTTTCGATTGTGGGACAATTTAATATAACAAAAAGAGAATATACTTACCTCGGCCGCAATAATAATACACTTGAGTAAATTGTCCGATACTCCGCATATGACCTAACTTTCTGCTTCCTATGGAATAACATGGCGAAAGCTGTACATGAGGTTGGTTTACATTAGACACGGTTTGCTTCTGGCGTTAGCGTCTTGGGCAAAACGCTAGCGTCACCAGCTCACACATAACGCGTTGCCAGCGTTAAGGGCAAATTTCCTGGCTTCTAACCGAAAGAGTCAAAGCCTTTTCACAACCGAAAAGCGTTTTTTTGAAAAAACGTTTTACATTAAAGACAGACGCGTCTAGTGTGAACCGAACTATAGACTGTACACACTGTTGCCAGCATCACCATTGACCATAGATCAGACCGAAATGTTGAAAAACACTTTAAGGTCTAAAACGCATTTCTTGTTTCCCAATCTCTTCGCCAGCTACTCAGTTCGGCGGCGAAATGATCGAACTGGATGACGCGGGCACCTACTTTGACCAAGGAGCGCAGAAGGTCACGATGGCCGGCCAGTTCAACTACATGTGCACCAGGAACAACAACTTCTCCAACCGCAGCCAGAAAGCAAAGCTGATCGTCACCAACTCCGAAATCGCCAGCGACTACATCGACCAGCAGGGCGGCTCCTTGGCACTGGACAGCCCGGAGTGAGTATAGATTCCAATGGTTTTGGCAGTTAAGTAGTGCTGGGATCATACCAAAAAAAACTAGAGATGGACACATATATCGGTTTACCGAAAATATCGGACGATATTTAGCTTCTACCGATATAATGGTATCTGTAAATGTAGGTCGATACTTTGGCCGATATTTTAGTACAAAAATATGATATAATTTTTCCTGTACAACAAACGACTTACCAATTTTTGATCAAAAAAATTTGGGTTTGAGCATCACGCCAACTTAATATGCAAAATAATACTTTAATAATTATTATTAAAGGTATAGAGACTAAAAAATGTATTTGGCTTTTATTTTCAATTATTTCAAGTTTTTGAACATATGTATCGGGTATCGGTTGACAGAATTGTAAAAAATCGGGTATAGGTTTCGGTCCAAAAAGTGGTATCGGTCGATCTCTAAAAAACGTATCTTCACCAGTTTAAAGTAGGGCTGGGTAACCAAAGCCGGAACCGAGACTTATGACTCGACATTGGTTTATTTGGCTCGAGACGGACTCGGGATTCGAATAAAACTATACGCAAGACTATACTTGGGTCCCGATTCTGACGTCCATCTACGGCCTACGCGGTAGCAGGTTTTTATCCAAAGGCCGCACACTTTTATATATAAGGGGGAACCATTTGTAGGTATTGCGGATGGGTGGGTTATTCGACAAACAAAGAGTGGATTGTATGCAAATGCAAATGTAAACTGAACGAGAGATTTGTCAAGCTTATACTCTATACTTTTTGAAATGTTTTTTAACGTTTCATTCGCTGGCTGGTATTGAAATTTGACACAACATTTATACAGTATAGTACAACGACTGTCAAAACAGCTATCACGTGACTCACTACTCCCTGATGAAACTAATCTATTAAAAAACAACTCGCGGCCCACAACAACACGATAATACTTATCTAATAAAAACTCGCGGCCAACTAAAAATGGCTAAAAGGCCCAGATTTGGCCGCGGCCATCAATGTCCGGTATTTAGGCCATCTTGCGATTAATCGGTTAGATTGTATTAATATTTTGATTATTCAAACTTAAATGTACTCTTTATAGACAAAACTGTTACTGCCTGGCAATCCTGGCAAAATGTTAATCGACATAGCTCCTCTGGTAATCGTATTTCTTATACAACACATGATCTATTTAAAAATAGCTCGCGGCCCACCAAAAATGGCCAAAATGCTCACAATTGGTCCGAGCCCACCGTTGGCCAACCACTGTATTAGACAGTCTTGCTATCGCCATCTAGCGGCATAAAAATTTCTAACCAACTTCCGCACAGGGACGATGCGGCTACTGAAGTAATGATACCACCGGGATCTCTTACCCAAGGGCAGCCGATGGAAATTCAGAGCATTCCAGAAGGCGGCATGACGCTCACCGGATCTCCAGCCAACACAGCTTACGTCAGCGATTTCGTCAGAATTTCACCCGAGGTAAGAATTCGTTTTTACCAAATGACAGTGTTAACAAATTGCGTTTTTCATTTGACGATTCGCCTAACCGTGCTTCATTCGGTTCTAATGGATTTGCAACCAGTGCCACTTGTTTCATGTTTTGAATAATACGAACGTAGGTATCAACCCAGATTCGTTTCGAACGTTTGTTTGGCCGTCCACAAAATAATTTTTATTGCTCGTTAAAGTGAAAGCCATATTGTGTCAAAAAATGATTTCATTTTTCTGCGAAAAAACATCCAAGTTAAAATTACCCAATAACAAGAACTTCCGTTCTATACGAAGTAAAAAAATCCCGAAATTGCCAAAACCTGTATTCCTGTCCCGGCATGAGGTGTGCTTTTGCGAACTATCGCCAAACCTCGCAGCAATTCCGAAACGCCCCTATTCGCGTGCAGGGAACAGTGACCCAATCCGGCAACCCAATGCGCGTGACCATCCGCCTGAACGAGATGCTGACCTCTTTCAACAAGCCGGAGATCTTCAAGTCTTCGGACGGCGGGTCTACTTGGGTCAAGGTTGACCACACTTCGCACACAAGCCAGGCGGTGACCTTCATGACCGACACCGGCGGCCATTTTGTCGTCTCCAAGATGCTGGACTCGGGAACCACGGCCGGTACTTTTGACCCTAGCTTTTTCGATAACGACAAGTAATCGGTGTCCGCGCCGTTAGAGGGTGATATGGTGGGGTGATGCGGTGCTTTAATTTTTTTTTAAATAAATTTTCGGCATGCTAAAATAATCGGTGCTCTGATTGAAATTCAAGTTTTTTTAAGTTTGGAATCAATGTGAAATTTCGGGATGCTTTAAATTAGTTTCCTTTTCAAAGTTAATGCGGTGTGAGATTTTGTTGGTTTTTGCAACAAATTTGCTTGCAACTGGTGAATTGGCAAAAATGAACACTAAATTGGTGCTTCTTAATAAATACTATTCTAATTTTTTGTTTTGGTGGCCAACCTATTGATTTGCGGTGTCTGTGTGTTTTTTTTTGTGTGTGATTCTTCGTTATACCCGATAATTTTGAAATCATATCTAGTTTAAAAAATCTTGATGGATACTGAATGAACTGTAAATCTGTGATTATCATTTTTGTTATTTTATAAATAGCCCGGTCGCAAAAATTGCAATATCATTTATACATTTCTCGGGAACACTTAGAGAAACCGCTAACCGATGTATATTAAAATCTACAAGAAATCTTCAAACATCAATCAGGGCCCGAATAGAAATTATAAGGGAAGGAGCTTCACACGCAAGTTACACCCCTACTCTATATACCTTCCTTATAAATAACCGCGCATGGCTTGCTAACGACTAACACTTTGCTAACCTATTTTTTGTAGACTTACTGTATTATTTGTATCTGCACCCGGATTTTGAGGATACGCAGTTGCCCTATTGGCTGCGGCGCAGTCGGAATGGCTTACCACTTGGCCAAGCTCCCCAATGGCCCGATTGGCATTATTGGGACGACTAATGACCTCGTGCATGTGTCCATCATTGCCACTTAAGTGCAATCCTTGCTGTGTAGAGGTTTCCCTAATGGTCCATTGAATTGTTTATAATGTCATTTAGCTGGTAATGTTGTTTTAAACACCCTAATAAAACTGTTTTTCCATTCTTAAGCACAACAAATTTCGCCATTTTTGTAATTATTTCCCAAAGAACCAAACTTATCCGAAAAGCTGTAAGCGTTCCTAAAACTCAATTTAATAAATAGAGCGATCACGTGGCGCAAAATTTGCTGCACCATATTAATGAGCTAATTTGCGTTAGTTGTTAAAAAACGCCAATACGACACCAGCTATAGTTAGCGCCAACAGTGAACCTTTACACAGCGACCCGCACGTAACCATCCGGCCATTGCATGTCATCAACAATTATCACATGTCTACACTGCTGCAAACTCAAATAACTTCTAGCGAAAGACACATTTCTTGCTGCCGGCGTGTGCTCACCAGCCTGCTGTGCTAACAACCATTTGCACGAACCCTTGTTGTTCTTCTTTGCAGGCCTAGCCATTGGCCTTCTTGTGGCCGTGCTCATAATAATTGCCCTCGCGGTTCTTCTACATAAGAACAGGAGTCTGCTTTCCAGCTACAAAAGCAAAGTCTAAGACTATGTCCCGCCGTCCTTGTGACGTCGCCCAAAAGCGATTGTTACGTCACTCAACGATCTCGGCGTAGGGGAAACACCTGCGGCACAATAAGTTATTATGACTTTTGTTCCCATCATGCGTATACGACGAATGCTGTGTATTTAAACTTGATTTTATTTTGCTTATGCTGTGAATGACGTCACAAGCCTAAGGGCTACGTCGTGTTTAGTGACGCAAAAAAAAAATATTTTTTACGTTCAAAAATATTTATTTAGAAATCAAATAAGAAAAAAATGTAACTTACAAATAAAGTTAGAAGATGTACGGTTAAAATTATGTACAATACGATGACTTAAAGAGCGAAATGTAATAATGCGGAAGTTCGTAACATTACGAGAGTCAACTAAAAATACTTTAAATGGACAGCGAGTTTTAAGCATGGGTTTTACCACCTAATTTTTAATCGAATGTTATAATAAATAAAACAACCCCTTGCTATCAGTTCGTATAGAAATATTTCCAACTGCAGAGCTTTTCTGTCATATACTTACGATTCTTTAACTGTTACTAAATTAAATATGTCGCACCATAATATTTCCTGAAGCATACGTAATCCAATTTTGCCTGTTTCTTTTTCCTGTATTAACCTTTTTCAAGTTCCGCTTTAACACACACTGTCGCCTGAGTTTTATGCACTTTGTTCTGTAAATGGTCCTTCGGAAACCTATGGGTACTTGAGAAAAGATAACTGGGCTAAAGGGGACCGCTGGATATCTATGAGCTACAACTTTAATACTGACGGCTTTCTGAAAACCAGAAGTAACCGAAGAGAATTGGTAACAAGAGAAATCAAAATCGATTTAGCAACAAAGATTTTGTTATACAATATGTGTTCTTCTAAAGCTGTAATGCTTCACAACATTCTCATCATCGGTATTACGTAATACGGTTACATTTGAAATATCCGCCATTTAGTACGTTAGGAAGTGTATTGCATTATCGTGATTCGCTATGCACATTGTCTTGTCATGTATAAAAATATGTAAGTCTACTTTAAATAGTTTTCTATCGCTTTCGGGACCTGATGCATCGACACACTGCAGCCGTACGTATAAAAACGAAAACGCTACGATTGACTTCCAAATACTAGAAAAAAGATCCTAAAAATGTAGTGTTTTTCCTCTTTTAAAATAGAAAAAATTAATGATTTGGAACTGCAAAATGCATCAGGTCTTATGTTCATCATTTTGTTATTACTCGCTAATAAACACTGCACTAACGTTAGGCAAATGCCGAAATATCGAAAACCGTAAGGTCAACGCCATGCTATAATCGTTAAGTGAACAGAAGTAACAATTTGCACAGCTTTTTACTAAATTGTGGCATAGTTTTACGACACTGGTTTCAATTGTGGTACCAGTATGGTTACATATCCATCTTATGTAGGTAATTAGGTAAAATACAGCAGAGTCGAAGACTGACTCGCACTCGAAGAACTACAAGTTGGTCGAGAGTCGGACTCGGGTCATTTTTAACCGACTCCTAAGCCCTGCCTTCAATTGAGAACTTTGGTAACTTCTATAGGTTTACCGTCAGAAAACGATTGATGCTCCGGGCCCTTGTCCAAATACCTTCGCCATAAAAAAATGAAATACGCAAGTTTTATTATACACTGGTCAAATTATACTGGCCCTTTACAGTCGTTTTGGAATTTGGATAAAACCATTGTTATGTTACGTTTGGGAGCTTCAAAAGCAGTGACACGGGATACATGACATATACATTATATATAGTACATATTTACAACTGGCACACTTCCTATTTCAGCAGCAGTATGTTCTTGTTGTATTTCCGAATTGCTATTATTTTTCAGTTCGAACGTTTATAAAAATGCTTCAGGGAAAGTTGGTTCGTATTCTAGCTCTATAGGGAGGCATATTTGTTTTGGTAATTAAACTTAACATGGTTTTCTAAATTATTTATCAAACTCAATTTTTCTTTCTATTTGACCCTTGCTTGTTATAAGTCCTCCGTAAGCCAAATTGTGTTTGTATTGAGTCACATATATTAATAATTCAGTGACATAGGCTCCACAAGGTGCATCACAAAATAGGTTTGGAGTTTATTCAGTGTGGCATTTTCGATTGTTTGCTCATAAAAGTTTGTATTTTGTTGGGCGGCGACTATTGAACACATAAGCAAACTGCGGAATGTTAGATACAAGAATATTGTTAATATCTGGAGGTAGCCGAAATAACATTTGAAGTGTAAAAGGCAAGATGACAAATAAACAACTGTGAAACGAAAGGATTTACCACAAATAACGACCCAAATTTGCGTTGAAAAATGTTGCATATGTATCGAATTTAAATTAAAAGCAATCCAATTACATTTTTAACTAGGTTTCGCCAACCTAATTAAGCTACTATACGCAAACTACTTTATTTCAGTGCACGAAAATATACATTAAGCGCATAAATTACGGCGTCTGCTTTGCCTGTTACGTAAAAGTATTTGATAAAAAAGAAGTAGCTTGACTCATCAAAAACAAAATGATTAGTACAGGAGCAAGCAAGACTTTTGAATTAGACACAAAAACGCGTGCTTTACGCCGTTATCTGTGTGTTAGGCGGGTGTGTGTTGTATATTGGGCAAAAACAGACACAATAAAGCAAGCGCTTTTAATCGGAATTGTGTAACGCGGCAGAGTACGTTCACTATAATTTGCGACACATTTGTGCAGATTTCATACTGCATAATCTTTTTCGATGTATAATTGCATAACAGTGCGATTAATGTTCAGCAAAGTCTGTTTTACTTTGAAATTCAGCTTTGCCAGCAAAAACCGAATGTCGGGGATTTCGAATGTTTATCGGACGATTTCCAGACCTCTTTTGTAACTGCCGTCCTCGATTTGAATCCCGGCCTTGGTTTTGACGACATTCACGTTCAGGGTGGATCTGTAACGATCCGTAGCGGTCCTGGTAACTGAGTACGGAGTTATATTCACTTCCTGACGGTAGTGCACCGGATTAAGGCGCTGCTCTCTCGTAACCTCGCATCGGTAAAAGTAAGCGTCATCAACCTTGTCCGCCCCTGGATTTGGGGGTGTCAGCGAAAAGTGGAATTCTTGAAGGTGGTGCGTGCTCTTCGGCGTCGGCCACAGAGTCAGGCTCTCGACCTGACGGCTGCAGACAAGGCCTATTTTGTCGTCACAAGTCATTGCGGTTAAATATAAACGGCTGGAAACGAGTTGGATTACCAATTACGCACAGGTGCTGGTTGAATGAAGCAAAACACAGATACCGACGGCGGTGATTTTAAGCCAGATGCTATATTATTCCGTTGCTAAGTAGGTTTACCTGTGACCAAACGACATAAATGTTATTAACCTTAATGCTTTTTACCAACAGCGTCATTTTCCACTCAAACCTAATGTCCTAATGGGAAAGAGGCACTCTACAGACAAATATCTTTGCTAAACTGAGTATATGTTAAACACGAAAATTCACCATGTGTCATTTAATATACTTGCTTTTAATATAATCACGCTGTCGAAGATTCTAAAAAGTACAATATAAAAAAGTTTTACCAGCCTGCTAAATATGTTTTTAGGACTGTTTTTTAAATTAGCATATTGTGTCAATGTCAATCGAACCAAAATTTTATCACTGAAATTCTTTATTTTAAAACAGATAAAATTCTTCATTTTACCAACTTTTAGTTTTAACAACACACGTTAAGCCAGGGATTCTTAAACTAATTTTACCGCGGACCCCTAAAATTTAGTTTTGCTTCGCGTGGACCACTTTAGGCAAGAATTTTTCAAATATGACGTCATAGGTTGACGACACAATACAAGTAGACTTCAGAAATATGCTGATTTTAGTTCAAAATATGTGGAAGTGAAGTAGAGTCTAAATAAGTTCAGTGCTAAAACTTTTTATTTTTAATTGATAAACTATTATTTTGAAAACTTACTACTTCTTAAATTATACACTAATTTTTCTATTAGGCCTTCTGGACCCCGTAAAACTATTTCACGCACCCCCAAGGGGTTCATGGACCCCAATTTAAGAACCTATGCGTTAAGCTATTCTGATCACGATGCCCTATCTACTTATACAACAAGCAAAACATTATATATAGGCTATGCCTTTGTGCAACATTGTGAGTCGCCCGGACGTAATAACCTCCTCATAATAACGATGTAGTAAAAACATGGCATGCAATTTCCTGGACGTTGAACTGCATTACAAAGTAGCATATAGCCTAACCGCCTGGGGGTCAAAATCTGCGGTCAAATTACATAGGTTATATCACTTAAGTGCGACTACTGTTTTCTCAGAAGTCGACAGGCGTTTATATTAGTGTCCCGCTCACATGTGCTTAATTCCAACACAAACTAATGAACTGTCCAATTCACTGGTTGGAGACATCGTTTACTACAAAAGCCTTAAAGTCGGCAGATTACAGTTAAATGAAGTTGGCTTATATTTGTTAATCTTTTTTAAATCATGTTGACTTCTGTTCAGGCATTGATTTTCAGTAAAAATGGCACAAATGTAATATTTAAAACAGTCGGCACTTAAGCGAAATCCCTACATGCTTACTGCACTCCAACTAACAAACTAGTTTTAGCTGAATACGAACTACATCGTTGCTGAAGTAGCTCTGTAACTAGGCCTGGTAATTGCTAAAACCTGTATATATCCAACTACTATCCCGGAACGACATTCATTGTTGTGCTGTCAAATAATCTCAAACAACATGTACAATACAAGTCCACAATGGCGTAACGCTAATAAGCTCCGAAGTGAATAAGGCATCGAATCGCCCAGTCCAAGTTGCCTTAGATTCTGTTGCTGCGACCATTGTTAGCGCTGTGACGACACAAACAAGCAAACACGCACACACTGGCCGGACGATTTCTTTTCTGTTGGCGACTTAATGGTCGTAACTCGGGGCGTATTCTACGAGCCGAGGTGTATCCGCGCTGTTCGCCGCTCTGTTCTGGTTTGTACTGCGGCCGTTGAGTCAACAAAGCACAATTGCCAGCTATCTGCGTCTCTGCGCGCCAAATAAATAGCTCCCCTTTCCTGCGTAAATGATCAATTACCAAGCGCAGCCCGCTATCACTGCTTTTGCTACACCAGCTCATTTGGAATTAGTCGTGCGCAGCAGCTAACGCCTTCTCTCGGTGAAATTAACTAAGAACGCATCAAGCTGATCAGGATGTTACGTCAGTAGATGACACATTGTGCTGCGCAAGCCTCATAGCATTCACCACGCCCAGTCTCCAAACCAGGACCTATCACGCACCACAACCAATTGTGAAATCCTCGGTTCAACTGCGAAGCAACAACATTGTGGAGAAACGCGCCTCTCTGTAGCAACGCTATACGTATGCTCAAATACTGATGGAACCATTAACAACGTTTATTTTCTATTTTCGTATTAGGGTGCGGGCAATAGCACGATCGAACGTCAGTTTTACGCTTGACCGGTCAGACCGCTTACGTCAGAGCCACGCTAAGCAGCTTTTGGATTTGATTCGAGCCAGTTATTTTAAGGGGTGTCAGCAAATTCTTGCCTGTAAGGCGAATGTCGGTTTCTTTTGACAAATTTTTGAATAGTTTTGAGGGGGATTACGGTACGTGCTTCTTATTTCAAAAATTTATATAAAACCGTTAAAATCTACATATTTTTTATCTACGCACTTTTTGTTTCCAATTATTGTAACTTTCAATATTGCCACTAAATTTATTTATTTTTGAGGGGCAGCTCGACTCGATGACCGAATGGTCCTTTCGCTGTCCTTGTGTTATTATTTATGTTATTTTTTTTTCGTGTTTGCAAACATGCACAAAAATAAATTGAATCTGAATCTGAATCTGACGTGCGATGCAATTCAATTCGCAAAAAAAACGAACATTAATAAGGCAGGCGCGCACTATTTTTAGAGTTAAGGGAATCACTTAAAAATACAAAAAATGTCACAGTTTGGTAAAGCTAAGTAGATCACAGTCCCTTTACGCGTTTAAACATAATTAAACCAACAACGATTGTTTCAACGGTAAGTTATAGACGTGCTTGAAAGCAGGGGATTCTTTGCCTGTAGGGGCAATGGAAATTTTTAGGGATGACGTCACAAAGAAACGTTATGACGTGGCCTCATATAGCAGTTAATCTTATAAACACTTGTTGTCCTCGAGCAAATCTAATCGCAAAAAAATTGCCTTTCTTTGGTTTCAAAAAATTTAAACACCACAGTTTGATATTCACACAGCGTTACATGTCGTAGTATGCAAAGCATGGCGTCGTTCAGCTGAATAGATGTCCTTAAAACGTACAAAAGCGTACGAAAGCGTCAAAATGAATAGAATTTCCTTTCTTTATATTCACATAGTAAAAGTTGGCAAAAGTATAGTTTGGGGTACATGGGCTGATTGTACTGCTTGAAAGAAAATCAGGAATAGACGACTCTAAAATTAAGATCGGACTCTAAAATTAAGATAATGTGCATAAAGGGCAAAATTTGGAGTTGAAACATTAAAAATCCTTGAAGCACCTGATATAAACAACTATAGGAATGTACTGTAATATCGGATCAGAACCGATCCCAATTATTGTAGTATCGGCGCTCGTCCGCCATGACTTGCGATGCAACGTAAAGTGATTTACCATTTTGCCGACACCTATATTTTGGACAAATGTACCGCCGATGCGTTACGATAACAAATTATGTCATTGCTATTATTAAATAGGTGAAATCGATCAAATTGAAATCCACATACCTATGTTTACCTGATTGACATACTTGGTTAATTTCATTGTTATTGCTGTGTTTTCCAACAAAAAAACGTTTAACGTGGAAAACTTCACGTTGAATCGCAAATCTGTAAATTTCTGAAAAAGTTTATTAAATAACAGGTGTTATTGTGCTCGATATTAAGCTTTCAGAAACACTCTACTTACAGAATAAAGTCTCGGCAAGTGATTAGCCTATAATTCTCTGGACCACATTGATGTAAACAACTGTCCTTTCGGGCATTTGGAAAACTGTTGGAAATGCTTTGTTGATACTTTTGCATGTCAAAAGACAAACAGCGTAAAAATCCAAAGGAAACGCTAGTATTTTTAGAAAATTCAACAGTTAAGGTGAACTATAAGGCAAAAAGAATGGTACAAAATTGGTATATTAGCGAAATAGGAAGTGGGCTACCAATTAACGCCGAAAAACACACAGTACAAAATAATATTCTGTAATGCAGTGATATTGTTGTTAGATGTAACTTAAAACTAAATTTAAAACAGACATTAAACTAAACGGCAATTTTACAAAGCGTTCTGCAGATTTTGTTAAATAGGCCTAATAATTTTTTTAATTTCCTGTTTTTAACGATAGCAAAATTTTTATATTTGACCAGCGTTTTTTGATTCATAGTAATCCGGCCGATATCGTCAGTACTTACAGTCATCCAGTTCTGTAGAAATTTGTTTAGGCCTACCTCGAGAAAACTATGAACTAGTTTGCAACAAAGGCAACACATACGCGAATGTCAAAGCTGTACAATAATATTAAAATGTAACAAAAATATCAAACTCCATAGGCCTACAGAAGTAGGCTATATCATTTTGAACGTTTCGCATACCTCTTTCATTTTCAACAACATGAATATTGGTGTTGAAAATAAGAAGTTATTCGAAACGTAAATAGTACTTACTTGTGTATGGGCTTTGATATTATTATTACGTCTTACTACAACCTCTAACCATTATGCTCCAAAGTTTATTGTCAGCCACTATGGAGAAAAGACAAGAAGCACTCTACGCAAGCTGGAGAGTACTATCCGCAAGTTTGCCAAAAATCGCGAGGAGGTAGCCTATCTTTGTTATGGACTTGAGATGTTAAAAATAAATAAAGAGTTATTCCAAACGTTCAAAATGATACCTACTTCTGTATGGGCTGTGATATTCTTATTACGTCTTACTACAACCTCCAACCATCATGCTCCAAAATATTAAAATGCATTTTAAACGATTTTTTGACCTAGAAAGTAGATAGTTTTCCATGCACATTATTTGTAATAATTTCTGGCAACTCTGTTGTCATGAATCTACAAACAAAAAACTTGTATTCTAGTTTTTGATATGCTCGCCTTGTTTCATGGTCTGCTAGACCAGGAATGGTCAAACCGCGGCTCTTTAATTAGTTTTTTGTGGCTCTTACTTTCAGGTTGTTATTTAGGTTTGTACGATGACTAGTATTTATTCTCGTTGGTTATTTTTTTCTATGTGACCGGCAAATGATGTTACTTTACACCCTAACTGTCTATGGAAGTTTAAAAAGGCACAGTGGCCTGTTTGTTGACTTATATTTGAACATAAAACTACCGGTACGGTTTTCTGTACCACTACTGTACCAAATCACCAAGTTATTCGAATCGCAACACCTCATTCATGATTTATTTCTTTTTTCGAGGCCTTTCCTAAACTTTAAAGCCAATAGATTCTGACCCGATTAAATGACATACAAATATGCGCCAAACATCATACGGCGCGCCAAGCATCCATTCTATAGCTAATATAAATCAAACTAGGAACAAACGATTGGCATATGTCTTGAATGTTGTTAAGTCAAATTAACTAAAGTTGCAACTGAAAAAAAAAATGTTAAATTCCGGACATGTCAGGGAAAATCCTGACGTATAGCTAGTATAAATTAAACAATATTTTGAAATTGCTTGCTTTAATAAAGTATTTAGTTTACCGAAACCTACAATTTTTTATTGGGGTATTTAAAGATTATTTTTAAAGGAAGTGCACGTTGTATTATGTGTATTTTATATGCCATTTTGACACGGTCGCCACGATTTTCCATTTCTCATGCGGCCCGCTGTCCTAAATATTTTTCCTTCTATAAGTTTATCCAGTTCGATCATTGGATTAATGTAAAAAATACCCGCGGGAGTTTTAGTATTTTCAAGCTTAACGTTTAATTGCAAAAAATAGTAAACGTAATATTACTGACAAAACACAAAACTACTAAAAATACTGTTGCGAAGCATTTATTACAATTTGACATGGAACATTTTATCTGTAATGATCTAAAGAAAGCTAATCCAAACTTTTCAAGACTCGTTGACCGATTACAATTGAAGTTGAAAATCGATGAAGATTCGCAAGTAAGTAGAACTTTCGGCGCTCTTTCACTATTGTACGTGAAAAGTTATGCAAAAAAGAAAAAATAATAATACCGCATACCACAACGCATATTGTTTGGGTTAGGGTGCGGGTTAGCGTTTGGGTGAGGGTGGGTCAAGTAATATTATGTTTATTATTAATAATAACTTGACCCACCCTCAACCAAGCGCTAAACCGAACCCTAACCCAAACAATATGTGTTGTGGTATGCGGCATTTGAAGAAAATTTTTTTTTTATTAATTTTTACGTACAATAGTGAAAGAGTGCCAACTTTCTTAGTTGATTGGTTAAAAAATAGCTGCTTCCCCGACATTAGATTAATGCTTTACTTATATTATATTAAATTTTAATCATTGCCAAAGATATTGCGCTGAAATATTTTTGGCATCCAGCACAGAATCAATGTTGACCCTAATATCTGAAAATATACATTTGTTTTTTAAACAACCATATAAACCACAACAGTCCACAGTTATAAGATTATTCCACTTGGGTGATATATATTTTAATTTTACAATAATTGATTGTCGGTGCTGGTTACAATTTTAAAGTGGGTATTTACACCAACCAGTCTAGAAAGTATGGCCGGTCTCGACGAGATATCTTGGGCGCATGGACAAAAAATCCTGGTGACCGGGTGCAACAAAGGTAAAAAAAGTGCACTTTCAAATTTCCAGGTGCACTTTTTGATTTTCTCATTCACTCTATAAATACAATATTGCATACATCGCACTGTAAACGTCTACCGATGCGATAAATAGGTGCATGAACGATTAACATATTTGGGGTACAGTTCAGATTTTTTTAAGGTTGACTTTTGAAGGGTTGAAAAAAAAACTTGCGGGTGCACTTACCATGCTTTCCACTGTGGATCACCCATAAGTGTAAGTGTGCCTTGCAAAGCTGTCTGCCACTAAGGAAAGTGCACCAGAGTTTTTTTTAACAGGTGAGACCTTTCTTCACTTCTAGAAAATAAACATGCACCTGTTTTTTCTATATTTTATAACTTGGCACTTTTGACCCCCATTTGAGAGATCTCGTTGAGATCTGCCATACTTTCCATACAGCCTGCCCCTATTCTGGGCTGGGTGTAGTGCCATAAGGTGCCGACTGACTTGCTAATAGCTAAAAGACACTTCCTATTGATCTGACTAATAAAGCATATCAAATGACCTACTATGCAAAATGAATATTAATGAAAGCATATCACCCGAACCCAAAGAATAATAACCCAACCTAACCCAAATGAATGCCTAATAGGTATTCCTTCTTTAGCAATCGGGGCAAATAGTCACTGTCCTAATTTTAGTGTGTTTCTGCAATTGATTTATGAGTCCGGCTGCATATGTTTTACAAAGCTTAAGTGCAGGGTTCGAAGTCATTAAATCTTTAAAAGGCCTGAAATTAATTTGCACATAAAAAAGTCATTGATTCTTCTATGTTGTGCCTACTCTTTACAACGTGGTAATGTGAAACCAATTTTTAAATATTAGTTGTTTGTTTTTATATTGTATTAAAAAAATCTAGTTTTAGATCTCCATATTCCTATAAAATTTCTTTAAAAAGTCTTGAATGTATTAGAATATATTTTTTTTTATAAAAATGGGTGGCTTTATTTTGTTCAAACTTACTAAGATATTGTCAGTCCTATTGATGCATCACCTTGTTTAAAGTAATAGTTTTTCAAAAAAAAAAAAAAATAGTAACTGTTTAACATTTAATAAGAACATCAAAGCCCATACAGAAGTAGGTATCATTTTGAACGTTTTAAATAACTCTTTATTCATACATCTGTTTAAAATTGAATCTTAATTTTTATTCTTTTATGTTGAATTTTAGCTGAAACATGACCATGAAAAAGCTAAATTTGATTGGCTATTACAACAAGTGATATATCTGGCTGTAAAAGTGGTGTTACAAAAGAATGAGGAAAAATGTGACAAAGAACAATTCTCTGATGAAAGTGTAAATGTATGATTCCAATCTAATTTTAAGAGTACATCAATGTTTTTTTACCTAACTGTACACTGTTACTATTATTTTAGGGCCAACAATAGTTGGGACTAAATAAAAAGAAAAACGTAAATTTAATTCTACCAAATCACTACATTTTTGATACAAACATGTTACTCTTTGTAAGAAGGATTTAACCGAAAAGGTTAATTAAACATCATGTAACAACATTAAATTGTAGGTTAAAACAGCAAAGAGATGTACCTTGTATTTTCTCCTAGTAAAAGTGAAATATGGCGCTACTAAGAGGGCCATGTGACACATAGATTAAAAATTGCTGGCCTAGGAAATTTATAATTTGGTTTGGGAGAATCTGTTTAATTACATTACAAAAATGTTATTTATTCAAATTGCCGATTGTTTGTGTATGAAAGTAAAATGATTTATTTAATTGTCAATAGTTTTTTTTTAGTTTTTTTTTTAGTGTAAATCCACTTGCAGCTAAACTTTTGCAAATATGTATTTTTATGAATGATCATTAAAACTGAATCACTTTTAGGCCTGGAGAGCTGTTAGTAGTTGTCTAAACATGGCAGAATGTCGCAGCTACCTAAATCAAGATGCCAATCAATCTTTGCTTGGTATTAATAATGAAGATTTGGAACGACTTTTGATCAATGATAAGGTACAGCAAACTTCCAGTTTTAAACTGTTAAATTTTGTCCAAACTTATCAGCAAATGTCTTTTTTATTAACAATGTCCTCTTTTTATTAACCAAGCAGAAATACCTTAATGAAGGAAAGAAGATGTTGCATGCCGCTGTTGAAAAGTACCTTGAATTACTTTGTGCCACTTTAACTGAGCATCATGATGGAGTAAATGTGTCTGGTAAATTTTACGTTTTTTGGATTCAACTGTTGTGTTTAGGTGTTTTATCTTGACAAAAGTCATTCCACTGTATCTTCACTTTTTTGTCATTTTTAGAATATTTTAGGTTTCAAGCAGATAATGTTTTTCTGGCTTGGTGTTTTACTTCTATATTAAGTAAATTGTCCTTGAAAAACTAAACTGCTAAAAATGGATGATTGTTATCATAGCAGTTTTTGATTGTTTGCCATATTTGCTACAAATATGGCTTGATATTCTTTAAACTACTGATAATATTGAGTAATATATTTCTATATAAAATTCAACCAGCGTTGATTTTCTAGAAAATCCTAATATTGTGAAAGCTCGTAGCTTGCGTTTGGGTGAAATGGTTCATATCGAAAAGAAAGAGTTAGCTGAAAAACATAAAAATATGATTGAAACCCAGAGAGAGCAAGTCAACCTATACATCAGTTATCACCAGGTAACCAAAAAACACTTACTTTTTTTTTAATTTGACTCTGATTGGTGAAGGGATATAACTTTTAATTTCTGAAAAACAGTTTTATACACTTTTTTTTAAGTTTTAACCCTAATTGTCAGAATTCTATTTTAATTATGGTCATTCCGCCTTTCAAATGTATATCTTTAATCTACATATTAATTATTAAAATTATTTGCGCAATCCTAGGTCCTTCAAGACAGTGTTGACATCCTTACATCTCTTATTACAAAATATCGCCTTCATCTTCAACCACAGAAAGATCAAGTTTTAATTAAAAATTCAATTGTTAGTTGTGAGACGTTTGCTGCGAAACTAAAGTAAGTTTTGTAACGTTACCATATGTTCCTTTTTCCCTTTCTGTTTTTTCGTTACTGTTTATTCTGTAAAAAATTAGATATGACGGCCATTTTAAATGCACTTGTTACAAACTTATGTACGTGTTTTTTTATTGAATTTGTTCTATATAGATCAACAAGAATGGGTTTAAAATGTGAAACCTACACTTCTGACTCAATTACGGCATTGGAAAAGATAAGGTACCCTTTTACACATTCATAAAATATTGCAGAACACAACATGTTTACTGCGTGGTAAAGTCGCAGCAAAAACACCTATAAAGCAATATCTCTAAAAGTTGTGACGTTACAGAATTGAAATTTTTGCTATATAAAAATCTCGGCGCGCTCAATTCGCGCGGATGCTGAAAAGTATGCTATATGTGCATTGGCAGCTACAATAAGTCAAATTACAATACTCTCAATTCGCGGTCTG
The DNA here is from genome assembly GCF_963924565.1 of Ascidiella aspersa. Classification (NCBI taxonomy): domain Eukaryota; kingdom Metazoa; phylum Chordata; class Ascidiacea; order Phlebobranchia; family Ascidiidae; genus Ascidiella; species Ascidiella aspersa. The sequence continues at coordinate 20,146,712 of NC_139454.1, forward strand.
AATTATGCCGCAAATGCTACCATAATTGTTTCAATATCCACGTTGAAGTCTGAAACGTTGGTTTAACGGCATGTTCTACATCTTTTAATTTATTATTATCTACATTTGAACACCTTCGATATGAGCAGACAAGTGGCAACAATTTTCGGAATTGTAACGCAGATCCTCAAACGGCCACTGAACCCTATCAAAACTATTTTTAAATTAAAAAAATATTTTATCAGTGGGATATAAGCCAAAAAGCAGTAACTCCAAATCGGAATAACATCAACGTCGAAGTAAATCCTATTCAGGATAACATCATATTTATTGTTGCACTGAATATTTGATAATAGAAATCACCTTGACCCTTGCAAGATAAATGTCGACCTTAATTCCTGATCAAGATCATATTTAGATGAGCAGAAAGTCGAACGAAGGCGTCAGGCTTTTTTTCAATACGAGGGACAAAAATTAAGATTTAAAGCACGCCTGTTGTCCATAAACCTATTCTATAGCCTATACCAAGCCTAACTCTTTAAAATCGAAACGAATGAACGGCCGCCACTGGTCAACATTGCAAGGCCGCTATAACCAAGCCAGGTTACGAAACTAAAGATAAAAAGAACGATGAAAAGATTTATACCAGTGCTTCTTAAACTTTTTTAGTTTCGTTCACCCCTAGCATCTATCTCCAGATTTTATTCACTCTTGTCTCATGATATGATAAAACTATCTCGTCTATATATAACAGTACAAAATGACTTAGGTTGTTTCGATTTTTGTTAAGATCAACTCAAGCTAAGTTTTACCATTGCAAATCTACAATTTCTCGAGTCCAAATGTATAAGGCTACAAAAGCACAAAACACAGTGACCAATTGTTTGTACTTATACACTCAGTGCAAACCAACTTCACTATTACAATAGGCAAAAAAACACACCAAAAAACTCCAGTTCTGACGGTTCACCCTTATTCACCCCTTTTGGTTGGTTCACCCCTGCAAAAATTTTATTCACCCTGGGGTGAACCCTTCACCTGATTAAGAAACACTGATTTAAACCATTAACCCAATTCCCGTGTTCGTTCTGGTCATTATCGCGCACTAGTCAAGGTGCGATTTGTCACTCAGTCACCTGTATTAGTTAACATCAATAAAAACCCAGGTCGGAGCTTCTCACCACGGCCGAGCTACGTCATCACGAGCTGGCTGACGTCACTAGACAGGTGGGCGAGTACGCTAAGCTGGGAACGGAGTTCGAGGGCGTAGTGCGTCAGTACGCCGACACATCGGCCCTGATCGAGAAACAGTCTTGGACCCTGGGGGAGATTAAGAAGCAGTCCGGGCAAGATGAGCGTGCCGATTTATGACCTTTGATGCGGACGTTTTTTCGCTGTCAAGGTCACGTGTTTTTTTTCTGATTTTGGGTCATTTTGCGCTTAATAAAAAGTAAAGACTTCACTACAGTGGTTCTTAAACTTTTTTCCTCCGCTCCCCTTCGTTAAATGTCCTGTGCTTTACACCCCTCTCAGATATCACATAAGTATCATACTAAAAGAAAATCGGTATTTTTCGATTACATATCAGTGCGACAACATAAAATATACTTGAGCGAAGCGCAAAAAATGCGTTTATTTGGTTTGAATTGGCTAAACTTTATTCTAGTCTAGACACACAAAACAATTTATTGGTTGAGCTGATTTCGACAAACATGTTCTGAAGTCAATGACTCCATAGTTGTAAGGCTGCAGTGTCACGAAAACCTTTTTTATTTGTAGAAATATTCTAATCGTGCTACAAATAGACAAGCAAGCACGCGACACACAATCCATTAGAAAAGTGTTAATATTATGCATCAGATTTGTCCATTGCCTTGTCGCGTATTAAGGGCCAATGTAAAATTATGACAGGATTCTTTTTTTAAGTGCCCGTCGAATTGTTTTCTCTTCTTCAGGTGCTACGAGCTGATACAATTAGTTTGAGAATCCTTTCTTTACTGTGTTTTGACTTTATAGATTTTTACCAAATTGGTCGAATGATCAGTTTTGGTCAAGGTGAGATACAAACCAATTTGGTCAGGATTAGATACAAACCAATAAAAGTAAAATCAAGCTGTGCAGCATTTATTTCCCTTTCACGCAACAAGTATGTTTAGGTGTTATGTAAAATTTATAAGCATCCGGTTCAGTTTGCTTTTGCAACGTGAAAACTTGCGCAGACAAAGTAAATATTGTTATATTGTTGACAAACATCGTTCAGCTGGTCACAAGATTCACACAAAATATCCCTGGCTTCGTTTCCAACAGCAGCACGTGACCACTCCAATCAGGGTGAAAATAAGCGCAGCGCCCACAGTGACGCCGACCCAGATATACGCAGAAATGCCCCCTTCGTTATCTATGAATGAAAAGCGTGTTTAAACATTTCTTAATCCAACTTTTAATTACTTTGCTATCGGTTTTTATTAAATATTTTTTAGAACTTTATTTCGTAATTCTAGTTGAGATGTTAAGAGTCTCACGCCTAAAAGTTATCATCAGTCTCTTAATTAGAATAAACCTAATGCTTTTTTTGCGAAATATAGTTTTCTTTCCTACTATAAAATAATCCACTTTGATAACGACAAAACTGTTTGAAGAATATTTGCTTCAATATAAAGTGATTGTCGTCTTTTAATTGCAAGAAGGGGGAGATATTCGTTTTTAAAAAAAATAGTTTGCTGTTTGATTTATTACTACAAATATAAGTGTCAATCTTATTTCGATGCTAAATTTTGTCGAAACGAAAAACTTTTTTTTTATTTCAATCATATTTTAAATAACATATTTACCATTCGGATTGTTTGTCGATGAGTCCCGTGTCACCGTGGTGGAACCTTTATTCAACCAAGATATAATGACGTTAGTTGGATATATCTACAACTTAGTTGATTTTAAAATGAAACGTCGGAACACCCAAATAATCCATGCAAACTTATTTTTTTTTTTTTTTTTTTTTTTATAGGTAAAACAAAATTGAGAATTTCATTTTTTTCTTACAGCCTAGCATTAAATTATGGATTACATACCCATTTATAAACATGTTGGTTTAAACTTAAAACAGCTGCGGACATTGATATTAAATTTGAATTTGTAGCGATACTTAAATAAAGCAAAACACCTTGAAAATGTTTCTGTCAACTTACCGTTTGTAAGGCTTTGTGGCGAAGAACCGTTAGCAGTCGAATTTGATTCTGCAGCCTCTGTGATATTTGCGGTCGACACTGGCGTGTTGGTAATAGTAGTCGGCAAGATGTCACTTTTCGTCTGTTTGGCTGTGTCCGTAGCTGCATCAGTCGCGAGGGTTGTCGTTGAAGCTTCATTACTTGCTGTTGTCACAGTGTCAGATTCCGCTGTCGTCGGTGCCACAGGGGTAGTGGCAACGACCGTAGTTGCCAGTGACACCGTATTAGTGAGAGATGCCGTAGTTGTTACTACCACTGTGGTAGTAGCGCCTGCTGTGGTTGTCGGTAAGACCGTAGTAGTGGCAGCTACTGTGGTTGTTGGTAAGACCGTAGTAGTGGCAGCTACTGTAGTCATCGGTGCCACAGGGGTAGTGGAAACTGCCGGAGTTGCAAGTGGCACCGTTGTAGTGGCAACTGCCCTGGTTGTCGGTAATACCGTAGTTGTGGCAGCTGTCGTAGTTGTCACTGCCACTGTGGTAGTAGCGGTTGCTGGGGTTGTCGTTGACATTGTGGTACTGGCAACTGCCGTCGTTGGCGATTCAGTGCTGATAGTGCCAACTGAACCTTGAAACGTAAGATTTATATAGTAGATATATCCAGTGGTTAACTCTCTTTGACATAACTCTCTTTGACATCAACTTATATTTTACCTAAAAGCAGTTTCTAAAAGAAGTTTATATGTATTACTGCAAATCAACATGCCGCTCCAATTGACGAAAATATATTCGATACATCAATGCCTGTTGTGTGAATTTTCTGTCTAGTTTTATTTCTTGAAAAGAATTATAGATTTTAACTAAATTCACCTTTTTTAGGAAACTGGTATTTTTTTTTTGTTGACCACAAGATTTTAACCTTTTCTTATCGTTTGTTGCAATATTGGTATTTTTAAGAACGCAACATTGAGATTGTAAAAGCCCTAGTTATACAGTAGTTAAAGTAAGCCGGAACGGGGCCAACAAAAAATACTTTTTGCAGAAAAGGCCGCACTGGTAAAAAAAGGTTCTACAAAAAAATACTTTTTACCAGACCATGTCCGTTTACACCAGGCACTCCATTATCTTACGAAATGTATTTCAACTAAGATTTCAGTTGCATATTTGTGCACTACATTGCACGATAACCTCCGGTTTCATATGGATTCTTGTTTTACTTATCCTTTTATGACCAAGCTTAGGAGTCATGTCTGAAAATTCTCACCTTTTCGGAAGGAAAATTATTCCACTTTCCCCCTTGAATATACGATACAAGGTAACGCACTTCCAGAAAATCTATTTGTTGTACATTTTCCATGTAACAGCGCCGTTTGGATACCGACTTTTATCAAAAAGACATTTCTGCCAAGTTTTATAGAGACATCTACTTAATTGCACACTGACGCAGGTGTTTGACTTGAAACAGGAAGTTGTTTACGGTTTCATGACGTCACGGTTACGATGTGAATTTGGAACGTCATCTCAAATTTACAACGGAATCTTACCTATATTTGAGCTTTAGTTTCTGTCGTTGTTAAGCACAGCCGGGCAAAGACGTTAGTTTTGATCAGATTTTAACTTTCAGTTTTAGAAAAATAACGTTTGTGAGGTTTTCTTATTCCTGATTCTACAGTTGTTGCTACTTTCGGTGCAACAAGTTTTGACTCTAAAAATGCAGGACACCAGTTTACTCACAACCTTTTTGCGACACTAAATAGTTTTCCTCTAACCGCACATTAGAAGTTTACTTGGCTCCTTTGATTGTTTGCCGACTCACGGACCACATAGGGTGTGTACTGACCCGGGGTTAGGCGTAAATGAACATAATTGCGAACTTAATTTGAAGTGATTTCGGGTCCTCGTAGCTTCAGGCACTTCAACTTCAAATGCTGAAAGGGGCGTTGTTTGCACTTTGGGGAAAACGGGATTTATCTCACGAGTGTACAAGGAAACATGGCGCAAAGGTTCGGAGTTTAGCGGTGTTTTAAAGTGCTACAAGTTCATCTTTAAAGCAAAAACCAAATCGTGGTCGTATATACATTTCTTCCGAGTTTTGAGGGTGATAAATTGATTCGGATTTCGGTATCTATTATTTTATTGTCTTTTGGACATGTCACTTTAACTATACACCTAAAACGTCTATAAGGAGGAGTTTGAAAACGTACAGTTATTAAGAATAAGATATGTGTTTAAAAAGCAGAAATCGGTACGTCAACTAAACCCATTCTATTTTTTAAGAACTTGAAATATCGGAACAGGCACAACGCAACTATTCGCATTAATTGCTTGTTAATATATTTTGGAACCTGTGTTTTAAAAAATAATCAAACTTAAAAAACACTGTTTAAGTGTCGTACAAACATACAAAGAAACAATTTTATATTTCTAAAAATACTTTCTAAATACAAACTTACATACCATTCTGCCCCCATGTTCAACCAAAATAACATCTACGACAAGATATCGTGCAGAGAAGTTTCAAGTTTAGCATGCCACAGTAAACGTAGAAAATCTACGACTGCAGCTAAATATCAAACTCTATACACAGTATTTATGCGCTTATTTAAGTTATTTCAAATCCATGAAAATGGAACTGTGTAAAACACACCTTCTGAGAGAAATATATAGCTGAAGGCAAAAGGCAAAAAATATAAAGAATGCTGAAAAGATAGTAGACAGGGAAGAGTCGATTTAAAAAGATTCTGCAATTAAAAATTAAGCTGTAAAATGCTTCACGTTACAATAGCATGGAATAATATTTGGCGCTGGTCTAGAATCCCGCAACATTTTTTCCTGGGTTTGTATTGCTAACAATGTTTGGGTTAGGGTGAGAGTTGGCGTTTGGGTTTGGGTGGGTTAAGTAGGTTATCCTTACTTATTTATGCTTTACTTGTGATTTCAACTTTGACAGCTCATTTCGTTTCTGTTAAAATAAATGTGATAGGATTCTAGACCGGCGCCCAGCAGTTTTTAAGTTAAAGTATTACTTTTTAGTACTTTTTTCAAACAAAAAACATAACAAAAAAGCTAGAATTCCGTTTAAACTCGAACGGGTCTCGAGCGGGGCTGCTCTTCATTTTCTTCCTCCTTTTCCCTTCGTTTAGCTGCTAGGCAACAGCAAACACAACAGGCGATTACGAGGGCCAAGAAAGCCACAGAAGCCCCCACAGATACTGCGATGATTGTCTCTGTGGTCCAGAAGTCTAAAGAGAAAGGCCGAAAACATGCTCAGCGAAAGCAAGGCGGTTAACGTACTTGTGTTTACACAAGATCTAGGTTTAGCTGCTTAAAAAGATGTGGACTCGACTGGGCGAGTTCGAAAAAGTGGATTCAAAAGAGAATATGGTTCGAAAAGCATTCTACGAAAAGCAGTCGAGTGTTCGGCGAGAAGTACACGATTATTGTTTAAAAAGGGTACCATCAAAAAAGTATGTTAATTGATGATAGTTTATTTAGACATATTTGCAAAGTTTAAATTGGCAATGTACATCATATCAATGTAAAAAAGGATACTTATAAACGTAAAAAAGGAGACAAAGCTAACCGGTAGGCAAAGGTAAAAAAGTTAACAATGTTAGGATTTACGATGCCAGGACTAAAATTTCAAGTTTCACTGTAAAGCACTTTTATTTTAAAGGAATATTCACAACTATCTGGATTGGTAAAAAAAAAATTCTAGCCTACTATGTTTTCAAAAGCACAAAACACCGCAGGGAAGTTGAATTTAAATACGTCGTAACTTGCAAACCTAATGTAAATTGTTGCGGGTCGTGCAGCAGATTCTATACCCCTGTTTAAGCTTTAAGCTATACGAAGGCATTTTATTGTACCACAGCTAGCTATGTTTAACATGCCGCTGGCGTTTGCTATTCCAAATTACCTTGAGGTGCAGCTTCTGTAGATTCAGCAATTGAAATTGTGGTGCCTGTGAAACAAATCGTTAGGTTAGTTTAAATAACTCTCGTTTCATAGTTAAATTTTATGTAAATATCAGGCTAGATTACGTGGAGACTATATAGGTCGGAGCAATACGGACTACCAATGAAGCAATACGGATTAACGAAACACAAACTATTTTGATAAGCCTTTTTTGACAAGGAAAATATATGTAACATTCCTTGGTTCAAATTTATTGACCTCTTAACGAAATTTCATTTTCTAGACAACTACAAAACAAAAGTATTATGTTTTGCCCGACGTATAGTCAAGAAATCATTTCATACGGATGAACATTGAGAAAATATTTTTAAAATCTAACTTACTCGTTGCTGCCGCCGTCGTGGTTGTGGTCCTTGTTGTTGGGACGACCACTGGAGGATTAATAGGAGGAGGTTCTCTAGTTGTGGTTTTTACGGTGGTGGTCACAGTGGTAGACACTGGCGTACTTGAGGTCTGTTCTGTAGCTGCCGTGGATGCTGCATCAGTCGCCAAGGTTGTTGTTGCAGCGCTAGTACTTGCTGTTGTCACAGTTGTAGCTTCCGATGTCGTCGGTGCCGCAGTGGTTGTCGGTAAGACGGTAGTTGTGGCAGCTGTCGCAGTTGTCACTGCCAGTGTGGTAGTAGCGGTTGCTGGGGTTGTCGTTGACATTGTGGTACTGGCAACTGCCGTCGTTGGCGATTCAGTGCTGATAGTGCCAACTGAACCTTGAAAGTAAGATTTAATGTATTATATATATCCAGTGGTTAATTCTATTTGACATGGCGCAGCGTTGTCCAATTAAAATTTGTCACTGGCCATTTTTTTATATAGCCGGTTCTAGGAAGGATATTTGAATATAGCCTTATTTAGGATTTTAGTTTGAGAGGGCATAACAAATCTTACTTATGAATAACAAATTATACGAAACGTGCTGTTCTTGAAACAACTGGTGTGTAAGGGACCAAACATTTTTGACAAGTTAGGGTAACATTACACAAACAGGTTTTTTCTTTACCTCCGCCCGTTTGCATTGCTTGTGTCACTTCGTCGGGTGAGAGAGGGCGGTACCAGACCTTGAGCTCATCCAGGTAGAAGCTGACTTCGGGCTTTCCCAGGTTCATTGAAATCCTGAAGCTTCCACCCATTACCGAACTTGTGCTGCTGCTCGGCATCCGAGTGTACGTAGCTTCCGTGCCGTTTACGTAAATCTGTCGAGCCATATTAATAAAGTTGTATTAATAGGGCACGAGAAGTTGTTACTATTTTGTTTGTTGCTGCAGAGATTATACGAATTGAAACGGTATAACCAGGGCTGGGGAGCCACCGTAAAATAGCATTAGCTCCGGCTCCAGCTCCGGAGCCATCAGCCAATTATTAAATGGCTCCGGCTCCAGCTTCGGAGTCGTGAAACTTAATCATTTGGCCCCAGCTCCGGCTCCAGCTCCGGAGCCATCAAACACACACCCAATGACTCCGGCTCTAGCTCCGGTGCCACCAGTCACTTATTCAATGGCAAGTTTGAAAAATTGCTTTTGGCTAACTAACATTGGAGATGGAACAAAATATAATTTCTTAGCTTTAGCACCACAAATTGAAAAATGGCTCCAGCTTCACAAAAATAATAAAAAGGGCTCCGGCCCCGGCTCCAGCTCCACAAAAAAAAAAAGCTCTGGCTCAATAGAAAATGCTTAGCTCCGGGCTCCGGGCTCCAGCTCCGGCTCCCCAGCCCTGGGTATAACTGGAACAGCAGTAATTTTAAAACTTTGCTTGTCTTGCGATGAATCGAAATTGGCCAGAAATTCCCGAGAGCAAATTAAAACAAGCTTATGGTTATAGGGGCGGACCCAGAAATTTTTCTTCGTAATGTATAGCTTTTGCATTCAAGTAACAGCTCTTTAAACTAAAACTTATAAACAGACTATGTGGTGTACTTAAGGTCTCTTCTTTTTGACGTTACGATTAAATGTCACGTTATGTTTATGACGTCTTCGCGTAACTTAATCACACCATCTCTGACAAAAAAATCTTTAAACGCTCCCTCCAAACAAAACTCCCGGATCTTTCCTGGTTGTGGTGGTGTAAAAGGTGACAAAACTCCTACGTTAAATAACTGCATTTGAAGGTGTTGCTATTATTCTGTTTCTTTTGACATAAAATTGCCTACAGTGAACCCTTCTTTTTGTTATCTGCTGTCTTTCTTAACAAATTCATGCATCAAAAATAGCCTAAAAGCCTAAACGCTCGTGTGCCCAGCAGTTCTGTAGGGGTGTTATTGCAAACGTTTCAAACAGAACCACGAAGGACATAAAAATATCTAAAACAAGTTTATTAAAAAAGAGTGGAAACTGCAAACGTTTCACTAACATTTTTAGGGGAAATTTCGTACAGTATAGCACTTTTTATTTATAGTAGCCTAAACGCGATTAGATTCTAAACCTATTGAACAAACAAATACAAAAATGGCTAATTCATCAGAAATTTATCGAAATAGCTCATTTTGTAATAGGTTTTGTTTTCAAGAATCGCCTCCTTCAGAATGAAATTATGCCTGCTAGAAACATATACAGAGTGGGCCGAAAGTAGGCTTACAGTTATAAAAGTAAAAAAGTAGGGTTTGGGTCTAAAAGTAAATTTATTGTTTGGGGGTTCTTCTCATTTTCACAACATCCCCCCCCCCCTCCCCAAAACAATCCATTGTCAGGTCAGGTGAGCGTGGTGGCCATTCAATGCTACCTCTTCTTCCAAGCCAACGCTGTGGAATAACTGTAAGCCTACTGTTGGCCTACACTTCTAAATCTAAGAGGAAGTGGGTGCGAGAAAACGTAGTAATGAGATTTTCTTACTCGAATTCCACCACTTTCCGACCAGGTAGTGGTAAAGTGTGCCCACGTGTTTGTACCAATCAGGTCTCGGCTTATTCCCGCCACGTACTTGTCTTCTGCAAAAAACGTACAAGATACATTTCAATAATTTGCGTTGGCAAGAAACTGCAGGTTTGTGGAAAAATCGTTGCCATTTAGGCCTAATGTTTTTGTGTTTCGATTTTTCGTCAATTATTACGACTGGATTGTGAAACAAAATTTGTAACGATTTCGACACAAATGGACAGGTCATATATTTTATTTATTTATTTTAGTTTTAATTTAAAAATTTGGGCGCCTTTGAAATTTAGGCACAATAGAGCACAATAAGTTTAGGCCGTCTTCCAACGACTGAATTTATAAAAAGGTTTAACGATAGTGGAAACAAATTGCTTGACTCAGAGCATGAGCAAAAGCAACTACTTTAAGCTAGGTTTTTAGAAACAAACAGCAAGTTAATCTAAGTCGAAGTCATTGTCATAGAAAAAGTCAAGCTATAAGGACGTGTCTTCTGTTCAAAAAATATAAATCCGTTTATTTAAAACAGGGGTTTTTAACCTTTTTACGATCTCGTAACACTTTGACGCTCTGTACTGCCACGCGTACCACTTCATGAAGAACAACGGATCTCATCGAATTATATTTTATTTTCAATAATAATATTGGCCTACTTTAATTCCAAGTAAAGGTATGTCAATGATTCAAGGTCACTTAAGTTACTGACTTACTATTAGCCAGGAGAACTGTGACGCTCATGCTTGCGTGATCGTGCAGGTCCGGATAAATTGTGACGCCCGGGTAGTTGTAGATTTCCCCTCCGGTCCAAAAAAAGCTGGCGATCAGATTGGTCCATTTCTGAACCTTGATCCACATCGCAATGGTGAGACCGCCTGAGAATTCACAGTCTTATAGAAGTAGGCAGAGATTTTTTATAAGTTTTTTTTTCATCCGGAACGAAATTTAAAAGAGCAGTGGTTCCCAACCTTTTTTTTTCTAGCGATTATTTTTTGCAAACTCACGCGATCCCAGTTGGCAAAATGTTCACATTTCTAGACGAATTTGTTTCAAAATTTTGCAGAAATTCCGAATTAAAGTATGCTCAACCAGCTAAAGTTACAGTGTAAGCCTCCTTTCGTTGCATTACGATTTTTTAACGTGTGAAAATGTGAACGTGTGATACACATCTTATATTACGCGATATACATATTTCAATAGGATCTTGTTAAAAATTTGTTTCACGTGACACCGTATAATTAATTGAGTAATTTTAGGGTAACAAAGAACCCAATCATACAAATTTCCGAATAATAGTCTGTTCGTTTTTATTCTAGTTTACTCGTTCGTTACGCCACACAAAATAATACATTGCGTATTCAGTATTTATTAAAACACAAAACGCAGGCCATTACATGTAGTAGTAGCCACGAGTCTTTTTCTAAAAGGTCTCATCGAAATTTTCCGGCCAGAAATCGTTTGACCAGGGAAGCAGACAAGCTACATTATCTCGAATTGAAACCGTTTCGCTTAAGATATCCGCCTAAATATATCACACTTCCACAAACCACGCCAATACATCGTCGCTTCCTATTCAAAGCTACTCCAGGACGTTACAGTGATTTAGCACGTGAAGGCGCGATGACATTTTCGATAAACGCACGACTAACGAGAGGCGGCTTATAAATGTAGCAGCAGAGACTAAAAAATGCCCGTAAGTTCCTACATACACGAGTAAAACGGAATTTTATGATTTAATTCCCCCCTTTCCATCACTAAAACTTTGTTGAATGCTGTTGCTAAAAGTCAAAAAGAGTTGTTAAAAGTCAAAAACTGGGGTGCGAAAATGCTCGTTGAAATTGTTGCGTCGTGCGATTTTTCGGTCGAGAAGCCACTCCGCCATCATGCCACTTTAAAACTGCATTTTTTTAGCGTATATTGACTATACGTAGATTAAAACATTTTTCACGGTTTGCGAATCGAAATTATGTTTCTATAGATTGTTTTAGCCAATTTATGAAAAAAAAGTTTATCACGCTTTTCGAGAGTCTTTTCCTTCAGTTTCAATGTGACCATAGTCTAATGCCGTGATTCTTTCTAAACTGCAGTTTACCGTGGCTTGCTTAATGTTACTTCTTTATGACGTCACGTTTAGACGTAACTTTGTGACGTCATCTAATTATATGGTCCCATAAACAAATACCCTTGAACCGTTTCGATTTGCCGGCATTCTAAAATACCGCTACGTCTAGATTTTTTTTAAATGACATTCTGAGTTTATTAATCCGACTAATAAAGGTGAAACGAGGAAAAACTAAAATAATAAAAAAATAATAGAAAAGCGTGAAAAAAAATTAAAGTAAAAGTGAAGTGAAGTTTTAAAATAAATTGCCGGTTTCAAATAAAATGGAACTTTGTCTAACAAGGTTTTCATGCAAATAAACGAAGTTTCGTTTCAGTCAATAATCTTGAAAAATCGTAAATTATAATTCCTTTTTCAATAATAAACTTCCGGTGTAATACAATTTGTGTGCTGTTGAAGGGCTATATCGCAGTTGTATACACACTTGTCTATAAATGTATAGTGACGTGTTTGTATGTAGGCTATTTATTACATTAGACACAACTTAGATCCGGCTGTTAATCCTCTTACATGAAGTTTTATGTACGAACAGGATGCATCGTGAGTTTGAACCTTAGCAGACTAAAATTTTCTAACATTGCATTGCCTTTCGGTAATTGCCCTTCCGAATGGCACCCATGTATTATTTTGACTGTGCCACAATCGTTGTCAGTACTTCCTCAGGAGGGCTAGATCACATATATCCATGTGGATTCATTGCTTTGGCAGCAATTTCATTTATATAAAAAGCTTCAGACTTCGGGATCTGACTTTGGCCGAGAAAATAAGTCGAGTCCTGATTCAAATATTTTTTTAGCATTGAACCCGAGAACGGCTCCAACTTTGCAGCCGTGTATGCCGCTTATTCATAAAGCTGTTTAAATTAAATTAGTCGATATACAGCAATCCACGCATATAGGGTTGTTATAATACCTATTCAGGCACGGAAGTTGGTGGAAAACAAGTCGCCATATGGTGTTCCTTTACGAGTCAGAATTTACTACTACTCATGCGCTAGTCAAACTTATGACTTTTAAAGGAGTCCCTAGTTCCGAGTCTAACTGTGCATCCCTGGTTAGGCTACAATGTAACATACCTCCTTCACAGTTCTGTGGTAGAAAGAGACATGTCTGTTTGATCTTGCTCGTATAACCGACACTAATCTGCGTCTGGTCCAGGATCAGTGCGTGGCCATCCACACCAGTTGCCACCCCTAAAGAAATGCAGAAACAAAAAGTGTTTAAATCCAACTTTAAATTCCTAAACAATTAATTGTGCTACTACACTGTTACTGTTATGGCGTCGTTTACAATCCATTGTTACACCAGGTTTTATACAGTTGACCGAGAGCTTTATAATGTTTTGTATGGTTTAGTTTAGTGCATCGTGATATATATCGAACAAACTTACATGGCAACCTAAAAAGTTGCGGCATTTTTTTATTTCACTCTTTTTTTTATTTATGTCACTTCTAAATAACTATTCAAAGATACATTATTCCATTGTTTCTTAAACTGGTGAATGGTTCACCCCAGGGTGAATAAAATTTTTGCAGGAGTGAACCAACCAAAAGGGGTGAATAAGGGTGAACCGTCAGAAATGGATGATAGCTCTGAAGTAAATCCACTATTGAACTGTATTTTTAAGTACAAAAATATTTTAAGTACAAAAATTTTGTGACTGTGTTTTGTGCTTTTGTAACTTTATATTTCTGGACTCGAGAAATTGTAGATTTGCAATGGTAAAACTTAACTTGAGTTGATCTTAACAAAAATCGAAACAACCTAAGTCATTTTGTGCTGTTATATGCAGACGAGATAGTTTTATCATATCATGAGACAAGGGTGAATGAAGTCTAGAGATATATGCTAGGGGTGAACAAAATTAAAACAGTTTAAGAAGCACTGCCTTATTCGGAAAAAGGTTCGTATAAACGTGTGCATTCTTACTCGATCCAGTAATGGGCGAAAGATTGGCACTCCAGTACGATTGATTTCCAATATTTGGATTCAGAGTGTTTGCCTCGATTTTGTCCATCGCCCAATACAAGTTTGGCGGATCGGCGGCGGCTGAAAAACAACCATTCCTGTTAAAAGCCAAAGTGCGAACTAAGCCAGCTTTTTTTATGTCACTCAATGTTGCAGTTCGCAACTACTAAAAACACAAAATTCCAGGCAAGACTTTGCTATATGAAATTAAACATTTAAACAAAGTACGCGATTCAATAAACAAACTAATACATTTCAGAGTATTATTATTGCGGTTACTTTTTTGTTATTAACTTTGATACTTCTCAATTATATCCAAATTCGTACTATGTTAACCTGGATAAATTCTGCATCTTTTTTTTACAATATTACAAAAGTTAACGAAAATGATTACCCACCTTTTGAGATAACGCCAACTAGAAGTACGCAGGCCAGTAATCGTTGCATCATTCTTTTTTTCGAAAAATAAATCATAGCTTGCAATGGAAAGCAAAAGCAAAATTTTATCTACACTAGCAGAACGATAAAAGAAAATTGTCCATTCTAGAAACTCGTTTTTTTCCTTTAGTAAATAGAAAAAATACAAAAAAAGAAAATGACGTTTGCAAATTCAATCGTATTGCTTTTTAAAGGAATTAAAGATATGTATATATATAGGGCCATTTTGTGACAAACAAAAAAAATACGCTGTTACGGTTTTAATTGTTTTGTCTTCAGGTTAATCACCAAGTTATAGAATCTGTGGTACGCCTCAAAATCAGATTCCCCTGACCATTTATTTTGCATTTGCCAGTAAAGCAACTGCTTTTTTATTCTGAGCGGATTTGTTGATAGTATTCGTACAACAGCCTTTATTAGTCTTTTATATTAGCAACCCTAATACTAAGCGTAGCCTAAGTATCAAAGCGATGCTTTAGGCGATCAAAACGTAGGACTTTAGCATAAACAAGTTTAAATTTAACCAATCTTAATCATTCTTTCGTGTTGCTTTGGCACGCAACCATTTCAAACCCGCTACCTTCAGGGTTGCGTGCAGTAACATGTTGGCCCTGTGGATATACTGTAATGTATGTCGCAGTTAAGCGCCTAATTGCAGTAATTGTTGAGGAAACGTCCAGATACTCTTCTGCATATATTTATAGCATTCCAACGATTTTCTACACGGATGTCGATTTGTGGTTCTAAACGTCATATAAACAAATAATTAAACTACTTAACGCTTGTAAACAATCACCAGAACAAAGATATCCGACGTCCAAATCTTGTGGGAGGATGTTAATTATAAAGAATTTCAAGTGCAAAACTGTGCTATAAAAAACAACTTTCTTTTTATCACAGTCACACATCATAACACACAGGGTGTTTTACTAGAATTCTTTGTTACGATAACTTCTCTTCAAAACTACTTGTTCACCCTGCTTTTGTCTCACTGTATGTTATGTACTTCAGCCTATTCTCGATATTATACACCGAAAGAGCAAAACGGCGAAATGACACCATAACAAGGTCGACTGGGGAGAAATTGCCGCGCCACATTCATTAACTTTAATTTAACCGAGATTTTCCAAGTCGCATTTTCACTTAGCGGACTGAACAGCGATCACGCGCAGCAGTGCACGCTGTTTTCAAACTTACGATGGTGTTGATTGTCTGGTAACCTTTAGGCGAACAGCAACATCACTTCAACCAAACCGGCTTTCATCTGATTTAAGATCATCGACGCAATAGAAAAGCGGCAATTACACCTTCAGCAGTACATATAGCGACAGTGCGACACGTATAGCTTTTGGTTTCTCTGTTTTGGTAATATGCATTACGTACCAAAAGCTTTTTGTTGGATAAATATGTTTACGAAAAAACGGTTGGTGTGGCCTCTAGCAATAGTTTTGAGAGTATGACGTATTCGCTTGTAAAGCCTTAGTATTTTTTTCGCGACTTTTCTTAATCATTTTCCGTCGTATCCTTTTTTACCAACAGCCAACAGGGGTATAATTTACGCTGTTGTCCTTTTAAAGCACATGTTCTAAAAACAAACGAATGAGGTCGTATTTGGAACTTTTAAGCACAATTTTTTACATACCGTGGGCTTATATATTCATTTAGCGTCGCTGTAAAACCTGTGAACATTACTTTTTTTCGAGGCGGGACAAATCAAAGCAATCGTCTTTGCCCAACGGTGAGTTTTAGTTTGGCACCAACATTCTTTAACAAAACGTCGCTGGATAGCTCAAAGCGTATTTTTGAGCAGTTTTGGGTTTGGGGCGTCGACTTTTGGTTCGCATTGCACGACAGGACGCTTTTCAAGTTCAATTTCACGGGGATACGCGCGACTGAAAGAAGACTTCGTTGCCAATTTGACAAAACATCTTGTTTCTCATTTTGGAAATGTCGACCCTCTGTGCGTTGCCGCATTTTAACCGTTTCTATTCTGCTGATTCAGCAGTGCCGGCTAACTCTATACGTATCGTAAGGTGATGTTTTCTATCTGTAAATCCGTTTAAACTTAAACTTCATAAAAAACACTTTTCAAATTTATTTCAAAATTACACTATCTGTTCTTTCAACTGTACAATCAAATATACCTTGCTAGTTTTCTGGGCTTAAAAAGGTAAAGTCAATCCAATTTGAACTCCATCGCTGAACGTATATCGGTATAGCCACAAGCAACCTTGCAAATAAAGTGCAATCGAATTTTCTTATATAGGTAACAACTTTTCGGTTTGCACCACACTTATGAAAGCCCCCAAACTTACCCACAACCCCCAGAAATAGAGCTTTACTGTCTGTTGCACCACACCCAGGTGCAAACGCCACAAAACAAAGGTTGTGTTCTTAACCCAAAGGGCCGAAACCCCGCTGCCCGGGATACTATTGTAGAGGTTTGGGACATAAACAAGCCCGTGGGTTCCATGCGCAGCGAACCGCGACCTTTATGGCGTAACACGCGCAAGCTGATCACGTGGTTGAACTGACCCACGAATATAAGAACGAGATACTTTTGGGCACTTTGGTAAGCAACTGTTTTGTCTCGATGGCCTGCAAAGGCAATTTGACCGTTAATTAACTGAATTCGTTTTGTCCTGAACTTGACAAGAAGAGCAGAACTCCTTTGACTTGATGTACTTTATTTTTTTTTTGTGCACTTCGATGTCTTATCTTAAATATGACTCTTAATAATATGCGATGCAGATATAATTCGAAGTTTGTTTTCAATCTTTTAAAATTGTCAAACACATGTTGTTGCGTGTTAAATGTATTACCTGATTTCAGTACAGCTTGCTATTTATCATATAATTGTTTGATGGGAACACTAAACACAGATCTGTTCACAATCTTCAGTAGAAAAAGAGAGGCCCAAATAAACGATAAAAGAAAGGTTTGCAAATAAAATGAATAAATATTTTGTCATTTATTTGGGACACTCTTTTACTACTGAAAATTGTTTGATAATTTCCTTGCAGAAACTCTAATTCAAAAAACTCGAATTTCCTACTTTATTTTTAAATTTTACGCTTGGGTAATTTGCAACATTTGCTACTAATCTAACTGCAGCTTTTCAATCTCAAAATTGCTGTTATTTATCAACCAATGACTCTTGATCACCTTTCTATAAAATCTTTGTAAAAAAAAGAGCTGTCACAGAAATAGTTCCTAAAGTATGTTATCGTATAGATTCAAAGGACATAAACTTATAT
Organism: Ascidiella aspersa; assembly: GCF_963924565.1. Classification (NCBI taxonomy): domain Eukaryota; kingdom Metazoa; phylum Chordata; class Ascidiacea; order Phlebobranchia; family Ascidiidae; genus Ascidiella; species Ascidiella aspersa. The sequence continues at coordinate 20,164,468 of NC_139454.1, forward strand.
ACACGAAGATTCAACGAACATGTATCACCCATAAAACGAACAAAGTTTGACACACTTGTTCCACAAAACACTGAACCATCGCAACTAAGTATCAAGATACACGCCCAACGCCCGACGGGCTGTGTGACAAAGCTGGCTTAATATTGTTGTACCTCGCAAAATTTGCTGATTCGGGTTACGCCGTGCGCCATTGAATATCCAATATAGGGTTTCCTTTGTGTTCCATCCATGAAATCAGCGATAAATGGCCTACCTGGCTTTGTGTAAGCTATATGATTTGCGTCACACGTTGCTATGGCTTTTAATTTTTACAATTATTAGGTGGTGGGGCTTTTAAAAGTGTAACCGTAAAAAATGGGACCCGTTGAAAGAAGAACAACACCGCCTTGAATTTAATTAGAGCCAAATTTGAAATAAAAAAAATTAACTAAAGACGCAATTATTTTTTCATTTTAAGCACATTCCTGCGTATATATCTTTTTTTAGTGACACGTTTGGGTCGTTCGGTAATAACGAGCGGTTTGTGATGCGCTTCGCGCCATTATCTTTATATTTACTGGCGGCGAGTATTTTGATGGGTATTTGTTCTATGACTTCACGTTATGACGTACTTTAAAATCATATCTAAGAATTTGTATGCCCCCAAACTAAAATGCTTGATCCGCACCGGGATGATTTTAGATAAGCTGTTGACGCAGGTGCACCCTGTTTAGGCATTATGGCGAAGGGTGAGATATATTTTGTGACAACAATCGTAGGAATAAAACATTCATAGCAGTATATCGATGTAATATTATTATCTTTGTCGCCTTAGCTCAATTTTGTATTTTTGAAATGCGTTAAGTTAAAAACCTTTTTAAAAAAGCTATCTTTAAAATTCCAGAAAACGTTTTACTGTAGACTTCAGTCTTAAGTTGTACCTGGAAATAAAGGTGTCATTGTTTTGTTGTTAAATTCCAGCTGAGCTTTGTCGTAAGGTATTCTTTTGTTTTCGCTGTAACGAAACTGAGTGGGCGACACCAACGTTGCTAAAGAATCGACTCGACATAGTTTCTATTGTCGGGTACTTACTACAACATTACCTCGATACAATGTGATGCTTTTCATTCCGCTCGTTTTTACGTTTTTTGTATTTGTAGTCACTCAACAACAGTACACTTTTTATTGCTATAGTTTGCTCAATGTAACAATTTTCACAGAGAACCCCAATTTCGTATTACGAAACGCAAAAACGAAATAAAACCGTTTCAATGCAAATAAATAAGGGGGGATTTCCTAACAGTGCATTGGAATATAACAACGTTTTACTACAAGAAATAGAATAGCTTTTTCGATTAAGACTTTGAGTCTGAGCTAGAATTCCTGATTTTTTAATTCGGGGTGTTTTTCCAGAATAACGTCGAAAGCGTTTGTCCAAAGATCGTTTTTGATGGTTTCCTGTTGCAAGCAGGAATCCGAAACTTCCTCTCCGGTCACAAACAACCTAGAAGTAGGAAAAACGAATAGTTACAACTTACAGGGGATTAAGCTGTTTACGCAAAACGCGTATGAAAGGCTGGGAATGTCCAGTGGCAAAGGTAAGTCGTATCAGAAAAAATGTTAGTTTTTATCAGGCAATGTCCGTTTATGCAGGTCCCAGAAAGATACTTTTTTACAGGTACGCTGTATCAGTAATTTTTTTTTATCTGGTTATGTCCATTTTTTATAGGCCATCCCGCCATCTCCTTGAATGTATTTCATTTAAAGTTTAGTTGCACATTTTTTGTGCTTTATATCGGGAGATAACCTCGGGTGTCTTAAACTGATCCTTGTTTTCGACGTAACGTTGAGACGTTATCTCTGACAGTTTTAATGCGTTCCAAGAAAAAATGTTCCGTCGATACGGTAGGAAAATTATTTTGCTTTTACCGCTGGGAATGTCAAAAAATTGTGGAGGCCATAAGCGTTGACAATTTGTAGTGGTAGTTGTCACTTACAAGGGCGGTATTCGTTACGATTCTTATCAAAATCAATTTATTGTTTCAGCCATAGTTTGTGATTTAGCGCTTGTTTTCTACTTTGTTTTCTTAAAAAGTGCATTATAGGATAAACCTTTTAATTAACACGAGTGCAAACTTAAGCTGGACAACAGGAAAACATTTATTTGTATGTTTCAGCTTTATGAATTTGGTTATTTTGTCAAAACGGTAATGACGGTATTTATTGTTAGATTAAAAGGCCATAAACTTTCGCCTAAAATATTGAGTTATCGCTATCTATTTAAAATATAACGTTTCGGACATCCCTGGTAACAGCTTTGCTCATTGTTGTGTGATTGCATAAATGTACCTCTTATTCCATTGCCTATCATGGTTTCTAAACAGGTTACTGATTTTCGGATTTAAATATAAGGTCAAAAACTTTACGCCCATTACTGAAAAACCTCTAGTCTAGGGGCTGCTTAAATTCATCTTAGTTAGTTCATTACAAGATATACGCGCATGGTTTGAGATCAGAGGAGTAACTGGCTAAAGTTTTTTGGACTCCTTCACGCTAAAATCTGAGTCTATAGGAGTTGACAATGTACTAAACAAATGATTTTTGATTGGTAAGTACCTGTCTCTGCACAGATAGTCGAACAAGTCCGGACTTTCTTCCATCGAGTTCCACTTTATCAGTTCGTTCTCACGTTTATTGATAATTTCGTCACACTGTCAAAATAAAAGGTAAAAATTGAAACGTACACTTTCTGTCGGATTCGGTCAGTACTTCATTTTTTTGTGTAAAGATTTTTGCTGTGTGTTTTGTGAATATAAATGCTAACTCGCCCTCAGCAAATTTAGACTTTTGTCATTTTTATATGAATACATGCGACAATTACTCCTACCCTAGATTGGTTCAATATCCTATCCAATATAAATCTCCTTCCAAGGCATATCTTGTAGATAACGTTAGTAAGCCACTTGTTAATAAAATTTATCCTCTATAAACCTATCCTATCGCCAACTTAGATAACTTATTACACAGTAAAGAAGTGTTTTCCTCGCAGTTCGCTATTCCGAAATGGAAACGCATTAGTTATAACAACTTCGTGCAATGGTAGTCTAACTGTTTATCATTCTCACCATTTCCATTAGTCGATTCGTCTCAGGATGCCGAAACCTCTCGTACTCCGTCTTCATTTGCTCCGATTCTGCATCCCCCTTGATCTGCGATTCAACCAGGGTCTTGGTGTCCTTTAAGACGTCGGACTTGATGTATCTATGGGTGCAAACGCAAACACAAGGCCGATCAGTAGCCTATATCGCAACTGTTTTTTTTTCACACGCGACACTCGTGATGCAATTTTTGGCGGCAGCTCAACTAAAAAAAGACCAAAGCGGCAAGCGAATTGTTTCACAAGGATTCGTAACCAGGGAGTCGAACCGTTTGACTTTTCCGGTTCAGGTTCGGTTCGGGTTCAAGGATTTTTTCAGAATCCGGTTCAGTTCCGGTGTCGGGTCGGAGTAATTTAAAAGTTCCGGTTCAGCTCCGGTTCAACCTTCGTTATTTTAAAACCGGTTCATAAAGTTCCGGTTCAGATACAATATAATTTGCGTTATATTTTAAAATGTGGGTCGATAAATGTAGAGAATAATCTTTGAACTGTAAGTCATTTAATCTCAGTTACGTGACTTATTAAAAAAACAGCAACTCAATATTGAAATATCTAAAAAATAAAAAAATGAACGATTTTTTTATTCAATATTTATATTTTTTTCATAAAATTTCGAACATGGCGTAACTTGACTCTGTAAAAAAGTTGTGACGTCATGCAGGAGCGAACCGCTTTAATTTACAGGTTCGGGTTCGGTTAAGGTTCAGGTACTTTCAAATTATTCGGTTCAGTTCCGGTTCGGCTCCTTAAAATCTTGGTTCAGGTTCGGTTACGGTTCGGAAAAAATTGACCCAAAACCGGTTCATAAAGTTCCGGTTCGGTTCCGGTTCGACTCCCTGTTCGTAGCAGGTATTCGCTTGCCTTCTTATCAAATCAGCACATTAGCTCCGATTGTTCTCAAAATGTTACCTACGTCTGTATGAGCTTTGCCTCCAACCATTATCCCCAAAATGTGCATGTTTTTTATTCATTTTGGGAGTTCCAACATGGTTTTGCAGTATTTAGGAAAAATTTAGTTTTATTTTGATTATGTAAAAAGCACAGGATTCGAAATCACTTGGTATTTGGGATTGGCAATTCCACACAAAATATGTTTACTTAACATTTTGTTTTTACATTCAATTGCTTGTATCCGGTTTATTCGGAAAAAAAGGTTTATCCAAATCAATTACCTAAACTTTTTCTTATCTTCCTCTTGCGGCACGTAATTCAACATTGTATTGCACACATCTTCGATTGCTGTCAAGATAGGCAGAGCCCTTTGAACACGAAAACAACAAAAAAGCCAATTAAACTAGATGTACTTTTATTATCATGTACATATATACGTCACAAAATTCTTCGGTTCTATCCCTCCAACGAGAGTTTACTTTCCTGTTTGTTTTAACATTTAGCAATACTCCTAAGAATCTGTAGCTTGAAAAACAAGGACACTTATAACGCTGTATGAGTTTTATGTGACCAGGTTGGTGCCTGACGCATATCAGACTTTTTACTGTTTACAGCTGTAGACATTATGTGTTCGCTTTAAAAATTTGTGATTTTTTTCATATAATGTCTTAAAAATGGTAATCCTAAAGAAATATGTATATTTTTAAACTGTCTGCTTCTTTTTTCCTCATTTTATTTCTAAAGGTTTTTTACTCGCAACATTGATGCTATACTTAGGCCGAACTTTGGCAGCTCAAATTTTTTAAACTAAAGAATTTCCCTAGAAGATTGACTTGAAAGCTTGTATTAAATAATTACGGATAAAAGTCACCACAGATCAGCGGGGTTATTTTTTTGGGTCTTACCATATGGTAGCCCTGGCTTTATAGGCCTATACCGTAGATACAAACAGCTAAAAAGTGAATCAAAGTTAAATGTCCAGCTGTCCGCGGCACGAGGCTGTGCTTACTTCTCCCGCTTTTTGTCCGCTTTGCTCTTTCTCCTATCCCTCCTCTTTTTCTCTCTCAGCTCCTCTTCCGTAAGCTCTTTTTTCGCGCCGTCGCCGCTCATCGATTTGTTGATCTCTTCCACCATCAGGCGGCAAACTTGAAATAAATGTGATACATGCAAGAAACGAAGACGAGTCAGTTGAGACAAAACCTAGTAGTAGTGGTAGTAGTAGAAGTACAGTCGTTTAATACCAAATGGCGTCGTTACTGAGACTAAACTAACCAAAATTCAAGAAACGCAATGAAATATAATCGGATCGCGCTGATAATACCCTAAAAAGGAGTGGCCAACCAGTCAGAGGCCAAGAGCTACATTTCTTTCTTGGTCAACTAAAAAGAGTCACACACAAAAAAGAGCCACACAGTGCAGAAATGAATATCATCTTTTGTGTCCTCCTTGCTAACACACATACATTTGCTTATCTAGATTTATTATTATAGATGCTGCACACTAAAGTTTTGCATAGACTCCATTTAAGCGATTTTTATTCACGCTGACTTGCATGACTTATCGAATAAATGCCAACACGCTGCCAAAGTTTCGTGAAGCTCGAAACATTTTTGCATTTAAATAGAAAAAATTGCAATACATAAATGACACCTGACATCCGAAAAAAAACAAATACAACCTAAATAAAACAATTGATCTTAGAAACAATTTTTCTCTTGACCACTGCTCTATAAGTCTATAGCAGGGGTTCTTAAACTTTTTTTTACCGCGGACCCCTAAAGAAGTTTTTTGCTTCGCATGGACCACGTTAGGGAAGAAATTTTTAAAGATGGCGTCATGAATTTACGTCACAACACAAATGAACTTTAGAAATCTGCTGTTTTCGGTCCAAAAAAATGTTAGAGTGAATACATTCAGAGCAAAAATGTTTTATGTGTAATTAAAATATTTTTCTTTAAAAATTTGATTACTTCTTAAATATACACAAATCTTTCAATTAGACTCTCATGGACCCCCTAAAACTAGTTCACGTACCCCCAAGGGGTCCATGGACCCCAGTTTAAGAACCCCTAGTCTATAGGATAAATATAGGTTTAGCCTATATTCAGCTCCTACCTACTTTATTTGACTTAAGAGAAACTACAAGTTGACAAGAAAAACCACAAAACTAAAGACATAAATGTTTTTCCAACGCTCAGACTCGTTGCAACGCTCAGACTCAACGTACCGTGACACTTGCTGGGGTACTTTTTATTGTTGTATGCGACACCTGGTGGCCGGGGTGCGTTCCTGTCTTTTTTGGTCGAACGTTTTTTCGACAAGGTCGCATCGCTCTGTTGACAAACAAATGTTAATGTCTTCCTGTACTTAATTTCATTGGTGACAAAGAAAAAAGTAAAATATTTTTTGATATCTATGCCAAATGCCAATAATCGATTGTGTCAATTAAAGAAAAAAAGGCGCATTAAAGATTGCATGTGATTCACCTGTCAATTCAATTCGATGTAAGAAAAGTAATATTACATAATTGTCTTTAGAGAGAAAAAATAACCCCTACCAAACGAACCCTGGTCTGATATAAAACAATCCCTAAACTATTGGTTAAGGTCAATATCAACCAATATAGGCTTCTTATGAATACCAAGGCCGTTTTAGAATGAATAGATATAGTAGGCCTAGTGCATTTCGACTAGTATTAAAGATTAATGGGGTTTGTTGAATTATATGTGCAACATACTTTACCCACTTTGCAGTTATTGGATCAACGCGCCCTAATACTCTTCTTTCACTTTCCATCAACAAAATTCCTTATTATAGACTCGCACACTAAACTAGGAAATAGTGAAATAAGCGCAAAGGCGGGCGTTGATTTGCCGAAATCACAATTAAGGTTAGCTTACCTTTGCCACGTAAAGGATGAGACAGACACACGCTGCAACAAGTATCAGGGAAACAAACTTCAACCTTCCCATGACCAAAAGTATTCTTCCAACGCAAAAGAACGGGTCTCAACTCTTTCCGGGGCTTAAAGCGGGACTAAGTAGGGCCGCGCTGCACGTGTCCTAAACCTATTTATGGTGTGTCAACATTAGATTAAGCCCTTAGCAAGAAGCGTGTAAGAGTTTGCTTAGCGGAAAAGGCCAAGTTGTCAAATCCTGCACCTTTTTTACGCCACAATTTGTCGTTTTAGACTGCAGATGGGTATGATTAAATATTTTTTTCTTTATTTTGTTGTTTATACGTTTGATTTGCGTTGTCAATTTGTCTTATCTGCTATACGTTGGTGAAAGCGCTGGCATATTGACACTGTCGCCAAAACATATTGATATATTCACACGGTATCGCATAAGCGATAAAACCTGTTTAACCAGTGAGCACTCTTAAGGTCCTACTCTTTTTGACGTATACAGGACAGCATGACGCAAGAAATAACCATTCGGGTACACATGAATATCGTAAATTCATAAACAAAAAGAGACTACAGTACAGGGCTGTCCAACAAGCGGCACGCGTGCCAAATGTGGCACGCGACCTAATAAAAAGTGGCACGCAAGCCCTCCACGAAAAATACTAAAATTGTTATTTAGCCAATTGCCAAAAAAGCTCAATTTGTTATTTAGCCAATTGTCAGAAAATACCAAGTTTGTTATACAGCCCATTGCCATTGTTTGTTCATAATATAAAACAATGACCGCAATCACGACAATCAACAATTACTTTTGGTCTAGTAACATTATACTATGTGGAGGCTAGCATTCACATACTATTATATAGCTTGGTGTGAAGAAACAAAAGTCAGCTCACCGAGAGACACTTTGATGTAGTGATACGCATTTCTACTACACAGTTTTTTAGGATTAAATAAACTTTTTATATTTGGTAAAAAATCGCTATTATGAATAAAAAGAATTGGTTCGGTTAAACTTTGGCACGGGAAGAAGTTATAAGATAAAAATTGGCACTCCGGCATGTTTGAGTTGGACACCCCTGCTATAGTAGCTTTCTATAAAAAAAAACGGTTGAAAAGTAAAAAATAAGATGATTAAATCGTGTATTCAGCAACCAAACCGAAAACAATTTTTCAAATTTCGATTAGGGCAAACTTTTGATAATACGATCTGTTTGTTACTTTGTGACTTGATAATGATAAAACGTAAATCAATTTTACGCCAATGCTATTGTAGAAGCACATGTTAGCGGCGACTGAATTCATCTAGTTAACAACCGGTTCGTTCCCCAGATGCGGATATAGGATTTTGATTAGAGCGGCTATGAAAATATTCACAAAAGTTACCTTAGGACGTGACGTTACAGAGTTACGCCGAAACGTGACGTCACAGATATATCCTTAAGACCATAACACATCAGTTCATATAATTTTCATAAGTTTTGTGTTAAAGAACAGGGTCGTAACTAACTTCGGTGCTTTAGATGGTACTATTACGTACCACCGGTATCAACAAATCCTAAGATTTTTTACAAATTATTTAAAAAACTAAAAAAAACGCTTGTCATTGTGTATTAGCCTAACGAAGAGCCCCAATTACAAACACTTTTGTACTTTCATAAATAAAATCAAGGCTTTGCAATGTTTACTTTTTACGAAATAGTTTCAACCACATAATGTAATTCAGGGGTCGGCAGCCCCTGGCACGCGTGCCAAAAGTGGCACGCGAGATGATTTTTTAGGGCACGCCAAATTATTCGGCAGTGTTCGTGTCACAAATTAGTGTCTCTGCTGTTGTATTTCACTTTATCTTTTGTGGGCGTTAAACTTGTTGTTTACGACCAACCGTTCGTATTACGTTACAATGCCCTAAATTTGGCGTGATGTGTTTTGTGTACTACGTTAAAGCAGGGCATTCTACACTAAAAGTAATCACGTTTTTGTGCGACTGTGAAACCAAGCTAAAAGCGAGACTGATAGCTAACACTTCTAGGTAACGAATGAAAAGCGTCGAAGTATATTCCAAAATAGCGATCGCCGTATTGTGTTCGTGACAGTTCGTTTTTCTTTCACCAGGGTTAAGGTATCAATACAGAATTTAACTTAGATGTGAAATCACAGTAGAGCTGCGGAGTCGGACTCGGGTCTCAAGTGAGACAACCCGAGTCCGACGTGTGCGCATGTGCAGTACCAAATTTCGAACCTGATAAGGCAGCAAACTGTAAATTGGAATTCAAGAATATGCTGGCATATTTTCCGTGATCCCTATGAGTGGACTGCTGAGTATTCATCTAAATTTAGTTACGTAAATGGGTGAAATACAGGCTGGAGGGTCTGAGCCGGACTCGATTAAATTGAAATATTGGGCCGGAGTCAGATTCGGGTTGTTTTTAACCAACTCCGTAGCCTTGGTTGCCAGTGAAAAACCAAACATAGAAAAATGTTCGGCACGTCAGTTGTTGATATTTCAAAAGTATTCATAAACTGGCACCAACACTGTATACCAGTGGTTCTCAACCTTTTTTCACTGCGTATCACCTCGAGCTTCTATAATCTTGTTGCGTACCAACAAATTGTCGAAAAACTCAACTTTACTCAAAATGTATATAAGATTATTAACAGGGGTGGATTAGCTAATTAGCCCGGAAATTTCAAAATAAATGCGGCCCACTACTCTCAAAAAAGTTTCCCTCTTTTAACTTGCAAGATACTGGTAGTCAAGTTTGTGGTTCTTTGTTGTTTTGCTACGATGCCATAAAAGAAGTTTGCATAGATGTTCCGCAAAGATAATAGTTCCTATCGTTAAAGAAGCATAAAATATTTAACTATACAATCATTATAATGAATGTTAGTTTATTATAATAAAAAAAAATGCTTAACTTTTTGGTAAAACTGTAATTTTACTTAAAAACATACTGCGTATGGCGTACCACCCAAAATGACTTCGCGTACCACAGGTTGAGAATCATTGCTGTAGGTTGCCGACCCCTGATGTAATTTACGCAACATGCACGATTTTAACGTCGCTGCAAGCAATCTGCGAGAGTAAATATGTTTATTTGGTTCACATTACTGTAGGACGTCTTGCTTGAAGTTATTTTTACTGGGCGAACTCGAAATTTGCCCTCTTGTCTTGTCCACAGCTATAAGCATTTACCTTTAATGCCAATTAATAGACATAAGTAGAATGACGTGGCCGTATCAAGTCACAATATCATTTACCATCAATTTTAACAAACAGTCTTGTACCTGTTGAATTTAATAAACCATGTAACGATTAATAAATATTAATCTCGTTTATCAAATCCACCCTAAATGCTAATAAAACTGCCATAGTCAACTCTCGTGCGCCATTAGGGGTTAAAGATCACAGTATATGGGAAGGCTTCATGTACTTAGTTACAAAACGAAGTGAAAGTGGCTTCTTAACACAATGCTTTATTGTTATCTACCAAAGTAACAAAGCCATGGCTACATTTCAATCAAATTACCTCAAAACTGGAGTCACTCCCGCTCTGGCAAAAACAACGCAACGACAACGACTGAAGGTTAACAATATTGGTTTTAATCCAACTTCAACATAAAGCATGTTGTGTAGTGTGTATAGTACTGTACTGTGTTGCTTATATATATTTTTACAGTCCATGTTAAAAATAGTCGAAAAAAAATAAGATAAAAAGTAACTTTTGTAGAAAAAACAGGAAAAAGTTGCAACAGACGAAGAATTGGACCCAGAAGAAATTAAAAACAAACAGCAGGTTAGACTGGGGGTTTTACAAATTAATATACATTGTAAGCACAATTTTTGTAAGTTTTGTACATACTGAAACACTAAAAGATAAAAGCTGAGAAAAAAGGGTCTCAAAATTTAACAGTATTTATTGCAAACATTTTGTTTTTCATAAATAATTTTTTGGGAATATTTTTTTTATTTATAGCCAAAAACGAGTTGCTATATTTTGTAAAAACAACAATCTTTAATGTTAATTTGTAATGTTTCAGCAATACTTGAACGTCCTTACTGACCTTGCCCGTTTGAGGGATCACTATTACTCTGTGTATTTATCAAAACTTGAGGAGAAAGTATTGAACCAGAGAAAGGCTATTGCTGCTAAAGAGGAACAAACAAAACGCCGCTTGATCAAGCAACAACAAAAACAGGTTATTTATAAATTTTGATCAATTTCATTAGAAAAAATGCATTTTTCGAAGTAGGTTTGATTGTGCAATTTTTAAGAAAGTAACCCAAATGAGTAAAAATCCTTGTACAGATATTTTTAAAGCAAGGGCTATTTATTGTTTTTAATAGAAAAATAGATAATTATGAAGTAGTTTGGCTGTTAATTGTTATTAAAATTTAATTAGGGTTTCGAAAAACTTTTTTTAATATTTTTTGCAGGCAGCTGAAGCTCATTAATTTGTGAAAAAATTACCGCACCACAAACCAAGTAAAAGTGATTCAGATTTTCTCTTAAAAGTGCCAAAGTCCCACTACTATCATCTCACCGCTGTTGAAAACCTTATGAAAAGCAGAGGTCTTTTGAAACACAAGTATGACTTTAAACAACTTCCAATTCATTTAGACAGATTGTTTTTTCTTAACTAAAAGAAGACTAAGTTTATTCATGCTTGATCTAACCGAACCCAAACGCTAACCAGCACCCTTACCCAAATAATGTGCATTGATTGAATTATTACATAAACGCTTTAGGCACAAATACATGAATGTGTGACGTAATAATCCTATTTGACTGGATGACATATTATCTTATGGCCACCCAAGTCTGGGCTTTCCCGAAGTGTTTAAATAATTATTAAATCAACCGACATTATTTAGGTTATGGTGCGGGTTAGCGTTTGAGTTCGGGTGTTTTTTTTTGTTTTTTGGTGAATTTTCAGCAAATATTTTTCAATTTATCTGTGTGTACCTAAAGGTACAATTAGTGCATTGCCATGACCTCAAGGTCTAAAAGTCATGACTTTTCTGCCCTTGGATGCCTTTTGTTTTCATAGACCGTTTTGCTCAGAACTTTTTTTCATAGACAATTTTCATAGACCGTTTTGCTCAGAACTGCACTAATTCGTGACAGATCGGGTGAAATATGAGATTGCATAAGCAAAATAAACTATTTTGTCCATTTTTAGAATATTTAATGGAGGTTTTATCAACAATAATATTTTTTTCAATAAAGGTATGAGGTAGATGAGTTCTGGGACAGAGCAAGAGCTGACAAAAGTTTCTGGAAAAAATCACTTCCTTCCACTATCTCGCCAGACAGATTGACAGAGCATATGCTTTCAAGATACAGCTCCCTGACTACTCAATCAAAACAAGGTGTTGCTTCCTAAAAGTAGTGACTAAAATGCAGTCAGTGATTAACAGATAACTAATAACTTTTCCAGACCCTTTAGCTTATTGATTAATTATATGTATTGGCTTTCTTTGTTGGTAAAAAATTTAAAAAAGGCAGAAAACCGCTTAAAACGGCATGCTTTTTATTCAGAATTATATAAACCTTATTTGATGGAAATTAAAATGAGTGTACACCATAAAACTCCTTCTTGTATGTGGAAATTTTGCTTTTCTTCGAAGTTTTGTTGTACTGTTATAAAAAAATGCAATTATACAGTAGGTAGTTTTATTAAAATTGGTAAAATATTGTACATCAACAGAACACAGTGTTACAGCACTTCCTGTACCTGTACAAGGTGGCATTTTAAAGAAGGTTGAAGAAGATTCAGAAAAAGAGGAGACAGAATTAGGGTGGGTTAGAATATTTGCAATTTGACCACAAACAAAATTTAATAAAAATACAATCTGAAATAAAGTTAATATGTCACTACAAATTTCCCAACATTTCCAAATATTTTAAATTAATTTTGCAGTGACTTATTCGATGAACCACCTCTTGTCTTTCCCCCTCAACCAAAGTTTCCCAAACTCCATGCTTTCAATATCAAAATCAAGATGGTAAGCAAACTTTTGCTGGTAAATTAAGCACAGATGATGTTATATCTGACATGGCTACCTTGGTATACAATGTGTTTAAAAGAATTGTTTAAAGTGAAGTTTATTTCTTTACTTGAATATAAAGCTTTGTTTAGCATAATTATGTAGGTTTTTGTGTTTTAGAATTATGGAGGCTTAGAAAAAAGTGTACTACAAGACACTCCATCTGAAGCGAGTAGTACTATTTCATCTGTTGTACGTCGTAGAAGACACCAACTAAATCAACATATCAAAACAGATGCCTATCAACTTGCTGTCGTTAATACTGCAATGACAGACAGGCTTCTTAAAAAGTGTGTTTGATTTTTTTTATAGAATATTTGTGCAACCGTACTTTTATAACAACATTTTCAATGTTGCAAACACTTTTTGGCACTCAGCAATCCATAGTACATAGCCGTGTGCTGCAAGAATGCTTAGTGAAACTAACTTGTAACATACAAGTAGTTTTTTTAAAGATGTCTTATTTACTTTCTTAAGTTTTGTGGTAAAAGTAATATTGAAGTTTTTTTTCTAACCCATGATTTTTTTTAAGGCATTCGTCAGTGGCTGTTCCTAAAATGCATCCTATTTCTGGTATGGGTGAGATATGGTGCAGTCCAAGTGAAGTTAATTCAATGTCATCTTTCCAAACCTCCAAAGGTAAGTCTAGTCAACACTACATATGTAAATAGTATAACTTTTTCACTACCAATTCTGTACGGGTTATTAACAAAACACCGCCAGATTAAGCAAATTGGTGTACATTCGGAAATATTCTGTAAAAGATAACATTTGTTAAACGAATAATAAAATAAGGAAGACAAAGATATGCCAGACAATAGTTCACTATTTTCCAAGAGTGAAACTGTTTATTTAAAATTCAAAAAAAAAAAAAATTCTATTGTAAATACCAACCAGACTCCTTGTTTTATTTGTGGTATTTCACTAGTTATATTCATTGTTGAAATTTGTCATGTTTTATATTTTGTTTTGTCTGTTAAATAATAACTCATGGCTGCAATTAAAGTTTTAGTTCCAAAGGTGTTTTAAATCTAGTCGATAGTATTATTGTTTTCTTTGGAGTAAAAGTCATTTAGTTCTGACTTAGTGGTAAAAATACATTGTTAAATGTACTAAAAATGTGTTGGTGCTAATTAAAGAATTGGTGAAGCGATAGACACTGTTTTTTTCACACTTTTAAATATTTCTTGACTTTGGTGTTTTCGTTGGTCATCAATTGCAGCTTCAACTGGGACTTCTGGTAGCAAGTCCAATGTAGGACAAATTGTGAAGAAACGAAAAAGGAAACCAAAGAATCACAAGGCAACATTAAGATCCATAACTACTGTGCCAGAACTGGATGAAACAATTGGTAATTATAGCCTTTTCTATTGAAATCTGTAATGAAAAAACAAACGTAGGAAGCCCTCTAAATGGGTTAACCAAAATCAGCGCTGATATTTCCACTTTTAGGGGGATGTCAGAAAAAGCAGTCTTGTCGATTAATCTGTATGCTGTCCACAAATGTATAGGAATGTTTTAGTTTTAAAGTTTATTCGAACAAACACTCTGTTAAACTTACGATTTTTTTATAGAGCAAGGTAAAGAAGTTGGCATGGAGCCTTTGACTATGGATATGATGTTGGCTACACAAGCAGTGTCTTTAAAGGTAAATGTTGCGATAGGAAAAAATCTATGAATCTATGCAACATGTCATAAGCTTCGGCAACTTACAAAAGTTATTCATATATGTATAACATTAAATTATTATTTCCAGTTTTATAACGTTTTGTTTGAAATGTAAATTTACTTGCCTCCTGTTCTTGTAATCAAAATCTATCATACATTTAAATTATTTTAAACGATTTAAAGGTCACAAAATGGGTTGTCTGCTATAACACTCAATACAAAAGTTGAAATTTACCAACATTATACTTCACAGGAACCAAATTTAAAAGAACAAAGACTGTGGGTTAACTATGCTGATGATCATGATTAGAGGTTGCATTGTGTTGTCAAGGTGCTTTTTCTTAGGGCAATCATTGCTATGTTAAGGGTAGAAATCCTATATCACTGTGATTTAGTTTACTCTGGAATTTATAGTAGCGTTTATTAGGCGAGGAAATTGCTGACTAGTAGTTTGTAGCCTATACTAGAATTTATATGTGTACCTATATACTGTATAATGTTCATGCCAAAATGGTTTACCTTTTTATAACTATATACAACATAAGTATTTTTACACAATATACCTTGTAAAATGCACAGGACTATCGTAAACATGTTTTTGTACTTATTATAGCTGTCTATTATATTATTGTTTTGCCAAATCAAATATCCAGTTACAATTTTATTTAACCACTCTCAATCAGAACATATCAAACAATCCATTAGAAAATTATGTGCAAGTACTTTTGTTAGTTTTTTCGATGTGCCAAAGCCTATTTCTTTTCTAGCACAATTATGTTTGTCAATTTGTGCCAAATTACCTTTTCGAGTGTATTTGTTATTTCTTCCACTGTTTTTGCTTTTGAAACAATTATCTGAAAGCTAGCTACTGGTATGGTGTGTTTTCTTGGCAAGGGTTTTAACTGTGCATTTACTGAAAGTGAACAAAGGCCATTTTTTATTTGGAAAATTGAACGTTTTTAGTGTGTTATTCCGTAGAGATACGACAAGCAAATAAGATGTTACACGTTTTACAAAAAAACTGAAGGCAAATAAAAACATGAGAGAAGAATAAATAGAAAAAAAATTTTCACTAAAAAACAGGTGAAAATAAATTTGCGTTAATACTAAAATATGAAAACCAATATGTCAAAGTTTGCCATCCTTTTTCATCTTTTCATGTTCTTTGCTTAGCTCTTCTTTAAAGTTTGAAAGAAACCTATTAGGCTTGTTAGGTGTTAGATTAGATGTGGAGTCTTTTAGCCTGGCCTGGAGATTTTCTGATATTGGCTTACTGCTGGCCTGCAAAATTAATAACCCCAATTATATAAATTATTATGTTATCAGACGATAGCTGAATCACTGCTACAAAAATACTCTTAACTTAGTCCTATCCAGTTCTTTAATTTCTCTAATAAATAAAACCTATTCTTAACAAGGAGAGTTTTTTAAATGTTTAAAATTATCAATTTTATGTGTATGTAACCAATCATTAAAAAAAACAAATGATTGACATAATCTGATGCATCATTGTTAGATCAAAAGCTAATGGAAACTATTGACTGACTTCAAATTATATCTTTACATAATAATGACCAAGTGCCTGTCTAGATTTTCTTACGGCATAACATTCATTGTCTTGGCTGAAAAATTAGACAGTTAATAATTTACCAATACTAGAATTTATTTTGGGAATTACATGCTAGAATGGGTCAAAAGTAAATAGGAAGTTTTGTTAAAATTTTGTTGTCCTTACCATGATCCTGGTGTATAAGCCAACTGTAATTTGTGCAGCACGTCGCATTAACCTTGTTTCTGATAGTTTCTCAATAAGGTGAGGGTTGCTGACAAACATTCCTAACAGTCTTCGCCACGGCATTGTCAGTTCACAAGAAAAAATATTTACAGATATAATTGTATACACAAAAGGTACAACTTGCCTAATATTTTAAGGAAGTGACTATTTGACCAGATCGCTGTTTTATACCTGCACCAATACGTGAGTAGTAAATAATTTGGATTAGAGTTAACGTTGGGTTCAGATGGTAGTAGTATTAGAATTAATTTTTAAGTTTTGGATAATTTCATTTATTTTTAGGAAATTTACTTAAATTACTTGGTTAGCAGGGTAAATAGCCTCAGTATGGTGCCTATAGGTTATTTGACCGGATCACTGTTTTACGTTGGTATCCGTTAGTGATTATATGTTGATTTGAATTACTTTGGTGTGTGAGTGAATGGCCTTTACCATATTATAAACATGATTAACTTGTCAAAATATTTGAAGGTAAAACAAGTCTGTAAAAGTCTATGGGGGAAAACAAAACAGTAATTTCTTAAGAAACAAATAGGTTTGGGTCAGTATATACAGTTGAATGATAGCTTACAACTTCTATAGAAAACCGTAAAAAATACAATAATACTTGATTGACAAAAGGTCTGTCGCAAACTTGAAAATGTTTGGTTACTTGACCTTCTGTAAAAAAATAAAAGTGAATAAAACGTTAGGGTAAGATGATTCTATATTTTTATTTACTATACTTGATATCATTATAGAAAATATTTGGTTAGGTATATCTTTTTTTAAAATGTAACTATTTCATTGTCACAAATTTCGTCATTTTTTATTACAGCGGGACTTACCCTTGTTAAACCTTACCTATAGAAACCTTAAAATCTCATTGATCGTGTTGTGTCAGATTTTAAATTAATGCAATCACCGCAGCTTGGCGTAATCGCATTATTAATGCAAAGCGTTAGATAGATTCGCGTGATGCAGTTCATCGTTGTGCAGTAATGTTGTTAAAATGCGATGCTTTTGAATGTTTACATAAATTAAATCGCACATGACATGTGACAAATATTTTATCCTGCGTAGGACTACTATCGCTTTTGGTCAGACTCAGCATGACTTGACTTCAGTCTTTTGGGAAACAGTACTTGGGTTGAAGGGTTGAATTAAAGCGTTTTCAATAATACTTTTTTATTATAAAATTGAGTTAATTATCCTAAGTTTGTTCGTAAGACATTTTGCTTGCAATGTGTTGGGTTTTTGGTATCAGGTATTGCTTTTTTTTTTTTTTTTTTTTTTTCTCTTTCTACTGAAGATAATCAACAGATCCGTGTTTAGTGTTCCTAGGTATTGCTTGAAATTAGACTAATTTACCATTTTTAATATTTTAACGTTTAATTTTATGACAAGGACTTTACTTGAATTTGACATGTTCTAATATCTGGGACTAAGTCATTTTGAAATGACTAGTTTAAAAACACTGCTTCTGATGTTTAGTTTTTGCATACTATTTACTGTACGAGTGTACTGATAACAAGTGCGTACATAAAATATTTCAGCATTAAGTTGTTTCACAATCTTGTTTTCTGGGATTACAATTATTTTGTTTGCTAGTAAAATATTGAAACTTTGTCAAAAATGTGAATAGTTATTTCACAAATGCATTTTTTATGTTGTATTAATTGTAGCTAAATGAAATTGACGGTAAATTTGACGTAATTTTACAATAAAAAATCCAAACTAAACTAGTGTAGATAATTTTATATCCAGGTGCAATACAAGTGATTTGTGGCCCTAACCAAACTGGAAAGTTTAGCCTCCAATCAAATGAGAAAAACTACTGTCGCGCTTGAATTGCTTTTTATACCGACTTTATTTGCCATCTTGGCAATAACTTTATGATTCAGTCAAACAATTTTACGATGCTTATAAATATCTTTCCTGTGTGTGTTGTGTGTCTAAAGTGCCCAATCTGACCCTAACAGCCCCATCTGGAAAGTATGACAGACCTCAACAAATCTGGCAGGTACACAGCCCAGGAAATAGGTGTGACGTGGTGCACCAAATATAAAATATGCACCCGTTTGTTTGTTAAAAATAACTTGCGGGTGTACTTGCCATACATTTCACAGTGGCTAACACCCTACAATATCAGTGCTCTGCTACAAACCAATATATTGTTTTATTAGGCAAAATAACAAAAAATCATTTTAGATTTGTCTTAAAAATATTATGCTTTTCCATTTTAATTATCATTATACAAATCTTTGCAGGTATATTGCAGTTTCATAGAGTTAAAAAGTGTAGCAATTTGCAATCATAACAATGCGACGAAACAGCAAAAAGAGAATGTCAAGGCGTTTTCACTATCGCTATGATTTCCGTGCAATAAATGAACAACAGGTGAGGTTTAGTTCTGGAAAAGAGTCTTCCAGCTATATTGTAATAAAGAAATATCTCAAAACCTGCGGCTTGAATTACCACAGCTCCGCAAATTATATTTCAGTTTTTGTGTATTTTCAGTTTGTGAAATAAATGAGGAACTACATTATGCCCCCAAAGCGACATTCAGTACATATATGTTACACTGTTAACCTTTAAACAAGACCTAAACACTGTTTTAACAAACTTGTTTTGTAACAAAATATTTAAATTTTGTTTAAAAATATATTACCATTGAAAACAGTAATGGCAGTTCAAGTGCTATGCTATTGTAAAGGCTAACCTATAAGTGTGTTTTAAGTGCTTAAATGGAATATTGTTTTGGGAGTAAGAATGTGTTAATGCTTCACACTTATGACTTAATGACGCAAGGCACTTAATACAGTGCTAGAGTATAGCTTTTTTACTTTCACACAAGTGTTTAATTTATTTCTGTCACTAAAGAATTTTAATGTTAATATATATTCATTGTGTTTTTTTGCAGGTTGACGACATCACTTTGGAATTTTTCTACAAGCCTCATACAATCACTTTGCTTTTGGTTATTCTAGTCGTTTTGTTGTATATTGCAATGACCAGGTAGCTAAAAGTACATGTAACTGTAGTCACAAAGCTGTGTAACTTCAATATTTCAGGTCCAGTATACCAACATCATATCTACTTCTGATTTATAACACCACAAATAGATTGTATATGTTTTATGTATACTTTGGAAAATAGTTTTAACAACTTTTAACTTTTAGGGATGACAGCACTTCTGAAACCAACATTCGAAATGCGATGTACGCTGTTGTGTTTTTTTTCTCTGTAATAAGCATTCTGGCATTCCCTAATGGACCTTTTACAAGACCTCACCCTGCTGTAAGTTTATGATTAATCTAAAATTTACATGAAATACGTAAAAAGATTTGATTTTTGTTTAACTAAATAATTTGTTGTTCTATACTAAATTAGGCTTAATTATGTTAACCATTTAGGTTTGGAGAATAGTATTTGGCTTCAGCGTCATGTATTTTCTTTTTCTCATTTTTCTGTCTTTCCTCAATATTACACAAGTGCGAGAAATTCTTATATGGATTGCACCTTCTGTAAAAGATGCAAAGCGTGAAGTTGACATGATTCATGTAAGACATAAGCCTAATTTGAACTATAAAACTATGTGTTAATTTTTAAATGGAAACTAATTTAAGCTTAAATCTACATTTGTAAATTGTGTCCATTGTTTTGTAGCTGATTCTGATAGTTTAAATAAGTTTTGCTTACCAGATTCAAGGTCCATAGTTATAAAAATAGTCTAAAGTATTTTAAAAAATTGTTCAGGAAAGAGGAAACGTAAAAATACTACACCTTAGTGTTGTAAACAGGTCATTTTGAAATTACCTAAATCCCAGTGAATTCTTTTCTAAAAAAACTTAGTTAAGTCTTTCGTCAAAAAATCTCTTCATAAAAAGGTCTCACGTCCCAGTCAAGTCATTGACAAAAAATAAATCGTCTTATCTGTCTATAGGCATTACCTCAACTAAAACACTTTGAATAAAAAATAGTAATAGTGAACTTTTAAGTCAAGTAAAAGTCATTGCACACTGCTGCACATATAGGAAAAATAATTTTGCCAATCAATTTTACTGTTGCTTTCATTTTTAATTTTTTTTTTAGGAATATGCTGTTAATTGCTCTGACGTAACCACGGCAAGGCTTTATGCCGGCCTCGACGTTTTCGCATTCGGTCATTTCATGGGATGGTCATTAAAGGCTTTGCTGCTGAGAAGTTATACTCTCTGCTGGTCGATCAGCATTCTCTGGGAAATGACCGAGGTATAGTGGATTACATTTTGGTTCCTGTGTCAAACACACCCTTATCTAAATCAGGGGTTCCCAACCTTTGTTTACACCGTGGCCCCTTTGAATATTTTGAGAAATTAATGCCCCCTATTTTTTTCAACCTTTTTTCATTTTAATTGATAAAATGGTTTATACAGTAACGGATAGTTAGAATGTCCCCAGGTTGGGAAAATGATCTAAATAGTGTAACTATATTTTATCCTGGCACAAGGTATTCATATAACTAACATGTGACATATACTACAGTGATTAAACTTTAACTAATAAAAAAATACATATACTACAGTGCTTAATAAACAAAACACTGTGGTCAGAGGAAGCAATTATACAGACTGACGTTATCAGTAACAAATCTATTATATTAAAGACAAGTCATCACCCTAAAAGCCTAAATGAACAGTGACTAATTGCATTAAAGTCAAGTCATTACAAAAGAATAAGATGCTTTTTCACTTCAGTTATTCTTCATGCATCTTCTGCCCAACTTCCAAGAGTGCTGGTGGGATCAAATATTCCTCGACGTTATTCTGTGCAACGGCTGTGGCATCTGGCTGGGAATGAGCGTATGCCGCTTTCTTGAAATGAGAGAGTATAGATGGGAGTCGATAAAGTATGCTGCTATACTGAAATATGTTTTCATAGGCCCAGACAATTTTCTAAGGAAATAAAATAAATTTTTGTTATGTTATTAGAACTTTAAGATTATAAAAAAATATTATTTCCAATTACACAATCCTTTAAGTCAGTGATTCTCAATCTTTTGTGACTTTTTTTCTTTGAGTATTTTAGTGAAATGTCACAATAAATTGAACTGAAACAACACAATCAACTTAAAACATGTAGGAAAATATCATTTGTTATAATGGTCTTTAATCGTACACAAATAGTTGTACCAAGAAGCTTACCAATTAAGCAAAATCAGATTCCTAAAAATTCTTAAATATCTATCAGCACCCTTTAGCGTTAGAAATGCACACCAGGGCGCCGCGGCACCCCGGTTGAGAACCACTGCTTTTCTGATAAACTAAATTTAAATGAGTTTCAGTTAACCAGGCCCTTTGGGCATCACCTGTAAACAATTTGTCTTTTTCTAATTTGCTTTACATGTATTGTTGTCAGTTGCATTTCGACAATTAAAGTCTAAGCACATATTACCATAATAATGCATTTCCTCTCAGAGACATCCACACAACGACCGGTAAACTGCGCAGAGCTGCCATGCAATTTACACCAGCCAGGTTTGTTCCGGTCCGATGGCTTGACCCCAGTTCATCAATCATGAGGATTATTGGCGTCTACATCCTGATGCTCGTGTTTGTGGTATGCAACTTACTATACATGTTTGTTGAAAAATAAGCACAACGCTTTTTGTGGCTTTTTTTTTGCTTAGGTTGTCCAAAAACTAAATTTTATGGAGAAATGATGTACTAATAAGTATCCATATTTTAGGGTCAGGACTTGCATTAGAAGGCACTATTTAAAATATTAAGTTTTAACTGTGTTTGTTGCCCATGTAGATACTGTATACGTAATGGATATTGTAGAAGTTCCATAAATAGTAAATAGGGCGACAATTTATTTTTCTTTTTTGTATTTACCTAAATTATGGCTGTCACGCTTTGTACTTCGTGTAAGCTTGTACCCCTGCACAATAACCATTCTACAATATGTAAATTTTTGTCTTTTTTAGTGACTTCGAAACGAAAGTTATATTTATAAATATGAGAAGTATTTTTTTTTTGTTATTCAAATCTATATGAAGCTTTTTCTTTGCAATCCGACAAGTGTTTAACTCTATATTGTTGCTTGTTTTAGATGTGTGAGCTGAACACTTTCTTTTTGAAGCACTTTCTGCGATTTCCAGCGAAGCACCCCTTTTGTTGGGGCAGAATTTTGCTGGTCGGCATGTTTTCGGCACCCGCGTTAAGGTAAAAAAGCAAGAAGTAAACAAAAGCAAGATCTAAAAATATCCAGACTTTGGGATTACAATAATTAATGACTTTAACGACATGTGGGCCGCACGCGCATCCGCCAAGCCTTTGGGCGCATTTTTAACGGAAATTTACAACATGCCTTAACATTTACCAAAAAGCAAACTATAAGTCAGAACCGCTCGACACATGTCCTGCTTATTTTAACATTCGCTTTAACTTTAAAACTCCACGGATAACATATGTGTCATTCAAAGAACGTTCGTTTAGTATTTTTATTTCGATCCAGTATGCTGATTATCTTTTTATTGTTTTAAATTCTTGGCAATGTTACGTCTATTTCCGCTAAGTAAGAATCGCGTCCCAATACTTTGTATTTTAGTGTTCGTTTAAATTTTCTGAACGGATAACGCTTGCATTAATAAAAGAACGTCTGTTTTTAATGTTTAAAATTATCAGCAAAGTTACGTCTATCTCTGCCAATTTAGAACGGCATCCCACATGTCGTTCTTTGTATTTTAGCATTCGTTTTAACTTCAAAATTCAACGGATAGCATGTGTATAATTTGAAGAACGTTTATTTAGTATTATTATTGCCTTCATTTGGTATTTTAATTTTTTTCCAAGATGTTGTTTATTTTGATCCAGGATGATTTTGATTAATTATGTTTTTATTTTTTGAAATGCCAGGCAATACTACGTCTATCTGACCGACACCAGGTGCAAACGGCTGGGAACGCAGAGTTGGGTTTTCATGTGAGTTTAAGCCTATATTTTCTTTTTTACATGTGTAATTAATAAAGCGTAGCATGATTGCTTTGCCGTTAGTAATTACTTATGCATCCATGTAATCACGTGTAATATAAAAGTTTGTTTTGTATGATATGCAAAATTTCTTTAGTGCCATAACCTGTATTGAGACCATCGTGTCACTCAAGTTTGGTGCGGAGGAATTTACAAGAACTCAGTTTCTCAACGTTATTGGCTGGTTGGTGGTCACGGTAAGATCTCAGTTTATAGTTTTTAAACGTTATTTTGTATATTTTTAACAAACCTTCGGTTAACTTTATACATTAATTTGTCTGGTAAACTGCTATATATATCTATTGTTTAGTTAATTGCACGGACATATTTTTTACGTTGCAACACCAATATCATACATTAAAATTGTAATTTATGTTTTTTCACAACTTGTGCAGAGAAAAAATTGTCTTTCTTGAAAAAATTGTCTTCTTGCGTATTACAACCAATTTAATCTAACTGTAAATTGTGATCAATCAAAAGCCAAATTTATTTTGTTGATTTAGTTTCAATTTTATTTATATTGATTTCTTTTGTTTTAAAAGATAGCCCCCATGACATACAAACAAAAAACGCCAAATATAAATGTTTTACGACCTAATTTGAAATAGCGAACCCAAAGACCACTCTATTTTTTTAATAATTGTAATGATAACTAAATGTACTAAAATTTTCCAAATGGTCAATATGTATGGCAAGATTTCATTAACAATCAATTATACCTAATAGGCCATTACTTATTTAAACCAATTTGTGCAATTTGTCAGTTTTTATGTTGACTTTCATGAACTTCCTCTTTTCACGACGTACAACTATTCTTTTCAGATGGTTATGACGTTAGCGTGCTTATACTTTATGATTGGTTTGACAAGATGGGGCTTCAACAAGGTAACAGTGATTAAAAATTTTTTTCTATAGAAAAACGTTTTTTCTTTGCTTTAACTTGCGTAATATTAAACCTTACGTCCATCGATTACGTTATAAAATATACGATGTTCTTGGTTTGTTGCTGTATTGCTAACCTGATCAGTTTTATAAAAAGTGGGTAGCAAAATGTAAGCACAGTTTGCGTAACATTGTATTTAGCAAAGCGATCCATGGCGCCCCTTGTTCATTTGTTTATAAACAAGTTTAAGGCTGTCTCATTCAAACCATTTAGTCTGATGACAATAAGTCTGCGTATCGATTCAATTACGGACGAAATCGATTATTTCGCCTATTTTAGTTAATGACCTTTTGAAAGCGTTCCTACTCAGAGAAGGAAAACCGGATTATCGCAATAATACCTCTATGACGTCCTTATTTCTGGTTTCCTGAAAATAATCGAACTGTTATTACACTCACTTCGGACCAAAATAGTTGTCAAACTGTCGGAATAAACGCTCGTTATTCGTGGGCAGTTTGTTCTACACACTCTTGTTAAAATAATAATAACAAAAATCAAGTGCAAGTAACTTGGAAGAAGCTAGCAACTGACAACATCAATGAAAATAAAGCCTTCTAGTCCCCTCGACAATAGTCTTTTCTCCTTTTTTGAGATTTTCTAGTTAAAATCTTACTTCATTTTTTACTGATAAGTGCATGCGTTGTTGCCAAAAATGTTTTAAACGAGATAAATATGTGGATGAAATGCTTTGCATTTATTGCAAAAGTATTTCGGGTTAGTTGGTTTGTTTATATGATCGAAAATACTTACCTATTATAATTAGCTCCCCTCTAAACAAAATATACTTTCCCAACCAACCGACCGATAATTCCGCAGGACATAGAGCTATACGACGGCGACCTGTCGGGCCCGGAGTTCCCGGGGACCCTCAGACCCCTGTCCCGCTTCGGCCGGGCCTCGTGCAACGGAACCGCTACCGAGGGCGGTTCCAGCTGCGACGGCGACCGCGAAAGCGACATCGACGATGACGGCGACACGGCCGTTCCTGGATTGAGGAGAAGGGCAAATAATGTGTCCAGCCGTGATTCGTAGATTCTTGTTGTATTTTTTGCTGCACTGCTTCCTTTCAACAAGGTTTTTTGCAATGTCGATTGAATCTTAAACGCTGGTGCAAAGACCAGTGCTGACATCTTCTAGACCCGCATTTTTTTATTTGTTAATTGCTTTACGTAAGGGGTTCTTAAACTTATTAACCGCGGACCATAAATTTTTTTTTCGGCTTCGCGGTAGGCAAGAAATTTTCAAAAAGACGTCATAATTTACGTCACAATACAAGTAGACCTTCAGAAATGTGCTGATGATTTAAGTAAAATGGAGTCTAAATATACATTCAGCGCTAAAATGTTTTATTTTTAAATATACTTTTTTGTGATTACTTCTTAAATACACTACAGGCCTTCATAACCCCCCCCCCCCAAAAAAAAATAAGTTCACGTACCCCAAAGGAGTTCATGAACCCCAGTTTAAGAACCCCTGCTTTACGTGAAGAGCGCCGGACCTGTTTTAGAAATATGATCGATTTTTTTAACTTTATTCGACCACTATTGATATCTGCCAGTTAAAAGTGCGCATTTTTTCAAGAGCTTTTAAGTTGCGTAACCATGACCGCTCATGCTTTAAGAACATTTTTTTTGCCAAGTTTCCTCTTAATAGACCACTTTAACAAAGCCGATGGATGTTTACCTCTTAAAAAAAACGTCAAAGTTTCTGGATATTAATTTTCCCTTTAACTTTTTTTACGTTTAACCCACGCGATAACATTTAATCGGCCTTTTAATCAAACGAATTTCGCCTTGTACAGCCTATAATGTACAACGTTTTCCAAATAAATGATACGGATTAAAATGAAACCTATTACTTCTGTTGATAATTAAGGTAAGACCCACCAATATGCTAAACTGGACTAAAATGGCAAAGCTGCACTAAATTTAATTTAAAGTGTCGTCTATCCATGCAAACAAACTCAAGCCATGACACCTTCTTTAAAAATTTCCAGTATTGCTTTTATGATGTATTTTGCCTTTTGTTTAACATTGAACTTTTACGATATGACGTTAAACAAATTTATTTTATTTAACTAAATCCTATAAAAATATATTGTTTTATAAGCTCATTCTGTTTTTGTTTTATTATAGGATTTTCCAAGTGGTTGAATTTTTTATAATTTTCGAAATGTTTCCCTGGGTGCTTTTTGTTGTTCAGGGGACCTTTTTTAGGATTTTTTACGGGTCAAGTGTTTGCATTTGCCCCATGTATAGGGTGCTGAAAGCACAAATATCTCTATCCCAGATATCTCCTGTCCAGCACTAAGTGTGTTTTCGATTTAAGCCATTTTTAATGTTAAGTGATATGGTTATCACGGGGTTGCAAAACTCTTGAGTAGATAGATACACATCAAATTAACCTGCAGAAATGAAGCAGATAACCGAAAATTTTCTGTTCGATTGTAAAATGTGTTTACCGTCGCGAACAAGTTTAGAAAATCTTTCTCGAAGGACACCAGAATGTCCCGCAAATACCTTCGTTGAAATTTCATACTCTTTGTTTTTTTACCTTTTATGACAAGTTTAAAGACTGTTCGTTATCGCGAAAGCAGAGTTTGTCATACCAGTCGAAATCGCTATTTTGTTAGGACGTTTGTATTGTCTATATTCGCATTTTATTACGAGGAACATTTGCGTGATTTCTTGTTCTTTGCCTGGTACACGATCTTCCGTAGAACTCACAGGGACAGGTTTCTGATAAAACGCCGAGTCTAGTATAGTTTCCAATGATTTGGGCAGCTTAGTTCGCAGTATTTTTTTGTCGTTCGTGCATTTTTTTCTGTTTTTAACATTAATTAACTTTATTACCATCCTCACCCCGAAAAAAAACATATTTTTAAATGCTTACTATTAGTTTTTTTTTTCTTATTTCGCTTAAACGATAAATAAATGCTTACTTTTTCGGCTACTTTTTCCCTCAACCTTTTTGACTTGTGTGTGCTCTGTTGTTATTTTCGGTTTCCACTAAGTTTGTTGTTGCTTAATCAGTGCGACGTGGTTATTGTGGTATTTCTTGCCTGATTTTTCGTTCCTACAACAAAAACGTTTTCTTCAACGACGCAGGCCATGTCGAATTTTTTCCTTTCTTAAAATGTCGCGCATCGGCTCAAAGGGACGATTATTGGTGTAACAACTTATCATACACAAATTAACTTTAACTCGCTGCCCTGCGGCTTTTACACGCACACCATTTACAATGCTCCTAAAAAGTGTTGTTTTTTTGTGAATTTCGTGAACAACAAGTTTGTGATAGCTGCTTGCTTTCTTTGTTTGGTTCTTGTCGTAAATATTGCTGTCTCAATGTGTTATTTATTCGCGAACGAGCGTTTTTTTGTCACGTCGAACGCTTTTCACTAAAAAAGACGCAAAATCAATCGTTTCTTTTTTTCGCCAGAAATACAGGTCCAGGTTAAACGACAAACAAAAAGTAAATAATTAAACCAAAAAAAAAATGTCTGAAAGTGCGCCGAAGCGGTTCGGCTCGGTGATTTACCTGAGAGACGAAAAATTGGCGGAGTATAAGCGGCTTCATGCCGCCGTGTGGCCAGCGGTGCTGAAAAGGATCGAAAAAAGCAACATCCGCAACTACACCATCTACCACTGCAAAGAACTGGGGGTACTCTTCTCGCACATGGAGTACATCGGTAGCGACGTTGATGCCGACATGGCCGCCATAGCCGCCGACCCCGAAACCAGAGAATGGTGGAAAGTACGTTTACTTAGGCATATACGTTCAATTCGGTGTTTCTTTACCATTTTCGTGCGATACCAAGTACTGAGCATTTTGGTGTATAACAGTGACGAAGCATAGCATTGACGGCCCAATTCTCTCTACTGAACTCTTTGTGAGCCAGCTAAAGTACTTATCATAAAGCAAGTCGGTGTTTCTTGACCCCTTTATCGGCGAAGCGAATATTAAGCCTTAAAGTGTAGCCTATATAACAGCGAACCTTTGTCAACCCAATTCTCTTCACTGAACTTATTCTGAGCTATCAAAACATACGACCTTTGCGTGAGTAAGTTACAATTAGGCATCTTATTCGGAATTACTCTCAGCCAGCCAGTTCCAAGCATATAAAACTACTGTAGCAGGTGACTAAATCGAATCAAACGTCCACTCTTACGAAACACTGAAGAAGTAAAGGGCCTTGACCCTTCACTTCACTAAAGGCCTTGACTCGATTTTCGTCATATTTTTTTTGTAATATGTTTTGATGCAAACTTATGCATAGTTGGTATGTTAAAACCAGAAATATTACCAACAGCGTTTGCTTTTGTTTAAATGCTATAAATGCTGTTTTTCTTTGATTTTAAACCTTTATCTTCCAAAACTATTTTTTTTTATGTTACTCGCAGTATGGCCATTGCATTGTGTGTCATCACACCTTTTGAAATACGATAGGCGATTAGGAATCATCTGTATTTTCATGTTGTCTTGCTGATATGTAATCGAAAAATACCGAATTGCTTTTAGTGTGATAATCATTTAATATCTAAGGGGGGCGCGAGGCACAGAGCAAACATAAAAGTGGGCGCGGTAGAAAAAAGGTTAAGAACCACTGCTCTAAACAATATAATTTTAGCTTGTACTGATTGTCGCATTTACCTGTAAGGGCAGGATTTTTCTTCTCTCGTTCCACACATTCAGTTTCCCAGTTAAAGACATTTTCGAATTTCCAATCTTTTCTTGACTACAGGTATGCGAACCTTGCCAGAAGCCACTTGCTTGGGAAGGACCAGCACCATCGGAAGGTGGTACTGGCAACTGGTGGCAACCCATGGAGGAAATATTTCACGACGGTCACCCTGCTGCTTGCTACAAATAATTTACTGCTGCACTTGCCCACATTCTTTCCTTCGAAACTAAAACTACTAACCGCTATGCAATAAAATTTATCTGTTTTAAACTTGGTTCAGAAGAATATGTTTTAGCTTTGGTTCAACTTTGTCCCCACATTCTTTTTTTCGAAACTAAACCACTAACAACTATGCAATTAAATTTATCTGTTTAAACTAGGTTCAGGAGTATATCTGTTTTAACCTTGGTTTAACTCACCTTTGTCCACTATTTGCTAACACTCGTGTTTACTTTTTATCTAAAAAACATGTTCTATTTTTCGTTTTTGCTGTAATTCTTGATTGAGCAATCATTTTTAAGCACTTTTTTATTATTGTTGATTAAAGTGCGAAATTATAAAGACGTATGCCTACTTGCGCAATCAAAGACATTTCAATAGCTTTGTAAAACGCGTTTTTTTTTCAGACGTGCCCACAAGGTAAAACCAACTTGTTCAAAGTTAAACTGTGATTTCAGTAAGGGAAATTTCGCATGCGCGTCGATTTAACTGAGCAAATTAAGCATGACTGTGATAAACCTATCACTTGCTTTCTGTTGTGCGCAGCTCCGTACTTCAAAATAGGTCTACGTATTAGAAACTCGAACGACCTAGTAACCTAGATCAACGTGGTCCTACGGCAGGCCCGCGGGCCAAAATTGGCCCGCGAGTTCAGCTTTTTTGGCCCGCGAACTGATAGTCAGCTTTGGTTCAATCTGGCAATATCACTTCAATTTTTGTTTTTTTAATTTTTTGGAGTTGAAATTATTTCCTAACTACCGTAATTGAACAAAGGTATACATTCCATAAAGTTAGTATATATGCCATAGACCGGTGGTTCTTGGTTCGTGGCCCCCTTTAAAAGGCTCTCGACCCTCGTGTCCCACCTGCTTATAAAAAATACCAAGCCTAAAAGTATTTTCACTTGTTTTACTTCTTTACGATAATAACAAATACAGCCATGTCCGACGCAGTTGGCAGCCTTCCACGACGCAACAGTAAAGAAGCGCTGACCTTGTTCAAAAGACAGCATCAAAACGCGAAATACCCGGATGTAACAAGATCATTCGCGCGAAGCGCGAAAGTTTTTCGCACTTACGTAGTTAAAATAGTCAAAAAATATTTGTAATGGACATTTGTAAATGGTGTCTAGTTTGTCAAACCGGCGGCGGGCCGGATAGTTTTCATTGGCGGGCCGTAGGTTGCCGACCCCTGGATTAGGTGAAGGGTATTGCGAAGTAAGAATTGGCCGCCCGAAAAAACGCTGACGCCAAACTGCATGGCTACGTATAAAGCAGAACAGTAATTGTTTCGCCACAGCGACAGGTATCTAACCAAACTCGTCACTCGCGAACGACCAATTAAACTTTTCCGTAACTTTCCGCGATAAAACGAATAAATAGGATTTAATATTCTACTTTAAAAATCCCTACTGACTTGTCAAAGCAGGTGTCAGAAAAATGTGTTACAAACCGTTACAAGAAAGGTTTGCAGTCATAATAAAAACACAATCAAGTTAACTGGTAAAAATTTTGAAAATTTAGTTTTCGCAATATCTAGCTGGAGAGTTATGCCCGTGGACCCCCAATGACCGCACCGTGTTCCCCCAGGGGGGCCGAGGGCCACGGTTGAGAAACCACTGCCATAGACTATGTATAATTTGCCAGCAATAAGCCTTAGAATCGCATTTTAAAAACATTGGCCCGCAAGATAAAATAAACCTTGTTTTTGGCCCGCGATGAAAAAAAGTTGAACCACCCTGACCTAGATTATTTCAACGGAGCTGATTATTTCAACGGAGCTAACCCGATAATATTGTATAGTTCACCACCTTTGCTAACCTACAGGCCCCCGACGTCCTTCTGCAAGCCTTCTTTGAACTCTAAAATTCCTGTTACAAAATCGAAGTTTTATCACATTTAATTCAAGGACATGTAATTACATTATAATCCGTATTTATGCGGCTATAGTATTGTTGTTATCTGGTGAACAGTTATGAGAATCGAGACTTAAATGACACGAGTAAATTTTGTAGGCTACCAAGGGTTAGTAAAAAAATCATTTTCTTTGATGTTTCTGATTCCAAATAACTTTAGACATGGAAAAATTAAAACAATACTAATAATTAATATATCTTTAAGTGGGCCGTGAGTTAATGGTTCTGAGGAATTTTGTGCCCAAACCCTAAATTCGTTTGAACCCTGGTTAGGAATCACTGCGATAAGGCACACACTGTAAATATAAAGGGATCCAAAGGTCGATAAACAAGTTTTGGTAGGCTGTAAGGCTAATGGGTGTTGCACATGGCTGTAGATTTGGAGCCCGAGAGGGACTCGACTTTATTTTCAGGCCAAATTCGGATTCGAGTTATTCGAAACCGACTTCACAGTCCTGTTTTGGAAAATAAATTGTAGGCTTTATTAAAGGCCTGTTACAGTTGCTAACGCTCGGTCCCTGGTAAATGGTTACCATATATTCCCCTCTTAGTTGTCTCGTGCTTGTTTTTAATCGCCTTTGCAAGACGTTAATAATATGATTATTCTACACTGTCTAACAGTGTTTTAAGAAATTAATTCAATATATCAAATATCTTACGATTATATTAAATGTTTTTCATTAACAATTATCTGTTTTGTCACGTTAAACAATTTGATTGCTGAATATTGCGTTTGTGTTATTTTTTAGTTGAATTGTTGTTCATAATCGGACGAGTTACCGATGTTAATAGTGTAAAGTTTTACTTTTATGTCAATGACATT
This sequence comes from Ascidiella aspersa, assembly GCF_963924565.1. NCBI lineage: Eukaryota > Metazoa > Chordata > Ascidiacea > Phlebobranchia > Ascidiidae > Ascidiella > Ascidiella aspersa. Next base: position 20,196,494 of record NC_139454.1, read on the forward strand.
ACTTGAAGTTGACTTATTGTCATAATAACTTAATTGGGATTTGACTTGGTCAACCGATGACTTGGACTGGGACTTAACTTGTTATTTGCAAAAAATGATTTAAACCTAAATTATTTTTCAAACAACCTGACTTGGACTTAAGTCATTTTAAAATTGTTTGTTTACAACACTGCTGTCTAAGTATCACAACTTTAGCAATGTACCGTCTCTATTTAGATGACACGTGCAAAAAATCATTAGGCCTGATGTTAGGTAACCCTCCGACCTTGTACTGCAACAGTGCTTTTGACAATAAATGTAGAAGCGTTTATAGCCTACAGTTGTTTAGTGAGCACATACGTTGAACACTAAAGTTGTTGGCTGACCCCTAATTAAAACATACGCGGTCCTTGACATCCAAACCCATTTTACCGCACTACAAGTCATGGCAGCGTTCCGTCGAAGTCAAAGTATATGTTAACTCGATGTTTGGTGACTTTTGTTTCTTTCTTTTAGATTTGGCGTATGGTGATAAACGTGCAAGATCCAACAACCAGCACGGAGCCTACCGCACTGGTCCATTCCGGTTGATAAGGGAAAAAGATCATCTGAAATCCGACAGCGAAAATAGTTTAGGTGGACATAACAAGAACCGCTTTGCCGGCTTTTTCGTTCTGCAAAGTAAGGGTGGACAAAGCAGAAGATACCATACCGACGCTTCCCGCCGCACACATTATCAGCAAATCGCGCAAGCGAGGCATGTAAAGTGTATTCCTTGCAAGTGACAGAGCCGTTATCACAGCCATCCCAATACAAGAGTAGTGGAACATAGACAGACTGTAGTATACCTGACCCCATCTTGCGGATCATGACAAAAGATGCTGCCGAAGTTGTCGGACGGGCTGACTAAAGCCGAACCTTCGCCGAAGATAAACGTCGGCCGGGAAATCAAAACAAGACCTGCCACGGCTGCCAACGATAGGAGAACTTGAACGACACCGCAGTGCTTTAAAAAGGAAAGCAAGACATTTTTTAGGATCCATGATTTTCTGAGCATAATAGCCAAAAGGGGAAGCAGCCAAATTCCGTCACCTTTCGAATGTCTGAATTTGATGATGTGCTGTGTGGAAGCACTATAGGTATAGCCAAGACTTTCACTAAGATCAATGTACCCCTTTGGGGCCGTACAATCCAGTTTATGGGGGTCCTAATTGAAATATTAGTGTATATTTAGGAAGTAGGATAATAATTTTTTTAAATGAAAAAGTTTAAATAAATAAAATAGATCTTCACTGAATGTATTCCGACTCCTTTTGATTTACACATTTTTGGACCAAAATCAGCAGATTTATGAAGTCTATTTGTACTGTGACGTCAATCTATGACGTCATTTTAGACTTTGCTGTGCCTACCGTGCGGTCCACGCAAAGCAAAAACAAAATTTAAGGATCCGCAGTAAAAAAAGTTCACGAACCCTTGGCATAGGCTTAAGATCGATAAGGAACTTATCAAAGTTTACTTACACCCTTTTTTAAACCCTGATTTTCAATTTCGATCAAGGCACCTACCTGAAAAAAAAGAAAAAAAAGCCTTGCGAATAAGCAAGTCAGTATCACATTGCAGCTTGCGATGGCCATTACGTCCCCGAGTGGAATAAAAGTGATGGAATACATCAACAGCCATGTTGCGATCATGCCAAAGAAACCGCGACCGAGCAAAATCATATTCAACGAAGCTTGAGGCCGAAAAAAATCGTCCTTTCGAAATGTGACGATTAGCAGCATGAAACTGAACTGGATAACGTTTCTCGACAGCTGCAACTGATCGGCCTCTGCGGCCACAAGATACTTGACCAGAAGTCCTGACAGAGCTAGTGAACTAGATGCAAGAAGCGCAAATAAACAGCCTAACAAGGAACGAAACTTGTCCTGACATTTTTCTACTTTAATTTTCCTTTCTACAGACATCGTGACTTGAATTTAGACACATCCATCAATCAATAGCGCAACTCAACAATGCATTCTTCGGTACAAATACCAAAACTCTTCTATCAACACAATCAGTGCATTGGCGTTCTTAACGTGATGTTTAATCTTTACAGATTAAAGTGTTTAATGCAGGGCCGCAAGTTGACTATGTAAAACCGTTCGGTTCGAAATGACGTCATTATAATTAATATTTATAATAAGTGCAATAACATTAATATGCGCAAAGAAAATATTTTCAGGTTTTAGTCGAAGTTTGGTCTAATTGTTAAGGAGATTATTTTACCTTTTTGTATATTGTCTTTATAGCGTCACTATACACGAGTTCAATTTCCCCTTGATTTTGCCACCATGGCACTCCTTTTCCTCGATTATCACATTCAGCTGTAACATTTAAACACTTCTATCTGCATTAGCTTATGTAGATATTATATGTGCATAGACGACGTTTAATAAAGCGATCTATCTATCTAAAGTCACGATTCAGGAAAACGTTTGGAATGTTACGACTTCACCGTTCGCCGAAGGTACCAAAAATTATTTGGGTTATATTGGGTTTTTGAACAACAAAGTTTTGTCAAAACGCAGCAAATCCATCCAATAAGACCGTTTTTTAACATCTAAACGTGATATACGCCACAGGCACAAAACATTACGGGGCTGCATTTTTGTCTGTAGATGGGGGCTATGTGGCTCGGAGGTCGTAAGTTTGACACACCTGGTTTAGATTGACAGTCTATTTTTAACAGGCAAACCACCGGCCAAATTTAAAACAAATATTTAGGTTAATTTTTTGGCAGACAATTAGCACAAATGGCAATGATCTTAAAATACGTAAATATGATTATTATAGTGTGTCGAAAATTGACTGGATTTTCTGTATACAAAAGTAAATAACTGAGATGCAAAACAGTGTTTTTCCAATCTGGTTGACACACCAAATTTTAAATTATTACTAAAAAATCCATCAAGTCCATCAGTATGTTTTTCTATGCCTTATTCGAGGCATCGTAAAAAGGGAAAGGATGTAATAAAATATTTAAAACATTCTCACTAGGACAATTTAATGGTTGGTATAATCCAAAGTGAAAAAGGTTCTATTCTGCAAATATTGCTAGTTGTTTGTAGTTGGGTCTCAGAGACATATGTATAGGGTAAAGGAAACTTGTAACTACCATATGCCCTTTTACAAGCCTCTGTATATTTCAACTGGTGAGACATGACCACCGTGCTATCTGAACTCCACTAAATAGAAACTAAAACAAACTGCTATTGCTTTTCAAAGAGCATACTGTTAGGTTGCTTATAGATTTATTGTACATTCAAATAATTCAACATAGCTCACTCGTAATAAAATGGCTTAGGCTACAGCGCAGTAAAACGCGAGTTGCCAGCAGGACTACGGAGTCGGACTCGGGACTCGGGACTCGAGGTGTCGGTTTGTTTTCCCGGAGTCGGACTCGGGACTGGAGTAAGACCACCTAAAAATACCCGAGTCCCGAGTCCGACATGCGCATGCGCAGTACCCCATTTTTAAACTGATATGGCCGTCAACTGGAAATTGTAAGGGTGGAATAGCATATGTTGGAATATTTTCAACCATGTATTATGAGTGAATGAATTATACTCCTATAAGTGGATTGCTGAATAAACACGTTATTTTAGTTGCGTAAATTGGCGGAATACATGCTGTAGAGTCAGGGGCGGACTCGGGACTCGACAAAATTGCACATTTGACCGGAGTCGAACTCGGGACTCGGGTTTATTTTTTTGGTCGGAGTCGGACTTGGATAATTTTTACTCCGCAGCACTGTTTAAAACTCATCAATCCAATTTTATTTATTTTTTATTTTTTTATACGCTTGTTTTGCGCAGTTCGTTTCAGAAAAACAAGTGTTTCTAAGTTTGTGACATCATACTCTTATAACTTAAAACATATATCCTGACACTGTTTTCGTAGTGGTTTTATGTGGGGCCTTTAATAGCTCCGAAAATAGTACTTTGGGCCGCGACGAAAAAAGTTTGCCGACCACTGGTCTAATCGGTTTCATCATCCATGCTGTGTATGATTTTTTTTCTCACGTACATTTAATGTCTACACAGCAGAACCAAGCTTAAAAAAATGAGTTTAGAAGAGTGCAGAACACAGCAGTGAAGTGTTTGACGATAATTCGGCATCACGAAACTGAAATTCACTTTTTTGGGACGTGTGTTTTTAACACAACCGCAATTTTTACGTTAAGGATTTGAGAATATGTTTAACACCTAGCAGTATGAACTGACCCATACATCGCCTTTTTTTCGCTGATATTTTTTGTCCTTTTTTCCTTTGTTTTTACGTTTTATCGCTTTTATCTTCACTTGATTTTTACACTGATGATGGCATGAGTTATTACTGAAACGTCTGTAAATTGCGAAATGTCGCTTTTATCAAATATTATGGCTTTTATATTTTTATTGAGAATATGTGTTTCATCATTTCATGACGTCACAAAGTTTCCCGCCTCACCCCAATGAATAAAACATTGAACTGCCGCGGGCCCCTGACAACGCAGCCTTAAAATTTCTTGCGCACTAAAAACATGTTTGTGCAGTGGAAGATTTTCTTAGAGGGAACACTGATTGTAATTTATGTTGCATCTTCCAACAAAAATTTGTTCAATACAAAAAGTGCTAATAAAGCTAAACCTTTAAAACAATCTGTTAAACAAGGTTTTCTAGTCAAATATTTGACCAATTGGTTTATAAACCAGGGAAGTTTTGGCGAACAGCATAAAAAATTTATAAGCAGTGATGCCAATGAAAAAAACTTCACACATTTCGCCAATTCGTTATAACGAGAAATATTCCGTAACTAAGACGTTACTAAGGCTTTCTTCACGTGCAGTGAACCGTATCATACGACCAAACCAAGAAGCATTGGTTTAATAAGGAAAATAATAACCTAACTATGCAGTTGCCACTCATTTGTTTAAATATTTGTTTTATATTTACCTGTAGATTTTTCACGACTTCTACATTCTTCCTTTAGTAATAATTTGTTTGACTACTGTACGTTTTGCTGGCGAAAAAGGGTTTGAAAAAGATTTACTGAATGCTGAATCGAAGTAAAATGAAGAAGTTCATGTACTTGTTCTACTCCATTATTGGGGTTTATTAAAGTTATATGAGCAATGTAAAACATAACAATGATGGCTTGTGGTTAGTTGATGCAAAGTTGAACAACCTTTAAAGATGGCTGACCAGGTATGTTTTGATATTAACAGTTTGTTTTTTACTTTAACCAGTTCAAAATCTTTAATAATCCTGTATTTTTGACAAACAAATGTTAAGTTAAAGCCTTTAGAACACATTTGTTAACCCTTTTACAAATTTTATATTAAATAAGGGCTTTAATGCTAAGATGCAACAAGACCCAAAACAAAAAGTGCACTTTGTGGGTGGTTGGGGGTTTGGGGGTTTGGACCCCCCCCCCTTTTCTTAAGTGACATTATCGTTTTTTGTTCGTTTTTGTCAGAATTTTACTCACCGTCCGAAGCTACGTGTTTTTAAATGTAATTGGGTCACGCGTCTTAAGCTAATGCGACACCAAAATCAAACGCAAAACGCCGTTTTTCGTCTTTTGTTTGGTCGACCGTAAACACTAGATAGTTTTTCTCTTTCGCCTTTCGTTATTCGTTCGGGTTGGCTAATCAGCAAGTGTGTGTTGGACAATTAATAATATAAATCAACCGGTTTCCGCTTTTTTCTCTCTGAAAACTTCGAGTTGGACGGTGCTGATGTTTCTCGCTATTTGTTGTGTATATTTCAACAGGGGTGACATGACCACCGTACTATCTGAACTCCACTAATTCGAAACTAAACAAACTGTCGTAGCTTTTCAAAGTGCATACTGTCAGGTCGCTTATATATTTATTGTACATTCACATAATTCAGTATAGCTCGATTTCAATAAAATGGCTTACAGCGCAGTAAAAACTCGTGTTGCCAGTAAGGAGTGCATCGTTGACCGTCGTTTTTAATCAAGCAGCCGCGTGACACTATATAGCACAAGAGCGACTGCGTTGGGGATTAGCTGAGACAAATGCCGGCTGGATTTGCCAGAACGGCCAGGAAAGGAAAATGGTATTGAGGTGAAATATTTAACACTTTAACAGGCAACATGCTATAATTACAAGCACAAACAGACATGCGTCGTTTCTCTACAGTTGTCTGCGTTAATATCAGATGTTGGTGTAAGACTGGGGTCGGCAACCTACTGTAATTCATCGGGCTGGTCGCCTCTTCGACAAACTATACGCGAGTTCTTTTTAAATACTTTTTGACTATTTTAACTACGTAAGTGCGAAAAATTTTCGCGCTTCGCGCGAATGATCTTACTACGTCCGGTTTGTAACGTTTTGATGCTGTATTTTGAACTAGATCAGTGCTTCTTCACCGTTGCGCCGTGGAAAGCTGCCAAGTGCGTCGCGGACAAACCGAAAACGTATTCAAAAATATTTGACATATATTTTTTAACATTTTTTATTTTCGGCAATGTAATAAAAACTTGCAAGAAATTTAAAAGAAATGCCGTTATACCATAAAAAAATCGCGCTCGCTTCGCTCGCTAGGAGCGTCCAAACCTAAAACGGTTATCAAACGCTGAACTAGATTAACTAACTATTAAAGTTATACCGTTTCTTCGAAGTAGTTTTATATGTCGCGCTAATCGAAAAACACCCGGGAAAAACGATCTCCGTTTAGTATTGCAGGTGGCGAAAGACGTGCTTGTAATTTAGCCTAGTCCCGTACATGGATCAACCAAAATCAATCACACATATTCCACGATCCTGGTTTAGTTTTTCGCCTGAAGTTAACGATTGCACACTAAGCGGTTTCGCAGCCTGGCAGGATTGTCGATAACGCACGTGTTCGCTTTGCGTCTAAATGTTCGCTTTTGCTGGACGTTAATTGGCTGTTTCGGATCATTTTTTTATTTTGTTTGTGACGTCATTACAATCGCTATTTTATGACGTCATATCCGTCACTATTTTATGACGTCATTAACGTCAGACGATAAAAACAACGGGAAATTCCCCTAACCCCCCTTTTTGAAATTCTGGATACGCCCCTGTTTGGGGATACTAATTTTCGACAGTTTTTCGGTATTGGGGTGATTTTATTTGTATTTGCTTCCTAATATGACTTTAAGCTTTATTTATTTACGACCTCTGTTGTACACAGGGTGCAACCAACTCAATTATATTTGCTGCCGTCTAGCAGCAACTATATTTTACAAAATGGTCTTAAATCTTTGTCATGTGTCTCACAATGCCAAAATGCTTCATTTCGGAAAAAAATAAATCTATAAGATTTTAAATCTTACAACTCATATTCTTTTCTGCCCCTAAAATTTGTTTTGTAAACTTAAGAAGGTATTGCATATCTCGACAAGATCTCGCAGGTGCTTGGCCAAAAAATGGTGGGTTGTCAACACATCTTCTGTAAACTTTTCCGAAATGTCACAAAAAAAGGAACCACTGACTTAATTTATCCATTGCACAGACTTTAAAAAGAATTATTTATTAAATGTCATTTTTTTATAAATAAAGGTATTCAGCCATAGCAACCCAAATCATGATCTTCCTAAATAAGACCGACCCTTCTAAAGAGCCATGGTTGGTAGGCAAACTCAACCTTAATAGGGCTTAATCTCTTTTAAGTATTTGATTGGTATCATTAATGATTATGAAACTAACATGGCAACATTTGTATTTACAGAACCTGTCATTCTCTTCAAAACTTCCAGTACTTGACCCAAGTGAGTTTTTAACCAGCAAAGATGAAACTCACTACGTTGGCTGCGGAGGTTTTGCCCATGTTCGAATTTGTGAACATCCAAAGCTCGGAAAAGTTGTGGCAAAGTGTTTCGCAATCACAGGAACAAAAGACGTTATAAAAAAACGTCTCAATGAGTAAGACTGTTGTTTATTTTCAACATTTATTGCGTTTGTTGTTAATTTTTTTCATTACTATATTTGTTGATTTTTTGCTACTGAAATCCCCTAAATATCAAAATCATTTTGTTTTTTGCTTAGCGTTAAAAGAGAAGCAGATGTGTTGGTTCGAATGACTCATCATCATATTGTAAAAATATATGGCACCACAAACTGGAATTTTAATATTGTTTCCATTATCCTAGAGTATATTGATTGTGGAAATCTTGATGGTTTACTCCAATCAAATGAGGAGATAAGTTGGGACCAACGACGCCTAATTGCCTGGCAAATTAACTCAGCTCTTAAATACCTTCACAGCCATCCAGATGGTAAAAGTTTTTACCATGGAGATATCAAGCCAGCTAATGTGCTTATTGACAAGCGCTTAAATGTAAAATTGGCAGACTTTGGTTCTGTAAATGTAGTCAAAGCTACTGGATGGGACTCAACAACTTTAGATGTAGCAGCAACAACACAGAACACTGCACGTTATACAGCTCCTGAGATGATGGATGGAATTGAAGCCGAACGAGGTGGTCCTCCTTCAGATATGTACAGGTGCTAAAAATATTTCATGTTATTTTATCAATAATTTGGTTATTATGTAATTTTTGAGGTAGATACTTATAGTTGATCAACATAAACAAAAAAAGTGATTTAACTTATTAATTATTTTTAAATCAATAAAATTTTAATTTTTGAATACCGTACATCAAAGTAAGTTCGTATTGTAATTTACCAGGTGGTTTTTGTTTTGTAACCTTCTCATTGGTGCAACTAACAGAAAACTGATATTCATGTTCACAGTTACGGCATGTTGTTGTATGAGATGATTTTCAGAACCCGGGTCTACGAAGGAGCACAAGTTTCCGAATTCCAGCTTTCTATCCTCATTTTCAAAGGTGAGAGACCTCGCTTAAACAAAGTAGAAGAGGTTAAAGCCTCTTTGACAAATGACAGAGATCGAAACATCGCTTCTCTTATGCTTGAAACGATGGAGAAATGCTGGGATGGAAACCCAGCTAAAAGACCAACTGCCATAGAAGGTATTTTGCAATCTGTATAGTAACAGTCGGTAATTATAATATGCTTTCTGTGTTTAAAATTTTAGTTGGAAAATCTTTGGAAAGTGTAAACAAAAATGTCTCCCAATTGGAGAGAGAAAAAGGGGCATTTTCGAAAAAGTTAAGGCGACCTCACAAAACAGCTGAACAACTGACAAGCCTATCAAGTTTCCTTCCACCATTCAGGGAAGCCCTAAATTCCCCCACAGTAACAATGGAAGAAACATGTAAGTTTGAGCTGTTTATCTGTGTAAGGGTCGGCAAATTGTGAAATGTAAGAGCCATTGCAAGGAAATACAAACAACCGTGGCCCGCAAAATTACTAGTGTCCATACAATCTGGTAAAATATTTAAATAAAACAACTTGCACGTAAAAATTTGCATAGGCTTGCTGGTTTGTAATGTTTCATTACATTGTTATCAAACGAGGTACATATTATGTCACATTGTTCCATCTTTTACCTTAAAGTGATGTATTAAGGTACTATGTGCTAACACAAAACTTCCTTTTCCAGCTGGAACAGTTCCAAATCCAACTGTGTCAAATTTGAACTTCAATCAAAGTACCAACATACAGGAAAGTACCAACATACTGGAAAGTTCCAACATACAGGAAAGTACCAACATCCAGGAAAGTACCAACATACAGGAAAGTACCACCTTACATGAAAGTACTGTCACCGACTCGCACATTGGATTACAAAACGCTGGTAAATATTTTAATGTTGTCATATTACACATTTCTTAGGTTGGATAGAGGCTATGAAAAACAGCCACTCTTTAATCACAGTAAAACACAAAATTTCACGGGATTTTACTATTTAGATAAAAACCACCCCATCCGTCAGAAATCAGTGCAGTTCTAAGCAAAAAGGTCTACGACAAGCAGTGCATTCAAGGATCAAAAAGTCCGACTTTTAGACTTTGAGGTCTTGGACAATGCACTAATTTGCATCAAATGTGCATAAGAAGATTAAAGTTTAACAATATTTGACCCAACCAAACCCAAACGCTAACCAGCGCCCTAACCCAAATAATGTGCGATAATTTAATAATTATAACGCTTGAGGCCCCAATACCTCAATTTGTGACGTAATAATCTTAAATACAATGGACGAGAAACCATCCGAGTTTGGGCTTTTTTCCCCAGCATTTAAAGAATTATTAAAATAACGCACATTATTTGGGTTAGGATTCGGGTTAGCGTTAGGGTTTAGGTGGGTCAAGTGTTATTAATCCTATCTCATATTTTTTGTTATCTTTTCTGAACTTCTAATGAATATTTTTAATTTATCTACGCCGGGAGTTTACCGAAAGGTCCAAATCAGTGCATTGCCACGACCTCAAGGTCTAAAAGTCTAGACTTTTCTGCCATTGGATGCCCTGATTGTCGTAGACCTTTTTGCTTAGAAATGCATTGATTTCTAACGGATCGGGTGTAAAAAACATGTCTGTGGTTCGTAGTTTGTAATCCCTTAATCTAAAAGACTTTTTACAAATGTAGTGGCAGAATGTTTGCTGCTCTCTGGTTAAGTTTAGCACCTGTTTGTTAAACATCATTGTGTCACTAATTGTTGTGTTTCATGTTAAGCTTCGTCCAAGAGTGATGACATAAAACATCAAAGCACTTCAAAAGAAAGCGTTGGGAGATCAAAACCACGTAGACGAGGTAACTTGCTTCCATGCATGTTTTCTTACATCCGAGCAATTTGCTGTCAGCGTTATTTAATAATTAGGATTTCTGAGCATAACACCAACATGAGTTTGTTTTTGCTATTTGTCCAACGATAGGGTAGTTCAGTATTATCAGATGTTAAAAGAATTTCAGAATTTCATCCATGGTTATTTAACTTAAACACAGGAAAAGGTGATTTTAAAAAAGCTATTACTGTTCGTGTTGAATAAAATATCTCCATGCTTTATATGTTAAACCGTGATTTATGAAATAACTCCTGGGTAAGTTAGAGAAATAGGATTGTGGTAACTTTCAAACAATTTGTGATTGTTTAACCACAGCAACATTCAGTGTTTGAACTTCTTAGACCAAAATCTACATAATAAAAGAGAAAGTTTGTGAGATGTGTGTGGCAAGATGTTCGCCCAGTCAGTTTACAGTATATTTGTGTTACATCTCAATGGAAGTGTTACGTCACACTCAATGCGATTTACAACGTGTTACAATGTGATTTTATCACTTACCAAGATTGTGTTTAAGCATGTATCCCAGGCCCCAGCGTTAGTTAATTTAATATAGGTATATTAAGAAGTTTTTGTGGACCCCCTGAAAACGTTTTATGTTTTTTAAAATCATCAGCTATAACCATGCGGCTTCAGCAAGCTTATACAATGCTGGTAACACGTGAATTAATGATTAAAAATGGCCACAGCGCGTTCGACGGAGACAAAGAATTAGATATTTAGAGCCGCGCAAATAAGTCACATATTAAACACGCGATTCCGCTTTTACTTTAATGTCGCTTTCACACAGGCTGTGGGGTGATACTCTGATTGTGGGGAAGCATTAGGTTAACCGAGTTTAGACACGCGATATGCCATGGTTTGAAACACATCACATGATTTAAAATTTCTATTTAGTGACACTCAGTTCGAACGTTTAGGCATAAGCAAATTCGTTATGACATTTAAAAAAATATGTTTGCATTATTTATGTCATTTACGAAGATCTTGGAATAACCGGTAAATATTCTATTTCACCTGAGCAACGCCGGGTATTTTGTCTAGCAGGTAATAAAAGGTGACAATGTCATTCAAAACTGGTACTTTCATCCTTGAACACTGGTCGGTCATAAATCTTGAATGCAGGGTTTTATTATTTGCTTAAACCAGAGTGGCGTATCCAGAGATCCAAAAATGGGGTCCCTAAATTTTCCGTCTGGCGTTAATCAATAATGATGTCATAAATAGGGTAAAATATTCAGAAACACCCAATTGCAACCAACTAAGCAAACCTTAGACGCAAAGCGAACACATGCGGCGCCGAAACTCCTGCCAGGCGCCAGCTGCGAAACTAATTAGTGTGTGTGCAATCGTTAACTTCAGGCGAAAAACTAAAACAAGACCGTGAAATATGTGATTGATTTTGGTAGAATCATGTTTCGACTATCAGCAGCACAGTTTCATAAAGTTCTATGTACGGGACTACGCTAAATCACAAGCACGCCGTTCGCCGCCTGCAATACTAAACGAAGATCGCTTTTCCCGGGTGTTATTTTGCCACAATTAGCGCAAGGTTGGGTCAACTGAACACTAAACACGTGGCCTTAGAATATGCTTATAGAGAATAATTTTATGGTAACTATCATTATATAAAAATAGCGGCTTTAAAACGCGCACGTCACTCAAAGTTATACCACGTTTTACGAGAATCTTCAGTTAAAAAACTCAACGTTGCTACTCAACATCGGATATTAGTACAGATAGCAAACAGCGAGAAACATTCGACGATTTTAGCGAGAAAAAAAGACTTAGCCTTGTGAATTTTCGAATACACACTTGCTTATCAGCCAACCTGGAGGAATAATGAAGAGAAAAATCATCCATCGCTTGCGGTCGAACTTTGTGCAAACAAGAGACGATAAGCATTGTTTGGCGGTTGATTTTGGTTTCGCTTTAGCTTAAGACGTGCGACCCAATTACATTAAAATCATTCCCACTTCGTACAGTGAGTTGAGCCCTGACAAATCGAAAATATCACTTACTAAAAAGTGAGGTCCGATAAATTTGTAGTTGCGCATGTGTGTATTATTAGTGTTTTACGCAACAATTGGGCTTCGGGTTTTAAGATAATTTGTTGCAGACAAATTGAGTCCTGTAGGTCTGATAACAACAAATTTTGCCCCCGCCAGAGTGGGTGTCAATCAGCACTCGCCCGGAGCGAAATGCATTCGCATTGGGAGCGCGGTTTATGGACAAAGTTAATTTTGTTTTAAACTTTTATCACGACATTTTATGTAAAATTTTAAAAATGTTAGAATTCACTATTACCAGGCGCACCAGAATTTTATAAATACAAGTGGAACCTTGGTTGGAACCACTGCTCTTATGATTTGCGTACAAACCACGTTATTTCTAGCTGTGCTCTTACATTAAAGTAACTCTTGTAAAGTTTCCACAAAACAAACCCTAAATTTACGTGAGAAAACTTTGTTCCAACCAATCAGATCGCTCTAAACCAAGTTTTAAACCCGATGTTGTTTTCAGATATAAATCACTTTCTTCAGATCGGAGGTCAAGGGTCAGAACAAGACTGCACGAAGTGTGACTTCACCAATCATTTCATTACAAGAATGCCGGTAACTTTTTTTACCTCATATGCTAAAACGATAACCTCTATAGTTTAACGTGACCTAGATGATTAGTAAAGCTGAATTGTAAGGATCATTTGTAAACACGTTCAACAAATTATAACTGACAACTACCCAAACGTTTAATCACTAAAACCAAACATAAAGTCAACAATAAACTAGTTAAAATTTGTTATTAATTTTATCCTGAATCAATATCGCAAATCAAAAATAAGTGGGTTTACATCGGTCAAAGGTCAAGCTTTCGTAATATGGACTTCACAAATAGCTCGGTTGTCGAAATCCAAGTATCATTGTAAATGTTAAAACGATTTCGAGCAGAAACTTAACGAAGGGAGGTTTGCATCAACTTCGGTGAAGGTTGGGGATTGCGTTTTCACATGCGGGGGATATGGTCGTGGTGGTATCTCAACTATCGCAAGTTGTGAAGTGCTTAACGTTATCTCTGCAAGTTGGGAGTTTGTGGCTCCAATGCCCGAACGTCGATATTATGCTGCATCTGCTGTTATCAACGGTTAGACATTGTTTGAACTAACTAAAGTACTGTAAATTTATGGGTTTAATGTAAACATACTGAAATTATGTGAATTCACCACAGCAAGTGTGGCAATGTTTAAACTATGTACGTCCGATAAAATACAACAACATACCGCCACCCTTTTACTTAAGGTTAAACACATCAGCAGTATAATAACGTCACAATTACAAACAAATTGCGCTAATTTAAGTCACTGATTTGATAAATGTCGAACTCAAAGTTAACTGAATGAGTTTTGTTGTGACCAAAACTACAACTTGCTTCTTAGGTTCAATCCTCGTCTCTGGTGGATTGGTTGCGCTCCAACCTGAATCCACGTGCTTGCTGTATGACGTCACACGAAACTCGTGGTCCAAGTCACGTGACATGAATACTGTGAGGTCAAGTCATGCAATGGCGAATTTGGATGGTGAGATGACTGTTGCGTCATAATGTAACTTGATCTAAGCGAGTAACCGGTATAAAACATTAAAATTAGACTTAAGTCGGTTCTTGAGGTAATGTCTGCAGTTCAAAGATGAATGTTAACAATTTCACGAACTTAGTGTGGTGCGAATTTTATATTATGATCGTTGTGTTGAATTATTCAATGTTTTAGGCCGCAGTTTAGCTTGGTTGAGATTTTGTCGTTGTATTGCTCTTGTCTGCAGGTGATTGTTTTTAGTTACTTTTTACATTATTATTCCAGGTTCTTATCTGTTTCGTATGTAACTCGTACTAACTCCAAAAATAACTAGATTTTACAGGCAGATGTTTGACCAATGTCAAAAATATCTCTTTACTTAACACTTTTAAGAACTGGAAGGTTTCGTCACTAGGATCACCTTATATAGAACATATACACAAACTATGAAAGTCCTAACAAAAACAACAACCAAGTTTTGTTGCTCTGAAATCCACTGCTGGCAACTCGTATGTTTTACATCTTGGGCCTGGGGCAGCTGGTGTTTTGTGAATGATTAGCATAGAAGATGTTTGCTAAAAGTAAATAATTTACATTAAATCGAGTTACTGCAATTGTATTCGCCGTTATCCGAAACAACTGGGGTCCTAAAAAAATGTTAATAAAATTGTGAATAAATAAAATTGAAACTTTTTAAACAAGGCCAAACAATCTACTATATTAGATTGAGTAATTCTTAAAATTTGGCCTAATAGCAATGCAGGCTATATATTAATGCTTTCATTATTAAAACTTGTCAACGATCTTTCGTTTTTGCATCACTTCGTTTAAGATAAATCTGGTTAATGAGAAACGTGTTTGGTCCGCTGTGTAAACCACATATACTTGACCGCTGGTTTAAAGGTTGCCTTAAAACCTGTCCACGTATCACTAAGGGGTTCACCGACTCCAGTTTAAGAACCCCATGTAGAACCCCTGTTTTAAACAGAAAGCGACAATTTAAATAATTGTTCATCAAAAACACAATAAAAATGCTTTATGACATGAATTTGTGACGTCATCTCTCAAAACTTTATGCCTACCGTGGTCCATGTGAACCAAAAAGTGTTTAGGGTCCGCGTTGAAAAATTGGTAAGAACCCCTGCAATAGGAATGCTGATACACAAAACTAAAGGTGATAGCATTGGCATTGGTCATGTTCCCATTTAACGCTGTTTATATCTTTACGTGGGTTTCGTGATTTGCTGTAAAGTTTGTTGTTCATTTTAGTTCGATAATGGCAAAATTATTATCTCGTAATCTCGAGTCTGGTTGAAACCATGGGTGCGGAGTTGGTTAAAAATAACCAGAGTCTAACAACTGCAGAAAAAATAATTGGCAGCCCTGGTTTAAACTAATAAAGTTTACCACCATAAAGCCCGCAATGTACACATCAGGTTAAGAGGGATTCATAAATGTGGAAGGTTATTGTTCGCAGTTTATTCAACTGCAAATAAACTACCAACATCAGACGTCCATGTGTGGTCGTGTCAAAATCGTTGTCATTATTGCGTATTTTAACCTTATAATTTCATAAAGCAGAATTGTTGCTTGTTTCACTTCCAGATGTAGCTTATTCCATTGGAGGAAGGGAGGACAACTCAGAACTCAGTTCATGTGAGAAATACCAGGACGATCGCTGGTTAAAAGTTTCATCAATGAACCATGGAAGGAATGCATTAGCAGCTGTTGCATTCGATGGATGCATTTACGCAATCGGGGGTAAACAATGTGTACGCAATAAGAACTACGAAGCAAGAATACCCAACGCATATAAATCTATAATATCATAGCATTAAGACCAAAGTTATAACAAATCCAAACACACAGTAATATTCCCGACAGAATATGACCTAAATCTGTCGGAATGAAGCCTACATCGCAAAAATAACGCCCAAAACTGTAGGTAAAGGGTATGGAACGATAGGGGGCCATCGGTCTGGCATCGGCCGTTTTGGTGACTACGTTTGGACAACCATGGCCCTCGCACCCCCCCCCCCCCTGGGGGGCCACGGAGCGGTCATTGGGGGGGGGGCAACCGGCAAAACTCTCCAGTTAGATATTGCGAAAACCAAAGTGTCACTACTTTCAAAGTTTACCAGTTAACTTAGGTTTGTGTTTTTATTACGACTGTAAACCTTTCTTGTAACGTTTTGTAATACATTTTTCTGACACCTGCCGTGACGAGTCAGTAGGGATGTTTAAAGTAGAATATTGAATCCTTTTTATTCGTTTTATCGCGGAAGGTTAGGCCTACTTAGTCGTTTTCGAGTGGCAAGTTGCTGTGGCAAACAATTACTGTGCTGCTTTGTAGATGGTCATGTATCGTGCGGCGTCAGCGTTTTTTTTTCGAGCGGCCAATTGTGTATTGCCAGGTGCAACGGTTCGCAATTTGCAAAATAAATATTTCGCCGTAAAACGCATAAAGTATGCTACTGGGTTATTCAAAAGGTCAATTTAAGGCCAACATTCAGCGGTTTATGCAGTTTATTTGTCAACTGGCTAATAGTACGCTTTAATAAAACGAAAATCGAGTAATCATCTCGACGAACGTAGTGACATCGCTTGGCTCAGTACAAAACAAAGCGGAATATAAAAATACCTTGGTGACGTTGAAAAACAAAAATTTTAATGACTAACTAAGTTAGTTTAAATTAAGATGACTTATTTATTAATTTTTAGAAAGTAAGTGCATTTATTCGTTGATTAATGGCTGTATTGGTTATTACCGTGAAGAAGTAAAACAAGTGAAAAGACTTTAATCACATTGTTTGATATTTTTATAAGCAAGGGGTCACTAGGGTTGAGAGCTTTTCAAAGGGGACCACGAAGCATAAAGGTTGAGAACCACTGCCCTAGTCTGACCGGCGCGTCAGGGCGCCGCTGTTTCGGGTCCTGTTTGGGGTTAGAAAATGGGTTAGGGATTCTATTTTTAGGGGGGATAGTACTGTACTTAGGGGTGAGGCGTTGGGTTAGGTAAAATGTTTCATTGGCATGATTCTGGCCTTTTAGGTCTTATTCCGATTTAAACGTTAGTACGACCTTTAGGTATCAGTCCTATTTTGGTTTTATTCCTAACAGTGTTTTATTTCGACCTTGATGTAGTTCTTCGAGCTTAAGGCTGGAGTACTTTGCAGCATGTTAATGCGATCTCTAGAAAATTAATTTGCTAGTGTTAGAGAAATATTCGATTCTATACAACGTCATAAAATGAACATGTGGATAATAACGTTTACACAGTGAGGATATTTTTTAACATGTGCACATTTTTATCTTAACGTGATAAAAGTATATTATCCTTACGCTCATAACCAAATTGCCTCGTTTTTCTAGATTTTTAGATTGTTTTGCTTAAGTCACTCCGAAAAAATGACTTCGGCATTTTGTTTATAAGATTGACGTTATATTTGGTACAGTCATAACTTTATCCAGTACGTTTCTTGCTTGTTTAGGTTATCCTAGCAAAGCCACAGTGGAACGTTACGACCCAAGAACGAGCAAGTGGGGCGAGGTTGCATCAATGAACACTAGACGTTATTTTCACGGAGCTTGTGTTTTGCAAGGGAAGATTTACGCCGTGGCTGGGTGAGAACTTGTTCCAACATTAAGTGTTTATAGTTAAATTACACCTAATGAGAATTGATTGACAAAGTAGCTTTCGAATACGAGTTATAGCATTTTAATATTATTATGTTATGGAAACTACTACATTTAGCGAATCAGCTATTTGTTTTTAAGGGAATTAAATTCCGACATAATAATGCGTGATTTTGAAACGACGTAAAACATTACTTTCGGTGTTGGAAATTATAAAAAAATGCAGTTTCGTTTTTTTAAGCTCAACGCAACTAAGTTGTATTGATTTTAGGTACGACGAGAAATCTGTTGAAGTTTACGATCCACGCGCAGATAGATGGACTCATTGCTTCGACACACAAGTTGTTCGCAACTACTGCAATGTTGTGGCTGTTTAAACTAAACCCAACTTAATATTACCAAGGCGAAACAAAATCAAACATTGTTTTTTTCGAGAAACAAAACCGATTAACATTTCTATGTAATTTATTTGCTGTGTAAGTTTTGTGTTACGTGGTGAATATCTCTAATATCTGTATATCTGTACTTGTGATAAAATAGTGTTGCCCAATCATGGACAAATTATTTAGCGCAGTGCAGTAGCGTAACAAACGTAAAGAAATGCTTGTGATGACCGTTTTGATTTGCCAACCTCAACAAATAATCCTGAACCTTCATCGCTCATACCTTGTTGTACCTTGTACTTGTCAACATTTTCCAACCTGTGCTACGCGTTTCACACAATGCATCCATCACCACTAAGTCTTTATGTACGTTTTTTAAAAAGTACAGCGATCTTTTTGTGGATTATAGCCTAATGTATGTTATCAGCTCAAAATGTTCCTGCTTTTACAACGCATCCTTTTTAAATAATTTGTAAGCCTACGCTTATATTTTTAACATGTTTTACATTTGCTTCGTATTTTTAATAAAATGAGAGTGTGTTCTTTGAAATAATAAATCTTCACTGTAAAAAAATTCGCAGTAAAGAAATAGGCAAGAGTTGTTCGCTATTTCCGGCATGTAGTGGATTCAAAATGTGACAACTTTCTAACAAACGGTACTTTAATTTATATATATGAATTCTATACAGCATTTAAAAGGTATGGCATACAAACTATTTTTCTACCAATGTTAAAATGCTGAAATTTAAACATTCTTACATGAACTAACTTAAATATTTAAGCACAACTAAACTTAAGCATTCCAAAACACTCCTTTAATAAGAGGCGACCAAATGAGTTGTAAGCCAAAATAATAAAAGTTTGGAACAGAGTTGTTCTTAATCTTTCATGAGTGTACGGTCGCCTATTTACAATTATGCTAGCTACCAGTGTGTACACGTAGCAAATGACGTCATCGATATGACGTCAGCCGAGGTAACGTTGTGCTAATGAAGGTCTGACCGAAGATGACATGTATTAACGGTCAGCTCGACAAGGTTACGTGGAAATACAAAAATCAAGTTATAAGAATAAGATAAGGCAAGGCAAGGGCAAAAAATTGTTCCTATAACCCTAATTCCTAACATTAAAACGCTAAACCCTATTTGAACCTAATCCCTAATCGACACCAAGAGACCGCTGTTGTTGTTGTTGTTTTGTGGGGTGGGTTTGTTTGCGTTTGTTGTTTTTTATGCTATGACCAAAACAGAAAACGAAATCCGTCCCGAGTAACAAAATACAGGAAAACCTGCAGCAAAAGATTTGTCAAAACATGCCAAAAACAAAGCTGAAAATATGAAACCTGCAAAAAAATAAAACGCGTCAAATTAAACCTGCTCATAACACGCTACACACAACATCAAAACAAACGGATAAAGAGTTCAACATTTCAAAAAACTTTTCTTGTTTATCTGCCAAACTTGTCTTACCGAGCGCCTTACTTTATCGGCATCAGAAACAAAATGCAATCTGTCTCGAATGTGTTTGTTTATTGTTGGTTTTATTTGGTGTAACGGCCTTACTAAGTGAACAAACAACATACAGTTCCTTCGTCGAGGATCCATTTTTCATCGAGGTTATATTTCATTGCAAAAACGTTTAATTCTAAGCAAATGCAATAATCCATTCAGGAATATCACATTAGCTTAAAAAAGAATGTATTTGCAATAAAGAGTTCGAAACGGTAATAAGAGTTCATTGTCAATATTTTATCTTGGTTTCCTCAACTTGTAGATGTCGCATTTTATTAAATCATGCAAGTTACCATAAACACACGTGCTTGCCGATTACTGCGCTAATGGTTCAGAGCAGTGCAGTGTGCTTACAATAAAAGTGCAGTGTTAAGTGGAAAATCTTTGAACCAATCCTCTGACACTTTCTGCTTTAAGAAATATATTTAAAAGTGCAAAACATCTACAATAGAAGGCGTGGCTGTCACGCGAATAAGCCAATTGCGAATAAGCCAATTGCGAATATCGAATGTAACTTTATTCATAAAAAATGGTTAGTTCGCAATTAGCATCGCCAAACTGGACTGTGGAGTAACGCGTTTAGGTAAAAAAAGCCTTGGAAAAAATGCTTGCAAAACAATAACGATAAGAAATGGAACTCATGACTAGACAAGAAGCTTTTGACAGTAAGACAATTCGTTGTTAGAATTTCTAAAATGAAAAACAGAATTTCTGATTTTCATGACAAAGCGCTTTTAAAACTGTCTGTACAAGTTTTTAATACGTTCAAATTAAACTGTTTTTAAGCGGTTTCCTTGCACAGCAGTTTTATTGCTGCCTAGTCACGGGGACAGAAAGGAAAATAATAAGGGGGAATAAAACGGCAAGGCAAGGCCTGATTCTGCCACAGAACATTTGTAAATTACATCGGGCTACTCCCGTCAACTATCTTGAAAACCAGTTCGTACGGGGACCAGTCATAGCTCCAGGAAAAAGCAAAAGCAACAACTAAATTTGAATACGATTAACACGTTGTTTTAAAGAACGGTGTTGATCGCGCGGCCCTAAAAAGAAGCACCTTTCCGATTTTTATTACACACATTTACCCAAATTCAGGGAGGTTAAACTGCTGCTTAAAAGCTAAAGCAAGGGGTTTGGGGACCCTATGCCCTACGCGAGGTTTGGTGCCAATACTGGTTTGTATTGAATTGCGTAGCAAGCCCGTGAACACAACCACAACCCAAGGCAACCCACACTTCTACGATATCCTACGCAACTTGGTGACAACTAATCCCACTATTTGCAAAGCGAACCTAAAATCAACCTATTTATGAAAATAGGGCCACGAGCTCTTGTATGGGCCACCTACAACAAACCTTAACCTTCTCGTGGCACCAGAACTACGTTGCACCGCCAAGATCAAGCAAGTTTCCCTGCCCGAACCTTGTTTTGACCCAAGCGGTTTTCCTGCGTCAAAAGTGGTTAATACTAAAGCCTATAAACTCCACAGCCGAGATTGACGCGCGTGACAGGCAGTATTTGTTACAGCGCCTTGTAATAGTTTTACGCCCAGTGGCGCATAAAACGAGATCATTCGAACAAAATGTACAAACCGGATGCTTTCCAAAACTGCCAAACATTTTCTTTATCAGAACAACGCAGCCATCCCAAGAATAGCATTACAGCAAATAACTTTCAAATCTGAGAGCTGCTGTTTCAAGCAGTCAGTCTTTTCACCCTCGATCAGCTGTTTTTTAAACAACGGAGAAATTGCGCACCTGTTTAAAGGGTTGTGACATACTTAATGGGCTTCAAAATAGATCAAAAACTGTGTGTTTTTGTTTGATTTAACGGTTTTCAACACAAATGTTTGCAGTGCTACCACTTACAAAACATATAGGCCCTTTTACTGGTAAAATTAATAACTATTAAAGTGTTTTGCGTTAGGCTTTCTATGTTTTTATGTACAACAATTGATTTAAAAATCTTCACTGTTTCACTGTCTTCACTGTTTTTTTGTAAAAAGTTGTTTTCAAAACTTTCAGGGAATCTTCGTTATAATTTTGCCACTAGGAAAAATAGAATACAATTATTTAAATTCGTCAAAAACTGCAAAGTTTAATCGAGGATATTCGTTGTAGGGTACCACAATTCTGTCGTGCCTATAACTCAACCTTTTATAATTGTTTATTTCATATGTTTATTTTTTCGTTACCTTTAAATAACGGTTCATTTTTTGCAGCGTTCTACCCCCCAAACAAACAACAGAAAGTGTTGCTTAAAATGTTTGTTATTTCTTTTCTATTTATCACAACAAAGAGCATATCCATTGTAAAAGAGGATACCTGATCACTGTTCTGTCGTTGCCCACGTCTTACGTATATCGAACAAATGGGATGTTGAAATGCACATTCAGTCCCAATGCAAATATTGCAACAGAACAGAACAGTGGTTTCAAACAGCTTGACGTATGCTAAGTTGAGTTCATATTTTAGTAGTGAAACATGTTAAACTAGACGGAGGTGCGTTTGTTGTATATTTTATCAGGGTTATATTTTCGGGGCTTAGTGTTTATTTTTATTTTATTTTTTTTTTTTTTTTAATTGATTTTATTTTTTTTATTTTTTATTTTTAAATTTTTATTGTTTCATATTCATTTTTTAATTTTTATTTTTAATTTTTATTTTATACTTCTTATTTTTTAATATTTTGTATTGTGTATTTTATATTATATATTTCATATTTTGTTTTTCATTTTCCTTAACTTGTTTCTGCAAGCAAAAACAGATATGGGCCGAAAACCTCCCCACTTAATTTATGCCTTTGATGCGAAAGGGGTTCAAATATGGCGTAGTATTTGGGGAATGATCGAAACATATATTTGATAAATAAAATTTACGTAGATAATGTGTATGGCCATTTTAATACATTTTGGCCAGCTTACGTGTTTGAAAAGCAAATATTATCATTCTCCTAAAGACTTAAAATGGTTTAACGCATATGATGTGCAATACTTTTGCAAACTTTTACTCGGTAAATTTTTACCATGGCCTGGTCCGAGCAATCACTGTTAAAACAGACTTTAAATCTGTAGTTTCAAACAATATGAAACACACTATTATGTGCCTAATAGGCAAACTATTAAATCGAAAGTTTTGCTAGTTGTTTAGGCCTGATGTTGGTATGTTGGTTGGAGCAACATGCACAACAGGTGCTAACAGAGAGGCGTACACTGCCTTAAGATTTCGCATTTAAATTTGCGGCGGTAAATACACCCTATTGACACTTGATTATTAGGCGAAGCTTATCGCAAAGTAATTGGTCGCCCGAAAAAATGCTGACGCCGCATTTAAAGCAAGCATTATAAATGTGTCGCCGATATTCTGCCTTGAACATTCCTACTCGCAATGCTTCCCTGCGTTAATTGTACGGTGGGTGAAACTTTATTCACGGCCTTACCTCTTTTTGTATTATCGCGACAATACGATGAAATACGATTTGAAGAATATTTGAAAAAATCGTATTTGGAGAATATTTGCTATTTGAACCTGTATAGTATGTTACTCCAATCCAACATATCAACACACAATTTTAAGTTGTGTAGGCCTGGGGTTGATATGTTGGATTGGAGCTGCCACCAGATTTCGCATTTAAATTTGCGGCGGTAAAATAAGTTGTTTCCTAAGAGCTTTAAGTAATTTTACTAAAGAGAAGCCTCTTTTTAAAATGCAAGTCGCACGAGCCCAGTTTTGGACGTGCCACTTCGCACAATGAAAGTCTCACGCGCGGGACAGTAAAGCGCAGCAGGCGTCAAGTCGCTTCGTCACTTCATAAGCTGAACAAAGCAAGCGAATATGAACGAATTCTGTATGAAAGTTTTTCTGCTGCTAGATGGCAGTCGTTAGCTACAAAGAGCTAAAACGCAATATTTCAGGGTTTTGCCCCCCAAGCAAAGGCCCCTGGGGGTGCAGCCTCATCTACAAAGCACCTACATACCACTCTACGCCATGTCTGAAAGTTGAAGGTTCTACGATGTATACTTTTTCTATAAAGCTTCGGACAAAAATCGGTCTGAAACATGCCATAGGAAACCATAGGAAACCATAGGAAACCATAGGAAACCATAGGAAACCATAGGAAACCATAGGAAACCATAGGAAACCATAGGAAACCATAGGAAACCATAGGAAACCATAGGAAACCATAGGAAACCATAGGAAACCATAGGAAACCATAGGAAACCATAGGAAACCATAGGAAACCATAGGAAACCATAGGAAACCATAGGAAACCAAAAAAGACTAGACGGGGCTGCGGTTGTTGTATATTTTGTCAGGGGGTATATTTTCAGGGCTTGGTGTTTTTTTTTTAATTTCAAATTTAAATTTTTTTTTTAATTTTTTTTTTTTATATATTTTGTATTGTATATTTTATATTATATATTTGATTTTTTTCTCTAACTTGTTTCTGCAAGCAAAAATAGATATGGGCCGAAAACTTCCCCACTTAACTTCTGGCTTTGATGCGAAAGGGGTTCAAATATGGCGTCGTAGTATTTGGGAAATGATCGAAACATATATTTGATAAATAGAATTTACGTAGATAATGCGTACAAGCATGTTATTACACTTTGGCCAGCTAACATGTTTAAAAACCGTATGCAGTGTGTCAGTTTATGAATACTTTCAAAATATCAACATCTCGCGAGCCAAACATTTTTCTATGTATGGTTTTCACTGGCAACCAGGGTTGCGCAAACGGTTAAAAACAACCCGAGTCCGACTCCGGCCACCAAATGCGCAATTTCATCGGGTGCCGCATACGGCTCAGACTCTACAGCCTTTTTTCCCAGATTTACGTAACTAAAATACAACGGATATCAGCACTCCACTTATAGTGAGTCATGATAAACATGCCACCATATATGCTGTTCTCGGGTAATTTTACCTTGTCTTACGCAAGTCCAACTCCGCAGCCCTGCTGTGATCTGACATCTAATTTACAAATGTTCTGACATTTAATTTACGTAACTTGGGAGATGCCATTAAATCTAATTTCAGACGTTAAATTCTGTAAAGATACCCTAACCCTGCTGAAAAAAACGAACTGTCGCGAACACAATACTTTGCCCGCTATTTTGGAATATACTTCAACGCTTTTCAACCGATACCTATGTAATGTTTATAGCAGCCACTTCGTTAATTGTTGTTTTGCTACAGAGAATTTTTGTTTTAATCGCTGTGTCGTAACGGAAAGTTTTCGGTAAAATTCCGTTGCCTAGATTTATTGCAACCGTATTTCAATGTTTGCGATATCCTTGCAGCGAATGTGCAAGATTCAATTTTTTGACACCAATTTTTATGCGTCAAGGCATTTTCTATATAACGTACATCCGTTTTAGCATATGTTTTCAAAACGCCGATCCACGCCGCGGTGTAAACATAGATTAGTTTCCCCGGTCGTGTGATATTCAACTGTTGTCATTTGACTGAAGTCAGAGGACGTTTCGCAATCGCATTTTGACGTAAAAATTGTATGTTTCGTGTCAGAAATAAGTGCAAAGAAGGTTTTGAGGGATCCGCCCTTGTCACGTGACCTTTTATTAGATATTGTAAGAATTAATGACGTAAATCCTTTTTTGTTCGCAGAAATTTTGTTAACTGATTCTCGTCTATAAATAGCGTGTTCAATCAATATAAAATGGCTTTTACTCAGACAACAAACTCGAGTGCTTTTGTGACTGAAGCAGATAGGGAATATCCAATTCGTTATTATGAAGATCAGTATCGAATAAAGTGTTGTCTGTTACTCAAGGAACCAATTGGAGTGCTCGTATGTTAGAAGCAGTCGACAATGAACAATTCAATTTAAATCAGTATCTACATTGTAGTCGTAAGATTGATACATCGAGGCACAAAAGGCAATCATTATCAACTACATCTACAAATTGGCGCGTACCGAGTGAGGAACGAAGCTCAAGAAAAGTTGAACCTAAATCCGAACGAACCACCTGCAAACTACTTTCCCAAGAAGACTGAGGAACGAAGCTCAAGAAAAGTTGTAAATCCAAACGAATCACCTGCAAACTACTTTCCCAAGAAGACGGACGACGAGCACTTATTTCCGCGTATCTTATGTACAAGAAAGTCGTCGAAATAAGTAAGTGAATATTTGTAATTACAGTACATGTCGAGATAAGTACAGTTTTCTGTTAGTAAAATTAAGCAAAAAGCAACCTTAAAGCCCCCCGCTAAGAAAAAGGAAAAATTAAAAACGCCAAAGCCCACGCTTAGAATTACGCGCAGCCAAACTAAAAAAATGGCTTAACTGAACAACCAGAAAGATCCGACCCTGGTACAGATATTTTAACTAATACTCAAGATCGAACTGATTCTACAGAAAGTCAAAATGCGAATATATTACAAAATGAACCCCCGACCGCAAATGATAACATACCTTCTACTTCAGGTTTATGCCCACAAAATGACGATTCTAGTTCAAATTTGAGTATAAATGACAGCCTTGGCATTGGTAGTTTAAAAAATTCGCTTCTAAAAATTCCGGCAGTTTGGTCTAATACTAAAATTAAATCATATTTCGTGTTTTTGGATAAGTTTTATGACACGAATGGAATTGCTACTGAAAGCACCCGTTTCGCTTTGCTCGCTGCGTGGTTTACGGCAGAGCAATTTAGTAAATACGCGACCCAGCTTGCGGAAGCAAGTCTTGCCGAAAATCCTTATACAACGCTAAAAAAGGCTATTTTAAGCCACATTTTCGGAACCAGCCCAACTGAATGGCTTCGTAGAGTAAACGCGCTGAGCGTAGAACTAAACGAGCGCCCCTCTACAATACTATGTAGATTAATTGATCTTTGCCCATTAGATTTCGAAAATGACGCAACGGCAAAAGCTATATTACACAGCAGATTTATAGATCTGTTGCCAGAAATAATCCGGCCTACTATACAGATACACAAAGGAAAAACATTGCGAGACTTGGGCAAATATGCGGATGAATTCCATGATATATCTAAGAAAAACAGCGCCTTGCCCAAAAAGACCCCAGAACTAGATACAATTGCATCTTTAACCGCTAAGGTAAATGAGCTTATGACTGCTCATCGATCAACAACTGGAGATAGGATTAATCGCGCGCTGCAGAACAATTATCGCCCGCCTTGGAGATCGAATTATCCATTTAATGCGCGCAAATCAGAAAACGCGTCCTATCAAAACGTTAGGCGAGATTACCCAGCAGGTAATCAACGATTCGGCGATGCCCGCCCAAATACTAGCTATTAACTTCACATTGAAAATCTATTATACTTTAAAAATATTAAAAAAAAAATAATAATTATATATCTTTATAATACGGCCGAAAGGTCTGTAAAGTGTTATTGCAAATCATGCATTATCAAAAAGATATAATTTGTAGTGCGTGAAACAATTTTGTGTAATGTCCAAATTGTTTCAAACAATTCGCGCGTTTGAGTTTCAGCTCAGGAAACTCTGAGTCACATACGCGGCACGCGTTAAGGCATGGCAGCCGGAAATACTTTAAAAAATTAGAGTGATTCATTCACGCGCAAACTATATGCTTCTATTCGTGTAAGTCTTTAAACACAACTTTAGGAATAAACCCTTCCCACATTTTTAACGTGTTAAATATTTTATGTAAATAATTTCAATGCATCGCTCACCTAAGCGCTCCTCGATTGCAACCCTCAAACAAAAGTCGTAAATTAAACGTTTTCCTTAACGGCACTCTACATGGAAACTGAACTCGTTTCCAACCGCATTTTCCCTTCCTAAAACAAACAGCGCTTCTATAAACGGATCCGCAGCTACTTATAAAACGCAAGCCAGTCAAAATGACTAATCAAGTGTACACTTCTATACGTCTAATATATTAGATCTCATGAACCATTTTGTGAAACTCACTCGCAAAAGCTTACTATTTTAACAAGGATTGCCAGTACGCGTTAAGACACTTGACCCTACCTAAAAAGTAGCTTGTTCATCTGTAAACTTACGCCCAAGGCGTGCCTGGCTTACAAGGCTTAGTTGCCACTCGATCGCTTTTGAAAAAGGTGGGAAAGTCGACATCCGGCTAACCCCATTAGCGGTGTTTCCATAAATCAGCGCTTTTTGACGCCAGTACTAAATCCCTCCAAGCGAAATGTAAAGCAAAATTCTACGTTTCAAGATAAATTTCACTTATCTTTTCAAAAGAATACATAGCACACGCATTAGTTCTCACCGAGTGCTATAAATGTATTCCGCAAGTTACCAATGATTTTCGGTAACGTCAAATATCCTATTGCTTGCTCGGTCACGAGTTTTCATCGCTAACGTGTTGTTGCTACGTTGACCCTAAATATATCATGGTGGTTAATTCTACCATTTCCACGATAAGAAATTCCTCTTATCCGCCTATAGACCTATATGCGGTCGATATTACGAAATAGTTGGATAAACTCTTCCAACGACGCCTGCCCTCTTAACAGAAACCAAAAACCGTAGAGTTGCCACGCCAAAATCAAGTCATGATAAACCTCGACGAGCCAGTCGAATGAAAATAAACGTTGCTCGAGCGCTGTCCCACAAATGTTCACTTGTTGTAAATTGTTATAACATTTAATTATTGTATGTATCGTCAATACAGTAAAATGTGTAACCGCTATGAATATATCGCTATATATGTAATTGTATTGAATCGCAAAATATGTGTAACGTGAATAAATATATATTGCATTAGTTAATTGTCTTAAACTTTAAATATAACCAAAAGCGCCAATATGTACAAATATATAAATATATGAATCTATAACCAAAACTAAATAGTCTGAATAAGAAGTGTTGCAACAAAAATAAACTCCCACCAGACATTCGAACACACATCTGCCGAACAATATTTCGACTTTTTCAGAACACAATTCACGTTGGACGGCGAAAGGTCACAGCACAGCGCAGCGCATAAAACGGCTTTCCGGTGACGTCAGAATTGCAACGCATCGAACTGGGAATTCCCCTGCTGCCGCACAGATTGCCTGAAAAGCTCAATCCACAGCAATGCAATGGCGTGTCAAGCTCACAACAATTTCGAGCAACTCAGCGAACGCTGACATCAAAGTCCTCGGTTGCCAGTTCAGGCACCAAAGAGAAAACTTTCTCGAGGAATCAGGAATCTGACTAAAAAACAATTGCGCCAATGCGTTATGTGATCGAACAATTTTCGCGTCCACGTGTCCACACACATTTCACAAAACCAAATAACCAGCTTTAAATATGCAAGTTGGTCCAAAATCTAGCATGGGGGTATTTATAGCAGCCACTTCGTTAATTGTTGTTTTGCTACAGAGAATTTTTGTTTTAATCGCTGTGTCGTATCGCTGTGTCGTAACGGAAAGTTTTCGGTAAAATTCCGTTGCCTAGATTTATTGCAACCGTATTTCAATGTTTGCGATATCCTTGCAGCGAATGTGCAAGATTCAATTTTTTGACACCAATTTTTATGCGTCAAGGCATTTTCTATATAACGTACATCCGTTTTACATCCGTTTTAGCATATGTTTTCAAAACGCCGATCCACGCCGCGGTGTAAACATAGATTAGTTTCCCCGGTCGTGTGATATTTAACTGTTGTCATTTGACTGAAGTCAGAGGACGTTTCGCAATCGCATTTTGACGTAAAAATTGTATGTTTCGTGTCAGAAATAAGTGCAAAGAAGGTTTTGAGGGATCCGCCCTTGTCACGTGACCTTTTATTAGATATTGTAAGAATTAATGACGTAAATCCTTTTTTGTTCGCAGAAATTTTGTTAACTGATTCTCGTCTGTAAATAGCGTGTTCAATCAATATAAAATGGCTTTTACTCAGACAACAAACTCGAGTGCTTTTGTGACTGAAGCAGATAGGGAATATTCAATTCGTTATTATGAAGATCAGTATCGAATAAAGTGTTGTCTGTTACTCAAGGAACCAATTGGAGTGCTCGTATGTTAGAAGCAGTCGACAATGAACAATTCAATTTAAATCAGTATCTACATTGTAGTCGTAAGATTGATACATCGAGGCACAAAAGGCAATTAAATGAGTACTCATTATCAACTGCATCTACATGTTAACTATTAGTTTCGCTTTTAGCTTGGTTTCTCAGTCGCACAAAAACACGCGTGTATAGTTTAACGCAGTAAACATTGCGCCAATTTTAGGGCACTGTGACGTAATACGAACGGTTAGAACAAAATGTTAAATACAACAGTTGAATACACTTATTATGTGACACGAACACTGCAGATCGAACTACAAATGTGTGCAACCATTTATTCAGCACTAGTGTTGGTGATGTAACAATAATGGTATTGATGTGCTAGTACTGTAATGAAATGGCTGCCCTTTCTTAAGGTGATATAACGTGCGCGTTAAATCATTTGGCGTGCCCCCAGAAATCATCTCGCGTGCCAGTTTTGGCACGCGTGCCAGGGGTTGCCGACCCCTCCTGTACTCCCTAGTCCCGAATCACACCAAGATTGCACCCCCTGCTCGTCATCTATTAACTTTATTGAATGTCTGATTGATTGCTGTAGCTGGTTTGGATATGTCATAAGCTAATGACACTATTTCTAGTAAAACTAAAGGTGCATAAATTTGTATTTTACCATACAATTAAAATATACTTTAATAATTGCTTCTACTGGTCCGGATAGATAACGTTAAGTGGCGCCATTTTAACTTTAGCAAAAACTTATTTTCTCGTTTGTTTTCTTGAGCCATATTTATCTATGAAAATTGATGCTCTTTATTGTTGAACAGAAAAAAAAAGGACACACTGCATGGTTTTGAATTGAGTGTTAGCTAACTTATTCTTTTTAATATACGAATGTTATCGACACTTTAAATGGCCCTAGGTCCGGTGGGCGCTCTTTCACTATTGTACTTGAAAAGTTATGCAAAAAAAATAATAATAATACCGCATACCACAACGCATATTGTTTGGGTTAGGGTGCGGGTTAGCGTTTCGTTGAGGGTGGGTCAAGTTATTATTAATAATAAACATAATATTACTTGACCCACCCTCACCCAAACGCTAACCCTAACCCAAACAATATGCGTTGTGGTATGCGGTATTATTATTTTTTTTTTTGCATAACTTTTCACGTACAATAGTGAAAGAGCGCCTAGAATCCTACCACAATTAATATATCAACTCAGAATATTTGGGTTGGGTGCAAGTTTGGGTGTGGGTGGGTCAATTATTATTATAATCTTATTTAATAACAATACTAAGTATGAAGTCGTAGTCTGACTTGAATTTAGACTTAAAGGGGGTGGGACGCAGATAAAATGCTTGATATAGTGACGTTTATAAAGTTGTGAGGTTCGTTGACAGAAAAATTTAAGCTAAAATACATTAAAATGTCACACAAATTGCTGTTGAGGCTTGAGTTGCGAATGCCCTACTTGCGATACAATGAACATATTTGCAAATATATAAATTGTGGGAAACACAAACATGGTATTAACCAAAATAAGTGGGCAAAATATAATCAGTATGTTTCATTTTTAGAGTAAATGGCTGATATTTCGTTCGTATTTTAAAAGCGGAATACATTCCACCGAAGCGCAAAATATATATCACTTTTTCAGTAAATTTGTTAAACTTTCGTTAAAGAGAGTGTAATAGTGCACATGGCGCTTTTTGACTGCCGAAAAATTGCATGGAACATACAAAAAAGAGAAGCGATTCGCACGAAAGGTGAAAGAAATTTCTATTTATTCTATACAACAGGCTAAGAATAGAGTTTGGCGAGATCATGACTATAGATCTGATGCTGGAATGAATGTGTACGATACAACCAAACATGTATCCAAATTTTCCCTTGTTTTTGCTTAGTTTATGTATTTTAAGAAAAATTAGCCGCGGGCCGGATCTGGCTGTATGTTGCCCAGGTCTGTAATTGATGATAAAAAAAACGCTTCACACTGTATGTAAATTGCATTTCAACAAACCAAGTTTAATCAAAACATTGGTTTATTTAAGTTTAATTTGTTAAATATGTTTAAAAAATTATCTTATTTATTCTGAAACAGGAGTTAACGCTAATTAAAAAAGAACAATAAATAATAAAAAAATGGATGCCGACTTAAATTCATTGCTGGACGATGCTTTAACTGACTTTGATAAACACACACCATCCAAAAAACAAACTGAGGACAAAACAAAGAAAGTGGAAGCTGCAAAACAAAATGATCACGCCACTTCCACTTTTAAACCCGGAACTTCAGGAGGGTCTATGGGGCCACCAACTGACATTTTTAAAGAATTTTTCGGAGATGAAACAACGATGCATCTACAAGAGGAATGGCACCAAGCCATTAAAGAACTTGGCTCTGAAAATCCGGAACTAATGGAAGAAATGAAAAAGTTATCTGAAACTACAACTCCATTTCCGACTTTTACCCAACAAGAAGCAACTGCTAGCCCTGGGTCTTCGCAAAAAGCAGATTTCAGTCAATCGATGCAGGCTGCGCTAGAGTCGCTATCCTTGAACGCAGACAAAAAAGGAAGCGAAAAAGATGAAGAGGACCTTCTAAAAGGTTTCCTGGATTTTGGAGCTACAGGCGAAGCTGGTGACCCAATGGACATGATGGAGAACATTATGAAGAGTATGCTCTCAAAGGATATGCTTTATCCCCCCATGAAAGAAATGTCCAAGCAGTATCCGCCTTGGTTGAAGAAGAACGGGGATAAGATCCCCAAAAAAGAAAAGGACAACTATGTCAAGCAGCTGACTTGCCTCGAAACCGTTTGCAAGGAATTTGAATCTGAAAAAGATAGTGATTCAGAGGAAGTAAAGAAAGAGCGCTTTGTCCGAGTAATGGATGTTGTTCACGAAATGCAGGGTTATGGTCAGCCACCTGAGGAGCTGTTAGATCAAGGAGGCCCGTTGCCCTCTCCCGATAGTTGTGTTGTTTCGTAGATAGTTGTTTTCTACCTAAACGTTTTTGCGATGCTTTAATTTTATTGGTTATTTATTTATAAATAATTATTGTTTTCTATCTCTTCCTATGCAAATAGTTTGTGCAAAACCTAATTTTGCTGGTAACATTTTAAAACTGAACTTTTGGATAATGGTTAAAAAAACTCTGTTTCATGAATAAACTTAACGTTTTTTGTTTGAGTTTTTTTTCATCATTATTGATTTCTGACAAAAACGTTAAATAGTTAGATTGTGATTTTAATGACATAATTACATTTTTTACTCCAATATATTTTTGTTGGTCAATTGTATGTTTTTTAGGTGTTATGTAAATTGAGATGTAATTTTTTTGTTGTAAAATGAACCAGTAATCATGTCCCTTTTATTTTCAAAATAAACACAAGATCTGCTAAAAACAGCAGATAAAAAAATATTTTAAGTTTGCAAGCAAACATGTCTTGCAATGAACACCCTGGGACATCGTCTGACCGTTTAGACTGGCGAAAAGAATTTTCTGTATCCAGCAAGGACCTTAAGCTTCTGCCTGAGGCAAGCAGATGCGTTTTCTGCTTCTTATCTGATGACTGCGAGGAAAGATTTGGAGAATTTTTGCGACACCAATACACAGGTAACAAACAACACACAGAATGCATAAAAACATGAAATTGATTGATCGGAATCAACAGATTTAAAAAGACTTAGCCACTTTACAATTAGCGAATGCCTACTAAATAAACTACAACACAGTCATAAAATAAATACTCTGGTATTTCTTTAATGTAAAAGAAAATAAATTTTGTGATACAAAACTTATGACCTATGTTGACCTTTTGGCTGAATGAATATACAACATTATTTATTGTAGGCTTGTCGATGCACTATTTTTGTCTTCTGTTGTCAAGTGGATTACTTCAGTCAGACCCAGATGATACAACAAACTTCAAAAAACATTCTATTTATGGC
Source organism: Ascidiella aspersa (assembly GCF_963924565.1). Lineage (NCBI taxonomy): Eukaryota > Metazoa > Chordata > Ascidiacea > Phlebobranchia > Ascidiidae > Ascidiella > Ascidiella aspersa. The sequence goes on from NC_139454.1 coordinate 20,230,227, forward strand.
TTCTTGATTAAAGATATCATTCAAGGTAAGGTGTGATATATGTCATATTTATTAGCATGCCTTTTGGGGTGATTTTATGTGATACAGTCTGTAAAACAAAGTTATAATATTTTTGCAAACATTTACATACTGCTTTAATGTTTTAAAATGTTTATATAATTATACCCATCACTGAACGGCCCTCTGTTTTTTCCCCATTTTTAAGCAATTTCCTAGAAAAAAAATTGAATAAATGTGGGCTCAGGGCTCGTAAAAGTACATTTTCGTATGCACTAATGATATTAAATGTCCATTAATGAACCATAACTCCATTAGGTTCTCTATCTCCCCTAAAAAGTCAAAGATCAGTTTGGTGCTTTTGAATGTTCTTTTTGCTTTCTACTAGGGATGTTTAAAGTAGAATATTGACTCTGGATTCGAATCCAATTCTGCCGTTTATTTCGGGTAATTGGAACCGATATAATTTAATGTTTTACCGCCGATTGTTGCGCCTAATTGCACAAACGCGTGTGGTAAGTTGGCCTGTCGCTGCGGCGACCAATTTACAGAGCTTCCTTTGAATGTAACCTGGCAGTGCAGTGTCAGCGTTTTTTCGGGCGATCAATTGCCGCGTCTGGTGATAACGTACGTCTAACAATTAAGTGTCAATCAAGCGTTATTGGGCGAGTGACTAACGTTTAATGCCAGGTGCGGAGTTCGCAATTTCCCTAAATGCGTTAAGTTGCAAAAGTAACATTACATTGTAAAACGTGCTGGCCGTTTACAAAATGCGCTATAGGGTTACTTAAGGTCAACTTTAGGCCAATATTCAGAGAGGTTATGCAGTTATGCGCAGCGTAATTGTCAATAATGTCAATAGTAACTTTGTATTCTTTGCAGTACATTATTTGACTGCATAACAGATCATGTTAGTCAAAAAAGAAGCACTAACACCCAACATGGCAACAACCTGGACAGTTGACATATTACAGTTTACAGAACTGCTTCAAATGACAGTTGTTAAGAATGTTAAACATATGGGAGATTTTTTTATTATAATGTACATGTTAGCAAATTGTTTGGGCGATTTATTGCTGTGATTGTGGGCCCTGTAGGATAGATTAAGATTAATCCCTTCCCCAAACAAAATCGAGGTTAAATAATTTAATAAAAATATACTAGGATTCGCTATTCTGGATTCGTTATTCTAGATTTGAAACCTATTATTCTAGAATACCTTGGTATTCTACTTTGAACATCCCTACTTTCTACTGACTTTATGGTTAGCCAGTCTCTTCATCATAGTGTTTTAGCAAAGCATTAGAAAACATTAGATATTTCACAAAAAGTCTTGAAAAATATGCCTTATTTAGCCTAAAACATAAAAACTTAGAAGTTGATTCATTCAAACACTTAAATGGTCTGGCGTCTGGGACGTTAGTCAAACACTGACCGAACAAAAAATATCCGAAATTTATTTTATAGGTGGACAGTTGGCACGGATATTTAAATACCCTTGATGTGAATATCTAAAATCCCGCCAAAAGGGCCCCCACAGTATCATGTGTTTAAACAAAGTGTGTCCCGGTCTTATAACATTTCTTATTCTTAATTTCATCAAAGAGTGTCCCTTCTACTATTAGTGTTATTCTTGCATTTAGCGACATAAACAAATGTTTTTATTATCAATAAGAAATTTACAATTTGAGCTTGATTTAGATGTTAGTGTGTTTAGTAATTTTTTGTGTATATTCAATATCTTGCAAACCTTGTTTTTGAATTTTCCTGTTGTACAATAAACTGAAAATCAAAATCATTTTTTTCTAAATATGTTTACTAATGTACAGATCCCAATGTTGATATACTTAAATAACTTATAAGCATTGAGCATAGTAACAAAACGATGTAACATTTAATTTTACAGAAGTAAAAAGAGCCTCCAAACTTTCTTGTTCCTATTGTCACAAGAGAGGTGCCTCAATTGGGTGTGTAGAAAATACATGTAAGGTAAGAATGATTTTTTTGTTTTAAAATGATTTTTTAGCCTTCTTAATTAATTTTTTTTAGCCTTCTAAATTAAATTTTAGTTATAAAGTAGATCTAAAATAGTTTTTTAAATTATTGGTGTGTTTTTAAATTGGGTGAAAATGAGTTCAGAAATTGGCATTATTTTTATACAATTTTCCAGTTTTTACAGTTAAGTTAAAAACACCCAAACTAATAAGTGTTTTTCATTCTTTGAACATCCTAAGACTTACAGTATTTTGTATTATTTTTGCTATCCAACAATACCCAATATTTCTTGAGAAAAACACTTCCCTCTGATGTACTAATAAATAAATTATGAGCAAACGCATGTTACTGAACTATTAAACAATGATTTCTTATGGGATTATGGAATTGTGTCCCTTTGAGTAACAGGGTTGATGGGATCCGGGCTGGATAACGACTGTAGGAACGTCGACCATCAGTAGAGCGACTTCACGATAGCGATTCATTTAAAACAGCGACTGTATACATGACGACAGCATTAAAACGGCCACTGCTACGATAGTGATTTTACTGGCCGGTTAGAAAGAGATATGCTCACAAGGTCACAGATTTCTGTTTTAATTGTTGGTGTATTTTGGTTTGTGTTGTTCCCTTATGAGATAAGTTCACTAGGGCCATGGTTCCCAACTCATGGGTCACAACACAAAGAGGTCGCTTGTTTTTAGATATATTGTATCTTGGGCGAAAAAAGTAACAATAAAAAAGTGAAACCATGAAGAGATTACAAAACTGGAAAATATAGTCATGAAGAGTTTCATGTCGAGACATCAGGACGCTTTGTAGCCTGTATGTAGTGCAAGAACTTTAACAGTTTTCGTTTTTATTATTGTTATTGCAGAGTGAACTATATTTTAGTTAATTATTAAGCTTATGAAAAAATGACAAAAAGATAATACAATGATTCAACGAAGCGTTTTTAGGAATTGGTTTTTCTAGGTAAATTAGCGCCTGAATTTCAAAAACTTATCGATAGCAAGCGAGCACAGCTATTCATAGTGATTTGATAAAAATATTATTTTTGGAAAAAGTTACTTGCTGTTTTTTGCAACGCAGTCTTGTATGGCTTCTAAAATATGACGACAATTTGCTTAGTTAGGATGCAAGATTTTACAGAACTGAATTTTTTTAAAATGGGTCGCCCAGTGTTGAGAAATATCCTGATTAATCGTTAAGGCCCGTTTACACTACAGCTGCACTGAGCTGAGCAAAGCGTAATTTGCATTTAAATTCTATTGTGGCGAGCGTTTCACGCTTTGCTAAACTCAATCCCCGTGCAGCAGCTGCAGCTAGCTTAAAGTTACGCTTTGGAGCGATTTTCACGCTTTGCTAAACTCAAGCCCGCAGTGCAGCTATTGAAACACGTTACGTTCTGGGGCGATTTTTACGCCCAGCGCAGCTCACTGCAGCTGTAGTGAAAACAACTTCACGCCCAGTGCAGCTCAGCTCCGCTCAATGTAGCTGTAGTGTAAACTGGCCTTTAGTCATTACACTGAAAAGGTTAAAATTTATACCCCGCTGCTAGTGGGGCAATTTTAAAAACAACAAATAATTTTTGCTTTAGGTACTTTACCAGTTGGTCACCTTGGGTGTTACTGGGATGTGGCGAGTGGGTGTTATTCAGTACTCGCCCAGGGTGAATCAACAAGCCGGTGAATGCTAAATCCTAACCCGGAATAACCAAGTCTCTTTAGAAGGCCTTGTCTAATTCAAGAATGTGCTCGTACAGACAAAACTTCATTTTCCGTGTGGAAGTGAAGCATCAGCCCTCTTCCAGTTTTATGGAGGCTTTTCTACTTTTTGTCGACAACATCGACCAGTGCAAGAATTTAAAGGTGGGAGAGGTTTGTATAACCCATTTACGTGACATAAGGTTTTCTTAATTTCCTATTTATCTTCATTAAACAGCAACATATGGTCATCTTGTTGTTGCAATGTTATTTATTCTATTTTTTGTTGTTAGAGTCAACAATGAACAAGGAAAACAACCCCAAGGTAACCACTAACCATGCTAGCAAGCTTCTTTACTTATACATGTAGTATTCACATAGACCTTTGTTAGATAAAGTACTGTACGTTAACAACCAGGCAATCCGGTTTATTTTATACTTTTGTAATTAAGCATGCTTTGTCACTACTGATAAATTATTCCACAGGAAATCAAGCAATTTGGTTTTGCTCTTAAGAATTAGCCAAGATTTTTTAATAGGATTTACAAAATTATTCAAAATAGTTTTGCCAAGTAAAAATTTGTCATACTTTGCATTTAGTAGTGAAAATGTTTCAAGAAAGAGCCTATTTTATCTCTTTTAAATAATTGCTTTTATCCTGACGAACTTTATGGCTATTTTATTATAATTATTTTTTCAGGAAGGAAATCGCCTTAATTCATCAATTTGCCCGATTTGCCTGGAGAGAACCAACTGCGACGTTGCCAGCTACCAAGTGCTGCAGACGCCTTGCTGTTCCAGCTGCATTCACAGAACATGTGTGCAGCAACAGGTGCTTTACAATCTACATTTTGCCCACATGTTGTCAATCATTTTTTCAACAAAGTCAAAATTTTACCACGTTTATTTTTAGTTAAGCAGTTTAGGAAGGGTTGCCATTTGATAAATATTTGATCTTACACAGAAGTAGTTCATATGTTTTCCAGGATCATATGTTTTAACTTTTTTTTTTATTACACAAACAAATTAAAGCGTTTTGCCATTTTTTATGTATGATTATTTAATTGTTTTACAATGTTGCGTTTTTAAATATTAGGGGTACAAAACTTTTTTCAAAAAAGGCCCAGATAACTGTATTGCCTGAGCGTGACCATCGCGGGCCACATTACTGTAAGCGTCAGACCATCATGGCCTTGTTATTTAATTTGCGTCAAAATTAATTAACTTGAATATTAATATTAAACTAAAGATTATATATATATATATATATATAACTATTTTACCAAAACTGTAGAGAGCTTTATGTTATAGTCATTTAGGTTAATTTTTATCAAAATTTGTTTCGATGTGCAACAAACAACATTCAAACTGCATTTTATTGTTATGTTCATTGAAGAAATAAGCCGTGGGCTGACGAACCTAACCCCGCGTGCCAAATTTGGCCTGAATTCCGCAGTTTAGTGACACAAAATGATGTTCTACCGCCCATCCCTACCAAAGCATAATTAAAAACACCTTTACCTACATTTCGGCAAAAAACAACGAATTAGTTGCTGGCCCCTTACCATGATAAAATAGACCTTGTCTCTAATCACGACCATGGATTTGTTGGGGAACACACAATAAGACCTAAAAAGCAACAATACTTAAAATCTCAAAAAAATCTATTAAAACCATAGTATTAAGACCAACGACATAATAAAGCCAAACAGGCTGTAATATCTACAGCAGAATAAAACCTAAATCGTCTGAGTAAGACCTAAATCGTCTGAGTAAGACCTAAATCGTCTGATTAAGACCTAAACCTGTCGAAATACGTCGTAAATTCATCCAAATAAGGCCTAAATGGCCAAAATAACCCCTGAAACTGTAGTTAGAGGGTGAGGGAGGATCGGGGGCGGTTGGTCATCGGCCGTTTTGGTGTCGACGTTTGGACGCCCTAGTTTGACCGGCGCCGTTAGGGTGCCGCTTACTATTGCCCCAAAGTCACTTGTTTGATTTGTTATTAGCAATTTATTTTAATGTTCAAGTAGTTTAACTCGTTTTTCAAGATCAGCTATTGATTCGTGTTTTATCTCACACAGGCGCTGTCTTCCGGCACCTACTTCTTCCGCTGTCCGACCTGCAACGACTCAGACGCCTTCTCCTGTGAGATGTCCAGGATGGGCATCTACGTGCCGGAGCGCGACGCATCCTGGGAACTCGCCCACGACGCCTTCAGCGACCTCCTGCAACGTCATAGCCTCTGTGACGTCACGCCGTGCGTTTGCCCGCACGGGAAAGAGTAAGAGGCTTTGTTTTTTTGATCCTTGGTCGGGATGTCTGATAATGTCGGTTTGGAGCTGATACTCCATAAAGTGGTGTTACTAGGGTGCTATCTGTGCGACTTCATATAGAATTTCGGCCGTGATTTACGATTGAACCCAGCAATTTCTTAAAAGGTTTATTTACAAAAAAAATAGTTAAATAAGAAATAAGTACTCTAACTTCTCAACGCTAAGGCAAATTTTTTCCTAAAATCCTGAAAAAATTGCTTTGAATTAAGTTATTTCTGCTATTTTTGGACACGTTTTGCTTGTTTAAGCAAATTTACTATCGGATAGAGTGTCGGTTTCGGAAAAATAAATGTTAAGTTATGGTCATTCCTGTTTTTTGATTATTTGATTCTATAAGAAAATACTCTGAAACTGATATTAGAACAAACAAATGAGGAACATGGTTATAAGATAAATGACTTTGCATTAAATCATATTATTTTCAATGACTGCATAACTGCCTAACTCTAGTCTATATTAGGCACGTTGTGTGCGAAATAAAACTTTGCTTAAAGTTTTAAAACCACCACAATATTTTAAAGGCAAAATAAATTTCTGTTGCTAGTACTTATTGTTTAACGCAGTGGTTTTAAACTTTTTTAAAAAAATTACGTAACGGTCCCCCAAAATTTTTTAAATTGCTCACGGTCCATTAAAAATATAAACAAATAAACACAAAATAACACGTTGTTTTTAATGGTATCAATGAGACGGGTGCACTTGCTTCTTTGCTATCAGCTCGGCTTTGTTAACCTCTAACGAATCACGTTATTTAAGTAAAGCAATCATGTACAGTTTTAAATCCGTAACCGTACAGCTCACAGTGGCAACGCAGCAGCTGTAAAAACGTAATTCTTATTAGCACAATGCAACACTATGACGTCAATGCACAATTTAACTCGAACCGTACAATAACGTGAATAAACAACTAATCAGCTTGTTTGGAAAAGTAAGTTGCCTGAAAATTTTAATGCACAGAAAAAATCTTCTTTAGGAGCGTCGTTTTGATTTTTGTTAGGTGCTTCGCGGTCCCAGAAAAATGTCTCGCGGACCCCAGTTTGAGTACCACTGGTTTAACGTAAATATTTGTTTTGAATTAATTTGTCAAATTGATCGTTGAGGTTAAGATTTCTAGATATGGAAAATATACTGTAAAATAAGCGACTTGGTGTTTTTTTTATTTTGTGATCGTTTGCTGCCTTTCCATCAGTGATTTGTCAAGTCATTGTTTTTCTCTCGCGCCATATTAGTCATAGGCGCGCAATAAGCCAAAAAAAGCAAACCCATGCTACTGTAAAAGCTGAATAGAAACAGTGCTTTGTTTAAAATTTTGCGGAATCAGTCTTGTCACGTTTACGCTTCGATTGTGATTTTTTTACTGGAGCAACCTAAATAAACAAAAGGCTGATTTTTGTACTTTTTGCAAAAAAACGATAGAAATTTTGCACAATACCCGTATATTGACGGGGATTTTCAATCCACTAATAATGTAAACGTTCTACCAAATATTCAAGCAAAACCACAAAGGTTGTAAAAGAGATCCAAAAACAACTTTATTCAACAAAAGCAGAATACTATAGTTACGCAAAAAGCATCGTCAGTTCTGCTAATATACTACAAACACAACGAAACACCAAAATTATATATAAATAAAATAAAATAAAACTATTCAAAAGTTTAAAAAGCCAATAACAGAATTACAATACAGTTCAGTAGAGCTGTATTATAGTAGCTCTTTATTTTGCCATTTTAACGTCAGTATTGGTTTACAGCTCTACTGAACTGTATTGTAATTCTGTTATTGGCTTTTTAAACTTTTGAATAGTTTTATTTTATTTTATTTATATATAATTTTGGTGTTTCGTTGTGTTTGTAGTATATTAGCAGAACTGACGATGCTTTTTGCGTAACTATAGTATTCTGCTTTTGTTGAATAAAGTTGTTTTTGGATCTCTTTTACAACCTTTGTGGTTTTGCTTGAATCTTACGATATGGAGAAGAGATCAACAACTAGCAATGTTGGAGCAGGCTTAGATCCCAAAATTAACAAAAATAGTAATAATATTATTATTATTTCATCAATCAATTCTACCAAATATGAATTTGATTCTAATTAGCATTGGTTTTTTTATAATGTACCAACATGGTTAGGTTACGTAGGTCATTAACGAAAAAAAAAATGGGTCTCAAGAACCAAACGGTTGGAAATTTTGACAGTTGCACAAAAACTTTTCCCGCAACCAGTGGTTTAACTATAGTCGATGTGTATGTACATTTCATTTGCTCATTGTAGATCCTCTTCAGTATAAAGTAGTATATGTACAAATAGGATGCAGCAAGCAATGGTGCCATGATTGTTTCTCGACCTGCGCTTCTCTGAGCCAATGTAGCTCAGTTGGTAGAACGCTTGGCCTGGCTTGCATCATTGATCGACTGATTCGGTTAGTAGTCTATTGAAGGCTTCCGGTGGATTTTTATACATAGGCAGTTCTGTTTGATCAAAAAACTATTTCAAAAGGTCTACTCGTGATCAATGCTCTTCAACCGGTGGGTGCACCAAAATATACATGGGGTGCACCACTGCGAAAAGGTATACAAGGATGCATCACAAATTATTAATGAACCATTATTATTTGATTTCTCAAGTTTTTTGAATGCTGTTTTTTTCCCAAGTTTGTTTGAATGCTGTTCTGTGACATAAAATAGTACTCCCAAGCAGCCTGCAGCTATAATCGAACTCTCGCCGACAGTGTGTAAAACTTCGGCAGCTCCGCTCGGTTTAATTGACACGATGATATTAATATGTATTATGATTTTTTATAACTATTTTTACCTTAGTTTACCTTTCAGTTAAAAAGGGTGCATGAGTTCGTCACAACAACTTTAAGGGTTCACAAAACCGTGTTGAAGAGCACTGGTCTAGATCACATATAACAGTGGTCGAATACATACGCACGTCTATCTTCTTATAATATTGCACGCACTATTTTCTATCGAAACTCATATCAACCCGTACGGTTTGTCATCAGCTACAACCTGAAGGGCTCCAAATGGGCGGTGGTCCTTTGTGATCTTTGCGGCTCGTCGGGAACCCACATCGCCTGCTCGGAGGACGTCGACTCCCCCGACTCCTACTACGTGTGCGCGCTCTGCGCCGACATCCACGGGCGGGAAGGCGCCAGAGAGCTGGCCATCCGCATGGGCGTCATCACTCCCGATCACGTGATACCGCGACGCAGTGGCCGTCGAAAGCCCCGCGCTTCGCGCTCAAATCCGCCCCCCAAAAAGCGGCTGAAAATCGTTGCCGCTTGGGACGATATGAAGGAGACCATCATGTAGTTGTTCTGCCTTGTAGCCCTTACTTGCGGTGTGGATATTGTCGGAGGTGGCCTTTGTAAAACAAACGCCAAACCTTAATTGACGTATTTTATACGAACGGTCGCAATAAAGGCGGCGACAGTTCACATTTCGCCAACGTGGCAGCGCAAAGCACTAAGTATGACTGGTTAAAACAATTTTTTTGTGGATTTTTAGCACCATACGAAAAAGACAGTGTAGCCGTGCCCTGCTTTGCTTGGTGCAGCAGTTTTTGAAGTTGTTCAGCTTCTGGCGACTAAGAAGAAATCATAGCAGCGCGCTTTCTACCATCACAAAACAACCTGGTGCAATTATAACTTCAGAACAGCACGTCAATGACTGGCCACGATAAAACTTGCATTTGGCTGCATAGTGCATATTAATCACGAGTTTTGCAGAAAACAACAGTGTTTTTAAGATAAATGGATTCATATCGTGACGTTATGACCCAGATTTGTATCGTCATCTCTAAACAATATCTACCCCCCAAACAAAAATCCCAGATCCGCCCCTGCGAATGACCTTTACAACGAAGGAAGCTAATAGATCAAAAACACAATAGTGCCAGTCATCCAATTGATAATGTGCATTGAAGTCTCGCGTAGTTAAATGCAAACGGCAAATTCGTTATTTACAAAAGTTACAAAAAAAGTTCGGCACACTGTTTAACATCTAGTGGTGGTTCAGTGCGTGCTTGTTTGAGAGTTTAAAAAGAAATGGACGGTTTTTTATTGCATTAAGAGTCTTTCATGTATTGCTGAGGCAGATTAAGGCAAGGCTTAGGCCTAGGGTTTTGTTAACGTTCATCACAAAATGTTCGTTTTTAAATTAGAAACGATATATTTGCTTCAATTTTATTCGTTTCCCACTCTTACTTGAATGAATTTTATTTTTTTAGTAGTTAAGTTGTACATCATTTGAAAGATTTGTTTCCATCGTCGTACCAAATCCTGCAAACACTATACGTTGTTTTAAATATTTCGTTACTATTTTGGTGAGCATTCCAATTGCCTATAGTAGGTCACGCCCCATGACCAGTGTAACTTTGTATTTATTATTTATCAAGTGGCGCCCTTGTTTAAAACTGCCCAACTTTTCTAAATGTTTGCTAATATATACTGATACTCCGTTGCTTTCAAGACTAAGTCTCCTTACTTTCACTGCGGTGTGTCGTTTTTCGATTTGGTCAAGTGAAATTGTTACGAAATAATGTTTTAATACTCGTTGGTTGCACAGCTGCCTCGATAGCCGTAGAATATTATGAAAAAAAACTCTTTTATTTTAACAATTGCTTATGGAAAATAAATTGTGGAATGGACTGTAATAGTGCATATTAAATTATTAAATTTGCATACTTTTGTTAATATAGCTCTTTGGTGCCTGTTTAAATTTCCTTTTTCTGTCTTTTTATAGGAGTTGGTTGCTATTTTGTTCTGCAAATGTGTTTATTGTAAAGCACCTTTAAACAACTGTATCAACAGAAACACCCACTTTATCTGTAAAAGCTGTTGCTCTATTGGGTCAAAGTAAGTTTATTTTAAGTTATAAACCGTTTATATTGCTGCTTTCGAAACCCACAGAAATAGAAAAAAAATACTTACTGTTAGTTAGTATTGGTAACATTCTCTACTTGGTTTTAGATAAGTAATTCGTAAATAAATAAACATAAATAAATACAATTTCACCAATTTTTTCCCGCACGTCCACGAGCGAAAAAGGATTAAATGCGTAACGTGTACCTTTATTAGTTTTGTCACATATTTGCCTTCTCTTTATTTTTCCTTCTACTTTGTTGTTGTCAACTTCTCGTTGTATGTTCTCACTAGATAATGTATCGGATTGAATCGGTTGTTTTCTTACCTTTCGAAATAAATTTTGATTAATGTTGTATGGCCTTGTCCGATGCTTTTGTCTTATCGAATAGCAAACTGATTTGCAATACTAGATAAAACTAAATTCTGCCTTTTGATATAACGTCTTACAGCAGTGGTTGTCTGCAATTTATGGCTCGCGGCACCCATAAGAAATAATAAATAGATCGCGGCACCCCTATAAGATTTTTCCGTAGGTAGTTCACTGGAATGTCACAATAAACGGAACTGGAACAACACAACTCATCAACTCTGCACAATATATTGGAAGTTAAAATTGGATTTATGTCCCTTTAATCTTACACAAAAAGTTGTAAGAGTTGAGCAATAATTAGACTCCTGAAGATTCTCAAATATCTCTCGAAACCCTTGAGAATTAGAAACGGCACCCCGGTTGAGAACCACTGTCTTAGAGAAAGGGTCTTTGCCTTTCGCTAAAAAAATTGGTTTATCAAAACATTTTTTTTTTTTTGGTGACGTTAAGTAAAAAACACTGCGATAGATAGACAACAAGCATTGGTTGAAAGAATATTATTGCGGTATTTAATCAGCAGTCATACCACCGTAGTATAGGACATGTAAAAATACCAACTCTTTAAGTCAAGTGTCGGCCTCAATCCTATATTATAGGACATCCCTACTTTTGCTACCAAATCATCTGACAGCTATATTATATACAACGGTTTAGTAATGATTCTGTGGATTTTGCTTACCATTACCAGCAGTGTTGCAATGACTTAAGTCAATTGACTTCAGTGCACTTAAGTCACTGTTTTCAAATGACTTGACTTGACTTAAGTCAGTTGGGAAAAATGACTTGACTTGACTTAACTCATTTGGATAAATGACTTGACTTGACTTAAGTCATTTGGACAAATGACTTCGGTTAAAATGAAGCGTTTTTTTCAAGTATTTTTTTATAAAATTGAGCTATTTATCCAAATTTTAGCAGATAAACCAAATTGCTTGCTATATGTTGCGTTTTTTTATTTTTTAGTTCAGTTATTGCTCATAATCATACAAATTTAAAAATTTTAATAGTTTAAAATTTTATTTTTTAACAAGGACATGACTTAAAGTTGACATGCTCTAATTATGACTTGACTGGGACTTGACTTGCGCAACTGATGACTTGGACTGGGACTTGACTTGTTATTTATTCAAAAACACTTGACTTGGACTTAGTTGTTTTACAAATGACTTGACTGGGACTTAAGTCAATTTAAAATGACTTGTTTACAACACTGATTACCAGTAATTAAAGTATAAAATGCCCCGAAGTGTAACAACAACGCATAAAAATATTACATCATGGCTTATACTGACTTTTCAATAAGCTCCTAAATTAGAATGACTTGTATATGCCCCTGCCTTTAAGAAGGAAAAACAAGTTTGTGCGGATCGTAAGGTATCGTCTTTATCACAAGTTTAATTTCGCCATGATTTCTTAATGGAAAGGCATTACCGCCTTGTAGAAAAAAAGATTTTAAACAGTTGGCTACATCAAGTCAGGCTTATGAGAAAAATGTTTTAAAAACCAACGATGTCTCTTTAGGTTTTTAGGCTTTCGGTTGATTTAGCGGCTTTCTATTTTCCAAATTATTCATGTTGCATTCATTGCACAAAGGAACAGTCCTAACGAATCTTTTCGGGTAACACCATTAGAATTCCAATTTTTTAGCTTTTTATTTTGTTGTCTCTTTGTCGTTTTTCAAAACAACCTTTTTTTATTTAATTCTCGTTGATTGGCTCAGCAACAAAAGAAATGCTATTTTTGTTTTGCAAGTGAAGAGATGGCCTAAATATTTACTAGCCAATGTACCGGTGTTTAAATAGGTTTCGCCATTAAATGCAGTTTACAAAAAAAATATTCGTTAAAAGTTCTCTTGGTGATATTGCAAAATTAAAAAAATCGACGTAATGGGAAAGCATGGATTTGCACAAAACGCCCCATAGTTAGTCTATAAAGCAGGAGTCGGGAACCTTTGACTCGCGAGCTATCTGTGGCGCCGTATGGCTCTTTTGATAAAAGAATCTTGTTTGCAGAAAAATCTTGAGCTATCTCTGAGCATGTCAAATAAAACTGCACACGGTTTCTTTTTAATCAAAGTAATCAAAGTTGTACAATCTCAGCTAATTCATTTTTGGTGCAAAGCACGTTCTGTATTTTACACAAGAACAAAATAAACGGCCCTGCTCAATTTAATATTTTTTTGCCAACCTATAACTAGATGTCAAAAAAGTATTGTACGGCTCTCATGGAAATACAAGCAAGAATATTTGACTTTTATGGCTCCTTTATTGAAAAGGTTTCCAAATCCTGCTATAAAGCATCTCAACCACGATACCGCAAAGTTCGTGCTAACCGGTGTTATCGTTAAAAACTCCCCAGCAGAAACAATCCGCTAGATGACGGTATAGATTAAATTTTTATTGTTGTCGTTCACTCTTCTTTCTTCTTTTGCTGTTGAATGAATATGTTAAACTTTTGTTCAAATGTGTGATTCTATGTTTGTTTTCCGTTAGGCTTTGTCGTAAAACTTTGTGAGATTTTGCTCACAAAGTTTTCGTTTTCTAATTCTGCAGGACAATGATATGCTTGCGTAATGCAACAGAATTCAACTTTAAAAACATGGCACTAAAATGATACTTTAAGGGTTCCAACTTATTTTATCGAATGGAAAATAAAACGTTTTATTGCAGACCGTACAGTTTATGTTTAATTTGGTGTTTGTTAAACGTTTTTAGCTATTGCCGACCGATTGCAAACCTATAAAAAAAGTTTTTTAATCAAACGACCTCAGTCATCATATAAAATTGGAGGCTACGATGTAAAGTTTTCCATTATATTACCAAGTCCACCGTATCCATTGGCGCTCATAGAAAAACTCACAAGCAATTAGTCTTATTACTCATTTTCAAAAATCAGCTCCCCACGTTTCAGCAACTAATGCTTATAAGCAAGAATTTCGCCTCTTTTCCGAAAACATACCGATCGAAAAAAATACCCCACCGCATTTTAAAAATGGAAAAAAATAAACAAGGTTTGGCGCCCAAACTATACGTAACATTGGCGTCTATTTGTTTGTCTTTGCCAAGTCCGTCTCGTAGCTGTGTTTAGTTACACCCTGCAGGCCGCGTATGCATGGAGTGACATGTTTATGGTAGCGAACGTGGCGAGCACTAAAATACGGCAAACCTACATCCGCCACTTGTCAACGACAGTTTGTGACGCAGCTGACCTGTCGAACCAATGACACCAATACAAAAGGTTAAAGTATAGCTTTTTGAAAAACGAAAATAGGCAAACTGCCTGAAAGTTTCGCTTTCATCTTACATATATATGGTCACTGTTTTTAAATTACTCTACTTGACTTAAGTCTTTTGAACAAAATGACTTGACTTGAGTCTTTTGGACAAAATGACTTGACTCGACTCAACTTAAGTCATTGTGTCCAACAACTTAAAATTTAGTGTTTAATCAAATATTTGTTAAATTTTGCACATAAAACAAATTACTTGTTCTATACTGCGGTGTGTCTAATAATATTCGGGAGAGTTTACGATTTTTAATGGTTTATGGTTTAATGTGTTATATCAGTGATTTAACTAGTTCACTTTCTTTAATAATGCGTTGACCTGGACTAGGACTTGTTTTTTTTGTTTATATGTCAAAAACTTGACTTGGACTTTTTTTAAGCTATTTACTAATCACTTGACTTGGTCTTAAGTCATTTTAAAGGACTTGTTTACAACACTGTAAATTCGTTAAAATTGTTAATGTTTTTTATTTGGAGGCCGTGTGGCCTATTCGCACTGGACATGCAATTCTGCCGTTCTACATTACCGCGGAGAGTGAATGTATGTCGTATTTCGCAAGCCGCATTTAGTTGTCAAACTCAACCCTTCCTTTCAATACAGGATGTCCCCGTCCAACCTTTCAGCTGATAAGAGTATGAATAGCTAGATCGAATGCATATATGATACATATAGCATCTTGCCTAAGGATGTGACTTCCATTCATAACTATACCGCCGCTGTATCAAATTTCGATATGACGATTTCTTTTTTAATATTAGAACAAGCTAAGTACGAGAGAAAATGTTGCCCTTTAATCTTGTGTTTTCCGTCAGCCCTTGGTTCTTTTCGGTTAACAGAGCTAATCACACTTTCGAAAAGATGTTTTTTTTTTAATAAATAGATTTTAGACAAGCATCCAAATGCATGTACAACAATTTTTTGTCTGTGCTGAACGTTCAATTAGCTGAGATGAATATTTAGTTTGAAGCTAAGAAACTTTAGGAGGTGATCCCAAAGATTTAAGATTTATGCTTAAACCGACTGCTGTTTGAACGGAAAACAAGTGATAACTACAGTGATGTTAAACTTCTTAAAGTGTTTTTTTTTTCAATTTCTGATTTTATATCTAGTTTCTGATAGTAGCAGTGGTTTACAAACGTGGGTGGGTTAGGAAGTTTTATGGGGCCCCGGCAACATCTTTTAAAATTTAAAATCATTAAATCATGGTTCTTATTACCTGAGTACACTCATTCTTTAAGCTATATCAATACTAAATCATTTGACTACCAGTTTACATAAATTAGTGATTTGGTTATATGAGTAATAACATTTATTGTTTAGAAATACATACAGTAGTTTTGTTCAAATTTTTTGGTATAAAAATTGACGAGGCCATCGAACGTTTCGAGAAGCCAATGAGATCGGAAATTTAAGAACCATTGGATTATGTAGGAGCTTAATTGCTGTGTAGGAATTTAGAAATGTTAACAAAGCGTCAAAACGTTTCCTAAGCTGTCGGCCACAAATCAAAGGATTCGAGGCCGTTCAAAGTCTTTTCCTTCTTTTTCGTGAACTAAGTTTAGCCCAAATAGCCGCTTTGCGAGCCTATGGGAGGCCCTAGCCCCGCGGTCAGAGTAAACACCATATCCGTTCTGGAATAGACTTTCGACAATGGCAGCAGTGACGTCACAGTTCTCGCACGCGGTGCTTCTCGCTGTCAGTTCAAACAAACTCAGCGTCTATGACGACACAAGCGGATACGTCATTCGTGACTGGGCGCGAAGTTAGCCCAACTGGAAACGAAACACGTCGGTTGACTTCGCAGTATGCTATTTCTATGTTAAGATATAAGTGATTTATAATCGAGATGTACTTTCTGTTTTAACGTAATATCATTCTTTGAATCCTTGTTGGAAGCCATACATTCTGGTTGCAATATATTTCAAGCATCTCTTAATCGTTTTTTTTTTAGATATAACTGGGTCATGCTTAGCCACTAAAACACGGCTGTCCTTCTAAAATTCAAGCTTAATTTCCCCACTTCTCTAAATTTAGTTTTGCATTCTTAATGTACTTTAGACATCGCGCCCATTTTTGCTCTGGTTTCCTTTTGTTTATATTTTTAAGGCTTGCTTTTGTTATCCAGTATCGTAAATCTTACTTGTTGCGCTTTGAATTTATAATGAATTGATGATTTAAGCAGAGGGAAGCAATCCCCGCCGTCCCATTGATGTTGTCAGTTTTGTTAATATATAAAATTTGGTTTTATTTATTTTTTGCTTTGTATTGCGGGCCGCGAAAAAACAGATTTACAAATAGTGGTCCGTGGTCCAAAAAAGTTTGGGAAACCCTGCCATAAATGATGTTGATAAACTTGTTATAGGCTAACTTTTGCGCAAAAGCTTGTCAAATTTACAAACCCAATTCGTCTTTTTAGCAGCGTCCCTAGATTTACAGATATTCAGCTACAATAGGCCCACGAAAATTAAAACTTATAGGATTCATTACAGAAAAAAATTAAATTACTCTTCATTAGCGGCTGACCCTATATAAATACGTAATATCATACCGGTTCCCATGTCGGCGTATATTTACTAATTTACCAATAATGAGGTCACCAAACGGTGTCACCGACTTCCTTTGTGCCAAGCAACGTCGCTAGGGATTGTCTATTACCGCATATCAGCTATACTAATGCGTTATTTATTCCTATTGTGATGTCAGTGCAACATTAGCCAAGAGTGACGTACATTGTCTCGAGGGATTCGGGCCGTAGTCACACTAGCTCGCGATCCCTTGAGAGTTTCTTTTATTGTGGGAAACCACAACAGTTGTCGTTGAGTGAATTCTAAAAAAGACTATTACGAAAAAGGTTTAATTTTTGTTCAAGGAGATTTATATGTCCTGTTGAGGATGGATAAAAAAAGATGAAAATATACTCTTGTGTATTATAGATTCAACTGAGAACATTTCCTTAGCTCCCAGTGGTGCTTTACTCACCAGCTTGCTCCCTACTCTTCCATAATCTTTAAAACCTGCTATAAGGTCACGAAAGTTTGATGAGGCCGATACTGTTAATCGTCAATTAGCTGCGGCGACAAGCAGTGTCGCGTTCGGGGCTTTCCCGCGCGCAGTCTCCCGAAATAGCCGATTACGTTCGTGTTGACACATACTGAGCTACTTGGGCAGTGATGGATCGTTTTCGTAATCCCCCTAATTAGCCCCCTTGTCTTGTATGGGGCGCAATGTGACCCCCACATTGTTCGAAGCCCCAATCTCTCACCCTACTAACGCAACGCCACTCAGGATTATTGACCCCGATCGGATTAGCATGTGCCTAAGGGTTTAGTTATTTCACACGGGTCATTTTTTAAAGTTGTGCCAAGGCTATGTGTGTGTGAACATCTTTTTTGTTTGGCGACTAGGTTTTTTATGTAGTGATTAGCATGTTGGTAGAATAGTTTATGTGCTCCTAAGTGTTTTGGGTGAATTAATTATGTCTGTTGCAGTATTTTTTAACGCACATACACTGAACATTATACTTGTTAAATTAATGTTGGTGGACATAAAGTCCTGTAAAAGGGGATGCATAGTATTCCGTATCACATGTGCGCCAAAGAATGGGAATTTTTCTGCTTAAACACAGGCAATAACAAGTTTGTTGGGTATAGCTTCTCCATCTGCTCAAACCTAAACATGATTTTTCCGCCACGCTTTTAACGTCAACTAATTGACTGCCTTTACTGTGGGCAAAGACGTGTCTTCCCTTCTTCAAAAGCGTCGAAAGAAGCACAATAAATCGTGCAAGTATTCGCCCTGCGTTCCCTATTCTGCGCTGCTGCGAGGGAGTCCAATCGTATCGCATGTTTCAACTTACGCCATTGCTCCGAGCAATGTTTTCGCTACCCCCTTGCTGCCAATGAAAGTTACATTTTTGTGCCGAAGCGACGACGGAAAAATGGGGAAAACGTGATAAAAGTCCTCTGGCAAAGCGCTCCAAAGTGTTGACCATGTTTACCGACTTCTCATCGCCTAGCCGAATTCGTGTCGCCCGCCACGCAACGTCGCTCGTCGCCTTGTTACCATAAAACCCCACGCTCGCCCGCCAGATAATGCTAACCAGGCCCCCTATGGCAACGCCGAGTAAAAATAGAAAGTTACGTCGTTAAAATCGGTAGCTCCGTGCATTGCCTGTTCGGGCTGCTTTTGGTTAGTTCAGTGATTGTCAACCTTTTATGGCTTAAGGCACCCCTCAAAAATAATAGATACATTTTAGGCACCCCCACTGGGAATTTCGTTGAGTATTGTATACTGAAATGTCGCTATAAATGGAACTACCTAAAACGTGTAGGAAAGTGTGATATAATGGTCTCTAATCGTACATAAATAGTTGTATCAAAGAAGCTTACCAAATGAGCAAAAATCAGACTCTTAAAAATTCTGAAATTCCTATCGGCACTCTTGAGCATTAGAAATGACACACCAAGGCGCCGCGGCACCCCGGTTGATAACCGCTGGGTTAGTTCTTTCGCCTTTGGGGTTATTGTTCATTTTTACTGGGGTTTGTATTGAGATCGCCATGTAACTGCTGAACTATAAGTACGTTAAATCGAGTCTGGTGTAAAGTTGTCGCGCCATTGCTGTAAGTGTTTCAGGTAAAATCATTGACCGGCCGAAATGAATGACTTGGTGGAAGTTTAATTAGACGCGCGATATTTTTGGCTTTAAAAACGCAACTTTATTCTATAAGCGGACAACAGTTTTGAATTTTTTTAAGCAAAACCATTGCAGTAGATTATTATAAATAGCACTTTCAACTTACACATTGACAACAACTTTTGACGAACCACACATTTTACCAGAGCTATCAGTAACGTCTGAGAGACCAGACAAACTATACCTGTCATTGGGTTTCTGCTACGAACCGATAATGTCGGACTTTGCTGATTGATTCCTCCCGAAACTTGACTTCTGCTAAAGCCTATCAGACCTCGAAACAAGAAACCATTTGTTTCTGTACGATGCCGGTTGAGATTGAAGTTAGTGATATCGACATTCGTGTTGAGTTTACAAAAAACATGTAGCACAATTTCCAGGAATTTGGTTTTAGAACGATTCAATTGCGCATTGTAATTACAATTTAGTCAAAACTAATTGTATAGCCGTTTAAAAATATGCTGATGCTTAGATAAAATGTCTTTGTGGTATGAAAATTGCATATAAAAAGTGCATATAAAAGTTAAAGATTCCAATAGGCATACGATAGCGCGCTAAACCAACTAAAACGAAAAAATCATACGATCAACATAACTTGGGACGCGAGATTATTTTAATGGTACATAGTTAAAATAGGCAAAACATGTAGTTTTGGAGACCCTGGCTTTGCCCCTGGTTATGTGGTATCGTACCAGGACCGGATTAAGGTTTTCATGGACCTGGGGCTGTAGGGCATTCAGAGGCCTATTGGTCGTTTTTATTATGTTTATGTTCCAACCAGAATTAACATAAAATGAGATTTTTTCACTTATCAAACAGATTCATTTAACATGTGTTCTAGTTTTGGATAAAGCAAAGCTGTTAAAAACTTTATAGCTGTCTATTTTTTCCAAAATCTCGAGTAGAGATAAGGAATGCAACCCATTTTGGTTCATAGACAAATGCATTTGGTTCAGTGCTCTTTTAAAGAATGAAAATGAGCGTCGCCTGAACAATTACTAATCATCAGACAAAGATGCACCGTTAATGCAACAGATACTTTAGAAAACACAAACATGAACTTATTTCAATTAATAAATCTAAACATTTAAGCTCGCCGTTTTGTTTTGGACACCCTAGTTTGGTGCCGTTAGGGCTTCGCTGTTTTAGTCATGGATTTTTGGTCTTGTTTTGGGTTATCGGTGGACAATGGTTGGGATTATAAAATGGTTTACGGTTATTAGGGAAGTTCGTAATGTACTCAGGGGTGGGGTTAATAAAGTGTTTAATTCATAGGCCTGATTCTGACCTATATAGGTCTTATTCCGACGGATTTCGGACTTAATCCAATCTAGACGGTAATACGACTATTAGGTATTAGTCCTATTTTGGTCTTATTCCGAATTGTGTTTTATTCCGACGTTGATGTTGTTCTTATCTCGGTCTTATTACTGGAGTTGGTGGTGTCTACAGCGGTTGCGAAACATTTTCTAAAATGTTTTTCTAAAATGTGGACCCGTTGCAATTATTTTGATATTTCCCTGCCCTACAAAAATTCAAGGGTCAGTTGACCTATTTTGTTGTAGTATAGTAGTGCAGTCACAATTCTTTCTAAAGTAACGAATTTTTAACCAGTGCCCTTCAACCGGTGAGCACGGTGCACCCTAAGGTGCACCAAAAAACGTATGGGGTGCCCTAGTACGAAAAGGTGCACAAGAGTGCATCACAATATTTGATATGCAACAACAAAACAGTCATTTAAAGTCTTTTTGCTATTTTATTAAGTTTGTTTGAATGCTGTTTTATGACATGCAGCTATACTCGCAAGCAGCATGTAGCCATAACAGAACTCTCACCGACAGTGTGAGCTCAGCTCGGTTTAATTGAAACTATGATATTGATATGCATCATGATTTTTTAAATTGCTTTTTACCTCAGTTTACCTTTCAAGTAATAGGGTGCATGAGTTCGTTACAACAACTTTAAGGGTTCACCAAACCAAAAAAGGTTGAAAAGATAGACTAATGTTTAAAAACTTAAAGAGTAATTCGGACCCTTTGAAACTGCTGTTCGGGCCCCAGTTTGAGAACCGCTGCTCTAGAATATAACTTATACAAAGATAACATCGGTTGGTTCTATTAAATTGTTAATGATGGGCCTATTTTTTTGGTGGGCCTGGGGCTGCAGCCCCCTCAGCCCCCGCCTTAATCCGCCCCTGTATAGTACCGTTACTTGTCGGAAACGTCGGTGGTATATAGTTGCCAAGCCGATACCAAGTTATCATTTGAGCCATGATTTTCGTTCACCCGCAGCGATTCCACCTTGAAAGGTAAATTTATTCAAAAATAATTCGTCAACGACCTTAGATAGAAACTTCTCAAAGCTAAAGCAACTAAACCTAAAATAACATCCCTTAGAACGCCTCAATTTTCAGAATTTTATTTCGAATAACAGAATCTTCCTGAATCCGATTTGTAAAAACAAATGATTCTGGTTATACAAAAATTAAAGATCAAACTAAACGACATTAATGTTAATTGCATCTTGGCTGAGTTGCAGCAGTTGTGGCTTGGGTATAGCGCATCCCTTGACTTGAACAGTTTGTTCAAGTTTTTGCTTACTTATTGCGTACTTATTGTTTTATAAATTGTTACGTTTAAGCTACTAATGATGCTCATAGAAGTGAAATATATTCATCAAACTCCAAAGAAACTGATTTTGAGTTTACTAAGTATTGTACTTAGTTTGACTATAAACGTTTCAACGGTTCAGTTTAATCTGTGTTGCTCGGTTAAGTACAGTAATGTCGTCATTTGGTATAGGAGCGGGTCGCAATAACATCCTAAGATTCAAATATAAGTTGATATGATTTTTGCTTTTTATGTTTAATTGAAACTCCCGTGTTAAAATCAGCCGCACTTTCCGTTAACGATGAAGTAAATCACAAAACGCAAAACACACTTAAACATGTAATATTAACGCGACAAACCACGCACGAAAAAATAAAGCAAAGTCCCGAAACAGAAACGCGGTCGATAACGTAACAACGCACATAAAATCCCAAAACTTTCCACCGAATTCTTGGCTGCGGAGTTATTTTCCTCCAACTTTCCCCGACTTGTTTTGGGAGCAACAGGCGTCCGACCGATCTGTGTCGGACAGGTCCCGCTCGTTAGTAGCGATTTCGCAGCGAACGCTTCCAAATAAGCGCCCGGCCGACTGACGGGCTCATCAAGATGCCGCGATCACTGGCCACAGCTGCCTACCTGCGTCAAACGACCCAGTTGCTGCTGCTTCTATTGCCTCCGCTGTACGTTTTGTTATGGGAACGCTGCTAGAAGTCGTGTGTTCACCGTACACAAGTCTGTACCTCCTCATTAACACTAAAGAAGATGCGAAAACGATGTTCTTAGACTTGTTTTGGGCATGTGTAGGTTGCACGGGCTGGCGATCGTGTGTAGCAGAACCTGACAAGTGTTTGTGCCGTCCACATGTAGTCGTGTTGCTTTCTAATCCGGCCATAGAAGGCGTCAACCCTGGCGACGGAGTGCTTTCAGTGCTCCAGCGGCGTTTGGGAATTTTCGAAACCATAATAAATCGGAGTTTTATCGGCACGGATCTCGTTTTTGCGTGTCTGCCATGTCTTGGCATGAGCTGACGGCGATCTATAGAATTAGGTGCGATGGTTGTTTGGGCTATCACAAGCCCGTGCTTTTTTCGCGGATTTGCGGATTCTGTCTTCGGGGTTTGCCACTCGTCGCTGTTTCGCAATCTTCGCCACTATCGTGAGTTTATGCATACATCTCATAAACCTCCACTACATCTCTCTCAGCTTATCTGGGCATCGCCGCCCGTCGGGGCGTTCAGTTCATCGTTAAACAAACTCTGCGTCTATAGGCCAAGTCTTATTCCCACACTTTTCACAATCCCCCCTTGTCCCTCCCGCAGGTTAAGGCTAAGCCTTGCCTAATCGATTGTAAACATTTAGTTCCACTTTACTGCCTCCTGTAAGACCCCACGGGAGTCCCCGACTTGGGCCAAGGGGTAGAAAGATCATTTGACAACCATTGCGCCCTGGGTGACTGGCAGATTGGTAAACAGCATTTTAATTTGTTTTTTGTTTTTAACTCGAAGTTAGTTAGGAACGTAATTTGCGATTCTGTCGAATTTTAGTTTAAAGTGAAATGCGATGATGTTAATTTAATCCAACAAAGGCCCGATTACTTGCAAAATAAATCTTCCAGAAGCTCTACCGGGTCACAATGCCTAAATTTATTTTGTTTTAACCGTCAGATGTTTTAACTTTGTAGTTTGTATTTGTTTTCAAACTGTTTTTTTTTTATCATTATAGGCAAATGTGTCGGATATGCTTTTTCGAACAAGTCATTGGAATATTGTAATTCCTCGTCGTTCTTTTTGATTTTTATTTACTTATTTTGGTTTATCATCATATAACTATGTCTATTCGATTAAACTTTTGTGATTTCCGATTTACCTGGCATTACCTTGAGTTTTCAGCATTTTAACTAAAACACTGTTCCTGTGTTGACCACCAGACGTCGCTGTCGGTTTAAATATTTTCGTATTACAAATCAGATGGTTTGCCTCTTTATGCTGGAACCTACTGCGAGTCAACGAAAGATTAGTCAGTCACTCCCCCAAAACTGTCCCCACTCAAATTGCGCATCTCTTCTTATTCACTTCCATTTACTTGTTGCTAACATACCAACATTATCTCAATATTTTCGTATTACAAAGCAGAATGGTAAAGGGTTTGCCTCTTTATGCTGAAACCTACTGCGAGTCAAGGAAAGCTTAGTAAGTCAATTCCCCAAAACTCTCCCCCCACAAATGGCGCATCTCTTCTTATTCACTTCCATTTACTTGTTGCTAACATACCAACATTATCTCTTCTCTTTGCGAGACAGCCAGGAAAAGGCAAATATTGAAGCTGGACTTTAGGCGCTGCTCCCCCGCCGACATAAACCGTGAATTTTCCAGCCCCGCAGTAAACAAGCCGTAAGTCCCGGTAAAATAAACAGTGCAAATCTGGCCGGCCCACGGTTGCCAGTCGATTCCATTAGGGCCCTAATCCCGCAAGATGCCATGTGCGGCCTGAAAAGTCTGCTCTTTGTCCTCGATAAGCTGCTCAATCTTCTGCGGCTTTTCGGGGCCGTGAGAGCCGCCGACCGCAAAATTTTCGCCGAGGGGTGCCTCGCGCCAGGCGCGCAAATTGATTTTCCACACCGCGGCCAAGCGATTTGCTAGGGCCGCAGCCACCTGTCAAGCCGCCAGTTATTATCGTTGCGCTTTAAATTTTAGTTGTTCCGTGCTTTTCTGCTGCCTTGCCTGACGGAGTGGCACTAACGCACGTCTGGCTATAAGGTCTTGTTGTTTTTCCATTTGCACACAAAAGATTCGGCGACCGCGTGGATGATAGACCGAATGCGTCTTTCGTGGTGTGACTGCGATTTCGCTTTTGTACCTGCTATATACGCCTTGTTGTTATTTGCAAGGCGTCAATCAACGCAAAAATGCAATCGTGTGACATACAACATTAGCTGGAATAAATACTAAATGTTGATTAAAATCGCGCTTATTTTGCTTGAATAGTTTTGCGCTGTTACCTTAAGGCGTTTTTCACATAATATGCAAAGCGTAATACTATTTTTTTTTTTGATACAACTCGGGTATTTACGGCTTAGCACGCACATTTCGAACATGAGAATTCTCCTACTGGCGGGCGACGCATATGTAATTTTTTTTTCTAAGAAAGCAAAGTATTTATTTTTTTGCGGCCAAAGACGTTTTTCTCTGTTCAGCAAATTGGCGGACGATACATACTTTTACAAATGCGAAAAAGTTGGTAAGAATTCACATGGGCATATACCAGAGGTGAACGATCGGTCAATGACCAAGAGCCACATTTATACCTGATTAACCGCAAAGAGCCAAATCTTAAACATGGGCAAAAATTAATATCGTCCATTTCTTTCCTTACTTTCACACATACCTTTGCTCAGCTAGACTTATTATAAAGAAAAGTCGTAGATTGTCACCCTGGTGTATATACTGTGATCTAGCCCTGCTAAAAGTAGTACTGAACGATTACAGCATATCCTCATAACAACATTAATTGTGTTAAAAAATATGTTTTGATTAAGCATTATTTTATAAAGTTGAGTTGTTTATCTTAAGTTTTGCATATAAAACAGTTTACGTTTTGTGTTATGTTTTAATTGAGTTATTGCTTATAACCGGACGAGATTACCAATTGTAATAGTTTAACGTTTAATTTTTGTTACAAAGACTTTTTAAAAATACTTACATTTAAGTTTTATTTACGAATGACTTGACTTGGACTTAAGTCATTTCAGCATAACTTGTTTACAACACTGGCAACAACCCTGTATACCAGTGATTCCAAACCTTTTATTGCTTACGGCACCCCTTAAAAATAAATAGATTTTTGCAACTCGACTGGAATTTTTGTTGAGTGTTTAACTGAAATGTTATTATAAATTGAACTGAAATCAACTTAAACAGGTAGGAAAGTGTCATCTGATATAATGGTCTTTTATCGTACACAAAAAATTGTATCAATGATGTTTACCAATTAAGCAAAAATCAGATTCTTAAAATCCTGAAATACCTTTCGGTACCCTCGGGCATTAGAAATGGCACACCAGGGCGTTGCGGAACCCCGGCTGAAAACCACTGCTGTAACCGTAGGTCAGGTTAACAAGGCTCTAAATTGACTTGGCGCCGACTTTCCAGCGTTATGCCGCGAAGCGTTGCTGAAGGTTGCGTCAGTCGACGACACTCGAGCTGCGAAAGCACCGCTGGCACCGAGAAACGCGAAACCCGAAAAACCGTTTTGCAACCTTTTTCGGTTCAAAAGTCACTCGCTTGCGTAAGAGTCGGAAATGTGCAAACAAAGCCTGTTTTCGAAACCAGCAAAGTTTCCACACACCTCGGTCCAATGAAGTTTAGGCAACAACTCGAACCAGGTTTCTGTAAACGACGGTGTAAAAATGCCAGATTTTAGCTTTAAATTTGACTAAGATATTATTAAGGACCTTGTTAAAAAATTGATTGAAGGCTGATTGCTGATTCCAAAACCAAAATATTACAATAAAATATTAATAATTATTATTAATGCATCTATTTATGATGTCGTTTTGGTAAATTTTGAAGACAGTCTAAAAGTAAGGTTATCAGATGTATTTTTTGCGTTGTGACACTTAAATATGAGCAGTAATAACACTGTGGTATGTTAACACCGATTTGCTGCTGACCTTTGACAGCAAAGTTAGCTTTTCGGCTCAAGTTTTAACGCTAGCTTGGCAAAACGAAATTAACCGTGCATTAGTAACCGGTAAGGCGAGTTACAAAATATGCCAACAAAGCCAGAAATTCCTAGCGCCGCAATTTTGATGCTGACCTTCGAAGGTCGCTGTTTTTTTTACTAGTAAGCAATAGAACTTTCCAGATGCCGTACAAAAATGCCACTGCGCCACAGAAGTTGTGCGCAAACTGCCCCCAGGCTGTAGTCGGAATTCCCAATTATCCTGTCAGGCGGGTGTTTACCGAAACCCCTGAAATTCTTGGCCCGTTCAATTGCGGCCAGACTTATTATCCGAGTCGAGAGCAATTCCATTCCACCCGCGGCTCACGCGGCCACGCAGGAATCCCAGGAATTCCGAATTGACCCAGTATGCCCCATGACAATGTGCGCCGCCCCTGAACAATGCGCCTCCCCTAATCTCGAGACTCATTGCGATCACGTGGCTAAGTGGGTCGCCTTCACCAGTGCGTGAACACTCGGCTGGAATTCCTCTGACTGTGACGTAACACGGAGTGAAACGAGGTTGTTTTCGTTCGAAATTTCGACTGTCTTCTTCTTCGTTTTGTTGTCTGTCTGGGGCTTAGCTACACATCGGAACGCGGCTGATGCAATCGCGTGGCTTATTAGCTTGTTTTGTGACCTACTTGTAATCCTTTCTTAGTGGCTGTTATTTCAAAATTGCTCATTCGGCGTAAAAGTGAGTTTATTTTTCAGTTATATACAATGTTACAGTGTCCAAGCCATTTGAGTTCACCTGTGTATATATGGGATTTCTGAAAAGAGCCACATCATTTTGCAGTGCTAGAAATCGCTGTCTTCTTCTCCAAGTTTAAAATAAAGTTCTTCTACAAGTTTTTCTTTCTTTGGTACAAGTTTTAAAAGTGTCATGGTGACTGCATTTTAGACACAATTTCCACGCGAAATTCGCGGGAAGACTGAATGACGGACAACGATCGTTAGCCGCGAATCTTCTTTCGCCGTTCCAAGGGCCCTTGGCGCGGCCCCGAGTGGCACCTGGCATGTAGCGACCGCGACAAGTGTCACCCGTCATGTTGCCATTGTTGCTCGCGACAATCCAAGAATCCAATCCAGCTCGATCGAGACACTCAAGTACCGTTTCGAGGTCGAGCTACTGCGGCCTGCGCATGCACTTGCGCCCGACAGTCGAGAACATCCCAATTACCTTGCGCCGACGTGTCGCTAATTAAGAAGACGCTCCGCAGAGAAACCAACCTGTCACGACAAGAGTGGAGTGTTGTGACGGGCGAACAAGAAATTCCAGCCGCTCAACGCTCGCCAGTCGTAAGCCGAGACTAATTAGGCCGCAAGAGCCGAAATCCTTTTACGCCGAATGAACTTGATCGCATTAGCGGCCGATCGGGGCTCTTTCGAGCACGTTTTTTCGCCTCGGCCTGTAAACAGCTAGCAGCACGGTGCGCTATGCTAATGGCTGTCGGGCAATTTGAGCTGAGCTGTTTCATCGCTCCTGTACGCGACGTGGCTGTTTAGAAGTATTTCGGGCCCAATTTTTGGTAATGACCTTTCGGTGCGTTAATCGCCATTAACCAGCTTTCGCCACATACTGATCTCTTGTACGTTAATTTGTTGAGTATTTTAGGCACACTTTGTTGATTCGTGCTGGAATTATAATTGTTCTTGAATGGCTAATTTTCAATGTTTAACGTGCGCTAAATAATTGGCATTGTAAAGCGGGCGTCGTAAATCCTCGTTAAACCCGTTAAACATGCTTAGGCTTCATGTTTTATATATATATATTTTAGGGTAAAGTGCGCACAATCGTGCACCGAATCTTCTCTCTGTGGGCGTGTTACTAAATTCACACTTCTTGGTAGCGCAGGCAAGACGTCTTTCAGGTTTATTTGATCTCGAAATAAAGGGAGCTATCATTTTTTTAATGACTTACCTGAAGTGTACTTTATTTACTTTATTTCAACTGAACTTGACTTAAGTATATTGGACAATTTACTTTACTTGACTTAAACTCAAATGTTGTCATTGAATTAGTTTTTTAGGTGAAATTGGTTTATTCAGCCAACTGCATTAAGCACGCGTAATTCCAAATAAAATATTGATCACTGTCAAATAAGTTTACCAATTGTAAAATTTTATTATTTATTCAAAACTTGAACTTGACAATCAATGTCAATAACTTGGACTTTGACTTGCCATTTTAACGACTCGATTTTTTTTTTCCAACGACTCGATTTGTTTGTAACCACCCCAAAACACTGGGACCTACACGCGTTGGTTGGAGAGACTGTCAGAAGAAAAAAAACCCTAAAAAAGCCACGCAGTTACACGCATTCGATGGCAGCTATATACTCTTCATATTGTCGAGTCTCACTCAGTTTGCGTACGAATCGTTTGAAATTGCGACCAAAGGGGATCATCTCAAATCCATAAAGCCGCGATTCGGCCTATATTATACCGAGTCACGCCGTTGCGCCTTTCGCGGATTTTTTTACTGACAGGTCACAACAATCTATGGGAGTTTTTATTGCACTGGCATATTTTGATCGTTTATTATTCACTCTGGATCTCAGTCGTTTTTGACACTAAATGCTTGAAATAAATGAGGATCTATGAAATGAAAGAATGAGGATCTATGAAATGAAAGAATGAGGATTTATGAAATGAAAGAATGAGGATCTATGAAATGAATGAATGAGGATCTATGAAATGAAAGAACGAGGATCTATGAAATGAAAGAATGAGGATCTATGAAATGAAAGAATGAGGATTTATGAAATGACCTGTTCTTATCGAATGTACGTGAGGTTGCCTTGTCCGAGCGGCGCTGCTTTGTATTAGATAGTATTCTTCTGACAGCCTGATGTTTTGTTTTTAAACTTTTTACCTCGTCTATACTCATTTCATATGTTTTTGACTTTTTTATAAATTTTATTAATACTTTGCTATGTATATTTATCTTACTTTACTCACAGAAAACGATGGTTGCCAGTGTAGGCGAAATATATATTCCATTAAAATGTCTGATCCTGGTTTTACTCTGGTTTTTAAACTCGTAGTTTTATTGTTTTGAAATGAAAGAAAGTTCTACAGCTTATGAATTTAATCCAAGAATGTGTCGACAAGACCGAAACTTTGCACTCCAAAGGGCAATGTTGTAATATCGATGGTAAAGGCACGAACCGGTTCAAAGTCTTCGCAGCCCGCAGAACAGTTTCGGAAACTCCCGCGCTTAGTTCGTTTGCATTTTTTGAAAAATTCTCCTTGGCAACCGAGCCAAAATCGCCCGCGTCATCGAGATCGGCTTATCGCGATCCGTTTCGGGTAACGTGGCGCACGTGACGCTCGAGTAACGACTTTGTGACGTCACAATGCAGGCGTTCGCCGAACCTGCATGCTGGGCTGAAGGAATTTGGAAGATCGTCGCACGATATAGAGCGACACTTGTATCAGGTGGCGTTCTGCACGACGTAAACATTCGCTCGGCCTTTTTCGGGCAGAATGACGTCGCTTAACAAAACTTTAATGAGCATGCTGTTGTTACCAGGCATTGTTTCAATTGTGAAATTGTTCTTCCGGCAAAATTTTATGAAAGTATACCAACGTTTCGACCACCCGTTCGTTGCCCTGGAGAAAATTGCTTGAAGTTATTTGTTTAAAAAATAAAATTACAATGGTTTGTTTATTTAAGGAATTCTAGAAGGTGGTGCGAGAATGGGCTGGTGATTTTAAAGGGGTGCAAGCAGGTTTTTTTTTAAGGTTTGGTTTGGATGACCGCTAAGTAGTTTTAAGAGACCGCAAGTGTTTCATTTAAATGCCAAAAAGCTGCAAGTCCAAAATTTGGGAAACCGCTGGAGAAATTTAAACACTGGGTAAAAAAAAACCCTAAAAAAACACTGGGTGCAAGAAATGTTTGGTGGCTTAAATGTTTGGGGGGTTTTCCCTGCATTGTTTCAATTGTAAATTTGTTTTTTCCGGCAAAATTTTATTAAATGCCAACGTTTCGACCAACATACGTTGCCCTAAAAACGATTGCTTAAATAGGTGATCGAAACGTTGGTACTTTAATAAAATTTTGCCGGAAGAAGACTTGTTTTAACAAAACTCGCTCTAAAAATGTGACACACAGGCATTTTGGTTATACCCTGTAGGATTTCGATAAATTTGCGAATTACGAGTGTGGACTTGGGAAATTATTGCTTTTAGTTAATTTACTTGAGTTTGTGTTTCTTACAAGCATTCTGTTTGTGTTTCTTACAAGCATTCTGAATACATTAACCTTTTTTGTCGATTTTTGCACGGGGCACTAATGAAAGATAAGTTAATTGATTTGGGGCCTGGAAGTGCCGATTTTTGTTTAAGGGTCGCATTAAAAGTTTCAGAGATATTGCCACAAATTGCTTCACATCGTGACGTCATAATTTACCAATATCTTTGTTGGTTCAAGCTATTTTTTAATTAGACTTTTAAACAGCGAAAAAAATTGCAAAAAATTATAACGCATAAACGGCATTGCTACCGAACCCCTATCTAAAACTCCGCTAAATACCGTAATAAGTATTTGTTTTTATTGCTATGATGAAATAAAGTTTTTTTTTTACTTCAATGGGACCCTCTAACTCAAAAAGACAAAGCAGTTAACACCACATTTTTATCTCACTTATCGAATCATTAACTGACCCTTAAACAATAAAGTAGTCAGGAAAACACATTTAACGCCATAATTTTATCTCAAAATCATTAAAACATTAACTGGCTATAATTCCTACAGTAATTTAATATCGGATCAGCACCGATACCACCTAACATAGGACGAATACCGATACTTGGTATTATAGCCATGATTTGTAATCCAACCGAGCGATTTCTGCCGTAAAAGATAAACTGGCAAATGCAGCTGGTTAACACCTTAACTGGAATTAATTCAATTTCTTAACTCAGATATAAATAACACTAGCCAATAGTCTTAGTGGAATGTGTCGCAACAAGGGGAAATCCCCGAAGTAATCACTCTTGCGCTGTGCGCTTGTTTTTGTGGTAATTTTTTAAGACAGGTCTTGTCGGCTTTTGCTGAGAGAAGCCATCAGCCTTTCGTGGAAGAGTTTGCGGTCCACTTTGCTTTGCTGCACCTGCAAGCAGTTGGCATTTGCCTGTCACGAAAACTGCCGATTCTAAGCGCGAGGGGAGGAATGTGACTTTACTATAGTTTACATCCTCGGAAATGTGCGCCTTCAGCATTTTAACTCGAAAATATAATGCCTTAAGACAGTGGTACTCAACCTTTTTAGCTTACGGACCGGTAAAATTTCAAAACAAGTTTTGCGGACCGGTGGACCTTCAAAAATCAAAATCAACCCAAAATGTCATTACGACAAAAGTTTATGCAACTTAAAAGCAGATAATGGAAACGTCAATTTAATGAGCAAATTGCTGCTGTATTTTTGATATCATACGTATTTTACGTGGTTCATTGAAGTTTTTCACCTATATACAACTGTTTTAAAGCTTAAAGTCCAAAATAGACCATTAACTCTATGTTACGTCACAATGCAGCAAATTACGGAACTGGCGAGTTCTACATTTGAGGTACAAGCTTTTAACATTCTGCATTTTGCAACTAAGATATAAAATTTTAATATATTTGGCGGACCGGCAGGAAAGTTGATACGGACCGGCCGTTGAGAACCACTGCTTTAAGATACTTTTGGCGTATTTTATCCCATTTTTATGTTCGAGCAAACCGGTGGTTCTAAAACGTTTCTAGATCGTCACACCTAAAACTATTTTGTTTAAATTGGTTATTCGCTCTTCAAAAGAAGCAAGTTTCGTAGTCGATAATCTATGTTAAAAAAAACGCATCAAAATAACTTGCATTTAAAAAAAATATGCTAAATTAAACATTTGAAGGCTAAACCTTGCGAAAAAACATTTTCGGGGATTAGTAACTACAGTTTAGACTCTACAAGGTACTTGTTGGGATCAAAAACGTGTAAAGGGCTAAAAAATGTTTTCCCCGAAAATCGACAAAGAAGTCACTCTTTCTTCAAAACGCACACATACTTCATTTTCCAAGACTCTAAAGCCGCAAACCATTTCCTTTCGCTCACGTTTGATATACGAAAACAACGAAGCCCTTCCCGGACCTCTTTACCCTCTGACCCCCCCTCCCCCTTTCTTTGCCTTTTCTGTATCCGCGGCGTATTCGCTTACGTTGCGTGTGTGCAGCTGAAACCCGAGGCCCAGCGCCTGTCGCTATTTGGCGTCAAGAAACTTTCGGAATTTCCAAATCCGCGGCCACCTTAGCCTCATCGCCAATATAATATAGATTTCGCACCGCATTCGGTCCGTGTGATGTGTCCTTCGGGCCTTTCGCGTCACAATACACCGCCTTGTTGCGTAACAAACAATCGATCCGACACGGCGTCTTTCAAGCTGGCACATCAAACCGCCAGTCGAGGTGGATTTCCAGCGCTAAACGGCGCGTTTTTGTGCCGCGCTGTCTGCCCCATGTGAGGGGTCATTGCCAGAAGAATGTCTAGGGCAGTCAAAAGCATTGGAATCTCGTTGCTTTGTCAATAGGAGCTTCGAGAACGGCGCCTATTTAGAGCAAGTCAGGGAGAGAATCTCAATTAATCTTTTGTTTGTTGTATAGGGCTGCTGGCTTACTTTTTGTTAAGAGAACTGCTGAAATTAGAACCATTCTTACGACTAATTTTTCCACACACAACTTTAAAGCGAAAAATGTCCTCCGGCGATTTATTATTAAGGTATGGGGTATCCAACGAACAACCTTATTAACTGAACAGTCTCGCAATAAACACTAATCCAAATTAAGGTTTTCATGGCCCAAGGAAAACATGCAATTACCAAATAAATTGTCGAAAAAATAAAACTACAAGTTTGAGTGGATCGGAGCACTGTCAAGTCAAGATTAATTCACGACGCAAGATGAAACATATCCTTAAAAGAAACTGGCTTAAAACCATCCGTTCTGGTATAAACTGTGGCGATTTAGAGAGAGCAAGCTCACACAAAACTGTTTGAAAAAGGGATGCCGGATTTCCGAAGCGGTCAAGCTATTATCGGCCAGCGTGTGAGAAAGCAAATGAATAGGATACCATAGAATTGGAGCTAGAAGCCCTTTTAAACACAGAAGCGTATTTTTTTAATTTTTGATGGAAAAGAAAGAACAAGTAAAGGTGAAAAAGGTTTGGTGCCGCCGCGCAGGTTAAAACCTGGCAGTAAAAAAACGTTTCGCCCTTCATGTTTGTGGTGCTGGGTAAGTTTGGTTAGTCCCGGCCCTGCATACACATACCTAGAGGGGGGGTATATCATATTTTAATTATTAAACAGCTAAACTCATATTTTGGATTTAATTTATGCCTTTAAAGATCTCCCCTGTGATGTTTCGTGGTTCTCGAAACTCTAAGGGGAGGGGCACAAAAAATGTAGAGTCCATAAAAAGGGACCACAACTTATGAAAGGTTGATATCAACTTTTGGTTATTATAGACCAAAACAACTGTTATTTCAATTTTACCGCCCCGAAAAACAAACTAACATGCGTCGGAAAAAAGAGCGAGTTTCCATTGGTGGAGCATACGGTCGCTAAAGAGCAGCTTACCACGTCAACCACAACCTCCAAAGCGCAGCCAGCGTGTTGTTATGGGACACGTAGGTGGACCCGTTTGCCTCCCGCCAGCAAAATAGCGCCCGAAGCGCCTGAAAAGCAGCGGCCTTGGCAGCGGTCGGCGCACGTGTTTGCTAAATAGCTGCACCGTGCGAACCTTGTGCAGCTGCTGTTGCCGTATAGAAGCCCTGGGTTCTGCGAGCCCGGTGCAACAGCGCTCTGCCTTGCTGCTAGCATTTGCGCTACACGTGTTGTTTTGACGTGACTCGGCAAGTTTTTTTCGTCGCCGCCCCCCGCTCCGTGCTTTGCACGCATTCGAGAGAACGGAGTTAGGTGTTTGCCAGCGGTTGGTGTTTTTTTTTCAAGCTGTCGGCGTTGCTTGACGCTCGAAACGCGATTTTTTTTAAATGTGATAATTGTTTTCTTTTTCTTTTTGTCGTTTTTTCCGAACGGAAAATCCGTAAAACGACATTTCGTTTAGGGCGAACACTTACATTTGCAAACCTTTCGAAATACGCCGAACACTTTCGAATGTAAAGAATCTCCCGCAGACAACATATGCTAATGAAAGATTCTTGCTTTTTTATCAAATGGTGTTTAACTGTTTACAAAACAGGTATAAAACATAAAATAATTTCGTAAAATTTCATAGATCAATCTCAGCGCCTTTTAAAATAAGGTTGTTTGTATTGAAATTGTGAATATTGGAATTACTTCGTTAACGATTTCCAACTCGTTGCGTAAACAGGCCTTATATAAAAGCAGCATCGATTATAAGCAATGCTCTTAAGTCGCCATTTGGTTTGGAATGCTTATTCGAAATTGCAATTTGCTGTACCAAGTCGACAAGAGATACAATCGCTTAGCTATTTCTGGCTCCGCATTTCAAAAAACCAGCCGACGCTAAAAGGTTTGATCGAAAAGTCGGCGTTCAAAGAAAAAGACTTGCGAAAAAAATTACGGTACTTCGAACCTCCCAGTGGTCTTGCCGCATTTTTTAAGGCG
This sequence comes from Ascidiella aspersa, assembly GCF_963924565.1. Classification (NCBI taxonomy): domain Eukaryota; kingdom Metazoa; phylum Chordata; class Ascidiacea; order Phlebobranchia; family Ascidiidae; genus Ascidiella; species Ascidiella aspersa. Next base: position 20,265,436 of record NC_139454.1, read on the forward strand.
TCTTAACTACCAAGAGCAAGCGCGTTATTTGCGGCAATCGCTTAAAACTCGGTTCAGTGCGCGATAAACAACTGTCACGCAAGCGCGCCGATTCTAGAACCTTCGCGAAAGGCGCTAATCCCCGCTAACAGCAACTCGATTTTATCTCACAGGCGGTATAGGGCGCGCGCTCAGTCGGCCTCGCAAACCTGTTTTCTCCCGTTCCCACACGAAAAACTGTCAGTCGTAAAAGAAAATCTGTTTTTTTCGCTCGGCTGCGCGCGCGGGGGTGTGTGTGCGCTGTTTTTTTTTCGCCAAGTTCACTCTCCGGGCTCCTCCTTCCCCCAAGGCTACAGCGCTCTATATTCGCGGCCGTCGCTTTTGGCGCTTTGAGAACCTGAGAACCCCTATTTTTAGACCTCCCAACGACAGACACTAGTAAACTGACCATGGCCACGTCACAACCGTCATGTGACGTCACAATGCGATGGCATGCAGGTGAGGCGGCAGCGCCCGTTTTTTTGGAGCGGCGCCTGTGCTTTTGCCCGTCCTTTTTGTTTGCCCAGCGGATCTGTTGTTTTGGCGATGCATTGCGAATTAGGAGCTGTCACGTATTCAACCTCACGACTGTCAACGTAGAGCGCGGGGATTTAAAGCCCGATTCCCCGCAGTTTGGTTTGGGCGTGCGCCGATGTCATTGCGGCTTGATTCTGTCGACTCAGGGCGGCGCCGGCTCACAGTAAAAAAAGCGAGGCGGCTACACTTTGTAGCGCTGGTAATCCCGGCTAATTAAACACAGATTGCCAAGCTAAGGTCGTTTATCACCCTGACCTTGTCCCGTCAGCAAAAGGCCAATTTTAGATTACCGAGGTTAATTTTAACCCCGACGCGCCCTAATCGCCCGAAAAACCGCGCGTGGTAATTAAAATCCAACAAATTTTTCCCCGTTATTTTGATTGATCGCGAGGCAATTGCCACAACTGCAAGAGCTTAATCGACAAAAAAACACGCCAATTTTCCAACTCGTCTTTCGCGCTTCTACAAGTCGTCGTTGTTTTCGGTTTTAAATGTTTTACCCTCGCTCGATTGGTGACAATTAAATTAAACAGCTTTATATAAATCACCGAGACATATTCAATAAAACGTGGACGGGCCTACCTTTTTAAATATCTTCGATATAAAACTAGTCGTTTTTCAATTTTTATGGTAAACTTTTTTCTATTTCAGCTTAGCATAGAAATTGATTTTAAAAGTCCAAAGCTTGATGTTTAAAATGAATGTAGAGTTATTCAAAACGTTTAAAACCTAGTACACCGAACGCCATTGCAGACTCACCGAATCTGTTGATCTAAGATGCAAGCAGGGCAGGTTAGAAAAACAACTAGCCTGCAGTGAGGCTCGAACTCACGACCTCCGGTCAAGCCGGGACCGTTGCGTTTGAAACCTACTTCTATATTTGCTTTTACATCCCACCAAAGTCAAACCTTAATAAAAATCGGGATTTTATTACCACTAGGAGGCAAGTTAGCTTGGCAGGTGGTCCGTCAAAAAGCACCAATCCCTGTGGAATTATATTGGCTACTGTTGCCGTGCGTTCGGCGTTGACTTTGTCGCGTTGTTGGCCGAACGCAATATTCTTTTATTGCTCAATTAGGGTCAGGGGTCGTGTCACAACAGCGCAGGTGCAATTTATACGGTCACCGTTTCACACCCTTTACGAGTCGGCGATGATTGACAGGCGAATTTCTGCGGGAAATTAGACGGCCGTATAACGTGGCCGCTGCTTAACTAGCCGCGGGTCCTATGTTTTATACTTGGTTTGCACACATCCTATACGGCAGTGGTTCTTGAACTTTTTCAACACGGACCCCGGAAATATTTCTTTTGGTTTGCGTGGACCACGGTAGGAACAAAAAATTCCAAAGATCACCTCATAATTTTACGTCATAAAACAAAAATACTCCAGAAATTTACTGATTTTAGGCCAAAAAGTGTGAAAGGTAAACGGGGTCTTAACGCATTTAGTACAAAACCGTTTCATTTTTAATTAAATCTTACCCTTGAAAAACTAATTACTTCTTAAATGTACACTAATGTTGTTATAAGGGCTTCATGCACCTCAGTTTAAAAATCCCTGCTATACAGCTTATAAAATTAATAGGTGGTTTTGAAAGAGGCCCAAACGCATAAATGTAATTTGGGAGCCCAATTCGTTTAAAACAAACTTCGTGTAAGACATAAAAAGTCAACAAATTATGCATTTTAACGTAAAAAACGAATTTCGGCCGCTGCTGCATTGACCACAGAAATCGCCCCGTTGTTGCGGTCGAGGTCATTAGCCTTGCAGTAAAGCTTGAACGGCGCGGAATGCGAACAAGATACGTCAACGAGTCACCGAACTACGCCTTTTGTGGGCCACCCGTAAATTATATCGTTGCTGACGATTTGGCGTGACTGTGACATGTTTAAAATCCTTATTTTCTTGGGTAATACCAGTAAAAACAAATAGAACTGAGAGTCCTTGAGAATGCCAATTAAAGTCCAGTCGGTCTTATAAGTGTGCGTACAGGGAACAAAGTAAAAACTGGAAATACCAGCTTCCACCGTGATCTTCATTCCTCCCACTAGTATACTTTGTCGGGCATAATGACTGATCGTTTCCGTGCAACGTAGGTGAAATTCCATAGGTTATATACGGAGGCATATATTATGGCGTGGGCGTACAGACCAAATTCCTTATTTATTATAAATAAGAGTGGAAGAAAAAAGTGCTTTAAGGTTACTTCTACTTCTTATTCAGTTTGCTAGAAACGATCTCACCCATGTATGGACCATCGATTTAGTAACTCGCGATACTGGTTATCAATACTTGTCCGATCCTCTGGGATTATCGTTACTCGCCTGATACCAATACGTCTGTACATCACAGCCACGTTTTACGATGTTCACCTTCATAGTTTTAATTTAATATAAAATAATAGATCAATTGGGGGTAACTAAGCTTGTATAGTCTAAATCAGGGGTGTCCAACTTAAACATGCCGACACCGAGTCGCGGTAAGCCGGCCTTGACCAGGTTCAAGCACAACATGGTAAATAGGTGGCCTGTTCATCCAACCTGATATGGAGTTGTTTTTTTGGTCGATTCTACGCCTTGGGCGCCGTGTTTCCCCACGTCTCCACGCGCCGCCGTGTTGTGTTGATTGTAGTCGTAACGCACGGTCGTGTCGAAGCGCGTGGTCGGCTCCAAATCCAGCCTAACGCGCGTAGAAAAGGCCCAAGTCAAGCCGGGATGATCCGCCTTAAAATGCCACCATTGACGCAGGCGGCTCGCGGGCCCATACAACCGCCGTCAGCCCGCTCAGCTTTGCTTTTAATCTCGTGCAACACTTGCGAAATCGCGATGGCGCTAAGTGCAAGCCCTAAAGCACACGTGTGCCGCGCGTAAAATATCTGCTGCTTTTACTTCTACTGCTGCTGTTGTTGTTGTTCCTGTCAAAACATGTCGAACGCCATAACTAAGAAGTTGTGGCGCCGTCCACTTATGGACTTGGATTGGGCTTTTGGCTTATGTACTGCGAAACGCAGCCGTCTTACTTTTATGATATGAAAAATTGTTTCGCAATAGCATGTACAGATACAATTTAAAGAGCACCCTGGCTTTAAATTCTCTTAGATGTCAAACTATCCCTAAAAACTGAATTATAAACAAACTTTGAAGTTCATTGGGATCATGGTTTTAGGCTAAAAAACTTCGCCTATATGCTGAATTATTCTTAGCTGTAGGCTATACCCTTAATGCTATTATGTTTTCACTTTAGTGCTATATTTTAGCCGTCGAATCAAATAGGGGGTGTGGTGGAAATATGTTAACAGCTCAACTATTATTTTCTGACAATTTCAATTGTCGATTGGATAAAACGAGGGCGAAATCCCAAACAAGTGCATCCTGCCCCAATGGTCAAACTCACAAGATGCTGGACACTGTGGCGAACCCTGCTGCACTTTTGCCTAATCCGGGAAACGACTAATCTGTCGTTTCCATTGTGTTTGCGACGCGGCAAACCAGCAGAGGTGTGAAATTCAATCCAATTACGAGCTTAGGGAACTGATGAAAGCTATTACTGCATTTAATTGCCCATAATCAGCAGTGATTATCTTTTATGGCTTACGGCATCCCTCAAAAATAATAAATAGATTTTCGGCACCCCGACTGTATATATTTCCTATTAGGTCTCCGCGTCGTGTTCTGCAAAAAAAGGAAAAATCAAGGCCATCGCTATGCCACGTGTTATAACCCGCTTACGCACGAACGTTTGACGGTTTTTGTCAGCGATGATATCGTGCCGTTACATAACGCGCCGCAGCCTAACCCGCAAAGTGAGCCGGCGTCGACAGTTGTTGTGTAACGTGCGTTGCACCCTCGCTACCCTCAACTTGTCCGCCTTTCAACCCTGGATCGTCACGCTTGGAATCTCGCGGAGCTGGCCAATCAGGTGCGAGCCTATCGCGCAGCCCTCTCTGCACGTGATCGCTCGCGACAATTTTTTGCTCAGGCCAAGAAACTCTTGCCAACGCCTCGCTTGTGATTTCTTGGCCCGCCACAGTTGTTGCTATTGTCGCGTGGCCCCGCGACGGCTTTGTTTTGATTGGCGCGGCGCCCTGACGTCACAACAGCCGAATGCTGACGTCATGCGACACGACCCGTTTGGCGTGTAAGGTGTTTTGGGGGTTGGTGGGTGCGCGCGTGCCCGGGGCATGTTTCACCAGCGAATTTTCGGACTGTCACGAGAGCGCACGAAAAGTTACATTGTCGGGGTTAAACCCCGATTTTATTCACCCCTGGGCCAATTTGGAGGGTGTTTTGATAAGTCATCCGCCCCCAAATGGCGTTTGTTAGCTTTGCAGGTAACCCCGTGACGCATATGCCCCTCTAGCCTGGGGTAAAGCGGAAAGGGGGTCGGGGTTGGAGTTGCGACATTGCATGTCCATGTTTTCGTGTAACGTAAGCCGGGCATTTAACAATAAAATAACGCGGAAACCGCCGATCAATTTAAGCCTTCTGACGAGTCAGACAGGTTTGATGGACGCTACAACTACTTAATAATTGATTTGAAGGACAACCTTACAAAAAAATCTCCATATACAATGCAAAATGTTGTGTAAACAAGATTAATTAGTGGAGCTATTGAGCGTTGTAAAAGATATATACACATGACCGAATATTTTATTATCCTTTGAACTTCGATTCATTCGGACTGAAAAAGTAAATGATATAGCAACAGTAAAAAAATTAGAAATAATGAACATTTCCAAAACAATTTAAAAACTTTATATAGTAGTACCACGGATCTCTATGCCACGGCAACAACTTATGCGGGCGATTTACCAAAAACATATTCTTAAAATAACATAAATTCTATTGGCGTCTTTGCTGATTCTTTTACACCTATACCAAAACCACCCCCGCGTCCATAATGGACGACGAAACTTCAACGTGCCTTTGACGCGTCGGCGCATCATTTGGAAATGTACAAAACCAACAGCAAGGCCGTCGCCCCCAGTTCTCGCGTGCTGGGAATGCAGCGTGCGACAGCTGGTTGTGTTGGAAGGTGGCCAATTCAAACTGCAAAAAGTGGCAACGTAGTTTTAGTAGCAGCCGCGTTATCGGTCCATAGCCACGCCAAAAACGGTCAACATGTGCTTGGCTGCCCGTAGACCAGAGTTGGATCAATTACATTACAATTACAATTACATTGAAACCTGTAATAAATTACATCAATTAAAAATTACAATTCATCCAACTCTGCTGTAGATATGGGATTTAGCAAAATTTCTGGACTATCGAGCTTGCGTTTAAATGTTTGACCCAACTTAAAATAGAAATATCCTTCTACCGAGCGAAACGAGTTTCGCAGGCACCATTATGGGCTAAAACCGTTATGGGGCTAGTAACTATTAAGCAACACCTACAGTATAGTATTTTACAGGGTTGCTAAGATTATCTGTTATAGCTTAGGGGAAAATTCGTGTAAAATCCGGACAGTTTAGCTTACCACCTATTCTGCCCGCGTGAAGGTGGCGCTTAAGTCGCCCCTCTAATACCCCCCCCCCCCACACACACACTCCCCTTTACCTTTAAACGTTCGCCTTTCCAAAAGCAACAGCCCCGCCCAGAAAAGGCCGCGTCTCGCTAAGAAGGAATCTAGTTCGCGTGCCGCGGTGCCGGTGCCACAACTGGGAGGGGCCTGCTACTTACCCAAACAAGCCGTCCGGCGCCCCGCTTTGTCTCAGCGCTATGTTTACTTTCGCACTTTGCTGCCTCGCGACGATTTCTGCACGCGATCACTCCCGCTCAAATCAGAAGGGTGTAGGGGTGTGGGGAGAAAATTACGCACGCTATTTCATGCTGTTCAAAGTTTTCGTCGCAAAATTGTAGTTTTAATCGCGATACGGCGACGGCTTCACCGAGAGGGTCTTGAAAAAGTTTGGGGAAGCATGTTGAACTCACAAACTATAGCGGTAAAATTTGTTGTCTTGCTTCTAATATTAACATTTTTTATATTTTTGGAAATATGATTTTAGAGATTGTTATTTGTAAGTGCTAATAAACTAAATCTTGTCCAAAAAAAGCGACGATATTTTCTTCAATTGGCTTTGCGCTCACCATTCACCTCAACGTTAAAGCCGATAAAATAAGACATTGTTGACAAATTGTTTTTTTTTTAAGTTGAAGTCTTAATGTGACCTGGCGAAGCTCGATTGTGCGGAAGCTTGTCAGCTTAAACTACAAATAGTCAACAGTGCCACAATGTTTGTTGTTTTGAATAAGACAAATACGGCTATCAACCAAGATTGCAAAAAGTAGTTCATCTTTCTACAACCTTAATCTCACCAACAGAGGTATTCTTTGCGAGTTGATTTGAACGAGTAACAAGTACTGAGCGAATATTTGTTGAGTTCTTCACCTAATCCTTGTAACCTTGTAATGCAACGCCGGGTGAGTGTAGTTTGTGCGACAACTCTCTGCAGTGTTACTCGAATTCATGTGACTCGCCAAATGTTACTCGAACTCATGTCACTCGCCAAATGTTACTCGAACTAATGTTACTCGCCAACTGTTGCTCAAATTTAATTGAGCATCTACTGGACTCCGCTGAGTAATAAAGACATGTTGGCAACACTGGTAGATAGTCAAAGCACCCGTATTGACCTTATTCCTTTAGTAAGTATATATACGATTTAGCTGCTTTGTAAATTTAGTTATAGTTGGTGCAGTGCATATACTGCGAAGCTAACCACCTGTATCGCTTGTTTGGTTACCAACATAAAAGCCCAACCCCTTTGCAATACCTTTGCGTTGGCGTGCTGTTTGTTTTACGTGATTTAAGGTGCCAAACGCGTTTCGAGTAACTGAAGCTCAAAATGTTGTTGGTTTTGGGAACATTGTCAACCTTTTTGTCGACAACACGCGATTTCAGCGGACTTCACTGAAAATTGGAAACTGGAATGCTTATACGGCAAAAGTAAAGGGTTTTCTTTGGCTTTTTTGACCTTTCGCCGGGCTCACGCGATGTACTTTCCTAGATGCGATAACAGGCTTTAACAGGTGCACGATGATTTTATCCCGCGGTTAAGTTTATTTAAGGACTATCAGTATAATCGAAATGGTAGGAATTTAAATTTCCAAGATATGCCAAAAACGCCTTTGTTCAGGTTCTCGCGGCATTGTGCTACACCTCGCATTTGCAGCACATTACAAAACAGATTAAATCAAGGCGAGACTTGCAAAGAGCAACTTGGCATTTTTAATAAAGCAGGGTCGAGTTATGCCTTTTAGAGGCCCTAAGGACTTCTTTGGTGCCTTGTATGTGTCAAAATATATACACAATAAACCACACAAGATTTTTCCCTTCAAATTGATCAAAACTAACAGTAAGAAATAAAAACGGGAGCACTATTGAGATCTAAGTCGTCTGACCAAGTCGAATCATTTAATTAAACACTGAAGCACAATTAAAATTTCGGCCACGAAAATTTCTGTCGTGCTCCCTTCCCTTTGTTCCCTAAGCACCTGTGTATTTTGCTTAATAGTTTTTCCATCAGTGCAATAACGGCTATATTTAAGCCAGTAGAATCACAAGCGAACCCAGACAAACCACCGAACGCACTACACACTTAATCATCGCTTGCAATGTGGACTTAGTGAATCAGCGCGACTCGCGTCCATTTTCACTTAAGTTCAGTTATAAATTTAGCGGTTTTTCTGCTGGGTGCGCAACTTTCTATAGCGAAGATAGAACCCGGCTTTGCGTAGGCGGGAAAGCATTGTGACCTGAACAAAAGTTGAAAAAAATTTTCCATGAGTTTTAGAAAAACTAATTTTGGTAAGTTCAACAGCAAAGGTTCCTTAACTTTGAAAATTTAAAAAAATAAATTGTCCCCCATTTTTTTCAACCTTAAAAACTGAAATAAAACGTTATTTTAATAAAAAAAATGGTTTATACAGTAATCGTTAGAATGATAAAATGATATAAATACAACACACCATAAACATATTATTTTTTTAAATTTGTTATGGCCCTCTTGGCTCATGGCTATACCTATAGTAGGGAAACCCAGTTTTACAGCCACGTTTATTTGCTGACAAAGTCCGTTCGTCCACAGTCAAATTCACAGAGTTGTACTGGTTTGTAATGTGCCCGGAGTGGCGTGTGCAAAACCATGAAACGGATACATTTTCACATCGCACTTGATTGTGGCGAGCTAAAATATGCTACCTATATACCTACATGAGATTCAAGCCAATCAATCACTTCTATTGTGGTCATATTGGATTGACGTTGATGCATTTTCTTTTCTGACGTTCGTTTTTAGAGCTGATTAACAAGGAATTACAAGTTTTTTTTTAATTCGTGAATCAGCATTCGCGTGAAGGTTACTTGTCGTGACCACCAGCCTGTTTGTCATCTGATTCATCGCGGCTTTTGACTTGTGTATATTGCAACTAAGTCGACCAGAACAACTCGTTTATAATCGTTATGTGCTTACTTCGGCGGTGGGTTTCGTGCTATTAACTACAACAGTGCTCACGAAATGACTCATTGCGTTTTTTAAGCTCTATACGACATGTACGAACAGCCGCTTTAACCCAAAATTCAATCATCCTTGCGGCCGCAGAATGTTGAGGATTGTATGAAGTTGTTTTGAAGCGAAATAGTGCTGTTTTACAATGGAGAAATCCAGTGTTGTAAACAAGTCATTTTGTAATGACTTCAGTACTAGTCAAGTCATTCGTAAAATAACTTAAGTCTAAGTGTTTTTAAATAAGCAACAAGTCAAGCCCCAACCAAGTCATCAGTTGCCCGAGTCAAAAAAAGTCAATTGTTGAGAAATTCAACTTCAAGTCAAGTCCTTGTCATAAAAATAAAACGCCAAACTACTAAAACTGGTAGCACGTAAATATAACACCGACGTTTGGTATGGCAAGTCAATTTTTTATGTTAAAAAAATAAGATAAATAACCCTATTGTATAAAAAAAGGTTCATAAAAACCCCTGATTTCGGTCAAAGTCATTTAAAGATCAGTGACGTAAGTGCACTTAAGTCAAGTTGGTCATTGACTTAAGTCATTACAACACTGTGAACCCCACTCGAGCTAAAAATCCGCGTGGGGAGAATTGCGAATCTTTCGCTCACGCCCGGGTAGGAAAGCGGTGGTAAGGAAGAAAAATGCCCGGGTAAGAAAGAAAGTAACTCTAAAAAAACACAGAAACAAAAAAAGCGCGTTGACGTTTCGCGACCCTTTAGCACAAAGAGATCGGCGAGGGCCTGTCAATCAAACGCTGGGCGTGGCAATCTGCTGTTCCGCCTCGTCGCAAGTGAACTGGCAAATAAGACGGTCGTGATTCGCCGTACTTTTTCCGCGCCCTCACTGACCCGGATTATAGATTGGACGGTGGCGGAAATTCCAATTTTCTCTTTGCGCGTTTAATTCCAAATATTGGCCTTACTGTCGTAACACGTGACGTTTGGTTTAACTTTAGTTTAACTTCACGCAGATAGGTCACATATTAAACACGCCACTCCATTAACGCCGCTTTCACACAGGCTGTATAAGGTGTTACTCTGATTGCGGGAAGCATTAAGTTGACAGATTTCAGAAACACACGATAGCATGATTTGAAATTTCTATTTAGTTGCAAACGTTTAGACATAAGTTAAACGTTATGCCATTTGGAAAACATACTTTTGCATTATTTATGCCTCTGACGAATATCTTACGCTATCCATAACATTATATTTTGGATATATGCTGATACCAACATTTTTGTCTGTGTTGTTCGTTTTAGGATTTTAATTTTGTATTAAAAAACGCCAAGTTGAGGTCACTGAAAGCAACCGTAATTTTTTTGCAAAGCATTTGCAAATTTGTGGCCGTTTGCGTTTCAACTTATTGCCTTGGAAAATGAAGGTTTGTTACTGAACAGTTTAATGAGTCAGCCAAAGTTTTCATAGCTGCTGCTTTAAATAGTATGGATCCTGTGTGAAATATGATGCGAACCAAGTACCAAAGCCCGCAAAGGATAAATGTGCTCCCCCAAATTAATTTTATTATGTTGGCGAATCGTCACGACCGCCCGCACCCCCTCAATTAATTTTAACGCCGCAAAGCTGCATGTTTATTGATCTTAGCTCTGTCGTACGGGCGTGGCGATTCGCCAAGTTCAGAAATCGGTAAATCATCGGCACCCAGCAGGGTCGAGCTACTCATGGTCGAGTGAAAATTAATCTGACAATGTGGGGCCGAAAAGTCTTGCCGATGCCATGGCTATTATAAATTTTGTGCCACCACTAATTAAATTTTTATTCACCCTACACACCCAGTTGAAAGGTATTTCGGGCTGGCAGGTGTTTTCATTAAGTATCTTGATTTGGCCACAGTTTGATAAACGTCAACATTAGAGGGACTAAAAATGAATCTTTACAGCAATTATTGAATCTGAGTTTTGTGTTCCTCCGTTCGTAGCGGATATTAGAAAAAAATACTATGGCATATATATGCAGTTCGTAATATTTGTAAATCATTTGGGAAATTATTCTTTAATAAGTGGAAAAAAGCCAAGTCTCACCACAGATATTAAATTATGAAAATTTAATGGCATGTGCAGAAGTCGGTCAGGTTACCTTGTTAGCATATTTGTGACGGATATGGATAGTGGGAAAGTATCTAAGACAAACGAGCTAACCGCAAAATTTTGCAGACAAAATTGGAATCAACCTTTAACGCAAAAGGAAACACTTCAGACAAATTAGACAAAGTTGTGCAAGGAGGTGTTATAGATTAGTTTATTTCGGGCGTCTGCGCCTCAACAACCCGTATGGGTCTATTAACCGTCACTCAGCGGCTATAATTCAAGTGGTTTTCCAACAATTTCCGGCGGCCGTATTAAGTGAACGCCGAAATTGAAAGATTAGGAAACCGCCCTAACGTGTGCGTCTGCTGCCTGCTGCTGTGGAGTGTCTTTCGTTCGCACAGAATGCGCCAGTGCCTATAGAGTCTGCTGCAAAACTTTCAAATTCAAAAGACGCGCAAAGCCAAACAACGTCACGGGCCTTTGCCACGTCACAATGGGACGGTTAAAACCGGGTTTAACCTCGGTTAAACCTAAACCCAGACAAAGGAATTTTAACCCCCAGTCGCCCGAAAGCGACAGCTGAGACGGATGGCTTCCGTGTATTTAGGAGATCGGAATCCTGTTAATGCTCGAAATTCACCTTCCTCGTATCCGCTTTTCTTTCGGCATTGCAGCTAGATCCACTTACGTCCACAAAGCGAGGTTCTGTTGTTCTTGTATACGGCTGGCGTGCAAGGCGCTGGTGGGAAACTTAAACTTACCCCGCAGCCGGGTAATGTTTCACCCTTTAATCCGTTCTCACTGTGCTAGTTTCACCCGCGGGGTCTGCTGGGGCCGCCACCTGGGTTTTGGCACTCGAAAGCGGCCGTTTTGGGTTGTTGACGTTTCCTTTTTGTCGAGAGCTTGCACGAACACTTAATTTTCACCATGCAATAACGTTTAATGTTATACGTTTTTCGTCTTGACAGTATAATTGTTTTTCTCATTAAAAAAAATTACCTTCTTGCAAATGTCATATAAGTAAAAATAATTTATTTTTGTCACTTAAACATATACTTGATCATTTACTTGCAGCAATTAGCGCAATCAAAATATTGTAAATTATTTTAAACCTCTCAAACACCAAGATTTTTTAATGTTTTTTTGATGACGTAATTTTTTTCCTATTTTTTCCCTCCCGCCCCCGAATTTTTCACATGCACACGAATTATTTAGCCACCAAAGAACGTCTAATTGCCCCAAGCGCGATTGCAACAACAGATTGGATTTTGGGGTAAACAGAGAACCCGCGGAGCCTCGCAGATGGGGCGTTGGGTAACTTATAGGGGGTAAACAAAACACCAACGCCACCAAAGCGGGAAAAACATTTACCAAATTTCAAACTGGCCCGCTGGTCCACGATGATTGATTAAGGGATTAATCGGTCCGCTGATTTTATTTCGTTGTGCTGCCTATACACCAAATAAGAATCTTGCAAAAACACTTTGTGTTTCACAAATCTCTTCTCGGTGCGTTTGAAATAAAAACGCTGTTTGTGCAAGGGTAAAAATCTACAAGGAAACAATAAAAACCTAATAAGAATATCAAAGCCCATACAGAAGTATAGGTATCATTTTGAACGGTAAAGTTAATAATGAACAAAGAGTTATTCGAAACGTTCAAAATGCTAACTACATTTGTATGGGCTTTGACATTCTTAATACGTCTTACTACAACCTTCAACCATTATGCTCCAAAATAAAAAAACATGTTATGTTACAGTTGCAAGTAAGATAATTGACAACCGCAAGTAACTCTACAAAGCGGCGTAAATATAGCAAATTATTTTTAGTATAAGGCTATTTTCCAAGCATACTTTGGCATAAAACAATTTGCTAGCTTTATTTGTCATATTTTGTGGTTATTGCGTGGTACAATGTTCGAAATCAAATGAGTTAAATTGATTGTTCATGTTTAAACATTACATTTTGATTCTAAGTGACTTGGTAATTTTCTAAGTGACTTGGTTATTTGGCCGAGGCCCGCCTGATTCGCAGTTGTACTAACCTTTTAATAACACAATTCTTATGGTTAAAATTTTTGTGCGGCCCACAGAGACGTTTCTGAGTTTAATTTTGGCGTGCGGCTAGAAAAAGGTTGCCGACCTCTGCTATAGCAGCTGTTGGAAAGATACGGCCCGCGGACCGGATCGGGCCTAAATCATTCGGTGGGCAATCTCTTTTACAAACTGAGCACAAGAGATGAGATATTTTAACTACACGTAAATGCAAAACAAATGTTAAAAAATCTGATTGGTCTTTTAAGTACAATAGCATTGTAACTGAACGTTATCAGCCCAAACTAGCTCTAGTAAATTAAATGTTCATAATTTAAGCTAATCAAACGCATTTAAAAAAAAAACGTTGTCTGCCTTTTTATAATAATTAAGCTCAGTTTCAATGACATAAAAATCATATGAACTGCTGTGATTCAGAAATTTAATTCTAAAACGCTTAAAAGTCGCACGTTTTTCTAACAAAATTTTTGGTGAAAATGTATTACGACTCGTCAAGACCTTGTAGCGTTTTGGTTTTACATACTATATAATAGCAATCATTTTGACTTTTTATGGGACTTTTCACTTGAATTTTTTATGGGGCTTTAATCAAATTCATATTGATTTGTTTACAACACTAAAATTTTGTTCAACGAGTTTAAGCTTATAATAAATTCCACCTTCTGGGACAAACACTTGAAGCTATGTGCTGTTTGTTTTGAAATTGCCTTAATGCATTAGCGTGGCGCGTGTGCCCACGACCATTATCACCTTAAACACACCCAAAGTCCCGATTCCCGGAATTCTTAATCTCGCGTTTTCTCGAAAGAGCTCGCGTTCCTTAGACTTAATGCGATAAACAACTGTACATTAATCGCTTTTTCGGACAGCAGTTTTCATCGGGAACGCATCTTCCTCATATATGTTGACCGACATTGATTTTTTAGATTTATTTTGCTGGCCATTTCGCGTAGAACATGCTTCAAAGCAACTTCCAAAGTTATGTTGCTTGAAACCCAATTTAACATACAAATTTAACAGTTTACTGTCACTTTATTTTTTTTGCAGTTATTTTGTCAAGTTACAGTTTACCGATTTAGGTTTTTAATATTATAATATAGACTACCTGTAAATTTAGAATGTTCGTTAAGCCTTTTATTCCGATCACCGGTAGTTTAGGCATAAAAATATCCGTTGATCTGGCGTTATTTCTTCGAACAATTCAAAAAACGTTATTAACAAAATCAATAACGTTAACAGAATTTAAATATGCTAAGCCATATTACAAGTTACACCGAGGAAAAGTAACAGTTAAAAACGTTTCCGTTCTGACGCGTTCTTATGTAACTCTCGAGGTGAAAAACGCAAAGCTCGGTCCTTTGCCAAATACAGTGTGAGGTATTAAACATGTTCCGTGTTAGCGTTAAAAGGTAAGGTGAATAACTAATTATGAAACTGAAATGAGAACACATTTTCAATGTTTTGTCTTTAGGTTGACATTGTTCTTTTGCAACAAACTATACTCCCTTTCGTGAGAAAGCCCAACGCAGTGTTGGCATCTCTTGGTGATCTCCAAATTCCTGGTGTCTTCTTGACCATATTCGTTTTAAAGGGACAAAACTTTATCGGTTGTTTTCAACATAGCATCATCTATTTCCGTTTCTAGTATTTTTCAGAGTACATCGGAGTCATTTTTGACTGTTATGTTTGTTGAAAATCGGTTTAGCATGCCACAACTATATAGTTAAGCGATGATCTTCAATTTCCTAAAGGCACCTTCTTGACCGTACATCGTTTTAAAAAGACAGTACTTTACCCGTTTATTTTCAACAGATATAGTTTCATCTTACCGTTGCTAGTATTTTTTAAGTACTCTGGGGGCATTTTTGACTGTTATGTTTGCTAAAAAGCTGTGTAAGTATGCCTCTATGTATAGCAAAGTCGGTGATCGCAAAATTACGTGTTTTTAACCAAAGGCCCTTTTAAAGAGCCAATATTTTATTGTTCTGTTTTCAAAAGATAGTGTCATCTATTAAATGTTTCTCTTGCCAATATTTTGTTGAAATACTTGAGTGTTATTTTCGCTGAAAAGCGCAAACATCACATTCCAAAGCGAGACTTTGAACCCCGGTATCTGCTCTCGAGTGGCATTGCAAACATTCGAGAGAAGGAGTGTCTAATAAAGCCACATGCCGTCATTTGTTTGCCGTACAACGACGTGCACCGCGGCAACGTACGTTACTACACTGCTGGTTGACACGATCGCGAAACGACTTCACCGAGAAAAGACCTTCACCTCTGGGACTCGGTCGCCAAATGACTGACGACCAAAGTTGTCCTCCTCAAATCTAAAAGTAGGTATAGAAAGCAGCAAAAACCAAATGACGGTATAAAAGACACCGAGGGCAAATAACTCGACAGTTAACTGACGCGTGGGATAAACGACTACCATTAAAACAGCACCCTGTAAAAAAAGACGGAAATGACCAGTTTTTGCCGATTGCAGCATCTTAATCACGTAAAGACATACTCCGCGCATTGCTTATGGCAGATATCGTGTATAGTATCGCATCTCATGCGGATCCGATACTGAAAATGTTGAATACCCAGCCTAAGGAGATATATTGGCCAGTGTTAGACGTTTCCAGACAATGTTTTCGAAGAGGCTAATCACGTTTACGGTTTAAATTTCACGCATGAAAACAAAGTATTAGTGGTTTGTTCGACCGTTCGCCAGCGAAGGTCTTATTGGCGCGCAAGTTTACACCAAAACAGTCGAGTGAAAAACAATTTTCCAGTGCTGTTGCCAACCGAAACACACGGTGCTTTAATCCTCGCCGTGCGTCGCACTCAGGCCGATCGCGAAGGAAAAAAACAAGGCAAGAAATGTTAATGTGTGCTTTACGCTCCACCGCCCATTTTTTGGTTTTATTTTACGGCCAACTGGAGACGAGCACTTTAATTTTAGGGTTGTCACCTTTTGGGGCACTTTTTTCAGGGGAGGGGAGCGACACCCGTGTGTGATATTTTTCACCTAATCAGGAAGTTGTTAGAAGTATATATGCTTTGCCGATGGCATGAAACGCATCTTGTGGTGCGCTATCACAGAAGACCATGAGAAAAGGTACGAATTGCGTTGCTAAATGTAGTTTGGGTATTTCCTATGCTTTGGAAAATCACCTAAAATATTTCCACGCTGGGAGCGAAGAAGGTCAAGCCTTTATTGGTACACATTCGCACCACTCTATCAATGTAAAAGTATTATACGAACTTAACCAAATGCACATATAATTTTAGTTGATTCAGCCAGTTATAACGCAGTGGTCTGCAACCTGTGGGCCGCGACCCCGAGAATGCAATTTACCGTTGAAAATTGAAATTTTTGTGATCGCTCGTTTGTTAAATTCAAATATATACATTCGAACATGTGCAGCCACAGTTCTCTGGAATTGTGTTCAATTTACGCATATTCGATCGTGTTACTTTGTTCCATTGGAATATTTTTATTCGTATCTGACACAAAACGGGGTCGCAATGTAAATTCTGATTTCATTTTATTCAAATTGGGGCCGCTTGCTAAAAAGGTTGAAGACCACTGATATAACGAATGCAGCAACGCACGCGCATTTTTGTCGAGTCACGATGTTCTGCGTAACACTGACTGTTGTTGCACGGATTATTTTGATCGTTTGTGCGTGCGTTGTTGTTTCTCTATTTTATATTCTAAGGTTTGTACGTCTGTTGTTCTTGTTTTTTTTTCTCGCTCACGTATCTTATATCGCTTTTTCAGTTCTGTACCCCACCGTTCACGTTGTATTCCTTATCTTATAGTGTTTTCTGTTGGCACTTAAAAAAGGTTACATTCGGCACTGGCACCTTTCGTTATATCGTTGTGGTTGTTTGTGGAACTGAGGCGTTTTATTGTTTTACGCCTTCTATTGTTTTTTTACATTTCGCCTATATGTTATACAGTTGTAAGAAACTTAGTATAGCGCTTGGTATCCGACAGGCTTTTAAGTAAGGCTCCATAGGCACCAGAATATCCCCGTAAAGCGGTAACAAATATCTTCTACACGGAATTTCCACGTAGCAACAACAACACTAAAGCTATTGCAACCACGCACAAAAGCATGTCACCGCCAACGCCCCAGCAACACCCCCGTTTACCCTCCCGATAGCGCCAAAACCGCAACAATTTGTCAAAAAAGCCTGAAATATTGACAGAGCGGCGACCCAGCAAGGCAGTGTGCTACAGCGGGCAAACGCTACCACAGGATCTTATCGGTTTCCGCGCCGTGCGGCAAAGGCATGGGTCTATTTCGGGAGGTGCTCCATTGCGATTGAGCAAATGACCGCTTAACTAGAACCGACGACTGGTCAACAGGACAATAGCGGCGCGTAATTGCCCCGAAAGTGCGACGCCGTTACCTCGTTGCGGAGACAATACTCCACCAGCGGGGCTTGGCAGCGGCAATAACACATCATCAGAGTACCTTTTAAGGTCTTGTTTGTTTGGGTTTGAAAGGCCAGTCGGAATAGGCAAATTATCCGGAACCTGAATGAGAGGCTTTGCTCTTTCCTACTTGTCTCTTGTGTTACCGTTTATCGGAGAACATGGACGCTGGACGGATTGCATAGGGTTTTGAGATGTTTCCGGGTTGTTGAAGCTGTCAAAGCTTCGGCAAACTTCGATATAAACTTATTACAACGGTGAAGTTTGAACGCATGAACTACTTAGGCAATATAATTTGTATGCTCCAAAAAGTTGCATGATACATTATTTGCAGTGTGCTGCTATTGTTTGGAGCTTAGTTGTACGCAAACTGAAATTTCTAAAAGGGGGGCTGTTTTAGCGTTTTATTTCCAAAATATGATTGCGTGGTTCAGGCGATACATACGAGTTAATCCATTGGACTGGGTCGTTTCTACTGTTGTCTAAGTTCCCCCATTTTTAAACGGTTTTATCCTTATTATTGTATACGACAGAAATCTATTTGAGTCATGTTTTATTTAACACTCAAAATGTCAAGAACCTTCACCTCAACAGAATAATGCAGTAAATCTCGTTATTTCAATGGGCAATTGTCGTTGATACTCTTGTCAGTAAACTGTACCAACGTACTGTCAAACTTGAATAAACTAAAGCGTCTGGCCGTTTTCCTTTTGCAGCCAAGGCCCGGTAAATATCCACGTGGTCTGCGCGAAAATACTGACTCACACTTGTTTTGCGCAGAACGAGCCTCATTGTCGCGATCTCCGGACAATGGATTCGGCCTCCCACTGTCTGGAAAGCCACATCGGGCTCGAGTCGGTAAAACGATCGATGACCGTTCTTGCCGTATACGGCCAGCAAACGTGATGTAACCTGTTTTCGAGTGCTTTCGTTCTTGTGTATTTGCGGCCGAAAGGAATCCGACGGTTTATCTTTTTCCAGTCGCTCAATATACAAGCGCCACGCCGCCTAAGCGTGGATTAGCTCCACCCGTCCATCCATCACGCTGTGCACGTCTTATGTAATTTAATTTTACAGTAAAGAGGTGGTACCTCCGTGAAAGACATAATCTTGTTCGTTGTTTATATTCCATTTTTTTGCCCTAATTATTAACCGTCAAGCGTGCAATCCAGTGGTGCAAACAAGTCATTCATAAAATGAATTTAAATTAAAAGTCATTCGTTGCCCCAATCAAGTCAAAGCCAGATAGAAGTCATTACTAGAGCAAGTCACCTCCAAGGCGGCAAGTCTTTGTCATAAAAATAAGACATTAATCTTTTGAAACTGGTAAACTCGTCCTATTCGGACAATAACTTCACTCAAATGCCAAAAACGCCACATAAAGCAAGTTAAACTTAAAAGTAGAATTAGCTCCACCAGGCAAAAAATCTTCGTTAACACCATAAGAGCGATTTCTATCTATTGATAAAGCAAGTTAGTTGTTTAGTATGCTAAATTGAGGCGAATAAATCAACTTTAAAAACAATGGTTGAATGAAAACACTTTTCAATTTAAGTCATTTTATTTTTATAAATAACGAAGTCAATTCACTTGTAAACAGCGACTTAAGTCAAATTATTACCTTAGATCATTTTAACGCTGCCATTTACCCCATGGACAGTTATGTCATCCTTCAAAATGACCCTTTCTTCCAAGGGTTTCCTAAACACCCTGTCTGGCATCACGGGGCACAGTTACCCCCCTCCCCCCCCCCCCTCCCCCCTCCCCCCCCCCCTCCCCCCCCAACAAAGACGATGGACGTCCCATTGTTCCGTTTTCCGTTTTCTCTGACTCAGCCTATTACGTCTTGTTTGATGTCAACGCGATCTTTATGTGGCATATGTGCGAATTATGCCTTGGACTCAATGCCCTCGACCGCCCTTTCGAATTGGCCACTGCGCTTTTATTTCTTTCCACATGTTAAGTGACTAATGTGCTGTGATCCCTCCCTTTTATATACGATTTAAAATATATGTTTTTGATTATACTAAAAATCTCGTCATGTCAGCCCTGCACGTGTAACTATAGGCGCTGTACAACTTATATAAACATTATGTCCAAGATTTTAAACGTAAATTACCTTTTCATTTTTTGAAGCATAAAGCGATGCTTAGGGGGGAAACGTCTTCTGCCCACCCCAAACGAATTTCTCAAGAATATATTTCGATTTAACTTTATCATACCAATCTTTTACCGTAATTGTTATTTACTGTGAACCAGTTTTGTCTAGCAAACATTTATTTTAAAATGATTTAGGTGTCACTTAAGTGTTTTGCAATTTAAGTCAATCTCAAATAACACAATTAAATCTCAGTTTAAAATCTCATGTCCTTACAAATGTTTAAAACTTATTGATCAAATAGCAAACGAAGACTGTTTTACTCAAACAAATTAAATGAATACCAATTTTAGTAGCAAACATGTATTTTGCTAAAAATATTCGATAAAGTTAAGTAACTTTACACAAACGACCAAACTCGAGTTATATAATTTATAAACAGTGATCGATTGGCTTATATAGACATAAAACTTGAAGTCCTATACAACAACAGAAACAGCAGCTTAACCAAACCGGGAATGCCGCGCCCGAATCTACGCAAAAGCCGCCTAAGTAAATTCCTCCCCTTTGCCGCTGAGCGATGCGAGCGAAATAGGGGTAAACAGGAAGGACCCCCCGCGCCCCACCCAATCGTGGAACCCCCATTTGGATCCTTTGACGTCACAATCAATCGAGACGCCGGTGAGCGCGATTTTTGCGACAGACGGAAAGAGATTGGCTGTGAATGCTGTCTATCACGTGGCTCACGCGACTGTTTTGTCTGACAAAATGATTGGCAAACCTTGTTAAAGACGTTTTTCTCCTCCGTATAGAGTCAGATCCAACTTCTAAACCAGTGGTTCTCAAGCGGGGTGCCGCGACACCCTGGGGTGCTAGTTCTAATGCTCAAGGGTGACGCGAAATATTTGTGGATTTTGATGAATTTGAATTTTGCTCGCATTGGTAAGCCTTTTGATGCAACTACTCTTTGTGCATGATTAGAGTACAATAAGTCAAAATGGATTTTCCGACATGTCATTTTGTACTTCCATTTTGGTTTATAGTGACATTACACTATACCAACCAACGAAAATTGTAGTAAGGGTGTCGCAGACTATTTATTTTTTAAAAGGATGGGAACCACTGTTCTGTAAAAGGTTGGGAACCACTGTTCTGTACCTTCGCGTCCCCCCATTGGGTTTATGAAGCTTGGACCAGGCCCCTCGTATTAGTCATCACCTACCATTTGTTGCCTATTTTGTTAGCGGCTCCGACGATTTTCAGATGGTCTTGGTCGTTTGGTCGAATTTGGCGCCTCGCGAAAATGTCACGTATAGCTTCTAAAGTCGTAATTCGGGCGCCTTTTTGATGTTAAATGTCAGTCTTTCCTAAAAGTGGTAAACAGATATTCTTGGAAAGGAAGTGTGCGGTGCCACGAAAAGCTACACGCCCACTCAAAAATATTGCCATCCATTTGTGTTACGTGAAAATTTTGTTGCCTTTTATTTTGCGTGGCAGTCAATAAAGCTTGTTTGCGTTTTCTGATAAAAGCGTCCAGATAACAGCAGAGTCAAAAAAGTGACACCGTCTTTCCGCCGCGGAATCAAGCCATCTTGACCCACTTCCTTCATTATAGCGTTTTGCCAATAGCCAAGACTGTCAGTTTTCCAAAAGTCCAGCACTCAAAACCAACGTTTGCAAGCTCATGAAAAAGTGGTTTAACTTGTATTTTTCGTGGTACGCTTTATTCGCTCGCCCAGGTTAAGTCGCTCGGTACACACAGGTTTGGGATTGGGATACTTACCGTAATACTTTTCTGGATGCTTATAAAATTAGGTAAACAGGTTTTCGTAATTTCCTTAACTTGTCAAATTCTATTTTTTTACTTATTAAAGGTTTAACATGGTTGATCGAAAAAGTTGTATTGCTAGAATGGAGTAAGTTATGTTGTTGCGGCGGTCACAAATGGGACATGTAAATTACCAGTCCAGTTTTGTTTAAGGAAGCCCTATATAGGCTCAACCAGCAGTGAGAACCCTAGGCCGAACCGACGATGTTCAGTAAAACCAAGTGAAACTCACTTCAAAGTTAAAACAGACGAATTTGCACGTGACTCATTTTTCGTCCGAAAAAGATGATATTTTACACAAAACCCTTGATGGCACAGAAAAAAAACACGGAATGCGTTATGCCGAAAGTCTCTGCTGCAGGCCAGTAAACAACACCGAAAAAGACCTGCTGCTGTACCCTCAAGCATAAGCGGGCGTTTTATTTTAAGGTCAGGCAGCGTCAACGAGCTTATATATCGCAGGTTGAGGTCTATTTACAGGCGACGTCGAATGAGTAATCTAATTGCCACGTGAGCCTAAGGCTTGCGTTTACGCACTCTACAGCGTCACAACTTTGCTCCAACGTCAGAACTATATTATAGGGTACAATCTTTAGATCAAGTGTTTATTTTTCAACGTATTATGACAACGTACAATGCCCGATTTTTCTTTACCTATTTTCTTTAACGCGTTTAACGAACAACCATGAGTTTCCCTGCTATTTTAATGAACAGCGTGCTATTTAAGATCAACTTTCATAAGTAATGGAAAGCTAGAACCATGCAACATTTCATCAAATATTTGCAATTAGCACTTGAGACCACAACCATGTTGTGATACAATCCTTATAGCATTAGAAACCAAATTCGTTTGACACAATAAATAGATTTGCTGTATAGGAATGTCTGATTATATCGGATTGGAGCCGATACCCAAGTAATAGCGTATGTACTCGTACTAGGGGAATATCTGTCCCGATCTAATACCAAATTGATTTGTGCATTTCTGCCATGTTTTGCAATATAATTTAGCTATTCTATTTAACATGGTAAATTGGGAAAAAAAACATTAGAAGTTTGACAACTCGAAGTAACTAAACTTGTTGGCGCTCAACATTTTGGTCTAACAACAGCACAAACATATCTTTGATTGTTTCAACTTTATCTAGTTTGCTTGTTTTGGCATAGTATTGATGTAGTTTTGTATCTATAGTCGATTCGCGATATTTTGTCCTTTAAATATGGTAAATCGGTATCAGAATAAATATCGCACACCGTTATTGCTGTATATATAGATTTGGTAACTCTATATTTGTTCCTAATATTTGTTCGAATTGCATTTTTCAAAACTAAAATTAAATTGTCTTCATAAACTTATTGGTTACCAGCCAAGGCCATTATTATTTGTAGAGAGATTCAGCATTAAAATTAGCTTTAATATTAGTATCTTTGCCAATCTTGTAGTTGATAAATGTAATAAAATCTACCTTAAAAAATTGGTCATGAGTAAGCAAGATAATGGTTCAAAGTGGTACGACCAGAATGACAACCTGTTACCAGAGTGACAACCTGTTATTTTTTTTTCACTACTTTATCGCCGAAATAGGCTAAACGCCGCCTTGAGTTATGAATGTTCGCGAGTAAAAATCCCTTTTCGTATCCAGCAGCGTCACCTAATCCCTGCGGTCGTGTAGTAAGGTGCCACTATGTTCCAGTCCCGGCGTTTTGCGAACTACCCGTAGCGCTTCCCGCTTTGCACTACAGCCAACTGTCGTAGTTCGTCACCACAAGATCTCCACGTATATCGACATGGAATCCATTAGATCT
The DNA here is from genome assembly GCF_963924565.1 of Ascidiella aspersa. NCBI lineage: Eukaryota > Metazoa > Chordata > Ascidiacea > Phlebobranchia > Ascidiidae > Ascidiella > Ascidiella aspersa. The sequence goes on from NC_139454.1 coordinate 20,288,772, forward strand.
TATCGTTTTATCGAGTTAAGCGACGACGGTTTCTGTTAAACATAACGTAACGAAAGCGCCTTTATACTAAGAAAATGGAATCTGAACAATTGATGTTAATGGTATAGCGGACTTTTTCTACATGTGTTTTTTAAGTTTCAGGTAAAATACGATTTTTTCGCGAAAATCTTATTTGAAAGGTGCTACACTATTAAACACACGCATTACAAAAGCAAAATAGGTCCCAAACAGACTACAAAAGTAAATAATGTATAGTATAAATCGTTTTAGGTTGATTGCCATATGCCAACAGCAAAAGCAGTTCTCAGCGTTTCTATTTCAATTGCCGTTTGGCATTTCACTCTTTCACATATTTTCTTCTGGCATTCCTCGAGAAGGTATGTCCACTTCGCATTTCTCCGGAAAAAGCGTCTGGAATTTCCGTTTGAGCGATTTCCCTTACTTCGATAAACTGTGGGGATGTGCACCTGGCAGGCTATTATTAACCACCATTGTTAAACATTGTCGAGCATTGTCGTTTCATAATCGAAAGGCGAATATTGGAACGCGTCGATTGTTGAGCGATTCACCCTTGTCCGGTCACAATGGAATCTATTTGCGTTAAGAGATCCCAAAATGGACTTCGAGTGCTGTTTATACGAGCGACATATTTAAGGGTACTGGACACGAAAGCGATTAATAATGGGTTGTATTTATCGCCGGTTCGAATTTGTTTCACGATGAGTAATCTTTAAGATGCACAATCATTTCGTTTTAATAAAACTTGCGTGTAATTGGCTAGAAAGTCAAACCTAAATTTACCGGAAAATGCGGAAAAACTGGTTTTATAGGTCAATATGGTTTAATGGGATCATTAATTAGGAATAATTTACAAAACAGAGTCTTGATGATTTAAACTATATTTCTCATATACTGCTTTGCAATGGTTGGACCTTTAGGCTGAAATATAATAACTAATTAGACGCATATATATTTGGTAATTATCGCTATTTGAACTGCAAAAAAAAAAAAAAACTAAAAAGTTCACCATATTTCAAAAAATACGAAAACGTTGGTTAAAATAACAAAGCGATTGGTGTTAGTTTGTTAGAATTCTATATATATCTAACGGATTGATTCATCAAGGATCGCTTGTGATATGTTTACTTGGCAAGCGTTAGGCTACTATCGTTATACATACGCCCAGAAAGCGATTAAAAAAACTTTCACCCGCAATCGGATACATCCGCTTTTTCTTCGCCGCCTTTTCCATTGATCGCACTTTACATGCTCGTCATAAAGGCGACATGTGTGACATCACAAAGGGCCAGTGTTGACACTTACAAGTGGCCAGCATAAAGGCCCAAACAACCTGTATTGTGAAGGGACAGGTTTAATCCAGAATTAAGCGGCGACTGTTGAGGGGCCGAGGTGTTTGGGGACTTTCTCGATACTCGCCGCAAATGAAACGCAAACAAACCACCTTTGTGAAGGGATAGAAGAGATTTGGCCAACTCTTTTCCGAATGAAGTTGGAAAGTATAGGGTCACGTTAGGAGAAGAGGAAAAACCTGAGGATTTTTCGGTTTATTCCAAAAATTACGAGACATCTGTGAAATTGTTTTGCCGTTTCAACTTGCCAGCAGTTGTTTTTGTTCGGAATCCTGCTCTTTTAACAAAGCACCGTGTTTTAAGGCTGGGTTATCCAAAGTCAGGTCATCGGTAATATTTTATCGTGGCGTCTTTTTTATTGTCTGCGAAACGTTGTTTAATTCACGCATCGCCAATATTTATTCTGTTTGCGTCCAATTAGACTAATTCAATCAAGGATGAGTTGTCTAAGAAGAGCAAAAACATTTTAATTGTTTGGGCATGGTTTTAAAATGTAATGTTAAAATATTAATTAAACTTTTTACGTTTCCTAGCCCTCATGCAACCTACTGTATGTGGCCCGCGAACAACACGCAAACTATTTTATTGCCCGCGAAGATGGCAATCTTTGACCACCCTGTTTATCGGTTGTAGCGCTTAGAGAAAAAAATTGCGGTATATAATAACCTTTCGCAAACGAGCTTTCGTCGTTGCTCCACCGGTTTCCAGCCAATGCGAAAACAACAAAACCCGTCCAAAGTGCTCTCGCGATTAATAAGAGCGGTCCTCCGCCCTTTCCCGCTCGCTGTCAAGTTGCTTCGGTGAAAGGCTGATGGAGGGGCACCTGATATGATAATTGTTGACATAATTCCCCGGGGTGCGCGTAACGCCTGGGGGGTAGGGGGGTGGCGAGACGTGCTGGTGCATTTCGAGTGCCCTCCTTCGCATTCGTTTCTATTCCTGTAATCTCTGTCCTTTGTCCTTTACACAGCTCCTCGGGCGATATAGGGGCGACAATCTGATAAGGGCATTCCAAGGATTCCAGCTTTTCCAGCAGTGCGCCTATACGCGCTGTGCCCATTGCTAACCGGTCTTACTTATCTTGAGCTAACTGCCTAAGGAGCCTATCTCGGTGTGCCATGTGCTGCGACATTGCTTATCTTGTAATGTCTCGCCGCTTACAGTCGAAGTCCCCAAAGAGCCTATTACAGGTCATACCTCCACCGTATATTTAATCAAATATTTTACACATAAGTCAGGTTCTTTGTTTCGATTTTCAGGTATGCGCTTATCACATCTTTTCCTAAAATGGTTGACCTTTTTACAAAGAAAAAACGTAACCACCAACAAAGTTTGACGCGGAATTCCTTGTTTCCATAAATTATAGGTTAAACTGTCGGCGGCTTACAGCTAGTCATGCTTTTTAAGTATAAACGTCCTCCCCAATTTGCTCCAAAATCCTTACAAGGTCACCGGGGTGTGCAGTTCCCCGCCTGGGCATCTGACGACTGCCAACCGCGATATTTCAAGTGCCTGTTTGTGTTATTACACCCCATACAGGGGGAGGGGTAGAAGTGAGTATAAGAGGCAGCTTTCGGTTCGGAATTTTGAACAGGAAATTCCGACGTCGCGGCAATAATACGCAGTGCCACGAAATTCAGACGTCGGTATTTCCGCGACGACCTTACAAAACCTATCAGCCGCTCATGGCTTGGCTCTATGTGTTTACCCATAACAGTGACGGACGGCGTCGGTTAGCATATTTAGGAACGTGTGTTACGGCAACATAACCCATGGCGCGTTTTTCTTTCTGCTGCGGGCGGGTAATTCAAGATGTCGGCACCCTGCCATGTAGTTTATCTCACAAAACATACCCTTTGACGTTTGGTAAAAAAATGCCTATACTGTTACACAAATCGTTGATACTGGTCCAACAGACATTCGGCCTGTATAGAAAGCAGTTATGCCAGACAAACACCTTCGCCAAGCGTATCTCATGAAGAACCCATACAACTGGGGTCCACTTGCCCCAAATAGATTTTGTAATAAATAAAGTTCTCAATTTCGGTCTAACGATATACACCGATTTTATTTTAAATTGTACTCTCTTTCCTTCTAATGTGTTCCAATTACCTTGTCGACCTGGCGCATTTTCGACAATTAAACTTCCAAGTTTATTGGTTTTCGTAACGCTTTGTCGCTGTCTGATTTATTTGGTAGTAATTGAGTTTATCAAAATTTTACCGGTATCGCGAGAATAATTTTGAAAGATTATATTAAACATGATTCATGTAATTTAGATTACTACAGTTAACCGATTTGGACCATTTAACTGTTCTGCACGCCTGACACTTTTCTTCTAAGGCAGGGATTCTTAAACTTTTTTTACCGTCGACCCGTAATTTGTTTTTGTTTGCGTGGACCACGGTGAACGAGTAATTTTCAAAAACATCACGTATTTAATTTGCAATACAAATAGACTTTCAGAAATATGCTGATGATTTAGGTAAAATGGAGTCTAAATAAATTCAGAGCAAAAACGTTTTATTTTTCTAATTAAACTCTTTTCTTTAAAAATTTGTTTATGTCTTAAACATACACCAACCTAAACATACACTAGTCTCAATTTGGCCTTCAGGGACCCCGTAAAATTAGTTCACGGACCCTCAAGGGGTCCATGGACCCCGGTTTAAGAACCCCTGTTCTAAGGTCTGCTTTACGCTGCATAAGTGTGCAATGTTGCTACTTTGACGCCGTGAAGTCTCGGATTTCAACGACCACCACCCGTTACAAGTTTACAATCACCCACTGGCGTGTTATTTAAATGGAAAGGCAGCATTGCAATCACTAAACTAAATTGTTTTCCAAGAAACTTACACTCACGCACGCGAATTTGACATATTCTTTGCAGCTGTGATGACTTATTCGCTACACAGCTGTGGACATATTGATATGAACTCATTAACAAAACCTTGTTCGACATCCAACTTGTGGAAATATTCCAGCTCCGTAAATAGAACGACCTAAATGTAAACGTTTAAGCGACGTGGTGACATAAGAGCAGTGGTTGTCAAACTTTTCCTTACTGTGATTCACTGGGAAAATAAACAAATCCACCCGCACTTTCTGCAAAACAAATTCTATTCTTCTACGCGGTAAAGACTAGGTATAAGTAAGGATTGTAAGTTATATAATGGTTATAGGAAAAGCATCGCGCATGCTTAACTGCATCCCAATTCCAATACGAATATGCTGTTGTCAAAAATTAGAAAAATGTCCTGACAGTTTAAGGACCCCTATTTTAAAGTTTAATTTAGCTTCAAAACGGGTGCAAGACAAACTGGTCGCATCATATATTGCATGCTCAAAAATATTAATATAATCAATAATTTAACATGAAAAACTCAAAGGCAAAGGCGTAAACCAAAGTGCAGCATCGCGTAATGAGTTTGGCTTAGAAAACGGGGCTAACAAGGCGACCCTCTGTTTGTTGTATTATGTTTCCTGAATTCTTTTCTCTATCTTTACCAAACAAGGTTTTGTTTGTGCTTTGCGTCCATGAGCAACAAGATCACATTCAGCGTAAACAAAAGTGCGGCAAAATTCTTCAAAGAGGGGGGCAAATGAACTCGGGTCCAATGGGTCACATGCGCCTTTCCCCGTTGTGAGCTCACAATTGTTGTCTTGTGACGTCACAACAACACGTCTCTCGGATGGATTGCCTACCTATCCAGATAGCGGGACTGTTGTTTCGACGAAAAAATAGCGTATTGTAGCGCGACTTCGATTGTTCGGTCGCGCGCTTCCGGCGACAATGAAGTTGCAGAACACGCGGGCATTGTTGGGTGTGCGGGGGGTTATGGCACGCGGCGCGAAACACGTACAGCGCGCGAAATCGAAGCCCTGGCCCCGCCTCACGACACAGCCGGTCCCCGAGCGCCGTCCGTCCAAGCAACAGAACAGCTATAGCGTGAGGAGCAATTAGTAACCGCGCACTTACGGAAAAGGTCGAAGAATGGATTTCTCCGGGGTAAAACAAGCCGTCCAGTCGCGCGTCATTTCGACTAGGGAAGACGAGGGTCCTACACCGTCCCAGGAGTATTCGGTGACCGGCCGCAATTGTTTCGCGGCCGTGTGGATTCTAGAGTTTCGCGGCCGCGACATTGTTTGCGCATACTCGCCCGAAAGGAAGGGCGCTGCTGCTGTTTTACCGCGCGCCTCTTTTGCCTTGCTCAGTCCGGGGATGATTAGAGGTTTATTGTGTTACACAGTGGTGACGGCGCGTGAAGCCAAAATAGCTTTCCTGTACACAATGCTGATCGGCGGACAAGCGCAATCGCCGTGTTGATTGCTTGTCGGGCTTGTTTTGTTTGTACAAGTAATCAAGTGCTGCCTCTGACAAACATTAGACGCCCGTTCCACAAAAGTAAGTGCGTCCATCGTGACAGAATCCGATCGCACAACTTAGCGGTCTACTGCATTATACTGCTGTCCGAAAACGCTAAAGATCGATTTCTGATGAAAAACAGCGCGTTGATTGATCGACTGTTTTTTATTTGTTATTTAGAAGCGTTTTGTCTATAAAATTGCCAAGTTTTTTTCAAACTTGTTGATCAAATTGTATACACTTTTTTAAATCTCAACCAATCTATTTTTTTCAATTCAACATTGTGTTTTTCGTTTGTAAAGGCTGTTACAAAACAGAAATCTTATTGGATTCTTTGTGTTTTTACTTTGGTTTTACTCTTGTATCTGCCTGTTATGTTGGATCTAACCCTGCTTTTGCTTTCAGCGGTCTTATAAAGGCACGACTTTGAACTTCTTTCCGACAAAAACTTTATTTTGCAACGAAATCTCGGGTTTACGTTTGAATACAAAAATATCGCACACTCTGAAATAATGAAGTCTGAAGTACAAATGGTTTAAATATAGAAAGAACAAAAAAACAAGAACAAGGACATGAAAAACCGACAGTTCATATGAAAAGGGTACATTTCCGAAAACGGTTGTGTATATAACGGTATGATACTGACACGAATTTCGTTGAGAGTTGAATAGCGGCTGTTGTTTTAGGCATGAACTTCATTGTATATATATATATGGCAAATTTAAATCTAAACAATTCACGCATTGGAAAACCATTACTACCGAAAAATACGGTTTAAACTTAAACGAAAAGTTTCTACTAGGGCTAAAAGACATCTTCGTGGAAACAAAGACGTTTGTTTGACAAGGAACTGGCGGCCATAGCAAGTACAGTCGGCAGTTCCGAGCCGGGTCGACATTTTTAGCGCAAGGGCAGGTCACTATTGCGACTGCCTATATAGTTAGTACATCGTCGTCAGTGGCAAAGGAGGGGCACAGTTCTACATCTAAGACACACGCGCAAAAAACACACACACACACAGAAAAAAGGTCACCTTGTTAGCAAGACCTGAAGGCCGATTTGGCCCAAGCCTTTAACCGGTGTTGTCACAGAAACACGACTTTCACTCAATAAAATAGTAGATACGCAAGAAAAAGGGGCAATACGGCAAATGCTGAAAACAACATTAGTTGCGGGGGAAATATCCGATCAATGACGTACGACCGCCAAAAAATATTTACGAAAATTTTAATTTCAATGGTTTCATGTGGTTTTTCAGTTTCGCCTTTCGAACTGCCGAGCGTTTCGGTTCGCAGAGCAACGAATTAGCGACCGCGGTCAAAACCTTTTGCCCGAGAGAGAGCGAGTTGTTTATGGCCGACAGGCGCCGAAAGCTGTTCAGGCGAGGAGTTATTGGAAACGCTCGCCCGGCTTGGCTCGGCGGCGAGACGGCGCAGGTCAACGCGGTAGACGCCGTAAACAGGCGAAACGGCAGGGCTGCTAAGGTCTTCGCACGCAGGTCGAATACCTGATAAATAGCGCATCACTCTTAGCCGCGGGTGCGGGTGCCAGCAAGCTGTTTTACAGCTCGGGGAGCCATAATAACACGTCTGACTCGCCAAGGCCGCGCCGCTTAGATGCCTGGTGTGATTTGCGCCTGACAGGCCGCCAAGGGAAGCTATAACAGATCGGCGCATACCGGGTTTGTTTTATTGTCGACCCGTTGTGGTTCGGTCGCATTCTTGGCGGTTAAATGGCGGCTTTTAAACTCTCGCGCTCGGCTTGGTGGCAGTTAATCAACAGGACGACGTCTAATTGCGGCTTTGGCGAACGCTAAGTCTCGACGCGACACAAGATCGGATTCGAGTGGTTTAAAACAAAATTTCCGAGCGACTTTTAAGGTCTTTGGGCGGGATTGGTCATTTCGACGAAAAAGGTGAAAACTGTGGCGGGATTTTCGCCGCGAAACAGGTTTGTGTTGTGTCGATAGCAACAGGTGAAAGCGGACTGGTTTCCAGCGCGTGTAGCATGTTCGCTCACACACAGCATACACACACGGGAACATAAGTGTTTTGGGCGCGATTTGCCCAGAAATCGGCCTTTTTGTTGTTTCCTCGCTAATTCGAGTCTTAAAGATTTCAACCCATCAGGTTGTCGTTGAGGCGCCGGGGGGCGCTGTATCCATTGCACATTGAGATCACTTACAGTGGACTAAGTCGGGGCCCTTTGCAGGGCGGCGCGCGGCTCATGTGGTTCCACTTTGGATCAACCCAGGTGACATATCCTCAAGTCACTTATTCTACTCCTCATTCGAGCGGCAGTTGGCAGCAAATCGCTTGCAGCGATGCGGTGGTTGGGAACAGCCGTCCTACGACTGCCAGGTGTCCTTTCCCATCTGCCTGTAGTTGTGGAAGATGTCGTTGTGCGATTCGGCGCACTTCTGGTTGCACTGGCACGACTTGACCATCATCATTCGCTTCTTAAAGCGATAGCCGTTGTCGCAGGTGAAGGCGACTGCCTTGGTGACAGTGCGCTTGGGCACACAGCAGCGTCCGTCCTTGCACGAGCCACAATACTTGGGCGAGTAGACGCGGCTGTGGCAGCCGGAGAAGGCGAACCTGACTCGGCGTTTGGGCTTCATGGTGCGAACACAGCGCTTGCCCTTCTGCGAAAAGAACAAGAGAAATCGTTTAGTAAGCTGTTAGGCGTGTTTAGGCGGTTAGCTTGAAAAGTCATGAAGTCACCGCAAGGTGTTTTTACGTTTTTTTAGATTACTAATATAAGCTTTGATGTCACACTTTTAACGAAGCTAATAAAGCTTAAAATCAAACTATCCCTCTCTCAGCTTACCTTGATGTGAGAAGTAGGGTCGACGTTGCAGGGGCGCAACTGGCAGAGTCGCTTCTCCTTGCGCAGTTTGCAGCCCTTGTTGTCGTTGGTCACTCTCTCGGACACCCCCCAGCCACATGTGGTCGTGCAGGATGACCACTCGGTGGTCTGGACTGGACAGCCCTCGCGGAACTCGACTTGGATGGGTCGGTCGACTTTGGCTGCAAACGAGAAGAGAAATAGGGTTTAATTGATGTGTATAGAAACTTGTAGTTGAACAAAATGCAGAAAAAATGATTAAATTGATGTGTCGAAACTTGTGCTTGAAAAATGCATTCAACGCCGGATTTGGTTTGCGCAAGATTTCAACAGACTTGCGTAAACGCACGTGTTCTGAAGGAGAGTTTCGAAAACGTTCTAGCGCTTACACTCTCTAGCCTCCTAGTTAAGCCGCTGGCCAAATCCGTGCCGAAAAGTCGCCCGAACGGTCGAAGCGAAGCGGCGCGCGTTTTTTTCCACCTGCGTCTGGCTGGCTTATCGCGCAGCGCCCGCAGGCCCATATAAGGCAATAAGCGGGCCGCATACCGCACAAGGCAAGCGCAAGTATTTTTAGTCGCCGCCGCGCACGCGACCTGCCGACTTGGTCGAGAGTTATTTAGCGCTTTGCCTTTCGAGAAAGTCCACTTCGCAAGGCGGTCACGGCGCTCTTGCCCCAAGATACTGTTGTTGTTTTTATTTTTATAACAGGCCCGACATTTTTTCGCCACACTGCGACACGCTATCGTCTAATCCTCAAAATCCGTTATGTCATTTAAATTTACCTATCTATACAAGTTTTGCAAAACTTGTTTTCTTTTTGAGTGACATTTGGGTTCCAGTTGTGTTTCGTCGCGCTCGTTTTACTTCCGCGCTCCAAAGCACTCACCCAATGGGTGTGGCGGGGGTTCGGTGAGCCCTGGGGGTGACCCCGCCGTTTCCGGGGGGTCACGCGAAAGGATCCCGCACTGTAAAGTTTGGAGAAGCGCGACCGACCCTTGGAAATCGTTTTTGCACGCGGAGGAATCCATTGAAAACGCTAATAAACCGCCTCCAAAAATTGCGCATTTAAAACCCAAGAGAATTCAAAACTCAAACGAATTTAAAACTCAAGCTCTACGGTTTCTGACAGGATCTCGGAAACCCCCAAATACGTAAAAGCCCCCGAAAGAAACTAGGAACGCTCGGAATGCAGAGGGGCGACGATAGCGTGTGCGACACTTGCCTGCTGTCTCTACCGACCATCGACAGCAGCAGCAAGCGAGCACACACGAGTTATGATAACCCCGGGCACCCGCAGCAGCAACCCTTGTTTGACGAAGGGCACTGACGGAGCGTCGCTTCGCACGACAGCCCGACTTATTATCGGGGTGCTGCTGCTGGTGTTGTTTGGGGCCTTTACAAATCGACGAGCGGCGACGACGGAGCGGCGATGAACCGAGGATAAGATTGTGGCCGCGGGCGAGGGTCGGCGAGGTTTGTTTACGCGTCCGCGCGACCCCTTTGTTTGCTTTGCCCTCCGTGCAGAAGCGAGCGGACTGCTGTTTAACCGCGCGGTTTGCGAATTTTTAATAATATGTTTTTTGTTGTTTTTTTTTTGCGAAAGACGCCGCTGCGGAACAAGGCGTTTATACCAAGCACATTGAAGTCAATTTTTTTTTTTAGTTTTTTTTTATTTGAAGGATTCTTTTGTTTTTAAGACAAACAAATTATATGCTCACCGGGTAGAATGTTGGACTCGTGTCGGATCGGTCTTCCGGTGGGGAACTTTCCCTGGGTGGCGCCGCCGTTCTTGCTGCGGCCCCCGGGGCATACCCACTCGGGGCAGCATTGTCCCGGCTTGGTCACCAGTCGTGGGTGCTTGCAGTGCTGCAAAGGAAACGACAACACGCGTTAAAAGTGCGCTCTATCGGTCAGTCGGTTTTAATGCTGCGTTTGAATGGACGCCGAAAAGGTAAGTTGGCGATTCATCGCGTCTGACCAGCGGAAAATGGTGTCATGTCGGCCATTTGGACCGTTCTGGCCGGTTATTTACAGTTGGCTCCTACGGGAAACGCTTGTCAGTTTGAGCACAAGCAGTTCATAATAGCATTTTCGTCTATTTTAGGCGCCCAAGCGTCCTTACAACGCCCTTCAATGCAATGTTGTATAGGACGTCGAAACGTCGATTGATTATATTAAAACTGCTGGATGAGCAACACTCGGTTATACATTACGCATGGGCAGCAATAGCTTATTTCAGTGTTGTGTTACTTGAAATCGAAATTGTGTGCTTACCTTGGGTGGCAGTGCTGAGATGGAGATTGGGCATTTGGGCTGGCAGCCGATGTTTCCGTCGATACAGAGACAGGTGGCCTTACAGCCGAGGTCAAAGGTCTCGCCGTTGGCGTAGGTCTTGCTGTTTGAGAAGCAGGCGCGTCCCGGTTTCGCTGTAACGAAGATCGTGGAATTCGTGAATTTCGTGTTCGGGCCGCGCGCGGACAAAAGCAGCGGGTGTCAAAAAGCTGTGTTTCCGCTCTCCGGCCACAATAGGGCCGTCGCGCGAACCGTTTTAAAGGCCCCAAGGATTGTCGACGGGCTTCTAGACTTTCACCCCGTCGTCTACGTCACAATAAGCGCCATTGTTTCAAGCCCCCGAGTCGCGAGATGGCATGCGCGCGCGCTCGGCACCGCTCTGTTGACTTAGATGCAACCCGAGAGCCAGAATCACTTGTGAGTCTTTTCACCGCGCTACGCTCGTAACGCGAGATTTTAATTATTGGCGCGGAAAGAATTGGAACAAGGGCACGCGCCCAATGCGCAACAACTCAATACAAGGTATGAGCATATCTAGGCGTTCACCCCATACGCTGGCTACGTTCGCTCAAGGCCTAAAAGTTGTGCATTTCGGGTGATTTTTTGCGGTAAAGGAGTTTGTTTTTTCGGTGTAAACTTCACCTTATGGTAAAAACAATGTATTACTGTAATTTATTTATTTGCTCAGTTAAAAGAAGAGTTAACTCTTATTTTGGTAGTGCGTTACTGTGCTATCAGTTCCGACTAAAAATAAAACTATACTAGTTAGGTTATTTGAGCATTTCTAGAAGGGGTTGCGACAATTGTTCGGTGATTTTGAAGGGAGTGTAGCAAGAAAAAAGGGTTAACAACCATTGCTCTAAATTATTCGCTATATCAATATGAGAATTTTCGCTCACCAACGCATATTCCGCTCTTGACGTCCACGTCGCTGTAGCTGCAGTAGAGCTCCTTGTGGTAGTCGCACATGCGCGACTCGTCGCAGCTCTGTCCCAGTTGACGGGCGCAAGTCTTGCAGCAGCCGCACTCGTCCGTTACCATGGAAACGCCGGACGGACAGGCGGTCACCTTGGGGCAGTTGGCGCACTTGCGTCGGCACTCGGGCGACGGTGTCGTGATGGCCTTGATTTTGCCGGCTTCCGAAAGCTGCAAGTTAAACAAAAACGGGTTTAATTTTTTTGGTAAACGCTTAAAGTGATTTCGGACCATTTTGAAGAATATCAAAGCTCATATAGAAGTATAAGTATCATTTTGAACGTTTCGAATTTCGGACTCTTTTGAAGTTGCCCCGAAGTAAAAAAAAACTGGACGAATGCTTGGAAACCGAAGCACTCGAGCTCTTGGTAATGGATTTCGTCCATTTGAGGCGAAAACGCGTCGGCGTTTGCCTTTGATACGCGCCCGCGCAGTTTTATCGCTTAGCGCGCACGGCGTGGGTCCGCCGAGATAAATCCCTTTGCGTGGGGCATTCCAACTCAGCGAGCTTAGCGCTCCGAGTTGGTCTCGCACTCCCCACTTACAACTTTATCTAAATTCACATGCCAGAGCGCGTGATGCATTAGCTATACTGGCAGGTATCTAAAGAGAAATACAAAAAATACCTTTTCGGGTTGAAGAACTGTGCTGAGTAACAACTTGGCCACAATTCGTTAAGATTTCGAAAGCTATAACTTTAATTCCTTTTTGAACCACAGTTTGCGGGCCATTGACAAGTTACGGTGTCGTTCGGTTGCCTGAGTCGCGATCGCTCGGGTTAGCGACTTGCGCGCCAAAGAAGCCGCTGCCCGGCATTTTTCGAGCGCGACTCGCGCAGTTTCCTGTCTAGAAGCCGTCGGTGTCTCGTTCCTCTGCGCGTTTAGGCGAGCGAGCACACGCGACGGCCGCTGTTGCGGGCAGAGAAGATTAGAGAGGCGTAATCTACCGCCTCGAGCCGCCGTCGCCGCCGCTGCGTTTTTGAACCGCGCGATTTCCAGCCATTCACGCGCTAACCTTGACGCGCTCATCCCCCTATATCCAACCTTGCCCAGCGCCCCAAGCCTGAGCAGCGAACTTTAAACCTCTCCTTTCGGGGTGCCTGGCGATGAATAGCAGGGGGCGGGGGCCCGGTATTTGATTTCTCTCTTTCGCTTTTACAATGGACGCGCGCGAGTGTACCCACTTAGCCGCCTGTTTCGCCGATGTTTTGTCGGAGTTGGGTCTAAATTCCAGGGGCCCGCGCGTCTGTCCTGGGGCGTGTTTGACCGCACAACAGGCCAACCCGCCCCGCGCCATTCAGACCCACTTATTAAGTCGATTGTCTCGTGTGTTTTTGTGCCCTTTGTACGCGCTGTCGTGCGGCCACCGAGAATAGCAGCGTCAGGCGCTTTTTATTTCCAAGTAACACGCGCGGCGTCGAAAACAAAATTCCGGTTCTGCTTCCCAGATTGCGCCATCTTGTTAATTGCGACACGCGCGCGCACGAATATAGAGCGGAGGCGAGCAACGCTAGCTCCAGCGGGCGACCAACACGCATGGCCCGCGGGCAGGAATGTCGCCTAATTCGATAATTTCATGTGATTTGTGCTTTGCGCTGCGGACGATTTACATAGCGGACCAGGTGCGCTTATCTCGTAGGCTCGGCGCGCGGCCTTGGGCAACTAATGGCTACGTGTGGCGACAAAGCGCCCGGGCTTAGCCTTAGCGCGTTGCCAGGGCTCTGTGGCGCAACACTGTTGTTGATCGCGTTGTGTGCACTGCGAGCTGCTTGGGCAAACAAGCCATCGCGAATCCATAAATTCCGCGGCGGTCTTGCGCCAACAGCGCCGGGGTTTACGGATCGGTCTGGATCCCGGGCCGAGTTCCATAAATAGCAGGCGACGGGCGCGGCGCTGTTTGCCCAGTCAAGAATGATTCCGCTCTACAAACGAGCGCGCTCTGTTGATGTCTGGCCGACTCGACACCTGGCAGTGACTTGCTCCATAGTTTTTTTAACTTGTGTAACTGTTTTTCCTTATAACTATCTCTTAGTTGCTAGCTGCCGTGAACATCTGACTCTAAGCGTGTTGGTGCAACTTCACACATAAAACATTTACGCAGCGTATAAGGATAACCGTGAAAATAATCAGCCAATAATTCCGATAACCACTGAGTGCTACAGCATGTTAAAAAAACTTGCAAAGTCTCAAACTCACTTACCGTTGCGGCAAAGGCAATTGCGCAGACAAGGGTGGTCGTGAAGTAGATGAAGGAAGTCGACATCTTGTTGGTTACAGAAGTACTCTTGGAACAAAAACTCAGAAAAAACAACTGAAGGAGTCTAAGAACGATGATAAGGCTGACCTGGTGGGTCAGGCTGGTCAAAAAGGTAATCCGCAGATTTCTGGCTTTGCCGATTTAGGCAGGCGTTTAACAACTAGCTCGCGCTTTCTCTCGTGGCGGCGTTCAGCAAAAGTGAATGCCCGATTCGGCGATCTGCGAGTATTTATCCTAGCGCTCGCGAAAGGTGGCGCACGAGAAAAAAAGCGCTCGGCCCGGCCATAAACAGATCTCGCGCGCTCTCTCGCCACGAAGAAGTGTAGTGTCGCCAGCTCGTGACGTCACGGCGGAATTTTTGCGGCCGCCTGCCCCCGCGCTCGCTCGGAATGTTGAAGTCCGACTGGTGCTGGTGCTGCTGATACTGATGCTGGCAGCGATTAGCTCGCCCGGTTAAGGGCCGAACTGATGCGAACTTTGCGGAATCAACAGAAGAGAGTCGCTCTTATAGTTGTGAACCGCATAATATGAGAACGTTAATGTTGATTTGAATGTTTCGGTGGGAATTTTGCGACGCTAAAAAAACGCGGGCTTCGGTCGAAAATTAAAAGTTCGTGTAAAATACTATTTAAAATGTAATGAGAATATCAAAGCACATACAGAAGTAACAGGTGTTGAAAATGAATAAAGAGTTATTCGAAACGTTCAAAATGCTGCCTACTTCTGTATGGGCTTTGATATTCTTATAACGTCTTACAACAACCTCCAACCATTATGCTCCAAAAACTGTTTAAAATGTTTTAGGGAAAACAAGTCTTGCCTTTTCTTTAAGACGTTTAATCGAAATTCGTTTAAGGCTAGACATGCTTCTATAAAAAGTAAATCTCAACGCAAAAGACTCTGGCTCAGGTTGAAAATTAAAAGTTCGTGTAAAATGCTATTTAAAATTGTTTAAGGAAAACAAGTCTTGCCTTTTCTTTATAGACGTTTAATCGAAACTCGTTTAAGGCTAGGTGTGCTTCTATAATAAGTAAACCCATACATACGCGTAAAATTACCCGTGTTTTAGCAACGACTTAGCGTAGTGCATGCCCGTCACAGGGCGTCCAAAAACATGCAGATAGGTCGCCGCAAGAGGTTTAAAACTTCGCACGGAATCAAGAAACGACCTTTCCCTGAACTGATTCACCTCGAAACGCGAGCGGTCGACATTCTCGGCGTGCCAGCCGGCCTAACCTATCCCAGTCTGATGACTTGGCCTTGTTTATAGATGCAGATTAATCTGATACGGTTTAAGCGCATAGCTGGCGGACTGTGCCAGTGCCCGTACCAGGCCGCTCGTCAACTTACCCTCTGATCATCCGTATTTCACTCGCTAATACCCAGCAATCATTCGCGTTCGTTCAAAAGTGAAGGGCGCGGGCCAGGTGTATGGGTTCTCTGCTGGCAAGAATGCAAATGTAGCGATTTTCCGCCCTTCAGCACGCGGCAGTTTTGCTCGGCAAATTGCTTGAGCACGCAACCTGGAATCTTGCGGCACGCCGAAAGGCGCCAATAACACCATAAAAGGCGGTTTTAGGGTCCTGTCGAAAATTGTTATGTTTCAGTCGTTGCCTGCTGAAAGCAGTTAACCGCGCATTGGAGTAACAACGAGATCTCAGTTTCGAAACATCTCCGACTCTATGCGGACACCTAGCGGATACATTGACCATTGTACTGTACTATACAGTGTATAGTAAAAGGTATACATACAATCAACTATCAGCTTGCGTAAAGGTTTATATTGACAGCGAATATGTCCCGCGAACTTGCAGAATATTCTACATGTGATTCGATATGAGTGAACATTTTAAAATTTCATGTTTTTTATACATCAAAAAATGTCACGAGATTCATGCAATGAAGGCGTGTAACATTGTGTTTTGCGAATGAACTTTAATAATTTCACTAAAACGTCTCTTAGCGTGTTTTCGCGGCGATCCAATACTAGGCGAATAAGAGCAAATTTGTCAACCTATCTTTCTTCACTTTTTTTGTAGGCTTAAAGTGAACACAAGACAATAGAATCAACAAATACAAATTTAATTAATATAAGCCAAGTCTTTGTATTGCGTCCGCAAATTTCACATTTTTTTTGGAAATCTTGCTGAGCAATATTATCAATCAACATAACAACAAAATCAAACCACAACTTAGGTAATTTGTGTTTCTGCAGGATACTTTATCGTAATACATTTCTAAGAGACCTCACCGAGTCACCGATTAAGCATAAAACAAAAAGTGATAACCTAAAAAAAAATTCCACAAAAGGCAACGATTAGATTTGACACTGCAGTTTGCGCGTGTGAAGTGCAGTCATAAGAACACGTAACGCAAGTTCTTTGACGGCATACCACTCACAGCTTACTTTTTTGAAATTCTTTGAACGTTTAAGGTAATAGTGCAGGAAGTCTTTTATTCATGCGCATAGTAACCCCAGCTAACATCCACTAAAATATTTTAGCTCGGATTGGCCAGCAAATTTGGCTGTAAAAGTACATTACTTTGACTACACTATATGTTGTTTTTTTTAATGACCATGACTATTCTAAGCTTTGGATTCGTAGAACTAATATTAAATTTAACCAAAATATCAACAAAATATGGAAGTCTTTCAGATGGGATGTTGTCCTCTGTTGTTTAGATGAATCTTGTTAGACAGTTAATTCAGCAAGTGCTTGAAAATCAAATGTTACTTGCGTTAATGATTGCAAAGTTACCCTTTCTTAGAATTTACTGACAAGCCCAAGTAGCAAAAAACGAGCGGTTAATAAAACACCAGACTTGTGATTCGAAGCAGACACAGGTCGAGCGTAAATTACCCTCTCGCACAAAATACGCGCAGCACGTTTGCGCCAAGAATGTTGATTGCCCGGCCGCCAATTGCAGCCCATGGGGTATAATCCCGCTCGACGCTTGTCCTGGCCGTGACGGACAACAGGGCCGTTGACGCCTGGTCGCCCAAAAACCCACCCAATAATCGTGCCAGGGCTCTGGAGCCAAATTGGCGCTTCTGTGATAAGTCAGACATCCTTAATTCCACCTCCACGCCCAAACATATCGACATGGTGTTTAGTTGTATGTTCCAGTTTGCCTTGGCGTCGACATCTTTCGCATTGTTTAAGCCTAGTCTCCGGCACACCAGCACGAAATAATAGGAAACTGTTGTTAGAGTGAGTACAGATCACCAGTCAGCGTGGTCACTGTAATGCGGTCAGTTGGCAATCTTTCAACATTTTCTCTTTGCTCCATTTTTCTAGCCCAATCCCAATTGTCCCCTGTGTAAGACGATCTTTATCCAAATAAAGATCGGTAAATCACATAATATCTCAATGATTCGTGTTAGTTTTACCGCAAAAAACACCATTTCGATAAAATGTAAATTAAATTAAGTAACAGTTGTTTTGTGTTTTGGACCGCTTTGTGGACCACGGTAAAACTGTTATTATGAATAATTTCACATTTGACAGAGGCTTGTTTAAGGGAAATCACGCTACTGGCTTCACCTGTACAGTGAGTAGTTTCAATGGCGCCATTGTGAGTTGTCATGGTTTGTGTTTTACAACGCACCCTTGAGTGGTTTTAATAAGACTCTGCTTTGTTGCGGACCGCACGGGCTCTATACTACACCCTAAAGCCGTAAAATGAACTATACCTGTGATGAATCGCGATAACATACTTCTGGCTGTACGTTAGACACCCTTTCAAACCGCTGCGATTAGGGCGCCACTGCGTCCTTGATGAGGTAATTTAAATCATAACAACCATTGTTTGTAAGACAAACAATCGGCCCATATATGACGTGAGAGACTTAATTGAACGCTTGTCCATTTGTTCACCCTTGTTGGAAAGTGGAAGAATGATCCGATTGACGGTAACGAGTTTTTAAATACCGGTGTTTCCAATTTATTTAAAACTTTGAAGTGATCGAAAGACAACAAACCGCGTTGTGTGCATCACATATGGTGCTTCGGGAAATATGCGTTATGCTATAATATAAACACAAAACATTTTTCTCCTTTTGGATTAAAGTCGTTGAAGCAAATAAACGTCGAAAAAACGTAACATTAGTACTTAGGCGCATGTTTATGGCGTAAATCCGGACATTTATGCTAAATTTTGAAACAACCGGTCTAGAAATCCGAACATTTTGCCAAATTGTTTGTGATCGCCATATATGGTTTTTGTGTAAGACATCAAAATTGGGGGTTTCGTAGGGTTTTAAAAACTGGAAAGGAGGTCACGACAACAAAAAGGTTGGGAACCATAGTAATATATGAACTGATAAACAAAAGTTGAAGTTTGATGGTAAAGATTTAAACTTTAAGTTAAGGCAGTTGAGTGGTTCCGTGAATGATATTTGAATAGTGGTTGATTTTTGCTTTACAATAAGATCCCAACTTTAAGACGTTACTTTTGTGCCTTTGTATTTCTCTACAAACTTGTTGACATTCATCAACAAAAAACCTGCACCCATTTGACATCTGCTGCCCTCATGGTCGCTCGAACATTCCTAAAATTTCATTTTAACTGGCACAAAAGGCGGCATTCTATAGACAACAAACGCAAGCGCATATTTGCCTATACACGGACGTCGGACGTACAAGGCCAATGAGCGGGCATTCAGCGGCGGAGAGTGCACGCGGCACTTATTTCCCCGGTGTGTCATCGCGAGAGCTTAAAATATAACTTTCAACGCCACAATAAAGTGCATTTTCCGAACCCGGGCCCGGTTACTGAAAGTTTTGACCAAATATGGACTCGTTAACCTAAGCCTGGCGATCTAGTGCTAATACCGCGGACTTTGCGAAGTCAGGGTACCTTGAAGTAATTGTTTTCGCATCATGTTTGGAATGGTTTTCGGCCTTTGTTTGTGTTCCCACGCCGCAATCGTTACGGAATATTGGATCCTTCGCTATTGTCGCTTTTGACCTATCCCGAGGATGAAATTGACATTTCGCTCATACTCAGTGTTTGCAGGCCAATTTTAGATTCTGTTGTGTTGCACCGAACCTTTCCAATACCTTAATTGCCGGCTGGTTCATCCAAAAAATGCGCTATCATTCGAAATATGTTTTCTGTATATCTACTCGCAAAGGTTAATATTCCACATAATTATCACCTATAGCGAATCAAACTGTTACGTATAAATATAAGATGGTCCATATGTCTATATGTATTTTCTAATATTTTTTTTATTTTTTATAAGAAATATGTATTAGCTGGTAAGAATTTTCAGTATAAAGATATATCTTTTACAACCTTTTTTTTGTAATATTTGTTAATTAAAATGGTTGTCTTGTGTTTGTTTTTTAAGGTATTTAAAGACATGATGTTTCACTTTTTTTGGCATATTTTCCTCCGTTTGGTAATTAATCGTTCTCCTTGAAAGGATAAATGAAAAAGCTGCGAATCAAAAATTGTGCGAAACATTTGAATAAACCACCATGTTTTATGCCGTGAACAAGGGACTATACTTAAAAATGTTTGACAGTCGACCTGGCAATCAAACAGTGACAACACAAGACGTGCGATTTTGACTCGGCAATGCTGCATCGGTATGTTCCCCGATCTTTTGATAACCGTATTCGGAAACGATCGCCTGTAGTTTCAAGTCCGCCTGGAAGTAACTCAGATTTCAACGATGGCGCTGGGAGCAAGAATTGCAGCTCGCCCGGCCGTATTCGGAGCTCGTCGTCGAAATATGCGAACTGCAGCGGCACTCGGGCGCCGAAATTTGATGAGACCTTCTGCTTTGCTTTGGCCTTTTGCCGGCCGTCGCTGCGAACTTGGCAATTGCGAGAATCGCTGTTTCCTTTTCGGTTATGGTTTTTCACCCGGCTTCCACGTACCCGTATTTTTCCATCTATAGATTCTATACGGTTGTCTTCTTAATTGCCTGAAAACAGTTAACGCCGTTCGGCTTCTTTTGAATTAGTTTAGACGGCAAAACAACCCAAGAGCCACCAAAAAGAGTCTTTTTTCACGTTTGACTACAGTGTTTTTCTTAGGGGACTTTTATGTATTGCTCTCGTGAAAATGCATAGCACTTTGTATTCCGCAGAGTTGCAGCTCTGTTACTCAGTGGGACAACGCGCTGTACCAGTTATCCGATCACCTGTATACCATAGTCTAATGATCTAATGGAGTGCTCAAAACAAATCCCTATCTTCTTGGCCTATCTTGTTTTCATTGAGTAAAACGAGAACAAACGTGCAAAGCAAGTTAAGTTGAGTTATAAAGAACTGATGACATTTTTGGACACGTTTATACAGCAAAATTAGCAGCGAAAAAATACACAATAAACAGACAAACTTATTTGGCCGATTCATACCATACATATTTGGTGTATCCCTTAAATTTTCGCTTAAAAGAATACTAATAATAAAAATGATTACACACTCAGTCTGCCGCCGAAAAGTCATGATTTAACGTCGGCATCATGCCGAAAAGTCATACATAATATAATTCTGTTAAAAAAGTGAGTAAGAAAACGCAAATTTAAAAGAGGAGGACAATTTGGTTATTTTATGTGTCCTTGGAGGACCACCAATTTTTATTTAGAAAGAAGGTCGCATTCCGTAAACAACGACATGTGTTAGCGCTATGTAACACCCATAACAGGCTCCTGTTGAACTTGTTTCGATATGGGTATAGAGTTGTGACGTTCTTATGTTATATGAAAAAATTACAATTTAAAGTTCTGAGAACGTATAAAGCGGAGGCTATTCTCAATAAATATTACTAAATGATCGAGGCCTAGATAAACCAGCGTTACTGGGCCTTGCGTAGGATAGCATGAAAACGAACGCCAGCTGATTTTATCACTTTAGTGCTGACTAATGCCTATAGTGGTGACAGGCTATTCCAAGAACCGCGAAATTTAAGGTGCTCAATGTGCTTTGCGCAAGGGTTTGGTCATATTAACCTTAAAAGGCACGAAGATTGGTGTGATTCTTTCCTAGGACGATTACCATTCTTTGATAGTTAGTGTTTTCGGGCTCAAGTCTTGGGGCTTAAAATTTTAGGCGTTGAGTTAAATCAACAGGTGACATATAACTCTGATTGACGGATGACATAACCCCAGTCTTTATTGTTTTTTCCGGTGAACATTTGGAAAAATAAGGATCGCAGCCGCTAATTGATCATTTACTCTATTTTGATTCGTTTTCGATCGCGCGCGCGCGCGTAAAACTAAAGCTCACAAAACAAATTATCCCATTTCGCGGTTTGTTTTTCCACGGGCCTGTCTTCGTTCGGCAGAACAACAAAAGGATTTCACGGCAAATTTTCTGGTAGTTTCTGTGGAATTCTCTTGTTCGTATTGGCCGGTTTGTTTTCATCGACATGTATGGTCTAGAATTCCAGGAACCGACGGACGGCGCGACTGCCGTGCCCATGGAACTACGGTTGTTTGTGTGCCCGCCCAGTCTTGGATATTGTCTGGCTCGGCTGCCGAGTGTAAATAAACGGCATTGTTTGTGTCTGAGCCGCGTATAGTCAGAAGCGCATTTCAAATAAAAGCCGAATAATCTTTCGAAAAACAATCGTTCTCTGTCAAATATGATGATGATAAAATAGCTCATGGTTTCTTGGCAGGTGAAAAAAATATTATCTGCTGAAAGAAGTTCTCAAGAACTTATACTTTTCTTTCTTCGTCGTTGAAAACCGTTCTATAAGGTATAGATGTCGAAATAAAATTGTATTTTCGTTTATTTTGAAAAACTCCTTGGATGTCTTGGGCATAATAATAATAATAATAATATTTGCACGATCTTTCGCCGATTTATATTTGGCAACCGTGTATAATTAAAAAACACTCGCTAAATTAATTTTAATTAAGAAAAAGTGTATTTTTTTTTCGATTGTCTAAAAACTGATGATGAAATCATTCCGCAATCCGCAATTCGAAAACCACATAGTAATGGCGACTGCGTTTTTTTTTCTTTTTTATACAATTGTGTAATGTGGGCTAGCTGACAATAATATTGTATTTTTCAATATTTTTTTTACTATGTTAAATTGCGATTTTCGTCGTCCATTTTTAATCGCATGTTTTCTCGAAAGAGTCAAGTCAAGCTCGCGAATTTGTTTTTCAATTTGATTCCACGCTAAACAATCGGCCTTTGAGCGAAAGGTTACACCTCAAAGATGCTTGTCGGTCACGATAACGAGACACACGACAAGGTCGCGAGGAAGACAACACGTGTTTGTGTACACAACACACCTCACATATCGAAACAACTAGTAAGTGGTGATCCTGTGGCCGGTGTTGGGTGCAGCCGATTTAAACACTGAACAACTCTCATTTCATAATAAGAATATTAAAGCCCATACAGAAGTAGGTATCCTTTTGAACGTTTCGAATAACTCTTTGAGTGCCTTCTCTCTAAGTTGAAAATGAGTAAAGAGTTATTCGAAACGTTCAAAATGATATTTACTTCTGTATGGGCTTTGATATTCTTATTACGTCTTACTACTACCTCCAACTATTATGCTCCAAAACTCTTATTTCGGGATGAAAGATTTGTTTCGTTCGTGTCACTACGTTGCTTAGCATTTACCTAAGAAGAATATACTTAGGATATCACAAGGATGGAAGAAAAATGAGTAAATTCCTGTTGGTATAGTTTCATGTAGGCGTTGCCCTCAATGCCCATGTTTCTGTGGCAATAATAATATTAAAAAAAAACGGTTTGCCAATTAATAGAAGAATCAGGTGGCACTGTATAAAGACAAATTGAGTTATCGACAAGCTGTCGCACAACCGTGTTTCATCAGGTCAAAGTATATCAGATTTAGACAAATACGGCCATTTACACTGATTAATAGAGTGTTTGTCCAACTTTTTGCTGTTTGTGTAGCTTAAGTTATTGCATCCAAACAAGATATTTCCCGCCGGGCATTGTAGTACGAAAGCGCGTTGCGAAGTAGCCCTGATTTAAACCGTGGTGGGCGCGGTTGTACCAGCTGTTTCTGTTTTCCAGTCAGACACAGTGCGTCCGGGTGTTTTTCAGCCTTCGTCAAGCAGTCAATCCGCTTTAACGTCTACCCGGCGTCCGCTATAGTAGCCTAAACCCGCTTTAGGTCTACTAGTGCCATATAAGGAATAGCGCTCGGCAAGATTATTGTGAAAAAGCGGCATTGTGACGTTCGAAAGGGCACCAGCGCGCGCTGGAATGTCAGGCACGTGCCGCGAGCATTCGGGTTCGACTCTTTTGAACGCTTCAAATCCCCGGGATTAGGGCTTGTGGGAAAGATCGACGAAACAAACCGCCCTTTACCAAAATAGGTCAGCCGCGGTCCTTATTCACGCCCATGCCTGCGCTGACGAATACTCGCGCTGCGCATTTTTGACCGCGGTGTCACTTTCCCCCACATGTTTTTCTTGCGGACGCTCGCATTTCTCGACTTACTTACCCACTTCTTCTGCTGGTGCTGCTGCTGTTGTTGTTGTTTTTTACGTGAACGGAATCGTAGCGAAACGCACCCGCCCCTTTTACACCCACGTCGAATGCATTTCGCTAAACTGGCGGGTTTACGGGTAGAGCCTTGAAAACAGATTTCTCAGTTTAGATTAAAATAACTGCTTTGTTTTATACTGCGTATTATACATGCGCTGTAGTTTTAGATTTAGTGCAGGGGTGTCCAACTCAAACATGCCGGCGTGCCACTTTTTATCCTATAACTTCTTCCCGTGCCAAAGTTTAGTAATAAAGCGTTTTTTTACAAATAATAAAAACGTGTAGTTAGCGCAGTGCGCATTACTGCATCTAAATTTCCGTCGGTGACTTTTGCTTTTTGTTTCTTCGCACCAAACTTTATAGTTATGTGAATGCCAGCCTCCACTACAATATAATGTTAGAGTCAGTGTTAAAAGTAATTGTAAGTTGTCGTGATTGCAGCGATTGTTTTAATTGTGAATAAACAAATGCCAATTTACTGTATAAAAAATTAGGTATCTTTTTACAATTGGCTGAATAGCAAATATGTAATTTAGGGGTACTTGCGTGCCATTTTTTATATGGTCGCGTGCCACATTTGGCACGCGTGCCGCTTGTTGGACACCCCTGATTTAGTGCAACATGACCGCTTGAACAAATCGGGCGAGAGGTTTACTTTAAACACTTCAGTTTTATTTTATTTTAACTGGATGAAATGGGCGCCCATACTAAATTTGAGATGGGGCCCAATATTGTTGGTGGCGGAATCTTTATGGGTTTATATCTTTGTTCACCTTTTAATGTTCACTAATACCAAAGTAATTACCAACATGTATACGACAGGCGAATTAAGCATATCGAAAAACTGCATCCATGATTTGGTAAGAACTTTTGTAGACGCAATAAGGAGTGCTGAGTTATCACTTTAGTGGTCCTGAAATAAATTTCAAGTTTATTATTCATTCGTGTGATATGACATTTTCGATTTTTGATTCAAAACCACCATTTGAGATCGCAAACAAACTTCTTGGTCTACGTATAAATTTGGGGAAAATGTTTCTTTTAACTTTACAAAAAAATATTACTAAGATTATAGCAAACAAGTAGAGATTCAATCGATCATCAGCGAATTCCGCAACAAAACAACCGGCCAATACAACCGTAAGTTGTGGAGTTATTGCAGAGTTTCTCAAAAACTGCGTCGTTGAAAAAGAGTGCGTCGTTTTAGTTTTTCAAAAGCGTCGCACAATCAGGAGGGGTACCATCGCCACTCGCCACCGAGATATAAGGCACATTCGTGTATTTCGCTTGTCGGGCAGCCCTGCACGACTGGCCCCGATTATTACTCTAGTCCCCACACACATCGCGCGGTTTTCCAATCCGTTCACTAAACGCACGGACGATTTCACGAAAGCGCACGTTTCGTTCGGCACGTTTCTCTCGTTTAACCTCGGATCGGTTGACCTGCTGTGCGCGTAATACACCTCTGCCTGAGGATTAGGCGACCTTTCTCAATTCCACCGCAGTAGCACGACGCTTTACGGTCGAACACCAATGCCTGACCTGGCCTCACGCCGAGGCAACGACCCCTTTAAAGTCCATCGCCATAAACGCTCCTTCTGTTTGGACCCGACTTATCCTCGCATTACATATACGAACGGTCGTGTCGTTTAGCTCGCATTCAAAGTGGGTGGTAACCTGTGGGATGTTGGCATGGTCCTCAAACTGTGGACCATGGCCCAGTACTAGGCCACCAACACACTTCAATGGGCCACAAAGCCATTTGAACAGATTCTACTGTTTTGTTATAATGTAGATATTACGCGCTTTGTTTCGAAAACAATAACTATTTAGCAAGAAAGGTCATTGCCTGGTCCTAATAAAGGGTTTTAGTTGATGTGTTTGAGATAGCAGTACTTGTAAATATGAAGTCCAAGCTGCGCAACCGTCTTGAAGTTGAGCAAGATATTCGCTGTGCTCTGTCATCAACAGAGCCAAGGATTCCGAAACTTGCAGCCAAATTTCAGGAGCATGTATCACATTAAAAATAAATTGATAGAAACCTTTTCGCATGTTTTTAAGTTAAATTTTTATAGAAAAGTTGCACCGTTGTCTATACAAAGACATGCAAGAAATCTTTAAAATAGCCCTGTGTAAATATATCATGAAAACCATATGAATCTGGACAGTTTTACCTTTGGAAGTTAGAAAGTGAAATTCGTAGCTCTAGCATTGGTAATATAAACAACATATAATCTGTGCTAACTGCATGAAAATTATTAAATGCTTGTCAAACAAATTTTATTTATTTGCTATACCCATGGCACCAATATCGAAAATATTGATAGACGGTTACCGTTCTTATCCACGCAGTCAAGATTGCAACACAAGTCTCAGTGAAGTGGAATTTACGTTTCGAAAATCCACTAAACCATGCTGCGATAAGCTTTGAGAGAAATTCCCCCATTTCATACCGCCTACGGGCGCCGAAATTTTGTCGGTGACTAAAATTGAAACGGACAGCATTTGAGTTGGTGTTGATTTTGACGCCAACCGTTTCTCAATATTGCCAGATGTTCGTTTTATTTGGTCTTTTGGCAAAATTCTTCGAATCGCTTCCCAGCCGGTGTTATTAGATTATCACTGGCCTGTGTCACAACATCACGGCTCATTGCCACCCCAGCCAAAGTCAGCCCCACTGGGCTTGGCCTTCACCCCCATTGGGACCGGCCTTGACCCATGGGTGTATCGTCGACCCCACGCGTGCCCCAAAGTCACAACAGCAAAACCACCAACGATGTTTTCGCATTAGTAGTGCGAAAAGTTAGAAAAACTAACACAGCGATCGAAGGCGTGGTTTCCTTCCTTGACAGAATACAGTTTTAGGGCTACAGAAAGTGCAAACCGACTTTATGAGGCTAACTCTAGGAACGCGCGATAATATCATAGGGAAGCCGGTACACACATTTTTATCGCTGCAGAAAATGCAAACCGACTAGACCAGTGGTTCTTAACCTTTTCCTTGCTGCACCCTTTTCAAATCACCAACCAATTCTTGCACTCCTTCTAGATTTGCTTAAATAGCAAAACCGTTGTAATCTGTTTTATACAAGTAACCGATAAAACAGTAACACTAAACCGCGTATTAAATTTACATTTAAACGAGCAAAGAAAAAATACAGTACTACATTCTGTGTTTCTTATTCAGCATTCCCGCAACTCCTTGAAACAGTTGGCGTACTCCTTGGGGGTGCGAGCACCCCCGGTTAAGAAACCCTGGACTAGACATTAGTAATATATTCTAACTTGGTTTGCGGTAAACGTTTTTGTTTTTGGTTTTAATTAAGTCATTATTTCTTTGTAGCTAACACTAGGATGCCTGATAATATTAGATTGAGAGCTGGTACACAATGCTAAGTGATAGCATCGATACTTGCCTTACTAGAGTGGTATCGATGCCGATCCGATATCAAATTATTGTAGATTTTAGCCATGATCCAAAGCAGAGATTCTACTATGAGAGGTAAATATTTTGAAGGTAAGAAGATAAAAGGGTAACAACTTTACTGTGTACATAACCAAGCTTTTTAACGCAAAATCAAATGTTTGCCTAATAACCCGAAACAAAAATACATTAGAATACGATAGCAACTTAATGAGAGGAATTTAAACTATAATTTGCAATCCAACGCAGCAGTTCTACAATGAAAAGTAAGTATTGAAAGAAAACTCAGTTATAGGACGTGTATTAATTTCATCTGTTTTGCTTTTTGTGCATAGTAATAACATCGATTGGTATGGGTTCAGATTGGGATGCTTTTCATCCAAAACATTCCGCCATGATTTTTAATCCAAGCAGCGATTGTACGTTGAAGACGAATCTATCAAATAGTAGGTTAACAACTGGAGGAAACTCAACTCATAAGTGCTAAAGCCATTTTTTTTAAAAAAATTCAATTTGGAACTTTTAAATTTCTCGTAATATTCTTGTTTGGGCATAGCAGTGACGTCATGTGGTATCGGGGATCGGATCGCGATACGATTTGAAAATATGCTCTATGTTGAAAATGAATAAAGAGTTATTCGAAACGTTCAAAATGATACCTGCTTCTGTATGGGCTTTGATATTCTTATTACGACTTATAGGCCTATTGTTAAATGTGTACGTTAAGCAACACTCTTTTAATTCAAATTAACCACTAAACTATCAGACGGTAACGTTCATCGTGGTGCCTGAAATGTCTGAAAATATACATCAGCAAATAATTTTTTTCCGCCATATACAGCTACTGTTTACACTTGATTTGTTGAACTGTCGCGACGGCAAGCCTAAATAAGTAAATAATCAACAATCAAAATCACGTTCGAAATAATACAACACTGTATTGTCATGACACAATCAATGCTATGACCGTAAGGTGTGTGCTTTGTCTTTGCTTGGTCAATAATAACAATCCTAACGAATTCCAAAGGTAGTAAACAGCACAAAAGCACTTATTCCCCTATTGAAAGTCATTGTCAAGGTGACAGGGGGTCCTATCGATTTTACAGCAGCCTTGAGCACCGAACGCCCAATTATTGATTTGAATTTAATGTCTTCGTATACAGTGCATCTATTGATGGTTGCTAGAAAACTGTTTGATGGTTGCTAGAATGTGTTAATGGTTGCTAGAAGCAGAATTGCCTGTTGGCATGCGTGAAGCAAATTGTGTTTGACAGGCCCACACATCACGAGGCCCAAAGTGTAAGGCTTTGGAAATCAGAGTATTTCCATCTGTTGTTGTTCTTAAAAGCGGCGGCTAGTCAATTGCTATCGGGGTGGCCGGACTGGGAAAGCAGAGACTCCAAATTTGTCAAAACACTGTCTTTGCCTTTAAGCTTTTATCTATATTCAATGCCAATTGTAGAAGTATAATCGAGTGCGTTCAACCAGTGTTTCTTAATCAGGTGAATGGTTTACCCAGGGTGAATATTTTTTTTGCAGGGGTGAAACAATCAAAAGGGGTGAATAAGGGTGAACCGTCAGAAAAGGATGATAGCTTGCGAGCAGGGCGGATATTCCGGGTGTTCAACCTGTTCAGTAAACAGGTGAGAATTTCCAAAAACAAAATCAATTCTATGTTTTTTCACAAGGGTGAATGAAATCTGGAGATAGATGCCAGGGATGAACAAACCTAAAAAAAATTAAAAGCACTGTCTACAACCATACCAGTGGTTTTAAATCTTCTTTAACTTTCGGCAGAGTAAGACAAGATCGCTGCACACTTTCATCATTGCTATGTCAATTCAGTACAATTATAACTTGAAAATCTTTCTTACTACACATCAAGGCAATATACTTTGTTATTATCCTCTCAGATAGTGTGTATTAAGTTCTTGCATGCCTTGGCTTTATGTCAGGTTGTATTTCAATACACTATAATTATACAAGAAGGTTTGCGGCACAATCAAGAATATTTCGAGGCACATTGTTGTTTTTGAGAGGACCAAAGCTTTAAACAAATCATACGAGCTTGACAGTACAATAATCACTTGACGAGTAATTTCATCCAGCAGCCAAGATCAAGTTCACTTTGGCTTTAGAGAGTGGAGTGCTCTCTCCAAACTACTTTTCCTATTAATTGTCCAACCATCGGCAATCTGTAAATTAAAATACCGCCGAATCTAAAATCCCCACTCTATTGTCGCTTTGAATAGTTTGAAGAAGTTAAAAACAGAAATAAAAATTGAAAAATCACTAGTTGCTTAAGATCAGGGATGGTGAACCACTGTCCCGCGACAGATTTTTAATGACCCACTTGTCTCTCTAGAAATATCGAAATGTTATAAAATATTTTCAGAAAAGGATAAATTAAAAAAAAAAACAATTCACTGTTTAAATCAGGGCTGCCTAATCTGTGGGTCGTGCAAATGTATTTTAGGGGTGACGAGTAGGGCTATATTAACTGCACTTCAAATGTGTGCAGAAAAGCAGACAACTGAAAGCATTTAGTTTATCGCTGTAAAACGTAAAGGGTGGCAAAAGTGAGGAAAATTAAGAGCTCACAGACTACAAAATTTGAAAACCCTGCTTAAACCATGCTGAAAATCTTTCTGTTGAACTCCTGTAATAAACAATGCTACAACATTTTGTTAGGTTTTTAATGTTCGTGGGAATCCGAATTTGGAAATCGTCCAAAAACCTTGAATTACCAACCCAGACAATACCACTTAAACTGACGCATCAGCAAAGTTTCGCATAAAATTAGCATACCATAATTAAGTATATGACCCACTTATGCATTTCGTAAGGATTAAGGCCGTGTTTGTTACCCGCGCGATGAAAAGGTTCGCCATCCCTGATTTAGATCAAGGGTCACCAAACTATACGATCAGCCGTTTAATTCTTCCGGCCGGCATGATATTTCATAAAACAAGGTTATTAATAGTTTTTTGGCATAAACGTTTGTCGGATAAAAAACTAAGATATATTGTAATGAAACGACATTTTTATAAAGCGTAATGTGTATTTTGGTGAATATTTGTTTATGTTTGCTAAGTTTAGCAAAAATTAGGTCAAATAAGGGGAATACAAAGTTTATATCTGGCTCACGATCTGATCAGCGAACGCCATGTAGTTCCTACAATCAACCAGCTCTTTATAAAAAAAGTTTAGCAACTTCTGCTTTAGATTGATTGGGCCTATATACTAACTTAAGTTAGTGATATACTACAAAAAGCTCATTCAAAATGTACCAAAAGAGTTGTTGGTTTTTTAAACAACTATAAGAATATTGCGCCAACATTGTGCTATAGACTTTATTTGGATTGCGTGAAGACTGGTGAATCACCTTCCAAAATATTTGCCAGTAAACGAAAAAGGTAATTTTTCATCAAAATCGCTTTGCTAAAATCGAAACTAAAAAAGCCTTAACTTTCTCGGTTCGTTGAAACGTTGCATAAGGCACCGTACAAAATGTGAAGGTCATGTGACTACAATGATCATGTGACCTATGTGTGGTAGTTTTCCACAGAGTTTGAGTTGAAATGCGAGAAAGTCGTGCTTGGTTTTTGGGAGAAATTACCATCCACAAAACACGAAAGTTTCTGCTGTCTGCTCGTTCAATTTAATCCGAACGCCTTCGCCACTTTTAAGCGGGGTTAACAGAAGAAAGCTTGTTGATCTTTAAACAATAAAACACGCTTTAAATCTAATTAGGTGCTCGTGTTTTTCACACTCCAGACAGATTTCTTCGAAGTTTGAGCTTTATCACACCCTTACATGTCGAACATAGTGTAGAAGATTACACGCTCTGAAGTGCGCAAGGCTATAAATGGATAATTTGAATGTTTATGTTTTTCGAGCGTTTCCAAGCTGAAGCTATCGTACAAGTTGACGTCATACGTAAACAAGTTAAAAGTTTGTGGAGGTTTGTAAAATTAGGTCGCAGAGGAATAGAGTTGGTATAATAATATTTGAATGCGAGTAAGTGATACATCCCAAACAAACAATAGGTTCGCAATACATTACCTCATAAATCATTGGAGATCAACCCGTGGTATCAATACGGTATAAATACCAGTCAGACGCTCATTTGCTTGCCTTGCCTTTCTCGTACTTTTTAAAAAGAGTTACACTTGACAGCTGCAATCAGATTACACCTGTGAATGAGCAATGTGGTTCCGTGTCCGACTGTCCGTGTTGAATGTGTGTGCGCTCCATGCGCGACAAATTTAGATTAACGGGAATTCCCCGTTGCGTCACTATGGCGAAATAAGGTTGCGAAGCTTGACTATTACCTGTCGACGTCATGCAGGGATAGGCATCCTTATCCCCGCCGGTCGTCACCTATTTTCGGTACTTCCACAAATTGTGCTACACTACGGGACGTTCAGCAAAACAGTGGCCTACAATTTGTTTTTATTATAGTGAGGGAGTCCGTAGAAATCTCTCCTCACCAGTTTGTTTTAACTGCTGATTACTACATCCTAATTAAACAGTTACTGCAAAAGTTCACCGAATCTGCATCATATTACCTCTTTTCCGTATTTTTTCGCAAAGCAAATGTCGACTTAGAAGTGACGTGTGCTGTGAATTGATTTTAAATTTTATTTACAATAAACAAACACTGGTAATTTGAATTAGGGCAACAAGTGTATTTCCGCACGTTTAAGAATGCAAACAAACAAACACCCTGATATCATTTGGTACGTTTAGTGTTAGTTTTGTTATTTGACTGAGTTGGGTACCATAAAAAGCACGAAAAGCTTTATTCTTAATAAAGTTATATTTTACTACCCTTAAGATATGTTACTTTGTATTTGTGAAATATCTTCGAATTTGCAAAAAAGCATCATCTGCATTAATAACGTTCTCCGCCCAAAAAACAAATAGATTGCTAGGGGTAAATGCCAAACCCAAATATTTTTCCGCCAATAAATATAATTTATCGGTATGACTACAAACAAATATGTCTTTACACATTTTCCATCGTCTAAAGTTTGTACGACGTATTATTGTACGTTTACTCAACTAACAAACAAAAACCATTTACTTGTATGTTTACACTGAACGTGGCATAAGGTATTGCCGAAACGTTTATAAACAGCGAAATAACGATTTTATCGAATATATCGAATATAACGGCTTTGGTATTTTTATTAAAATTACTAAAAAAACGTGTATTGTGTTCCAAACACCAGCAGTTTATGGCAAAGCTAAAACACGCGGACCACCATAGCCGCCTCATATCCTATTTATGGAAACCTTAGATAACCAGGACCATGGGCTTGGAATGCAGGAAATAACCATCAAAACCTACCTGGGGAATTGTGGCTCGCTAATAACCTTGACTTTCTGCGCGGCGACTTTTCCATTGCGTCATTCAAACTTGCGTCGTTTCTAGAACGTGACTAACGACCGAGGTCATTGTGACGTCGTAATTGCTGAGTGCCACTATTGAAAGGAAGGTGTTTTGGTTTAGCAAAGTCCCATCCCTTATCGTCGTCTATACGTCACCAGTTGCTTTTATCAGATTGATTTTAAGTTGAAGAATTGTTGTCGTCGATGAGATGTGGTTTTTGTTGCCAACTCAGAGCAAAATGTCTTTTCTATCTTACTCACTATCTATTTCGCGAGCGCTTTGTCGTCACAAATTGTCAGATCGAATCTATGAAGTGATTCGATAGCTCTTTAAGGTTCCCTTCCGTGAAATTTCTATGATAATAAGATCTGCTTTTTCTCACAAGGGGTACAACCATGCAGGGCCGCTTTTTGCAAAGGACAACAAAACGCCCAAACCTTTGTATCAGATATTTTCCTCCATTAAGATAAGATATGGAAGAGAAATTTTATCAAATGAAGATCAACATCAACAAATGACAATAGTGAACATTGTTCACAGCACATTAAAATGAAATGTGTTCAGAATAAATGTTTGAGAGCGTCATTAGTTTCCCAGGCATAAATGTGGGTGAAAATGATGAAAAGCATACGACATTTTAACTAAAACATGAAAATAATGCTGGACTTAACTGCATGTCACGTATTAACGATTAAAATAATCTCAGGTGAAACATAAATGATGTAAGGTATTCGAAGAAAACCTTACTGGATTACTGCCTCCTGTGAAACTTTGTATTGAGTATTGCTTACCCGTTATTTGCTGACTCACGCTGACAAGCATGATTCAGCTTTTCTCATAAGAAAATGTGCATGATTTGTATATTCTTTAGTGAGTGACTATCTTTACAAATCGTGCATCATGATTTTATTTAAATGGATTTATATTTACTTTTTTAATACTTCACGATGTTCGGGTTAAAAGGTTAAATTAACACGCACGACTTTCAAAAAAGGAACCTAAAAGTAGTTGGCAGAATATCTAATACCAACGGATAAGCACTTAACCTAATGTGCGAAAAATTACCACATCAAGTCAACATATGCCTATGATAGGTTGTTATTATGATAGTTTGTTATAGTCATTATAACCCCAAAGCATACAAAATACTTCTCCGCTTATTCTGAGCCAATAACGCCTATAGGTGCCATCTTGTTTGTACTACGTCAATGATTTGACAACCTGCGGAGAGTTGATTGATGATTAGGCTGCTTTGAAATGACAGCCTTACCTGAGAATTTATACAAACGCTTGACTTTTTCTGGGGCGGTTAATTAATTTTCTTGCGGAATTTTCGCGATTTCGTTCTTTGATAAACAATCGTGACGCATTGCGTGGCTACGCAAGTACGTCAACTACCATGCCACCCATAGATTTCAACATTTTCGTAGCCCTTTTTTCTCATAGATTGTCGGAAAGTTTAAAATGTTACTGGTCTGCTATGGTACAATTGTGACATTTGGCAAGCATTTTGTTTTGTAATGCCATACTGTAGAGCAAAAAGTTGCGAAAAGTTCGTTTGTGTTGCCGATAAAGCCTAATGCTATTTAGTACCACTTAAAACAAAGGATTTTCAGAATCATTCAAAAATTTCGGGTACATTACGTCATGCCAAAACGAATATCAATCCATTAGCTGCGATCATCCCAAGCTTATCACAGCCTCAGCTTTGAAACACGCGCGGAATGTTTCCCTGATAACACCACGTGACCACTATACGCTATCACGTGGCCGTTACGCCGCTATGACATCATGCAACCAAGCTAAAGCCTTTCTCGCGTGACATTCACGACAAATATTCCTTTTCTCATGTGATTGTGAGAGGGTTTCAAAGATAAATGTCGGTTTGACGGTATATTGCACCAGGGTTTAAAATAAATCAGCTATGTAATTACTTGACCCAGGCCCAGTTTAAAGTCGTTTCTGAATAAATACATATGCAGGCCTCACTTGTTAGGTTGGATTACGATTACTCACATTTGTAAATATTCTGTATCGTTCTGAAGTTTTTTCAAAAGTCTTCCGTGAAATACCTCGGCCTTTAGTTTTATTTAACGGCATGTGGCGTACACAACCTCAATATTAAATCCATTTGCAAAACAAGGACAAAGCATGTAATTTAAAACTAGACTAGCAATTATTATGAAAGCATTATTTAGCTTGATATTGCGTTTTAGGTGCAACTGCACGATATATGTTAGCTAAACAGTGATGACTACTACCATTGCTTTGCATGTCCGCTTTCCAACGGTGGAAGAAACACACTATTAGGCCAGGATTTAGGACCATCTATTTGGATCAATTGCAATTGGCTGTAGATAAATAACCAAACATCACAGAGATTTTTTGAAACAAATTAGAGCTTTTATAATGTTCTGGTGACAACTCGGAAAGTCCAATAATATTGGATCGGAAATCCAGACCCGATGCCAAGTGGTGTAAATTATTATTAGCACTTGTCCGATGATATAGTGATATCAGTGCCAATCCGATGACACAGTGGTAGCCGACACGTCGATCGCCACATTTCACTTGGTCGATCGCGGCGAATATGTGTTACGTCATTACTGTAGCTGTCGCACACGATCGGAACATTATAATGACCAATTGCTGTCTTGAAAAGCCTAATAAAGTGTTCTGTGACGTAACAAATTAAACTCCATCGCTGGCTTGGAATACAATTGCCGCTCAAAATAAGTGTTCTTGTGATTTTTTTACCGAACCGGTCGAGCGAGATTCTCTAAAAAATATTTCAGTCGATCGCAGTCAAATATAAGTTGGCTACAAATGTATAACAAATTGAACAAAGTACAGTTTAAGTATCCAAGGTTTTCAATCCACTTTGGAAGGTATTTTGTTTGAAGCAATGGTATGTTAACAATGAAGGTGACTATAACGTTCACAGAGCTAAAGTATCTTTGTGCTTCAGTTAACTCGTTTCAATTTGGTCAAATTGCTTATTTGACAATAGAATCACATGATCGGGAACAAATCGGCATGACAGCCCGAAAAAAAAAAATATCGCTACAGGAAATAAAGTACGATGTAACGGAGGTCCCTTATGACAACGTGGCACCTCTCACGCTTTAACAAACACGACTTTCGGCTATTTGCGGCACTTCACCCTACGTTTACGCCTCACCCCCGTTCGAACCACAATTGCCTGCGGCAAAACGAGACAACGTGAAAGTAACTGGCCGTG
The DNA here is from genome assembly GCF_963924565.1 of Ascidiella aspersa. Lineage (NCBI taxonomy): Eukaryota > Metazoa > Chordata > Ascidiacea > Phlebobranchia > Ascidiidae > Ascidiella > Ascidiella aspersa. The sequence goes on from NC_139454.1 coordinate 20,324,444, forward strand.
CGTCAACACCGCCCAGAAACGCCGAGGGACAATTCCCGGCTCCAAATACGGCAGTTGGTCGTCGGTAACTGTTCCTGTGTGGGTTTGCGGCATGCAGCGCAATCCGCTCGTCGTAAACTCCAAGCCGAATGACGTCGTTATGACGTGCGTCCGCATTTTTTGCGTGGACGTACCCCCTTTTAGAGACCCTGTTAAAGACAGCCGCATGTACAGTAGGTTTGGGAGTGCATTCACTAAATAGAGCCTTCTTCGCACACGCTGTTTGAATAAGGTAAGTTTGCTCCCTGTGGATTCTTGCCTAATTCAGTAGAATCCTGCCCTTTTTTCCAAGGGAAAACTGTTTTTTGGGGGGCAGTACAGCTAAATATTAAAATAGTTTAACATTTATCTTACTACTTACATACACTACCACACAAAACAGCACACGCTATTTGGTAGCTCCGACCAGCACTCGATCGTTTTATGGCTGATCGATTCTTCGAAAAAAAAACTTATTCAGCCTTTACCATTTGTTTCGTATGTAACATGTGTTAATGCCACAAAGCCGTACATTATGTCAACATGCGATTAAATTTAACAATTGGATGTTATTATATAGAGTAGACAGAATTTTAGCAGAGCAGAACAACAAATGTTAGAAATTGTGTTAATCCAAAATGAATATTAATAACGTTAAAAGTTAAGATACAAAATTTTATACTAATTTTAATAATTTTTGTTCACACGTTAGTAATTGCAACAATATCACCGGATTTTCTTTCAAAACTGTTGTTTATAGAGATTTAATTTTTTTTTTTTTTTTGCAGATGCGATTCCCGATATATGTGATTAGCATGCTAAATATGCCGGTCGACCAATTTGCGGGCTTTTAAAACAGCGGTCCTCAGGCAGTTCATTTAACAGTTCGGCAATCACGATCTTCAAACTAGTTTCTTAAAAACTGTGAAAAAATTAACAAATAAAAACTGTTAAATCAGAATTTAACAAACTGAGGCCTGCGGCATATTTCCTACAGATGAAATGTTGTCGGATGCCATTCAACACTAACTGTTCATGGAAATTCAAGTCCTTTCTGATGAGTTCTCATGAAATGATAAAATAGTAGTTTAATCTAAAATACGTGTCAATTGGTTTGACGAATAAAAAACGTCAAAAAATTGTACGAAACCGTCCATTGAAATTGGAACTCACTTGTTGCTCTCTGTTGCTTCTTGCCGGATAAAATATAGACAAACCATTTTCGCGAGGAGCGCTGTTGCATTAACATATGTCACATTCTTTTTGCTTTTATGTACGGCGGTAACAAGACACATTGTTTATCAACTTTAATAAACTGTATATCACTTGTTAGATATAAGGAGAAATAGTTTGTTTGAACTGGAAAGAATAAAGTAATTCATGTTCGATAAAATTAATAGCAATTCGTGTTCAGGCAAAAACGGGCATTACGCTGTTGACAGTAACCCACTGCAAAGGATCATTAAATATGTTTTTGCCCAATCACGTTACCATAAAAAGCAAGCTAGTATATACATAATCACATATAAAATGAAGCATTGCAAACAACCACTACTCAGACGCGATACATTTCAAACTTAGTTACGATGCTGATCAATTTGATATCAACCATGGTGCGCAATTTCGTTCTCACATTCTATCTATCTCTTAAACTTAAATTACAATTTCAATGGTCTTAATAAAACTTCTGGTCCCTATATTTTATTAAACGAATGGTACTGAACTTAGTATACATGATCAAAACAAGAACGTAATGTACAAGACATTTTAAAAAATTGATATCCAGTCGTTTGAATAACACAGCCCAAGTCACTTAAGCATATCAAGTAAAGTGTCTTGTTCTGGAATCTAGAAACTTTGAGTGGTTTTTCACTTAACCGCAACTTCGTCGTAGCGAATCAAACCTCTTCGGATTCTTCCTGATTCCTGAACTCAGGTGAGAGTTTCAGCAGCTTGGGTCCAGTAAGACCAATGGCAGCTGCTCCAGTGGGTGCCGTTATAATGATCGAAAGAACGGCGATCGTTAGAACCTAGAGAAAGAGAATGGACCTGTTACCCGGCGTGAATCTATTTTTTTTTGTTTGTTTGTTTGGGGGGACATGACAATTTTTCAGAAATTACGTTACAAAGTTACGTCATAAAGCTAGTCAAAACATGAAATCACAAAGTAAACGTGTCGTCATAAAAAATAACCGAAATACGGCATAGTTTGCTTATTTTGTATAAAATTTGGGTTCGAGGTGTTGCGTTAAGTACAAAATCTTTTATTACTCGGACAAAGCGCAAAAATGCCCCTACATCGTATAAGTTGCCCATAATTTTTATTTTCGAGGATGCGATTGGACGCACGGCGCTTTGAGCTAAAAGGATTTTGCTAAAGTGGGCCATTTTATCAAAAGGCATATAAAACACTGAACACATCTTCAAGGTAGTTAAAATGGAAAAAAACTACAGTTTGAGGGTCCATGGCCATGTCTGCCCCCTTGAATTCGCCCCCGCCTGTTACCAACCTTTTTTGCACTCAAGTGTAGCCAAATAGCCTTTAGATCAGGGGTTATTAAACTGGGGTCCATGGACCCCTTGGGGGTCCGTGAACTAGTTTTAGGGGGTCCATAAAACCCAATTGAAATATTAGTGTATATTTAAGAAGTAATATATTTATCAAAAAAATAAAATAAAAACGGCTTTGTACTTATGCATACGGCTCCATTTCACTTTCACATTCACATTTTTCGACCGAAATCAGCAGATTTATACAGTTTTTTTTTTGTGACGTAAATTTATGACGTAAGTTTTAAAATTTTGCCTACCGGGGTCTACGCGAGACAAAAAAAATTTAGGGGTCCGCGGTAAAAAAAGTTTAAGAACCCCTGCTTTAGATCGAATAACACTGAAAGCAGACTCTTTCGCATTAATTTCTTGTCTGTAAATATACGTAGATAAATACAAAGATTAATATCATTACCTTTGTTGCTAATTCGACAACTTCCTCACTCGATTTGTGTTCTTTGGCGAAGTCCAGTGCTGTTGCTCCAATCGCCGCCTATATGTGAAAAAAATGATGGTTTAATTGTTATAAATATCCAAATATACAACATAAAAGGGCGTGAAGAAAACGCTTGTATTTAAGAAATGGCTTTTTTTATTAGGTGTTGCCACTACACTGTGTTCGGTGGCACTTTGATTTCGGGTGTGCAGTGCCAAATTTTAACTTCTGGTGTTTAATCATGTTTTTGCAAACCTTAGTTCGTAATTAGCCTGTCACAATTCAACTGTTTCCGATATCTTAAATGCCAAATGTACAAAATGCAAGTGTGCACACAAAGTGCTTAAAAAAAGTGTACAAAATGCAAGTGTGCACACAAAGTGCTTAAAAAAAGTGTACAAAATGCAAGTGTGCACACAAAGTGCTAAAAAAATTAAAGGTGTGCACCTTACACAGAACTCAGACTGGCACCGGTTCCCAAACGTTTTGCTCTCGCGACCCCATTTTAATTTTACAGAAACTTACAAGACCTCCCGATGAGAATTTGGTATGTTAGACATAAATATAGTCAATAACAATCATATTTATGGTTAAAGCATTCCCACTCTTGACCGATTTTCCAAGATTTGCCATGAATGTAAGTAAATGCACGACTTTTAGGCGTCATTCACGATTTTTAGTTTCCAATAGAGAAAAAATATCTTGTACTTATGTATATTAGATTCACGTAAAATAAATGAAACTCATTTCGCGGTGGTTATCCAGAACCACTGTTGTTTTTTTTTTTTTTTATAAAAGCAACATGCTTTTTTTGAAGTCTATGCTCAGCAAATACTTAAAAACAAGCGTAATGATGACGCCATAAATACGATGTTGCTTTAGAGGCGCAAATACCATAAACACATTTTGATAGTTGTGCGTTTTTAGGCTCTATTGCTAAGTTTTATGCTTATATATTTTCCGCTTATGTTTCGTTAAGGCTTCAACTGACTATACAACGTAGCCAATATTACCTGCACTGTTGCTTTGGGAAGCCAGGCCACCGTCATAAAGACCTTTTCCTTCATATTGAAGGAAGACGTCCAATACACGGACAGAAATGCGGCAAGGCTGCGAAACGCCAGTCCAATGAGAATTAGAGCTGCTCCCATGCCTAGAAGAAATGAATGTGCCATGATACATCTTTAAAACCGTATTTACAGAACTTGGTCGGACTAATTAGGACAGTGGTTCTCAAACTGGGGTCCGCGAGACAATTTTGTGGGACCGCGAAGCACCTAACAAAAAATCTACAACCCGACGCTCCTGAAGAAGAAAACCTCTTGTGCCAAAAAAAAATCAGAAAACTTACTTTTCCAAAGCAAGCTGATTAGTTGTTCATTCACGTTATTGTACACTTCGAGTTGAATTGTCCATTGTGACATCATAGTATTACATTGTGCTAATGAGAGTTACGTTTTTATCGCTTGCTGCGCTGTCTATGTGGGCTGTACGGTCACGGTTTTAAAACTGTTCGTGATTGCTTCACACAAAAAATTGATAGCCGAGCTCATAGCATAGAAGCAAGTACACCCATCTGTAGTGATGATTGATACCATAAAAACAAATGTTATTTTGTGTATATTTTTAAGGGACCGTGAGTAATCTAAAAAGTTGCTGAGGGACCGTTGCACAATTTTTCTAAAAAAGTTTGAGAACCACTGAATTAGGACGACACAGTCAAGTCGCACGTTTTTTTCTTTAGCAGTTTTGCGGCTGCATTTCATGTATGTTTTATTATGGGTAACATACCCATTTCCTTTCAGTGTCTGAAATGTCATTCATTTATGATTGACGAGTTGCATGGTGAATTGTTTCGTGTTAAAATAAAGGTCAACGCCAAAGTGTTAAATTTACAATAAAGATGTTCGATACCTATTTCGGTCGGATTATGATGTCCGATATGGTGGACAAAAGTTACATTCGCCCGAACCGATGTTAAATTGACATCATAACTCATGTAAATTAAGCAAAATTAAAACCTGCATAACAACAGTTTCTTCCAGCCCCGGGTTGTTATGCTGCATGCGTTACAGCATTAGAAATATTTCTTAATTTCGAACCTAAATACAATTTTCTGAAACAATCACCAATGGCTAAAATAGACTAATTAATTGCAGATCTGCGTCTACAAGTTAACAGCCAACAGATTGCAACCCCTAATGAATTATGCGGTTGTAAATTTCTTGACATTTATTAGAGAAACCCTACAAACGACTTCTGGTTTAACTGACGCTAAGCCTTAAGGTTGGTATACACTATAGACGCGTCCGGAGTTAACGTTAAACGTTTTTTTTTTAAACAACGCTTTCGGTTGCGAAAAGATGAAATAATTCAACTTTGACGCTTTCGGTTAGAAGCGAGGAAATTCGCCGTTAAAGCTGACAACAAGTTACGTGTGAACTGGACGACGCTAGCGTTTTGCGCCAGACTCCAACGCTGGAAGCAAAACGCGTCTGTTGTGAACCAACCTTTATCTTGCTGCCTATTTAATCACTACATAACCATAGTGTGATTGATAAAAGCGCTTACCGACTGTTGAAGGCTTGAGCGAATCGACTGTGACCGAAGCTCCGATTAAACCAAACAGGAGAGGTTGGAAAATGACCCAAAGACCCGCAAAGGTTTTGGCCACCTCTTTCTTTTCGTCTCCCCACCTTTAAACAAAAGTATATGTGCGGTTGGTCAGAATTGAAATGAGATTTTAAGTTTACTTTAAAATAGTAGAATCGGTCGATATAACTTTTTTCGACCGATACCATGATGTTAATACACACGTAACAATCAATAACCGATTTTTTTGTGATTTCTATACAAAAAATCATTTTTTAGTAGCATACAGTACCTTAAAATACAGTAGGCCTAACTTTGGATAATAAAAACTCTTATAATTATACAACTCCTGTTATAATTATACAATTTCATAATTATACAACTCCTAATTTACATACATAGCAAACAACCAAACACTTAAACAAAAAACTTATATCATTGTAATTTACCTTATATCTAAATTTCAACACAATATATTTAATCAGAAACGTGGTCACTTATTTTTACTAGTCGACGTCCAGAGTGACTGGCTATGAGCTGTACGACACATCGAACAAAAAATGGGCGCTGGTCTGGAACCCAACACAACGAACATCATTTGGGTTAGGGTGCGGGTTAGCGTTTGGGTTTGAGTAGGTTAGGCAATATTATGGAATAATAATACTTGGCCCACCCTCACAGGAACACTTACCGACACCCTAACCCAAACATTGTGCGTTGCTTCAATAATTCTTTCAACACTGTCGTAGGATACCAGCGGCAAAAATGTCCTATGTTGTTGAATTCTGAGCTTTCAGGCCAGTCCAAAAACAAAATAACTTACCTTATGGCAGCAACAAATGGCATCACAAGGCTGGCCAAAGCGCTCGCGCCTGCAAAGTGAACCAACTTGCTAGCAAACGCACTGAACAGTGCAAGGCCAAGGAGAAGTGCAGACCTGTAGCCGTTCCTGCCTTTCTACAGAAGACATATTACACTTACAATTTAACGTGTAAAAATAACCCGATTTTGGCCAAATGTGTAATTTTGTCGTGTCATGAGTCCGGCTGTGACTCTACAGACCGTATTTCGCCAATTTGCGTAACTAAATACGGTTGATATTTAGCAATCCACACGATACATGGTTGGAATATATCCACCTTATGCTACTCCGCCTTTAAAATTTCCAGTTAACGGCATATCAGTTTCAAAACATCGCATGCGCACGTCGGACTCGGAACTCGGGTAGTTTTACGTAGTCTTACTCGAGTCCGAGTCCGAAATCCGACTCTAGCGAAACAAACCAAACCCATCAATGCCCAAGTCCGACTCTAACTCCGCAACCCTAGTAGAAACACCAAAAAAGGGTAAAAACCCGAATTTAATATGCCGAACAAATTGACTAACTATAATTACGATAATAATATTTAACCCACTTTCGAAGATGTCGATTAGACTTGCAGGATTAAATGATCTACAATCCGAACTAAGCTTACGTTTAATTAGATCTAAACGAAACCAGAGGAAAACCGAAACATGTTGTTCGATAGCATAAAGTAATTTCTATAGTAACTGTTTGCAGATAGCGGTATTGACTTAAAATAATTTAGTGTTCATATTTGCAAATCCTGACATAATTAGTAATATCCAAAGGTTAGTATTGGAAATATTTGGTTTAGATACTCATATAAGATATAGTAAAACGTTTTTTTAAACTAGACCTAAGGTTAACTTGAAATGTCACTTAATTTAAACAAGAAATATTCTAATCAAAAACTTAAAATGTTGTTTAAGTCAAAACAAGAAATATTCCAATCAAAGGACGAGTTTTTGATTTGTCATACCATGTTTTTTGATGGAAAGTACCACAAAAAAATCCCAAGAAATACCCCGACGCCGATGCCAAGAATCAACTCCAGTGGGCCGTGAAGAACCTTTTCCACAATATTTCCTGCATAAAAGAATAAAGATCACAAAAACACAACCCATGCTATTTTAAACTTTACCTGGTGAAAACTTTTTTTTTAATTTTGTCTTTATATATGGATACAGGTGAAGTGGATTCGAGTAGGCCTAAACAGCATAAATCTGCCCCATTTTTTCAGTTGCGAAGAGTAACACAATAACAAAGAGATTTCTATCCTGCAATTATATCTCTACATTGTCCTGATGATCAGGTTTTCAAAATATCAGTAATATGACTTTCGCTATGCGTTAAGTTATTCTCGTTGATATTGGGCGAGTCGAGTATACCAGTGCTTCCCAACCTTTTTCAGTTCGCGACCCACCATTAATGCAAGTTTTATTGTGCGACCCACAATGAGATATGACCAAACGAATGAAAAACAAATTAATGAGACAAATAACAATGTATACACGTGCAATACGCACTGAAATAGTTAATGCGACACAACACATTTTATTGTTACTCATTTGTTGTATTGTTGCATCATTGTTACGTAAAGATAACGCAATAATTTCCCGATATAATAGAAAACGGTAAAAATGCTTCGCAACCCACCTCAAATAGCTTCGCGACCCACTGGTTGGGAAGCCCTGGCTCTTTGAGTATACCATAATGCCGAAATAAATCTACTACTGGAATCAGTTTGTCTAATTAGGATTAGGCACAAGCAAAGCAAGGCTATAAAAATCCAGCCCGCAGTGAGGTTCGAAGTCACGACCTCGGCCATATATACTCCTGTTACTTACCTTCGGAAAAAATCATTCCGAGCACAACGTTAAAGCCCGTAATTCCGATGACGTCATTCAGGGCTGCGCCTGCTATCAGAAAGGTGGGAATTCCCCCCTCTACCCCGTACCCGTTGTCTTGCAGGTAGAGAAGGGAGGGAACCACAACCGCAGGTGAAACGGCGCATAACACGAACCTGAAACATAAAATAGTTGTTTGGCGTCGTCATTTGTTGCTAAAAAGTCGATCATCGATGATTTTAAATACGGATGTCCGATGATTATTATGTGAATGGAGGCGATACCCTATGCCAGGGATTCCAACCTTCTTTGCTGCTCGTACCCCCTTGTCAGGTCAGAGCGTTCTTCGTACCCAAAAAAAAATTCTGATGGAAATTTTGAGATATACAATGCTTTTATAGCTCATTTAAACGTTAAACCAGTGATCGGCAAACTTTTTTTTTCGCAGGCCCAAGTACTCTTTTTAGAGCTATTGAAGGCCCGCTTAGTAAAACCACTATTAAAAAGTGGCGTATTCCGGATATTTTATTTTAAGGTGAAATATGCCACAGCGCCTTGGTGCCCAAAACAGACATACCTATACGAATGTTATTATCGGTACTTTTCTGATATAATAGAATGGTATCGGTGCCGCTTTGATTGCAAATTTATTTAGGTATTATATCTATGCTTTGTAATCTAACTGAGCGCGTTTTTGAAATTGAAAACATATTGAAAAAAGTGAATATGACCAGTTGACCACATATGTGGCTATAAGCTTAACACTGAAAAGGCAGTTTTTAAAGAGCAACCCGAAAAACATTACATTTTCACGTTTTCATATTATCAACTTTACAAATTTTACCACTACCGGTACGTTGAACAGTAGACTCGTGGGTATATGTGAGTCACATTGGGCATTTTTTAATTTTAAGGCCGAATATGACTGAATATTAATATTCATAAATATAAATGTTAATTTGTTTTAACATAAGTTTGGTTGCTCGCTAAGTAAGGTTGCTTTGAGTAATTTGTAAAAATTTCTGATAGTTATCTTGTTCATTTCCGAAAATATTACACGATGAAATTTCGAGCGTGCTTCCCTTTGGTGTCATTTGGTATACGACCGGATCGACAGTATAGTTTTGCCTAATATATCGACTATCGGAACAAAATAGGAAGTGTTGTACATGTTGTACATTTTTATGTATGTATACTCTTTTCTGTTTAGCAGCTTTAAACCTGTCCTTATGTAGTGTTTTTTTAATTATATAAAGTTAAAATTCGTAATGCCATTCATCGATGCCCAAGCGACCAAGCGTAGGCCTTGAAAGTGTTGTAAAGAGGTTGTTGCAATACAAATTAAGGGCTTTGTCACAGAAGAATCGCGGCTCTATGTAGCCACATACAGGTGGTGTCTTTGTATAATGTAACTCACCCGATGACAAATCCCCATTCCCACGGAAAGTTGATCATAACGTTCGAAAAGCAGGCCACGGCGCAGCATTCCACCACGGTTGTCGAGCAGGCGAAGCCAATCAGAATCCACTTTAGCTTGAACAGCGCCTGTATATAATGTGGCTTGTGGTCGAAAAACAATTACAAGCAAACTACACATCTGACATTTTTCTTCTCGCATTTTTTTCATATGCATTTGGCGGCGTTTCTCCAAAATATTGCAAGACAAAGGAAATGTTACATGATTTCAGAGCACCATTAATAGTTTTTAGCTATTGAGGTTGCGACACAATTGCAGTGTTTTAAGTTGTATAAAATGTGTTTTTGTCTTACCTGGCATTGTTTTCTCGCGTTTTTTTCACTTGCATTTGGCCGCGTTCTCCAAGCATTGCAAGACAAAGGGAATCTTATATAATTTTCAAGCAACTTTAATAGTTTGCAGCTTTTCGGTTTGCCATAAAACTGTAGTGTTTTAAGTTTTACTAAATGTATTTCATTGCTCACCAGTTTATTAAAACGTCCAACCAGTCAAATGTTTTAGCCTTAGTTTCACAAAAATTCTAAAACCCTGATTAGGTTTTGGCCCCTTGTACTACCGAACTTGTACATCCACGCCAATAAGTGCCATATAAATACATTTGCAAGGATTTTTATTTTGTTAAACTCATGTTTCGTAATTTACCTTCCCGTCCAATCCTATTCCAGCTCTGATTAGTATCACCGTGAGGGCGATGAGCCGAAGAGACGACGACCATTTTTGGTTTATGTCCTTTGCAACATCGATGTGAGGAACATTTCGTAGAAGAAATCCCATAACCAACATTCCTAACGAAAAAATAGGCAAAAAGCCATGTGTCAGAAGTCTATTTAGCGTAACTGTATAATGCCAAAACTTCCGTGATACGTTTTTTCACAGAAATCGGTGAATATTTTATCTATCCTTGGAAAAAATAAGCACTTATGTTTAATCGCGCCTAAGGCGCCGAAAATTTGACCTAACGAATTCCTTTATTTTTCAAATTTGCGTTTTTACGATTATAACAGACAACATTAAGGGCTTTTAGTAACATATTCAAAAAACTGAAACCTGGCAGTTGTTCTTTTTTTGCGTTAATATTTGTTATTGTAATTTTTTTGCCTAAGTTATTTTTCGAAACAGCAGCCATGATTTAAACACAAAATCCAACCATACATTGACAATAATACTTTATGGGATTTTTGAGCATGGATAATTAGCCTAAATCTACCTTTTACATTTTGGTATAAACTTTGAAAATAATCACTGTATATATACTCTTGGTAGTTAGTTAAAAAACTAATATTATTTAACTTCCGGCGACTGAACGTAGCATATAGGTTTCGAAAGTTTTAAATATTGACAAAAGTTGACCAGGCTAATGCTTGATCAAAATACATTTTTTGGCTCGAAATCAGCATATTTCTGAAGACTATTTATATTTTGACGTCAATTTATGACGTTATATTTGAAAATTTCTTGCCCACCGTGGTCCACACGAAGTCAAAAAAAAATTTAGGGGTCGGCGGTAAAAAAAGTTTAAGAACCCTTGTTTTAAAGCGACCCCACCGGCAATTTCTTGCACCTACCCAACAAAGGTGGAAGCGGGGGAATTCCCGGAATCGAAAGCTTGCCAGTGACGTAACCAGCTGCCATGCAGGAGAGCAGCAGTACAATGACCCCGAACAAATTACCCCCTGGAAGAGTCTCCGAGGGGGCAATACTCCAGGGAACACCCCAGACCAGAAACCCAAGTAGACCTAAACAGCAAAATAGATTTAAACGTTTCTAGTTTAGATCAGTGTTCTTCAACTTTTTTGGTTTGGTAAACAAGTTGTTGTGACGAACATATGCACCATGTTTACTTAAAACGTTAAACTGAGGTTAAAAACGATATCAAAAACCTTCGACGGCGTGTCACCGAAAGTTAGTTCACAGCGATTACAGCACCAATGTCTTATAGAAATCGGTAATTACTGGCAAATACGATGCAGCATTAATGGATTATTAAAAGTTTGTGATGCACCCTTGACCTTGTATACCTTTTCGTACTAGTGCACAGCATGCATATTTTGGTGCACCCTAGGATGCACCTTGAACACCGGTTGAAGAGCACAGGTTTAGATATCAAATTATATTTATAGCAGTATTTTGGGTACTTATAATTGACGTTAATGTGATCATTAAAAAAAAAAACATTGTTTAAAATCATAAAGTTATATAAATCGCAAAACTTTAAGGTTTGCAACGTGTCTCAGAAATAAAGAAGACCATATCGTGCACTTCACAATATTAATTAAATAAAAGATTACTTAGATTTAGTAAAAGCTAATGTTCCAAAATTTGACAATTCTTTTCATACCGATACCCCAAAATCTAGACAAAGTGTATAGCAGTCCGTTCCGTTGATAAATGACATCAATATTATACTCAAATATATAAAATAAAAACTTGTACATAGTACTAACGCATGCACAAATTAGTTTTGTACGAATCGGCAATAGCAAATTATCGAACGAGAAGTATCGGACCCTACATATTACCACCACTTAGTAACGGAACTCGATTTATATGTAAAATCATTCGACATCTCTATTTAGAGCGTGGTAAGGTAAGCAACTATGACTTTTTTCCTGTCATGTTTGCATCTTACCAACGCTTACAAACTTCGCCAATTTGCCTTGTGGGGGACACAATAGAGACTTTAGGCACTTTTGCACGCACGGGTCTTCTTCTGTGGTTACGCTGTAACTGCTTGCCATGCAGCAGCTGCAAAAACCCGACAGTCGTGCACATCTTGATTCTAAAAATGTACGTAACATCGGGAAATTCAAAAGTTTTGAACAGATTGACACAACCAAATGTCAGCATGTCCAAAAGAGCCAATTGAGTTAATTTTATAATGTTTTGTGCTACATATAAGTCAAAAAATCAACCCTTTAAGATTAAGCCTACATTTAAAAATGTAATTTTTCATAAAACACTTCATTTTAAAGTTCATTATTATAATGTTGAACTGAGATACAATTAATGCAGCAGTGTGTATACTATTACCTCTTGCCATCTTTCTTTTCAGTTTGACTGATTCGAATGATTTTTTGCTTTTTTCTGCATCTAAATCGTGTGATCTTTCCTAATAAAAGTACAATTAAGTTGCATTAAATATGCTATATGACTTCAAAGAAATTTCTAAGACGTCTATTGTCGTTTAAACAAATATAAAACCGATTATACGCCTCCACTTAACAATAAACAACAGTCTAGTGTAAGTTATATCAACCTTACTTCACGTTTTCGAGTCTGTATGGCCAAGAGTGACTTTACGATAAGCATAGGACAGGTGTGTAAATCGTCTGACTTTTAAATTGCTACAATTAAACGGTCGTAAAACTTACAGTGGATTTTTTTTTCAAAAAGCTTGTATTGATTGCTGTATAATTTGTACACAAAAAGAGTTTAATCATTGAAGCTGTCCGTGTGTTGTCATTATGACTTTATTGAATTTTTTCAAATCATGTCTAAAAGTTTAGTCAAACAATAATTATAATTAATGCAGTAATTAATTAGGGCAATATGACAAATCCATTCACTTTATAAATGTCAAAAAAGCTTACATTTTGTGTCGAAATAATGTGTCTCAGGAGTAAAACTCTACTAAGCGGAAAATTTTTCATCAATAAGAATATGATTTAAGAATATAGTTACACTGCGGTGATTTCACAAAAAAATGTTTTATTATTGTATATGGACGACAATTTTTAGAATATTTTTTCCCTATTTAACATGGCTCAAACAAAATTTTTATTTTTCCTTAACATTCTCTGGGAAAGCCATTAACCGCACACTCAGAACATAAACGGGACAACCTACGGATTGGATTTCCTGTTGTTCGTCTGAGCTGAGCCTCTTTGTGTCTGGAGAATTTAGCGCTTTTCTTTGTTCTTGATAGACATCACTTTCATCGGATAAACAAGGAGTTCTAAGCTGCTGATCAGGATCGCTAACCGACTCCATTATCTTTTAATTGAGTGTGAACCCTACGTGAAGAGTGGAGCTGAATTATGGCAAGTCGTTTTTACCTTTTGCGCTATACACAAGCACCAAAATGCTCAAACAATAAATTTCGGGAAATAAATGGGAAAAGTTTAACTATAGCAACGACATTACCAAAAGTTAATATCGGTTTAAGTATAGGTCTGCAGCGACATAAGCTTTTAGATATTGGAAAAAGTACCATTGTAGACTGACTTATGGTTATTTACCTGTTGTGATTTCACAGCAAACTCAACTCGATGTACCCTGCATTAAGTCTATAAAATGTTGTAGGCCTATTACGAATTGTGTCAAATATTTCTCAAATAGTATATATATATCTTGCACCTTTACGAGCTGAACATGCAGATCGACTTTTAAAAGGAATAATATCTATAACACAAAGTTATAAGACGATGCCCGAGTAACCTGACCAACGGTTGAAACACGAAAATATAATAGTGTTACAAATAGTATTACATCAACACTTTATTCTCATGTACGTCTTTCTGGACAGCTTGTCAGAAACTGTTGGGTTTTGCCACTGACGTATATAGATTTGGCGTGCTGTCCTAAAATATACTCCGAATATTATGACAATTGTTTTTTAAGTGATATTATCAACCGACAGAGATATTTACATAACCGGGCGGTAAAATCCTTAAGAAGAACTTCTTCGCACAACCTACAACCCTCGAGTTGTTTTTCGTTTCTGTTGCTTTTCTATACGCACACAGCTTAATTTCTAGACTCGATTCAAAGGAAAACTGCCTCGCCTATGAAATCCTAATGATTGGCTTCAATGATAGTTATAGACTGAAACCGTTTACCGCCTATTCGTCTTTTTTACCTCTTTAGTTTTAATGGCCTGACTAAAAATGCCAATAACATGTATAGCGCCGTCTAGCGGATTGATTTTAAAGCAACCTTTGTTCTGCTGATGAACGAATAGGAGCCAAAACGTTTACTATGGGAATGTTTAGGATCCACCTTTCGTTTTTAAGACAAGAAATATTCCACTAACGTCGTTAGATTATATGACGCGTTACCTTAGTGTTTAAAGGTCGTTTAAAGGTATAGGTTAACGTGGAAAAAGATTTGCCATTCTTCCAAAAGGCAAAACGATAAGTTTGCATTCAACAAGACCCAAGCCTGGGTTTAGCGACAAAAAGTAATCAACCGTGGAATTGCTGACTTTTATTCAGCGAAATAGGCAGTGTTTTGCATCAGTTTAGCTAAACCACGTTAAAAGGGCAAATTATTTTGTCAAGCTGCTTAACGTGTGGAGGGCAGTCGACCCCTGTTTCTAAAGGGTATTTCTTTATGACCTCCGTTATGATTTATTTTTTACGTCACGTTATGACGTAACTTTGCGAAGTCAGTCCGTATTTTTTCTGTGGGCATGACCAAAAAAAATCCTGGATAACGCAAAAGGCGACTATTCCAGAAATAAATGCAAAGAAATAATCTTTGTTCATTTGTTGCAACCGAGATTCGATTATAGGTTGTCACAGTCACAGCGGAAAAGAGAACTGCTTGCCTTTATCATTACGACCAGTCAAGAAATTTACGCAAAATAATTAAAAGATTTGCTGAAACCAGGATTCGACCTGGGTTGTCACGGCCACAACGTGATGTATAATGCAAACAAAATGATCTTAGTTCATTTGTCGCAACCGAGGTTCGAATATAAGTTGTCTCAGTCACAGTAAGAAAGAAAACTGCTTGCCTTCATCATCATCATCACTACCAGTCAAGAAATATACGCAAAATAATTAAAAGAGTTGCTGTAACCAGGATTCGAACCTGGGTTGTCACGGCCACAACGTGAAGTACTAACCACTATACGATTACAGCGTATGTAGCAGAGGATGGTTTCGATCCATCGACCTCTGGGTTATGGGCCCAGCACGCTTCCGCTGCGCCACTCTGCTGAGTCTTGTTGGGGGTGAAATATCTTATAGAACACGATGGCGATTTGGGCGCAGCTTTTGCTTTCCACGTGATGTCTTGCCATGTGGCTTCATTCTTGCGTCACTTTTCTTTTTGTAAATAAAGTTTACGGCGGTTATTTCAGAGGATTGCGTAGCGCTAAAATTACGTTTCGAAGTGCGTTGCCGAAGTACTGAAAGTTGTATTACCGAATACAAGGCTATGTCGGCAAGTACTAATTAAGTTACAGCTAGATGATGTTTTTTTTAACTGAAAGACATGTTACATAGTATTTATTGTAGTAAACTAAATGTAATGCTGTTAAACTTTCTTTTCGGGAAACTTCGCGATATTTTCTGAAGAACAATAATTAGGGTCTTCTTTCACATAGTCATAAACTAACCTAGACAACATTTTAACAAATTAAAGATTTATTTCTTAATTTCAGGAGTTCGCAGTATCCCGAAAGGGAACTTTCAAACTTCAAGCTCTACTTAAAATCGAGAAAGAAGTTCAAGAGAAATGGAGCCATGACAAAATATTTGAAGAAGATGCGCCTTGTCCGAATTCTCCAGAATGGAAGTAAATAAAAAAAAATTGTTTTAACATATTTCACAAACTGACAGCCTAAATTGCCAACACTATTTGGGTTGGGCTGAGAGTTAAAAATTGGATTGGGGTGCATGGGTCAAGTATTACTATAATATTTATTCTTTCATACTTATGAAAGCAATTTCAACTTCGACAATTGCTTCGTTAGTGTTAAAATAAGTGTGTTAGGATTCTAGACCAGGGCCACAAAATTTTACGATGTAACCATACATTATAGCAATAATGTCTAAGATAACATTTTATTACTAATGTTACTGTTGAGCAATACATTCTGTGTTTAGGCAAGAGAAGTACATGGTTACCTTTCCCTATCCCTACATGAATGGGCGTTTGCATCTGGGACATACTTACTCACTCTCAAGATGCGAGTTTGCAGTTGGGTATGAAAGAATGATGGGAAAAAGATGTCTTTATCCGTTTGCCTTTCATTGCACCGGAATGCCAATAAAGGTAAGTGAACTTTTGCAAGAAATCCCAATAGTGCAAAAATCCTTAGACAGTTTTAAAGTTTGTTTATGGGGCACCACAAAAGATAATCCTTATTTTACATGTTTTAAGTTGTATATTTGTAAATAAAAAAGTCAAAAATCTTTCTTGTTCTGGTAGTTCTGGCTGCTGGTCTAGAATCGTACCACACGCACATTATTTGGGTTAGGGCGCAGGTTAGCGTTATGGTTTAGAGTGGGTCAATCAGAGTTGTAAACAAGTCAATTTGAAATGACTTAAGTCCCAGTCAAGTCTTTCACAAAATAACTTAAGTCTAAGTCAAGTCTTTTTGAATAAATAACAAGTCATGTCCCAGTCAAAGTCATTGGTTGTCCAAGTCAAGTCATAGTTAGAGCAAGTCAACTTCAAGTCAAGCCCTTAAATCAAAAATAAAACTTTAAACTACGAAAACTGGCAAACTCCTCCGATTATGGGCAATAACTCAAGCAAAAAATACAACATATAGCAAGCAAATTGTTTTATGTGCAAAGATTAGGATAAATAACGCAATTTTGTAAATAATTGCTTAATGAAAACAATTTATTTCAACCCAAGTCATTATTCCAAATGAGTTAAGTCAAGTCAATTCATTTGCCCAAAAGGCTTAAGTCAAGTCAAGTCATTTGAAAACAGTGACTTCAGTGCACACTTAAGTCAAGTCATTGACTTAAGTCATTACAACACTGGGTCAAGTATTATTATTGAATAATGAATATAATATTACTTGACCCACCCAAACGCTAACTCACATATTGATTTAATAATTGTGGTAGGATTCTAGACCAGCGTGAAGTTGTGTTTTGAAAACAGTTGAAAAAAAAGTTAACTTGCTGCTTTTCTGTTTATTTAGGCTTGTGCTGACAAACTAAAGAGAGAAATGGCTGACTTTGGGTTTCCGCCAAATTTTCCCGAAGCGATAGAGGAGGAAAAGAAATCTGAAACAGGGCCAGGTATTAATTTATTAGTCATAGTGTCTTCCAAATTTCCTTGCTCCTCTCCGACTGCATTCCATAATTTGTTTTGCGCCATTTTTTGTTTAATTTGTTTTTATGCAATTTTTTGGCCGAAATCTGACGATAGCCTACTGGAATTTTTTATGTCAAAAAATCTATTTTTATTGTAACATAATATTTTACCCCAAATGACGTCACTGAAGTGGTTTTGGACAAAACTTCACCTAAAAAAACTTTAAGACACTAAAATGCAATTGGGCTCTTGTTACATGGCATAATACTTGCCCCAAAACTACTGCAGGTTTATTTAACATATACAAACATTAAACAGGCAAACTAAACATTCTTTTAAAAAAAAATTGGAATTTTTTCTTAAGCCAAACTTTATCAAGTTATTATTTGCCATTCATAAATAGTTTTAGTCAAAGTTGCAATCGGGAATTCTGTGTGCAGCCATCATCGACAAGTCAAAAAGCAAAAAAAGTAAAGTTGCTGCCAAAAGCGGAGGCGCAAAGTACCAATGGCAGATCATGCAGTCTCTAGGTCTCCGTGACGAAGAGATCAAAAAGTTTGCCGACGCAGAATATTGGCTGGAGTACTTTCCACCACATTGCAAGAGCGACCTGCAAAAAATGGGTGTTAAGGTAGAACTATTTTATGGGTGTTAAGGTAAAACAAATTCTATTTTTAAACAGTTTACAATGCCTAATTTTGTAAAAAAAAAAAGTTACAAAATAGGTTTGCCTTATTTTATGTTTGTACATTTTCTGATTAATTTTTAAAATATTAAAGATTTTAACTAGACATTTTCAAATTTATTGTTTGAGCAAACTATCTGCAAGTTTTTATATTTTCAATCAATATATCTGAATATTAGGGCAGCAGTAAACACAATTGTAAAAAACTAGGAAATAGATTTCATATTTTGTTAAGACATATTTTTAAGGTTGATTGGCGAAGATCTTTCTATTCAACCGATGCCAATCCCTACTACGACTCATATGTCAGATGGCAATTTAATCATCTAAAAGAAAGGGGAAAAGTGAAGTTTGGAAAACGATACACTATTTTCTCACCAAAGGTTTTCAAACAAAATTTATCGATATTTCAATAATACTTATGCAACACATTTATACATAAAAGTGTGTTAATGTGCAATAATGTTCCGTAACTGGTGTCGGCCTTGTCAGTTACAGTTTTTTTCCAAAAAAACAAAAAAACCGAAAACATGTAGAGTAATGTAAATAAAAACAGAAACATGTAGAGTAATGTTTGCAACTCATTGTTATTTTTCAGGACAATCAGCCTTGCATGGACCATGATCGTCAATCTGGTGAAGGGGTTGGTGGACAAGAATATACCCTTATTAAAATGAGGATGCTTGAGCCGTATCCAGAAAAACTCGCGTAAGCTTTTTACAATTGCTCTAAATATTTACTGACTCTCAAATTTTTTTATCTGAAATCTAAAATATTTCCAATATAAAACTGCTGCAGCTTTCTTTCCGGGGAAAAGATATTTCTGGTTGCTGCCACTTTACGTCCGGAGACGATGTTTGGGCAAACCAACTGCTGGGTTCGTCCAGATATGCGATACATTGCTTCGAAGGTTTGGGTTGTACTGTTTCTTTCTTTCCTTTGTCCAACTTGATTTACTATATCAGTGTTTTTCAACCTGGGTGCTGTGTTGCCCTTGTGTGCAATTTCTAATGCTCAAGGGTGCCAATAGGTATTCAAGAAAAAGCTTCTTGATACAACTATTTGTTTACGATTAGAGACACACCATAATATCAAATTTCATTTTAATACATGTTTTAAGTTGATTGCATTGTTCCTGTTCTATTTATAGTGACATTTCAGTAAGCCATAAAAGGTTAAGAATCACTGTATTATATCATTGATCTTTGCGGAGTTGCTCTTTCTAGTTTTACTTTGTTCGTGCAGTTCCACATAAAGCCCTTAGTTTTAGGTTTACAAATGGACACATAAAAATAACTCTTAAACCAATGCTTTCTCGTTTTTATCTACACTCCGTGTGACTCCGGTAAAACTTTATCATCCAACCAAGGGCGTCATTGAAAGTGCAAAAATTCTTGTTATTTTGCAATGTGCAGGGTAATTTAAAGTTTTTTGGGGGGGCCACACTGTATGTCAAGTTTTTGTGTGTAAACTTATATTGTCTATATCCTACTACAAACTTGACTAACCTAATCAAGCTTTTTTAAATTTCTCTACAAAAAATATAAAAATCATCAAAAATTGTTTTTTTTTCTTGCTAAATCCAAAAGTTTAATAGTTGGCTGCAGTTCTTTCTCAAATTAGTTTTGTCTAGATTGAATAAACACTATAAGATGCCGCTGAAATTAAGTTTGTTGTTTTTTTTACACTTTAAATAAAAGATGATTTTTTAAGACTGGACGGCCATTGCACATTTGTTGATTGTCGCTTATTTTCAGATGAAAAATGGCGAAATCTACATCAGCACTTACAGAGCAGCCAGAAATATGGCTTACCAGGAAATGACCCCCACCCAAGGTCAAGTTGATGTCGTGGCTGAACTTGTGGGTCAGGATATTATGGGGAGGCCCCTTAATGCCCCCAACACAACATACAAGGTAAACAATATGCCAAACCATATACATACAGCAAAAGGTTATATAGAGCCAAAGAGAAGTAAACCTTTTTGATTTAAAGCCGCCCTCCAACAACATTTTTCTTTTTATTACTCTAAGCGGGATATTTAAGATGTAGGTCATTCTGGAGTTTTGATAAATAACATACTGTTTAAATGATTTGCAAAGCCAAAAAGGTAGAGTAGATCGACATTATCTTGATTCAAGATAAGGTGTCAACCTTCAATTCGGGGCTACATAACGACTCAAGTAGCCGCAATCTAAAAAACGCCCGAGGCCATCAAAAAAAACTAACAGGCCTAAAGCCGTGCTCGGACATTCACTGAAGATGATACAAGCTCGTATCTAAACATCTTACACAATATGATGTCAAATACTCCACCTTTTTGGCCTTGCAATTCACTATCGAGCTACACTACAGATCTGTGCATAGTGTACCCAAATATGTTTGTATTATAGGCAAAACCGTTTAAAAGGATTAACATTGAATATCATACGCAAACCAACTTCATATATTCCCTGACATTTTAGGTAATTTACACCCTTCCAATGCTGACCATTAAAGAGGACAAAGGCACAGGCGTGGTGACGAGCGTCCCATCTGACGCCCCTGACGATTACGCCGCTCTGTGTGATCTTAAGAAGAAGCCTCTGCTACGAAGCAAGTACGGAATCACCGACGAAATGGTTCTCCCTTACGAACCGGTAGGCAAGCGAAAAAGTTGGGCGAAAAGACAAGCGTTTAAAAATCGGTTTCTATATGTTAAACCTGGTGCAGCGTAACCCTGAGATTTAAATTGTGATATAAAAAAGCTCGCTTTTCATGTGTTGAATTGTCACAGCACCGATCGCGAATTAAGTTTTTTTAATTTTGGTGTAAAACATGCGACCTGCGAATTCGGTGATATCTTCATTTCACTTTATAAATAAAATTGGCAGCAATCGTGAAAGTATTTTCATATTTCAAACGTTACCCATAGCGTAATTGCCCGGCATAACCCACACTTGCGAGCTGACCGACTAGGAGATTGCAAAGCTGACTCTTTTACAGCAAGACGTTTGTCGGTTCCAACACTTCGAGGCCTTCCAGGTGGCTTTCGCTTTAGTGCTGAACCCGTAGCTCTGAAATTTTTGACCCAGAACATTACAAATTTTTGATTGGGACCAGGATCTTTTTCTTAGTTTTTTTTTCTCTTTTTCTTAGGTTTCGTGTCAAAGATTCCCCATTTCTAATGAAATCTTCCACAATAAATTCAAGGTGTTCGCCAGTCCAGGCCATTTTTCATACAGAATTTAAAAAATTTTGCACAAATCATTATTTACTTTCAAAAACTAAAACCTGCAAACAAAAAATGGTAAGTCCTTTGCTGCAAAATTCAACCTCATGTCAGACTGCTATAGCTTTGGTACAGTAACAATTTGAAATGTGGTAGGTTTTTCTGCCGCACCCTGTATGATGTTGTATCAAATCGCAGGTGCCGATTATAGAGATTCCCGGCTTTGGCTCACTCGCGGCTGTAACGGCTTGCGAGAAACTAAAGATCCAAAGTCAAAACGACCGCGATAAGTTGGCGGAGGCAAAGGACATGGTTTACCTGAAGGGATTCTACGAAGGAGTAATGCTCGTAAGTTCGACGCCTATCTTACACTCAATTTTTTTTCTGCTTATTTGTCCGCAAAATTAACATTTTTCTGTTGTACCTTTTGACAGCCTATTACTTGGTGGACGCATCGTGCTAAAATTCTGTACAATTTAAAAATAATCACAGCCCCTTGATGGAACACTTCACGATTTACCGACAATTTTCAGTTATATCCTAAAACTAAAATTGATCAGTCCACTTTAAAATTACCTGAATTTTGTCCAAAAGAAATTATTCAAAACTTTATAGTCATGGTCAGTAGTAAAAAATGTATCCTTTCGCACCGTGCTAAAATTCTGTACAACTTAAAAATTATCACAGCCCTTGGAACATTTTGCGATTTACTAAAAATTTCCAGTTATATCCTAAAACTCAAATTAAACAGTCCACTTTAAAGTTACGTGCATTGCGTCGAACACAAATTGTTGAAAAACTTTATAGGCATATCAGTAGTTAAAAATATGTCTCTTATACCAGTGGTTCTCAACCTTTTTAGCTTGCGGACCAGTAAAATTTCAAAACAAATTTTGCTAACCGGCGGACCTTCATAAATCAAATCGACCCAAAATTTGACTACGACACATGTATGCAACTAAACTTAAAAGCAAATAATAGAAACTTCAAGTTAAGGGGCATTTTACTGCTGTCTTTTTGATTTCATACCTGTTATACGTGATTCTAGTGAAGTTTTGAAATACAAATGGTCCTAAAGTTTAAGAATTAAGTGAGCTGTAGCCTACTTTTGAACAGTTGGGCACAACACTTGCAGCATTGTGGCGTACGATAAAGTCCCAAAGTAAACCATTAATTAACTCTATGTTACGTCACAATGTCGCAAATTACGGAGCTGGCGAAGTTAGAAATTTGATGGGCAAGCCATTAACATGTTGCATTTTGCAAATGAGATATAAAATTGTAATATATTTGGCGGGCCGGCAGAAAAGTTGACGCGGACCGGCACCGGTCCACGGACCGGCGGTTGAGAACCACTGTCTTCTACAGTCTGTTTTTTTTAAGCATATTCACAGTACAGTATTTAGGTAAAAAATAACTTATTCGGGCGGTCGCGCCTAATATGGTCTTCTTTTGGTGCTTGTTTTACGACTTAACGACAAAACGCCAACAGCCACTTTTTTATTATTTTTTTTATTTATTTTTTAACGCCCCACATTTCGGCCTGTTTTCACATTCAGGTCAAAGGTTACGAGGGGTCAAAAGTTCAGGACGTCAAGAAGCCGATACAGCAGCAGATGGTTAAGACTGGTGGCGCTGTTTTGTACATGGAGCCCGAACGCAAAGTGGTGTCGCGGTCAGCCGACGAATGTGTGGTTGCATTGTGCGACCAATGGTGGGTGGTGTACATGGTTTTGAAAATATTGGCTCACTGCCAAACTGTGTTTAAGGTCATGAGTAGGGCGAAATTTTTTTGTGACCCCAAAATTGATAAATTTTGACTCAAAAAATTACAATTTTAACCTAGTAAATATATTATTGTTTGACATATCGGAAATACATCAATCTAAGGACATATTGTTGTTTATAATACTGTATTAGTGTCTCGGCGTAGTCAACCACACGTTTCAGAAGTTATACTGACTACTGGTCGAACACAAGTCGGTAGTTTTTTGGTATAAACTATAAAAATGCCAAAGAAAAACGGTATCGGGTATTTCAGGAAAATGTTGTGTAAACAGTTTAAATACAAGGTTGAAATAATTGTAGACAACTAACAAAAGCACATTGTCGACATACGAAATGGAAGATACACAACTATCTGAAAGCAAAAACGCAGTTCGAGCTGAACCTAATGCAATAAACTGCGATGAAAATTCTGCCGGCTCGCGTATACCATATATTGCTCTAATGAAGATATAATACAGACATATAGTTAAAATGTCATTGTTATTCAAATTTAAACTTAAAGACTTGTTTTTCAAAGGTAGGGGTCGCGAGATAGAACTGAAGATAAAACTTCTTTTATTTAGACGAGCACCAACTCCCAAGCAATATTGGGCAATTAGATTCTTATTGTCTGATTCAAAGAATTAAAAATACGCTGGTTTTGTTTAACTTGATAAAGTATAAATATTTTTTTTAGTGAAAACGTTTACACGCTAGAAGCACTGTAATCAAGCAACATCTTATATTTTTTATTTTAAAGCCAAGATTCCGTCAAACGGACTAATCACCACCAACAGACAAATAAAATTCGCGCAAAGCTTTAAAAAAATTGCTACTAGTCTTCTTTTCAATAATGAAACATACAGTTTAAAAAGGGGCTATGGCCGCGTAAGTTTTATTCACATCTGCTGTTATGATAGTTTAGATAAGATTTATCTGCGGGAAAATTCCTTCACCAAAAGAGCCACATGGCATCACCAACAAAAACATATATGGCTCGCGAGCCATAGGTTCCCAACAACTGCCTTAATCTAACAGACAACTCAAGTTGGTGCTAAATAATAATAATGTGAAATGTGACTTCACTACAAATAATATTATTCTTGGCTGGCGATCCATCAGTTCACTTACGGTAAACGATTCAATTCTCAAGTTTGGATCGCACGAATATTACAGTCCGATAAAGTTGTACATGTTAAAGTGCCTTATTGCTAACATTTGTAATCTGCAGCTCAGTGGTTCGCCATTCCCGGCAAAAATATGAAAATCTTAAAATATAAATACAAGTATTTTACTGCCAAAACGAAAACAAAAAATGTGAAAAAAAAACACTTTCTAGTGCAATTTGACAAAAAACATCATTTCACTGTCACTACAGGAGGAAAAAGAATTTAACAAATACACGCAAAGAGTTTAAAAAGTGTGAAAATAATAAAACATAAAAACAACTTCTACTTCGAAAATAGAAAAAAAAAACACGTTATACTACGATTTCATAAACAAGAAGAAAAAATTAAATAGTTTAAACCAGCGGTTCTTATACTTTTTTTACCGCGGACCCCTACTTTTTTTTTGCTTCGCATGCACCACGGTACACAAGAATTTTTCAAATATGACGTTATAAATTGACGTCACAATCAAATAGACTTCAGCATTATGCTAATTTTTCATAAATTTACGCCAGAATAAAATTAGACTTTCAGAGGTATGCTGATGATTTTATGAAGTCAAAAATACATTCAGTGCTAAACCGTTTGATTTTTAATTAAACTTTGAAAAATAGATTACTTCTTAAATATATACTAATATTTTAATTTGACCTCCACGCATGGACCTCTTACTTCACGGACCCCCAGTTTAAGAACCCCTGGTTTAAACAAACACACGCTTCAGGTACCTGGACTACGGTGAAGAAGAATGGAAGGCAAAAGCGCTCGTCGCTCTGGAACAACTCAACACTTACGGCGAGGACACGAGACGAAACTTCAAGGCCACTCTCGACTGGCTCAAGGAGCATGCCTGCTCACGCACATACGGATTAGGTGAGGACAATTTTCACTTTTGCTGTATATTCTCGCCTATAGTAGTCCGCCCTTAGCATTTAAGGAAATCAAAAAAGACAAATAGTGTCGATATCATTTTTACGGTACTATTTATGTTTTTCTAAAGGTTTGTTTTTTGTCAACGCTGAAAAAAAAATAATACACCTCAAACACCTGATTTCAGTAAACAATAAAATTAAAAAAAGAGAAAGATAATTGTAAAAGCCAGTTTTTTTCCTCAAAATACATGAAGTATTTATTTATATTTAAAAACCGCAATTTGGTGGAAAACGAGTAAGATTAACGTTATTACCGAAATATAGTGGTAATTTAATATTTTCGGCACTAAACCTAAATTAATTATACAAACTTAAAAATCAGAAAAATATTGTAGTGAAACTGTGATGTTTAATCGATGGTCCACGCACCAAATACTAAAACTAGCGTGGAAAATAGAACGAAGTGGCTCTGTCACAAATAGGGATGTCTGGTCATAGCCGATATCCAGTGTCGATTGGTTGTAATAACTTTTGTATTACCCACTCGGTATTAGGGTGGTAAGGATAATGCATAAAGCAGTGGTCGGCAAACTGGGGCCGCAGAGCCATTTTTAGTTGGCCGCGACTCGCGAGTTACTTTTGAATAGCTTCGTGAACATGTAGTTATGGGCCGCGTGATAGCCGTACATTCATTGCACTTTATTTCGTAGAAATTATAAATTGGCAAAGTTTGGAAAGATCAACGTGACAAATGTGGTCCTAAAAGCCTGCTAAACTATATTTTTTACCAACTTTAACTATAAGTAAACGAAAAATTTTTCGCGCTTCGCGCGTTGCCTATATTTTTTTATAGTATGTTTTACCTTATCGTGGCAGTGTTTTGGGCATCTAGGCGCTGTGTAATATTTCACCTTAAAATCAAATATTCCGAATCCGCCCCTGTTTTCGTAGTGGGCCTTCAATAATCAATAGCTCTGAAAAGAGTGCTTTGGACAGGAAAAAAAAACAAGTCTGTCGACCACTGATTTAAAGTGTACTGGGACCATTAGGCATCTCTTAAATAAAATCATAATTGTTGTTAGCTGTATTTTTTCTAAATCTAAAATTGGAGTCATTAGCACTGCTGAATGACAAAGTAAAAATCCGTTTCGAAAAACTGGCGTTTTTAAGGTTTGTTAAAAATACAGTACAATTTGTCGTTTAGCAGTGCCACTTGATTTCCCATCTCTTAGTCCAGTGGTTCTCAACCTTTTTTTCTTTCGTGGCCCATTTACGTTGAAAAAAATTCTGTGGCCCAATAGTTTTATGAAAGAAAAAATTGTAAAATAAGTTTAGAAGAAAACACAGCAGAACATAATTTCAAAACAGATTCTTTATTCAACCGTGCATTAGTGAGATACTTGCGGCTGAACAATAAATTTACATTCCTTATAATTCCCCCCCAAGCCATTATTCCTGTAAAATTAAATATAGTGACACAAATAAAAAAATGAAACTAAATCTGATTTTTTTTAAATTGGTCTGTGGCCCACCTCAAATGTTCTTATGGCCCACTGATTGAGAACCGCTGTCTTAGTCGTGTTGTATTGAAACAAATTGCCAACACTGTAGTGCCTTCAATTTTACTCAACAATGTGCTCCAAACCTCAAGTTATAAATTTTCTTTTGAATAACAAAATCTGCCTGAATTCTATTGGTGAACCACAAAATGTTCAAAATACAATACAATTTCGGCGTTTAATAGTGCCGTTTAATTTACAGTTTTCAGTCTAAAAATGTCTTGGTCGTTGTAGCTCTTTCTACCAACCACCTTTAAATAACCTAGCTAGTTACTTATATTCACAACGACAGGAACCCACTTGCCCTGGGACGAGCAGTGGCTGATTGAATCGTTGTCGGATTCGACAATATACATGGCGTACTACACTGTGTGTCATCTTCTACAGGAAGGCGTTTTTGACGGATCAAAGGGAAATAAACTAGGAATTCGGTAGGATATATATGCACGGTTAACTACAGTATTATAATTTAATAAGGTCGTTACCGTTTGCTTTAATAGTTAAAATTTCGTAGCAATAAAGTTTGTTAATCTAACAATAACAAAAAATAACAAAAAATAATACAAAAAACAAATAAAACCAATTTGCTTACTGTGAATTTATTTACGTATGTAGGTAAAATGTTTGTCAATCTGTAATTTGAAAGTTGGAGAAAAAATCTGTTAGTACACCGCTGCAAAACAAAACTAAAAAATGAAAGAAAATAAAATAAAATAATTTTGGTTATCGTAAATTTATTTACATTCTGTAGGTAAAATGTTTGTTTTCAGTGCAAAATAGTTTGCCATATATATAGAGTCACTACTGTGATGGTTTACGATGGTTGCTACTCCTTGGTATGTGCAATCAGCTCAAATCCTATATAATACGAAGAACTTAAATTTCAAAACTGTACTAGTCACCCTGTGTGCTTTATTTCGGCTACAGGCCGGAACATATGACCCGTGAAGTGTGGGACTATATCTACTTTGAGAAAGCACCATTCCCCCGATCCGACATTCCAAAGGAACACTTGGTTAAGATGAGAAACGAGTTCCGATATTGGTATCCCCTTGATCTCCGCGTTTCAGGTAAATCGATTAAAACAAACGAGGTTTTATTTTCTTGCAAGTGGAGTTTAAAATACTGACAGGGCAATATCGGCCTTCTGTTAACGTTTTTGGTTAAGAGATTGTTTTTGATTTTTACCAAACCTTATGCATTCGCTCATCGCAATTGCGTTTATAGCAGTAGGTTATCGAGGCCAAATGCATTTTCGTATTAAGCTAGACCTGGGCAAACTATGACCCGCGGGACGGATGCGGCCCGCCAAACAATGTAATCCGGCCCGTGGCTCATTTTCAATAAAACATTTTTAGCCAAAAATAAGCCTTAACATTTTTCACTGATTTTTGAATATTTTATTGAATACATTACTCTTGTAAGACATAAGGGAACCACTCGTTGTATTATGTGTATTTGAGAGCCTTCTTTTGACACGGCCCGCCAAGACGTTTTCTGTTTCTTGTTCGGCCCGCTATTACAAATAATTTCCCACCCCTGTATTAAGTATATTTATATGTTGGAAATTTAATTTAATTTACCAATATTCGGCTTTGAATTGGATAATTTGGTGTAACTAAATTGCATCGAAAACGCCCACCGGCCGTGTGCCTTTTCATTAAGCCATGAAATACAAAACCATATCAGAACCCTATAGTTCTTTTCCCCCGCCGCCCTATACAAAAATGGCTAAAACTAAAACTCACGTTTTTACTGTTTTAAAATTTGATAAAATAAAGCGAATGTATTTGAAATGATGTGAAATAAAAACTTGTTGGAATACAGAAGCATAAAAAAAATCAAGGCGTTTATTTTATGTCCATCTATTAGCTTTGCTGGACACGAGTTGTCAGTTTCACAGAAACACGTCAGTTTAAATTTGATTTGATTATCAGTTAACTTACCAACACAAGGCAACTTTATACACACGTTTGGTGTTAATTCGAAGTCTAGCAGACTTTTGCATAGCATCATTCTCGTTATATAACACAGTTAGGAATAAAACAAAAATAGGACTAATATAGTAATAGCTCAGGCGCCCAAAGATTTAAAATGTCCAATATGAGAAAATTCTGTTCCAGGCAAGGACTTGGTGCCGAACCATCTCACCTACTTCATCTACAACCACTGCGCCATGTGGCCCGAACAGAAGGAGATGTGGCCCAGGGCGGTTCGGGCCAACGGACATCTGCTGCTCAACTCGGAAAAGGCGAGAAAACAGCGCATCCACGGACGCTTTCCTTTTCTTTTTAATGTCATTAAAATTATAAAAAAAAATTGATCCGCCTAAAATGCCCTGTGGGACCCATCGGAAGCTCTTTTTGATGTCATTAAGACCCATTAGACGATTTTCTTTTTAATGTCATTAAAACGCCTAAAATGCCCTATGAGACCACCAGACGCTTATCTTTTCTTTTTAATGTCATTAAAATTATAAAATAAACTTCACTCGCCTAAAATGCCCTATGGACCCATCAGACGCTTTAGTTTTTTTTTTAATGTCATTTAGTTTTTTTTTTAATATCATTTTAATGTCCCTATTCCCTATGAATCAGGACGTCTGCTAATCTAAAAAATGCGGATAGGTCGTTGCTCCTTGTTTTAATATATCCCATATACCAGTGGCTCCCTGTTTTTTGGGTTTACCACACCCTACAGAGGATGTATGTCGATGTTTAAGAACACATAAAAACTGTAAACATTTTATGGATTGATTTCCCCAAAAGTACATTTATTGAGTGCGAGTTGTATCAAGATGCTTCCATCAAAACTAGAATAGTAAATATCCAAGTTATCTCACTGTACATTTAAATATTACAAGCAGCACCCTGGTTGGACACCACTGATATTTGCTGTGCTGTACACAAGAAAAAAATCTAAAAATTGTTTGGTAGAGAAATATGCCATAATTTGCACAATTTTAATCTTTCGAGCGTTCGCAAATGGACACCACTGCTATTTGCTGTGCTGTACACAAGAAAAAAATCTAAAAATTGTTTGGTAGAGAAGTATGCCATAATTTGCACAATTTTTATCTTTCGAGCGTTCGCGATTTGCCAAGTAACATGCCTCCTTATCACCCAAAACAACGCCGTTTAAAGTTCCATAAGCATCACGCGTGAAACTGCCGCCATTTTCACATCAGGTGCCATTCAGGCTGGCCGTACTTGCTTTAGTATGACCAGCAGTTGTTTTCCTTAAACTTCATTTTTTGGAAGAAAAATAATATTGGAGTTTTTTTTGGAACACCAGCAAAAGGCTATAAAATCATTTTTCAGCTTCCCTCCGAATGGTACAAGATTAGCAAAAGTTTGGTAATTACAAAATCAAACCATGATCTGCGGGCCATATATTATATTATTGCAGTCCTGAGTTTGGACCACCCTGATTTAAAGCTTGTACGATGGCCGAAAACCCAAACACACCCCCGTTACCAAATCAACACATAATAACTCTATTAGAAAACACTCTAGCAAGCTCCTTGTTATCTTCAAGTGCACGCTAAGAGAAATAGCGAAAGACCCTTGAATGAGTTTTGAAAACAACTCGAAGCTGATAACAATGCGTCACGTGTGTGCCTGGAAGCTAATTGTGCCCGACAATGCTGAACTCTTCTTTCTTTCCTTCAGATGTCAAAGTCGACGGGGAACTTTTTGACTTTGAAAGACGCCATTGAACGGTTCTCCGCTGATGGTAAGTCTAACGTTGCTTTGGTTGATAAATCAGATGTTAAGATGCAGTTAATGTCGATATTTTTTGGAGACTGGAGTAGCCGCCAATGAGCAATGTTACATTGTAAGGCTTTAAAGTTTTCCTTTGTACTTCAGAATAATGTTATGCCGTAAGGCTGAGGTCAGACCGAAGCATATTAGTTTAAAGTCAATAACCAGACGTTGACGAGCATGGTTGACAATTTTGGGGTTTACATAGCTTAGAAGTCTGATGCTGGTTTCTCGAGTCTGTTTTTTTGAATTACTTGTTCCAAGAATCTGTATTGCTTTTATAACTAAAAAAACAAACCATTAAAAAGCAATTGTTTTTGAATCGTCATGCCACACCAGAAACGGCATTTGTTACAAGATTGCCACAAAGTCTTCGAATCTTTAAATGTATTTGAATTGATTTCCACATTAAAAAGCCTTTAAATGGTCTTTGATTTGATTTCCACATTGAAAAGCCTTTAAATGGTCTTTGATTTGATTTTATGTCCAGCTTAAGTGTTTTTAAAGTGTCGTTCTAAAATAATAAAAAATATTTTTTCAATTGTGTTGCCCATGAGTCTTAAACTGCTTTGTTTTCGAAATATTTAAAAATAACTTAAGCAATCCAATTTTCGGCCTGTAGAACCCTACAAATTTTCTTTTAATAAAAGTCTTTGAATTTTTTTGTCCTAAAATTGTGTGGTAACCCTGTGTTAAAACATGGATACGGACTAGACTAGAGACTACTATATATACGGAGTCAGTTAATTTGGCTGGAGTTGGACTCGGGACTCTAAGACGACACCAGAGTCCTGTGTTTGCTTGGTCGGGCCCGATAAGGGCGTACTCTTTAAATCAGGGATGTCCAACCTTTCAGCAGGTTGGGCCGCATTTCCACTTTAAAAATGTCGATGGGCCGCAAAACCTGTCGAATTAAAGGGGTGACGTCATAATTTACGCCATATCGTGACGTCATAAAACAACTTAACTTACGAACACCCGCTCTTCGAGACTTCACTCGCGCGCAAATATGCAAGTTAATCTCGGCCTTATATGCAAGTAGCCTAAATCTCGGCCCCATTTCTTTTGGCGAAGCGCGAAAAATTAAGTTTACGTGCCGTATCATGCCATGGTACGCACCTTTGGGCGGATAAATTTCCTTAAAATGGTCCGCAAAATCGCACAATGAGAAAAACACACATCTTGCTTAACAATAATGTGTGCACAAGCGTTTGATGGATGTTGAAAATAAGAGACTCAATTCTAGTTTCAGAAAAAATATAAGATAGGCCTACATCAAATACTGCGCGTTCTACACGTTTTGATGATAGTCGAAACAATTGTTTTAAAAAAAGGCTACTGTAACTGAGAAAAAGTAGTGGGTCGCACGTAAACATCAGATGGGCCGCAATGCGGCCCGCGGGCCACGGGCCACGGGTTGGACATCCCTGCTTTAAATCATAAATGTAGAATAGGATATGATGGAATACTTTCCACTCACGTATTGTTGTTGGACTAGTATATGCTATTGCTACACCTTTGAGTGGATTTTAGACTCATCTTGTTTTATTTCATTAACTGGACGCAATGAAGGCTGCAAAGTCTGAAAGGCATACGGCAATCGCCGGTGTCGGTTTATTTTGGCTGACTTTGTTTTTTACAATGGAATCGGAATCGAGTTGTTTCAAATCCATTCCGCAGCTCGGTTAAAAATAAGACAACAAATTAAAAACAAAACAAAGGGAATAAAATTATCAAGTATTTATTTTTATTCACGGGTCTATACCCCTTTTTGTGACCTAGAATATAATCGGTTACCTGATTGTGGTGTTATTTTTGGATTTCCACCTCGCTTGTTTATGGAAATATCGGTAGAGTAGAATCATCAAAGGGTGTACAATCACATTTAAATGTAGTCCTCAATGCGGTATTTAAGCTCAATAGTGTTGGTGACGATAAAGAGCCTCTTATAAAGCTGGCGTTGTTCCTTTAGGCATGCGTCTAACCCTAGCGGACGCGGGCGACACAGTAGAAGACGCAAACTTCGTGGAAAAGATGGCCGACGCCGGAATCCTGCGACTTTACACTTGGATCGAGTGGGTTCGCGAGATACTCAGCGGAGATGTGAGTTTTCAAACTATACAAGCTTATGGGCAAATTCTATTGGGGATTCTGTCATTTAGCGTTGTTACTATAGGGAAGAAGGGGTAGCCAACACGTCGATCGCCACTTTTCACCTGGTTCATCGCGTCGAATATGTGTTACGTCATCATTACAGTAGCTGTCGCACACAAGCGGAACATTAAAATGACCTATTGTTGTCTAGATAACCTAATAAAGCGTTTTTTGACATAACAAATTAACTTCCATCGCTGGATGGAATGCAAATAACGCTCAAAATGTTTAATAAGTGTTCCTGTGTCTTTTTAACCAAACCAGTCGATCGTAAGTCTCTAAAACATATTTTAGTCGATCGCAGTTAAACATTATGTTTTAGCATGAGCATCTCAACAAAGGGGCAAGTGTTTCAAACCGTATGAAACTTGATAAACGTCAATATATCAAACAATGTACCCTTTTTTATCTGTGCTCAATGCTTGGCGTCCCCTCTATGTCTAAATTAAAGTTTGTATGTAAAAACAAATAGCCTATAGTGGCATTTTTTATTTCTTTTAATTTTGACTTAAATTCCACATTTGCTTACAACTACAAACGTAATACCAAGTTCGGCAGCTTATTTGTTTTATACCGTTAAGAGTACCAAGTCATATTGCGTGTATTTGAGATCCTATTCTTGACCCAGCCCGCCACAACATTTTAAATTTCTTATGCGACCCGTGGTTAAAAATAATTACCCACCCCTGCCCTAGGAGGGTTTTCCCCAGGTTGTGAACCGCAGCTAAACAGCAGTTTTTAGCGGCAATTCATAAAAAATAAAAGGAATTTGAACGCTCTTTTGCAGATCGTGCTGCGTGATGACGAGCCATCCACTTTTAACGACCGAGTCTTCGCTAGCGAAATGAATCAGGGAATTAAGATGACCCAGCAAAACTACGCCAACATGATGTACAAGGAGGCACTCAAGACCGGCTTTTTCGAATTTCAGGTCGCTGTTTATAGCGCTTTGAGCAGCATGCAAAAGGTGTCAGACACGCTTTATGTATACATCTGATCTAGAGCAGGGGTTCTTAAACTGGGGTCTATGGACCCTTGGGGTCCGTGAAACTAGTTTTTTTTTTTTGGGGGGGGGGTCTATGAATAAAGGTCTAATTGAAATATTAGTGTATGACTGTATATTTAAGAACAAAGTCAATCTAAACGTGACTCCATAAAGAGAAAAAAATGGCATTGAAAAATATGCATTTACGTAATAAAAATAGGCAAAAATACAGTGTAAAGGGGGTATGGCTACGTGTCCCCCTAGACCCGCCCCTACCGAGACTCCGGTTTTTGAAGCTTAAGAAAGCTTCACTTGTCATATTATTTTTTTTCCACATACTAGACTAGAGACTCATTCAGTTGCAAATTTCTAGCAAATACTCAAACAAACGAATCCTGTTTTCGAATCGAGAATAACAAATAAAGGATTTTTAAGTCGTGAGTAATTTTTTTAAGAACTATTTTGGTGGAGGATGAATTTTATCCTTGTAATTAACTGCTAACTTATTCAAAACAAAATCCTTCACCTTTTTTAGATGGCGCGCGACAAATACCGAGAGCTGAGCACCGGAGGAATGAACAAGCGCCTCATATCGCGTTTTATCGAGGTCCAGACCCTCCTGTTGGCCCCCATCTGCCCCCACGTGTGCGAGTATGTGTGGGGCCTCATCGGACAGGTGGGTGACGTGTGTGAATGACGTCGGGGTGCGGCGCTATCACAAAGGATCTCTGTCGCTTTAGTTTAGTTCAGTGATTTTCAAACTGTGTGCCGCGGAACACCCAGAGATCGTGCCTCCAGAGATCGTTAAGTGTGCCGCGAAACTTTTTGTAATTTTGGAAAATAATTTATTTGCATTACCAATAGGCGTACACGCAAGCAATTTAGACTTAAATACGCACTATCCATTACACAATTAATAATATTAGGACATCTACATATGGTTTGTAGTGTGCTTAGGGAGATTATAAAATTACTATATTGTTGTTCTGTAAAATTGTGCCGCGAAAAATTTAAGATTTTTTAAGTGTGCCACAAGCTAGAAAAGTTTGAGAACCGCTGCTTTAATTTATCCGCGTATATACGACACACGTATATACGTGTAAATATTCCCCCTTTTCTTTTTTATGCTTTTACTTCACCATATTCGCTTGTTATGAATGCCGAAGCATAGGTTTTCAACAAAGTCCGTACGCTTTGCTTTACGTAGTTGGAAACATACGTAGCAAAATTAATTAAAAGGATTCATAGCATAGCGAGAACCGGTGAGTGAGTGAAATGTAGACCATTTATAAGGATATGCTAAACTCAATCATTCAAAAAGTTCCTTCAGTTATTCTGCACAATTTCATTTTTAAACTTGATTCACAGCACACAGTGCGCGTTACGGATAGAGATTTTTTATTGTTATCAAATCGAGTATAACGCAATTTCTAATCTACATGTTTGGTTTCTCGGATTTTTTTTGTCCGAACTAAAAAAGCTACCCTTGTATCGTATTTTGCAAAGTTCCCTAACGTTTTGTATTATTCATATAATAACTGTTCATATATTACTCAGCGCACAGCTATAGTGACGTATTTACCGCCGTTGTTCAATGAAGTTAGAAAAATAGCAATTTTTAACTTTAAAAATGCGATTTGAACTGTATGTTCGTAGCACAAATCTTCAACCGCTATAATAAACAATAAAGATTCCTGATATAATTGTTGCAAAATAAGATCCCGCAAAGCTTGTGTTAGTTCGGTGATTGTATTTGACCCCAAAATTGACTCTCTTCGATCTAAATTTTGTGTAGTGATGTAAACCGGGAAACGTACAAATTATACGATTTATATAATTATACAGTATTAGATTTTCGCAACCGTAAGTAAATAGTCTCGTGACCTACTATTTGCAGATTCCTGATCTGAAGGATAGTGTGCGCTTTTGGTGTCACATACTTAGCTACGCGCCTGCTTAGTGATTACAAAAATAGGTTATTTTGCAGAATTACAAAAACAATCCGCGGCCTAATATTCACAAACCTTCAACTACTAGACCAGTGGTCGGCAAACTATAGGCCGTGACCGCAGAGTTATTTTACTTTTAAATAGCTTAGCGTAATCATGTAGTTGTGGGCCGCGTGATAGCCGTACATGCGTTGCCCTTGATTTTAAAAGTTCGTGTGGCTTAGAATTTTTATTGTCTCAGCGTGGTTAAGGCCCACGAGCGTCCTAAAAGCCTGTCAAACAATATTTCTTGCTCTTTGCGCTTATATTTTTAGTTTTATAGTATGTTTTACAGCAGGGGCCCGCGGAACCAAAATATGTGGCCCGCGGTGTGCTTTGGTTTTTGGCCCGCACAACTCAACTTTCAGGTGTTAAAATATTGAAACTTCCTGACTGTTCCTTAGTCTATAGGTCGCCTTTTATAGCATGTAATTTTTAGTTTATTCGAATTAGAATAGAATGTGACCTGCTAACAAAATAAAACTACAAAATGTGTTTTGGATGCTGTTGCGGAAAGTGTACAACTTTGTGTGAAAGTGAATTGCACTTAGCGCTGCATTTTTTTTGTTCTTGAAATGCTTTCGAATAGCTACTAATGGCCATGTAAAGAAAGCGTATTAAAAATGTCCGTTTAATCATGTTCGCTCATTTAAAATGTAATTGTTTTATATTTAATTTCAATGTTCATGTGAGTTGTAAAAAAAGAAACAATTTCTCTCTGAGCAGCTAAAAAAAGAGTTTTTAACCGCGAAAATCTTGATCTAAATAAGTTTCCACAGCTCGGGAAATTTGTCGCTTTTAAGGTGGCATTGTTCGGTTCAACGTACGTGTGTAAGCAATTTTTTTGTGGTAGTCAATAACACAGTGGTAGGCCAACTGTGGACCGCAAGTTATTTTTTAATAGCTTGGTGTTATCATGTACCGTAGTTGTTGGCCGCATGATAGCCGTACATTCATTGCACTTTATTTTAACAATTGGTGTGGCATATAATGTTTTAAATTGACTCAGCTTGGAAAGACCCAGCACGTGCCAAATGTGGTCTAGTGAGCCTGTAAAACTATATTTTTTGCCAACTTTAACTCTATGTAAACGCAAATTTTTCATAATTTTTACATTATAGCCTGAATGCGCCCGGCAGTATGAAAGGTTGCACGCCCCTGTTTTACATTATGGCAGTATTTTGGGCATCAAGGCGCCGTGTAATATTTTACCATAAAATCAAATATCCTGAATTCGCCACTGACTTCGTAGTGGTTTTACTTAGTGGGCCTTAAATAGCTCTGAATAGAGTACTTTGGGCCGCAACAAAGAAAGTTTGCCCACCGCTGTACTAGACTAGATGTAGAATCGTTGTATGTATTACAATGAGCGTTAACGTTCTATTTGCCCTTGACTGCAGCCAAAGTCGATCATGTACTCAAAGTGGCCAGTGGCTGGCGAAATCGATGAGATTCTTATCCGGGCCTCCGACTACGTAATGGACACAGCCCACGACCTAAGGCTGAGACTGAAAAGCAGGCTGCAAAACACAAAGGTGAACTTGGCGGCGTATCGATTATTATGGTGCCCGCAAAAGCGACATGAAATTCCTACATAACAGTATATTTCATTGGCCAAATAATTGCATTGCCGTTGTAGGGTGTTTTGTCCACCCCAGATTCGGGCAACTATAGATAATTCTAGTTTTCTAAATCATTGAATTAGAGCAAAATGCGGCTAATTCTAGTTCTAATCTAATTCGGATTTTACAAAAAAATGCTACTTTGTCCAACGGCATTTTTAGTCTCTCAGTTCAAATAAAGAATTTCAATTAAATTTTTTTGGTTTGAACGACTTGTATATGTAATTTTTACAGTCTATAAAGCATAAAAAGGCATAAAAATTTGCACACACAAGAATAAATTGCGATTAAAATTTAATTTGAATGTAAATAATTATATGTAATTCTAGTTCAAATTCTAGTTGAAATTTGATTTTTTAGGAATGCGGTAATTCTAATCTAATTTGATAAATCTCAAAACGATTTAATGCTAATCTAGTCTAATTTGGAAAAACTAAGATGCTAAATTTAAATTCTAATCTAATTTAAAAAGGCTAAAATAAATCTAGTTGTCCAAGTCTGGCCCGCCCTTCTCACCAATATTTTGCCGATTTTGGCTGCGATTAATTTCCATACAAAAAGAGAAGGGCGATACTTCTGTTTTGATACATTTTTATTTTGCTATGTTTTTTGCTACATTTATATAAGTGGCAACTGTCTTAATTAGAATAGTGTCCAACTTTGCATTGCCTGTTTTCCGCATCAAATTTCAACGATTGCTTAATTTACTATATGCAGGGAGGAAAGGCAGACAAACCTACGCACTGCATTGTTTACGTGGCGAAAACCTACCCGGAGTGGCAGAAGATCACCTTGGAGACGCTAAGGTAAAAAAAACGTTTAAGCCTCTTGAAGAATGAAAACAGAAGATTATTTTCGAATGTCCGTCTGTATTAGCCCAATATACTTGCATTCAAAGTAGATAAGGCGCCTATATAAAAGGGTTAGGCCATCGGCTCTCAACAGCTACCCTGGTTACATTTTAGAAAAGTATGTCACTTAACTTTCAAGCTATAGGTTACCTAAAGTCATAGCGAAAACGACAATTTAATGTTAACTTAAAAAAAAAGACTGTTATGTGGCACCCAGGGGGCGAGGGCCACTCAGGCTGGCAGAATCTTGCCAGCCTTCTGGTGACAAGCATTTTAGGCGTAAGTTCTTCGTTTTTTGGGTCGTGTCCCAAAAGTTAAATGATGTGTTTGTCAAAGGAATGTATGAACCTTACCATGTTTGGGCGATAAACAAGACTATTAAAAAGTAAATTAATTAGGAAAAAGTTGCGGCAAAGGCGCAAAATTTTTTGTGCCATAAAGAAATGCATGTGGGGTATTCTGAAGTACGGCCTGGGGGACTGGGGGTGCACATGTCTGATTTTCTTACTCTAACACTGTTACATAAATAAGCTGTTTTGTGGTGAACTCATGTGCACACATGCAGCTCAAAATAAGATTGAAAAGCGAGAAAAAATCTTAAATTTGGGATAATTTTTTTTAAGCTGGGAGAAATTTTTAATAAAAAAATAATAGTGTGTTGTAATCCAAGTTAATAGAAATTGTATGCGGAAATTAGAGTGACACAGCGAAGTGCATAATATACCTCTTGGCTGAATAGATATGCTTCAGATCAGAGACACAACCGCAGCAAAATGAGGCCAAATTTTGCAAATTTTTTGTGTTTGCGTAATTAAAACAGCCAAACATATAGTTTAAGCTAGGCTTAGATGGAACAGCAAAATATTTCTTGCTAATTTTTGTGCATAATGTTCCTACATATTCAGAATTTTAAAAATAATATTGGATTGAATATGTGTAGAACAAGCACATATTTTTTTGGAAAACGATCTTTAAAAAAAATTTTTTTTACAAATTTTTTTTGGACCTATTTCTTCGGTTTTCTGTCTGATTCTTCGGCCGACATTTCTGCCATACTGGGGCCACTGTTGAGAAACTCTGGGTTTGGCGCTTGTCTTTCCTTTTAAAAGTTGCGAAGTGGCTCATACCTTTTTCTACCATCTTTTCGAGACTGTGTTCAATGTCCATTTAATCGTTTACTCTTTCAGCATGTGAGGAAAATTCAATCAATTTAGATTTTATGTTTTTATTAATACGTTTACTGGATAACGATTTTAAAACTAGCATATTTTACGTTCGCAGTGCAATGTGAGATGCCCTGTTAATTTCGCTAAACAACAAATATGTTGATTCATGTTACCGCCTACTTATTTACAAGGAATTTTTATAAACAACTGAACCCATCGCAGAAGTTGTCGATTTTTTAGTTCGCAGCGCACTAAAAGTTAAAAAATAATAGCGGAACAATTTCTAACAAACCCAACATCACATAACTTGAGACTCGCTCATAATCAGCAGGCAACGGAGTAAATTATAAGGGCACCTTACTAGTCATATGAATAAATTTAATGACTAGAAAATTGGGAGGATAATGTAAAATATATTACTGTCATACGTTTTCAACTGGTACTTCAAGCAACATCAACCCTCTCAAGTTCTCTATTGTTTTCTAGTCTTTAAATTTATCCTGAAATAATGAAAATAAAAAGCAAAGCAGGCTTATCGATGAAAGTAAACCCGACTTTTCTTAATTTTTGCTCTACGTTGAGCTAATTTGCTTTGTACTCTCTTACCAGACGTTTGAACGACGAGAATGGAGGTAATTTCCCGGAAAATAAGGCCATTGCTGGAGAACTGAAGCAGAAAGCCCAGCTCAAAAAGTACATGAAAAAGGTAATTGAAATCTATGGCGGATCTGGACTGACGCTCTGCTTTGCTTAAAGCTATACCGACGCTCGATACTTTCGATTCCTAGTACTTCAGTCTAAAAACACCAACTTTAATTCACTTGTCATATTATTTTTCTCCACATGCTCGAGACTCGCACAGTTGCAAATTCCTAGCAAGGACTAAAAAATAAAATGAATCATGTTCTACAATCGCATAGGTTTTGACTAAAAAAAAAACAAATAAAGGATTTTAAGTCTTACGTTATATTTTTATTTAAGTACTGTTTTCTTGGAGAGTGAATTATAATATATCCTTGCAATTAACTGCTAACTTATTAAAAAAAATCCAAAACAGAAGCTGTTTAAAGACAATTTGTATTATGAGTTGTAAATGCAAAAAAAAATACATAAAAACTATCAAAGTGCTGCAAAAAACGTTCTGTTGTGCCTTACAGAGTGGGTACCGTGCAACACTTATACCAGTCTTGCAAAACTATTTCGACATAACACAACTTCGTTCTCCGTAATCTCGCTAGATATAACAGGCGTGGCCAAACCGCGGCTTGCTACTCACATGCGGTTCTTCCAGATTTATGCGACTCTAAACGTTCATTTTGAGTTTTTTGTCAGTTAGGTGTGCCTCATTTTTGCCTGCACGAGCTTTTTTTCGCGTTTCATTATGTTTAAGCCCGTTTTGGGAATCTTTTCAGCATAA
Source organism: Ascidiella aspersa (assembly GCF_963924565.1). Classification (NCBI taxonomy): domain Eukaryota; kingdom Metazoa; phylum Chordata; class Ascidiacea; order Phlebobranchia; family Ascidiidae; genus Ascidiella; species Ascidiella aspersa. Next base: position 20,365,422 of record NC_139454.1, read on the forward strand.
CCACGCCGTGCGTCAGATGGCAGTTTGCTGACCTTAAAGACTTTTGTCGCCCAGTCCTTGTTTCCGTTCATATTTACGCACGAGAATTATTTAATGGCTTTACGTTTTAACATGTCCCCCATACAAAAATACGGGCTCCAGCCCTGCTCGGATCATATTCCTTTTCATAAAGTCAAATTACCAGATTTTAGGACCTTTGACAGCATGATGATGTTATTTATTTGAGTGCTCCAGTATGAAGAAGTGGTTTAAATGCAGCCTACGCAGTATCGTTATTGTGCAATTGCTATAATTTAGCTAAGCAAGTATCTCTGTGTAAGTAAGTAAAACTGGCTGATATTTATTTTTGCCCATGTGTAAGGTGTGGCTCTTTGCGGTTAACCACAAATAAGAAATGACGGAATTTCACTTTGTAACAAAAAACGCAAGGAAATAGCGAACCTTCTGCAGCTGAAATTATGCCAATCGCTCAAGTATATTTAAGTGGCAATTAATAACAAGGCGATGGAATTTGTAATTTGCAGGTGATTGATCGCCCAAAAAATCCGACTTTGCGCTTAAGCAAGCCCTACACTTTTCCAAACACGTTTATAAAAAACAAGAAGCATTCTTCTAAGCTGCGTTTTGAAGAAAACTTATAAAAGAGATTCTGATAATTCTATATTTTACTGTTAAAATCCTAAACTATTGTACTAACAGCGAAATACTCTAGCAAAGCTAGCAATTCAGGTCAGACACATTAACAGATCGTAAAAGATATTATATATATTAAGATCTGTTAATTGTGTACATTTTTACATAAAGTCGCTGATATACACATAACGATCGAATTGAACTTCATTTTTGCAAACTTAACTTTTTTGTCTGCCGTTACTGATCCACATACTTTGAACAAACGGTCGCCAGTGCAATACAAAAGACATTATTACTATATGGTCGAACATATAAAATTATTGGAATATAAACCTGTAAAGATAACGCGTTACAGCTTATTGGGCAAAACGGGCTTTTAATTACTACAGGTTAGGCTGAGTAAGATAAACCCTGGGTAAACTTGCATCCCTACTGCTATAACATTGCGACGTGAGCAATTGTTTCTCAACCTATGGTACGTATACCATGAGTTATGGAAAATTAATGTCAATAAAATATATTACCGACTGTCAAAAGTTAAATTCTCGTTTTGCCACAATAAATTAACCTATAACCCAACAAGTCATTTTATAACATGGAACAAGGTATTTTGTATAAATTTTCGGCCCTTAACTAATATAAGTTATTTAATTAAAATATTTTCTTTTAAAACCAGGCCGTACGCGTCCAGAAAAGGTTGCGACCACTGGTCTAACGTAACCACGGTATTTCGTATTTTACAGGTGATGCCCTTTGTAGCTGCGGTAAAAGAGCGTTCGGCTCAGTTTGGCGTGCAACGTGCTTTGGCCTTGACCTCTCCATTCGACGAAATGGCAACGCTCAACGATCATTCGTCGTACCTTGCTGATACCTTGGAGGTAAGGCAGTGCTTATTCACCAAAAGGCTAGTCAGCAAATAGTTTCTGGCAGATTATTTCAACGCCAAAATAAACTTATTTACCTTTAATTTTTTCCAAAAAATTAAAATTTTACCACCGTCTTGAGTCTGGTCTATGTTTTTTTTTAATTTTAAAAAAAATTAATATTCAACAAAATATTAATATTCATCTTTAATATTCACCATAAAAATCAAATTAAAGATCCAAGGTTGAAACTAGACTTTTTGAGTAGCGCAGCAATAAACCTTTCTAACGATGCCTCGAAAGTCTCTAGGATGCTCATTAAAATTCACAATGGTTGGAGGTTGTAGTAAGACGTCGTAAGAATATCAAAGCCCATACAGAAGTATGTATCTTTTTGAACGTTTCGCATATCTCTTTATTCCTTTTCAACATAGTAAGAAGGCACTGATTATAGGTGCATACTGCTGAGGCAGACGTCAGAAAGAAGGAAACAGGGAGAAAATATTATGGCGAAAGTATTTTAGTTTACGTTAGCTTGCTGTAGAGTCGGAGCCGGATTTGGAACTCGACGGATTCAGCGATTTTGGCGCGGACTCTACTTTATGTATTTTTTAAACCCTCAGTCGGACCTGGGTTTATTTTAACCGAGTCCAAAGCCTCTCGGCTGTGTTAACCATTCCGAAGTAGTAATAGACTGAATCGAATAGTAAAAGACATTCTTAAGTGATTTTGAATAGTTTTAGCTTTTCGTTTTTACCAATACTATAAAATTATATCCGTATTCGTGAGATTGTCCGGGTTTTTGTATCTCAAGGTATTTAAAATGTTAATTTTTTTTTAAAAACGCCACTTTGTTCGTAATTTAGAGAATAGCTTTCAAATTTTCGCGCTCTTGTAAAAAAAATTTTTTTGTTTTACTTTTTTCTAAGCGACACTGTGATTTCAGCTGGACGGCGTTGAAGTGAAGTTCTCAAGCGAGGGGAATTCCCGAGTTCAAGAGGACTGCTGCCCCGGACGACCACTTTGCGAGTTCACGACCGTACCCGCTCTTCAACTCACGGTTGGTACTCGTTCAACACTAAATACCAGAGTTATTTAATCAGGCGAATGATTCATCCCAGGGTGAATAAAGTTTTTGCAGAGGTGAACAACCAAAAGGGGTCAATTTGTGCTGTTATATATAGACGGGATAGTTTTATCATATCATGAGACAAGGGTGAATAAAATCCGGAGATAGATGCTAGGGGTGAACAAGGCTAAAAAAGTTTAATAAGCACTGTTATATACCCCTTTGAGCAAAAGCCGTTTTTAGTTCGACTAAACGGACTAAAAGAAAGGGTGGTATAAATAACAGATTTCCGTTAACATCAGAACCGTTTTTTCTACCACACCCCTTTGGTGATTCTCCTGAGTGTTGATCCGGAAAGAAATGGGTTTTATTAGGATTAAATTGGCAGGAGACATTCCGCATTTGGCGATATTGACGAACATGCTGTCGGGGCATACACCCAATAGTTACAAGGCCGCATTAACCACGTAACAATGCCGCCCGAAGCGCAAAAATGATAAATTGCCTTAACCTGTTGTCATATATTGTGATATATAAAAGATGTGTTAGAAAGGAGGCACTTTTATCGTTTATCTAAGTTGGCAAAACTGTAAATAAGGTCGTTGTAGTTTCAATTATATGCGTTTTTTTAACAAACAAATGCAATGATTTTCACAGAGAATTTGTGCTAAAAATGTCAAAAAACAGAAAACAAGAAAAAATAGAAAATAAAAAATCGCGCCAAGCGTAAAAATAAATTCAGTTTGATTGTTCAAATTGGAAAAAAACACAGTTCGTGCCGAGGGTGACATGATGACTTACCCTCGTGCATAACTTAAGATCCCCATCAACTATACAATATTCTTCTGACTAAACAGACCAAATCGGTGTCAAACGTAGCAACTATATTCCCTAAAACAAAAACAAAAAACTACTAACAAGGCGCAAAAATTATGAACTGTTTTGTCAGTTATTTAACTGTAGTTGTTTAATTTTGATGTAAATCATAGGCAGCATAAAAGCCGAATTAACACCCAACGCAAAATGGAACCAATAAAACCACTATAAAGTGTTAAATAGTGGAGTAGAGCTTGCGCCCCCTAAGAATTTGTTGGCTCCCCCTTGTTAACAACCACTGGCTTACAGTCTCATTACCTATAGTTTTTTTGTTTTTTCTTCAAACCTTAAACTTCACGCTGCTAAGTTAGTCCGGGATTTTAGGGCTCAGTAACAACCGTGCTATCGGCATCACTAAATTTGACCCTCAACCTATACCACTCTTATAGTCTGTTAAACCAGGGCTTCCCGAACTAGTGGTTGCAAGTGACTAAATTCTACTAAAAATGTCCCAATGAAACTTAGCAGTCCCAACTTCCAACTAAGAAGCACAAAACTTCAAAAGTTGAAAATAACAATTATGTTTTTGGTCATTCGTTGTTTCTCCGAAATATGTCATAGTCCTTGTGTGCCCGGGGCGGAGCAAAGCATGTTATTCTTGCTTTGCTTTATTGCTTTATCCGTGTGTAGTGCAACCGCGACGTGCTGCGCCCAAAACAGTTTGGCCCTGGAGCGATTTTTTACTTTTTTTAGCGGTGTCCCGAAGACCAAACGTGACTTGGTAATGCTGTCAGCTTAAAGTCTCTATTACCCATGAGTTTTTACCTCAAACTTAACGCTGCTAAGTAGTTCCGGAAATTTAGGGGCTCAGTATTTGCTAAAGTTGTAGTATCAGTAACCGTCCGGGTGCTATCGGTATTACTAAATTTGACCAAGAACTCATCCCACTCTTATAGTCTGTTTTAACAGGGCTTCCCAAACCTTCGTCGCAAATAACTAAATTTTCCACAAAATGCTACTTTTATGTAGATTTCCCAGTGAGGCACAACAGTTCCAACTAAAAAGCGGAAAACCTAAAAAGTTGAACTGAAATAGCAACTATGTTTGTGACTCCCTTTTGTTAATTCTTTGTTACCTGCTGCGCCCAAAACAGTTTGGCCCTGTAGCGATCTTCTCTCATTTTGCGGTGTCCCGAAGACCAAACGTGACTTGATGGCGCTGAGTTATTCGACCGGTTTCGCCGATCGTGATTTCGGTGGACTTTGGAACGATCGAGCTTGTATACAGCAACAACAACAAATGCGTACAGAAACCCAGATTCTTAACTAATAACTATACCGTCAAAGCCAATTGCCATATGATTGTGCTTTGAGATTAATGAACAATTGTTTTGTTAACTGCAAAAACACGACAAGCACTTGCGACATGATTTATAAAAGCAAGGTTGCGAATAACTGGTTGTTTTGGCTTCTTGCCTTTATGCGGTTGGCATTGCGCATTAAATGTAATGCGTCATTTTGGCCTGTGAAACCAGGCTTAACGCATAAATCAGTGATTCTCGAATTGTGTGTCGCGGCAGACTAGTCTCCTTTTGTCGTGATATTTTATAATTTTAGAAAAATACCTTTTTATGTTACAGATACGCATATAGACAAGCAATCGAGACTAAATACTTACTATTTATAAAATAACTGATAACATTATTGTTTTAGCTATTGCGACCGCGTAGTTAGGGCGATTGTTATAAACTAATTGTTTTGAAAAAATTGTGCCGCGAATCTTTTTTGAATTTCGTAATGAACCACAAATAAACAAAGTTGAGAACCACTGGTGTAAAGGAATCAAGTAGTATCAATTGGCTTAAACTTTTTGTTGGTAATTAAAATAAAAGTAAGTTAGGGCATCTATCCTTTGTTTATCGTGGATTGTGGCTGTAAAAAACCCCATAAAAATCCTTTAGGCTTTTCTCAAAGGTAACGACATGAACAAATTTAACAACCAGGATATATAATATATGCTGCAATGGCACCGTTTTCACGTTCACATTGTCCAGTGTTCCATGACACCATTTTACATAGCTCATTTATAAGAACACCCCCGTGGTACTTGGGGCTTGCTGGTCATGTCTTTTTAGTCGAATATGGTGTCCTGGTCCGGCCTCTGGGCTCGAATGGCCAATGCTACCGGTGCGGTGATCGCTTGATAAGCCGTCCACTATTTCTCTTGGCCCAATCTTCCTAAAGCCCGCAGGGTATAGATGCTCATCGTCATTCGTCCAAAATGGCACACACGGATGTCCAAGTTGCTTTTTTAAACAAGCGCAAAACATTTACAACAACTTGGTGTTCAAAAAACCAAGGCGGCATTATCAGTTCTGGTTGAAATTCAACAAAAAAAATAAAACCACATGAAACCGCTTTACTTCAAAATATTAAACATAAGGTGTAAAAACTAATACGGACAAATAAAACCCTGTACTACGGCACTTTAAAACAAAGTGACTTTCACTTTTGGGTTTATTTTAGGACTTTTGATATACAGAACACTGAGAACAGACCAAAAACCGCCAGGCATTGATACTAAAACTAAATATTGAGAAAAATTCGTCAAACACCTTTCTTCATTAATCAACTTAGTAAGTGTTAAAAGAAATATATTTTGCCAAAAAAACATCTTGAATCTCCTATAATTCAAATAATCTACTTGCAAGGACAAGCAGGTGTCTAGTTCAAAAAGATGTAGTGCAGTGGTTCCTAACCGGGTGCCGCGGCACTCTGGGGTGCCAAGAAATGGTTGAAATTCTTTAGGATTCCATTTTTTGTTCTATTGGTAAGCTTTTTGATACATTTTTTTGTATACGATAACATTGCCAAAATGTAAAAAGTTTTTTTTCAACCTTGTTGCACAATTAAAGTGCTGTTTCATTGTCGTTTATTGTAACGTTACAGATATCCACTCGGCAAAAATACGAGCAAGGGTGCCGCGAACTATTTGTATTTTCTGTAGAGTGCCTAATTTCTGTAAGCCAAAAAAGGTTGATAACCACTGATGTAGTCAATAATATTAATGCTGCAATAATACTTAGCAACATCGTTCCCTCTTTTTCAGCTGGTAAACCGACAGGTTTGTAGCGGCCACTTTACGACTCGAGTCCCGGTGAGAAGCGGCGACGGAATTGGACAGGTTGTTGCCAGACTGCGCAAAGTCAACCGATTCTTAAAGGGTGGGTGATTAAGCATAAAAACTTATGTATTCCCGCGTATGGCAAAGTCCGGGATTTTGTAGTTCTATTTGGTGCTAGGTTTGGTATATTTTTTCAATTTGTTGCCAAATAGGTTTTATAGTTTGAATTGATTTGAAAACTGAAAGGTATTTAAAAACGACAATGTTTTTTTCTTTTTTCTTTTGAATAAAGTTTTTGAATATAAATGATATGTAACTTAAACTGCTTGTTTTAAATTGCATGTCCGCCGTGGTAAAACAAATTTTTATTTTTTTGTGTGTTGATCATGGCATTGATACGGCTTTTTCTTTTTGTTCAACTATTATAAAAGCATGTCTGGTAATTCAAATTTAGTTCTAGTTTTTTAAATGTCTTTGAGAAAAACGGTCCAGGTATGACCGAAGGTCGTGAGTCTGCGATGGCTTTTCGGTGTACGCTTACTCCTTGTTAATAATTTAACGCTTTTACTTTAGAATCGAACAGCGTGACCCTTTACCGGTTCACTGACCCGGTGTCCAGCACCCGCACCTTGCCTCCCTACGACGGAAAAGGCGAGGACGACAAAGTTCCAGTGGTCGCGGGTTCGACCTTCGCCACCGACCTGCAAGCAAACGTGATTCGACTGCAAAGCGGCGAAGGCGACGGAATGGATATCGCGCGCACTTTGCTCTACGTTGTCGAGTGAACAGCGCAATTGCGGTTTTTTGGGGCTGACACCGGTGTCTGTTTTTTTGTGGGAAATATTTTTTTTTCAAACAGTGGTTGTTGCCCACTGTGTTTGTAGTTAAGCATAAAGAAGCCCTTTTCTGCTGATACCGATTAATCTAAAAAAAACACTAAGGTTGTTCTTTCATGTTTAAATTAGCCTGGAGTAAAGGAGATTACCATGCTATATTATTTTAGTAAAACTATTCTAAGTTTCCCAAGATCAGTGAAACTGGGGTCTCGCGGCACCCTGGGGTTCCATTTCTGATGTTCAAGGGTGCCGGGAGATAATTGGGAATCTTTAGTAATCTGATATTTTCACGAGTGGTTAGCCGCTTACACAATCCCTTTTTGTACGATTTAAGTCCAAAAGTCAAATTATATTTTCGTACGTTAGTTGATACGTGTTGCTCCACTTCCGTTCATTGTAACATTATAGTAAATTACTTTTTGCAAATTCTAGTAAGGGCGCCGCAAAAAAAGGTTGTAGCAAAAGGCCACAGATAAATGACAAGTTGGCCAATGTACTGCTGTTTATTTGGTTAAAGTATAGCATTTGAGGAAATGGGATTAACCTAAAAGCTCAGTGTAATCATGATCTACATTGAAATATAAACGATGTGTCCATATTGCCAACAATTCGGATATTTTTCGCTTAACGTTTATTTACTGCACAAGTGCAGTCTGCCTTTTGTCGTTACGAAAGTGTACGGTGATCCGTAAATACATATATATGATAGGAACATTTTCCATGTGCTACTTTATGTGTGTTACAAAGTCGCACGCCGGCCAAACAGTCTTCAAAGCCGTAAGATTAGAAGAAAACCCATTAAAGTAAAACAACTATTGAACGACAAAAAGCAAATCTTGCGTTTTTTTTTTCTTGTGTCTCTGAAAATATATTACAGATTTTTTTGTGGTTATATTTCAAACGAAATCTGAACAATAAAAACAAATTCTATGAAAACGTGACCATTTCAAGCTAAATCTATAAACTTTGCCGGACCCAAAATAAATACATTCTACTAAATCATTTTTTAGCAATTTTATTTTATTTAGCAAGCGAGAAAAGCAATTAAACATTTTTACATCTTTAAATCAAGAAAAATTCATTGGACATTTTTATACGAAAGGAAAGATTGGTGCATTCAAGTTCAAAGGGTTTTAATTGGCATAATAATGATCTATTGTTTTTTTTATGAAGAGAATATGATTCATTTAGACTCCAAAAACTATTGTTAAAACAGAAGACAAAAAGTTATTACCCAAGACCAATTATGTTTTTTGATCCATGAGCCATTAACTTAAAACAAAATACCGCGACAGCAAACACGATCAACAGCGCGGCAAAGCAAAAGCTCATGTACAAATGCCGAGTGTCGATCGATCACACTGTCGAGTGCGAGCAAAAATACACATGCTCATGTCACAATGACTGAAATAACGTTTGGCGATTATTGGATCACTTCGACCACTTTGGAGCGCTGCTTTACCACGTTAGGATCTCGTATTGCGCCTCACGTTTTAAAGCCGGGCTACGTTGTTTAGTAAAACAGAAAAAAATATTTACAAGTAAGAAAACACTCGTTTAGGGTACCATGGCTTACCAGCGGCAAAGTTTGATAAGAAATATAGAAAAAAACGTAGAACTAGGTCAGGGTTTTAAACTATCACCACTTCTAGATTTCGCATTTTGTTTCCCACTCTAAACTATCATTTTTTAAATGTAGATGGTGATGTTAAATGTAAGAATACAAAACGAGTCATTTTAAAATGAACTGAATTGAATTAATTACACATCATTCCGCACATATGTACACAGATTGGACGCAAGAAAAAAGGAAGGGAAAGAACAGTAATTTTCAGAATTAGGACACGATTCAAATTAGGCGTTAACACAAAGCTAGCGCTATTTCGTTTGGGCCCTTAAGCGAGGGTCGCTTATAAGGCGACGGCCAAATCGATGGAGTTGTCGATTTTTGCCGCGCAATCAAATCAAGTTACGCCAAGCGATGTGACTTGGTGCTACCCGCTCTAATGGGCCTGTTATCGACCGGTTTTGGCGCTACGCCGCTGCGATAAAAGTTACTCGAACGGTGGCTGTTTTTCAACTTTCGATTTCGCACAGGGCGCCAGTAGAATCAAGCAAAACAACCCGCAAAGCGATTATTTACTTAGAGAATGCGGTAAAATAAAAGGAAGCAGGTCAGTAAACACTGAAATAACTACAGGAGTCAAACTTGGGCAACCGAAAGAAAGAACGAGTTTTTTTTTGCTTTTTTTTTACAGAAAAGAATTAGAATTTTTAGCGGACACCAACCAAACAAAACAAACTGCGAACACGCATTATATTCGAATGGAGCTGGTTCAAATGTGCCCGACTGAACTCTAAATCCTTTTCACAAAAATAAAAATTGGCGTGGAGTTCCTGAATAACTGACCTTTGTTATTTTATAGGTATGCTGCATTCGATAATTATAATTGTACTTTTATTAAATTCTAACCAACTTTATTTAAACTGATCAGTAAATAACAAATCCAAAGAAAACGAGATTTGCGTTAAAGCAAGTAGGACAACCGCACTGTGTTGCTGTGACGTCATTACTGTTCCGTGACATTACCGGGAGCTGTCGGGCGGTCTCGGTTGCGGTGACGTCACCAATGGTGACGTAGTGATTGGTTGCTGGCTTCCTTTCTCGTATCCTTGAAGAAGAAGCTTCATAATTCGAAGAAGTTCTCGCCTGAAAAAATAATTGATGGCCCGCTCGAATAAAGTCCCGGGAAAAGGGCAGACTTTGGTATTAAACAAAACAAAAAACGCCTCTGCCAAACTCAAACTTTAAAAAAAAAACAGGGAAAAAAGTTTTATTAAGAATAGCCTATATCTGTGACAGAAAATAGCGCTTCGCATTATCATTTGTTGTCATCCAAACAGTTTGGGTACCAATGGATTGGAGCGACATGTATCCATTAATATAAAAATCATAATGAAATCAAAAAAATGTCCATTCGCTAAATAAAGATAAAATCTTAAGTCAGAAGGCAAAATGATCTCAAATTAACAAACGCGAAAAGAAAAGCTGGTGGCAATCATGTACTTCTACTTATTAAACTCTTGTAAAGCTGACGAATCAATTCGACATTGAACAGAACATGCCATGTAAGATATAAATAACCAGAGTCGGGGCAGTGGTTACAAACGCTTAGATATTTTTGTTACGTGGGGTACCCGTTGTATTTTTTTATTGATTAACTGTCTTTTGCAATAAAAATATCTGGAAAAGGAAAAATCTCACTACCGAAAGACTAAGAATATAAAAAAAACTTGATTAAAGTTGCTAAATATGTACCCAGGTTTTTGAGAAAAAACGGACTTTCTTCCAATTAATCTATTTACCTATTTGATTTGATTTGGGACAAAAATTGTTCATAGACCCTTTAAGTTTAAACCACCTAATCGGCCATATTTGGGAAATCTCTGGATTCGGCATATAAAGCGTAAGCAACAGAATGGTATAGTAAATGTCCCCAAAATGGAGAACACTATGATTTCTCCGGGAGACTGTCACATGATACTGAGGTGCAAACCCGCGCATATTTTCGTTGTTTAATACGTAACTCGAAAAAAAGTTGCATTTTTTATTAAAACATAGTACGTCTCTCCTTACAATAAAGTGATAATAATAAAAAAATTTGTATGAAAAACGATAAAATTGCCTAGGACCTAGGTTAACAGCTTTTACAAATTAGGTTTTACGGCTTGAAAATGATAATAAAATCTGAAAACACGTTAGACAACATCTTGGAAATATTCTTCACATAGCCTCCACCCGGTATCGATTTCGACCGGATTATGGGCGACCTCAAAATACACGTGCAGTCAACAGGTTTCCAAATCGGATTTGACACTGACAGCAATTAAGGCGAGCCGGTAAATTTCGTGCTGCATTTACGCGGCATATGAGGTGGCGCATGGATAAAACTTGGGCCTCATTCCAAAAAACTGAGCAAAAAAAACGGGTAAACCTAATTAAAAAAGCAAATTACATCTCAAGGCGAAAGACGTGGTATTTGTAACGGTTTTTGACGATTTTTTTTGTGGTTACATTACAAAAGGTGGCAAGGACAGCCGGCTTTGATTCAGACTATGGCATATCAAGGGCTAACCCAACAGCTGCAGCTGCAAATCCCATCACGAGACGACTTCCGCGTACTGCATTTGGGTATGTTGTTCTGGCGTTTTGCGTGATTTCGATTTGTCATGTAAAACATCTGGCAGGAAGTACGGCGAATTATTAAGGTCGAACCATTCAAGCATATGTTGGCCAAGCGTTTCTACTCGGAATAGTGGTTCTTAGGCTTTATTAGCACCCGAGCCACATTTAAACAGTTGATTTTAAAGGAAGCCAAAGAAGGTTCATGCAGTTTAAAAAACAAATTTTAACACAAATAAGACAATGTGCTATATTGGTTCATTCGAATCTAGAAATGTTTCTTTCTTATTTACTCTTAAAAAATTTTAGGGATCACTTAAGTTACGTTTACAATGGAGTTCATTACAAAACAATTGATGTTAAAAACATCTGCTATTCTCGAACAAACCCGTGCGCAAAATCAGTTGAAATTATGTCTAATCGCGGAAAAATTTAAATTGGTAAAAGTTTTAAATTAAATATACGTGATTTGTGAGGTACATAAAAGTTATTTTGATATCGATCAACAAAATTACATTCATAGTCTAATTTAACAGAAACTGCACTTTGTAGAGTTTATAAATTAACACTGCAGAACAAGCATGGCGTTTTTTTGGGCAGGATCAAATAAGAGTCCACTAAAATCGGCAAAAACACATTAACAAGAGAAATTTTCGCACGAAAGCGCAAGAAAATTTAAATTTACATACTAAAAATCGGAAAAAATATAGTTTATCGGACATTCTTAGTGCTCCTCTGGACCCTGGTTATGTGGTGCTAAACTGCATTTTTAACGAACACGAGAGCAGAGTCTATTGCATTGTTTGTTGTGATTGTCAACCATATTAAAGCAGACAGCGGAATGAGGTCAAAAACGAACTAAGAGAGTGAGTTGGCTGACTGGCGAAACTTCACAACCTCAATAGTAAACTAATACTGGGCAAACTTATCGAGTAAATAACTAAATACCATACAACACACCGAAAATATCATTGCTCATATAGCTTCATAAACGGGCTCCTTGTTGAAAAGGATATTTTCACCGTTTTTAAATTGATAAGTGCAGTCGTAATGACATTCAGGGTATGTTTTCTTTGGTATTTTAAAAAGAAAAAATTAGCTTATGTTCAAAATCAATGCTGAGATGCACAAATGAATTTGCTATCAGTTGCCATCCTAGGATCGGACGAGGACTGATCATATAACTTGGAATCGCTGCTCCTAATCGCAATAGTGAGTTAGAATATATGAACTGTTGTTTATTTAAGGAATTTATTTAATTTCTCCAAACTTTTTTATTTTCGCGGCCTCCGGATCAACATCATTTTGTATTCAAATTGACAAAGTGTCCGCTCTTCCAGACAGGATTGTTTCAAAATTTAGCCAAACTATTTGGATTTTTGCGAAAAGAGTTCACAACTATGAACAGTTACGGTTTAAGCCTCCATTCGTCGCATTACGAATATTATTAGACGGTGACGTCATTAACACGGCTTGTTCCAGCAAATGCCACAGAAACACTATTTTAGTCTGGCAAGTGCCTTCGCTTCTTCTACTCTTTAAAAATTAGTTCAAATTGTTTGTTTTTGTCTTTTTTAATTACTACAAGCCCCCACATAACCCCTAAGTTGGACACCACCAATTCAAACAATGAATACCCATTTCCTTGGTGTTCAATCGGGCAAGTAGCCAGCATGGCCAGTTTTGTTTTCGCTATTTAAAAAAGATCCATAGCGTGCTCTTACTAGCATTGGCTTTGTCAAGTTATGATATTATTTGTACGCGATTATTGATGGATTGACTAGTAAGAACCAAGTTAACAGCATTACAATTTAAAAACAAACAAAGGTCACCTCAAGCTCTGAACTTCCGTTTTCAGCGAAACATTTTCCTGCTCCAAATACCCGGCCCTCAGTGAAATCTGATTCTCCTTTATTCTGCGCGCCTCTCTGGATCGTTTGGCGGCCACGTTGTTCTTGTTTCGTCTAGTCCAGTACTTTTCGTCCTGAAATAAATCAATATTGATCAGAACTTTGGTTTTACTTTAGATAGTTTACCACGTCTGATTTGGACAGATGTATTGAGCAGTATTTGCTGTGTCTTTTTTCAGTGGTTAATGGCAATTATCCAATTTCGTAAAAAAATGGTCATTTTTAGGTCACAAAATAAGCACCCTAGTAATAACCTAACGGAGGTTAAAATCTACAAATTGCTAAATTTCACCGAAAAAATTTTTTTAACACTCCCTAAATTAAAAATTATAAACTTTCCCTAAACTCGCCCATATAGGCGTCTACCGGCGAACTTGACAATTCACTTTCATTGTAAAAAATCAATCTAAAGGCAATTTAAAAGCCTTTTGTCCTTGCCAGTTGTCGAGGCCAATGCTGTATTCATTTTTATGGACGATATAATATTCGGACAAAAAAACAGGATATGTATGGACACCATACAAAACAGGCCTAGTGCGCACAAGGCAATACACATTACGCAGTCACAAAATTATTTTGAATCGCACAGACCCTTTTCGCGTCTCCATGGTCCTTGGTTTTGTGTAACGCACATTTCGAACAGTAAATTGTGAGTGACAGAAAGGTCGATTGGACGAAACTAAAAGTTTTGCAAGGCACGCCAAGGATGGTCCTAACTAAAAAAAAACAAAGTACGAAATCTAGCCAGGCCTCTCTATTACACTTGCGGCAGTAAATTCACATTTTGGTCTTCGGCGTTCAGATTCGACTCTAGCACAGCGTTTATCAGTGAGTTTTTCGCAGAAAGCGTCGCATTAGAGTGACCAGACTTCCTCCCTCACTTGTTTTTTTTTACAACTGAATACAACTTTTGAGTAGATCTGTCACCACGCGAAAGACTACGATTTTTTTTTTTTTGAGAAAAAAAGAACGAAGTTTTAAGTTTATTTTATTAGGTTGTTGTTTTTTATACGTTTCAAGTAGAGATTACGATAGTCCTTAACTACATAAGATAGAAGATCCATTCCCTGATGGCGCAAAGAGAGAAAATTTATAAAAAAACTTTAGAATACTGCCATATAGTTATTATTGCAGTGCATGCTAAGGGTGTGAATCCTTTCGTTCTTACCAAGTTTAGAAACAATTAATCTGGCAAGAAATGCAAACGAAATTTAAATGATGATTGTAATTTGGTTTTACACGCCAATATTGGGTCGCGTAGGTTTGTAAAAACTGGAAAGGGGTGGCGAGAACAAAAAGGTTGGGAACAACCGTCTTATAGTGACGTAAACAACGCCATCTGTAATCGACCAGAATGTTAAATAAGACTGTGCGTTGTGCGGTGTAAATTTAACACGTCATTAATTCCACATTGGTGCGCATTCCATATAGCTGATTATATACGAACATCACAACCGTACAATATTCTGTGAGCCAACCATACGAATGGAGAATAAATCGCCCGATTAGCGACATGTGGCCAAATTGACTTTACATAATAAAACTTAAACAACGTGGCTAAATCAGTAAGCGAGAATTGGCCCTTTAGATTTCGACTGATCTGGACTACAAACCTTTCTTCTTAAAATCTTATTAACTGCAATTGTGCCAGTAACTAAAAAAACAACGTAGAAAATGGTTTGCAAGTGGCATTTGTCCTAAAAAAAAAACATGACGTACTTTGCCTTCAGGTGGAATGTGAACTTTATGAGACTTGCGGACCATTGGCTGTGGTTTGAGTTCCTCCATTGTAAAAGATCTGTTTTTAGGGTCAAAATGAGGAACGTTTCCGGTCTCCTGTGGAGTAAAAAAACAACCGAACTAAAATGCAGCTCTTTCGAAATGTTTATTTGTTTTGATTACAGTTCAACATCAGCATTAGTCTGATTAGGTTGCAATGTGATTTGCTAGTTTACAATTTGTTTGGCAGAAACATAAAAGAACCTCAACCCAGTACATGCACGATGGCTTTAAAACTTTCTTTTAAATAAAAAAATTAAGGAAATCTCACGTCTACTGGTGACGAAATAACCAAATCCGCTGGGTTTACTTCAAAATCAACTTTAACAGGTGATGGCATTCGAACTTGAATTGGAAGGGGTGTGGTTGTGTTTTGACTTGGTGCCTGATTGGTGTAGTCTGGAGGGCTGCGAGGGACAACGAACGACTGTGGTTGCTCAATAATCGGCATTTCAAAATGGCTGAAAATGGGTTCGGCGGATGTCGGTCTCGAAACTGGAGTGATGTGATCGATCGGTTGAACTTGTTGGGGTGGGATTTGATTTTGGTGTGATGGATTTACTTGGGTTTCAATATTACTGGTGTTATTGTTGTTGCTGGCATTCGCCATTATGTCGGCTAACACCATTGCCTGCTGCTGACAGAAAGCCTGGCGGTTCTGGTATTGTGAAAAGAGGCCGTGGCCTGGAATGGAAGGGTGGGGATGTGAGTGCAAGCCTTGTTGTTGTTGTTGCTGCTGTTGTTGTTGTTGTTGCTGCTGTTGTTGTTGTTTGGGTTTTTTCCACTGCTGCTGTTGTTGTTGTTGCAGTAGTTGATTCTGTTCTTTTTGCTGCTGTACGCGATTTGGCATTTGTGCAATTTGCTGTTGTGTGTTCGCGTTTGAAGGCGCTTGAGAGGGTTCCAAAAACATGGATGGACTTGGGACAGGCTGAGATTCAGGACTCGGTGCAGACATCAACGCTGGCATGTCACTGTATGACAAAGTGCTTTCAGCTGTCTTCGCTTCTGCTCAAACAAAAAAATGTGGTTAACTATTAATTTATCAATCATTATACAACATATCGGTTTCAGGAGAGGCACCATCGTGCTATGTACACAAAATAATTCATACATTCTGGTTTACTGCTCTCTTTAAATAAAGGTTTTTGCTGCAAAAAAATCAGTTGGTCTTAAATTTTAAAATACAGCATGATTGTAGTTTGTATAAGTAAACAAACAACCAAAAAATATCACCAAAATCACTTAGTACCAGTATTGGTTTTGGCGGTAAAATGGCCAGTTAATAGTACTTTGAAGCCACCCGATCCGTTAGAAATTAGTGCATTTTTAAGCAAAAAGGTCTACGACAAATCCAATGGCAGAAAAGTCTAGACTTTTAGACCTTGAGGTCGTGGCAATGCACTAATTTGGACCTTTAGGTAAACTCCCGGCGTAGATAAATTGAAAATATTCGCTGAAAATTCACAAAAGATTACAAAAAGTGTGAGATGGCATTAATAACACTTGACCCACCCTAACCCAAACGCTAACCCGAACCCTAATCCAAATAAAGTGCGTTAATGTAATAATTATTTGAATGCTGGGGAAAAAAACAAACTTTTGGTGGGCATAAGATAGTTTCTCGTCCATGGTATATAGGATTGTTACGTCACAAAATGAGATATTGGCGGCCCCAATTTGGGGCCTAAAGCATTTATGTAATTAATAATTCAATGCATATTATTTGGGTTTGGGTGCTGGTTTGGGTTTAGGTGGGTCATGTATTATTAAACTTAATCTTTTTAAGCACATTATTAAGTCAAATTAGTGCATTGTCTGAGACCTCAAAGTCTAAAAGTCGGACTTTTTGATCCTTTGGTTGCCCTAATTGTCGTAGACCTTTTTGCTTAGAATGCATTAACTTCACGGATCGGGTGTTGAAGCACTTGAAGTGGATTTTAAAGAAGAGTTTTAATATCGGCATTTTTTTATGAGTGCAAAAACTTTGTAAAATTAAACTAGAGGAATTGGTAAAACTAAACTAGAGGAATTTGTAAAACTAAACTAAAGCTCTACAAGGTGGTTTGCTTGACAAGCAAAACACTGCCTGAGGCATAAGACAACAGCAGCAATAATAGCCCGAGGACCTAAAGCGCCTTTTCAGTTGACAATAATTAATGCAATCAAAGTAGACGTTTTTAAAACAAAATAATAGCCTTACAAGGGGTTATTCATTACTTTTTTGTTTAACATGTTATTTGGATAGATTTTTAACTTTTATTCTCAACCCATATAATGGTGCTAATAACTACCAATGTAAGCCAAAAATAGCTCGCAACAAAACCAAGTAAATACCTGTTTGTGAGGCCATCTTTGGAGTTGTAATACCCTCCAGCATAATTCCGAAATCGTCACACTACAAACATACAACAAGTTTAAAGTCTAAATTTTTTTTAAACTTTACAAACATTGGACTAGTTTCTAATCTCTAGAAAACTTTTTATTATAAAGAAAACTTTTTTTTATTTTTTTATTATTAAGTCATGAAATTTGAATAGGTGTTTAAATAGGGTACTTCCAAAATAAAACATTGAAATTGGTGAATATGTTGAATGATCTATATGCAACTGTGTTGTTTTCAGGCCTACTTGGCCTTAATTTATTTTTCTGTAACAAATTCAGTATAATTTTAACGACTGAAGGCCAGTTTGTTGTTTAACCCCTTAGGATATGCTTTTATGCAGCGCACATGCTTTCTAGAAGAACAAACAAAATGGCCTTGTGGAGTAGTAAATAGTTATTTCGCTGAGCAAAAGATTTACTTGCTATGTGAATATGGCTGGGCATTGTTAGCATGAACTGTCTTTAACTGTTCGTTTTATCTTGTTTCATTTTTTAAATTAGGTTATGATTTGCTTGCATGCAAGTTTTAAGGTACAATTGTTTTTTTGTTTTTTTTTTAGCAAATTATGCGATTTGTCATTTATAAATTGTGTATTGCACCGAAGTATTAAGGCAGGTTAAATTATTGAAAAAAAATTGGTAGGACAGAAATTGGCAGGCGACAGGCCGGTATTTTTGGCGAGTGTTATTTTCCCCCGAATGGAGTGAAAATGTTAATTCAAAGCCATCCCTGGATCAGTAAATTAGGAAAAATTATTTATTTGGTATATGCCAATTGTTACTTTATCATGGTAAGGTAAAAAAAAAAAAAAACGTATCATTTTTATCTGCAATAACCTCTTCATCAGCTCCAAAATCAAGAAGCTCGTCTATATTGACTGGTTCCAGTTTAAGATCATCTGACAAAAGCATGTCATCCCAAATCTGTGGGCCCAAGTAAGCAGATGGGTAGTTCCACTCCTGGTCCAAATCTTTTCCATTGCTGCATCCTGCCTTTTGCTCTTTGCTTTTGTTCTCTGCAATGATGTTAATGGTTGTTAGCTAACCCGGAAAAAATGTCCTTTGTTAAGTCTGTAAAATCATGATTGTTAATGTTGCACTGTTGAAACTTGTTACTTTAAAACAAGCATTCCAAGACATGTTTTTACAAACTTAACGGCAGTCAGAAATTTCATTTCGAATAACAGAATCTGCCTGAATCTGAATGGTGAAAACAAACAATTCTGGTAGCACAACAATGATAAAGATTGAACTAAATACAGAACTTAGTGAACCGAAAATTAGTTAGTTTGGATGTTACAATGTGATAAGTATATTTTCGCTTCTAAAAAATCTGATAATGTTTTCAGTAGGGAAATTTATTTTATGGTTCCATCTCGAATTCAGGATGCTACAGACGTTTCAAAATTATCGCGATATGTTATGAATATTAATAGCGGTTATCGTGGACCTTATGCCCCATACTAGTGGCATAGAGTGTGGTATCGCTGGAAAGGAGCGCTCAAGGTATACAACAATTTGTTAATTAAACGGTGGGGGAATGTTTTCATCTTGTCATTTATGACGAATATTAATATTCAATATTAATATTTTTTATAATTTTCATATTTTTTTTATATTAAAAAAATATAGACCATTATTAATATTGTGGTATAATTTTTTTCTAAAATTTTTGTCGTAAATACGTAACTCTTTGGTGCTGTGTAGCTTCTGGTCTTAAAAAAGGTGTTTGGGCTAGTTTATGTAAAAAATATGCAAATCAGAAAAACCAAAAAACTAAGTACCTTTCTTTTCTCCATCAGGTGGCTGCAGTAGGGATGGGTTCTCTAAAAGATGCCTTAGAGTATCCGATATCTCAGAGTCCATACCCAACAGATTAGAGGAATCCATCATCACTGGAGATACACTTTTTTCAAAAAATGCCAGTATGTCTCACAATTTTCATTTCATAATATTGGCCTACAGTTGGATCATAGGCAGAATATGGTTATCTAAAAACATTACAGCTTTTTGCAAATTACATTTTGTCATCTTTAAACCATAGCAGTGTGAAAAAGTCCAAATCCAAACAAATGATGGCCTATAATCTAGAATCCTACCACATTTTCGTCTGTAATATTGCTAACAATATTTGGGTAGGGTGAAAGTTGGCGTTTTGGTGAGTCAGGTATTATTGTAATATTCATTCTTACAAAATTATGCCTTTCTTCCAATTTCAACAATGACAGCTAATTTAGTTGGCGACGTTATGGGGTTAGAATAAATGTGGTAGCTGGTAGGATTCTAGATTGGTGCCAAAAAGTCTAATAACTAGTAGCACGTTTCTATAGCTTACTTCTCTTATTTTTATTAAAAAATTTTTTCTTTGGTAATTTCGACTTGGCTGTGAAAATAATTAACTGTCCTAATTCAACAACAACAACAACAACAACACAAATCATATTTTGCTGCAAAGTAAAAATTGCTTTCTCATTTTAGCGAATTTTTTTTTCGACATATTTAAAAAAACCGTTTACCACACAACAGATTTTCATTCTATATACCACTGGTCGGCAACCGCCGGTCCGCGGACCGGTGCCGGTCCGCGAGGAGTTCGTCACCGGTCCGTAGCAGGGTTGCCAGATTGAAATTTTGATTTAAAGAAAAAGCGTAAAATAAGTCAAAATTAAAATTAAATCTAGTTTTCTATTCAAAACACATTAACTTTCGTTTAAAAATACTCCATGGTTGATTGATATAATAAAAATCTCTATTAGCATTAAGCACTCGTGAGGTTCAAAACAAACCAGTGTGCAGTGGCCCCATGAATTACATTGCAAAATGATTCATTATTTTGATGTTCAGGCAGGAAAGTTTTTGAAACAAACGTATACATTTTAATTGGTTCATTGAAAATAAGTTGTAATACATTACCTTTACTGAAAATTGTTGTTTTTTAAAGGCCGGTCCGCGGAAAATTTTTAGTTTCAAACCGGTCCGCAGGGCCAAAAAGGTTGCCGACCCCTGCTATATACCATTAATATTATAAATATATGGCAATGTTTTTAAATATTTTACACAACGAAATACTTTTTTATTAAAACAAATTTGGGGGACACCACAGGAAGGCTGATAATAATGCATACAATAAATAAAGCCAATTTTGAAGATACTTTCACACTGTGGTTATAGCTACTGATCTCAGGCTCACTCAAAGAGATTAGAGGAATCAGGTGGCACTGTATAAAGACAAATTGTATTGAAATCTTGACAAGCTTTCGCACAGCCGTGCTTCATCAGGTCAAAGTGTAAATGAAAACAAATAAAATGCACGTAAAACCACAAGCGCGATTAATCAAAGAGATTATACTCACTGTCTGATTTGCATACCGTTACGCATGAATGACACTTACTTCGGTCGTAAATGTAAACAAACTTTTGCATCAAAATTTGTTGTTGTTTAAAATAAAAGGTGTATTTGTTGAAAAGTCGAAGCAATGCTTATCGCACCCCAGTGTTATATCTTAATTGACATTTCGTTATAGCCACATAAGTCATCGGGATTTGGAACGAGTTCCTTTTGGGACTCACCAGAGTTACTTACGGGCTTAATAGTGTATCTAAACTTGACCCACACAACATTTTCTTAGCTATCGACCTGTAATGTTAATAGCGTTGATATTTGCAAGTGGCATCTGCCATATGCTAACTTGCTTCGCCGACATTATAGTAGCCACTTCGTCATATTGTGTTTACACAGAGAATTTTTGTTTTTAATCGATGTGTCGTAACGGAAAATTTTCAGTAAAAATCTATGGCCTAAATTCTTTGCAATCCTTTAAATGTTTGCGTTACTCCTTGCAGCCAATGTGCAAACGATAAGCGGAAAGTTTTCGGTAAAATTCCGTTACGTAGATTTCTTGCAACCACATGCTAATGTTTGCGATATTCTTGCAGCGAATTGCAAAAATTCAAATTGCTGACACCAATTTTTATGCGTCAAGGTATTTACATCCGTTTTTTTGTATATGTTTCAAAACACCGCGGTCTGAACATTAGTCGGTTTCCCCGGTCGTGTGATTTTCAAACTGTGGACATTTAACTGGAGTCAGAAGCTGTTTCGCAATCGCATTTTGACGTAAAATTTGTATGTTTCGCGTCAGAAATAAGTCTTAACTGATTCTCATCTATAAATAGCGTGTTCAATCAATATAAAATGGAGGCTTTTACAGCTTTTACTAAGACAGCAAAATTGACTGTTCATGTATCTGAACTAAAGGAAGAATTGGACCTGAATGGCCTCACGAAGACAGGCCATCTCAAATCTTGTAGGAGTGTGGTCGATTCATCTTGGCAATTATATAAATGAAGACTCATTAATCAGACCCACCCCCCTCAACCTATAGTTTGCAACTGGTTGTTCGATCATCAACTAATACAATTCTAACCACCAGAACGTCTTGTGGCTGGCTAACGAGTTAGATGCCACAACGAAAGCGTCAATTAGAACGCATTTTTGTTAAATAAACTATTATAAGTTCAACAGCCTAAACTCGTGCCCCACAGCATTTTGGGGTTTACGCCATAGGTTAGAAGATAACCTTAGAGAATTGGCAGCATATGCAGTAAATCAAGTTTAGCCACATCCAAATGTTCCGCCTTTTCTGATAAACTCCTTTAATTTTCAAGCAAGGGCTTCAAACTTTTCTGCAGGTCTTTTAGTGAGGAGTCCATCTCCTTTTAAACGGTTCTCCAGAATAGTCATCGTCCACTTTCATAATTTAAATGTTTTCTGAAAACGGCAAACTATTTTTTAAAATCTACGCCAAACCTATTGGTGACAAAATATAAACAAACGTATTGTGTGTTGCGTGTTCATCGAAATGTTAAGAATGTGTAGAACTGGCGTTCAGAACTGATTTTATGTATTAACTAAGAAATTTAATATTGGTTATAGTATAACATAAATCATTACACAATATAACCGTTATAGTGTAATGATTTATGTATCTACATTAATTCTGATTCCTATTGCATTTAATTTCGTTCGTTTCTTCATTATTCATTATTGTCTCTCTTGTAATTGCTCCCTTTATAACGTGTGTCCATAGGCGCCGAACATGATTGTGCAGAGCGGTTTTTAGACGCCCTTGGTTTTTAAGAGGGCATCAAAACGCCCTGAAATTTGACCAAGTTTTACACGCTATTGTACGCGATTCCCCCTAGTGGGCCATGGCCCATACGGTACGAGAAAACTAAATAGGAGTTGGCCTATGCATTAGGAGAATTGGATCAATATATAATGGTTATAAATAGGCCCACAGGCCGTATATAAACTGCCTTATATTTCTCTTATGCTATACCAACTATAGGCCTACCATATGTCCTTTTTTCTTAAGAACACTGAATGGTCGTCCGAGGACGCTCAAAAATGTCTAAATGTACTCGTTTTGTGCATTTCGAGTTAGGCCCTACTTAATACTTATTCATACTTTTAACAAGACTTTTAGGCGAGACGTTGTATAAATTTCCAAAAATATACTGTAGCCATATGAAGCATGCTGAATAGCTGGTTTAAAACTAGTTTTGAAACAAATTACTCTACCAGCTCTACCTTCTTAATTGTTATTGCAAACATTGCCCCAGAAAAATGACAACAGAACCCCACATCTAAAAAGGCCCATTAATAAAGCAAAGTTATGAGTTTTGTAGGCCTAGACTATCCTATAGAATCAGTGTTGCTGTATGGTAGTCTGTGTTCTTATTTCTTACAGAAGCTTGTCTTAGTCTATAACAGCGGTTCTTAACAAACCCTTTTTTTGCCTTTAATATTTTAACTTTAATATTAAAACTGCCAAAAAAAACGCGCGAATCTTGTGCTTTTTATGTTTGTTAACTTTTTTAGCACAAGTCTCTTTCAGTGCCATTGAATGATGTTTTCATATCATCGAAGGTATTACGGCCATATTTAATTACAATTTTGCTAATTTATAGATAAACGATAAATCTCATCCACTGTTCGAACTATTTTTTATCCATATTTTAACAGACTAGAACCAGGAGGACTTGAACTTTTTTGCGCGAATCGATAATGTTTTTTCCAATATTGCCGTTGTATTGCGTGTCGTCACTTGTTTTGAAACACGATAACGCAATGTTTAATTTTTGCGCTTGTCATTTTTATTTGCACTCGACATCACAGCCTTTACAACTGTGGAGCAAATACACTCACAACACGTTTGTCAAAATCAGCTCGTGCACGAGCAATTTGATATGTGCCCAATGCGAAAAGCCGCCCGAATTTACAGTTATCGCCAATTCAACCAATTAAACTCAATTTATTTCGCGCGACTGACAAGTAACTTCACAATTTTTAAGTTTTCTCAGTAATGTTTATTTGGAAATGCCAAATTGCTTTTCGTAGGTGGGAGAGGGGGAGCGCAAGGCATTGGAAAATTCCCAATGGGGGGCGCTGCTGAAAAAAGGTTAAGAACCACTGGTCTATAGCATACAGGTGGTTTTCAGCAAATGTTTTCATTTTTATTTATTATTCGTTAAATATAGACAACCATAAAGCAACAAAGCTACAAATTATAAGGCCCAAGAGGAAAACTCGGTTTACTGATGAGCTGCACCAGAAGTATCCTCAGAAAGGGACGTATTAATTTAGAAACTGAATGCATTACTTGTGGATTTGGCACGATTTTCTCAAACGTAACAATTCTACTTTCGTTTTACTTGCAGGCAAAAAAATGTCCTCTTTTTGGGTGTTGAAAATATGCTAGCCCTGATACCAACTCATGCATTACAATTATCAATCGACCTATTTTACAACAGATCTTGTTACAATTTCTAAATATTGGCCTTCCTGCAAAACTGATTTAAACATTAAATAAATATTAAGCAATTTAATTCCCGTTGCAACATGTCTTACTGAAAGGCTAATCCAAAAACACCACAGGGAAGGTTTAAGTTAAGTTACACTAGTAATATCGAAATATCTGTGGGTGTCCGTTTTGCACCAACGCTATGCGGTCTATGAAACCACGATTTCTTTAAACCTCCTAATTAAAAAAATCCAACTGTCTTTTATTTATAAACATACCCTTATCTAAAAATGATTTAGCTAAAAATAACTACCTTTATTTAAACTTTAAAGTTTACTAAGCTACTAAATAGTAGCAAACACTTATTTTTACTATACCGTACCGGTAGGCCCACTATTCTCATATCAACATCCCCCAAACACATTTTCTCTCCTCCCTGCTTTGTGCAAACTCGAATCTACCAAATTTTTCGCTACAAACGTTTTTTCGACGATAGTCACTGTTCAGCAAACAAATTTTGGCGTTGGCAATTTTTTTGTCCGTTTTACCCCAATTTTTCCCAAGTAATACAAAAGTTTTTAAGTAAGTATATGTAATTACTATGAAATTTTTATTTCTGGAAAATGACAACACGATTTAATTTAGCCTTAAATTGCGTAAAGACAAGGCCAACTGACAATCTCGACAATTTAATAGTTTTGAAGTACTTTGGTTCACTTTTAAAATGTAAAACGGTAGGCTAATCAGTCCTGCCCTTTTTTTTGAAGTTGGTCTTAAAAACAGACGACATTTGTGGTAATCGGACTTTTGAAAATCATAAACCCATCTGTGTCATGCATTTGTACAAGGCAAGATCAGGGGTCGCCAATCTACGACACGGTCATATAAATCCTTTGCCCTGCTAATCTTGTGATGTTTTATTTTGAACTCATAGAGTGCTTAATAAGTTATGAATTATGTGTAGGAGTTTTTTATGATAGGACGTAATAGGTTATGTATTAGTTGATATATTGAAAAACTAACGTTATTTAATAGCACTGGAAATTTATATTTGCTTCACACTACGATTAACCGGAATTTCGGTTTTGTGTTTTGGCGTTTAACAACTCTATGAGCGAAAGAAAAAATCCCACACTACGTTTTAAAAGTACAGAAGAGAGATAAACAGCAATCAATGTCGCCCCGAAGCAAGTATTTGCAAAATGATGAACTACTGTAGTCACTATTAATTTGTTTTTACGCCCAGTAACACACAGACGTAATGTAAATAATTTTAACAAAACAATAAGTAATGCAAATAAATTTACTTTAGTTACAAAGAATAGCATCAGACTAATAAGCCTGTACATTACAAGTGTTGGTATAGACTTAGGTTTGCTTGTTTCTTTTTTAACCAGAACCTTCCATGTTTATATAATATATGGTTGTCAGTTTGAAATGCAATTATATATTAAGGGAATTATATGGAATATTTTAAAGCCAACTACTTGTACAATTTTTGCTATTATCATTATGTTCAACGGTAATCTAATCTTTAAATTGCACTTAATTTTCTAATATGTAGTTTAAAATTAAAATGGAGTACATGGAATATTTAAACCCTTTAATCGAATGGATTCCAAACTCTGCAAAAATCTTGGAGTTTTTTCCATCGGAAACTAATCCAGTAAGTAAAAATAAGTAACTTTTTATTTTTTGTGTTGAAATCAAGACCAGTGTTCATTTATTTTATAGTAACCTTCCTGCAATATGTTTCTTAGAAATAAAGGTAAACAAAAATAATTTGTACTTTATGTCTAAAACTCATGGCTGTATTGTCCTAATAAATTTTAATTCGGACGGGCACCTTCTATATCGAGTTAGCTTGGGACAAGTACAAGCAGTATTATTGAACATTCCTATTATATCTAAACATTAGTCACAACTGATTTTCAAATAAAAACAGAAAACAGTTATATTTTTGTAGTTTTCCAATAGTAGGCAACTCACAACTTACGAACAAAGCACTTGAAATTTGGATATGTAAGAGTTAAACATGATTTTACATTCTAGATAAAATGGTAAGATCAAAGTAGAAAACAACTACATTGAAATGCAAAATAAAAATATAAAGAATGGACAGCTTACTTATCTACCCATTAAATTATATCATTTTAAACAAAAGTCCAGCTAAAAACTTACCATAATATAGAAAAGGCCAGGCAAAACCTTTTAATTGTGCATTTCACAAAATAAACCATAGTTGTTAAAAGTCACACCAGTGTGTAATACATTTAACTACATGTTAATTTGATGTGAAACTTTGCTGCTCCATCTTCTTATATAGAAAGTGAACAAGTGTTATTGTTCCACAAACTTTAAACGACCCCAAGTTTGGAAAGCCCGGGTTTAAAAAGTAGTGTTTTAAAATCCATGAATCCATGAAACTTTTATTCCTTCCTAAAACAAATGCTTGGTGAAAAGTGGGTTATTAAATTGTGTGATGGTCCAGTAAGTGACCTTCCCTTATATAGAATGTTTTATCATTTTTGATGAAATCTTCTTTTTGTTATATTGCCTAAAAGAATGTTGAAATTAGAATTTTAAATTGGAATCCTGAGGTATATACTCATTTGAATTCATTTCTGCCTTTGTATCTCAGGACCAGCTGAAAGTTCTTATTAAACGCACCATTTTACCGGAGAAGATATCGTTGTAATTTGTATATACATGAATTGACAGTTTGGATTGATGCCTATGCTTTGGTTAATCATTTATGATACTTGTTTTAAATGTTGACAGTATTCCTGCTAGTTTTATTTTCACTGAAGTGCGCAAGCAAATAACACAATTAAATAATATTTCTCTTCAGATTTCAAAAGGCAATTGTCTTGTAGCCCCAATGTACACTATTTTGCAAGGGTATTTGTATATGTTATTGTCAGTATCCAAATTTTCAAATTTAGTTTCATTTGAACTAAGAACGAACAAATCCGTTTTTAAATTATTTTTTTAAGCTACATTTTTAAATATTTACCGAAATAGATATTAAGCAAAATTATTTCAAAATTAGTAGATGTTTATCACTAAAGGATAAATTCAGAATAACCTGGTAATAATTTAAAAAATAAACAAGAATTAATTTCTGTTTGATTTTTATTCACTTAATTACCAATGAGCTTTTGCCGTTAGTACTCATCTAGTTTAACACTGATGAATTTTTTATTCTTAATGTTACATAAATTTAAGGATTTTTCTTTTAAGGTCTTGATTGAAACAAACAAAATGTGTTGATCTGTCCTTAAAAACTTAAATATAATAAACTTGCAATAACTAATTTAAAGTTTTAAAAACTATCAGCATGATGTAATTCTTTGTATACTGCCTGTCTTGCAAGAATTAAATGTACAACTGTCACCAGAGTTTCGAGTTATTAAACATTTAAAAAAGACTGTTAGTTACACATTGGTGAGGTCCATCTTCCCATTTGGTAAACATTAGATGATGTAATCTTTTTTGTGGTCTGTTTTACTTATCGATATTACACAACCAGAATCGTATAGAAGAGTGTGGGCATATATGTACATCCATTCTGTCTAGTGTCTAGTAAAGCAGCACTTGACTAGATGTCAGTTTCCATTTAGTTTGTGCAAACTAATGCATTGCCTTAGCATTTTGGAATTTTATTTGGAACATGTCAATGAATAAGTTGAGTAGCTTACAAACTTTTTTAGAAATCAACAGTAAAGCAGTAGTTAAATAGAAACTAAACAAAGCATTAAAAAATAATTCACTATATTAAATACTCATTTATCTTACCGATTTTTCTGGTAAAAATAGCAGATGCTTACTTAAATATTTCTTGATATGCACTTTCTGTAATACTGTTGCCCGTTGGTTCAAACTGTTATGCTTATTCAGCATCCTGGTATCAGCTATAATGCGAATAAGCCAGCCAACTTTGTTGCTATCTTTATTATGGTATTCAGGAAACTACCAAGCGTTGTTGCAAACAAACGTATTTCATTAGGCACTTGTTTGAATGCATTATTAATAACAGAGTAGCTAGAGTCTGGCTTTTCAGATGCAGTGTTTTCAGTTTTGTGTTTAAAAAACCTATAAGAAAATTTATTCTAGAAAAATTATAATTGTACATTTCTTAATATACGCTAGTCAAACTAATCTATGTAATGCACTTCTATATATTCGTGTACTGCTTATATATATACACTTCTATAATATCCTGAGTAAAGCTATTGTGACAGCATAGGCTAGTTAGGTTCAATGATTGATGTTATTTTATCTAGAAATGTTATAAAGTTAGAAGACATATAAAAACCTAAGGTTTAGTTATATATATGTTATGTTTGTATTTCTTTATTCAACCAAAAGAGTGAATGTATTTACTTCTATCCGCAGAGAGATATAAATACTGTCATTTATGTTTAGTTTCTAGTTGCATTTAAGCTTTTGTTGTTGTATTAACATAATTTGTTTTATATAAGCCAAATAACTTGGGGAAATATATATATAGCTGCAGAGTTTGTGCAATGTGATCACTGATTAAGGCAGGCTGTCATTTCCTGAAATGAACTTTTATTGTTTTGATAGGTGCCCTTATGGTAATTATGTCAACCTTGTTTTGCAACACTATTCTAGGTTTTCAGTTTGAGCTATTGGCTTTGTTTATTGTTGTTTTCTAGAATCCAAAAAGCGTAAACATTATATATTTTTAGACCTTATTCTTAGGTATGATAAGCTTTAGATATTATTATAAAGACTGGTTCTATTATATTCTTGAAAAAATGCAATTCGACTCTTAATTAGCTTTTGGTTCTATTGCAAATTTATTCTAAGCTTGGAATAAGTCTTGTTTTGCCCTGTCTATGTAAATATTTTACCCTAGTAAATTGTATGTTTTTGAAAATACCTGTTTAGCACATTAGATCAGTATATATTACATATATATATACCATGGATTACACAAGAGTGGTGGTGGTGTGGAGATTTGGATTAGCTTTGCTCTTGTACTTTTTGTGGTCGCTAGGAATTATGGTTTGCTATTCACCACAGGTTATGATTTGGATTGGGGCTGTTACAACACTGGTTCTTATTCTTCTTTCCGCAACCTTTATTCTTCGATCTCGAATGCAAATGCCAGGTATTTTAAAGTTCTAATAGTTTTAGCAAAAAAATGTGTAAAGTCCATGATGGTTAAGCAGAAAACCTAGGTATATGGCATATTTATACATTAAATAGACTAATTTTTTTTATTCAGCGACACATTTAGAGATTTAACCTGAATAATGGTCGGAATATAAATCTATTCTACTTGCAGTATGTAGTTTAATGATTTGCTTTTCAGTTGTATCTATTCCTGAGGTGGAACACAACCGTCAGTATAGGTTTCGCAAGCGTGACAAAATGCAGTTTTATGCAACTAAAGTACTGCGAAAGGTTGGTGTTTGAATGCTTTACTTTTTATTTAAATAAGCATGTTTATTTCTGTTTATAAGAATATTGCTTGAAAAGTGATTAACAAGAAAGAAGATTTTCCAATGAGTTTTATATACTAGAAAAATAAAGCAGTGCATACCAAGATAACTTTTAGATATATTTTATTTCTGTAGTAGCTAGGCAAGTATGTCCAATTAGGTTTCTTAATTTTATGGACTTTTTATTATGCAGACTAAATATTTCCCTGATTTTAAGAAGTATAAAAAAATGCTCAGTCTGATCTTGTCCTTATGACCTTCTTGTTGGAACAAAGGTGTTTTTCAAGTCATTTATCTTTAGGGTCGTGACACAGCCAGTCGACTACAAAAACAAGTGTCAATCATCAAAGATTTGCCCGAGTACAGCCGATCCGGTCGTCGGCTGCATAACCGAGAGAGAATGATGATTCTCGCCAAGATGGTTTTCAGCAAGAAGAAGACTCCGAGCCTTCTTCTGAAAAAGGAACTTCCCTCTGTTCTCCTGGAGGCTGACCAGCAAGACGAGGGACTTCCAAATCTGCCCGAAGAAGTCCTCTACCTTCTTCAGAGCGTTAAGTATGTTTCTAGGATAAGTTAGCATAAGCACATAGGCCGCTTTGAAGTTGACTTCACTTGCATGGTTGTGCATGACTTGTTTAAGAACGGTGTATGCTTTTAAGGTCATCCTTCAAAAAGGAACTTCCCTATAAAACTTTAAAATTGTGATGAATTAAAAGTTTATTACACCGAATTCTTGCTTTTATGTATCAGTTTTAATATTTTTTACTTTACAAGGATTTTAGCTTGAAATTTTTACGTTTAAATATTCTTCAAAATTAAATTATAAGACTCCTTTGTAAAGATTAGGGTAAGGTGAACACTCAATGTTTTAAGGCTATTTTTAATTTTATGTTAGACAACCAGAATTTGAAAAAGCATGAGCATAAAAATTATAAACAGCCAATAAAGGTGAACAGCAAAACAAAGCATTGAGAATTGACACATTTTGGAAAGAGTTGTATATTTTTATATATCCTTACTGAACGTTTTAGCTAGATATTCTACTTCAGATGTCATAACGGTATTTTAAAGCTTCCAATCTCCAGCACAACCTTATGTAACTCAAATGGTTTCGGTTTGAATAAATAACAGATAAATTAATATTTATTCAGACTCAAGTGTTTTTGGCTCTCTGCTGTTAATACAGTAAGTTTGAGTAAGAAATAAGCACCAGAATGCTCTCTTATTCATTGGCCACCGCTGCTCTACATTAATGCTACCTCAGTTAACAATGTTTTGCTCAGGCCTATCGTTTTTAGATATATTTTATACAAGGCAGAGTGCGTCAAAAACACCTTTAAACAACTGTTTGTGCTAATACTCTTGGACTTAGTAAACTTATATAGAACTGAAAGAATTTTAGTAGCTGTGATTCCTATTTTTGTATAGGAATGTGATTAAAAAAAACAACTTTTTCATTAAAAATCCTTTCTATTTTGTGTAGGGTCTTCGGTCACTTTAAGCAAGGTGTATTTTTTCAACTTTGTCGTCACATGGAAACAATAAACGTCAACCAGGGCGAGTACCTGTTCCGCATTGGAGAGGATGACAAATGGTTGTATGTGGTGCAAGAAGGACAAATCAACCTTTACATCACCGACGAACAAAACGAGGCAAGTTTTCATGAAAAATTACAGGAAGCCATGTCTTGTCTTGTTGACTGCTGTTTGTGTAAGGAAGCCTTAATTAATATTTTATGATATGTTTCAAATTGTTTTTATCTAAAAATACACCAGTTATATTCTATTGCTTTTGTCGAAAGCCCTCCAACATTTTATGATATGTTTCAAATTGCATTTTTATCATTTGCACTTTAGCAGACCAGTTATATTTTGCACTCCAGCAGACAATTGCTTTTGCCAGAAGCCTTATATTGTTTTACAAACCTGTTTCCAATTGTATTTTTTTATGTTACAGTTATATCTTGCACACCACTATTTTGTTAAAGCCTACTAAAAAAATAAAAAAATATATATACATATATATTTTTTATATGTACGCTAATGGGGCGTAATACTTGAACAGTTTACTGGTTCATTTAATATGGCCTGACGCCTGTATTTTCAGGATGTTTCCAAAATGCTATATAAAATGTGTTTTCTCTTAGGAATGTCCAATGCTATGGTAAAAAACCCTAAAGCCTCACTATATTTCTCATTTTCTAAACCTGATTTTTTAATTGTTTAATGCAATGGTTGGCCAACCTGTAAATAAATGGTAAACATTCCAAAAATACCATAATTTGAAGGTTGTGTGGCGTATTTTATTTTGAATTAAAAAAATCAGCACTTGACAAATAAAGTTGGCTACAGTTAAATTATAGCATAGTGGTTAAAAACCTTACATTTTTACACATTTTGTGTTATTTCTGGTATGTATTTTTTAATAGTTATGACTAGCTGTACATTCATATTAAAGCAGTGTCTACAGCAGCGGTTCCCAAACTGGGGTCTGCGGGCCAACTGGGGTCCGTACAACAGTTTCAGAGGGTCCGCAAGGAGAGTTAATTTTTCGAACATTAGTCATTAACGTATGTCTTTAAACATTAGAATTAGACTGTTTAAAACATTTTTAGTCTGTAGTTATGCGTTATCATTCGATAATATAGCGTGTTTGTTGATGTCTCGTGTGACATCATAAAGCATCTATGAGGCTGAACTACCTGCTATTAACGAATCGTTCGCGACTGCACCAATGTACTACAAGAAACATGGGTCAACTGACCCTTGAATTTTTATAGGGCCGCGAAATATCAAAATAATTGCAAAGGGCCCTCCAGGCAAAATTTTCATAACAGCTTGGGAACCGCTGGTCTACAGTTTGAACTAATGTATAGTGTTTAAAATCTTACATTTTTACATATTTCGTGTGACTTCTCTTATCTCTATCTTCTAATACCTATGACTAACTGTGCTTTCAGATTAAACTGAGTGAGATAACCGCCGGAGAAAGTCTCCACAGCTTACTCAGCATCTTGGATGTACTAACTGGTCACATGGCTCCTTACAAAACTGTTTTTGCGAGGGCTGTCAAAAAGTCAATTGTTTTAAGGTGGGTAAAACAAAACTCCAGTCATAAGACCGAAATTAGATCAACATTAAGTAGGAATATGACCAAAGGACCAATACCCAATAGTATAATAACGTTTAAATTGGAATAAAACACAAACTTATCAGAATAAGACTTATACAATTTTTTACCTCACCCCAAACCCTTCTTCCAATAGATTTATTTCTTATTTAGACTAGTTTAGATCTTATTCTGTCGTGGATATTACTGCATATTTTACTTTACCTTAATACTATGGTATTATAGATTATTCTGATTTCGATAACGTTGCTTTGTTGTTTCATGGATAAAACACACAAGGGCAGGCAAAATTGGTTTCTGGCGATTTAAAAACAACCATCATTATCACTTTATTGCTTCGTCAAAGTGCTTTTTTGTTCATATGTTTTGCACTGGTTGTCGAGTATTTCATTTGTTATACGTTATACGAGCATAAATATGCTGCCTCACTAGAATATACATAAACAATGGATTTTTTCCCAGGTTACCCGCCGAGGCGTTTATAGAGGCTTTCCGAAATCGGAACGAGTCGTTGGTTCAGATGGTTCAGGTTATTATGACGCGCATGCAACGTGTGACCTTCCTAGCACTTCACAACTACCTCGGTCTCTCCCAAGAATTGCTAAACCCTGTAAGTTATTGATTGCCGTTAACCGTGTTTAATTATTTGCACCATTGTGTAATGGCAGTGCTTCCTACTGATTTTTTTTAAATACTATAGTTACCCAGCAACTTAAGTTTCAAATTTTGTTTTGTTTTAGTTACGCAAAATAATTTTTTAATGCTATACAAATCTGTATTTAAAAATAGCTACGGGTGCTATGTCCGGAGTTTTATTCACCCTAATTGTAAGTTAGTATTTTGTGTTTTAGACCAAGCGCGAGTTAGATCATCGGTTATCAATTCGAAAAGTTTCGTCCTCCGCAATTCTCACTGAACTGGCAGAAAAACACAAGTAAGAATTTTCGCTAAAACATATAGAAATGTATGTCTCGGTTATGAATGGACGAAGCAGTTCTACGCACTGTACTAATTAACTCAGTGCTTCCCAACCTTTTTGTTCTTGCCACTTCTTTTAAGTTTCTGATAAAAAATGATTGTGTATGATACATTCAGAAAAGATAAAAAAGATAAAATTAGGTGAAGCCTTTAATATTGTAATTTTTTAATATCCACGTTAGTCGCTCGCCATGAACTGTAAAGTGTTGCCACAGCGACAGACCTTTGTTCAAGCCAGGCGTTCGCGTTCTGTATGTGCAATTAGGCGCATCCTTTCACGGGAAACAAATAAATTATATAGTCCAATTTCCTTATATAAACGGCAAAATGGGATACAAATCCGATTTGGATTCACATCTAAGGATGCGATTTTAACTTTAAACATCCCTTGATTTTTGTGTCAAGCCAAGACATAATAATTTTACATTTCTACATTTCCATTCTACACATCATTTAAGGCAGGGGTTCTTAAACTTTTTTTACCCCCGACCCCTAAAATAAGTTTTTGCTTCGCGTGGACCACGGTAGGCAAGAAATTTCAAAAAATGACGTCACATTTACGTCGCAATACAAGTAGACTTCATAAGTCTGATGATTTCGGAGCAAAAAACATGAAAGTGAAATGGAGTCTAAATACAGTCAGTGCAAAACCGCTTTTATTTGTAATTAAACTGTTTTGTTTGAAAAATTGATTACTTCTGAAATATACACTAACATTACAATTAGGCATTCGTGGACCCCCTAAAACTAGTTCGCGGACTCCCAAGTGGCCGTGGCCCCCTGATTAAAAGTAAACAAAGACGACATCTGTGTGCGTTTTAGGGATCTCCAAATTAGTTGCAATGTATATAACATCCTTCCTTGCTTGTCACGCCAGCAAACGCCGCTCGTTGATAGGCTTTTAACATCTTGTCACAGCTTGTCATCATACATGAGTGATGTGATCATTGTCACAATTGGTACACAGTCAGCAACAAGCAAGTATAGCAATTCCATTGGAAACATTGTCATTGGCAGTTTTGCGATTGTCCCAACCATATATTGCCATATTTTACTGCTTTTCCACAATTTTGTATTTTTAGCCTTTGTTTGCCGTGCAAGTAAAATAACAAAGTCCACAAAGTCCAAGTAAGCCAATGCTGTAGTTCGAAAAAGTCTAATACAAGAAGGGTACGAGCATATTTAGGCGAGTAGTCGCGTAATTTACATTACGATACAACTAATAAATGAAATTTACATTGCCGTACAATTAATAAATCAACCGCGTCAAAACTCCATGACACATAAAAAATGTTTTTGTAAAAGATGTTTAATTTGTTGTACTATAGTTTTAAAACACTGAGTTGGTTATGCTTGAATGTCGGTAGCTCCTGTGAGAGATACTTACATTTCTTTTGTGTAGTTTGTGCGTTGATGGGGTTGCAACTCAGCTTGAGCATGATGATACAAAGAAGCAACCTTCGCCGCCTCAAAGTGCAACTGCATTGCTTGTGCCAACTTCCCCAATGCCAATTAAGGTAAATTTGGACTATTTTCAAAATCTACTACGATTTACCTAACCAGGCCCACACTGAGAGAGAGAGATAGAGAGTGATATGATTTTATTTGGATTCCAAAAAATACAATTATCGACGAAATAAAATTTGTTTTTGCAATATTCGACGTTCCCAGGAGACAGCGAAAGACGGTAAGGTTCATCGAGTCAGCTGTTTCCTGTTTTTTTTCTTCTTTTTTTCTTCTTTTTTACTGACCTATGCCAGGTGCACTTAACTTGGGTCCTTGAAACTTGTTATTCCTGTGCTGCGCGATTTTATGCTTTAGTCATAAAATTCGGTTTTTAGAAATTAGATTTTTTTTTAGACGTTAGAGCAGTGGTTCTCAAACTTTTTTAAAAAAATTACGAAACGGTCCCCCAGCATTTTTTTTAATTGCTCACGGTCCCTTAAAAATATAACCAATAAACACAAAATGACATTTGTTTTTAATGGTATCGGTGGGGCGGGTTCGCTTGCTTCTTTACTTTATGCTCGGTTATGTTAACCTCTAACGAATCACTTTATTTTAGTGACTGACCGTACAGCCCACAGTGTCAGCGCAGCAAACTGTAAAAACGTAATTCTCATTAGCAGAACGCAACATTATGTCGTCATAATGGACAATTCAACTTAAAGCGGGCAATAACGTGAATGAACAACTATTGATAATAATCAGCTTGGTTTGGAAACGTAAGTTGCCTAAAATTTTTCTTCTTCAGGAGCGTCGTGTTGATTTTTTGTTAGGTGCTTCGCGGTCCCACAAAATTGTCTCGCGGACCCCAAAAGGACCGCGGACCCCAGTTTGAGAACCACTGCGTTAGGAGTTTTTTCTTCTGATTTGGTATGCCCCATTTACACTAAATAAAATACTTTCATTATGATTTCAGAATGCCAGCAAGACCAAGCAAATTCGATTTAATGAATTTGACACCGTGGTGGATGACAATGATAATGTTTTTCATAGGTAAGTATTGGAAATTACTAGAGTTGTGTTCGTTTAACTTGACTGGAAACAATTTTATGAAATTATTTGAAAAAAATATGAAACAGAGTATAAACACCCGATCCGTTAGAAATCAGTGCATTTCTAAGCAAAAAGGTCTACGACAATCAGGGCATCCAATGGCAGAAAAGTCTAGACTTTTAGACCTTGAGGTCCTGGCAATGCACTGATTTGGACCTTTAGGTAAACTCCCGGCGTAGATAAATTAAAAATATTCATTAAAAGTTCAGAAAAGATAACAAAAAATATGAGATAGGATTAATAACACTTGACCCACCTAAACCCTAACGCTAACCCGAATCCTAACCCAAATAATGTGCGTTATTTTAATAATTCTTTAAATGCTGGGGAAAAAAGCCCAAACTCGGATGGTTTCTCGTCCATTGTATTTAAGATTATTATGTCACAAATTGAGGTATTGGGGCCTGAAGCGTTATAATTATTAAATTATCGCACATTATTTGGGTTAGGGCGCTGGTTAGCGTTTGGGTTTGGTTGGGTCAAGTATTGTTAAACTTAATCTTCTTATGCACATTTGTTAATGCAAATTAGTGCATTGTCCAAGACCTCAAAGTCTAAAAGTCGGACTTTTTGATCCTTTGAATGCTCTGATTGTCGTAGACCTTTTTGCTTAGAACTGCACTGATTTCTGACGGATGGGGTGGTATAAACTACTTAGAAATTACTAGAAAATCATTAATTGCTTGATGCCTAACTTTGATTGTTCATACTTAAAGTTTAAACCTTCTTAACCAATCTTGGTAATCCTCTTCTGTTTTTTTTTTTATCTATGCACGCTTTTTTATCAACAGGCAATCTAGTTTGCCAGCAGATGAAAGACAAAGAAAGGAATTTCGTGAAATGATCAGCGGTGCACATTCAGCCTCAACTAACAATTTGGTAAATGTGCATTGTAAATATAAGATAAAATTAACACAAACTCACTTTCTTCTGAATATATAATTTGGGATGTCCAAAGTAGAGATAGACCGATATGTCAGTTTACCGATAATATCGGCCGATATTTGGCTTCTACCGATATATCGGTATCGGTAATTGTAGGCCGATACTTTTGCCGATATTTTAGGACGAAGATATAATATAATATTTCCTGTACAACAAACAACTTACCAATTTTTGATCAAAAAATTTGGTTTTAGCATCACGCCAAGTTAATATGCAAAATAATAGTTTAATAACAAATAAAGGTGTTATCATAAAACGTTATTTAGATTTCATTTTTAGCTGATTCATTTTTTGAACATTTCCCAGGTACATAAAAAAAAAAATAAAAAAAAAATCGGGTATCTGTATCGGTCGAAAAAATGATATGGGTCGATCTCTAGTTCAAAGTAAATATCAGATCTTTGGAATTCAAATCTCGAAGTTCTAAAATCTCATTCGGAAGTCATATCGGATAATTGGAAACGCTATATATATTTTTTTTATCGTGAAAGTTATAATTTTAGAAATCGCCTACTTGTAAAAATCCGTTGGCTCGTTCGGATTAGGGTTTGGTGTTGTGGCGCACCCACAGTGCGTATTTAAAATGTAGCCTATAGTGCGGCGCGTACACAGTTAATTGTGTTGCATTGTACTCACTGTTTGGGCCATGATATTTGGTTTTGGTAAAAACATGCCCGTACCATATTTTTTGTTTTTGTTTATATCTATCACTATGCCTTGGAAATGGCTAGGATTTAATATTCTCTGTTCGTTATTTTAGATTTTAAGTCTACCATTTAAGAACACTTTGACATTTTACTTTGTCTTCTGCGATCCTCATGATTCACTGAATTTTGTTATTTACCAATTTGTTTTGTAACCACATTAGCACCCATTGTTAATTAGTCGTAAGACTAATGCAACAGGGAAAAAATAGTAGCGCAACAGGCTTTACTGACTTGCTAATAAGAGAATTTATTTTTTGCTGATAACATTTTATTTTTCTTCAGTCGACCTTGCAGTCACAAAGCTCCACTGATTCATATGATGGCGAACAGGTAAACTTACTTTAAGAATTTGTTCAAAGTTTTTTTTTAATTTTTTTATTAAAAAAAACATTCGAAGTATTTGTACATCGTGGTGTACCGTTTATATATTCAGGATAATCTTACGGTTTTTTATTTATATTTATTTTAATTTTACAAGTAAAAAATATCATAATGCCTAAAGTTATTTTTTATTGTGATAACTGCACAAAGGGGTATGGCATTGATATTGTAAATTCTACCTTTTGCATATTATCTAAATTGATTAAACTATTACACTAAAAAGCCTTTGCAAACTGGCTTTTCGGCGTACTAAGGATACGTAAGCCGTATTCGTTGATCAAAAAGCAGCGTTATTAGAGCGACAGTTCCGGCTTGACCGGAGGCCGTGAGTTCGAACCTCACTGCAGGCTAGTTGTTTTTCTAGCCTGGCCTGCTTGCATCATAGATCAA
The DNA here is from genome assembly GCF_963924565.1 of Ascidiella aspersa. Classification (NCBI taxonomy): domain Eukaryota; kingdom Metazoa; phylum Chordata; class Ascidiacea; order Phlebobranchia; family Ascidiidae; genus Ascidiella; species Ascidiella aspersa. The sequence continues at coordinate 20,404,385 of NC_139454.1, forward strand.
CAGATTCGGTGAGTGTGCAACGGCTTTCGGTGTATTACTGATACGTAAGCCGTAATCGTTAGTCAAAAAGCAGCTTCAGAAGGGCTAGATCACAGTCGTTAACACACATATGTTAACACATCAATGCCCGTAGGCTTCCTAGAGTTACTCGTTTTAGGCGTCCTGGTATGACGTATTCCATGACGTCATCTATAAAAAGTTTCATGCGTTCTGGTAAGAAATTATAGAAAATGAACGTAGAACCATACCTCAACATTCACAACATATTAAGCATTCTTAAGAGCCATTATTGTCAAAAGGCCCCAAATAGAGATTAACCCAATGCCAGAGGTACTAAACTACGCCCCGAGCGCATAATTTGGCTTGTCTGCGTTATGTTTCCTTAAAATAGCACTTTCATTGATTAAACTATATGAGCTTTTTCCAGGTTTTTGATCTTGCCGAACCGATGGTTTTGGAATTGGTCACCAACGATCTCTGCCAGATTCTGGGGATTGAAGATCGGGTTATGCTGCAATCAAACATTACATTACTTAAGGTAAGTACTAAAGAACACCGAGTTAACCACGGGCATTTAAGCCTTGGCTTATATCAGTGTTTCTTAATTAGGTGAATGGTTCACCAGGGTGAATAAAACTTTTCAGGGGTGAACCAATCAAAAGGGATAAATAAGGGCGAACAGTCAGAAATGGATGATAGCTTGCGAGCAGGGCGGATATTCCGTGTGTGCTGTTATATATAGACGAGATAGTTTTATCATATCACGAGACAAGGGTGAATGAAATCTGGAGATAGATGCTAGGGGTGAACAAAACTAAAAAAGTTTAAGAAGCACTGGCTTATATTACCACTTTACGTCTGGTAAAGTATAATCCATTTAAGTGGCATTGGTGCTTTTGAAATTTAGTTCAACTATTTTTTTTGCCTTAAAGTGGCCTGCCATCCCAAGTTGTTTATTTAAAGTGTTGTGCAATAAAACAAAAGTAAGTTTAGTTTTCTGTTTTGCTTAGGTTTACCATGACTTCTGTCTAATTCGTGAGGGTGACCAAGACGTCTGTCTATACTTTGTGGTAACTGGAAACTTAAAGGTTCAACAAAATCTACCGGAAATTGGATTCGATGAACAGAGAGAGGTAATACACAGCCTAAATAACATAAACAGTAGAATATTAAATGCTAAAAAGCAGTGATTTCTTACTACGAGAACTCACAAAAAGAGGAAACAAAGCGAAAGCAGGCTTTGTAGACATTTCTTAGCCCTGGCATTTGCTCGAATTTTGGTATATTTTATGCAAAAATACAATTTGCATAAAAATATATCATTTAAATTGACTTAAGAAGAAGAATCTTGAAATTCTTTCCGTTGAATGAACTGCTTGTAGTAACTGAAAATTAGGTTTGTTCAACATAGAGTCCCAAGGTATTCTATGAAAATGGGTTTCAAATCTATAATAGCAAATCTAGGACATAAAATCCTAGTATATTTTAATTATAATTAATTAATTCTTTTTCTTTTCAAACCTAACTTCCACCATTTGCTTGTGATCCAGATGACTCTCTTTTTGCCAAACTAATAAAATCCTTTATTGCTAAACTAATATACCATGGCGGTTCCAATTACCCGATACAAAATGCGAAATTGGATTCGATATTCTACTTTGAACGTCCCTACTGCAAATACATTTCTGCAGGGCTATGATTCTTAATAAAATTTTAGACATATTGCAACAATAACTATTTTGCTTGGTGCAAGCCACCCGTTTGCGCAATATCCATACAAATTCGCGAGTCACCTAAACTCGGATATGTCAAAAGAGGGGCATTTTCCTTCTGAAACTAACTCCTACCATTTACTTATGACTAGGGCGATTCTTTTTTTGACTTGTCAAAAAAAGTCAAAATTTTGTCAAAATTCTTTCAAGTCAAAATCGTTATAATATACACGTAGTTGGTTTACAAATATTCAGATTTTTGAGATTGTCGTTCAGTTAACGTTTCATCACAAAAAACAGATTCAAATTATATGCAACGACATGTCATTATAACGGTATTATATTTTCTCTATAGCAATATACGGTATACGCGAGCCGGTAGAATTAACCACCTAGACCTAGTTTATCGCATTAGGTTGGGCTCCAACTTCGATTTTGCTTTACGCAAGTGTGTATCTCTGATTTGGACAAATATATTGAACAGCATTTTCTCATTTTTACCTTTTATACTTTGTATTTCAACTGTTTACACAACATTTTCTAAAATAACCAGCGTCTTGTTTTTTTTTGAAATGACAAAAATATGAACTAGTCATTTCCAAGAGTATGCATAAACCTGAAAAAAATAACTGAATTTTGTTAAAACTTGTAGTTAGTAAAACAGTAAAACGTGTGGTTGACTTTAGGGCACTAATGCAGTACTTCGAAAAGCAATATGTTGTTTAAATACATTTATTTCTTATAGGTCAAAATTTTGTCAAAAAAATATATTTTTGGGTCAAAATTTCAATTTTTCACGTCAAAATTTCCAATTTTTTTAGGTCAAAAAATAATCGCCCTACTTATGACCCAGGTGACTCTTTTCATTGCCAAGCTAATAAAATCTTTCAATGTTGCGAGTCACCTAAACTCGGATATGTCAAAACAGGGGCATTTACCCCTTCACCATTTACTTGCGACCCAGGTGACCCTCTTCATTGCCAAGCCGGGAATGCTGACCGGCCAGCTTGCAGTCCTCACCGGCGAGCCTTCCTTCTTCTCGGTCCGCGCAATGACCGACTCGGTGATCGCTCGGATCACAAAGCAGAGCTTCTATCGCATGATGCGCAAGTACCCACGCATGATCCTGCACACCGCACATACTGTAATGCTGCGAGTGAGCCCCTTTGTACGACAGATCGACTTCGCGCTCGACTGGGTCGTCATCGAGGCCGGCAAACCGCTGTACAAGTAAGTGCCCCTCGAAGAATATGTAAAACAACTAGGTCACAGAGATGCCGAACCACTGACCCAATACAGATTTTTAATGACCCACTTGTCTCTTTAGAAATACCGAAATGTTATCAATAATTTTCAGAAAAGGATAAATGTGAAAAAAAACGACTGTTCGTTGGATAATGGATAGCACTAAACTGTTAAATGGGTCGTACAAAAGTGTTTTAGGGGTGAGGAGTAGGCCCACATTAACTGTACTTCATCAAATCCGTGCAGGAAAGCAGACAACTTAAAGCATTTTGTTTATCGCTTTAAAACGAAAAGGGTGGCGATCCTTCAAGGAAAATTAGGAATTCGCAGACTAACAATTTTGAAACCCTGGTTAAACCAATAAACCATGTTGTTAAAAGTTTTTTGCTGAACTCCTGTAATCACCCCGAAAAAACGGCAGCATTTGTTAACATTTGGATTCTGAATATTTGTTGGAATCCGAATTTGGAAACCGTCCAACTACCAAACAACTTAAAACGACGCTGCAGCAAGTTTCGCATAAAATTATTATACTGTTAAATATATGACCCACGTGTGCATTTTGTAAAGGTAAGGTCGTGTTTGTCGCCCGTGCGATAAAAAAGGTTCGCCATCCCTTAACTAGGACGTGCAATCTGCGGAGTGTAGATTTGCAGCTCGCCAAAGGCTTTAGTTTTAGGCCCGTGACACGAAAACTTCTGAATTTAGTAAAGTTTTGTGTCCCAGTTGAAACAGGCATTTTTTGTCCAAACTATATAAGGTAAACTAAATATACTTATTGTAGCACTGATCAAATGAACCTCAGAAGAATGGATTTACAGTAGTTTGCCGGAGCTTTAGTGAAGTTGAATTGGATCGATGAGAAATGCATTTGGCCAGTATCCAATTTAGAAACACGTGTTTGGCCTGTGGGCCATTTCAGATATCAAATTAAACTTATCGGTTCAATAGGTCCCACATCCCTCATGTAAAACAAATAACTGTTTTTCAAGTTCTTAAAAAGAATTAAAAGAAGGTGAAATGATCTTTACTCAATTGACTTTAATCATTTAATGAATGTCACTGCTGCTATTTTTATCTCTTTTCTTGTCCTAAAATATTCTGTTATTTTGAATATATAAAAAAATGGACAAAAATATCATAATTTTTCATCAGCAAACTACAATAAACACTGCTATGATATACATATATTGATATAGGTTAATGCAAACATTTTTTTTTTAATTTTAATAATTGCCAAAGCAACGCATTTGGTGCTACTTAACACAACCCTATTCCCGTTTTTTTCTAGGCAAGATTCGTTAAGTGATTGCATGTACATCGTTTTGCATGGACGCCTCCGTTCTGTCTTTATGAAACCTGACGGCAAAAGAGAAATGGTCGCTGAGTTTGGCAAAGGAGAAATTGTCGGAATGGTAAGAATGTCACTCAGAAGTTGGATCTGTTTCTGCTTAATAAAATCCTGCAAACAAAAAGCCTAAAAATGTATTGTTTAGTGGGCAACAGTTAAAAATGTTTCTGGAGTTGAAAAACCCAGATGTTAAATGCCCAAAATACATAAGATAGTAAAGAGTCCTCATTTTCATGAAATAAAAGATTCAAAAAAGTTTTACTCGGCATTCTCAGTAAAACACCTTATTTTTTTGTGAATAATGTTTATGCAAAGCTTTTATTACCTGAATAAAATTACTGCAACAATATAGTAAGAAAAGCAGTGTGAACTAATTTGACTTGACATTATTCACAACGCCGGTGTTCGCTTACAAATGTTCACTTTTCTTTGCACCTATGGTCGTGTTGTTTTACAGTAGGGTTTTTTACAGCATAAACATACCCTCTTACTGGTAGACTAGTCACCAAACATACGCGTTAAATTCTTCTGTCCCGTGAAATTATTCTGAAATACGGTTTTTATTACTTTATTAGCCGAAGTTTTGTCAGATGCAAAACTAAGGTAAATTTTCTTTAGGTGTTAAACGTAATCACTGTTTTTTTTTTATAATGCTCAGTATTAAATTTAAATATATTTATTCGTTGAGTTTGATAAATATATCGTTCTTTCTTGTTATACTAATTAGGTCAGTGCTTCTCAATCTATAGATCGCGACCCAAAATTTGGTCGCTGTTTGATTTGGTTGGGTCACTGACTGCAGTAATTCACATGTTTTTAGTAATTGAGATTGTTTCTTGAGGAAGATTTCTCAATTAGGAAAATGAAGGAAGCAATACAAATAATGTACAGTCATTAAAATTCGAAATTCTTTATGCTAATGCCTAGTTTTTGTTTGCTTACAAGAAGCTATTTTTAGTTCGCTTACAAGAAAAACAATTGGGTCGCCAAACCTTAGTCGTCATATTTGGACTTAACATTTGGGTCGCAGCAAAAAAGTTTGAAAAACACTGAATTAGGTCAAACAAGGTAACTAATAGTAATAATGTGTATGCGTCATGCGATCTTATAGTTATCCAGACCGCATCCGACAGTTCATAGGGTATTCTGGCGTTCATTGAATAGCTAGCTGACCCCCGTGTTACCCAGCGACAACACAGCAGCCGTATTTGCAGTGTATGTCTTTGCTTATAAATTTACTTTATAGGCTGAGAGCTTGCGCGGGACACCAAGGCAGGCTTCAATTCACGCAATCAGAGACACGGAGCTGGCCAAAATTCCGGAGGGCCTGGTGAAGCATATCAGGGTGAGAGTTTTTTTGTTTTATTTCGTAGTTGTCGATAGTTTGGGAAGATGAGCTTTCAAGGTCGAACTGTATGACCTTCTGATAAAAACTTACCGGTTAAGAAACAGTCATTTTATTTTAATTCTCAAAATAATATCTGCCCAAATAGACGTTTTCAGTGATCACTGATGATGGCATTAGAAATTGCCGAAACGTTTGAAAATCAAGCATGTCGCTTTCAACGTCTATTTGGGCCGTTATTTTCACCATTAAACTTATGAACAGATCCGTATAGTGTTCCAAAATAATATCTCTTATGTGGCTAACGTGCAATAACGTAGCAACTAAAGCAACTACTTTTGTGCTCATGAATAAAACTATTAGGCCAGATCACACTGCTCGATTTTGTTGATATACTTCAAACCGAAAAGGTTAAATTTATTTTATCGAATTGCCCGTCAATAGTAAATCGCGTACCAGCTATCAATCATCTACCCGAATATGTCTGAAATATAATTAATTACCTTGAATCTCCCCTTAGCGTCATCACCCCAGTATCGTAACCCGGCTTATCTCATTGATGTCAGACAAGTTATTGGGCAACATGCTTTCGAATCGCAGAACTCAGGAAAGCAAGCCACCAGAGATTTTGTCCTTTAAACAATCCTTAACGGAAGAAAGTAAGAACATCAGTTAGATATTTCTAATATATATACATAGGCAACTTTTCAATGTTGTTAATTTAAAGCTGTAATTTCCAGACAGATTTGTGTCAAATTACCTCGTGCTAACTTAATAAAAGATTAGCTAAAGTTTAAATAAAGTTTAGCTGAAGCAAACAAGGATTTATATGTTAAGTTACAATTGATGTATAGTTATTAGTACGGCGATTATTTTTTGACTTGTCAAAAACATTCAAAATTTACACCTCAGGTCAAAATTTGTCAAAATTACAAATTTAAATCAATTTCAAATGCGCAAAAATCGTTTACAAAATAAATAAAATACTGTAGTCAGCTTTTTAAAATTGTCGTTTATCAAAATTTTGTAGAATTACATTCAACAACATTTTAACTGTATTCTATCTTCATTAAAGGAATATTCGTAGATGCCAACCGCCAGAGTGGCGCTGGTCTAGAATCCTACCACAACGGACATTATTTGGGTTAAAGTGCGGGTTAACGTTTGGGTTCGGGTGGGTCAAGTATTATTATTAAATAATGAATTTAACAATTTAAATAATGAATTTAATAATTCTTGACCACCCACACCCAAACGCTAACTCGCACCCTAACCCGAATATTGTGCGTTGATTTACTAATTGTGGTAGGATTCTAGACCAGCGCCGCCAGAGTTAGCTATGCCTGGTTTATCGCATTAGGTTTATCTCGAACTTCGTTTTTGCTTCGAATAGTCGTGTATCTCTGATTTGGACAATGTGCTGAACAGTATTTGTTCTTCCTTTTTTCGCTTTGGATTTGCAATTATCCTATACTTCCTATTTCGATCCTATTTTAACTGCAACATAATAGGTCAAAATTTTGTCAAAAAAAGGTTAAAATTACAGTTTTGTAGGTCGTTTCTTTTATTTGTTATGTCAAAGAATAATCGCCCTAGTTATTATTCATAAATTATTATAAACTATAAAAAATAAATTCATAATTCTCAGCAGGAAAAAACAAGTAATTTCCCGTCATAAATAACCACTACTGGTCTATATTGCCTCAGAAGTGCCACCGTATTTTAAATAGTTAAACCGTATGCAGCCCAACAGCAGCATATCGGTAATTTGTTAAAAACAAATTATGTAGTATAAGAGTGTGGTTGTGTTATAAGAGTAATGCTTAAAATGAATAGCCAGCGGTAGAAATCTTTGATAAATTTAAATTTTGAGACTTGATCTGACCCTCCTTATAAAGGTATTTGTCCATCAAGTAACTTTAACCACCAACTTCATCTCGACACACAACATTACCCATTTATGCTGACGCTAACACATGGAACATTAAGATTGGTTCGGTATAAGGACTAGATATGTCTGTTAATCTCCGGTCTCGAGTCTATACCAAATACCATGGTCTTACTGATCTCGATCCAATTGCATACAAAAGTACTTCTTATGCTGAAGCAAATTTAGTTCTAGTTACCTGGAAAAATTATCTTTGGGTTTGTGAATAAAATTTTACTTGTTTGACTATATGAATGCTGCCATTTAGTTTTGTTCCCTAGCGATACTTTTTTTCCAATTTATCGGAAGAAAATCAACCATTGCATATCCCCAATTAAGGACACATTAAAGTTTCACGTTTTATAGAGCTTGGTGCCTTATACACGCACCTAATTACTTTAAAAAAAGTCAACTTTTTCCTAAATTACAAAACATGAAAACATTTGACCTGTGGTGTAAACATAAAAAAACGGTTAAATAAATTGCTGCAATAAACAGCAAGATACCAGGTACCAAGGCACAATTTAGTGCTTCTTTATCTTTAATTAGTCTTGGGCACATTTAAAAATCTGGAATACACACTATATTTGGACTACATAGGCATGTTACCAGTATCAACAACGTATTGTTTGCCGAAATAACTTTTTTGCTGAACCAAAAATGTTATGAGGCTTAAAATTGTTGGCTTAGAACAATTTAGCGCTTCTTAATCTTTATTTAGTCTTGGACACATGGAATATACTTGGGCCACATAACCATGTTACCAGCGTTAACAATGTATTGTTTGCCGAAATAGGGGCTGAAATGTACGTCTGTTTTTTTTTTTGTTTTTTTAGTGGGGACCCCCAATTTAGTGGGGACCCCCTGGAATTGTTTAGGTTGCGTCTAAAAACCCCACAAAACAAATTTGAGCACGTTTGGTTCAGTATTGACGGTGCTACGTCAATTTGAAAATTCAGATTTAGGCTAAAATTTCGGAAAAAAATAATTTAACCTCCCCCTGAAAAATTTTTTTATTTTTTATTTTTTTTTGCATTGCTTTGCAATTGAATTTCTATAAATACACCTGTTTTACAGTGAAAAAGTGAGTAGTCATGGTACAAATGTCACATATCAACAACATTTGTTAGGCTGTTTTGTACGAAAAATGGCTTTTTAGCACGTTTTTTTGAACTGTAGATAAGTAATTGATATAATTGTGTGAAGACTAAATGCTCTTTTTTATTGATTTGATGTCATGTGTGCTGCATCTACTTTGTTTTAAATTTGTAAGCCATTTTTCGTATAAAACAGCCTAACAAATGTTGTTCAAATGAAACAGTTATACAATGAATACTCTTTTACCTGTAAAACAAGTTTATTTATAGCTATTCAATTGCAAAGCAATGCAAAAAAGCAGAAAAAATTTTTTTTTCTGGGGGAGGATAAATTTTTTTTTTCAAAATTTTAGCCTAAATCTAAATTTTCAAATTGACATAGCACAGTCAATACTGAACCAAATGTGCTCAAATTTGTTTTGTGGGGTTTTTAGACGCAACCTAACAATTCCAGGGGCTCCCTACTAAAATTTTACAAAAAAGCGTTTTTTTGAACAACCCTAATGTTCATCTGTGACAACAGCTCGATTTGCGTACGGCGACGTCTCCAATCATCTGGCAAACCTCTCCACGGTCGCCATTCTTCCCGCCTCAGAGGACGTTCCACTGCATAAGTTTTCTATGGAGCTCCACCACTCGATGACGCACGTGTGCCAGCAGATTCTCAGGTTGGACAGCCAAATGGTCAAGCAGAGGCTGGGCAATCACGCCCTTGAAAGGTTGGTGGTTGTTAAAACTTCCGAGGTTAAGCTAAAACGCTTACGTATAAAAGGTATCTCCCGCGGACAATAAAATATTTAAAAAAATCCTGCTTTTAAATCGAATGATATTTAGCTTCATGGTTAAGCCTAACACTTTCGTATAAAAGGAATCTCCCGCAGATAATAAAATGTAAAAGAAAGATACACCGAAAAGCCATTGCAGACTCACCGAATCTGTCGATCAATGATGCAAGCAGAGCAGAATAGAAAAACAACTAGCCTGCAGTGAGGTTCGAACTCACGACCTCCGGTCAAGCCGGGACCGTCGCACTACCAACTGAGCTATGCAGGCTCAGAACGGAACGAGTCGAGAAACAACCATACGCCAATGCTTGCTCAATCTGTTAGTACAAGCAACTTCATAATGAAGGGAATCGCCAGTATCATATCATAATACAATGAAACATATGTACACACATATATGTGTGCTTACAACTGAGATCTAGCCCTTCTGAAGCTGCTTTTTGACCAACGATAACGGCTTACGTATTATTAGTACACCGAAAAGCCATTGCAGACTCACCGAATCTGTCGATCAATGATGCAAGCAGAGCAGACTGGAAAAACAACTAGCCGGCAGTGGGGTTCGAACTCACGACCTTCCGTCAAACCGGGACCGTCGCTCTACCAACTGAGCCATGCAGGCTCAGAAGTAAAAGAAAGATGTTTGCTTTTGAATCGGGGGATATTTAATTAACTTCAGGGTTTAAATGAAATTAAAATTTGCACACGCAAGTTGGACGCGTGTCTACCCATCATCGATCGCCCAGACAAAAAAAAAACACTCACCAAAATCATTGCCTTGCCATTTCCCTCGTATCAAACTGTTTTTCACACATGATTTAACCTAACTTTCTCTTGCGGTGCCTTATGCTTGGAACTTGCAATTTGCTAAACGCTTGTTTAATTCGTTATTGAAGTTACGTAAGTGAGTCTCTGTCCTGGCCAATTTTTTTCTCTAGTCACTCGCCATTTAGAAATATAGGTTTAGTCTCCATGAGTATTTGCATTGGTGAGCAGGCACAGAGCAATTAAGAAAAATCATGTTTTGGTAGAATTTAGTTCGGAATCATTTATAGCCTTTTAAAGAGTTTTTAAATGTCGGTGGTGTGTGTCAATCAGTCTGGAGCGAATCACACTCGCATTGAAGAGTGGCCGAGGAAAAAAATCGAAAATAAATGGATTATTTCGAAAATTAATGTGACCAATGCTGTCATGAACTGAAAATTTGCAAGAGCGCTTAATGCGGACCTTTTAGATGGAAATACGTTATATAATATTATATTATTTAAATTGAAGGTTTGGTATTTTGTGTTGTATCTTTTAACCGAGCCTGTGGACATTTTTTACCCTAACCTGTGGACATTTTTAAGTAACTTAAATGTGTTTTGTCTACCAGACTAGATTTTAACTTAGGTAGTTAATTTTTGACCGTTCCTTAGCGAATAGAAAAAAACGTCCGACTTTTTATTTGTTTTCAACCCGTCAGCCTGCAGGAGTATCGCCTGTCAAACTGGCTGGCGCACCAAGAGGATCTTAATCAGATGGTCTTGTACCAGTCCGACTTCACAATGACGCCCTGGACCCAACGTTGCATTAGACAGGCCGATGCTATTCTCGTAGTGGCTCTTGGGGACGGGGAACCCGCAGTTGGTGACGTAAGACAGTGCTTCTTAATTTTTTTAGTATTGTTCACCCTAAGTATCTATCTCCAGATTTCATTCACCCTTGTCTCATGATATTATGATAAAACTATCTTGTGTATATATAAAAGCACAAAATGAACACCCGGAATAACCGCCCTGCTCGCAAGCTATCATCCATTTCTGACGGTTCACCCTTATTCACTACTTTTGGTTGGTTCACCCCTGCAAAAAAATTATTTACCCTGGGGTGAACCATTCACCTGATTAAGAAACATTGATGTAAGCCACCTGTAATCCTGCATATGTGTTTTTATTTAAATTTTGTTTGCATGGCCGGGAAGAGACGATATTTCACTGGTTCTTTCGAAAAATGGTTATCTTCAGATGTTTATTGGTCAATTGTGAAAGAAGCAGTACAGTTGCTAAAATCTTAAAAACATTTCACTGTAAAATCTTGACTATCCTGATTAGTACGTTATTTTTTTAATTGCGTAGTTTTTCTTTGTATAACTTTAAAAATTTAATAGTAGAGTTACCTGGCATTTTTAGCAACACCTTGAAAACAACCCACTGTAAATTGGTTACAACCGTGAATAAAACTGTAATTTTATCCTAACAAATTGAAATACCACAGTTTAAAGTTGAATGTTTTTTTACATTTATTTTTGTTTTTGCATCAGCTGGAAGCCCAGGTGGAAGGCATGGCTGTCCGGGCTCTAAAAATGTTGGTGCTGCTTCACCGACCAGGAATCGTTAGGCCGACGAGGACCGTAGAGTGGCTGAATATGAGAGGCTGGCTCAACAATCACATCCACATTAAGGGACCCAAGCGACTGTTTGCAAGAACAAGAAAATCAAAGCTGGTTCGCAAAACTTTTCGCTTCCGTTAAAAGTAGAATTGAAGAAATTAGATAACCACAGGTGTTGAATCTTTACTTTAAGGTCAGGGGTCGGCAACCTATTGTCCACGGGCAGGATTCGGCACACCAATGTAAATCTCTGGTCATGCTACCTTACATTCCCTTTTCCATCTTTTTCGGCCGAGTTTAACTACGTAAATTCACATTAAGCAAAACGTATTAATACCTAAGTGTTTTTCGGATTTTGAAGGCACAATGCATACCCTAAACCAGGGATGTCCAACCTGCGGCCCGCCTGATATTTACGTGCGGCCCACCACTAATTCTTACTTTCAGTAACCTTTATTAAAAACAGTTGTTTCGAATATCATCAAAACGTGAAGATCGCGCTGACTCTACAGCCTGTATTCCACCAATCTACGTAACTAAAATAACGTGGATAGTTAGCAATCCACTTATAAGGGTGTCGTATAATTAATTCACTCATAATACATGGCTTGAAAATATTCCACCATATGCTAATCCACCTTTACAATTTCATATCAGTTTTAAAATTTGGTAGTGGACTCGGGTAGTTTTACATGGGCTTACTCGAGTCCCGAATCCGACTCCAGCGAAACAAACCGACTCCTCGAGTCCCGAGTCCGACTCCGACTCCGCAGCCCTGGTCAAAACATTGTAAAGGTTTTTTGACCATGAACAACATTGTAGATTTGCTGCAAAGCAAGTTGACTTTTTGTAAAAAATCGATTTTTCCAAATGGAAATGTTTCGCAAAAAATCTTTGCAAACCTCTGTTAGGTATTTATTTTTAAAAGTGCACAAGTTGCCTTTGGAGAGGCTTAATGAAATCAGGCTGACGAAACTTGTGTACTATACATGTGTGCCGTTATCCTTGGCCAGTACTACTCCAGAAGGGCTTGATCACAGAATACACATTTGTGTATATCTTATATCTATGTTTCATCGTTAATATTTTTTTTTAATATTTTTTAAAGAATGAATACTGGACAAAGCTTATGACGAAGCAGTGCGATAGGTACAGCGACTTCTCGAGGCTTGCCAGGTTCCTTACTGGAACTTCGGTCGCACTTGTCCTTGGTGGCGGGGGCGCTAGAGGGTTGTCCCAGATCGGAATCATCAAAGCACTTTTGGACCAAGGTGTGTAACAACAAGTTTGGACAATAAAGATTATTTGAAATGGGATATGTATTGATATTTTTCTTTCGTATGTTTCTTGTATTACAACTTCAACAGTTGTTTATTCCAAATAATGAAACTGTTGAAATCAACAATTGGTTAAGTATGTTTAGTTTGCTAAAACTAATTTCCAGTTCTCTAATCTGTTTTTTACTTTACTATCATATTACACTAAATGTTCTCATACCCATGGAATCAATTTAAAAAAAATATTTTACAAAAATTATCCTTTTATAGGCAGTGATAGAACTAAGTAAAACAAAGGCATTTTTTCTGCGAAATTTTCATTTCAGGCCCAAGTACATTATTTATAAACCTGTGTCAATGTATTTCACTAATTCAAAAGCAATTGCATGTCGAGAATTTGTGTTTAAAGGTATTCCAATTGACATGGTTGGAGGCACCTCGATCGGCGCCTTTATGGGCGGACTTTGGGCCGCTCATAGAGACGTCACACTGATGCGAGAAAAGACTTTGATGCTTTGCAATGACATGGGCTCGATACTTTCCAAGATACTCGATCTCACCTATCCATTTACTTCCATGTTTTCTGGTGCCGCTTTTAATCATGGAATAGAAAATGTGTTTAAAGATATCCAGATTGAGGTATTTGTTTTCCCTACCATTGATATATTTTCTTAAATGAATATGCCTAATGTTATATTAGGTTTTTTTTTTTAATTTACTGCATGTAATCCTGTCATAGTTTTAGTTTTGTATGAATGAAAGACACACACAAACATATGTGTTTAATAACATCTGTGATCTAGCCCCTCGGAAGTTGCTTTATGACCAACGATTACGGCTTCCGTATCAATAGTACACCGAAAAGCCATCGCAGACTCGCCGAATCTGTCGATCTATGATGCAAGCAGAGCAAGCCAGAAAAACAACTGGCCTGCAGTGAGGTTCGAACTCACGACCTCCGGTCAAGCCGGGACCGTCGCTCTACCAACTGAGCTATGCAGGCTCAGAGAGGAGCGAGTCGAGAAACAACCATGCGCCAATACTTGCACATTGTGATCGACAGATTCGGCGAGTATTTTAGTTTTGTAGTTTCGCAATATAGCTGTTATATTTTACATTATGTTTTCAGTTGTGCTAAATTGCCGCATCTCAAGCAGTTAGCAGTTATAACTACATAGAAAATAACTTAAAATATAATTTATTGATTTTCAATTCTAATGTTGGGTATTTACAGTAAACAGTGTATTACATTTAACAGGGCTGTATAAAAGATATCGAAATATTTAAAAAAACAAGTTGTATTACTACTTTCTTCTACCCATTCACAAGTGTCTGTACATCTATTTTCAGGACCTTTGGCTTCCATTTTTTACAATATCGACTGATATCACGTCATCGGAAATGAGAGTTCACACTGATGGTAAAACTATGCTCGCTAATATGATACTAACCTGATTATCTTGATTTACTAAATGCGTGTCATAAAAAGTACTTTGCTGATTTGAATTTCCAGTCACAATTTGTAATTGATACAATCAAAGGTACAAAGTTGCAGCATTGGAAAGTTGCATTAAAATGCGTGAAAATATTTTTCTTTAAATGCATGTTTCAATTCATCTGAAATTTATTCTGTAATTTACTGATAACAAGCCGTCCAATCATTTAATTTAAAAAGATTTTATGCTGTTTAATTGAATAGCACTAAAATCTAATTTATGAAATCAACTTAATGTTTTTCTCTAAATTTTAGCTGCCTTAATATAGAATTCAGGTACTTAACTTACATACCTATCTAAAATATAAAAGTAACAGTAGCTTAAGTCAGCATAGCTGTATTGTTTTAAAATTACCTGACTACCTGTTTCAACTTTTTCATAATCTTTTGAAATCATTAGGATTTATTATAGGTAACATTATTAATATTCTTCAACGTGATAGTAGTTCAAAAGGTTACGCCTGAATGTAGATTATGGCATCTATGATGAATGAAGAAAACATTATGTGGACACTGTAATAGTGTAATATATTTAACTTTCAATATTTTTTAACGATTGTAGGCACTTTGTTGTTCCTTTTTTTTGTGCAGTTTTTTTAAATACCAAAATTTGTGCACCTAATGTACACTTTCTATAATTTGTGTATCACATGCCAATCATTTTGACATATGCTTGTAGATATGTAAATCTATTATTCTTTAGTAATATTATTAGACCACAGTGAAAAAGTTCAAACTTGCCTTATCAGAACTCATTTAATATATTTAGGCCAGGTTAGATTTTTACTTCATTTACGAGAGTGTAGCAGACAATTAATTTATGTAAACTATTTTTCTGATATCTTTATACCAACTCTTCCTCTAATTAAGTAGGCTTTTCAAGGGTTTGAGCTGTTAAAAAAGACAAGGTTACTGGCACAAGAATTGTTCTCGAAACAATAGAACAGTTAGGCTACAATTTACTTATGTTAGGCAGTTTAACAGAGCAACTGTAGCAGAAAGGGGTGTGCACATTTTATTTGCATGTTTATTTTTCACTTTTTAAATGAAATATGATTTGCCTATTTGATTTGGTGATGGTTTGTTTTACTTTGCAAAACTTAAGTTTTGTGATGTGACATGGTAACATGTTTGGTGGTTATGCTTTTGTGTTGTTGGTGAATTCAGCGGCTCAATGTTTTTATTTTTCTTTGGAAACACTGTGTATAAAAAGCTTTTTTTTAAATATTATTGAGGCTGTCTTATAGTGTGAGTTAATTAGGTATTTATGCATATTTTACTGAATTTTACTGTTGGCAAAAAAAAAAAAAAAAAATTTTTTTTTTAAATTCGACAGACCGCATCTAAAATTTAGTACTGTTTTAATCTTTCGAAACATCTGAGAAAGTTCATTAGACTGGCACTTTGACGATTTTCTGTAACAGTGTTTAAAGAAATCGTTGCTAATTTTATGCGAGAAGCAAGAAAAAATTTAAAGCTTCCTCAGGGCGTTGTTTAGGCTTACCACAATGCTGCTCATGCTTATATGACTTAATGGTAAATGTTAACAAATTACTGTTAATGGAATGCTTTTATATATAACAAAGCAATTCAGTTTATCTACTGCCTTTGTGATGATGTAAACCAGGGTTATTTTGGAAAATTCTGTATGCTCTAATCCAGTGGTCGTCAAACTTTTTTTGTCGTGGCCCAAAGTATTCTTTTCAGAGCTATTGAATGCCCACTACGTTAAACTATGTTAAAGCGGCTCTAGGATATTTGTTTCAAGTTGTCATTAGATTGACATCACAAAGTTGCGTCATAAAGCAATTGTTCTTGGAAACACCTGCTGTTCTCGAATGAATGTACACAAATATGAAGCTAAAATGCAGTTTAATTGCGGATCGAGAAAAAATAGCTTTATTTGGTTAAAATTGGCAAAGCTTCAATTAAAAGAATACACGGCACATATAGCACATAAAAGGATTTAAATGTGCTTGAAAATAACTGCATTTACAGTATTATTTAACAGAAATTTAACTGTAAAGTTGTTAGTCCATGACGCAAGAAAATAAAGAATATCGCTTTTTTAGCCCAATAGATTTACATAGAACTGACAAAAGTACATAAAAATTCTTACATTTTACCAAAAAAATAACATCATAGTTCAAGTAATTTATGAAACGTGTTATTTACGAACAAACCGGTGTGGCAATATGCAACTAAACCATGTTTATCGCATGAAACACATACAAAAAATTGGGTCTATTTGGTTTCACTTAGCAAATCGTTAACCTTAGGCGTATACTAAGTGCATGAAATGCAAAAAATGCATATATTACATGAAATCTTTGTTGTTCTTTGAGAAATGTTAGTCCCGTTATAATAGTCATATTACAATGTTCAATAGAAATTAACATTAACTAGATATATTTTGGTAGAAATGGTTAGGTTGACTTTTAAAAATAGTGTGTTTAATTTAACAAAAAAGATACAGGACATCAATATTTAAATATTTTCATTTTGTTGGCTGGAACCATTGTAAGATTTTCATTAGCATGCATTTATGAAATATGTTTAATACAGGGCTTCTTAAACTGTGGATTGTGCAACAAGTTTATGGTGTCACAAGTCTGCATAACTTTTGTACAAAGTGTTACATCTATAAATCTGTTTGATATTCTAATGGTAAACTTTATACCAAACAATACCCTTGAGCAGTGTTTTTTGAAGGTGTTTTGGGGGACCGAAACGGTCCCCCAAATTTCTCCAGCGGTTTCCCAAATTTTGGACTTGCAACTTTTTGATATTTAAATGAAACACTTGCGGTCTCTTAAAACTACTTAGCGGTCACCCCAACCAAACCTTAAAAAAAACCCTGCCCTTGAGATAACTTTACTTTAACAAATGCATGACAAAGCAGACTGAAATATGTTGTGTTTTAACAAACTGCTCATACTAATTCGTCACAAAAAAACTATTTATATATTAAAAGGGTTTGCAGACAGTTTGGGAAGCCCTGGTTTATTATTTTACTTTAAACATTCCTACTGTTAACATTTCACATAACTGCTTGTTCAAATTACCATTTCCATAATCAGGTGGTAAACGTTTTTCAGTTACTTTTATCTTGAAAATTTTCATATGAAGGCAAGTACGCTGTCTTATCTTTTAAAATAATTTAGATTTTACTTTTAGTTTTTCATATTGAAACTTTTGCCGCAGATTAAACCTTTCGCCCAGCTGACATTGTTTTTCACTAATATTGCACAAAGCTAGTGCATATTTTAAACGTTTCTACCTGCAGTAGTTTCTGTGTGTGGTTTTAGCTTTTAAACGCTCTTCTTATGGTTTGTTGTCAGAAGGTTAAGCAAAATAATTGCTTCCCGACCAGCACACTTGACTTTTATCTTCTTCTGCAAGGTTGCCTTTGGAAGTATGTCCGGGCGAGCATGTCTTTTCACCCCTACTTACCCCCCCTCTGTGACCCGAAAGATGGACACCTTCTTCTTGACGGATGTTTCGTCAACAATTTACCAGGCAGGATAAAGTAGTGACCAAGGAATTTCCGTCTTTTAGCCCACTAGAAGTAGTTAACATGCTGCGGTACCAAACGGGTGTGTTTAAATTACTAGTATAAAACTTATTGCAGTATTTCTATTTCCTAAAAACAAATTTAAAAATCCATTTCCTAAATTGGTTGGTTTCCTTCACAGGGGACATACTAGTTTGGTTCGATGGTTTTTGTTTTTATTCTACAACACAAAACAAATCGGTGCAGTTATTGCGAGTTGTTTTGGAAGGTGTAGCTACAGTTTGTGTTTAAGTCAATGGCCGTCCTTAAGGGTTTTTGTTTGCATGGTTTCTGTTTGTTGTTCTGTTGTTATGTTTTGTGCAGTTCTTGATCCAATGCATGTTCTGTGTTTTTGTGTTGCATTTTAAAAAAATAGGGTCAAGCTGTTTTTGTTAATTTGCAATGAATAAGGGTTTACTGCTTATATGATTTGACTGATAACTTTGTTAAAATAAATCTACAAACACTAAATCAGGGATTATTGCTGAAAAGGTAAATCCTGCTGGTTTTCTTAATCGTTTTTCGGTTAGGACTTTTTGAAGGATATGCTGGTTGCACAAGATCCTATCGTTTCAGTTTTGTGCATATTTTACAGATCTAATAATATTTTAACAGATGTATAAACCAATTTCTCACTACCGAATCCAAATAAGCTTTGTTTTGAATAATTTGTTTTAATTTTAGCACACAACTCAGAGTTGTTTATTTTTTCCAAAGATGCACCTTATGTGTTTAAAATATTTTTTTGTAAAAAGGCACTATGGTTTTAAAAGACAGGCATATCACCAGTTTTTAGTGCGATTAAGTATCAGTATAGATTGAGCAGTAAAGTATTTGAAATACTCTTAAAGTTTTTTAAAGGACTAAATGTGGTTCAAAAACAACTATATATTTTGCTTAACACGGGTGCAGGTATTTATCTATTTTCACATTTAGCATAGCAGTAGAATTGTCCCAGTTATAGATACCTGTTTAGCAAAGTTAGAGGATCCTACAGTCAAAGACAGATAGTATACCATGTGGCCAAATCACTTTGATGACAGTTCGTTAAGTCAAACATAATCCCATAAAAAAACAACCAAACTTATGCACTATGTCTGTAAATTTATAGTATCATATTCTCCAATGTCAGGGCTGCTTTGAGCTTTTTCACTGTGACAACATAGAATGTTGGTTTACAATTGGAATTTTAAACAATTCATAGATAGCATTTGGAACACTTCAGCGAAAAACCTGTCACTGAGATAATGTTAAAATGTTTGGATTGTCATTAATTTGCTGCATAAAACATTTATTTTTAAGTTGTTTTTTTTTAGTTTGGCTTGTTAATTGATTTATTATGGTATCAGTACAAAAAGCTGGAAATGATTTTTTCGACTTAGCCTTTATAAGTTTTAAACCTGATTCAATTTAACTGCTTAGTTTCCAATTCTTCCAAATTCCTATTATTGAAAATAAACGTAAAAACTACCACAGGAAAATGATCGCACTTTAGCGGAACAATGCATCGGTAGACCTTCAGTATGCGGTTTATGACAATCCATCATATTATCCATAAGAACGCTCATTTTGTGGTGTGCTTTTCGCTGTTGTGTCCTTTGACTTGATAACAGCCAGCCAGCCAACCAGCCCAGCTTGGCGTCTTGCCTGACGTTGTCCTTAACCCATGTATTCTTCCAACGTTGTTGTTTCGCATGTGTTCCTCCCGAAAACACCAGGATGGTTGTGGCGGTATATTAGAGCGAGCATGTCCCTGTCTGGCTACCTGCCTCCCTTGTGTGATCCAAAGGACGGCCATTTGCTTATGGACGGAGGCTACATTAATAACCTTCCAGGTACAAGGCGCTGCTGGCGTTTACAAACCAGCCTGCATTCATTATTGTTTGTTTTTTTCGTCTAAGATGTGTGCCTACCACACTTTTATCCATCTCTCATACGAGTGGCGATTTTAAGTATTTAAACAAAAAGCGTTGTCAGTAATCTTGTTAGGTCTGTACGCTGTACAATACAGACTTGGACAATATTACACTCAGAAAAAGGTTAAAACCTAAAAGAAACAGTTCTATGCTTTTTTGCCGTGTCCAAAACATTTACGAGTCTGTTACTAAATTTGGTACTATAAGGTGTACCCTTTCATCGATTACAAACTCCATAAAAACTAGCTCATTTTACCTAGACTTTTGTTACAACAACAACCTGTTGTGCTTCTAAAATATCCATAACGCACAACTTGGTAACAGGCTCTAGAAAAAAGTCACCCTTAAGCGCTATATACAAATCATATCATAATAAGTTGACCCTGCATATTAAACAAACGAAGCCGTGGCAATTCATAATTTGGTGTAGGGGGAATAAATAGGCGAACAACAACTAAGAATAGAAAACAGTTAGAAGACTTACTTTTTCCATTAACATCTGAGACGCAACTGGCGTGGGTGGATTTTTTCGTCCTTTTTTGTAGAATTCTTACGTCATCAATTTTGATAAGATCATGGAGACATGAGTAACAAATTTTGTCCACTTCTTAACTTGCGGTAAATTAGCGTAAAGTCGTCACAAAAACACGACAAATCGGTTTCCAACGGTAAAAATTTGATATCAAAAATCTCTTATTTTGTAAAAAAAAACGTATAAAGTGAAATTTTAGCCAAATTTCGGTTCCCTGATCGTTTACTCAAGAAAGCGTTTTAGTATCTGAAAAACGACATTTTGTCGGCCAAATCGATTTTAAAGTGGGGAATTCTACAAAGTCCTGTTAATTCCTATTAACGCGTATAGGACCAAAACTCCACCCGCGTCATATACCCCGTTAAGCTTCTAACCATTGACTTGGTGCGAACGCAGGCGACGTGGCACGTTCCCGTGGCGCGTGTAAAGTACTGGCTGTCGACGTGGGCGCCGAGTCGGAAATGGACTTTACCAACTACGGCGACAACCTGTCAGGGTGGTGGGTGCTGTGGAAGAAGTGGACAGGGCGCTGGACTGGACGAGTCAAGGTCATTCGACTCTTTGTTTGACCTTAAAATGTTGACGTTTTAATTAAATGCTAGGAAAATGCTTGTATGACCAAAGTACCTGTTGCAATTTAATGATATTTTTTTCTTAGTACGTTTTTAACTAAAATAATAAAGCCTTTAAAATTTGTTAAAATCGACAATTCGTTGTTTACAAACGTTTCCGAAATACCTCATGCCATCATCAGTGTAAAACAATACCTCATGATAGTTTTTAGACTGCTGGTGGCATGAGGTATTCCCAAAGGTTGGTGCACAACGAATCGACGGCTTTATCGAACATTTTTTTAGCCTTTAATATTTTTATTGAAATTGCTAAGAAAATCCGTTTGTTCTATTACAATGTTTTTAAATAATTTTTTTTTTAAAGTGTCGTGTTTTTGCGTTTTTGGGCCCTTCACACTTTTTTGTACGGTTGACCTCCCGATATTTTAGGTTACCTCTGAACTATGTGTGCCATTATGCGAGATTTAGGGAATCTTTTTTTATTCTTGGTGTAATCTTTTTATTCTTCTCCCCCCTTTTTCCCAACGTACCACTACATCTAACGCAGGTGTTCCCAAACTTTTTAGGATCTCGTACCGCTGTGTACTACCACGCGTACAACTTCTTGCAAAACAACTCATATGATCGCATATATTTTATTCAGAAGAATGATATTGGCCTACTAAAAATAGCTTATAACTAGCATTATTCAACGCTATTTTTTAGCTTTTAGCTATAAAACCATAGATGATACCTATCAAGAGCAAGCGTTTGACATAATTAACGCCCACTGTCCCACAGCGTTGTACGTCTTTTCAAAGCAACTGTGCTCCTTGTTGACAATTGACATGACCTGTATTTTAAAGATCGTGATGATACGAAACAATAGTTACGTAACAATAAGACCAAGCTTCGAGATTTTTTTCGTTTTCGCAAACAAAATTAGATTAACAAATTATAAAGTTGTGAATCCAGGTTTTTGTGAAAAAAAAAAGTCTAATCTCGTACCACCTGAAAAACCTTCGCGTACCACTAGTGGTACATATACAACTAACACGACCTCGCGGTTTTAAACTCCTCTGATTTAACTGCGCGTAGGTACCTGACATGAACGACATCCAATCGCGGCTCTCCTACATTTCCTGTCACTACCTGTTGGAGAAAGTCCGCCACTCGGATTACTGTACCTACATCAGACCACCCATCGCCATGTACAAGACCCTGGACTTCCACAAGTAAGTTTTAATAAAAAATAAAATTGCATGTTTTTTTAAATTACAGAAAATTACATGTGGCGGAAAGAGTCGGAACTCTAGAAATGCCCTAGGAATATAAAAATGTGTAAAAAATGTTCATATGATTGTTTAACTGTATGCAGTATAGTTAGATAGAAGAGCCCGCATTAAACAAAGGGCTGACAAAGTTAAACGAAACTTGTGTTAAAAAGTCGTATAAATTTTAACAGTATTTTGTGTCTCGAGATTGTTTACAAGCTTTCGAATGTATGTGGTTTATTCGTGAACAACAAAACGGCTTTCAGTTAAATGGAAGAAATGGCCTAAAGCCGTGGTGGTCAACCTACGACCCTCGGGCCAGATCCGGCCCGCCAACGCAAATCATATGGCCCTCGACCTACAAACTTTTAACTAAGTAAAGGCAATTTTTTTGGCACTTTGTGCAAATCGTGTTCCTGCATTAAATGTAACGTGTAGTTTAGACCGTTTTCCGATCGAAAATTACCCTAATTTTATCTCTAATTACCAGTCGTTGCGATTGTTGTAATAAAATGCGTAAAGTCTACACAGCTAAAATTTAACGGCCAAGAGAGACCTTTCTTATTTTGGTTTTGGCCCACGTCTGTAAAAAGTTTGCCCACCCTTGGCCTAAAGGGCTGAACAAAGTAAAGCCGAAATTGGGGAAAACTACCGCAGACAGTCACATCAGCACAGGGTGCTAGTTTGTCGTATTCGTAGAAAACCTCATAAAATTTCATGTACTTGTCCGAAACCCGTTTCACAACGTTTGTTTTCCCGTCTAAGACACGAGGAGCTATACAACGTCGGCTTGAAGCACGCCAGCGCCATTTTCGACGAGGAGTGGGCCACCAACTTTTGGCAAGACCTGCTTCAGCATTACAACAACGCCGTCGCCACGCCTTTGCACAACAAGGTAGCGGTTGCAAAATCCCGCGGTCGCCGGTTCGAATCCCGCCATGGGATATTTGCTTGGATTTAGTTTGTTGCGCTGATCTTTAAGATATTTTGCGAGATTAAAAATTAAATCTTCGTAGCGCGACTTTACGAGCTACTTGTGTGGCGATTGCTATCCAAGGAGCTTACTCGCAAATACTCGCCTAGAGTATGACGTCATCAACAGATGAAATACACAAAAAAATTGCAACGACCATTTGTCAATCTGTTGGTTCGTTGTTAACATAAATATATAACTTACCAATTGTTTTCACATTTTTGCTTTAATTGCAGCACTCTTGTCTCGTATAGTTGATTTTTTTCAATTAATTATTTCTTGACAATCTCGTTAAACTATCGCAGACACAAGTGGACATTTCATTCACCGACCTGTCTGAGTACTTTACGGAGTTCGACCACACGGCCGAGTTTGATAACGGCTCTGGTGAGTAGAAATAGGTTACTCGTTTTTTTCGAGCATTTTGAGTCAACCGTTCTACAATTACACGTTTTTTTCGAGCATTTTGAGTCAACCGTTCTACAGTTACACGTTTTTTTCAGCATTTTGAGTCAACCTTTCTACAGTTACACGTTTTTTTCAGCATTTTGAGTCAACCGTTCTACAGTTACACGTTTTTTTCAGCATTTTGAGTCAACCGTTCTACAGTTACACGTTTTTTTCAGCATTTTGAGTCAACCTTTCTACAGTTACACGTTTTTTCCTAATTTTATCAAACAAAACGGCGTGGCGTAATGGTTGTAAGAATATAGTTTATCGGGGATAGAAAACTTGGAATAATCTGAGCTAACCTACTAATGAGTATGGGGTAGTCGCAGGGTACTGCTTAACTGTCGTGCTGCCAGCATTATAAGATGAAAAATTAGTTTTGCGGCAGGTACTCATTTTAAAAGTAGCCCTCATTTGTGTATAAACCGAAGTTTTGTCAGCAAACAAAACGTCAGTACGAATATAGTTTACACTTTAAAATACAGATTTCGTGAAAACATCCTATTTGAATAAGAGACTGACGATGCCTTATTTTGTGGCGAAATATATTTCCCTGTTAAAAGACTAGAACTTATTAATGGCTTACTTCGACTAAGACAGGAAAGTCCAAATCTAAAGTATATTTGTGAAAGCATTTATCAGTACAATATAAACTTTTTTAGGTAAAAAAATGTAAAAACTCTTGATGCAAACGTTATTAAACCTTTACTGCTACGCATAAGGTGCTGTAACTAATCTGAAAAAAGAAAACACCGATATCATTTCGACTTTTGTGGAACGCTTTTATCGCTTAGATTCGGAATACGAGTTGGACTACGACTCGTCCCCGGAGATCTACCATCGCGCCAAGAACAAACTGCCGCGGGTGTCTAGCGAGCCACACGACATGCATAAGGTAAGCGGTCACGTATATTTCAAAGCAGTGTTTCCTAAAAAAAATGATCGTAGTTTGATTTGTTAGGGTCGCCGACAAAGTAGATTTGTATGGTTTTTTGATTGGATTGGTTTAGCAAGGTTTCTCAGATGCTTGAAAAGCAACACTGAGACATATGAATAAAATTACAATTCTAACTTATATATTATGTGAAATGTAAAATTTTCGGTTCACTTAGAAAATGTCAGTAAAGAGAATTGGGTCGATGAAGCTGCGCTGTTGAACCTACTTTTATAGTTGAGGTCAAAACAAAAAAAATGTGAAACACTGAGCAGCATGGTTGCTTTCTATTGGAGTGATGGGCCGTGGGTACACACGTAAGCAAAACGGGGGGGGGGGGGGGGGCACAAGAACAGGCCTTTACTAAGGGCTATAGTGTGCAGTACAAAATGTTGACTGTTTTTATTTATTGATTGTTTTGAATTCTCGACTAGCTTTCGTACAAGTGTGCTTCATCAGGTCAAAGGAGCTTCTAGTTCTATCTCCCTTTTTAGAATTAGACAAATACGGCCACTTACAATTGGAATAACATCCTTCACGGATGTCCGTTAATATCGGATCTGAGCCGAAAGCCGATGCCAATCGTTGTATCGATACGCGACCGAAACTAAAATGTCAAGTATCAGGCATACTTACCATTTATAAACGCGACTGTTAAACCAAACGTAAAAATGTTACGACGGATTATTTTTTGTTATATAATGAGACGTATCAGTTAGCGTGAGTACCTTGGAAATTTGCCTTTGACCCAACATTCATGTGTATTTTTTCCGCCACGTTAAAAAGCCTATTCGATCTGTTTTGGTGTAACGCCTGCGTGAAATCATTTTCTAAGAGCTAGGAAAAAGCCGACTTCCTTTTAGCATTACGAAATATATACGATATGATGGTTGATTGCTGCCTATCCACGCTTCTAGTCGTGAACAAGGTCTAAAATAAAGACTTTAAGTATTAATATTTGTAAACGTCGAATGTTAGTGTTTGTGTGGCCAACTTTTCCTCTTTTTTGGTGACGTGACTCGCTTTTAAAGTTTTCTAATTTTGTTCACACATTTTCTAACCGCAGATTTTTTTGCCGACCTTGTCAAAAACAGTTAAGACGTTAAAACTCATCTTGCTAAAGTCAACAAAAATAGTTTCGTTGTTTTTTACGCGTTGATAAACTCGCCCAACATATCAGCATTATGACGTGGCAGACAGACTTGGAAAAAAATTAAAAACTGGATTTAAATTAGATTAGAATTATGTTTAGAATTCAGATCATTTTAATTTTCACAAGTTAGATTAAAATTAGATTGATTGAATAATAAACTACAGTTTGTGCTAGAATTATATTTAATCAGTCACAATCAACTTATCGCATTTTATTCTCATAAGAATGTGAATGTCAAACATTCATTTTCCAACTTTTATACATTTTAGCATCGAACATGCTTTTCACACTAATAAAACACGAACAATGCCCGTAAAAATCGACAAACGTTCTTATTGTTTGCCGGTAGATGGCGGACGAGGACGACGATCTGGACGGGCACTCGGATTATGACGTCACAGACCGCAGCGTGCGTGCTTTCGAGCAAAACGCGCGCGCCCACCAGAGCGCACCCATCTGCAACGTGTACTCCTCGGAGGACGACGACGACTTGAGGTCCTTTAAGTATTCTTCGTCCGTGTGACGTCACACTGACCGCTGTGACGTAACAGTCACGACTCGTTTTGAATGATGCACGAGACTTGAGCCGGCTTGGACGAAAAGGCCACGGTTTTCGAGGGATTTTCAATGTTTTTTTCTTTTAAATATCTACGAGTGGTGACCTATTGCATGTTTTGTAACGTTTTTTTTTCTTATGCTTGTGTTTAGCAAACTTTACTTGACGTTGCGTTTTGTCTCTGCGGATGTTCGATATTGTTTGATTCCTTAGCACGTTTAAAGTATTATTGGCTTGTAAGCGAAAACTCCAGGCGTATTTCAACGACACAAACACACAGATGTCGCAGCTTCGAACCGCTAAACTGCAAACTCCCAATCTATTAAAGATACCATCTGTTGTGGTTTTCCAACTGCCCTTACGTGCTTTTATGGATATCAAGAGACAGTCTTTACTTATGTTAGTCTTATTTTATTTATTCTTAAGTGAGCTGTAACTCCCACTATTTCTGTGACATGATTTGGATTTTGTCTACGAATTACTAACTTCACAAAACGTTTTTTTTTCGCTTATTTTAAGCTTAAGGTGGGATTATTTATTTCGGCATTGAAGAGTGTGTGTCGCCCGGGTTTGAAAATCATCCGGACAGCTCAAAAAAAAATTAAATTTAAATTCTAGCCACACATCTCCACCGGACCCAATTTTGACAATAAATTCGAAAGTTTTCTGTTTCACAGTAAAACTAAACCAGAAACTAACTAAACTTCGAAATAAACTTGAAACTAAACTTCGGTCCACCTAGTGACGCAGTAGAAACTTTCTCTACCGCCGCAATAAACTAAAAATAAACGACTTCTACTTTGGTCCAGGCCAAACCCACAATTTGTCTTTTAACTTCTAATTAGCATCGATCCGAACTCTTGTTGTGATACGAAAGCATTCCCTTTGTGACGCAACACTTGCGCCTGTTGTTTATCGAACCGGGAGCAATTGGGTGCGGAAACCGTCGCTGATATTGTTTCAAAGTTGCGGCTTTTCTCCTAAAAGTTTTCTTTGCGTTTCGTCGTAAACCTTACCGCAAAAATCGGCTGCGGTTTTGTGTGGAACGCCTTCTAAGCGTTACCTGTTCTACCACCACTTGAATTTTAGATTTACAACGCTTGTCTTGCACAGAAATGAAGCAAAACGGTAAAACGCCTCCCGCTTTAGTGTTGATTGACGTTTTTTTATTTATTATTTACTTTTGTTAAAATTACACAACGTGCTGAGCGCTGAACATAAACAAGGTAAGAAACAGGCCTTCGTGTATTGCAAGTGTAAAATCAATGGTACACAATCTAACTATTGCTTGCCAGCTTTAAATAGCACTGGAATGGAAATTTTATGCCGTACCTCTCACCCGTTTTTCACATTTTTTAAGTAACATATCTCATTTTGAAAGTAACTTATCTTGAACCCTCTTTTTTAATTCTACCAAACACCAGAGTTGTCTCTTTTATTCATTCAGAAATCTAGTTGCATTTTTTGTTGCATGCCACGCTTTGCCATGTTCGTGTTAACTGGTTTTGCACGATTTCTATTTACATATTTATTTGGCATGGCCTACAAACAGCTTGTGTCATGACACTTCGTACGAAATAAATGGAAAAACTCCTACTTAGACGCCAGTAACGTTTCTTGAATCGTATGTAGTTATCGTTATGGATTTTAACACGTTCGCATAGTGTATCCCACGTCCTATGCTATTACATATTACAAGCAATATGATCTGAAGTAACTGCTGCATAATACAAAAAACTAAACTGAACTGCGAGAACCTTAAAAATGGAGTTCGCTCCACCAGGCAACATATCAGTAGATAGAAATCGCTCTTCTGGTGCAAACGAAGTATAAACCGACGTTTTCAGGGGTTTTCACCTCGTCAGGGTTAATGAACTGTGAGAACCTTCAATCGCTATCTGCTTTCCTTTACAGCGACTTCTCACAATTTTCTGATTCTTCCGACTCTTTTTGAACGTCACTCCCTTCTTCGGCATCTTCATTTCATTGTAGCACAAACTGGTGATTTCTGCTTTTCTTTTCACACGTCATGTAACTGGCATCCGTGTGCTCTGTATTACTGGTGTTCTTATTCTCCGGCCGGCAAAAAAGCCAAACTGTCTTCAGCTATAAATATACAATTAAAAGAAAGTAGTTTTCAATTTCACTTTTCGCGTCCCGAAATGAACCCATTTTAATGCGTCGCATTTCTGCACAATACTACACCGATTCGGGAAATAAAAAAACGTGTTGAAGCCTTCCACAACTGTCGCGTCACCATTTGTGTTTGTTTTTTGTCTAGTTTACGTGCTTTTTGTCGCATTTCTTTAACCCTCGCAAAACTAAGCCTCGTGTGACGTATATTTCCATTATAGCTTGGATCCCATTTGCTTTTGGTTATTTGAAAAAGTTTAATTGAGTTTGTTTTAACTTTTCATGCAACGGCGTCGTTTATCGCCATGACGTTTACTAGTTTGTTGCGTGAAAAATAGCGAGTCCCATAAAAAACTAGCGGTACACATATTTCACAAGCTGAATAAAGCTGTGCGACGTAAATGAGTTCGGTATTTTGTTTTGAAATCGCCTTGCAAAAACGATTTCACGTGGTAGGCACTGTGAAAGTACTGTTTAACTGACCTATCGTGCATGGTAGTGGCTTAACGTTTCCGCCATTTTCTGTTGGTCACTTTATTCTTGGATAAAAAACACGACCGAAAAAGACCGTAAAGCGCCACAAGATTACTTAAACCCCACAGTGAACTTCCAGAATCTGACAAATCCGTTTTTTCACTAAATTTTTTCGTGGTTCAAATCGCCCATAATTGATTATATCACCCACGAGTCGCTTGACGTGTGTTTGTGTCTAGATATTTTATTTGCTTGTCTTTCTTTTAGTTTTTGTGCTTGTCAAACATATTATATGACTAATACTGTGTTTCTTGTTCAATAAACGCACTGTGTTTCTGGGGTTAATTCCCAACTGTGTTTCTGAGGTTAATTCCCAACTGTGTTTCTGGGGTTAATTCCCAACTGTGTTTCTGGGGTTAATTCCCAACTGTGTTTCTGAGGTTAATTCCCAACTGTGTTTCTGGGGTTAATTCCCAACTGTGTTTCTGAGGTTAATTCCCAACTGTGTTTCTGGGGTTAATTCCCAACTGTGTTTCTGGGGTTAATTCCCAAAAGCTATAGGTCTTACTCTGGTGTATATTCGAAACATTTTTGCTCCATTGCCGATGTTTTATTACATTGGGCATTGCTGTCAGAACGGTGTATAGACTTTGGGATATTATTTTTGTTAAAAAGGTACTTTTTAAATATAGTTGAGAAATTAAAGCAACAAAGTCCATTCCATATATTTTTGTCCAGGATAAACAAAATGGACTTACTAATTTGTAATTTGCTATATAAATAACTTCCAAGAAGATAAGGCAAGATTTTTTTTTCTTGCATAAATTGCCCGTAGTAATTCTGCAATGAATAAAAAACTAAGTTATTATACCACCTGATATAGGAAATCACTGCTTTGATAGTTTTTCGGGCACTCCGCCTCTAATAGTTGTTTTTATTTTTTCTACAGTCCATAGTTTTGTATTGTTAAGTTCCCTTTAATGATACTTTCTACCAGAGTTGTAAACTGCCATTTTGTAATGACTTGTTCCAGTCAAGTCAGTTAGACACCATGTCAAATCATTGACATAAAAATAAAACATTAAACTATTCAACTTGGAAAAATTATCCGTCTATGAGTAATATCTAAACTTATAAATAACAAAAACGTAACCCATAGCACGCTAATTTTTTAAGGTTGAAAACTGAAATAATACCCTATTTATATATATAAAAAACACTAAATTTTAACCGAAGTTATTTGACAAAATAAAGTCCCAAGGAGTTTGTCCAGAACAATTTGTTCATTTAATTTAAAAACAGGACCAAGTCATTAACTTATGCCATTACAACATTGTGTTTTACTATAGGCCTACATGTCCAACTAAGTCAGGCGTTTTAAGCATTTGACCCAGCGCCCACAAAAACCTGTTACCTGTCCTCAAGGTGACTCCCATGCATGTCTGTTTTCCGTCTAACTATTATAACTACGTATTTTATTGTCAAATGCCCGTCGACAAGTTAGAGGGGGGTTAATGTGCCCAAAAGGTAATCCATAATTTAGAGGGTCAATAAGTTTTTTGATAGAAAATCGATAAAATGCGCTCCATGAGGACCTGACGTTACTGGTACTCATTGACACTTAATGCCTCATCGTGTCAAAATTACCTTCCAATTACTGTGAGGCCATACTGGAACTGGCTTCCGCTAATGGTTTACGGTGCTGAAAAAATAAAATATTCGACATTTATGATACGAGCACCTTTGGGGAGTTGCGGTTTTTAGTATTTGCATAACCTAACGATTTATTTGCATAACCTACCGATTTTTAAACAAACAAATCCGACCAGGCTAAAACAATTGGTCTTTACGCGTTTTAGCGTTAATTGGTTTTTTAAGCACTTTCATAGGCCATTTACTTTTTAATGTGTGTTGTATTTTGTATTTTACAAAAACGCAGGATCCCGTATGTTTATTTTGTGAGAGAAACGTTTGCTTATCAGGCAACACTATGAAATTATTACGCCTTCCGCCATCCAATTATAGAATAAATTAAAAGTTGAAAAGTTATCTGAGTGTTTTATCAATTATCTTCTGGTCCAGACGCATATTATACAGGTCGGAATGTAGCCAACCTATACGCCTATAACAGCCATTTTTTGAGGCTCCCTATATTAATCGTATGGCTGCCTGTTCTGTACTTGACTGGCCGCACGCTACTTAGGGATCAGGCGCTATTTTTACCAGGGCGCCGATTTTCATTTGGCGCTGAGCTATTTCTAAGCGCAAGGCTTAAGCTTGATAAGTGTGAAAGTAACCCACTCGCTGATCTAAAACCCAACCGGTGCCCTTTTACAAAAAGGTCGCCTGTCTGGTGTCCAATTTGCCATTTTTGCACAGCAATATAAAATTTTAAAGATCGCGAACGACATTTTAAAAATCATTAAAACTGTATCTATTTTGTCATTAAAATATGTAAGTAAATGTTATTAGGAAGAAAGTTCATCTGATAAACTTAGATAACCTTCGTTCTGAATGGACGAACAAAAAATGATAACGCTAAAATGTCGCACAATATTTTTAGAAACCCTGAAAAACTTGTGACGTTTAAAATGATCCAGCTTTATAACTTAAGATTTGTTTTTACTTTATTGAATGATTTTTATAACTTTGTATTACCCAAACATTTATTTATTTTATAAGTGTAGGCTAATAGGCCATGTCTTCAAAACTATATCTTTTGTTAACTTCTACTATGTAGGCTAATTTGATTTTTTTAATTTATAGTATAGCTATACTGTACTTTAGTTCGGTTTAGGGAAATTTCTTTATCCAGAAGGTGCCATGCATACTATAGTATGTCAAACAGCTGAACGCCGCGGCACACCTGCTATGGTCTCGCGACAAGGCGGTTGCAAAGCACTTCACTATTTGGATCCAAATATTTTGTATAATTATTTCAAATCCAGATTGAACCATGACCGCAATTTTTTAAATCATACTTGATTGATTTATGACTTAACTTTGTAAAGTAAACTCTTAAAGTATCATGTGCTCTGGTAGGGAAATAAAAATATGTCCGGTACCATAATTTATCGTTCCGAAAAAAAAATGTTCTATCAGTCCAGGCTATAAGCATAGGATTATACAGTTTTTGCTTGTTGTGTAATTGATTTGCAGTAAATTTATTTTCCCAAACCACATTTAACGCAAGCCTTGGTTTTGTTGCAAATCAATGAGTTCCCTTATTTCAATCACGGTATTCCAAAACTAATCTGTCACCTTTTTGCCAATTCAAACATTTTAACGAATTTTCTGGCAAACGCTTTGTCGCCAACTTTTTGACAGCATGTCAAATAAATGTCATGCTTCCCGTTACGAAAACTATTCCACTTTCATCTCTAGTAGGATGCGAAATAATTCAACTTTTTCAAATGTATCTAAATTAGTTATGTCCGACACTAAAATTTTAATCGGATACCGATAGCCGATATTTTTGAACAAAAGTATCGCGATCTGCTTCGATACCAATGACGTCATTACTTTGCTGAAACAAACTAAAATATTTAATTAAAACGTTAAACGATAATTTTTCCCAAGTTATTAAGTTAAAACTCACTTTTAGCGTTAAAAGGTTTGGTAACTATTATGTGTTAACTGTTTTATAGAAGTTGCAGTGTTGGATGGTAAACCATGGCGAAAAAGCCTGGTAAATTAGTAGCTGATCGCCACCGATATCACCCTAGTATCGGACGAGTACTGATACTATCACTTGGCATCAGGTATCGGCCCCGACCTGCTATTACCGGACATCCCTATATCAAATCCTGGCTTAAAAACATGTCATCATCGGCAGCTGTACTATATTAGGTATGATATAGAATATTGTAGTTGAAAAGTACAAAGCACCGAACATCTCAGTCAATGCGCAACTGTTTACAAGCTAAGGCATTCTACTTGTTTAAACTAGGCGTCAGGTTAAAAGTTACAAGAAACCTGGGGTTATGAAAAGCGTAATTGTATGGGCAGGAGATAAAAAAGGGGCAGACAGACGCTTGTTTCTCAGCAGCTGGACGCCTCTAAACAACAACCACATTATCGTCTTTATAAATAGGTGTTGTTGCTTCTATATTTAAACGTACAAAGCAACGTGTGGTATTTGAACGAGTTTAGTTTTCTGTGTTTACTGCAGTACATTGTTTGCGGCGGGCAGTCATGCAAATATTAGCAGCCAAAAATTATGGTCGTCGTTAGCAATAGCGGTGAATCATATCTTCGGCTTTCATTCTAATTTGACTGCAATTACCAAAGGTTTCAAAGGAAGGCAATAAACTTTTTCAGAGTTCTCGAGACAGAAATGTAGAGAGAATTTTCTATGATTCATTGCCTTTTTTTAAAACAAGTCGGGAGAGCTTTCTTTTCCAATTTTCCAAAACGATTTTGGAGCCTTATCAGGCTGTATTAATTGTGAGCTAAAGTCGCGTAGTTTATCTTAAGCATTATGACGTCATCCCAATACGCTCGGAGTTTTGTGGTTGTTTGTGACAAATAATATAAATTATTT
Source organism: Ascidiella aspersa (assembly GCF_963924565.1). Classification (NCBI taxonomy): domain Eukaryota; kingdom Metazoa; phylum Chordata; class Ascidiacea; order Phlebobranchia; family Ascidiidae; genus Ascidiella; species Ascidiella aspersa. The sequence continues at coordinate 20,438,032 of NC_139454.1, forward strand.
TGCCGTGAACATGATTGCCGAACCCAGTTGTTTCGAGTGAGAAACTAAGATTTTGTTTTCACATGGTTTTGATTGTGAATTTTTACAAAAAAATAAAAAAACAATTCAAGTCCCAGTTTAAATCATCAGTTACCCCAAGTTTTAGTCCAGTCATTAGTGAAGCAAGTCAACTTTCAGTCAAGTAATTGACGTAAAAATTAATCGTTAAACTATTACAATTTGTAACGTCCAATAAATAAGTATTCCCTCAACCAAAAAAAATCGTAAAATAGCAAGATAATTGTTTTACGTGCAAAAAATAAGATAATAAACGTTATTTCATAAAAAAGTCACTGAAAACACTTAAATGTTTTTTTCAATGAAAACACTTAATGCTACCCTGGTCATTTGGCACAATGACTCAAGTTCAAGTCTAATAATTTTTATAAAAGAAGTCAAGTCAATTTATGCCAAATAACTTAAATCAAGTCAAGACATCAAAAAACAGTGACTTAAGTGACCTTAGGTTATTACAACACTGGTAGTTGATCGACAGATTCGTGATTAAGCGATGGCTTTCAGTGTACTAAGCATACGTGAGCCGTAATAGTTGGTCAAAACGCAGCTTAGGAAGGGCTAGATCTCAGTTGTTAACACACGTATGTGTGCATGTTTCCTTGAACACTGGTAACATATTTAACACTGAGCGTATATGTGGTTTTCCTTGGTGGAAATCTCAAAATTTGGTTTGGTCGGGAGTTGCAACAAAAGTCCATTGGTAAGCGTATTCCAGTGTGTTTTCCAACTCTTTGAGCTCGCGCAAAACAAAAGCTCCGCAGCCATTGTCGGTTGATTACGATGCGTAACCCTACTCCCTGGGTATGTCGGAACTTTTTAAAACTACGAAAAAAACAACCAGAGAGGTCAAATTTGGCCAGCGCTGCATTATAGGCGCCTATGGTTGGGAGGTGGCCTTTGATTTTATTTATCTTGATCAAAACTTTATTTTAAATCTATTTTTAATAAAATATTTTCTGATTTTTGAAGATATTTTTATTAGCTCGAAAATGATACCTGCACACGATTAGATAAATATATATATATCTTGTTTTGTTCAAAGATGCGCGTTGAACCAGTATCTTACACTTGTGTTGTCCTGTTTAGCCTAAGCCCTATAATTTAGTGTTTGGGCCTAAATTTAACTAAATACGCTTTTATCAAAATAAATCAGTTGAACCAATATTATTATTTTCCGGTGTAAAAAAAGGTCAGTTTTTTTTTTTATTTTTATAGCTTAGTGGTTTCCAACCTGGGGGTCCTTGTGATCCCTCAGTTCACCGCCAGTCTAAACATCGTGTTTATGTGGCAGTTGTCGCAGTGAACCAGTCGTCATAATGACGTCATCATTACGCTTGGTTTTAAGCATTTTTTTTTATAAAATTTGGTTTATCCTATTTTTTTATTTTATGTAATTGTTGCACATAAAATAATTTGCTTCCGGAAAATTACGTTTTTGGTCTTTTCAGTTGAGGTATTGACCATAATAATCGGACAGGAAAAGTGTAATATTTATCAGTGTTGTAATGACTTATGCCAATGACTTGGCTTAAGGGAACTTAAGTTACTGTGTTCAAATGACTAGACTTTCCTTAAGTCTTTCGGACAGATGACTTGACTTGACTTAAGTCTTTTAGACAAATGACTTGGGTTGAAATGAGTGTTATTTTTCAGTATTTTTTTTTATAAAGTTGAGCTAATTTATCCAAATGTTTGCACATAAAACAAATCGCTTGCTATATGTTGCGTTTTTTAATTTTTTAGTTCAATTATGACTTGTTATTGATTCAAAAGACTTGACTGAGTCTTAAGTTATTTTACAAATGATTTGTCAAGGGCTTCAGTCATTTCAAAATGATTTGCTTACAATAATGGAGGTTATACCTTACTTTTAGCTAGTTGTGCATACCTTTGGTGTAAATTGGACCTTTTAGACATATTTTGAAACAATCGGTGCAGAAATGTGAACAATTTGCTAGTTTGAATGTGATTCTAATTATATCTGGCTTATCATAAAATCATACACCGAAATCGTTATCTCTTATCGTACACCGAATAGCCTATTGTTATCGAAAACGATAATCGCGCGAACAAAAAGTTTGGGCTATTTAAATTAATTAAGTTTTTACGAATGTTTTTTAGTTTGGTTTTACCATTTTTTAACCAAAATATTGTACTTTAATAACATTTTGGAAAAAACCTGCTCCACCCATTCGTCCTAAATGAAAATGTGCTGTTGGCAATGGAGTTGCTTTTCGAGGAGTTATTTAAAGAAGCGAACGAGATTTGTGCACCACTAATTTAAAATCATAAAACTGTAATTCACCACTAATGTCACAGACTAAGCATTTTTCAGGTTACTCTATTTGCAGTAGGTCAAATCGAACAATACTTTCTGGTTTCCTACGGCTGAGCTTACTTTACTAAGACGTCTCGACATGACGTAACTTTGTGAATTTTTGCCTTGTAATAAGAAATTATTCTAGTTACACCCCTGGTGTTAAACTTGCAAACAATTGAATTATTATTTGGTCTATGTTTCCTATGAATTGTAGTTGCGCAGAATATTTTATGGTTTGTTGTGTGTTGTTTTCGCCTTATTTTCACTGTTGCGCTGCCACTTACTTAACTTTCCTTGCCTCTTCACTTATTCGCCCCACTTTTCACCTGTTTATACCTTATTTAATCACGTTTGCTGTTCACCTTTTTATCTGTCGTTACTGTAGCCATCACACATTTTTTGCATGACCTTTAGTTTTAGAAAGCTTTATGAAAGTTAAGAGTCAGGTTGGGCAAGGCTGGGACAACCACCTGTTAAAATCGACTTACTTTACGCCCGATTTTAATCGCTGGCCGCTTTATAAATTTTTTCAAATCGTTGGCCGCTTTATATTACGCCCTTAAATTGTTTTATGTTTTATTTGTAAGTTCGCCCGTGTGTATCGCCCTATATTATATACAACACTGATACGTCTCGTGTAGTGCTCCAACATCCGACAGACCGGTAAGTAGAGAGTCCTGAAACTTTGGCGTAACATTGTTATTCTTAGCATAAGGCTGGGGCTTTTAGGAGTTTGCCGCTATACTTTTTCAGGGGAAATATCTATTCCGTTGACCTTAGGAACGTCCAAGACCCTTTTTGGCTTGTACTCTAAAGTATTCGGGTCTTTAAAATGGGAAGACGTTAAGGTGGCCATGGGTCTGAAGCTTTAAATGCATTAAAACCTTCAAACCCAATCCGACCCTCCCCCTCTACACATACACACACACCCAAACATACACTCTTTCGTCTCCCGGATTCCAAAAAAAGCGCCAACGTTGTAAGGCGATAGGTCGGCGGCAATTTTTCCCTGTTGATCCGGGCTATTTTTAACCGGCAGCGGTGTTCGGCAAAGTACGGACCTGAATAGGATCCCGTTTCGGCGCACAATGTACGGGTGTCCGCTTTCTGCGTGCCCCGTCCGTCTCCTACATTGGCTTCCATACAAGCGGGGCGTAAGTTAGCCAGTAAACAAGTGGCTCGCGTTACCCGCTCCAGCCGCTTGTCATAACCAGGGATCAGGGCACCCCTAACGACAAGTTCTCAAAGCGAAAGTGCTAGGCGCTTTGTAGACTCACTGTCGCTGAGCCGAAACGAGAAAAGTTTAAAGCTAAATGCGTTTTGAGCAGTGCTTCTTAATCAGGTAAATGGTTCACCCCGGGGTAAATAAAATTTTTGCAGGGGTGAACCAAGCAAACGGGGGGAATAAGGGTGAACCGTCAGAAATGGATGATAGCTTGCGAGCAGGGCGGATATTCCTTGTTCAACCTGTTCAGTGAACAGGTGAGAATTTCCAAAATCATATCATAAGACAAGGGACACAAGGTGAATGAAATCTGGAGATATATGCTAGGGGTAAACAAAACTAAAAAAGTTTAAGAAGCACTGGTTTTAAGAATAGCTTTGCAGGTTTGATCACCAGTAGGACATTACCACGATAGTACAAACGGAATAAATTATTGTTGATTTATGAACTGATATGCAGGCATGCTTGAGGTAAATTGTTCTGAAGACATAGAAAACTAGAAATGCACGCTTACAATTGGAGTATAGACTGTTGTGTAAGTTCAGTGTTGTAGCGCAGAGTTCCACATCCTGTAACTTTACTTCGTTTCTCATCTCTGCTTCACAACAAACTTGTTACTCACTAATCTTCGCGCAACAAGTGAGATTTACGGCACTGGATAGCAAAAGCTTTCGAAATCACTAAGTTGTGAATAACTGCGGCAACTATTAAAAGGGTACGTACTGTACAACGTATGTATTACTTTTTAATTTCGTGTCATAACGCCCCAGACCACCTGTGCAGTCGACCATCAATGGTCCGCGGACCACAATTTAAAAAAACCCTGTTGTAGCGCACTTAAGTCCCTGATTTCATATGACTTGACTTAACTTGAACTTAGGTCATTGGGTCTGCCAATGACTTGGGCCAAAATCAAGTGTTTTTACCGGCTTGTTTTTTCAAGTGTTTTTCTATCAGTTACTCGGTAATTGACTTGCTCTAACAACGACTCCACCGGGATTTGACTTGGGCAACCGACCTGGTCTAGGACCTTTTCTCTTTTTTCGCAAAATACTTGACTTGGACTTGAGTTGTTTTCGAAATATCTAGACTGGGATTTAAGTCACTACAGAACGTAGTGGTTTACAATACTGGATAAGTACCGAGTACGAGATTGTCGCTCATTACGCACAGAGTGGTTTAAAATCTAGCAGAAGTTTGCTTTAGAAATTTAACAAACCTACTGGCGCCGTGCGACTATTATACCAATCTTTAATTATCGTTGATAGAATTTGCCGTTATACAGTTTGTTGGACAGGTGACCCAATTCGCTGTGGAGACATTTTCCTTAAATGTGAAAAACTTTAACGCTCACGCTATTTGCGTAACTTACATACGTTCCTAAATGTAAAATTTAAAGTTATACCGCGCCACAAAATGGAAATATAGCGACCTTATGTGTTGAGAAGTTTGGCGGGATAATGTAGCCTATTTCAAAGGATAATCAAAAAACTTGAAGTGTAAATTGCATTTTTGCCCGAAGAACTTTTATGTCAACTATACTTTCGCGCTCTGGAAAGGTGGTTAAACAAAAAAAGCAAAACCTTTGTACATCTCGAAAACACCATCCGTCAAGTGAGAAAAGTAGGGTTTATTTTGTAGCAATCAGTTGTTCAGGTTTTTATCCTGTTGTTGCCTGTTTTTTCTCTCATTTTTACTCTATGTTTATCGTGAAATGTGCTATACGCGCGTTCAGCGGCACCCTCATAAAGACGTCAAAACGTTCGAGCAGCTTTATAAGATCCAGTATAGAGTTGTTTTAATTAATATCACGCCTGTCAGTTTAAATAAATGTGGTCTAATTCAGTTTGGTCTGATGACAATCGAGCTTTGTTTTTTCTGTTGAAAGTATAATAATTATACGATTTCGTTTTTTCCTTTTTTCTTTATTTCTCTCTCCTCTTTTTTCTCTCTTTTTTTTCCTTTTTACTCCCTGTATCGCTCTTCCTACAGTCGCATAACCTCCCCGCTCTCCATGGTTCGCATCCATATTCATTTCCCAAGTGTTCGAAGCCCAGAGGGACCGCGGCCCCGATAAGTGGATCTGTATCGATCGTTGAATCGATAAACATAAAAGTACACCCCTCGCGTGTCACGTTTCACCAAACCTAATCGCGGCTCCCACTTTAGGGTCGAAAAAATTTGCCACCTGAAATTTACCGAGCGCCTATAACTGCGATTGTCAAACTTTCACAGCTTGTTGCATACTATGAGAATGCAAAAATAAGAAGAATTTTGTTAAGGTGTATGGGGATTATGGGGCTTTTCTTAAAGTGTTGAAATGAACCCAATTTGGTGAATTAGATCTAACACAGTGGTTCTTAAACTTTTATTACCGCGAACCCCTACAATTTTTTTTGCTTTGCATGGACCAGGTAGGCAAGAAATTTTAGAGATTATAAATCGACGTCACTTTACCAATAGACGTCAGAAATCTGCTGTTTCCAGTCCAAAAAGTGTCAACGTGAAACAGATTAGAAATACGTTCAGTGCAAAAACGTTTCATTTTTAAACTGTTTTCTTTGAAAAATTGATTACTTTCCAAATATACACTAATATTTCAATTAGGCCTTGGACCTCGTAAAACTAGTGCACGTACCCCCAAGGGGTCCATGGACCCCCAGTTTAAGAGCCCCTGATCTAACAGAACTGGAAAGTAGAAAAACGTCATACACAAACTAAATGAGAAGTGGAAGTAAAGGCGTTTTTCATTAGCAAAACCTTAATGGTTGCATGCTCGATAGATTGGCGAGAATAGCGCCGTGTTGAGGAGCACAAAATGGCATTTGGAATATTTTTCGAATGATTCTTTTTCATTTTAGTCGATCGATTGTCTACTGTTTGTTTCTGAGGAACATGCACCTGTTATCAGTAAAAGTCGTTTTCATATTACAAACGCAGATACCGGTACCAAAAAAGTCAATTGTTTGGTAAAATTTTATTCTTCTAAAATCTAAGGTACGAAGCGCAATTTTAATAAGCAGGGTTCGGATCCCTTTCGTTCAAAAGAAAGCAATTGTAAAATTATTCTTTCGGCAAAATTTTTTTAAAGTACCAACATTTCGATTACCTATACGGGCTAATTCGTTAGGGCAATACAATTGCAACTATAGGCGAAAAAATATATATACTAGACAAACAAAACAAGATAACAACAGTGGACCAAGTAACTTATCCACGCCGCTCTTGCAAGGTCGGCTGCTTGTTCAATAAAGAAGTTCTTGAGGGTGAGGTTTGCGTGGGTAAACTTCTCACTGTACCTTTCCTGACATGCGGGACGAGATGTTTGTTAGTAAATCTCAAGCCTTGACACTATAGTGCACTAAAGTCACTGTTTTAAAATTACTTGACTTGATTTGAGGCTTTTGGACCTTGCCCCGACTTCGCCCCAAGTTTTTTAAATAATTTTTTGTAAGATTTGGTAGTTTTTGCCCGAATTTCTGCTTTTGTAAAACAGTTTGCTCGCTACATGTTATTGTATTGTTGTTTGCTAATTCAAATGTCACTAAGGTTTGGATGAGTTTGCCAGTTGAAATAATAAAATATTTACTTGGATGCAAATAACGCGACTTGGTGTGGTAGTGAATTGGATTGAGACTATGTAGATTTGCTATTTTTAGCATATGATTTTGATTCGGACTTTTTCAGTTATTTGGCAAACGTCTTAATAAGTAATTTTGAAAAGCTGTGATAGTGAATTGGATTGGGACTATAGATTTGATACTTTTCGCAAACGATTTTGATTTGGACTTCAATTATTTGGCAAATGTCTTGAGAAGTAATCGCAAAGATCGACTTGTTTACTGTTGTTCGTTCTGCGTGGAACGCTCATGCCAGGCGCTCGTTATCAGATGCATTAGCCCTGATCCGGCCAAAGATAAGAGCCTGACGAGGCCGGCAAGTATTGGTCGCCACAAAACGAGCCTGTAGGCCGCGCGTGTTCGCGTAAGGCTCTGGGAGTCACACGTGTCTTTCGTAGTTTGTGGCGAAAACAGCAGCCGGCATCAGATAGGAATCTCACGTACCTCAAAGTGTCGTTTTTCTGGTTTAATCGCGGAATGTTTTTCGCTGCCTACCGTCGGCAGCCCGAAAATAGATCGGGGCACGCAAATGCTTCATTTTATTGTGTTTCATTAAATGTAAAAATTGTCGTTCCGCAAAAGCCCTTTTTAATTTTTACCGACGTTTCGATAAACTTTATGCTGCGCAAAGGCTTCCTTTTATTGAAATGAACCCAATGTGGTGAATTGGATCCAACACAGTGGTTCTTCAACTTTTATTACCGCGGGCCCTTTTTTTGGTTAAATGTGTTTTTATTTCATCATTTGTAAAAAAATGTTCTCTCTGAAATATTCTTTTTTAATTTACCGACGTTTCAATGAACTTTATTAGCAAATATGCAACAGAAATCTTATTTGAAATTAATTTAAAGAGATGGCTGGATAGCCTGATAAAAAACGGACATCCTTGTAAAAAGTATTTTTTTGGCTGGGAAGGCTAACCGGCAAAAACATTTTAACGCTTCAGAAGGCTATTGAAACGTCGGTACATTTAATCGAAAATATTTCCGAAAAAAAATTTTACATTTGATTCAATACCTGGCTGCGACAATAAACTAATTTTATTTCAAGCTGCAATTGCGGAATAAGGAAATTAAAGCAAAAATCAAACGTATGCGCCACGTTGTCTTTGTAATCCAAAACGGCCTGTGTTTTAATTTCAATGGGGTTTAAACGTGACTAATAAAGGAAACCTCCAGCAGGCGGTTTGTGGTTTGGCTTTCTGGAGTTGATCGTAGCAATGGGCGGCAAATAGGAATGGCTGCAGTAACAAGTTCGGTTTTGCCTCATCGTGACCAAGTGGTTTCTGGTCGTGTCTGAAGATGTCACGGCGCTGCAACTTTAGTTGATGAATTTTATCCTGCGAACGAGATTCAGGGCACGTTTTTAATGCCTTTTTTTGCGAAATTGATTGCGAAAAAAGGTTGTGTAGCGACCCAGAAAAAACAAGTGTACGAAAAGAAATTTCCGACATAACAATATGTTCCGCACTTCCTACATAACAATTATTTTTGCCGAAATCGCCAAAAGTATTTCTTTTCACTGTACTAATGCGCAATAATGGTTTAGCTTTGGGAAAATGCAAAGTTTTTTTTATTGTTTAAACAGTTACAGATTCGTTGTGCAGCGTTTGCTCCCTGGCCGTTTTTGATACTTAAATGACCGTTGCATAAAAGGGCATTTTTTCGTCCCTTAAGTCCAGGCTTTAGCGTGCACTTTCGACTGCAACAGGTCCAGATCGAATTTCGCAAATCTACATACGACGGCGCTCATTTCAACAGGCGATAATCTAATAATCACCGGCGGCCGAAATCTAATGCAACGAAAGCCATAGAGCTTGCCAGGCACCCAATATACACCTAAAAATGTTCAGCAGACCATCTCAAATAATCACGCGTAATACGATCAGTAAAACTCCTTTTTGTCGGACGGTTAAAAATCGCTTTTTGGGACCTAATTTTCTAAAACACGATTTGGTATGTTTGCGCTCACGTCGACCCGTTCCAAATAAAAACACGTCCTTTTTCGTTTCTGCAAATTTCACCTACTATACGAAAATCGGACGGGCTTAAAGCAAAACCGGCCACCTAAACGCGGCCGCAATGAAGTAGATAAAAGTGTTGACAAGCCTCCAAATAAGGCAATGAGCTTCTAAAAACAGACTTTTTAAGAGTATCAAAACCATACAGAAGTGTATAGGTATCATTTTGAATGTTTCCAATACTCTTTATTCCAATAACTCTTTTTTTTTATTTCACGATGCTGATATTTCGCTGGTCAACTTCTCGATTTATTAAACAGCAGGCAACTTTTTGAATATTTAACCAAACCAGGATTAAGTTAGACACCATCGTTGTGGTCTGTTTGTTGTGCTACGTGACGTAAACCTAAGGAAATTTTAGGTAACGAAAGAATTAACTTCTTGTTCCGGGCTGATTTCCAGTTGGCCACGTTTTCTGGCCAATTGCGGATCAATCCCGCAGGCCATGAAGGCCAGGCTTCGGCGGGCGGCGGAACCGCGAAGCAGCCACCGCGCGAATTTCCACTGGAATGAGAAGCGCATATTTTACCTTGCGGCGTATGTGCTGGCAATAATCGCAGCGTGGCGAAGGCGGGCGTGCCGCGCTTGACCTATAAAACGCTCGCGTTTTTATGACGGACACGGATACTCATGAAATGGCTGTCGGATCCGATTGAAAGAATTTATTTTCGTCATCGTTAGCGTGTCGGGTAGATAACTTTTTTTTCGAGGAAGGCGTGAGTTCCGTGTAAGGCGGCCAACGGTGAGAAAGTCAAAGTGCAGCAATATCGACTAGACGGAGAACAGTTTGTTAACTTACGCTTGGCGTGCGCAGCTGTACATAAACTTCGCCTATGGATTCAAATTAAAATTCGTGAAGCCCTAATCTTGTCTTTGCAGAAAACAAAGAAAAAGAGCAATAACATTTTGGTAGCGCAAACAAGCGATTGCATGCGGTAAATCGAACTTAAACGTGGCATGTCAACAGACAAAGTGCGTAATATGGCACCGGGCTATAAAAAGTGCGGGTTATGGCACCAGCCTATATAGAGCGAACACTGAACTGTGCGATTTTGAAGTGGCCCTTTATTTATCAGGAAAGGGTCAATACCTGCTCGCTGTAGCCACAGCGCATTTGAGTGCTACTCTGTCCAAACGTCAACCAATTTGTTGTTGTTAATGGTTAGTTTGATGAGCGATGCGTTTGGAGAATTGCTGTTCAGCGCAAGAAGATTTAAAAGCTAGAATTTTCAACAAGGCCAGAAAAGCCATGTAGTATAGCTTCGAGGAACCATGTTTGACGACCACTATGTATGAAGCATTTGTGGGCCCACCAAACCGCTATTTGTCCGCATGTATTTCATACAAAACCGTTCGCACTGTCTCAAATTTATGCAAAACCATTCGAAATGTGTTGAAACTTGCACCAGTCACAGTGTGTCTGAAAATAAGCAAATCATTTCGAAATCTGTCAAAAGTTGAAGCATATATTTCCAGTGTGCGGAAAAGTTGACAAAACAAATTACGACGTATCGAAACATATTCAGTTTATATATTGTGATTAAAACATCATCGATATTGTAAATTTTGTGTCAACAGGAGCGTAATGTTAACTCTATTTATTTTATCAATTGGTAGCGACAAAAGTTTCCATCTTAACGTAACACTTGAACTAAAAAATCCAAACGACCAAAAGTGTTTTGAAGCCAGGGATGATCCAAAAAACAGCCAATTTTTCTTCGTTTACAGATGTGTCATGTTGTATTATTTCTACCAAATATGTGTTTTGTTTGTTCATCATAAAAATAAGGTCCCCATACTTCGCGACCCGTCGGATCCATAAGCGAAGTCCTAACGATTTATTGAGGAGCTACGAAAAAATAATCGAGCCCTACCCAAACCTGACCGACTTACGGATATGAGCGTCACGGTAAACATCAGTCAGATAAAGTTGTTAGTGTAAATGCAATTATACTGTTAAATAGTGTCAACAGATAGGTTGGAGAAATAACAAATAGCACCTTTAGGCAAAAGTTTAGCTGCGATGAAGTGAAAACTATAGTTAGAATGTCATGTGTAAGTAAATGTGTAGTAAAGAGAGCGGACACTACCAAAACCAAAACAACAATAATAATTTTAACATAACAAGTTGGTGCAATATAGTAACTTAAAAACTTAAAAAAGTCTGGAAATTTTTGGTCAATTCTTGTCTTTACCATACGCAAATTGTCGGACTTATGCTACAACTAGAGAACATTTTTAAGTTAAAAAATTGATTTTTCGGTTATTTCCATGCGATTCTGTTTTCCGCGAGTGTGTGTGCTTCTGTTTGCGCGTGTGCGAAATTTTCTTTTCTCGTCCGTTTTTTCGGGTTTCGTAGATTTTCGTTCGGGACAAAAATAATTTCCGCGCAACCTTCGAAGACTGCTTTTAACGACTTAAGAGAAAGGAGTAGCGTAATAGCAATAGGTTGACCTCATCAAATTCCATCGGTTTTCCATTATAGGCGTGCTTTATTTATCCTTTTTCACTGTGGTGTTACCAAACGCTGTGATGCCTGGTGCGAAACTGAGCTACAATTTTGGATCACTACAACTTCCAAAAAATATCGACACTATGTTGTTTTAGCTTGACATCAAAGCAACCCTGCCCGTTTAGTTTGATGGTATTTCAGTTCTTCAATGTACAATTCAAGTTTACCAAAATCGTAAATGGAAACTGTATTTATTTTAGGTTCTATTGCAAAACTGCAATCCGTTTCGACTTTACTTAAAAAAAAAAACTGTTACTTTATGGTTAACATGTGCCAAGACAAATTTGCTAGTCATGGCTGTGGCCTACACATCAACTTATAATTTCGCATTTTTTGGCAATATGCCCCTTTTGTGTATCTATTTTCATCGCCTGAAACTTTTGTAATTTTGAAGGAAGCAAGGCGACTAATAATGTGACACGAAATTAAACGCCAGCGCACCAAATCGCGTTAGTGCAATCTGGCACCTGACCTTTACCTTGTTTACGTCGTAATCAGGTTACCTTCTAAGTTTAGGCGCGTGTGGCAAAGTTAGAAATTTCGTTTGGCTCGGCTCTCGTGCCTCGATTTTAACAGAATTAGAACGGACGTGGCGAGTCGCATGTGAGACCCACCATCTAGTATGAGGGACAATGTCGGTCGCCCATGCCAGCAGACGTCAAATGCACTTTGCTTCAATCGATAAAACTTTTTTGTTCTGCTTTTACCAAACTTTTACTTTCTCGATTCGGCCTTGTTCAGCAGAAGACGCCCTTTGTCAATCACTTCGTTATAGCAAAGAGCGTTTACCATTTGACTTGTAATTTTTACACCCCAACTTGCAAATCAAGCCAATTGGTCAGGTGATAATTGTCAGAGTATTGTATAGTGCCCAAATAAATGATTCATCGCCAGGATCGTGTTCTGTTTGTGTGTAATGGGTTTTCAATGCAGGACGTAACATTTAAAAAAACGTGCTCTTCTGGAACGACTTGATGTAGAATTAATATGTAAGAAGACAAGTTAATATCGCAAAGAGTAAAAAAATGTATTGCACCGCCATGGATCCGATACACAAATGCACTCGAAACTAAAGTTTGAAGACTGGTATTGTTTTAAACCAACTATACTCGACACAAATTTATTTTATTGTTATATCCATTAAAACACTCGTAAAACTATTTTTAAAATTTCTCAACACATTCCGGTTCACAATTTAGTGTATAGAGTAGGATTAGCCCTTACCTGCAAATTTATTACAAGTTAAGTTGATTACTTGCTCTTGGGGTCGAAAATGATTCCAGTCGATTCTAAGCCAATCAGGCGCGGCTTCGTTTTAAAGCAGTTTGAATGTCGCACTTTTGCAGTTGATTGACACCGGACATTGGCGAAACGCTGTTAAACATGTCTCATCTGCCCCAAATACTTGGAAGACCCGGATTGTCGATTTAATGTCAGGCACTTGGCCGTTCGCTTTTCAATGCCAGATTAGAGCTGTCAGATTTTTTTCTGAGCAAGGTTTGATTCTTGTGGATCGCTTTTTCAATAAGGATGTTGGCGTAAGGTGTAGTTTTCGTTGGCCTGATTAATGCTGATGCTGTACAAGCGGCGGTTTATCTGATAATGGAATTTCTGAAAGTACTTATTTAAAAAAAAACATACATTTAACAGGTAAGTTCTTTGGGATTCCAATTTTTGCTCTATTGGTTCTTGATTCATATTTTGTGCACGATAAAAGGGCCAAAAATTAAAAGGTATTTTTCAACTTTGTTGCAGTTAATGTGCTGTTTGAATCTCGTTTATTGTAACGTTACAGTTAACCAAGCAGCAAAAATACGAGCAAGAATACCGCGAACTATTTATAATTTCGGTGTCACAAGCCCAAAAAGGTTGCTGAACACTGGCCTAATTAATGTCAATGTTGTAGAAGCAGTTGTTTATCTAATATTAGAATTCTGAAAGTCTCGGGCCTTACCAGTACTTATTCGAAAAAAGATCAATTTAAGAGGTACGTTTGGTTTAATTCCGGTACAAAGGCGCCGCCTTTGTAATGAAAGCAAATCTGTGAGCAATTTCAAACAACGAATTGCCACCTGCCGATCGCTGGGAACCCTATTTACGTCGAGCAAGTCGCAGCATTGGGATTGTGTCGAGGCTTGTTTATTGACACGAGATGTTACGCAGCCATGATTAAGTGGCATCGGAAGCTTCGGCCCAATAAAGCCAATAGAAGGGTTGATACGCAAAGTTCATAAGTTCGCGAGGTGCACTGAAACCAAATCTAGACTTAGTACTTTTACGAATAGTTCAATACGCCACCTTGAAAGCGGGTGAATATTTTCATACATTTTTTGCTTTTTGTGCACAGTTAAAGATTTTTTACGAATATATGAAAATGTCCGCGCTTTAAAAATCCGTGTGAAGTATTCATAACGTGATCGCTACAAATTCAAGCCACTACATAACGAAAGAAACCGTTGGACTCATTTTGCATAGTCGAGGGGTTTATGGAAATCCGGATGCCATTAAAACGGTTTCGTCTTTTTTTATATCTACCAAATACTAACTCTAAAGTTAGACAATTTTTTCTTCCATATGCTTTCTGTTGATCATCTTGGTGGTGTATGAATTTTTTTGACAACATATATATAGTCTTCTTAGTACTTCGCCATAGTTATGTTAACTAATATGAGATTTCGCTTTTTGCGATCCTGTGGAGATTTGTAAGGGTGTATTGCTGCGGGAAAACTCTCATTTACAAAAGTGCCTGTTACAAAACAACAAAATTAATTAATTGCAAAATAGCATTTAAAGCCCACAAAACAACTAACCTGTACCTAAAACACTCAAATAGGTTTGGTCACTAATAAATGTCGTTTAGAAATAACCGGTATTTCTAAAACGGTATTTAGTAGTACCTTAAGGTGCCGTGGTGTAGGGACTTCCTTATTTAATTTTCATTTTTAAGTGCTGTTTGTGAAATATTGTATTATGCCGAATTAACCGTTTTACAAAAAAGGTTTTAGTTTATACCGAGCTGTAAATTTGTGTTGAAGTTTAGCACCCTAGCTGCAGTAAATGTGGTACACCTTGTTTTTATGATCATCTTCCGAATAGAAATCCAAATTCGCTTTTTAGCGGATTATCAAAATCTTTCGCCAAAATAGTGTCGTCTGTCGTCTATTAGAAAGCTTAACAGATCAACTGGCGAAATTCAGCGGCTACCGTACGCGTTTGTGTTGAAATGTCAGTGATAAGGATTGCGGCAAATTGCGTTTCGAACTTTCCAGAAACTCATTTGCATTTGTCTGCCCGTCCCACCGCTCCGCGACTTATCAAATGAAGTACCTGGAAAAAGAGGCCACGGCGGCGCGTATACGTTTGCCCGCGTCTCGCAATCGCTATGGGTAGTAAATTTACCAATAAGCCGAAGTGTCAGGCAAGTTTCACTTTTGCAAAGAGTTAAGTCGAACTTTATCTGCCAAAATGCAGTTAGGCAGGTGGTGCGAGAAGTGTAAGTATAATCCGACTTCATACGTTAGCTTTGTTTGACGTCAGATGGATCAAGGTTTTGTGCACGCCACGAAGCGAATCCAACGCATGGAAATTTATTAACGATAAAACATTGTCAAGTAAAAAATGTGAACCTTGATTTCGTCATTTTATCTCCTTTTACTTTCTTTTTGTGTAATTTTACTTTGCGTCTGGTTGGCCGTGTCATTTTTTGTCATTCCCTGATGAGGACTTTCTGAATAGTAAGCCGAAACGTTGGATAAAGAAATACAGGGACGCCGAAGAGGGGGGGGGGGGGGGAGGCGCAGGGGGTACAAGCGCAAAAAGTGCCCTTTTCATGAAAAATGATATATTGCTTTCACAACGTTAAATATTATAAATTAGAAAATTCAAGTAACTTTTACTAGTCCACAGGGCCGACAGGAGTAGGGCTTGAGCTACGAAAAAATGCAAAAAAATTCGTAAAATGACATGGTTGACATTTTTTAAAACATTTTTGGCACCATTTTAAGCCAATCTAGAGGGCGTGGCCGCAAAAAATTTTCCAGGGGAGTTCCCCCGGACCCCCCCATATTTTGGCTCGCTATGCTCGCCTGCGGTCTATGTTGCCCTTACCAAAAAAGTCGCCCCCCTTGCCTTGAAATCGCTCCGGCGTCCCTGAAGAAATATATACCAGAAGAACTTATTTTTAGTATACTATGCATGGCAGCAACAGCATATTTATATTCGACAATTGACCCCGATCACATTAGCCCTGTTTTAAATATTTCGCTAAATCCGTTAAAATGTAAAATGGCTGATCATTATAGTATATGCCACTGTGGGGGGTCGCTTTCAACAACGAGTTGCTCAAAGTGGAGATCGAATGACCGAAGTCAGGTATCCTAAAAGCCATCTTATTCCATAAAAGTCCATGTTGCACCAATTGCCCTGGCATTAGGATTTACGCGCATATAGGCCAGAACGAAAGTCATTTGATCCAATTTAAAAATTTACCACGCTAAAAGCGAAAGCTGCAAAGCTCATGCGTGGTTTTCCGTCGCCCTATATCTCCTATCAAACCGTGTCAACTTATGCAGCGTCAAACCGCTTGGCTTCCGAGCAATTTCAGCTTCGGGTTTCGCCAAAAGCCTTCTCCTCTGATTGGTCGGCGTGCGGTCACGTGACGATCACCCCACTGTAAGCTCGAAGTTTTTAAAACAATGTGATGCGCTTTTTCTGGCCACCGATGTTAGTAAGTTTAAACGCCGTTGCAGTGCAAAATATATCGTTAACACAACTGTTTCCTATGGCAGAATACTTAGATAGCGATCATCCATCGCCTGATTTCGACAAAGCTTGGCACATATGTGCTTTAATAAACAGTGAAATGTGCGACAAGCAACACCTAAATAGCGAAGTTGTTCTTTTTTTAAGTTTTTTTCGACACATTTTAGCTGTTTAAAATAGTTCTTTGCTTAGGGATAATATCAGATGCTGAGTGTTTTTTTACCATGTGTCACTGTAGCACAACGAAACTGGCGCTTTCAAAGCTGCAAGCACAGGCCTCGGCTACAATGTTGTTAGCAAGGAGTGAAAAGCTTCTGTTGTCATTCGAGTCTATTGGTATACTATACAGCCACTAAAAATTCCGGGTTTAATTTTTTATCCAACCTTGTCACTTTTTAGCTCCTATTATTTTACCAGACTCAAATAAAAAAATATACAGCGGCTATTTTTTTTACTGGGGCAAGTTGGTCATCTTGAACTCGATCTGAAATATAAATCTCGCAATATTCAGCGTACTGGAGGACTTGACCCTGAAGAGCCAACGTGAAGATACTTCAAAAGTGCAAACAAAACGCTATATAGGCAAACAACGCTCTGTAAACTTCAGTCGCAAATCTATTGCCAAAAAAATGCGGCGCAGTGTCGATTTTGCGGTCCAACTGTGTGCTTCAAGCCTAATCTGCAGTGTACGCCTTCAAAGTTGTATATTAGTATGGCAGTGGTTCTCAAACTGGGGTCCCGTAGGGGTCCATGAGTAACTTTGAAAGGGTCCACAAAACACCTCATATTTTAAAGAGAGGCATAATTCTAGCCGGAAAACACTTTTCTGATCGAATTTTACGAAAAGGAAAAGATCCGATTAGACGCTGGCCTGGTCAAGTTTTACGCCGTTACGTTGTCGGCGGCGTATTTGCGTTGTCACGCACTCGCAACAGGTGCGCGCGTTTGTTTGCAAGCAAAGGCCGCCGACAAACATATTGTACTGGCAGAGCTCAGAGGACGAGCTGGTATTTTTGGTGTTACCTATGATACGAATTGATTTTCGCCCACATTGCATTCCCGCTATAATGTTAACACTTTGGTTAGGCTTGTTTATAGATTTTGAAAACTTTTGAAAAGTTTGGCTAATCGAAGTTTTTCCCACTGTTAAAGTCTTTGGTGATGTGTTGTAACCTGTTATTTTCTAGTCAGTTAAAATTGTCCGATTCGTAATTCATTGGAAGAAAAGCTTGAAAAATTGGAAAGCACCCTCACAGAACCATTAGTCCGGCTGCGAGTTCGCTGTAGCGGGACTTGATGTCGTGCTTTCAACAGTCGACCGCGCGTAAGAGAGAATATATTATCAACTGGTAAATTATTGACAAAAAGCGTCGGAAAACAAGTCGAAGTGCATTTGCTTGCCCGCGCGAAATCCTCGGGGATTCTGCGGCTATTAGGTGGGTCCATTACGGACTGGAGTTAGTTTGAATTCAGCTCGGATCCGCGGTTGGCAAATGCACGAGGCGAGAGTCCTAGATACACGGTTCGTTACATGTGCCGCACTGTTGCAGTGTTGTTGGTCGCACTTTGCGCGTCATACGCCATTTGCGGGGACTTTGTTTACGGAATAGGGTCAGCGGTATTTGATTAGCGATTTAGTTACGCACACAGCGGGCCTAAACATAGAGTAAGTGGAACTTGGCTGACAGAACGTGTAGACTGTTGTAGAAAGAAGATGTTTTAAATGAAGATCAGGAAAAATAGTTTTGCTTCTACGGCAAGTGTCAACATTGGCACTTCAACATTTGCACATTCGCATTTGTTGCAAATCGCGATGTTATAGCTTTGTATATGTGCCCTGAAGCAAAAAACATTGAGTTAGATATGTGTTTTTAAAGCAGTTCAACTTGAAATTTTAGATCCATGAGCAAGTGGGACATATAAAGCATATAGTGGCTTATTTGGCAGATTCAGAACGAAACTATATTGACAATCAACATACTTAAAAAGTTCTGAAGTTAAGCCTGTCTGGTTGCCTATGAGCCGCAAACTTACCAGGTGCTGATGAAAAGTCAAACTATTCGTTTCTCTTCCTTTTGATATTTTTGCCACAACTCGTTTAGCATTGGCGACAAATCTCCTGAAAAACCTCTTCAAAAATCGCTAATTCTTGTCGCCTGTTTAGAATGCTCTATTTGTGATGCAGATCCGCGACCTAAAAAGATGGAATCGCGTTAGTTTATAGCCACTCGCAAGCCGAACCTGCCTTTGCCCGGTCCCATAAAGCACTTACGCTTTAAGAGGTACCTGTTGGAATCTTTAACACTCCGCTTCGTAACTTGACTCGGTGTTTGCTCGGCCTTGCTTTTACGACCCTGGGCCGTGTTTGGTTAAGGCCTGGTTATTGCGGATTGCGACGAAGTCGATTGAGATTCGCCCGATCCGTGCCCGCGAACACACACGTCCCGGGAAGAAATGGCAGCGTTGTAAACAAGTCATTTCAAAATGACTTAAGTCCCAGTCAAGTCATTTGTAAAATAAATGAAGTCCAAGTTATTAGTTGCGCAAGTACCAGTCAAGTCATAATAAGAGCAAGTCAACTTCAAGTCACGTCCTTGTCATAAAAATAAAACGTTAAAATATTAGAAATTTTAAACTCAAACCATCATGACCAATAACTGAACTAAAAAACAAGAAAAACGCTACGTATAGCAAGCACTTAAGTCAAGTCAATGACTTGAGTCATTACAGGACTGAGGAGTGGCATCGCTCGCGTGGCGTAATACCGCCTTCACCAAGTTGTTCTGTCAGTTGCTTGTCGGCCGCTATGCGGTAAACATGAGAGGGTGTTTGGTTGTAGCAAAGAAGATTGAAAGTGGCTTGCTTTTTGATTGGCGATGACTTAGCTCGCATTTTAGAGCGAATACAAATGTCAGAGATCTTTGACGATTTGATTTCTTCGTTTGTTTACTCGTGCGGTTACGCTAGACTCCATGTTATTTGTTCTCAAGTGTAAATCAGGCACACGTTAAGAAATCGAACTAAAAACGCTGTGCGTGGTTTTAAACGTGTTTTTTTAACTGGACATGTTTAAAATATTTGTTTTCTTGCGTAAAGGTGCCCGGGCTGACATATCAAAATACCTATACTTTGGTTCTGGCTCAGCGTTGCTCTATTTTGAACAAATGAACATTGAGAATATAGAAAGAAGGGCCAATTTCGAGGCTTTTTTTACTTATAAGAAAGCTCTAAATGTGTGACAACGTGTCGAACTATCACGCCGCCGATTTCTCGTTCGTTTTACGTTTTAAGGTTCGGTTGAAATCCTCTGAAAAGCACAAGAGGTCTCTCGTTCTACGGGAAAAGGTTGCAAACTCGTACTCAAAAGATCAGGTTCCGTTTTCCGACCAAGTTATCCACGGTGAAAAAGTGACCCCAAAAGACCCAAAGAAACCGGTCTACCACTGGGATTTCTCCAGGTGCAATAAACGCGTCCCTGTGGCTTGGTAAACGAGAATGTAAAAGGGATTAAAATGCAGTGGCTAAGCACACTGCGCGCGACCCTCGTTAAAAGCCTTTCGTCTCGGCGGCAGGTCTTTCGTTTTATGGGACAACTTTCCATCGCCGGTGGCTCCGCCAAGCGCTCGTAAAAGCTCACCGACGCTGCCGCGGCCTGATGTTTGTCGCTCGGATGAATATATGTTCAAAGCGTCGGACTAAGATCCACGAGACTTTGGCCGGTCACCGTTTTTTTATTTATTTTTTGATCATTTTATGTATGGCCGGTCACCGAATCTTTGACGCGCTTGTTTTCATCTTTGAAACTCTACGACTCATTTTCGGAGACTTGTAGTATGTTAGATTTAGGATTGGTAACTGTATGGTTTGCTTAATAGGACTCTATTAGAGCGAAAAGTCAGTGTATTTCAGGTCGAGTGTTGAAAATTTTTCTGTTCGTTGATGTAGGTATGTTACGACAAAACAGAGAGTTTGTTTGTGTGGAAATCGCAATAAATTAAGGTATTTTTTCCTGTCGGTAACTGAATCTTATACTACGGAGTGTAGTGAAAGAAATTGTCTAATATTCGAAATGAGGTTATTGAATTGCTATTCTGTAGAAACATAAAACACTTCTGCAACACAAGGTTTGATCTTGTTTTCGTTAGGAAAAAAAATTGAGGTTATCTGAAAAAATACTTTTGAGGTTATCTGTTAGTAAAACAGATTTTCATGAAGATCTTTAAACCTTGTTAAAATTGCTTTGAAAAGATCTTCGGCGATAGAGTGTCTACAAGAGGGGCCGGTCCACAAGACTTGGTCTGACCGGAGAACGAGTTGAATATAAAAACTAAAGAAATACATAAATATTTTCAAAGTGAGATTCTTACGAACGAACAAAATAAACAAGACTGTTTTTTAACCGCGTGTTGTATTTGTTTCTAAACACTCATATTATTCTAACAATCGTTGATAAGCTTTTTTTAAATAATTATACCTACAATTGAAAACAAATACTTTAAAATTATCAATTCACGGTATTTGTAATAGCCTTTATTTTTAAATAAAGCTTCTTGCTTTTTTTAACCAAAATGCAGTAAAGATAGCTTTACCATGTTATCCTTTCGCCAACTTTGCCTAAAACGTGGAGTTTTCTATCAGCGCTAATTTTAGAAACCGATTTTCGCGAAAAAGCTTGATGCAACAAACAAATAGCCTGTTGCCTACAGCCATAGGAGAGTAACAAATCTATATATTTAGATGCAGCGCTGTATACATGAATTTGTAATTGTGTTTGCGTATTTTTAGCAGAACTCATGGCTCTGTTCAATTCATTTCTATGTCTGTATACAGATACCCAGCTAAATCACATTTGTAAGGCCTTTGGACATGAATATCCGTAGAAAGTGCACGGCCAACTTAAAAGAGCTTCGCGGCGTACCAATGAAGAAGGGCTGCTTTAAATGAACCTTTATGTCGACTTAAGTTAGCGCAGCCAATAAATCCTTCCACGCTCTGTCTGCACGTTTTACGAGATAGGCTCTTAGGCTCAGTTAAGGTTTAAAGTGCCCCCTCCTCCCCGACAAAGCAAATATTTATCCCCTCTGTTACAAACGTTTGGTGCAATGCTTGAGCATTCTTCACGGAGCAACTTGGGAGTTCATAGGACACAAGAAATCAGAAAGATTTAGCTAAACTTTTCGTCTGTAATGGAGTATGGCACATCTTTTGAAAATCGTTTAAAGTATAGTGATATCGTTAGGCAAGGCACTGTAGCGGTGCGGCAAAGATATAGGCAAAAATACGATGCTAGAAAAATGTGGGCCGCGGCCCAAATGTGGGCATTTGAGCCATTTTTGGGGAGACGCGAGCTGTTGATAGTTTACCTTCATGATATAGTGTGGGCCGCGTAATAGTCGCATTAATTGTACTGTACTTTAAAGTTGATGTGGCTAAGAGTGTTTTTTCTTGGCTTATTG
Source organism: Ascidiella aspersa (assembly GCF_963924565.1). Classification (NCBI taxonomy): domain Eukaryota; kingdom Metazoa; phylum Chordata; class Ascidiacea; order Phlebobranchia; family Ascidiidae; genus Ascidiella; species Ascidiella aspersa. The sequence goes on from NC_139454.1 coordinate 20,460,003, forward strand.
TTGTATTACAGGGCCTCCACTTTAACTGTTTTACAGATAATCTTTTCCTGTTTTCTTAGTGATTTTACGTGGCAGGCCTTCAATAGCTCTGGAAAGAGTATTTTGGGCTACGACAAAAAGAGTTTACCTACCACTGGTGTAGAACAAGAATTTTTGTTGTCCATTCTAGTTGGTTAGAATTTCGAAACAAACTTTACCCGTGCGTAAATCATTACGCAAAACGTGCATTTGAAACAGTTGGATTGGATAATGGTCGACGTCAGTCAGCTATTTGACGTCAAAAAGCGTCGTATTTGTTTAGCGCGCTGCGACAGTGGCTTAAAGTGATATGGTAGGCTTAGCGGGGCGGCAAAAATAACAAGCGCCGGCGTAAACAGGTGTGTGTATGAAAGTCTAATTGTCCTTTCAGCTACACATCTGAGCTAATACAGTGTCATGCTAATACAGTGTCAAGTCCTACGTCATTGACTTAAGTCATTACAACACTTGCGATTCATTACAATTTCCTAGCAATCATGAAAACGAGGCCAATATTTATTTTGTTTGCGACCGAAATGTAAATTACCTTGAACTAATTAGAAAACAAGCGATTAAAAATGTATGTGATGGGCACCGTGTAAGTATCTGTACATTCACCTTGCTTCGCCGAATCGGGCAATTGTATGATCGGCCGTCCCAGTTTGAAGCACTGCCATTAAAATATTAGTTAAAGGGTACGTTACGCCTTTAGTTATGTGTTTAATCAGTTTACCCACTCTTTCAACCATTATAGCACTCGTAATATGTGTATTGTAAATTATTAAGTTCGGTTACTGCTCATATTTTCGGTATATTAACGTAACCATATGTTCAATGTTCATCACAGGTTTGTTTAGGAAAAAAGTTGTTCACTATTTTATTGGGTCAGTTGTACTTGAAGGCAAGTCGCAAGCCAACAATCTATCCTATATGAAGGTGGTAAATATTACCAAGCTTTGTCAAAAAGATATTAATGCCAAGCCTTGCAGATTATCATTTTGTTTTCGATAAGTTTTTAATTGTGAGGTTGCGTGAGTCAGCATATAAATCTTTTAAACGCGTCGGTAACGTCTATTAACACTTCTACAAACGATAAAACTGATTTTGCGCGTTCAATCAGTGGTTAAAGAGTCTGCAAAAGTTAATAATTTTAACAGTCCAATGGCCAATGCCGGTAACGGCACGTAAGTTGGTGAAAAACGAATTTCCCCAAAACCTCACTTTTTTACTTTTGTTGAACGTCCAGCCGCGGCGCAAAAACAAAAGCAGTTCCACGAGAGAGGTTTCTGTCTTTGTCGAGTTGATGTATGACCCGCTTTGACGGGCTTTAACACGCTATTTTTGTTCCCTAATTACCTTCGAAGATTAGGGCGTCTATGGCCCTAACGCAAGGGTTCTTAAACTGAGGTTCAATAAACCCCTTGGGGTCCGTAAACTAGTTTTAGGCGGCCCATGTAGGCCCAATGGAAATAGTAGTGTGTATTTAAAAAGTAATCCATTTTTTAAATAACTTTTATTAAAAAAAAAACGTTTTGCATTAAATGTGGACTGAATTACGCTTTTACATTTTTTGAACCGAAATCAGCAAATTTCTAATGTCTATTCGTATTGTGACGTCAGTTTATGACGTCACTTTTGAAAATTTCTTGCCTATCGTGGTCCACGCCCAGCAAAGTTTAAAAATCCCTGCCCTAGAGCCTATTGAAAATCGGGTAAAGTGGTTGTGCCTCACTAATGCTGGTTGCTGGACAACAACTCTGATCCATTACCTATATCCTGTCTTACATGTCTTTACACACGCATTGGTTCTTTCCAATGAAAGGCAAAATTGTTTGACCGACAATTACGATTTTTTATCTTACTCGTTCTAACGTTGGTGCGAATAATACTGCACAACAGTTTTGTTTACTTGGTGTGTTTTCAATTTTATTAATTTTTATTTTATGTTATTTTTTACTTCAGGGAATTGAAAATGCAGGTTCAGTTTGTTCTTTGCCGAATTAAACGTTCTGGGATCGCTTTTAATTATTTTGTTGCTTGTAAAACTTACCCAAAATGTCGATTTATTTTTAGCGCAGTCAAGCTTTTATTATATTTCTAATATGGTCTTCCGCCGCGTTCTGTTATGGTTGAGTTTCAACGACGAAATCGTGCGCGATAGTGTAATTTACGAAGGATTAAAACGAGCAAAAGCTGTTTGGAGAAATCAGAAATTTATTAGAAAAATACTTACGAAAATAGAGAGTGACAAACATGCAAATCGGGTTGTGTCACACGACCTTTAATAGTCGGATTAACCTTTCCGCGAGATGTTAATCTTTTTCACCTGCCGAGAAAAGACTTAAATGAGGACCAGCTTTTTGATAAAATTCGCTATTTTATGACGGTTTGGTTCAGATGTATTTTTCGTTTTTATTAGTTGTTTATATCTTCCCGTTTTATGCACATATATTAACCGCGTGTATTGTAGATAAAAATAGATTTTTACAATTTAAACAAACGTGGTGTAAAATCATGCAAATATAACTCCAAACACTTAAAAATATATTTATGGAGCCTGGGTCTAAAAATCTAAGCCCACCAGGGTGTTTCAACCAAGTCTAGCAAACACCATTAAATTATAATTATATGTGGAGCAGTATTATCAAGATTATCAACTTTTAATTTAAAGGTTATTACCTTTTGGTATAGTGCTTGAATGCCACCTGAAATAAACATCTCCATAATACACGAAGACAGCTAATAATATGTAACAGATAACCCGAGCATTAAACATGTGTTATCATGCTAGCATTCAGTATGGCCCGCAAGAAACACACAAATAACATTATAGCCCCAGATGCAGGCAATGAAAAAACTCTTATTAACGCCACCGTAAGACACACAAGGTTCAAAACAAAAACAATGCCAGCCTTGTCATGTAACCCTTTGTTTTCCTAAGCCGATATAAAATCGGAAGAAAAAGTTTGCCTTTGTTTGTCATGAGATGACGCATTTAACACACACTCGACGATAAACAAGGGCATAGCGAGCTCTGAGGGCACAACTCCACTCCCGTGGTTGTTTTTTCGTCAATTTTTGTCCGAACAAATCGAGTGGTAGTTTTGTGTCGGCTATAAAAAAGTTTAACCTTTTTTTTTTTAAATATTTCCAGATCTAAGTACACGTGCGCGATCTAAGTACACGTGCCTAGTATTACTATACATCGTTTGTGACGTAACAGTGCATGACAGTTGAAGGTGTTGCATGCCTGGGATCGACTGTTGTGATACTGGTCATAAATGCTACAAAACAAATTATTTAGAGTAAAGTATTTATAATTTTTTTTTTTTTTTGGGGGGGGGTGGGGACATAGCCCCTGTGCCCCCCTGGCTACGCCTATGGCAGATTTACTTTAAGAGATGGTCGTTGATTCCCGTTTTACTCGACGAATCCGATCGATCAGAATGCTGTAACCAATTAAATTACAGCGTCGTCATTTGATCATGGTAAATTACGCGAATCGCAAAATTGAATCGAAACAGCTGGTAGAAAAGGAAAGTTTGTCTCCATTCTTGCTGGGAAACCATTTTGCTGTGCAAAAAAACAATGAAGTTTATTGAGATGAGTTGCTTTTTTTCATTCCTTTCAGCTTTTTGTTTGGGTTTAGGAGTAAAACGTTTTATTGACCAACCGCACTTGACAACAAATGTTCAAACACAGGTTCTCCACTGATCCTAATGAAATATTTTTCAGTGTTTCGTGGTAACTTATCTCTGACATTCCCCTTTTTCGAAAAACAATTCAGTTTCTGGGCGGAGAGCTAATTAAGGCCATCAGGAGACTATATATACCTTATCAGAACTCATCGAAAGCTCTCCCTGTATCAGCAAATCAGACAGCACGCACCTGTGCCTTATCCCAGCTTGATTTTCAGCGGCCGGTCGGCTCACCTAATTCAATATTCCGCGCCGGTGATATAGTTATACGTCTTTGTTGTTCGGGTCTACGCTTGGCTGACTGGAGGTTATTACAGGGTAGCATTGTAATGGAGCCAATGTGATTGTTGGCGATTTGGCATGGCAGGTTTAGGTCGGCCGAAGCGACCGCGCACACGCCGTCGATAGCGACTGTCAGTCCTGTTGGACAGTTCGTGACTTTTTGCGGTTGCCAATTGACAGAAGCGCAATCGACGGCTAACTGAAGCTCCAGTTTGTGTAGCGAGGTTTTAGCTGCAGGAATAAACGTCTTCGGAAAGCTTTCGATTGGGTGTATATTGCGAAGCCGGCAATTCGACTGATGGTTAAATAGATCGAAGACCGTATTCGTGATGAGATTTGCTTAGTACTTCCGGAAGCATAAGCGTTTTGGTTCTAATATGTATTAAGGTAAAACACATATTTTACTTGTTGTTTTGCGAGTAGGCCTTTTAGCGATTAAAGAAGTGTAATTTTACCTTTGATGCAATTCTCTTCCTAATACCTATAGCGTATAACAAAGGATTGTCGAAAGTGTTAACGAACATCATTTGATATGCCTCCCATATACTGTACTTCACAAATGTAACAATACGAACAATGTGGCAGCAGGGGCGACAAATCGTTTAATTAGGCGAACAAAAAGCTTTACGGTCTTCAGTTTGAGCGTGAATCACGCTCGTTAGTATATGCAGCAAATATTACAGCAAAAATAAATCTGAACAGTTCAGATAAGTAACTTCTGTTTTTTTATTTTTAAATAATTTAAATTTGAAATTAAAATATGGGCGACTTTTTTGAGAAACAATTTTTAACGATAAATGCGTTAAGACAGAAAAGTAAATCGTTATAGCTAATTGTTGAAAAAATAAATGGATAAGTGTTTAAGAAGTGTTTTAGACTACAACTTTTCTAATAGAAATATTAACGTGATCAGTATAAGTTGATTTTTACACAGTTCGCGCTATTTTAGCTGTAGAATCTACAGCATAGCTGCAGTGTACCAGGAATTTTTCCCAGAATTTTTCCCAGCAATCAAATATACGTAGAAAGGTTGTAAAACGATGATAGGTGATTGTTCATGGTTCCTAGATGCGACGTAATGCAAAGACACAATGTAGCAAAATATACCAAGTACAACGTGTTTTTCATTTACTTTATTAATAAACCCACGAATTTCCTCCGTTTTTACAAAGATTCAATGTGAATATATCATTCGAACAGTACCTTAAATGCGTTTAGCTACGATACATGCCGATCTGAAGTAAAATGGCAATCGCCCATTTGCTTCGCATTTACTTTGTTCACCAAAGGGCTTTACGCTCTTCAGGCCCGAGACAAGGCAATCCGTCTTGCTTTGGTTTACGCGAAAAACGACCCGCAAGGACATATATGGGAATGTAAACCGAGTCTAAAAATAACAGAGCGCGTCTAAGAGCGTTTAACGTGATAGGTTTAACTTTAAGCGAACGCGCAGTCAATTTTTTTAAGGCAGGGAAATGCCTCCATAAGAAAACTTTGTTCCCGAAATGCGTCTATTATTGTAGATTCATTAAGTGTTTGAGTAGGCTATTAAAATGCATGAAAACACTCACATGAGTTTGGACAATGTTATACTCTAAATAAAACCTCATATTTTTTGTTTCCATTATAATTTTTATAGAAAACGCTCGATGCATTTTGGCCTGTACGTGATTCTCCATGCTTATACTAGTCTTCTTTTAGCGATCGCGAAATCAGTGGCATTGACATAGTTTCCCAGATTTGCGGCGGGCCAGCTGAGCGGCTGCGGAACAGGCCCGACATTGCGGCGTCGGGAGGCCTGTGTCCCCTTTAAACGCCCTCCTGGAAGTCAAGCGGTCTTTAACATTCTGTCGTTAAAGGCGAACGCCAGTACGCCGTCTCCTATATCTCTATAAATTAGGCCCAAGTGCAAATATTGAGTGTCGGCGGTTGGCTTGTATATCTTCATTTGGGGCGACGCGACTTTTTACTGGAAAGCCAAGGTTGTTTAATTGGATTCGCAAAGGGGTTATCGGTGCAACGTCGCCCGGACTTGCTTCGACATTTGATTATCCCGGCGCGATAAATTCTGCGTTTATTGGCGGCATTTAAGCGTGTTAAAGGGCGCAAGGGGGCGACTTGACCTTGGCTGAGTTCACATAGTGGTAATGGTCTACTTTGGAATTTACCGTACGTCACAATGTTGCAAGTGTAGTGCCCAACTGTTCGAAAGTGGGCTAGAACTCGTTTAAACTTTAAGACCAGTTGTAAGTGAAAAACTTCAATACAACCACGTATAACACGTATGACATCAAAAAGACAGCAGCAAATTGCTCATTAAATTAAAGTTTCCATTTCTTTGAAGTTGCATAGTTTTGTCGTAATTACATTTCAGGCTGATTTTGTTTTTTGAGGGTCCACCTGTCCGAAAAATAAAAAAAAATTTTGATTTTTTGATTTTATTTATTTTTTTTGAATTTTTGTTTAAAATTATTTTTTTTTTACCTGTCCGGAAGCTAAAACTATTGAGAACCACTGGTCTACGTGACAAAATGGATTTTATAAGCGTGGTTTGGTTAAACAGGTACGCCCATCAACTTGACGACCTTGCCAAAGTTTGATAAAAAGGTCAAGGCGCCTTCTCGCACAATGTGAGATTATATCGATTGGTATCTAATAAACTGCAACTGTATTATTTCAGTGACCTGCGATTCGAATTTAACTTGTTTTCTTTTTTTAATGTGAAAGTAATAAAACAATGTAGACACTGGTAGTGTTAAAAATATGTAACTTAAAGGGCCATAGGCAGCAAGGTGGAACTGACCGACCAACATATAACATAACATTTGAACAACTCAAGTAAGGCTAATCTTACCAGCTATACGTAAGGTTGTGGCAAACGTGGAGCCTATTGTCAAAAAAATTAGCTCGGGTGCAGGAATGATAGTTGATACAGAAATCTAAAGCTAAATTGAATTTTTGTGTTTAAAATGCCAATGGTACGAGCTGGCAGCTATATAACTGTTAGTGTTAGTATTTGTCAACTAATATGTTTGTTAATAGAAACCACAGCTAACCTAATGTAATACTGATTTTGCGCAAATCTTCAAATACTATTAGTTTTGGATTTTCCAAAGAATGTTGTTAATTCCAAAGCAGAACGTTTTAATTTTTTGGCAAAAACATTTAATGATATTTAATTTAAACGGAATTTATTTTTTGAAATCCTTGTCTTAAGCGTCTTTATTTTTAAAGACGTCAATAGTAGCTTTATATGTCAATTCTATAGCGATGCCTTGAAGTGGTCATTTTAGCCCTATTATTTATGGTCAAATGATTTCCGCAAAGCTCCTGCTCATTTTAATCGCCACTTGCTGTAAAATTGCTACAAAGTTACACTCGCTGGCATTTCAAAACAGCGACCCCAAAACGAACAGCAAGTTGAACTTTTTTGTCGCTTGTCGGCTTTCCGGTGATTAAAGCGAGCCGTATACCTTGGGCGCGAATCATTAAAGTATCAGGTTGCCTTAGAACTGGTGGCTTTTGTGCCAGATAGGCTTCGAGGAAATATATATTAACCATAGCCATAGGCGGGCATAAAGGCAACTTAAGCCACAATCCTGCATTTAAAACAGTTGACTGTTTAAAAAATTCGAATTATTGTTGGCTGTTGTTATTTCTGTGAGATAGTAAATGGAAAAGAAGGTGTCAGCTGTCAGGTAATAATAATCCGACTGCAAGTTTTACGCCAAATCAAAGTGAACATTACACCGAACCTCAGTTGGTTGGTTGCACAAAATCCGGGTAAATAAGGTTCAGTTGAAAGTCTTCCCAAACTTAATTGGGGATTTCCGTTTTTTCAGTTTACCAGTGACGGCATTACATAAAGTTAAAAGCGAATTTTACATTTTACATATGTGCGGGTAAAGTGCACGACCAAAGCAATCGCAATGCATTTTAGGATGAACTGTGCTGAAAATATTATCAAAGTTTTGCCAGAAATGTTTATTTAAAGAGTCAACCATGAATATATACCTGGACTGCTGAAACAGCATTTGACCTTACCCACATTAACAACAACGAGGGTTTAGTCTGGCGTCCCACCTTGGCTCTTTTATAATATTGTATAACGCTTAGTAGGCAATGTGATTCTAAGTACAGTAGCAATGATCAGGCTGACAATGGTATTTATGACGTCACTGTTGTTGTTGTTGCGGATGGCTTCGACAAGTATTTCACCATTTACCGACCCGGGCCCGGCCTACGTAATGACAAGAATAAACAAGCTCCTGTTAAGCAAAAGTTAAATTGACCAACGATGCCGGTGATACTATATTTTGTGCAGTCAAGGTTTGAACTTTTGGACAGCTTGTCGCATTATCGTCAAAACTATTAGAATTTTGGAACGCAATACACGTTTATTTCTAGTAATTTCAATAAACATACTAAAGCCATTATATTCGATAAAATCATCATTTCGCTGTTTACAAACGTTTCGGCAATTCATCATGCCATCATCAGTGGAAAAATACAAGTGAAGATTAAAAACGATAACACATACACGTTTGTAAACAGCAAAAATGTCGATTTTATCGAATATTTGGCTTTATTTTTATTATTATTCCAAATTGTATGTTAAACCATCGAATTGTTACAGTGGTGAAAATAGACCGCAACGGTCCGGAACGGCGTTATGGGACATTTCAGGAACATTTATCCTTAAATAATGTTTTTTTTACCAGGCCATGTCCTCTTTTACCCAGGCCAGCCAACTGTCTACTTGACTGTATTTAAAATAGGTTTTTAGTGCACTTCATCATGCGATAACCTCGTTACCCACAGTTAGACCTATTACATGTTGGACTTATTCGGATAAATTTAGGACTTATTTCAGGGGTTCTTAAACTTTTTTTCCCGCGGACCCCCAACATTTTTTTTGGCCTTGTGTGGACAACGGTTGGCAAAAAATCCAAAATGACGTCATAAATTGACGTCACAGTACAAATAGACTTCAAAAATCGGCTGATTTCAGTCCAAAAATGTGAAGGTGAAATGGAGTCTAAATACATTCAGTGCAAACCGTGTTACTTTTAATCAAACTGTTTTCTTTAAAAAAAAGATTGCTTCTTAAATATACACTAATATTTCAAGTAGGCCTTCATGGACCCCCTAAAACTAGTTCGCGGACCGCAACAGGTCCATGGACCCCAGTTTAAGAGTCCCTGACTTATTCCGATGAATTTAGGTTTTTTCCAATGTATTTAGGCTTTATTCTGATAAATTTAGGCCTTATTCCGATGAATTTAGGCCTTATTCCGACAGATTTAGAGAGAGAGGGTATATTAGAAATTCTCTAGGTTTCCACTTTTTTCTCTATTGATGGTAAGCTTCTTGATACAATATTTTGTGTACGATAAAAGTGCCAAAACTTAAAAAGGTTCATTCAACATTGTTGCACAGTTAACGTGCTGTTTCAATCTCGTTTATTGTAACGTTACAGTTAAGCACTCAGCCAAAATACCAGCAAGGTGCCGCGAACTCTTTATAATTTCTGTAAGGTGCCGCAAGCGAAAAAAGGTTGTGAATACTGCTGCAACACAAAGGCTGGAACAGGAGTAGGAGTCTGTTTCTTACCATTATAACGCGCGTAACACCACACGGACAGAAATCGTTACGATTCCGTGTTAAGTTTAAATATCGGAAAGATTTTCTTGATCCTTAAACCTGCGTAAAAGTGTGTTGCGGTGTACACACGAGGTTAAGCACGTTTCAAGAATAAGAATTCAACTTATAGCCTTGTTACCGCGCCGGCCACAATCCGAGGAAGTCGTCACCACAAAATTCCAAAACCCTTATTCGCGACCGGCAAGGTTAGCTTTTTAAAACGGCTCAAAACAGGCAAGATCTGTTCGTGTAGGCGCTGTTTTGTTGCTATTTTGCTGGGTAAAAATCGCTTTCCCAGCCCGCCGGCGTGTTTGCCTTGCAGATAAGCTTTGCATTGATATTGTCACATCGCCACCAAATTGCCTGTTCGCGTAATCGGGTCCTATAGAGCAGTGGTTTCTAACCTTTTTTAGCAGTTGTTTCCAACCTTTTTTAGCAGTGGTTTTCAGCAATTTTAGCAGTTGTTTCAAACCTTTTTAGCAGTTGTTTCCAACCTTTTTTAGCAGTTGTTTCCAACCTTTTTTAGCAGTGGTTTTCAACCATTTTAGCAGTTGTTTCCAACCTTTTTAGCAGTGGTTTCCAACCTTTTTTAGCAGTGGTTTCCAACCTTTTTAGCAGTGGTTTCTAACCTTTTTAGCAGTGGTTTCCAACCTTTTTAGCAGTGGTTTCTAACCTTTTTAGCAGTGGTTTCTAACCTTTTTAGCAGTGGTTTTCAACCTTTTGTGTCCTGTGCACCCTTTTAGTCGATATTGAAATCTAATTCCCCGTACAAATTTATTTTGCCAAAACATCGTTTACATTAATATTTTAATGTAATTTGTAGAACAGAAATTAAACTCTCACATAACATCACACAAACAAAATGACGTCACAATCAGCTCAATCGACTTACACAATAATTCGTAACAAGTGCAATTTTTTTTCTTATTTTTTCAACATTTTTTTCGTACATCCACTTTCTGCATTCTGCCTTTTCGATTTTCTGCATTCTGCCTTTCGATTATACGAGAACTTTTTTCTCAGCTAATGCATGGCAAATGCAGCAATAGCACATAGCACATACAACCAGCAAAAGATTAATATTGTGACACAAATTACTCCCTGCAAATTACAAAATCTAGTCCACCCTAATTGGGAATTCCCCCTGGTTGGGAACCACTGCTATAGAGCTTATGCGAACCGGGGGATCCCTATGCCGAGCAAAACGTGTACTGTTCGCTATTTTTATTAACATTTCGTTCAAGTATTAATTCTTGCTGCGGTTAATTTGATTTGCCCAGTTGTCGTTTTGCCTAATTGTTCTGTGGTCACGAAACGCTTGCTCCTGGTAAGGTATGTCCGATTTGGTGTTCATTTCGATACTATTTTGGCAAAAACGTAGGCCGTCTGACCTATGATTAACAAAAATGGTGCAACGGTAAAATGCTTCTTGCATTGGGCCGAAATCGCTGTGTTAAAAGTAAAACATTGCTGAAATCTATAAATCAATATGGCGTCGAATCGTCAACCCACTATTATAGAAACTTTGTACTTTTTCTGCTCGTGATGCTAGCTTTTGAACCAATTTATCTCCAAACTTTTTGAAACTTTGTTGCCCATTTCCCCTTCGGTAATTTTAACAAACCTGTACAAGTTTATAAGGTTTTTCAGATAGACCTTCCCCTGTATACATGTTGCCAAAGTTGCATTCAGTTGAACTTGCGTTGTTTTAAGTTTACCTTTCAGTTTCGTGGTTTAACGTCTCACCAAGCCGCATTTCAGACGAGCTTAGACGGCATCAGACGATACAAATCTATACCCTTGGGTTATAAACAACTCTGAATTTTTGTTTCTAATCGTGCACTTTTGGCGTCGTTATACTGTATTCGGTAAAAACAATAAGAAGTAAAACTATATCGCATTGATGAAGTCTGTTCACAAATGTCCTAAATTATTTATTTAATGCATAACCAATTATTTATTTGATGCATGTCAGAAAGTGTCATCATTCAATATCGAACCTAAAAAATTTCCAATTAAAATTGGACTCCTTTTTAGCAGACCGAAGCTGAATATTGTGGCAGATTTTAGGGAAGCACCCGAAAATTATCAACAAACGCAAATAAAACGAAGCGGTTTATCGTCCAAGAGGGTGTTTAACTGGGTTATAAGTTGTAATTTCATCGGAAATGTTGAGTCTTGCGTATTATTTTAAATGGTATAGTAGCCGGCGCCTTTCAAAAAATTTAAAGATTTATTCGGCATTTAAAGAGAGCAAGTTATCACGCCATTATCATATTGTTTTATCGTCAGTCGACTACTTGCTTATTATAACGCTTTGAAACCTGGGTTTGACTCATTCGAAGTTTTCTCATGAACATTGATTTGCCTTATGACAGGAGAGTCACGGGTTTCGCGTTACGCGGTCCAATAATATATCGACAAAAGCGTCGTGATCTGACTCACGTCCAGCTACAGATCCCAGGGGCGGGGTAAGGCGGTGGCTGAGGGGGCTGCAGCCCCAGGCCCACCAAAGAATAGGCCCACCGCAACGATCTAATATGACCAACCGACGTTATTTATCTAAAAAACTGTAAATCTAGAGATATCACCGCTGGTGCAAATATCGCTTTAATTCTTAAAGCAAATTATCCATCATGCTTATTTTGCGAACATAACCTTGTATTTGTCACTTCACAACGTGAAGCTACCATGCGAAGACAAGCTTTCCTTATTTTAAAGCTAGAAAACTTGTTAATCGAATCTGTTTGGTAAATGAATAAAGAAATGTTATTTGATGGTAATTGTGGTTGGAGCAATAAACAGAATAAAACAGTCCAATAGGCCTCTGACTACCATACAGTCCCAGGTCCATGAAAACCCTAATCCGGCCCTGGATCCTATACATAGTAGCATCAAAACGTTAAATAGAAAAAAGATTTGCTCATACTGCATGATGGCTGGAAATTGCACGCCACTTCAAACGGGAAAATCCGTTGCAACGGGGGTGGCCTATAAGACCCAGTGCTAAGGCGAAAGGGTTCAATTTCAGCGGCGAGCGTCCTGAAATCGTGTCGTATCGATTCCCCCCTTCTTTTTTAAACAGATTAAAGTGTTGAGCCTCTCCAATGTTGCGCGCCGGTCGATTTTTCGCCGTACATCGGCATTTTCAGAAGCGTTCAAAGCAGATCGAAAAAGCGGCGGCCGTAAAAGCTATATAGGTGGCAAAAGGTGACGAGCGAAAAAAGCAAGATATAAAACCGAACCACATTGCATAACTGTCAACACGCCACCGCCGCCGCCGCCGACGCGTTATAGCCAAATCACTGTTAATGCATTTTCCCAACCAAGGCCGGCGACGTGTTTCCGCATGTGAGAAAGCGCACTTTCGGCGCCGAGCCCTCGTCAGAGCGGATTAATAGATTTAATAATTCATAAACGACCCGTTCGTTCAGCGGTAGCCTGCGCGGGCCTTTCCCTCGCCAAAGGCAGGCCCGATTTTTTCCCGCCCTTTTCTTAGCAGTATATACTTGCCGATATGGCTCCGACCTTTGGCCCGTTGCTCCAGCGTGGAAAAGAAAGCCTCCCGTCCAGTCTGCTTGGCGCGTGGTTCATGGCACGTTTAACTTGAACGAGGTCGCCAAAGGGAAAATGCCGAAGCCGGCTTTTGGCGATTTCGGATTTTGCCGCGTAATTTTTTTAACTGTAACATTAATTGTTGTTCTCCGAAGAAAGGACTGGCTGCAAAACGTAGCAAACCGTCGTCAGTATTTTTAAAATATTAAAAGGCTCTTATTTCATCAAATGAAAACTTTTAAAATATAGCAAGTTTTAGCCTGTATTTCGCAGAAAATAGACAAAGATTTACCTGTATTTTGTTGCCACGGTATTGGATGGTGATTGTAGCATCTAACTGTTGTGTTAAACATTATTTCCTGTGGGCACAAGATTGGTTCACACTAGACGCGTCTGGCGTTAACGTGAAACGTTTTTCAAAAACGCTTTCGGTTGCGGAAAGTTGAAATATTTCAACTTTGAAGCTTTCCGTTAGAAGTGAGGAAATTTGCCAAAAAGTGTGAAACTGGACGACGCTAGCGATTCGCGCCAGACGCTAACGCCAGAAGCAAAACGCGTTTAAAGTTGTGTTTTTGTATGAAACTAACCGCTTCTATACGTCACAATGCTCAAAAAAGTGGCGTGATGTTTGCTGCGTTAAAGCAGGGCATGAGAAAATACCAATAGCAGGCTGCAAATTTTCAATGTTTGCTTGCTGTTTGCCTATTTTTCGTCGGTTTGCTGTTTCAAGAAAGATTACGTCTCAAAAATACATAAACGAGCGCGTTTGGATTCGATAGACTGCAAATTTTAAAAGGATTATCGAGCAAATAAAGCAATAGGAAGGCACACGGTCGCCTTTGAGTCCTTACAGAAAGTGTACACGTTTAAATATGTTGAATCGTTAAACGTCTTTTGACATCTTGCTTTTGAAATGCAGGAGTACAGAGAAACAGTGCTTATCGCCCTAAATACAAATAGAATGAAGAGTTAACCATGACGGTTGCTGTTTGGAGAGTGCACAATTAAAGCTGTATCGCATGGATTATGACGTAATTCAGCACTGTTTGATAAATTTTATTATTCGTTCTTGTCTTCATTGGTTTTGCAAGAAGACTTGATTGTTTAGAAATCAGTGAAAATAGCCCTTTACGCCTTTTGAATTTTGAAACTTTTTAGAAGATTAAAAAAGCGAATTACGTTCTGCTATGCAATTTAAAGTTGCCGAACAGAAGTGTTTTTAACACTGCCGATAATAATCATTTTCGTTTGTAATTGGAAGTTTACTGAGCTTGGTAAAAGATTAATAGCGAAATATCTTCAGCTCACTAATTTATATTTGTCGAATTAAACTGTTTTAAACACCGGTATGAATCATTTTTCTTTATGTTCGCAGGCATAGAATCAACACTTAGGCGTTATTACTTTCACTGTGTTAGTTATTCTTTTCAACTGCTATTTGCACATCGGTTACTCAACCAAGGTAAGCGTTCCGTACATATCTAGTTGTAATTGTGTGACTGTGTCGTTACGTGTGAAAAAAGATTCATATCAATGATTTCTTTGAATGTTTACAAAATTATGCATTTTCGAAAAAATAGACCATGACAATCTGTGTTAAACGATTATATAAAAAGTTTTCCTGTAAGTTAGGCCGTTCAGAAATTTAACCGACAATTTTAAAGGTATGTGTACGAAGATATAAACACTATTTACAATATAAATAAAATGTATTATAAAATATATGTTATGTGCTAAAGTCGCTTTACGGCAATATAGGGTTATTATAGTCAGGTAAGCACAGCGATATAAATGGATGCGGTTAGAAACATTATCTCTCTCTGAATATATTGTTTGAAGCTGCGAACAACCGCAAACGAACTCGTATAGTCAACTCAAACATGTGTGTTCGCTTGCCACTTTACCGTGTGTACTATAGGAATTTGAACGCCTCGCCAACGAGCCAAGCAAAAGCGGTGGCCGAAAATCGAAATTGCAGCATTTTGCAAAAACATTTCACAGGTTTAAGCGCTCGCGAAAAATTGTAAAAAGCGTCGAAAATTGCAGGCGACTTTCCAATGGCAAAAGATGCGGCGGAGATGGCTGCTTTATTGAAACTTTCCTATGCGAGATAATAGCTTACAAATAACAACAAACAATAACAACAGCGCCATTAACCAACCTTACATGCACGTTCGGAACGTCTTTCTGAGGCAAGTTTTTGGCATTTTTAACATTAGAAAACCCGCAAGACTTTAATAAGGTTGTCATGACATGAAGCCCCGGCCCTAAAGCAAAATGAAGCTTTAGTTTCCAGTCCGTATTTGTACCGTTATTTTAGCGGCCAACACACTACATTAATCAGTTGCACATACATTTAGGCCTAAGTTTTTCTAAAAAGTAAAATAAAGTAGGTAAGGGTTATGGCGGTTCGATTCTTCCCATTGGCCAATTAGAGGCCGGGTATTTCTGAGCAAAGTCAGTAGTGGTCTGAGCCCAGTCTTCTGACACCCAGTCTCCACAAGGGAGCAGGCCGCCACGGAGGTATAGGGGTTCAAAATACTCGCCTGGCGATTTGACAGCCCGTCCGTATTTGTATCGTTATTTTAGCGGCCAACATACGATAATAATTAGTTGCTTATTATACCTTTAGACAGGGATTTCTCTTTTAACTTAGGACTTCAAAATATTTGCCTTGCGATTTTGCAGTTCGCTCCCGCCGGAACTTTTGCGTGTAAGCTGCCATCGGGCGTATTAGTTTAATGTCCAAACCCTCACCACTTGTCACTCAAGTCCGGCCAAGACCCGCCATTAGTTGACATTCGACCGGCTTAATCTGCCCGATTCAAACATCGATCCCGGCCTATGCCTGGCGCCTCTAACGCGCAAAATTTTCATCCTTATATAACTCGACAGAAGGTTGTTTTCGAGCGCTGTCGTTTTTGGCGTGGGATTTCATTCAGAAAATATTTTGGCATGAATCTTTGGCGGCCACAAATTATGGAATGAAGTCAGGTACAGTAGGCGACATTTGATAGCAAGTCTCATTACTTGCTTGACAGGTTTACTAAGGAAACTGCAGACTGGCCATCCTTATAGATTATTTGTTTCGGTTCGCTGCCATCGTGTTAGGCAGTAGCACCTCCAGTGGTTGAAATTTTTAAAACCAATATCCACTAGGTGGAAGACGTGACCATAGTTTGGTTTGGCAGTTCAGATCGTTGTCGCTTCTTACCCAGGCTGAGGAGCTCCTTAAAATGGCCTAAACAATTTTCTCAGTTATATTTAAACGGACGAGGAAAAAAGCTACAACCTGTTCGAAATTTATAAGTTTTAATGTTTTTTTGTACCGCACACCGGATGTATTGTTGGTATACATCATATACTACTTTTGAATTTTTTTTACTAGTTTTACTAGTAAGTAACATTGTAGGCCCTAAAATATTAAGTAAAAAAGGGTAAAACGAAAAGTTGGATGCGACTTGGGTGTGCAAAACTGGTTAAATGAATTCAATTAATTAAAAAAAAATCGACCGTGTTAAATTCTGTGCGTTTTTTAGAACAATTTTATTATATTAATGACTTTAAAATTAAATAAAATAATTACTGGCATACTGGGTTCTAGTTTTGGTGGAACATTATACAGAAGATCCATGTAAATTAACATGCGAATAATACTTCTGTGGCTACTTCATTGGTTGACCTATGTATACGGTATGAATTATTCAAAGTAGGGTTTGTTAATCTTTCATGTGTTGCCACCTTTAATTACAGGGCTTCAAAAACTTTTAACCCTGCTCAAATTTCACAAAAAATGTCACAAGTGTGGTATCTAAACTTATATTAAAAGCACACTTTGAGAGAACAATTTAACCGATTTTTATTACGTTGCAAGCGTAGCATTGAATCTATTTAAAAAATTTGAATTTATAACATTGAAACATTGAAAATAACGTTGAAATTATATACTTTGGTTTAGTGCCTGTTCCTAATTTTTACCAACTTGTCACACTCACTCTAAAAGTTTTAGCTTTATCGTGTTTAAAACGCTTAAACCTTGGACTCTGTAAGTTGGATTCATTTTTTTCAAATTGGACTCATTATAACTAGGACTGCGGGATAATATCGGATCGGAGCCGATACCCGATAATAAATGGTGTTAGTACTCGACCGATACTAGGGTGGTATCGGTACCAATTGGATAACAAATTAGTATAAGAGTTTTAGCAACGATTTGCAAACCAATGCCACTAATACTACTTAAAAAAAAGGTGAACTTATCAAAAAGCAAGGGTTAACAACTGGAGGAAACTAAACTTCTTAACACTTAACACTAAGGTCAATTTTTGCCTAATAACATCAAAAAAATCTTGCACGTTCCAATTAATCTGTTGTGCTTGTTCAACAAATGACGTAATTTGGTGTCGGAATCGAATCTCGATAAGGTTTGTCCAGAATATCAGACATCGGTATCTGAAAAAAATGTCAAGGTTACGACATCCCCAATTTCAACATAACGAACGCGTTGTGTGTGGCGTTTTAGCGCCTTTAACTACACTTTTGCGCTGATAAAAAAAAACCGTAGATGGGAATTTCATGGCTACGCCTAAATGGTCCGTGCTTGTTGCCAAATCAGTTGTCTCGCCGTCACAAGGTTGCAGTTTAATCCACTTGTATATTTACTGCAAACTTCTTTGTATTTACGGCGGTGCGTGTCGCGACTTGCACGCGGATTGCGCCATTTCGTGCTCTTACAAACAAACTGATGGTGTGGGCTCTTCGTAAGGCCAAACGCGAGCGAAATTCTACGAAAGCATATTTTTCTCACTTTTTCTTCGTAATCACATGTCACGGATCAACAACGTTTTTTGTAAAAGGCCCGATGACTCTAGGACCTGAAGATCGCGAGCCGGACAACTTTAAGGCAAAACATCTACTGATTGAAATATTAGGGTTTGGTAAAAGGGATTTTGGATCTTATTTTGGACATTTAGGTCTTATTCCGTCGAGTTTTCTTATTCCGGTTTAAACCTTATTCCGATTATAGGTATTAGCCCTATTTTTGGTTTCATTTCGAACTGTGTTTTATTCCGACGTTGATGTTGTTACTATTTCTTAGAAAGAAGTCGATGTGGTTTTGGTACTAACAGTTTCATACTAAATCACCTTTAAATTGTCCCAATTTTTTTTAAGCAAAATCACCCTTAAAGAAACTGTACCAAGTTTCTCATAACAAAACAACCCTCCAACATCAACTTGCCAAATATCAACGAGTGGGGAGTCCAGGTGTATATTATTTAAGCATCGCAGTATTGGCGTTGGAAGCAACCTTTGACAACTATAGCTTTACTTTACCTTTTGTTAGGTAAAAATTAACCTGTCAGGTACAGCGTTCTGGCAAAATAAAGTATTAAATAAATATTTTTTCCTAAAAAAGGTGTTATTTTTCACCAGGCCATGTCCGTTTTTCACAATTGAAAAAAAAACTGCAATTTTCGAGCGAACTCGTGCGCAAATATTCAGCTGAAATCCATTCTAAAAATTTATGTTTATTTGTATAAAATTGGAAGAACTTTAAAGATTCGAATATTGAAAACGCAGGTTCGGAACCACTGAACTAAGAACTGTCACCCCAAACGAACGTACCGATAAAACAGTAGATATATATTTATCGAAATAAAGTTGTGTAAGTTGTTATCTAAATCAAACAGTAGTAAAAAATGTAAAGTCTACTCTATACCATCTTAAATATTGATAATTTACTTGGTCAGCTCAAATGGGCGACATCACCCAGTAAAATATAACGCCTTGGCATTACCGGGTATTTTTTCATTAAAATTAGAAAAAAACAAATCATAAGATCCAGAAACAAACACTTAAATTGCTTGACGTGGAAGGAAACCTTACAATATGTCGTTATATTTAAAAGAAATCAACCAGCCAGTGTTATTTACTTGATGTTACAGGCCATGTAATATAGGTTAACCCAGCGGTCCCCAAACTGGGGTCCGCGGACCAAATGGGGTCCGTACAGCAGTTTCCGAGGGTCCGCAAGGAGAAGAGTCTTTAACTCTTTCAACATTAGGCTTTAGGGAATGTTTTGAAACAGTAGTTATGTTTTGAACATTATCTGTCATCATTATTGTCTTTAGTTATGCTTTATTATTCGATCATATGGCGTGTAATATAATGTCTCTTGTGACATCATAAAGTATCTAACGCTGGGTTAACCAAAAAATCGAAAAAGGAGCAAAACAAAGTTAAACATGAGGGTTCAAAACAAAGTTAAACATGAGGGTAAGTATTGGCATGTATAGTTCTTGGTCGGCGAACAGCTCTCAAGATTGCCCAATCCCAGCGTTGCCCTATGCAGCGATGTAAGCAAGTCATTTAAAAATGACTTAAGTTCTAGTCAAGTCATCTGAAAAATAACATAAGTCAGCGTCAAGTCTTTTGAAAAAAATAACAAGTCAAATCCCAGTGCAAGTCATTGGTTTCCAAGTCAAGTCCCAGACGAGTCATTATGAAAGCAAGTCAATTTCAAGTCATGTCATTGACATAAAAGTAAATTATTAAACCTTTGAAATTGGTAAACTCGTCCGATTAAGCAACAATTTAACTAAAAAAAATATGACAATGCAATATACAGCAATAAAAGTGTTTAATGCAAAACTTGAGATAAATTTTAATGAAAAACACTCAATTTAATCCCAAGTTATTTGACAAAATGACTTAAGTCAAAGTCAAGTAATTTGTCCAAAAGTCTTAAGTCAAGTCAAGTCATTTTATCAAACGACTGAAGTCAAGTCAAGTTATTTGAAAACAGTTACTTAAGTCAAGTCAATGACTTAAGTCATTACAACACTGGCACTATGACGTAACTATACAATTAAAAAACGGAGATGCTGTATATTGCAGAAATATTTATCGAAATCGACCGTGAAGAAGATTGTAATTGTGCCTAATGCGTCAATCGCGGATGGGCCCGGTTGATAATCCAGGCGTGTCCCGATTGCAATTTGCCGATTGCATCGCGCCTTAGTGCAGTTTTGCGATTGCATCGGCTTCGCGCGATCTCATCGCCATATTCCTACAATACAAAACCCAAGTGCGCGCATGCGGTTGCGCCCAAATACGCTATGGCACGAAACGGCCTTTTTAGCTCCGGGCGCAGTTCAATTTTGCCACTCAAAAATGTCCCCAACTCGGACCAAGAGAGTTCACAGACTTACTGCGTATCGCGAAAGCCATCTTATATTCAAAATCTTCGATTATTGGGTATTTCCCGGTTCGTGCAATGTGGCGCCGATGTCGTTTCTCTTTACCTTATTACCTTTGCCAAGCTTTTTGCAAGCCTTAAATTGCGGCACAATCTTTTTGACATGGCAAGCATTCAAGTTTAGCCCATTGAACAAAAAAAATTATCGCCCTGCTTAAAAAGCTCTTTATTTGCACCTTTTTGTATAATCTTGGCGCGGCGGTGTAGAGACAAGGTTTTTCAAAAATATAATTTCTTTATCAGATAGTCTTTATCTATCTTCTTGCATTTCGTGGATGTGTAATTTCCTTACCAACATGACCATTATATAGAACAGTGTTTCGCAACCTTTTTTGGCTCGCGGCACCCTACAGAAATTATAAATAATTGGCTAGAGTAGTTAACTGTAACGTTCAATAAACAAGATTGAAACAGCACATTAACTATGCATCAAGGTTGATAAAGCCTTTTTATTTATTGGCACTTTTATAGCACAGAAAAAGTTGTAGGCTATTAAGAAGCTTGCCAATAGAGCAAAAATTGGAATCCTAAACAGTTTGAAATATCTCTTGGCACCCTTGAGCGTTAAAAATGCCACCCTCGAGTGCCGCGTCACCCCGGTTAAAAACCACTGACATAGGAAGTAACACCCATCCAAATTAACCGTATACCAAGAAAACACATTTTGTGATTTATGTGTTTTACTTCCAAAACTTTGGAGACCACAACTTCGTATTTTAAAAATACATCCGAATAAATTACAAATAATTTGTGCTCTCTAGAAGTCTAAGTGGCACGCCTGGTCCTTGTGAAAAACTGTTTTTGATTATTCCACACAAAAGCAATTCCTGGAACCACTTAGCTGAATGCGTGAATCATATATAGATTTAATCAATACAACTATTGATCAAATATCTAATTTTTGGTGGTTTTATTAATATAAATTTCGCTTTGGTGCTTTACCAGCTTAACTTAGTAGACAAACGGAATACCTGGGGCCCATTCCATTCAATTGTCTCATCTATGTTAGGTTAAAAGTTGCCACCGAAACTTTTTCAACGCCAGCGGGGTCACACAGTGGAAGGCTTGCTTCATTACGCTGCCTGGCATAAATAATTCACATCAATGATTTACAAATGGCCTGCACCCAAAGGACGGTTGGTGCCTGTAAGTGCATTTGGCCCTCGTGCGAAGTGCCAATGAACCCCGCAATAACCTAAATTGTCCGCTCGGCCGGCATGCACATTAACCTAAAAGTCGATACTTCGATATGGGGAACTTTATTGCACGATCAGTCGATCACATATGGCGGTTATTGCCAACAAGTTGCCCGAAAGAAATCGCTAAGATTTTTAGTATCATCCGTTGAAGTGCATATAATGCAAAGGTATTTCCAATGCCGATGCTACACGATAAGCACGAGCCCTCGGGGGCGCCAAGCTACAGGGGAGCATAAATAAGGCTTACAAATAACAAAATGAGGCTGCTACCACTTTAAATACAATGTTATATCAAAATTTGAATTGTTTTTTCGTATAAAGTGAGGTATATTATTTTAATGTAATAGAAAATGTGATTAAACCTGGAGAAGGGGGCACCAATTTTAGAGTTTGCTTACGGGCGGAAAGACCTTAGCTGTACGCCTTGCCTCGCCCTAACACTTTATCGTCGTTTAATTGTTACTGACCGACTTGCCTGTTGGTACAAATTATCGCGCAAGCTTCCAACATTCTTAATTGGCCGGGTATTTAAGTTTTCCAATAAAAACCCCCAAGTGCGTATTGGAAAATTACAACAGCAAAAACAGAAAAGTGCGATGAAATGATCGACAAAATAAAGGGATTATTTTACTATAGGCTTAAAAAAATTACCATTTTTAACAAAATGACTAAAATCCTTTGCCATTAACACTAACTTTTTTTCTAGCATTTAAGAGAAACAGACTTTTTAACCTTAATAATAAATATAGGAAATTAACTCCGTAAAAGTAGTCACATAAACAATTTATAATCGAGAAATTTTGCTATTTGTTCTAATCTGATCTAGATTTCTTTCTCGCAAGAACTGTTTATTTTCACTTTAGTTTCCTTGTTTTGTCGATATTGTCAGCGAATACACGATTTACCAATTGTCTCTACCAGGCACCTGTTGGTTTTTGTCATCGGAGAGTCTTGGTGTTGGAAATTTCCCAGTTGTAATGCCAAACATAAATATTGTCCACCAAAACAAAAGCAAACTTCAGCTTTTGTTTTAGTATTTCAACTGCACAATTCTCTCCATGATACGCATGTGGTTTATGCTGGTCTAATACAAAATGAGAATGTTGTTTAGGATGATTTAAATCCATTGTTTTATATGTTTTACCAGGTGGTCTGCTAATAGTAAAACTACTAACGATAACTGTATAGTGCAGTGTTTTTCAACCGGGGTGCCGCGGCACCCTGGGGCAGGTTTTTTTTAAGGTTTGGTTTGGGTGACCGCTAAGTAGTTTTAAGAGACCGCAAGTGTTTCATTTAAATACCAAAAAATAGCCATATTTGTTGCAAGTCCAAATTTTGGAAAACCGCTGAAAAATTTTTTGACCGTTTCGGTCCCCCAAAACACCTTAAAAAAACACTGGCCCTGGGGTACCATTTCTAATGCTCAAGGGTGTCGAGAGATATTTGAGAATCTTTAAGACTCTGATTTTTCTCAATTCTTACAACTTGTGTTATAGAGTTTAGAATGGAATAAATCCAATCATAACTTCCTACGTTGTAGAGTTGATGTGTTTTGTTCCAGTTCCATTTATTGTGATATTCTAGTAAATTACCTACGAAAACTTTTTGTAGGGATTCCGCAATCTATTTGGTATTTCTGAGGGGTGCCGCTAGTCATAAAATGTTGAGAAACCCAGGTATATAGTGCAATGAATTTGCATTTTATTTTTATTTAAATTTTTTCCCTCCTATTATGGCGTTGATTTGACAGCATGTTGATATTAGCAAGACACGTGGACGCCGACGTTTTGTACAGTATGTAAATCCAAGCTTGTGCGGTTGTCTAAAGTCTGGCTGCCAACGCTAAAGAGCGATTAAATGGCCGATTTAAACCACCTGAATATAAACAGCTTTGTCAAGTATTTGAGAACGATTTACAACACGAATTGCCTAATTTGTGCTCATTTGGAGAGCTTCAAAAAGGCGTCTGAGACCGAGTAGTTAGTTCGTAGACTCAAATATGTTTTCCAGTTCCCAAATAAATGATCAAATTTTGCACGAATTTCGGGCGTTTAAATGAGGTGACCGAACCGAATAGTCATTTCATAGACTCCATAGAGGTTGTACAGTTCCCAAATGATTAATCAATTTAAATGCTGTTACTGAGTGACGTCTAGTTGGGACCGGTGAACGAAAAAAACAATTAAACGTGAATTGCAAACTTGTTTTTTATGTCTTTGGAGTGGTTCTGGCATTTTTGAAATGTGAATCGCGACCGATTATTATTGGTTGTCAACTGAAATACGCGAGTATTTTACTCATTTTTCCACCAAACGATTTATGTAAACAAATAAACAAAAGCTATTGGGATATTGTTTTAAGTAACTCCATCATATTGCATATAGTGACTATTGATATATGCACAGGAACCAGTTTTTCTTATGACGTATATGTTATTTTGTCGAATTTGGAAACAGCATTTAGAAAAAAATATTTCCAACCTTCGCGCATGTTGCACGACATTTGAAATCACCATGACCCTACAAAACAAAGCCTTAACGCATTTAACTTTTTACTTTATAGATGTACCACTGCTCCAGGAAATTCTTTTTTATACTCCCCTCTAATTAGATCACGCATTGCTTGACCTTATTAACAAGGACGCCTTTGATCGACCATTAGGGCTTAGGCGCGGACAAATCCAAGTGGCCGAGATTATTAATGTATCGACTTGGCATTCTCGGCCGTTCGTAGCATTTTATGGGGTCGCTTTGCGAAAACACCCCCCATTTCTCTTGTTGGCATCACAGTACCCTCTGGATTTAACAGGTGTGGCAATATAGGAAGCGACTACCGTCGAAGCCGATATGTAAACTTCAGCCAAAAAGCTACATGTGCTGTTCAAAAACGTTATTTTGAAAAGGAGCCGCTCAACTTGCAAAGCGGCCAAGTCAACTGGCCGCCTGTTAATTCGCAGTACGTCTAATTTCGTTCTCGCATCGATCGGCCCCTGCGACGATCAACAACTCAATAACGATTAGGATCGTAATACTTGCAATTGCACAACAGGCAGTGCCCGCCAATTGTCTTGGGCACCAGTGCCTTAATTGGTCTTTGGTTTAACATTTTTAACTTTTTGGTAGCTGTTGACTACAAACAAAATTTAATGTATTTAAACTTCTAAAACCGTTATTGATTTAATGGTGATTTGTAACGGATTTATTGGCCCATGTCAGTGGTTTAAAAGCTTTTAGGCGATGTTTAAATATCTGCAATCAAAATAAATAACAACGCAACCCTAATAATTTGCATTGGGCAATAAAAAAGCAAGGTGGTATTACTTTGTCAGACGTGTGGTATTACGTTGTGCTCTTTATCGGTCAAAGACATGACTTTACATGTTTGACAAAAATTAACCTCCTAGAATGCAAATTATTGCTCGGGAGTTTGAGGTATAAAGAGCAGATCTTCACTACAATCTTCTTTGTAAACTTTGTACTGTGTCTTGGTTGTTGCGGTTTTAAAAATGCAAAAAAAAATACTCTAACTATGTATGAAGGGCTTACTGTATCAAAACAAAACAGCCAAACGACGTGAATTAGGTTTGTATTACAGAAATCAACTCTATATATTAACAGAAGTCAAACATGTTTTTACCGATAAAAAATAGCTAATCGACTAATATTGAGCTTTAAAATCAAACCTAACCAGCAGGTTCGTAAAGTGCGTGTGACTTAAATTAAGGCCGAACAATGCAATTTTGAAAGCCAAAGTGACGTTAAAAGGTCCGTCGTCCAAGCAGAAGGAAACTCGAAAACGTCATCCCGCAACGAACGACACTTAAAATTGTTCGGAGGTATTAGGCCAGGGGTCGGGAACTTTTGGCTCACGAGACATATATGGCTCTTTTTTATGTAATCTTGCTCGCAGATAATTCTAAGCTGTCATGATTTAAATAAAACGGCACGCCGCCATGACCTCTTTAAAACTGTATTTTTTTAATATCATAGTAACATTTTCCGGTCTTTGTGCGAATCCCATTGGTTTTTTCGTGGCTGTTTACCGATTTGATCAAAAGATTTTGCATACAAAAGGCCTTGTTCGTAGCATGACACTCCTTATTAAAAGTTTTGCAAACTTAGCCAATGAATTTTTAGCGCTTATTGTGTTGTCTTTCGAATGGGCTAAATTTAAATTACTATTTTTGCCCACCGAAACTATAGATAAAATATATACAATATGGCTCTTATGGAAATACAACCAAAAACATTCGGCTTTTCGGGCTCCCTATAAGCTGGAAAGTTTTCCTACCCCTGTATTAGACGATCAAAACAGCGGAAAGGCGGCTGTTGGGTTTCAAATGGAATGAAGAACCAGGCACTTAGAGGAAACATAGGCAACCAGCCGGTCAGAGTATGCAAGATGCAGTTATTGTACATCGTCAGACAGTAGGGCGCCTTTGGCACTCCGGAGATAAACAACTTCTCGTTGGCCATACGCGCCGCTAACGACCTTATAACGAAGTGGTGGGGCGGTCGATAGTCGGGACGGGTTAAACTCATTAGGAAATCCAACTACTCTCACCGCTCCCTCAACAGGGCCCCTCCCCGCTCGCCATGGCAATAGAAGAAAAGCGGGCCGATCGATGCCTTATCCCGACGCCTCCGACTTCCCAGAGATCTCGGCTTGTTATTCCGAGGTGTACGCGTCGCGAAGGTTGCGTTTCTTCAGCAAGAGGACCGCTGCCCTTCCTTTCTACAGGCGAGTGCTTTTTCCTGTTGTAGTTGTTTCGTTTTCGCTGATTTGTTTAAAGCGTCCGAAATGGCCGCGCGACTTGCCTATGCAGGTTATTTTGGTTTCGTCATACGGCCCAAGTGGATGCATGTGCAGTGTATTTTGTAGAGACGCATCAGCGAAAAGCTTAAATTATTTCGATAATATTAGCAATCAATAGTTTGGTAAGTTAGCAAAGGAACAAGGCCAATTACAAAAAATCACACTTTTTTATTCGCTAAGTTTTAGTTATCCACTCATTTAGCTGATCACAATTCCGCATTTAATCTATTTTTTGTCTCGCCTAATATTAGAAGCAAACTAAATCAACTTCGAAAATGCGTTTTTCCACGCCGGAGAAGCAATTAAGGCGTTGCTATACCGAATTCCGATCCCGAGTTAGGATGTTGATATTTGGACTGCAGTATGACCATGGTTTAAGCTAATCAATATTTAGTTTATTTTATAAACTGAAAGGCGCTCTATTTTAGGCAAAAAAGAGTTTGCCAGAGGTGGTTTGTGATTCTTAAGGAGAAGCACTAGATCAGAGAGTATAACTTTTGTGCTTCTATCCCTACAGGAAAGACTCCCTATTCATTTCTGTTCTACGCGGCGCTTCTAATATCAACAATGCAGCTGCCACAGGTAAGCCTATTTCCATTTTTTTACTTCAAGAAAAAAAATCCCGCCTCGAAACCCAAAATAGTTTTAATTGGTACACTGGAGATTAATTATTATTTTCGACAAGCGTCCGAAAATATTTAATCCTTTAAGCTACTGCTGCTATATCGCCGTCTAAATGCCAGACATTCCGAAGTTACTTGCGCGATAAACAACAACCACTTTGTAGTCCGCTAAACCGGATTGGTTCCCGCAAATTTGGAATTAGAAAACAAAGACTTGACACTCACCCAAAGCTAACTATAATCCAAACAAGATTTCTGCGTTCGAAAACCGATTACTGGTAATATTTTTTTAAGTAAGTTTAGCTGGCGGAAAATTAGTTTGAAATTTCGCCGTTTTCTTCCTTGTACTTTTCGATGTTTGTTAGTAAAAGAGGTTTCATGGCTTAGCATCCTGATTTGAATGAGGTTGCTCTAATAGGCGGGCTCGACTTTTTGTAATTTTATTTTGATGGATAAGTAGCGTCTTTGGGATTTTCTGCAAAACTCGGGCGCGAAATAGTGTGCGGAAGCCGCGACAGGAATCAAGCGCGTTTTGTTGATACTAAAAATCCATCAACGGGGCCGCAAATGAGCGACAAATAATTAGAGATCGACCGAAATCACTTTTTCGGACCGATACTTGATTTTTTACAATTTTGTCAAACGATACCCGATACCGATTTTTTATATACCTGGGAAATGTTTTGAACTTGACTTAATTGAAAATAAAATCCAAATAACGTTTTAGTTTGTATATCTTTAGTAATTATTAAACTATTCTTTGCATATTAACTGGATGTAATGCTGAAACCCAAATTTTTTTGAATAAAAAATGGGTGAGTTGTTTGTTTTACAGGAAAAATTTTACCATATTTTCGTACTAAAATATCGGCCAAAGTATCGGCCTATATTTACCGATACTGAAATATCGGTAGAAGCCAAACATCGGCCGACACTATCGGTAAACCGATATATCAGTCTAACTCTACAAATAATCGAGAAGCAAAATTGTAGTCGGCTTGCGGGTTCAGCTGGGATCGTCGCGCAGAAAAGTCCGAAAGATTTCACGGAGATTAGGATGGGTGATAGTAGCAAGCATCCGTGCTTTCAGCTATGCGCCGATGAAAATTGATTCGCCATGGCGGTAGTGCCGCGCAATTGTTTTTGACAGCAGTAGCAGCACCTTCTCGAAAACAGTGGCAACCCGGCGTTTCACGCGCCTAATGCAAGTGCAAGTATTTTGCGTTTCCAGGGTTGGAAACTTGGACTAATTGAGATCATTCCTCGATCTTAAAGCATGTTACGGATCGATAGAAATTATAATCGTGATTTACTTGCCTTCACAGTTTTTAGGGTTTCTTAGCGTTGGGATTTGGACTAATTGACATAACTCCTCGATCTGAAAGCATGTTGAAAATATTCAGAAAAGTTAATCTTCCATTTTGCAAACCTCGACGAATAAAAGTCGCCCGGTTTCTTTCGTCTGTTTGAAACGCGACTTTGAACTTTTTCCGCGGTCTCGCAGTGTGTCATGTTGCGGCTTCCTGTTATAGGACATTCTTGGTCTGCGACAAAATAAAACTAAGAAGTAAGAGTCGCGGGTAGAACCAACTTACAATCCCATGCGTCATGTAGTTGCATCTGGTGAACCCATGTGAGTTCAGAGCTTTCCCTTAGAGCTTAGACAGATTGAATGATGTTTTCTATCGGTTGCCATCAAGACTTTAGAAAATCGAACTCGATCTTTGCGGTAAAATTCGGTGGATTAGAATGCCAACGCTTTCATTCTCGCGATCAGACCGCCAATAAACTTTTGTTGAGTTCGGTGAAACAAGCGCAGCGCAATTTAAGTTACTTTCATACGTTTTTTGCATCTATTTTACATTTGTTTTTTAGCTTTACGTGCAAGCCGACAGGTAAAAACATTATTTGTTGAAAATATTTTTTCTATGCAAGAAGTTCTTAAATTTCTGTCCGTGGACCCCTTGGGAGTACGTAGTTTTTTGGGGAGGTGAAGGGTTTTTTGGGGGGAGGTGAAACTAGTTTTTTGGGGAGGTGAAGGGGGTACATGAAGACCTAATAAAATACTTAGTGCATAATTTAAAATGTAATGATTTTTTGGAATAAAGGAATAAAAAAATATATAAAAAAAACTTTGCCCCTTCCTACCGTGGTCCACGCTAACCAAACTTGTTTTAGCAGTCTGACTTAAAAAATCTTAAGAAACCAACGATAGGCCTAATCAGTTTGCCAATCCTGAATACAAACAAATTTTCAAAATCCAGTATAAGCTTTTAGGAGAAAAAACTGCAACCTTTACCCTGACAGGAACAGTACGATTAGGGTTTAGAGCTACCAGTTAAGTGGCTCCTTATCGGTTTGGAAATGTTAATTTTTTATCGCCACGGCTCTAAATGTGATGTCGCACTTCTCCTTACACCTTAACCATCGTTGCCGCGAGTTAAAAATGATGGCATTTTCGATAAAGCGCCGCCGATTTTGCAAGGAAAGTGCTACACCACGTACTACTAAGCCGGTTGAACCTTTGAACCTTAAACAAAACACCTTTCCCGACAGAGTGGTTGCTGGCCCGTTTCTAGGGACATTAACTTTGGCGCCAGGTTATAAAAGTTTATTCTTTTCGGGAGACCATGATCTTCCCCTGTGGTTGAAAGAGCATATTACCCAATGAAAATGTGCGCACGATAACAGGCACACACAAATTAAGCAATTACTGTTAATAAATTAAAAAACTTATTTCTCAAAAAACAGCAGTTTATGGTAATATTTTGTGTGGAACAGTTTTTCAAAAACGTCTTGTTTCTGCAAAACCGTTTTCATTCCTATTGTTAGAATTTCATATATATATTTTTCCAATCATTCCAAATAAAGTTTTCGACTGATTCGTTTAATTCAGTGGTTCTCCACCGGGTTATACCGCGACACCCATTTCTAATGCTCAATGGTACCTAGAGATATTTGATAATCTTCAGGAATCTGATTTTTGCTCAACTCTTACAACTTTTTTGGGACAATTATAGTGGAACAAATCTAATTATAAATTCCTACGTTGTGTAGAGTTAACGCGTGTTGTGTTAGTGTGACATATTCTAGTCAAGTGAATTACCTAGACGGAAAAATCTTATAGGGGGGGCGCAATCCATTATTTCCGAGGGGTACCGCTAGCCATAAAACGCTGAGAAACGCTGGTTTAGTCTATTGAAGGCTCCCGCTGTATTATGGTACGTACGTTATTGTTGATCAAAAGGCGACTTCAGAAAAGCCTCATCACAGATGTTAAGCCTCATCATAGATGTTTTACACGTGCACATGTAGTGTGTTTGTTTGGTTCATTCAACCCAATTAACGTTTAGAAAACCTAACTATCGACCCCCGAAAAAAGATGCTATAGCGTAAACAGATAATATGCGCCAAGTGCAGTTACAGTCTAGCTTTAAATACGTATAGGGGGCGTAGAATAGATGTCAGATATGCTGTGTATTGTGGTGTGTGTATAGCGAATTAGCCCATTAGCTCTGATGATGATCGACTTGCAGCATCGAAATTAGCTTTCCTCTGCGAAACCAATTGATCATTTTGCGAAATTGGCCTCGCAATACAGGGAACGAACTATACAGCTATGCTTGGTTTTTTAATATAGCGCCACGCTATAAATAATTCACAAAAGCGTAAGTCGAGGGGAAAACATGGCAATGCAATGGCGAATTTTCGTAAAGCTGCCATGTCTCCAACATTTTGCGATTTTGGAAAAAAGTACTTTTGAAAACAAAACTTGGATTTATTTCTGAGATGCGTTTTATGTTTAACCTTTTATGTAAACTCTGACCTCTTGTAACTCCCAAATCAGCTAAAAATACCGAGGCTTTATGGTTAATTTGGCGACCGGCATAAGTGTATTTTCGCAATACATTTTCGAAAAAAATATACGCGAGTAAAAAAACGAAAAAATACACCTGCACTTGCAAAAAACGATCAGTATTTGGGTTGTTATTACAGAGTTTTTTCTTTTCAGAAAATAATATCCTAAAAATATACAAATAGTTACCATTTAAGAAAAAAAAAGATTTCGTGTGGAGTAAGGCCGACGCCAGTGACGCCAAAATAGACCAAAAAACCCAATCCTGGTTGTATTGTTGGCCTACTGGCAATGAGGCATTCTATTCAACTGGATTGGCAAAAAAAATTATCTTTCACGAAAACAACTATCTGACAAATAAAGTGAGTCTTTTTTCCAATCAACAAGTTTTAAATAGTTATTTGACTTCTGAAAGTGCTTAAATAAAATAAAGAACTGTACCTGGAAATAGGAAACGGGACCAAGGTTCACATCACTGAGAAGAGGTGTTTGAATGACTTAAGTCCTATGCCAGTCATTTGAAAAAAATAACAAGCTAAGTCCCAGTCAAGTTATTTTTAGAACAAGTCAATTTTAAAGTAGTCAATTTCATACAAATGAAACGTCAAAACATGAACATAATAAACCCGTCTGTATATGAGCAATATCTAAACTAAAACATAACGAAAACGCAATAAAAGCAAAAAAGCAAATTGTTTTACGTGAAAAAATTGAGATAAATAACCCGATTTTATTAGAAAGCAAACTAATAAAAACAATTAACTTAAACCCAAGATATTTCACACTTTGACTTAAGTCCAAGTCATGTCATTTGTCCGAAAGACTTTCAATGTTATTCATTTTTAAAGCAAGTGCGACTTAAAAGTTACTTGAACAATTAATTTGATTTAATAAACCGTGTTAAAACCTAATGGTGACATTTAAAAAACGTACTTTTTAAGAGAATGTTTAATTCGTATCTGAAGATAAAACAGACTTGTCTTTTTCTTGAATGCTACTACAACTTAGTAAGCTTTAGTGTGGACTGTCGGCCTGGTTGGCAATAATATTTCTAACTTAACCTCCCAAAGCACTTCGCGCATGAAACTTTTAACTCGTTCGGCGCGAATACCAGTATCGCTGGGTATTTATCGAATTCTAAACACTCTTTTTTGTAGGTTTTCCCTGGTAAGGTAGAGTTTAGCACGTTTGTTAAAATTAAACAATGTCAGGCTATTTTGTATTACTCCAAAATTTACAATATACGGTGGTTGTTCGTACGTCTTACGGTGGTATAAGACCGTTGATCGTCATTTTACGATCCCTGTCGGTTTCGGTGTTAAGTTGACACTATATTGTAGCAAAAGGAAACCTTGGCCACATGCGGTACCACCAACAAACAACGTTAAACTCAAGCGGCACGCCTATTGGAATGTGACTTGAACAGTAGTGGGTACCTGTTCAATTAAATGTTCCTCGTTTATAAACATCAAGGTACTTAACCGGGGTGGATAAAGGTTAAACCAGAATACTCACCCGGCTGCATAAAGTTTGAACTGGAGTGTCACGCGGAAACGAGAAAATTAAACGGGATTTACCCTCTTTGCACCTGTAATCCTGCACACCCCGGTATTGGCTCAGTCACCATATAGCCGTGACGTCGTTTCAGTCCTCAGGTTTGTTTTGCGCTGCTTGTGCGAAAAAAAAACTTAGGCGGCAACCCCTTCCAAACTCTGCGCGGCAGAATATTTCGAGGAACCTACCTTGCGAGCCGTGCAGTTTCAGGCCAACAGTGCAGCGCAGACTGCTGTTGCCAAAATAAACCGCGCGCGAGTAACGCCTGGAACAAAAATGCCGCCACCTGTAGTATCAGGGCGGCGGGTTCACGCGAGGTCGGCCAGCCTTTAGGCCAAGTAAGAACTGGGAAAAGCGACTGCGAGGCAGGAAAAAGGCGCGCCGGGCCCGGCGGCTCGCTTACAAAAAAGCGCGGCTCCTTAAAGTTGCGAGGCTTTTCCGCGCGACGCCAAAAACGCTGCAGCAAAGTTGCCGGAAGCGGCGCAGCGGAATTGAAATCGCTCCTATATAGTGTGCGGCAAGAAGGGAAATCGAGTCAAAAGCAGCGCGATTCACGGCTACTCGGTTATTATGAGAGATTGCTTCGCGAAAATGTCTTGCTTGTCTGCTTAGTCAATTTTTCAGCACCCACCCAAAGTTCAGTGAAATTTCGCTTGAGTTTTATTGTCATTTTGCTCGTAGTACAAGCGGCACTTTGTTGTGGAGTTCAAATTCGGTGGTTTTTGGCGGTTTTATAAGAGTCCGCCCTTCTAGAATGTGGCCTCTCAGTGATCTGTCACGGCACCAGGCGTAGTAATGCTATTTTGAAATTTGACGATAGTTTTTTCAGTTGCTTTTTGTCAGAGAATGAAACGATCAAACTTTTTCTTTAATTTACATTTGAACGATTTTCCTGGAACTTGCGTACTTTTCTTTTATCTGACACTTTTTAGTGTTCGTGGACAAAACGCTTGTTTTAAATGTCCAAAACTCGTACAAATGTCCGTAGCATAAATAACTCCAAGTTGTCCTAAAATAGCACGTGAACTTATATCCCAAAATAGTATTTTTAAAATGGAAAATCCCGAATCGAGCAGGTCGCTTTACATGTAGCATTTACTGCCTCCCTAAAATCGCACGCCAAAGCAACACACCACGATTCTCTCCTGCTTCTTAGATTTATGTATAGCCGACTGTTAAATTATTGCAAAATCACTGATATCCAAGAATGTATTACGAAAATTCACAAGATTACGATTTCAACTACGATGATTACTACTCGTCCGAAGAAGTGAGTATCAATGAGCTGACTGAAGTACACGTTGATCGATTGTAACACGTTTTAAAATCGCATGGCGGAATAAGCGTTTGTGCCTCAAAAAAGGCCTGTTTGGAGATTAAGAGCGGGAAAACGTTTCGCCAAGCGGATAGCCTACAACTGTACGTGGGTAATTTTAAGAGGAGTGAACTTTTAAGATTTGGAAACGTTTGATATCTGTCAAAGTGTTTCACAAGTGATATTCGCTCACAAAATCTGTTTCCAAATATGATCTCCTTCGTGGGTCAAATTATTCGATATACCCCTTAAGTGCAGCAGATGCCGTCTTGTGAGCGTTTTGGAAACTAAGGGTCAGAGTTGGAGTTCATCGTGCGTAACGAACGTAGTGCTCTTTCCTTTAAAAAGCTGTATCGCCACCTTAAAACAACTAGAGTTTTTACCTCGCCTGTAGTACTGTACCAGTGTTACATTCGACAACTTTATATAGGAACAACTATTAACGCCAACACTATTGGATTAAAACCGGGATGTACGAAAAGGTGCCCTATCTCCGTTGGACGACTTTTAATTTGCATGGGAGACCATGTTGCGCTCTACGGCAGTGGTTCTTAATCTTTTTTGACTTGCGGCACACTTTTTTTTTGGCTTGCGGCACACTTTTTTTAAATATTGATTCTTTCGCGGCATACTTCTTACAGAACAACAATATAGTAACTTTACAATTGCCCTTAACACACGACGAACGAAATGTAAGTACTTAAATAGTATCAACTGGGTTTAAATGTTCAAGTCTGAAATGCTTGCGTGTATGTCATTTTGTAATACAAAAAACTTGTTTTTCAAACTTAACAAAAAGTTTCACGACACACTTAACAATCTCTCGAGGCAAACAGGTGTAACACAGTTTGATAACCACTGCTAAACGGCATTGCAACATTTTGCGGTGTGTTATCGTTAAAAGCGGCAACCTAATTGCCAGTGACTGTTAACGGTGACGCACGCGTGAAACATTCACCGAGCCTGGTGGTTACAAATAAATCATCACTACGTTATGCGACTCCTGCCTTGTGTTCAATGTGGGAGTTTGTGCTTTTTTAAGCAATCGTAGACGAAAAGGAGTTTTGACAAATGCTTTATTGTTGTGTGAAACAATTGAAAACCAACTTCTGTTTGTTAGGATCGATTTGGAAGCCTTTATGTACTTGAAGTTCGAGAAGGGGTAACAAACACCGTTCCTTTTGATACCTAACCAAGAAAAAACATCAAAAACTTTAGTTGTTAGTTGGTTTTCCTAATTGTGATAGGTGAAACAAGATAACCAATTATTAAAAAAATATAACCGTTGAGAAATTGGCCCGAAGCGTTAAACAAAGTTAGCAACATTTGACCCCAAAACTTGCAACCCTTTCGAAACCCTTTCTTCAGACAGTATATGATGTAACTTGCAATCTTTAAATTGAAAACACTGAGTAGACGCAAAGTCTGTGAAAACAAGGTCCCAGTCAAACAATGCCTACCCAAGATACCTAACTGATGTTAGTCATACCTAACTATGACGTCACCCCTTGTCTATTTTCCCGATTTCGTTCGTAATTTGGACGTCATCGACAAACGCTGCTATCTAACCTGCCAGTCGAAACGGCGACAGTTTTTAAACGAATTGACGACAATTGGGTTATTCCAGCAATTTTCACGTAAAACGACAATGTGGGAAACGGGGCATATGGGTTCGACTTCCGTTCTTACGACCAGACAGGGGCCTTTAATAATGCCAAATCGGTCGACAAAGCGGGGTTTACTGGCTGATTGTTATCTTTTTAATAAACAAGTTGGCCTTTCACTTATTTGCACTTCGCTTGACAGTGTTTGCTCAAAACGTCTATTATTCGGCGCACCGCTTGTCTTGAGCTTTCTATGGAGCCGACGTTGGTCTAATTCAAATGTTTGTCTTGCTTTATTGTCGTAAGTCCAATCCAGCTGCACATCGTTGCTGGCAACAGCATATGCAGCATGCGGCTTTGCTGCTTTGCAATGGCCACGGGATACCTCGTGACGGCAAATTTTCGACATTTTAACCAGTCGCTCCTCACATTTTACAGGTGACTTCGAAAGAAATGCACGACTTCATTTGCCGCCACTTGGCATACAAGTCCGAGTGCGAGCAGCGCCTGAACGAATCGTGGGCCAACAAACCGGAGAATGGTGAGTTGTACTGAAATCTAACATTGTAGGATTGCTAAACGAATACATATAGTTTGCAATACTGGATCAAGGCCAGGCCCAGTATGAAAAACCTACTAATTCATTGGCGGTTTTATGTCAAGGAAAAGTAAAACTCGGACAGCTCTCCCAAAAAATCTCACGCTCTTTGGAATGTCTTTCAAACGTTACGTTGTGTAACTCCAAAATGCGCTGTAAAGAAACCGAGTGCGTTAACAAACAGCTATGCACAGAGCAGCTTAGTTTTCATGGAAAAAAGTCTTGTTTTCAAACGTTTCAGCGTTTCGTCTATTAGTTGTATAAAAAGCGCGGTTAGGACGCCCTTTTCGTTTCCGCGAAGGCGCACCAAGATTTCGGCGAAAGGGTTTTTAACACAAATTGGTTAAAAGGCCAGCAAATGTTGGAGACCGTGTTCCCAATGACAGGGCGTCAAAGGATTTAAGACCGCAGCAAAAAAACAAAAGGCCAAACGTCGCTCGCCGTAAACCCTTTAATGATTGGCAAAACGACGCACGCGGAAATAACTTTATAAGGCAGGAATTTTTTTAAATAAATAAAACAGCGAAAAAAACACAAGAAAAATACAACAGAAAAGCTTTCAGGCAGCTAACCACCATTTACTTACGTGTATCGCCATATTTCTGCTTTTTAAAGCCGAATATCGCTGGGAAGTTCGCACAGAAGATAACATCGCGAAAAAGCGTAACATAGTCGGGGCACTTTGGGCGTATTTACATTGATTTGTGCGTACCTCCAACAACCAGACTTAGACAACTATAGATAATTCTAGTTTTCCAACTCGTTGAATTAGAGAAAAATACGGCTAATTCTAGTTCTAATCTAATTCGGATTTTTCCATAATTTCTGCTTTGTCCAACGGCATTTTTAGTCTCTCAGTTAACCAACACAGAAAATCAATTAAAATCTTTTGGTTTAAACGACTTTTATGTAATTTTTACAGTCTAAAAAGCATATAACGGCATAAAATGGCACACACATATTTGCGATTCGCATTCATATAAGAATAAATTTGCAATTAAACTAAATTGAATGTAAATAATTATATGTGATTCTAGTTCAAATTTTAGTTGAAATTGTTTTTTGTTTTGTTAGGAATTCGGTAATTCTAATTCTAATCTAATTTGAGAAAACTTAAAACGATCTAATTCTAATCTAATTAAAAAAAACTAAAATGCTCTAATTTAATTCGAATTTAATTTTAAAAAGGTAAAATAAATCTAGTTGTCCAAGTCTGCCTCCAACAGATTAACGCTTGTTGTGTTCCAGAAACCTGGTGCCGTGGAGAGTTTGACGGCTACATGTGCTGGTCGCACGGCATGGCCGGCCAAATGCTGCAAGAGTCCTGTCCCGAATACGTGGGCTTCGAAAACAGTAAGTCTCGGCTCCTTTCTCTTCCCTGTGCATTCGTTATTATTTGGACGAGAAATGTCAGCCGTGCGTCGGGTGCGAATTCGGAATGAATGGAAAGTTTTTTTTACTGTTTAAAGTTTAAACTAAAGCACTTGAATCTCGAAAAAAAGAAAAAGGAAAAACAACTTTTTTCATGTTTAAGTATTTGTCGGCCTGATACGCTTACATGATGCGACATGTATAGCCTGGGTAATGTGAAAGTTTATTATGTTCTGCAGGTTTTCATTTTTGTTGTGTTAAAGCGCAGTTTTCCAACTGTTTTCCAGCAAGTCCGTAAAAAACATTCTTAAATAAATAAAAAACGTTGATTAGTTTCAGTTTGCAGAATATAAAGGCAGCAGCTTGTCAGAAATGACAGCACTTTAGTATCAAATCGGCAAAAAGTAGCAGAATACACACTGCCTAACGAAGTCGACTTATAGCCAAAGACAAGACAACAATGGCCGCCTCGCGAAACCGATCAGTCCAAAATCCGCGCGCGTAACACAGCAGCTTTCTGGCCGCGTCTGAGTTCACGCCGGGCATCAGCGGCCATATAAGCCAAACAGAGCCTCGGTAAATGGCCAGGGGACTTTACTCCGCCCGATGTATTCCGCGAATGCGTTTCGTATCACGCCAAGTCGTGACTGGCTTCTGAAATCCGAGACGGGCGCGGGATTAACGCGACTCTGTTATGGAGTGGCCCACCGTCGCCAAATCACCAGCGCTCTGAGTTAAGTCTGCATGCTGTTGGTTGACCGACAGCTGCGCTGTGTTTTGCGAGACCGGTCGTGACTTCCGACAGGTTGCCTCTAAGTGCTTTCGAAGATTTTAAGGAGTCGGGTGGTATGAAACCCAGGGGCGATGTGGGTTTGCTGGTCCGAACTGCGCCGACCCCTCTGATGCCTATTTTTTTAAATGCAATGCGATTTTACGCGAACGCACGCACACCCTTAGGAAAAAACTGCTGTCGACCCGCGTTTATCATACACTATAGTCCAGGGGTGGGCAACATTTTTTCTTCTCGACGGCCAAAACCAAACTCAGAATGTCTCGCGTTGAAATTTAACTGTGTAGACCTTACGCATCTTATAACAACTGCAACGACTGTTAATCAGGGATAAAACTAGGGGTATTTTGCAATTCACACTCGACAGACGAACATGGTTTGCGAAAAAAGAAAAAACTTTTATGTAGTCGAAATAGCCAAAAAAATATGAGGAATGGCATCGTGTCCAGTTTGTAAAATAGGTCGCGGGCCGCATGATTTGCGTTGGCGGGCAGGATCTGACCCGCGGGCTTAGGTTGCCCACCCCTGCTATAGTCTTTAGGCATACAAACTCAGATGTTTCGGAAAATTTCCCGAATTTTAGCGATAAACATAGTCTACCGTAATGACAAATGTCTGTGCCCTGGAAGACGTTATTTGACTACTGTCGAGTATACATCCCGAGTTTTGTATTTTTAGAAATAAAGCTAATCTGTTTAATGTATATTCGCCGCTCCCTTTCTCGGAAACCTCTGAGGAAGAAGACTTTTACAACTTTTTTCGCAATTACTGTTTGTTTAAACTAAACCACCATCACAGTAAATCCCGTGTTCTAAGCATCTAACAAATCACGAAAACCGTAAGTTTAGCAGCTTTAGATAGACACAGTTGGTTACCATCGCGAAGGATTGGCATTGCCTAACTTACAAAACTTTGAAGATCGTTTTGCGTTGGGAGTGTCGCCATTGTAACACAAGCGCTTTGTGTAGAGTATGAAATTTAAATACAAGAATCCGGCCGGGTAAAAAATATAAGAAATCCGGCCGGGTACTTCTCAGTCCAATTGTGAGGAAACCGCACTCTTCGGCTACTTGTCAGGCGTAAGCGAACTACCGGCGTGGATTCGAGTTCATATAATTAGCAGTGAATGAAAAACTAATGTATTTTGAAGCTTTTCGACAAACAGAGTGTCATGGAAATGTACGCACTTCAAGTTGCAAAATCAAACCCAGCACACCTCTTTTCGTAAAACAAATAAATAAGCCGCTTTCTGTACAGTCCAAAAATGTCCAATTATATGCTTTCAGTATCAACAATAAAACAAAGTAAGCAACTGTTTTAATAAATTTTTGTACATTGCATTGACATGACAAAGCAAGGATCCATCAGCTGAAACTGATACTTCCTTGATAAACCTAAAATACTGTTCCTACTATATATACTTATGCGCGTAAATGTTTGTCGGGTGCAAATCGAAGATAAAGTTTGGTGGAATTTTGAAGTTTAAGTAAACGGCACTTTAGAAGCTTGCTCAGTATTTTCGAAATTAATTTTTATGTTCTATCCTTCAAAAACCACAATCAAGTTTCTTTAAAGTCTAAAACAAATTGCATTTCCGACATATTCAGTCCGTGAAAAAAGTTGGGTGATCCTTGATAAAGGTCATGTAATGCCGCTACACTAGACAGCGGTGCCTGGCGGGATTCTAGAAGACAACGTTTTTTAGAGGCCCACGTGTCTGTCGTAAATAAGTAAATATTCAGAAAGATCTTGACATTTTTGTCTGGCAAGAACTTGTACACAGATTAACGTTGCGCCAACGCTTTGCGGTATGTGTGATACCACAGAGCATTGGCGTCTTAGAGTGAGAAACGATAATTAGTCCTCCCTCGTTAAGTTTAAGCGATTTAAGACAAGGCGCCAAATCGTTTTTTTTTTTTTATTGAAACTTTTTTTTTTACAAAGTTCGTTTTCATTTTTTAATTATTGAATAAGATTTCCATTAGGCCAAGTAAAATTAGTCCACGTACCCTAACGAACAACCAAAATCGCGGCTTCTCAATTCAAAAGATGTTTTAAATCGAAGTTACCAAAATGAATTAACAATTCACTCGTTATAGAATCGTTGATTTAATTAATATTATAGACCAAACTCAGCTTGAACCTAATTGAAACTTGACTTTTGAAACGAGGTTCACAAGCCCAGGTAATAAAGCGACTTCGCAGTGGCAGTTTCGCTGAAATTTAGCTATTCGCCTCAATGGAGGGAGGTATGAACAGCACGGCTTAATCCCATACTATCGTATCTTTAAATGTAAAATAAACAGTCTCACTGATGGCAAGTGTTCCAGGTTTGGACTTTGTTCGGGATTAAGGAACCGCCAGCTGCCAGCTGCCAGCACTGATTGTCACGTTTACCGTAGAAAACAGGTTATAAAAACTTGGTGCAATACGTATAACTAATAGAATAGCACCTCTGAGAGAGGTGGAATGTGAAGGGTGGAAAAGCTGAGATTGGGTGGAATTAACAGAATAGCACCTTTAAGGGGGGTGGAATGTGAAGGGTGGAAAAGCTGAGATTGGATGGCATTAATAGAAAAGCACCTCTGGGAGGGTGGAAAACAGATTTTTTACCAATTAGGTTAGAATAAACACTTCTTCCCCGGGGTGGAAATCACAAAACATGCCCTAGGGTTAGAATTGGTGAACCACCTATAATGGCAGTAATTTCAACCTTTACGATTTACAGTGCGTGCCGCTATAGCGCTAAGAGCCCAGCCCACTAGGATGTCCGACGCCTGGCGTTTTTGTCACACACGTTGTGCGCCTTTTACAGGTTCCTCTCTATTCGGACACCGATCCTGTACGGCGAATGGAACCTGGCGCGAGTGGACGGTGGACGGTGAGCGGGTCATCTGGCAAAATCGCCAGGACTGCAGCCCGGCGACCAGCAGCTATTACGCCGACGTCGAGGTGGAAAACAAGGTACGCTAACTCCCTCTTCTTTTTTGGCCGCGTCGTGCCTTTTCCCAACTGTTCTGCTCGTGGCTTTGATTTTCATTCTACGTCCAACTATAATATTAAAGTTAGACGTAGAATGAACAAATTTCATGAAGATTTAATGAAATTTTCATGAAGATTTAATGTGGTCGCGCATCATCTTTTAAATTCCCTGACTTATAAATTGAATGAGTCACATCACGCCCTCCTTGTTTTAAGAATAAAATAGAGTTTAATTGATGTTGCGTTTAATAATATTACCTTACCTTTAGTGGTACGGAAACAACTTGAACAATAAAAATGACTTGTGCGAGATTTACAGTTTCAGTTCAACTCAGGGCTCGTGACGCACTTGCAAGTTTTCGATTCATTCACCAAATTACGTCATACGCAAAGGCGCTCAATAAAATCACAAGTATGTCCCGAAAGCAAAAAAAG
The DNA here is from genome assembly GCF_963924565.1 of Ascidiella aspersa. Lineage (NCBI taxonomy): Eukaryota > Metazoa > Chordata > Ascidiacea > Phlebobranchia > Ascidiidae > Ascidiella > Ascidiella aspersa. The sequence continues at coordinate 20,501,599 of NC_139454.1, forward strand.
TCGACTTTGATCAATAATCCCAGACTGTTTATGCATGCGGAGTTTGCAAGTCATTGATCATTTTCAGTGTAACCTGTCACGCGCTGTGTTCAGGTTCCTTTCCGTTAAGATTTGGATTCAAACTTGGCGCCTGGCATGCCACTTTAAGGGATTATTCAAGTTTATAATCTGAACAGGCGTTGACCCCACGTAAATTTGGTTAAAGACTCGAAAATACAGTAGCTTAAAGTAAACAACTCGTCTTACAAGACCAGACTCAATAGATTACAACATTTCAAGTTTTTAACTTTGGCGCCTAATACAGAGCTTTCTTTATCGAAGTGAGACGATTTAAAACCACATGCACATTCCGCAGATTATACGTAGTTTTGCTTAGCTATTTGTTTTGATTATACGTCGATTTTTGCTTTCATTTTTTTTATATTCTTTTTCTCATGTTTATTTTGTATGCGCTTTTGTGCCTAGTTTTTAAGTAAAATACATACGTGCCATATGTTCATACCTGAAAACCGTAGTCAGACTATTTTTGAAAGAAGTTTAGTTTAGCGTAATTTATAATAAAATTTAATATAATACTTATTTTTGCGTTTGGTAATTGTCAAACCTTTGCGACATTAACATATACCAAACTGACGTCAAATACTTGCGTTTAGACTTTTATTACGTTTTAGTGGTTTTCAGTAAGGCCAGTGCTTATTGATAATGTGTGTGAGATTTAAAGTGCGCTAACCTATTTATAGAATCCAAAAACGTGGCGACAAAACCATGTCAATTTTAACTACTTTGCAACTCTTCGTGTAATTTTTTTATTTTTTTTTATGTTTTTTTTCAAAGAATTATGACATCTGTTTTTTGTTGCATTGCAGAAAGCCATCTTCAGCATTTTGACAATTATCTACACGACCGGCTACGTCATCTCACTCATCTGCCTCGTGGTGGCGCTGTTTCTGCTTGGATTCTTCAAGTAAGTTTTTTCTCCCCTTTTAAAGCCAACCATGTAACAAAGGCACCGAATACCTTTCACCACTTACGACTATTATTCGGGCCCGATAATGCCACACACGAAGAGAAAAATCTTTTTACTTTGGAGTATCAAGCTTAGGCTGACAGGACAAGCAGATTAACTTAAAACGCAAGAGCAAGTAAAAAACTCGCTTACAGATTGGCGCTACGCTGCAGAAAATACCCGTGACCTCTAGGCAGAAGAAGATCAAAATCTCTTTAATCGCCTTCAGTGTTATAATTGTTCGCGAGGAGCACGAATTTGGGTGAAAGGTTTTTGGCTAGCCGAAAATAACCGCTTAGTGTCAAAGGCGAGCTTTACCGTGCGGCGCAACATACTTCACATCAGCGAAACCGCATGGAAATTCAATTTGTATATCACACTTATAGATCACGGCGGTTAAATTGCGTTAACACACGGCAAATCGATTTAAACGCCATAATATGTTGAACAGTTTTGTCGAAAATTCTGAAAACGCGAATATACAGCGATAAGTAGTCGCTGTTAAAACTGTAGATGAGGCCATTAAATCGGAAAGAAGTTTAGCTGACTCGTTACAGGATTTTCAAAAATCCCATAAGGCAAACGCTTTTAATGACACGTGAAAATGTTGCCGTATTGAGATACGAACTTTTGTTACTGGTACAAGGCTTAACGTAAAACTTTTTTTTCTGCCCGGTGCAACATTGAACATTATGCCCTAGTTTAAGATTTTGTCGCATCGGAAGAGAATTGTGGACTTCGTATAGATCAATCAGTGACAATCTACTTGTAAAACCGTCACCGCTTATTGTATAAAAAACACGCCAAAATTTATTCCCTCCACATCTTTCGCTGATGTAACTTCAGCAGCCGCAGCCTTCTGTTAACAATTACCTTCTGTTAACAATACGTCGGATGGCGAAAGAGTCGTGGCCTGGAACTGGCCTCAAACTATTCTGCGATGCCATATTTTTAGCACCCCGCCTCAAACAACGTCTCGCCGAGACGCTTTTCGTAGAACCTGGCCAACACTTTTGCGCACAAGAAACAATTTTGTTATGCAGCCGTGGTGCTGGGCGCGAATGCGAAGTTCATATCAAGGTGCCCTCTGCGAATTACGTCACCACTGCACTATGCGGCCACGCCTCCGACACGCCTATTTCTGCGCAGACAACCTACTTCACGCTGCAAGGGACTGGTTTCTTTTATACTGGTTATTTGTCACCACGGGTGCTAACATCGCAGCACAAACGAAAAACTTAAATGGTTATTGAGTCAGTTTAAAAGTTGAAAGGGTATGTGCCATGGTTGGAACCGAATCCTTTGAGCCTAATAATTGGAGGATTTATTGACTTCGTACAGGCGATATGCACCGTTCCAGGAATGCTACAATTTCAAAAATAGATGTTGTTAAGGATTAAATGGAAAACTTGATTGACCCTTGTTTGAAAATTCCCTGTCGTCGTCGAATGACCTTTATTTCGATTTCGTTTCCAACCTGAACCGGCATGGCCCGGATTGTTTTCTTTGGATAGGCTAAAAACGGCGCCAGCATAATCCGTTAATCCAGTCCCGAATCTGACAACATACCTTGGTCGACGGTGAATTCTGACATTCTTGTGGCGTGTTGTAACCGTCTGGTCCTTTCCTTAATTGTAGTAATTTTCGATTACAAATTAAAAAGAGTTTCTTTGATCGTATAAGGAATATTTTTGGATAAGAGCAACCACAGTGACATAATAGTTAGGTAACTTTGACTTGTTTTTATTTGGTTTAATTTTATCACATAAAGTAGGATAACAAAAAAGAGTAACACTTCCGTTCGGAGATTTTAGAATAACAGTTTTGCGCTGATTGGTAGAAACAGACGATTTTATTATGAACCTCGGTGACTCCTGGGTCTCTATTAATCACGTGAACTGATTAAATGAGCGTTCAATGAAGGACGAATCTTCATTGCTCTGTCGTGATTGAAAAAAGCGATTATTTGCTCCTTTTTGTTTTGGAGAAGAAAAAAAAGATTGATAGTAAAGTCGATAAACGTAAATTGGTATCTGGTTGAGATGCTATCAGACGATGAGTGCAAAGGTTCAAGGCTTTAACCTATCCCTGATACAGGCGGTTATATAAGACTTCCATCAGACCTTATAAGGCAGTGGTCTACAACCTATGTATCGCGACCTCATGAAAGGTCGCCTAAACCCATTTTGGGGTCGTCATCACCTATCATTTGCTGTCGATTTAATGATTATATTGCGCTTGTGGTTCAAACGAGCGTAATGTGTATATTGAAAATGTTAAAAGTGAATTAAAAAGTCGTGTTTCACGTGTTAACTTTAAATCCATGTGAGTTTAAACTTTCGGTACACTTGTGTAGCCACAGTTTTTTTTAAATGGTATGTATCTTATCTGTAATATTTAATCATTCTTGTAATAAGTTTTAAAATTACGGAAAACAACTGAAGCGCATGTAAATGCTCATTTGATTCTATATGTAATTGGAATCGGATAAAACAAAATATTGGAGACTGAATTTAAGTTATGATATGAAGCCAGAGCAGCGAACCTAGACAATATGTCAATATGCTAAACACCGGGCCATTACCAACCATGGTTAGATTTATTGAGATTTAGTCGTGAAAACGTTAAACTAAGAAACAACTGCCTCAAAAATAATTTAAATGCGTTGAAAACCTTTAATAAATTTGTGTTTTGATGAGAAATCAGCCTCTTGATATCGGCCTCGATTTTTTAGCTTAATCGAAGCACTTGCAAAAAAGAAAACTTTTTAACTAACCGCCATATTGTATTTGAAGGTTTAAACTGATTTAAGGCTTTACTTCTCAAAAGCCTGTAATCAACAAACCTATTTCTTATCCACCTAACCGACACTAAAGGTAATTAAACATTGATAATATAGTAATAATCATTTCCTCCGGCCTCGTCACCCAAGCCTTTTCATCTCACAGTGTTTAGAAAAACCGTGATGACTGAAAACTTGTTGTCCTTGGCCAATGCTTAGTAAAGAACATACGATTTAATATATCTGGGTTGTAACGTTTTTACAGTTAACTTTGTATTTCAAACGTGCTTTTGTCCTCTGACTCAAATTATCCGGACCAATACTTGAAATGTCATTATTTGTGCTGCATAAAGCCGCCTTTCTGTTTATTTCGTGGTCAATAAAGAATTAGCAATCTGAAGGGCACTTTTGCCATTTGGGGGACGCCAAAAGGTGCTTAGTGTAGAATAATAATGCACGTGCCATTTGTAGCAGTTTGAATTAAATTTAAATTGGAACACACTTATAAAGAAACGCGTTCCTCGACGGTCCGTTTTTTCCGCTCTTTCAAAGAACTTTTTTTTTCGCAAAAGACTCGGTTTGTAGCTTAAGGTCGCCCACCATAAACAACTGACTTGTTTACAAGGTCGGCTGCCTTCGACGAGTAAAGCTCTCGCCCGTGGCTCGACTCTGCCCGAAGGGGAATAGCGACAGGGACGAATCGAGGCGTCATCACGCAGGCAAAATTCCTCGCGCGCCGCCGCCGAGATTCGTCATCGTGACACAACAGCGAGAGCAAAGTGTTGCCGGCCAAGCGCCGCGCTGCTGGGCTGATGACTCACAGGGTCGCGGCGGTCGAAAGTCAAGTCCAACTTTTGTGGGAGCACCGTTTTTTTTTTGTTTAGGAGCGCTTTTGCCTCTTTTGCGAACATCGATAGCAAACAAACAGCGACGTGTAAGTCGGCACGGACCCTCGCAGCGGTCGCGCATGAGCCCGACAAAACAACAAGGCACGATCGTCCCGAGAATTTTGATTATAGACGGGATTTAAACGTGGCGCTTCGCGGAACGAGTCCCGTCCGTATTTCGCCTAAATGTTTATTCGTCGGCCTCTTTTGCGTGACATCGCATTCAGAGCGATGGTGCTCATACCGACTGAGTTTATAAAACGCGCTTAGAAAGTGGCAAGACAAGATTTTAATAGCATTCGCCAGTATTTATTTTTTTTTTTCGTTGTGACAACGGAATATGAGTACGGACATGTGCTGGCGTTTTTCGTGGACAATTTGGCAAAAGTCCGGTTTTATGCCTTAAAAGTAGTTTGACCATGACCCTTTATTACGGTTTTTGCATTGATTTCGTATAGGTGTCTCGTTTTCTGAAAGATTTTGTTTTATATTATTGTTTCCACACAAAATTAGAGTTGACTACATCACATACAACGTTTGAAAAAAGGCCAAAATGCCACTAAAAAATTTCTTGTTTAAACGAATCGTAAATCATGAATTAAATTTATCCGATAAGTGATTTAACGACTGTTGTAAATACCATATAATACCGGGTACCGTCGAGAGTTCTATCGCGTACTATTTTCCTAGAATAAGACTGGTGCCGTTTTTAGACTTGTTGATTGCCCGTAAAGGTTAAAGACAGCTGTGCCGCAATTGTTTGGTATTGCTAAACTTTTCCCTAATACCTTACAACTGCACAAGTTTACCGATCGACATGTAACTTTCGAATAGTCAGTCCTATTTCAAAAGGTTTGTAGAAAATACAATTCGTCTCATAATTGAGGGAGAAATATTCCTCCCCCTAGCAACCTATTTAATTACTAGCTTTAATTAGGTTTCAAATCAATCCATAACTGACTTCAAATATACAGCTTTAAAATAAATACAGTATACTCCCAGCAATCTTTAATTTTAACTATATAAGGCCTCAAAAACCTTACGACTAAACGAGATTAGTATAAAGGCTTTAGTTTTGCTTGAAGAATAATTTCTGTAATACGGATTAATTTTGATTTACAAAGGACGAATTATTTTGTTAACGGCGAACTACGAGTTTGAGACATGTGCATATGCCGCAGTCCGTCGTTGATTTTGCGACAAGATTTTTTTCAGCAAACCTATTCTTCAACGCAGAAAGCTCCATTGCACGAGAAACTACATCCACATGAACCTCATGCTTTCCTTTATGGTGCGCTACATCGTCGTCATGATCAAGGACAAGGTGATTGGTGGCCATTATGCCGTGGAGCGCGACATGTCCAGTCCTGAAAACCTGGCGAGCTATTGCGACGATGCCGGTGGAGTTAGCGGCTTAATGGTGAGAAATTGTCGTTTTATTTTGCTCATTAGAGCTAAAAAATATGTCTACCTTTTGTTAAGTTTTTGCCGGACAAACGATTACTTGCAGTAAAATGCTAACTGAAATATCAGCGACTAGACCCATTCTATAACGCGTGTGACAACAGGTTTTCGTTTTTGTTGCAGCTGTGTAGAAAGGCGACATAATTGTAGAACAAAGTTTGTATAATAGACTGATGATCAACTGTTATAGACAAGTCCAAGTAAAGCCATTTTACCTAACAAGTCAAGTCAGGTTTTAAGTCATTGTACAATAAGTCCGAGTCATTTGCATTAAAATTAAATGTAAATTATTAAAATTGCTAATGTTATCTGACCCTGGGCGATATTTGATATAGCAAGCAATACGTAAAATATAAAGAGCAGACTGCTTTATAGGCAGAAATTGTCGATATGATCTAAACTAGTGTTACAAAAATTGTTCAATGAAAACACTATAATGGCTTCAGTTTAAGTTGAGTCATTAAGCGCAAAAGACTTATGGTAAGTTTTTAAATAAACATTAACTTAAGTGATTGCCACACTGCTTATGGCAGCCCTGGAGAAAAAAGTTTAAGCATGCAATTATTAAAAGCAATAAATAATACCAAATAAATCGTGTATAAAGGCGACTCCATAAAATTAAATTTTCGTTTTTCTCAAATTTTCCTTATTGTGGCCATCGATTCAATTCACCCTAGCGGGGTCGTTTGATCACTTGGCAAATGGCCACGAGGGATGTTCGTCAGCCTGCTAATTGCCAGCGTCCCCATCACGAGTTCGAACCAAACCGAGTTCCGTTCGATTCTTTATCGATTGTCGCCTCTCGTCGCGCACTACTGTCAGCGGCAAGCTGGGAAATTTCATTAGCCTCGGCTTTTGATCGTAATGGAACCGTCGCACCAAACCTTGCCAGCTTGTATATTTGACGTTGGCTCTTTTAGTGTCGAAAAAAAGCAACTTCTAAGCAAAAGCAGGGCATAACTTTAAAAGCCAACAAAAAGGAGCCACTTGAATGCGTGCAAAGCGAAAGCATTGTTTCGTTACTTAACTCATGTTCTAAACCAACGTGGTTCTTACATTTTAAATTACCGCGGACCCGTAACACAGCTTTTTGCTTCGTGTAGGCCAGGGTATAGGCAATGTTTAGAGATGCCATAATAAATTGAAAATGTAAAAGTGAAAAAGAGTATAAATACCTTCAGTGCAAAAACGTTTTATTTTAATTGACTATTTTCTTTGAAAAATTCCTTTCTTTCCATATATAGACTGATTTTTCAATCAGGCTTTGGTGGACCCCCTAAAACTAGTTCAGGTGCGCCCAAGGGGCACATTGACCCCAGTCTAAGAAACCCTGTTCTGAACTAAAGAAACCAGTTATTTTACTCCAATCACAACTAAGCTCGTCTCCATTACAAAATTACGTGATTGAAACAAAAGTCTGGGCCTCTATTCCGATGTCCGCGCGATAAGCAAGTGAGATTCAAGTAGAACCATGTACGCGGCTTTGCGCGGTCTTGTGCAATTTAGAGCGCACTTTACAAAATACATTTATCAACCCACCAATCTCGGAGTACTGCGAATTTCAAATATTCCCCAAAATGCGCGCGAAAAAAGTGGATGCAATCAGGGATAGCACCGCAGGCGGAGCGATGTCCTCGAGTAACCCTTTGATCAGTCACGCGATTGAAGGCGCTGCAGCAGCGACGGCGGTAAATGCTTTCGAGATAACAGGCGTCGTAATAATATTTACGGTGACGCCTACAAACAAGACAACAATGAGGCGCCGTCGCCGAACGGTCGAGTCATTGGCAGCCTGGCAGCCTGGCAGCTTGGCGTAAACCGCCCGGTGAGTTTGCGGCAGGGCGTTGTCGAAACATTTCCAAGAGGAACGGTGGCGTTTTTGGGAACTTCTACCAGGAGATACATAAACTCGGGCGTTCGTTCGTTTTCATTGGTTGGACAGCATACAGTTTTAGTGATAGTTTGGCTGAGCATAACAACGTGCATCGTTATCGCAAAACATGGCATTCCAACGTTGCACAAAATACACACATTGCGACACGTTGCATGAAAACCAAAAAAAACACTGCACGTTCGAATAGTGTTGATCATTTTAAACCCACTACCCGAAACTGGCATCATTGAAAGCGTAAGTTGCAATTGCAATGCAAAAAAGCTGCAACGACCCAAATCAGCGCCCTTTAAAGTTAACAAGGAAGTTGTACTTTTCGATGGAGGTGTAAAATTCAAGTTTGTCCGAAATCTTTTTTCGGAAATGTGCATATACTAGCAATTCTTATCCTTCCGTTGGCTTCCAGCACTTGGCCCCGCCTTGTTTACGTTTCTAAAAATAATACATCACAGAACGTCACAATATAGGTTTATATGCAGTCATAACCAAAACCTCAAACAACAGCAAACATGAGTTTAACTAGCTGTTAAAATGTTGTATTCTCGTGACCTAAAAATGACCGAGGAGCCTCTGGTTCAGAAACCCTGGTATAAACGTCGCAGGCCCATTGATAAAACCGGCAGTTATCAAAATCAGTTAAGGCGGCATTCCTGTCAGAACGAAGCGTGCGCTTACACACCCGCGCTCCAGCACGCTTTTTAAAGTTCACACAATGGGCGCAGTTTGACCCTAATGCAGGACAACAAACAAGGTCAAAGTCCAAGCCAGTGCGAGGCGCGCCTTAAACCTATTCGAAACGCCGCACGGGTTTCCTTGGCCAGCAGCGCCAGGTTTATGTTTATTGAGATGCGCGGCGGTCTGATTCTGGCTCCGCTGACGACGATGCAAATTGCGGTGACTTGCTGGGAGGCGCGTGCCATAATCCGCATTGCCGGTTTGTGTCAACCGCTGTATACCTGATGTAACTGTGAGTTCATTTTAGGAACAGAGCCAGAGCCAAGTCCGCTTTGTTGCATTTTAAACGTTTGTCCCTCTACGTATTTTTGCCGCGATTGCTGTTATGTGGGTTTAAAAATCACAATGCTATTAATTTAGTTGTTTATGTTCGGTTCTAATCATGTTACAACGCTGCCTTTGTTGATCTTTTATCCATGTCATAAGTTTTGAGAAACACAAAGGTTAAAAAAACCCAACAGAATTGGTGATGCGTTTTTTTGCCGCGACTGCAGTATTCTGCCTTTTATTAAAGTTGTAAAAAAAAAGATCGTTTTAAAACCTTTGTGGTTATTTTGGATTGTTGTTACGTCGTTTGACCTGATTTTCTTTATCGATTCAACGTGCAATCAAATGCCAGAATGTAGCAAGTATTGGCGTATGGTTGTTTCTCGACTCGCTCCTCTATGAGCCTTTTTAACTCAATTGGTAGAGCGACGTCCCAGGTATAGCCGGAGGTCGTGAGTTCGAACCTCACTGCAGGCTAGTTGTTTTTCTGGCCTGCCTTATTTGGATTTGATCGACAGAGTCGGGGAGTCTGCGATGGCTTTCGATTCCCGACCTATTTCCTTTCAAAGAAGTAACGCCCCGTCTCACCCTTTGTTCAGATCACGTGTCGACTGACGATCACCCTAATGCATTACGCGATAATAGCCAACTACTTCTGGCTGCTGGCCGAGGGAATTTATCTCCACATGCTTCTGGTGTTCACCATGGCCGACCACAAGTTCTTTCCTTGGTTCATGGCCTTCGGATGGGGTAAGTAAGTGCTGGCCAAAACTAACCGCAAATACGCACGTGATTAACCTTGAAATGAACAATAGACAAGTTGGGTTTACGCCTAGTATTTTTATAAATATGTTTTGACTTGGCCATATCGCCCAAAACTGTATTTTTTGCCTATTTTTCTAGCATGTCTTAGTTCGTTTTACTAAAATCGTTTTAGCCCTAAGGCGCCGTGCATCTTATCGCACCCTACTAAATAAAAGTTTGGCAACTTAAAATATACAAAAGCTTTATTTTATGCTGCACGCGAGTATTTTCCGTACTTTTAGTAGAAAAAAAAAACTTTACGTTTTTTACGTTACTTTGTGATGTGAACCCTAAAGATTTTCTAATGCGCCCACTTAAACAAAAATCTTGGATCCGACCCTGGCATTTCTAATATATATGTAGGCCTACATCGTCCTATAACGCGAACCTGTACCTATAGCTATACTTTAATTCGGTTCTTGAGAGTTTTGTGGCTTTACTTCGTTCAATATTGGCCTAACGCGGAAATATATCTGCTCGTCTTAAGGTAGTTTTTTAAATTAGTGGGTCCCAACCTTTTTATTGTCGCGAACCCCTTTCCACTTTTCTACGCGATCCCCTAAGTTTGTTAATTACCCACCAACCAGATTACAATCATACACATTTGGCAATATTTTCACATTTATAAGCAGATTGTTTTATAATTAGGCAAGGATGTCTTTCCGGATTTACCCCAAAGCATGAAAATGTAACTAAAGTTACGGTTTAAGGTTTAATTGCTAGTTGCTACCGTTCCTATTTCTATAAGGGAAGACCGTCAGTTCTGTAGCTATGATTCGGCAATTGACAAAAAAATAGTGACGTAATACATTTTTTGCCTCACCCTGGAGCAAACAACCAATGCTTCTCCGAAAATAAAAAATATCTATCACATACACTATATGCACGACTGGTTTACTGAAGCAAATTTGAACGTTAATTGTTGGATTAGCAATAGAGTGTTTCTTTATAGAATCCAAAACCATCGGCGGCTTTAGCCAGATCATTGCTCCGCTGACGCATATATTAACAAGTAAAACTCATAGTTAAAAACGTGAGTAAAAACAGGATCAGACGTTTGGTTTAAAAGGAAAATATATTTCGCCAAGTTCAACATGTGTAAAACATCAGAAAAGTGCCTGGCCGTTCAAGTCGGGCGCCCTTGGTCATTTCTACATAACCACAACTCAAACATATATACAGGCAAAACAGGTGCTGCTGCATAACTAACGGATATCTTGTTATTTAGGCGGTCCCTGGCTGCCAGTGATGGTTTGGGTTGCGTTAAGGCTCTCTTTGGAAAACGAGGGCTGCTGGGAAATATTTGACAATCTTTCAATCTGGTGGTCACTCAAGGCACCGGTCATCGCTGCCATTGCGGTAAGGACCTGAGCTACTTGATCTTTAAAACGCCTTTATTTTTTTTGTGCGTTTTTCCGTTTTTCGACTTGCACCAGGTCTTCCAGTTGATGTAAGAGATATTGATGATGACTAAAAAATAAAAGTGTTTTGTCTTGCGAAAATTCCTTGAAACATCACAAGCGGTTTATTTGTTCGTATAGTACAAGAAATCGCATGCTTCCTAAATGGAAAAAGACATGTTTGGTAAATAAAAAAAATGCTGTGACTGTTGCGCCATTTCTCATTCCCTGCTTTAACGGCCTGTCACTGACCGGATGCCGCACTCCAGTTAAACGTTATTGATTATTATCCAGTATGGCGGTGTGGCGCGAACGCCAACACTAAGCGCAAACTGTTGGACAGCGTGTACGCTAGCTCGCTTGCTAATAAAAACGAATACAGTGCACCACACCACGCTCCAAACGAAACTGCCTGGCTCTGGTGTCCGCCATTGCTGAAACTAAGGAATTGCCCTTTAGCAACAAAACAAAGTCGGAAACAATTAGTGGTAATAAGTGAAAAACGCAAAAGTAAAAAGGCAACAAAAAAACAACAAACAAGTGAGGTGAAGTGAAAAGTTAAATAAAAATGAACGGTCATATTTGGTATTACAGTGACAACCTGATAAAATGGCCCACTCTTCCTTTAAAACAAAAACCCAAAATTTTTACAAAAAAAACAACGGTAAAACCGCTGCAATTTGTTTTTCACCAGCTTACGAATGAAAAGCGGTATAACCCAAACAGCCGATAATACTTCAGTCCGTGACGAATCTTGCGTCAGCAAACGCGCGGCATACCGGCAATAACGAGGCGAGAGTGGAGCTTGTGACGTCGTAGAACCGTGCAACATTTTTTTCGGGCTTTGTTTTGGGTCAACTGAAGTCCGTGTAATCGCGCTGTATTCCCCAAAGCATCACCTTGCTCATTAGTTTGTTTTTCATGTAATCTAGTTTTATCTCACCCGAGAGTCGTTTCGATTGCATACGTCCGTAAAGTTTCAATCAAACTTTGTGTAAAATACTGGGATTAATGACGTTTAAACTATTTTAAATGTGGTGACGTTTCGCGACAAGGGCGAAAAAGAGCGAGAGAATGAAATATTTTAAAGTTTTATTTTCAACTGTAGATTGATTGGTATAGATAGATATATGATTTATTTGGATCATCAAAAAACAAAGCAAAATGAAAGTGGTCGAAATGAAAACGTTTAGCAATATTTGACGTTCCCAGGAGACAGCGAAAGACTGTAAAGTTCTGTAAAAGAGTTAAAATTGCATTTTCGAAAACTGTTCAATTCGTTGGCCATATCATGACACACGTCGTTAGGTTGATCACTTCAAATATATACGTGGCCAAAGTAGTTCTGGCCGTCAATTCGCTTTCTTTTACGTCAATATGTCGATAGTTTAGCTAATGAGGTCCAAAAGCAAGCAAACTCGTGTGGGTTTTATGTCATGATGTCTCTCGCAGTTTAAACCAAGTAAATCGCTGCCCGCGTACTTGCAATAATAATTGTAATTATCCCTCAGCTTTCCATCGCCTTTTACGCGAAAGTATTTAGGATTAGCTTGGTAAGAAATATAGTGTAACGTGCGCGATCCGCCTTAATTGCCAGGCGCGGCCTTGGTATGCGAGTTGAAAATGTATTTTTTATGGCACGATAGTTCGCGCGCCAAACCGCAACATCGTTCCGAACGTGATCACACTTCAAAAAGGCGCCAAATTTCTATTGAATTGAAACCGTTCGTCTAGTGCTTTCGTTTAAGCTGGCGCAAATAGCCTACAGTTTGGATGACCGATCAAACCAGCACTTACAATTAGCGCCCACGATTGGCCATTTATCGCCCAAATCTCGTATTAGTTTCGCTCCACACGAACTTGCGTGACCGGCAGCAGCCTTCTTTCGTCGTATTTATCCCATCCTGCATCGCAGAGCCTCCCTCCCGTGTTTACTGTTTAGAGATTAACTATCTCCGCTGGCTAAAAGTTGCACGCGCAATAGTTCACTGGGTCGCCCTAATTGCTTTATAAATACCTTTTTCGCCACCGGGCTAACGTATTTGTTATCGAGAAATTCCTCAGTTTTCTTACTGTTTGTCTTAAAAAGGCCTTGCTATACCTTTATACATCAGCAATGCTATACCTTTATATATTTCAGCAACTGCTGAAACTAAGGAATTGCCCTTTAGCATTAAAGCATTAAAGCAAGGCGAAAAACAGTTAGTGGTCATAAGTGAAAAACGCAAAAGTAGAAAGGCAACAGAACAAACAAACTGAGGTGAAGTTGAATTAAACAAAACTAGACAAAGTTAAATAAAGCGAACTAAAATATAAGTTTGGATTACAGTTGTATATGCTTTTTTTACTTTTGTTCAATATCGATTAATTACTCGCGTACCTTTTGCAATCTCTCAACTTCTGCACCTCATCTTTTGCGTGATGTTCCTTATATAGTATCACATTTGCTGTTCACTCCTTTTTAATATTATTTCCATTAGGCAATTACGCCCCTTTTTCTTCATGGTGATTATGTGGGTGAAAATTATTGGAACATCAGGTCGGTTGGGTTAGGAAAGACCTGTAGAATCATCCAAAGGCCACTGTTCGCTTGTTTTTTGTGTACTTGAAAGTTGTTTACTATATTTCTCCTAGTTTTAATACTATCATAAAAACGCTTTGCACAGCGCTCGAACATCCGACAGACAGTAAGGTAGGACCAAATTTGGCGTAACAGACACGCAATTATTATTCTTGAATCTGGCCTTATAGTTTCGCTTCGACTGGCGCGGTAGGATTTCTCAGACCAGTGCTCTTCAACCTTTTTTGGTTTGGTGAACCCTTAAAATTTTTGTGATGAACTCATGCACCCTGTTTACTTAAAAGAAAAACTGAGGTGAAAAGCGATATGAAAAATCATTATGCTTGCTTGCGGGTACGATTGCATGACGTAAAACAGCATCCAAACTTTATACAAAAGATGCCACACAACTTACTCCACGATAGTCAGGCAAAAAAGAAATACCGCATGTCTCAGAAAGTTGGTTCACAGCGATTACAGCACCATTGTCTTATAATTGGTAATTACTGGCAAATACGATCTAACATTATTGGTTCATTAAAAGTTTGCGATTCACCCTTGTATACCTTTTCGTACTGGTGCACCCCATGTATATTTTGGTGCACCCTAGAGTGCACCGTGCACACCGGTTGAAGAGCACTCCCTCAGACCACTTATTATCAAGTCGCATCCCACCTCGTAATCAAACGGCATTTCGCTTGTCGCAGATCAACTTCATCATATTCATCAACATCGTGCGCATCATTGTGTCCAAGCTGCGCGCCAACAACATGCCACAGAACGACTACAAGTACAGACTGGCCCGCTCCACCCTGGCCCTTATTCCGCTCCTCGGAATCCACTACATTATCTTTCTGGCGGCCACCGACGAAGTGGTGGGGGACAACCCGACGCTATACGTCAAGCTTTATGTCGAACTTGTGTCTACTTCTATTCAGGTAAGATACGAACAGGTGCTTCTTTTGTATTTTTTTTTTGATTTTTTGTTTTGCGTTTTAAAGGGCGGATAGCAGTAAATAAATCTACTCTGTTGAAGTGTATTTTGTTCGGACATTCCTATTTAAATTTCTCGAATTTTTTACTTTAGTTAGCGCCGTGCATCACTTTTTGCTAGCTTCTAGTAGGTTTTTTGTCAATTTTTCCCAGTGTACACTACGGAGTTACTGTCCACGTGTTATTCCTGAAAACTGTTTTAATAAACCAAAATAGTAGACTGAAACAAAACTTTGTAACACCAAGACGATTTGATAAATTTTAAGGTATAAAGAAGGGTGACATAAAAAAGGTAATAATCTTAAATGATAAAGTGCCCGAAAATCAACTAACTAACTATAAAAACAACGTGACAGTTAAAACTGAAGAACTAAAACAGCAATTCTACCAAATAAAAGCGTCATGACAAACTCCCTCCAAACCACATTGCTTTATCGCCCTTAAAATTAACCCATCAAGACAATAGTAACTGTCGTGACATTATCAGTCATTTCATTGCGTGAAGTTAAGTGATACTAATAGGTTGTTTTCCTCGAATACAAAACGTGCACACTTGTAGATCTCCCCAGAAACACTATAGCGGTGATTCTCAACTTTTTACGGCTTACGACACCCCTAAGAAAGAGTAATTATATTTTCGGCACCCTGACTGGAATTTGCGAGGAGAGTTTTACTAAAAAGTCCCCATATATGGAACTGGAACAACACAGTCAACTTAAAACATGTAGAAAAATGTCAATTGATATAATGGTCTCTAATCGTACACAAATAGTTGTTTTAAGAAGTTTACAAATTGAGCAAAAATCAGATTCTTAAAAATTCTCAAATGCCTATATCGGTACCCTTTAGCATTAGAAACGGCACACCAGGGCGACGATGCAACCCAGTTAAGAACCACTGTAATAGTGTCTGAAAAGCGCCGTTCTAAATCCTCTTTCGCTTGCTTTCCGCTTTCAGGGAATGCTCATCGCCATTCTCTATTGCTTCTGCAACGGCGAGGTACAGGCCGAGATCGGCAAAGTGTGGAAAAACTGGCGCTGGCGACGCAGCCTGCCGACCAACGCGTCACGCACCGCCTCGACGTACCCGGGCAGCGGCACGCAGATGACGTCACTTTACGTCAACTCAGAGGCGCCCTCCACCAATCACCACGACCAGCTGCTGGTTCCCGAACACGTGGCCCTGTCGACGCGCCGTTCGACCAGCGAGAGTGTGGCCAGTTCCCTTCCGTGCAAGCAGCCGCTGATGGGCAACGGGATGCACGACGAACCGGTTTAAAAACCGCCGCCGCCGCCGCTGCTTTTGCTTACGACTCAAGAGATATTACCCGGGGCCGGAGCGCCAGCCAGCGGGACTCGAGGCGCGGTGTAAACGGCCGCATTGCGGCGGTAAAGCGCGCGCGCACGCCGCCGCCTTTGCCGAATGAAGAAACGTCTGTCCTAGAGAGCGTCTGGAATCAGTAAATCAGAACCTATTCGACCTGATCCATTCTGATAAACACCGAACTGTCCAATTTCACTCCTCAGATGCTTGAATCGCAGCGATGTTGACTTTTGCGCCGGCCTTTATTTTAATTAAAGGTTTTTTATTAAATTTTGACCGGTGTGAAAACCAGTTTTGGCCATAGGTAAATAATTGAGTTGGAAATGTTTTATCCATTCGATGTGGATGTCATTCTCGACTGTGTCCACTTGTTGTCGTGTCATTTCGCGAATGCGCTCTTTTGTGTCCACGTCTATTCTGATGCGCATTTTCGCGACTGTGTCGTTTAGCTTTTTTGACTGTTCCAAGCGCGGTCGTGTCCAGTTGAAATTGTGTCTATTTCGCGACTGTGTCGTTTAGCTTTTTTGACTGTTCCAAGCGCGGTCGTGTCCAGTGGAGATTCTGTCTATTTCGCGACTGTGTCCAGTCGAAGCCGCGTCATTTTGCATACATTCTTGGTAGCATCCATTTACGCTGGTACTCGTTCACTTTCATATGAGGGAACGTGTTGCCTGGCGAGTGTATATAAACGGCGTGTATATAGGGCCGTTGAAAGACAAACATGATTTCCAGTTCAAATATTATTTTGGTCCGCAAAGTGTTCGTAGTTTGTACAATTATAGGATTAGAACAAAGGGTTCTTGAAACTTTTTTCACCTCAGACCCAGAAATTGTTTTTTGCTTTGCATGGACCAGTATCAACAAAAACATTTCAGAGATGACGTCATAAACGGACGTAACAATACCAATAGACTTCATAAATCTACTGTTTTCGGTCTAAAAAATGTGAAATGAAATGAGTCCAAATACATTCAGTGCTAAACCGTTTTATTTTTAAATAATTATTATTTAATAAAATGGTAATTCTTATACACTAATAGTTTAAAAGGCCTACACAGACCCCGTTAAACAATCTCACGTACCCCCAATGGGTCCATGGACCCCAGTTTAAGAGCCCCTGAATTAGATAAACCTTGTGAACAAAGCGGTGGAAATACCTGCGATAATTTCTGAGTATGTTTTACAAGTCCTGCGCGTGTACAGACAAGATAAGTTCATTTTATTTATTTTATCGTTAATGTTTGGTTGTTTATTGTGTACTTTCATTTTTTGTGATTAACTCTCTCTCGACAACATTTCAAATAAATGCCGCTCCTTATTGGCGTCGTTAAAATGTAGTGTTCTGTAACGGAAAAGTTGTATAAGAAGATGTAAATTATTTTCAGTAGAAAGAGAGTGGATAATGGATAAACGATTCATTCTTTTATTAGCAAACGTTTCGGCAATTTCTTTTGCCATCATCAGTGCAGTAAGTGAGGCTAAGATAAAAACGAGTAACTATATAGACGCTCGTACGTTTTAGAACGTTATATAAACAGAAAAAGGAAGTCGCAAAGTAACGGAGATAAGAACTGCAACGAAAAAGTACACCCGTAAGGCGAAAGTAGGGCAAAGATAAAACAATGAGGTCAATGGAAAACAACAGATACACGTAAGAGGGAATTAGTAATAAAATAAAAATAAAATATGAACTCGACGATGATGATGGCAAAAGAAATTGCCGAAACGTTTGCTAATAAAATAATGGATCTTTTATCCATTATTTGGACCACTCTCTTTCTACTGAAGATGTAAATGTTATGGAATTTAGACGTCTCGCAAGCAAGTCATTGAGCATTGGCTAAATTTTGGTGAACAACGGGAGTCGAAACCGACCACAGAGTGCAGGGTAAACTTTCAAGTCTGCGAACACTTTCACATTTATTATAAATTTTCTGCGGACCTGTGACAGTAATAAAGATAACAAGGAAAGTGAAACTCACTTGGGGTTTTCTGTTGCTTTTTGTATGGAATATTAAAGCTGAAGAAAATAGGGCTTACTAATTAGCAAGTTTAGTTAACAACATGCTAATATTAGTTGAGACTTGGGTATTTGAAGATGATTATAAGCCGGGATATTTTTGTTGATTGATATGAAGGCCAAGATAATGTCATAATAGCTGAGAGTTTTCGATGTACAATGCAATGATGGTAAGCCTATGTTTACTGCATTGCCAGCCAAATATACGTTTAGATATAGTTACCATTAAATAGCAAATTCAAAAGTTAGGCTATTTTTTGGCAGCGTCATTGTTTATTCAAATGTCAATGCTAAACGTTTTAGTAAACTGGCCTAAACGGTGGAATAAAGTTAAGTTTTAAGGCCCACTGGGCGTGGAATTGTTTTCACTACAGCTGCATTGAGCTGCGCTGGGCGTAATTTGCATTTAAATTCTATTGTGGCGAGCGTTTCACGCTTTGCTAAACTCAAGCCCCGTGCAGCTGGAAAAAAATACGCTTTGGAGCGATTTCCACGCTTTGCTAAACTCAAGCCCAGTGCAGCTATAGAAACACATTACGTTTGGGGGCGATTTTTACGCCCAGCGCAGCTCACTGCAGCTGTAGTGAAAACAATTCCACGCCCAGTGCAGCTCAGCTCCGCTCAGTGCAACTGTAGTGTAAACGGGCCTTTACACATCGGGTCTGTCCGAGCTAAATTTAGAAGGCTAATTTATTTGGTTGCATTATACAAATCAAAAAAATTGATTACTTTTTTGATTTGTATTACTATGCCTGGTAGCAACAGTGTATATATTGGTTACATTATATGTGTAAAATGTATTGAAATACGTTTAATAATAGGTGGGCCTTCCATAATTACGGAAGGTGTTTAATTTTATCTTTATTTATAGGCAAAGTTGCCAAAACAATATAATCGCGATGTTGCGTTCATATTGAAATATAAAAAAAAACTTACATAATTTTTTTCCATTTATGTTAGTAAAATAGGAAAAGAATCTATAGTATTGGGAAACGGACTTGTGCCCGTCCCTATGCATCCGCCCTATATGTGTTATAATATTTGTTTGTTGCACAAGATATTAGACTTAACATGTTGCTGTAAAAACTCATCCATAACCATAGAGAATCTATGCGACTATATGAGAGTCTTATGAGAAATCAATGCGTCTATGAACTCTGCGAAAGCAATCAACTTAATATTCCGTCATTTCTATAACAACAAGGTTAAGAGAAAATTGATATCACAAGCTTGTCATAATCACAAGCAACATAACACAGAAAAACAGTCAAAATAATCGCAACAGTATAGTTAGGAATGTTTCCAACCTTAACTAGGCAGTTTTTCAAATTGCGTTTGATTTGGTATGTATGTGAACCAATTGTTTTGTTTGCCGCACTTAAAATGCTATTAACGGTTGATAGTGTTTGTTGCATATTTTTAGACTGCGTTAGCAACGCCTTAAGAAATTAGACTGCATTAACCCATCCATTACAATATACCAATGCAAGAAACGCAGTAAATAGACACTTATAGAGTGCGACAACGCAGGGTGCGAAATTAGTACAATGGTCGAACTCCACGACAAGTACGGCTTTTAAGAAGTAAGATGTATTGTTGCGCCTTTTCTTTATAACCTGCTTTTACGGCCTGTCACTGACCGGATGCCGCACTCCAGTTAAACGTTGCTATTTATTATTCAGTATGAACGTTTGGCGCGAACGCCAACACTGAGCGCAAACTGTAGCACAGCGGTTAGCGTGTACGCTAGCTCGCTTGCTAAACAAAACGAATCCAGTGCACCACACACCACGCTCCAAACGAGATTGATGCCCTCGTTCTCTCGCACAGTTTGCTGCAACGCAAACAAAGGAATGTCCTTTAGGGCAACACAGAACGGTAAAACAATCAGTGATTAGGAGTGAAAACTCAAAAGGTATAACAAAAGAAACGAAAGACGAACAACGCAACGCAACGCAACGCAACGCAACGCAACGCAACGCAACGCAACGCAACGCAACGTAAAGTGAAGTAAAGCAAATTGAACAAATAATAATTTATACATCAATATTACCTCTTACAAGGGAGTAATCCAGGATTTTTTTAATCAGGTTATATGATGTAAATGTGGGCAGGTAAAATTTCGATTGCATGACATATTTAAAACCGGCAAAGTATTCACGGAAAACGTGACAAAACATTATAGGGGGGCGAAAACTATTATTAACAGCTGAATGGTATGTGTCGCGCTTATAGGCTGAGAAGATTCCCCGCAAACAACCCTGAAAGTCAGACAATATTGGGGCGCAAAGCAGAATTTTTTTGTTCTGTAAGTAAAAATATATGATTTTTCAAGCATTCTAAACAACTAACATTTCGGTAAGTTAACACTTTTCAGCAAATAACTAAACGGGTACTTTCAAAACTCTTTTCCACCGGGTCACGCCATGAAAGCGTTTTTAAAGATTCGCAAATATTACAAACCGCCTCCAGTACAGCAACATGAAATCGAATCCACCATCCTATTCAATTTGCAGGGAAAGCGCTTCGACGTCTTTTCGGTGTTGGCAAGACGCGTTTGGCGCGTGGCTTGCTCACAACAAGTCATCATAACATGTAACTGACACCGACAGACGTATAGAGCCAGTGGGAAAGCGTTGGAAGCTGGTTTTCTTGGTCGTGTAAAGTTCCTTTATTTGGTTTACCTCTCCTATAAATACTGGATCGATCGTTCTGTGTTTCATTCGACTTTCGTTCAAGTACCAGCAAGTAACTGACAAGAAAACCACGATGGAGCGCAAGGCGAAAAAGCCTTTGTTCAATCCAGAAGGAATCACTTAATGCATTAGTGATTAGAATTTTCGAAGACAACATTCTAATGGAGTGAGCATCCTACTTTATATTGATGTTCGCTACACAAAAGTGACAACTCATCATCATGCGAATTTGACGAGGTTTGTTTAATATTTTACATTTCTTTTCATTTAAAAAATCAAATAGTTAAATTATTACAGTATAATAATTAATTACTGTTTTAGTTTACAAATTTTAAATAGTTATTTTTACTTACAGATGCAGAATAATGAATCAAATGATTGCTGCAATCAACTAGAAATCCACACCGGAAGTCAATTTTACGGTGTTTCCTGCCAGACCACGATCAAAAAGAAGATCGTCGCATTTATATAAATATTTGCTAATGTATATATTGTATAGATATTTGTACATATCGCTTAAACTATGACACAAAATGCTCATCAAGCGTTTTACGAATTGACGAGAATATTAATTTGATATTCTGTATTTGTGACGATGATTGCTTCACAATCAAACCAAACACATTTGTTGTTCGACTGCGACATTATAGTTGCGTAATCTTTCCATATCGACGATATTCATTGCAGCATATCTGTTGGCTATTTGTTGAATATAATAGGTTTTATTTTTCGTTCACAATGTTTATATTTTCTTTTGACACTTTCACCGCGGCTAGGCGGTGATCAAATTTGACAGGAAACAACATTGTTTTCAAACTAGCTTTATACTTTTTGACTTATTTGCTCACTTTAACGAATGTAATATTAGCAATATTACAAGCAAAGCTTCATGGATAAAAAAATGAAATTTTCTGATCCATGCATTGACGATATCCGCCATGGATATAGCGTGTGGAATCATGTTCTGATTTTGTTGTTTTTAAAGCAAATTTTTGTAATGACTTTTTGACAAGTTTATACTCTTTGTATAATATGCCCTGTATTATTGTTTTGACATTTGCGATTTTACGCAATTATTTTGATCGTTCGTTGTGAGAATAAATTTATTTGACAAACTTCGGTTCTGAAATTGAAATATTGCAAATTTAGATTAGATAAACCTGTTCAGTGTTTGAATAAAATAAATAAATTAAAACGTATGACAATTAACAATCTAATTTCTGTTTCGGTAAAAATATTCGGTTGCTCGCACGGAGCTTAACATTTTATAATTTTCTGTCACGAATCATGTTGTAAATCAAGGTAGAAGGGATAGAGTCAGGAAGTTTATATTTGGTACGTGAGTTCGATCTCTTGTGGTATATCCAGCATTATTTATAATTGGCCAGGATGTAACAAATTAGAGCATCACGTTTAATGGATGGTTACATTGGCTTGCGATAATTTATGTATTCAACGGATGTGGACCCAGTGTTTTAGTTCGTGTTTTAATGATATATAAAGTATCATAATGAAAAACATTTAAGGTATTTGCGCCGAATTAAAAGTTCTTTTGTAATAGGATTTTTTGCGCGAATCGCGATAAAATTTGCTTTAATTTTTTGAGGTAAAATCCAACTACCGGGCCACGACGTATTGTTTACACAAGACAAACTCGACGAGTAAAATTGATTTTATCCAGACAAAGTTAGGTTAGCCAAACTTATATAATGCACGGTCAACACCAATGCCTACTGGCATGCTTTTGCTGAAGAAACTAAAAATAAAATCAATCGACCACCGCTACTATAAAAACGGAAAAATTACACTCTGCAATGACGTAACAATTTCAATCATACTTCTCAGAATGACGTAAGAAAATGCATCATAATTGATTAATTATTATTTACCAAGGTTGATTAAAAACATGCTGTAATGTATAGTTTCGGTAATTGTTGCCTATTCAAATGCTAAAGAGAAATGCTTTGGTTGACCGACCGGGACGCCGGGATTAAGCCCTAAAAACAGGATCTGTCCAAACTAATAGGGCACGCATAAGCCTGTGATTTCTGCATTGTCAAATCAATTTTATTTGCTTATATTAAATTTTTATTGTGAATAAAATTTTCCACCAGGCTGCGTCATACAATATTTTCTAAGGGTTCGTGATTATTACGACCCACCTCCAGCACAGCAACATGAAATCCAATTCACCATCCTATTCATTTTGCAGGGAAAGCGCTTCGGCGCCTTTCCAGTCTTTAATTGACGACGTTTGACGCGTGGCTTGCTCACAAACAATCAATCACAACATGTAACTGATACCAACAGACGTATAGAGCCAGTGGGAAAGCGTTGGAAGCTGGTTTTCTTGGTTGTGTACAGTTCTGTTCTTTGGTTTAACTCTCCTATAAATACTAGATCATTTGTCCTGTGTTTCATTCGACTTTCGTTTAAGCACCAGCAAGCAACTGACAAGAAAACCACGATGGAGCGCAAGGCGAAAAAGCCTTTGTTCAATCCAGAAGGAATCACTTAATGCATAAGTGATTAGAATTTTCGAAGACAACCTTCTAATGGAGTGAGCATCCTGCTTTATATTGATGTTCACTCCACCAAAGTGACAACTCATCATCAATGCGAATTTGACGAGGTTTGTTTAACATTTTACATTTCTTTTCATTTAAAAAATCAAATAGTTAAATTATTACAGTATAATAATCAATTACTGTTTTAGTTTACAAATTTTAAATAGTTATTTTTACTTACAGATGCAGAATAAAAAATCAAGTGATTGCTGCAATCAGCTAGAAATTCACACCGCAAGACCATTTTATCGAGTTTCCTTCCAGACCACGATCAAACAGAAGATCGTCACATTCATATAAACATTTGTTAATGTATATATTGTATAGATATTTGTACATATTGCTTAAATTATGACACAAAATGCTCATCAAGCGTTTTACGAATTGACGAGAATATTAATTTGATATTCTGTATTTGTGACGATGATTGCTTCACAATCAAACCAAACACATATGTTGTTCGACTGCGACATTATAGTTGCGTAATCTTTCCATATCGACAATATTCATTGCAGCATATCTGTTGACTATTTGTTTAATATAATAGGTTTTATTTTTCGTTCACAATGTTTATATTTTCTTTTGACACTTTCACTGCAGCTAAGCGGTGATCAAATTTGACAGGAAACAACATTGTTTTCAAACTAGCTTTATGCTTTTTGACTTATTTGCTCACTTTAACGAATGTAATATTAGCAATATTATAAGCAAAGTTTCATGGATAAAAAAATGACATTTTCTAATCCATGCATTGACGATATCCACCATGGATATAGCGTGTGTAATCATGTTCTTATTTTATTGTTTTTAACGCAAATTTTTGTAATGACTTTTTGACAACTTTATACTCTTTGTATAATATGCCTTGTATTAGTGTTTTGACATTTGCGATTTTACGCAATTATTTTGATCGTTCGTAGTGAGAATACATTTATTTGACAAACTTCGGTTATGAAATTGAAATATTGCAAACTCAGATTAGAAAAACCTGTTCAGTGTTTGAATAAAAAAATAAATTCAAACGTATGACAATTAACAAGCTAATTTCTGCTTCGGTAAAAATATTCGGTTGCTCGCACGGAGCTTAACATTTTATAATTTTCTGTCACGAATCATGTTGTAAATCAAGGTAGAAGGAATACAGTCAGGAAGTTTATACTTGGTACGTGAGTTCGATCTCTTGTGGTATATCCAGTATTATTTATAATTGGCCAGGATGTAACAAATTAGAGCATCACGTTTAATGGATGGTTGCATTGGCTTACGATAATTTAGGTATTCAACGGATGTGGACCCAGTGTTTTAGTTTGTATTTTAATGATATATAAAATATCATAATGAAAAACATTTAAGGTATTTGCGCCGAATTAAAAGTTCTTTTGTAATAGGATTTTTTGCGCGAATCGCGATAAAATTTGCTTTATTTTTTGAGTTAAAATCCAACTACCGGGCCACGACGTATTGTTTACACAAGACAAACTCGACGAGTAAAATTGATTTTATCCAGACAAAGTTAGATTAGCTAAACTTATATAATGCACGGTCAACACCAATTCCTACTGGCATGCTTTTACTGAAGAAACTAAAAATAAATCAATCGACCACCGTTACTATAAAAAAGGAAAAATTACACAGTGCAATGACGTAACAACTTCAATCATACTTCTCAGAATGACGTAAGAAAATGCATCATAATTGATTATTATTTACCAAGGTTGATTAAAAACATGCTATAATGTATAGTTTCGGCAATTGTTGCCTATTCAAATGCTAAAGAGAACGTTTTGGTTGACCGACCGGGACGTCGGGATTAAGCCCTAAAAACAGGATCAGTCCAAACTAATAGGGCACGCATAAGCCTGTGATTTCTGCATTGTCAGATCAATTTTATTTGCTTATATTAAATTTTTATTGTGAATAAAATTTTTCCACCAGGCTGTGTCATACAACATTATCTAAGGGTTCGTGATTATTACGACCAACCTCCAGCACAGCAACATGAAATCCAATCCACGATCCTATTCATTTTGCAGGGAAAGAGCTTCTGCGCCTTTCCAGTCTTTAAATGACGACGTTTGGCGCGTGGCTTGCTCACAAACAATCAATCACAACATGTAACTGATACCGACAGACGTATAGAGCCAGTGGGAAAGCGTTGGAAGCTGGTTTTCTTGGTCGTGTAAAGTTCTGTTCTTTGGTTTAACTCTCCTATAAATACTGGATCATTCGTCCTGTGTTTCATTCGACTTTCGTTCAACCACCAGCAAGCAACTGACAAGAAAACCAAGATGGAACACAAGGCAAAAAAGCCTTTGTTCAATCCAGAAGGAATCACTTAATGCATTAGTGATTAGAATTTTCGAAGACAACCTTCTAATGGAGTGAGCATCCTGCTTTATATTGATGTTCACTCCACCAAAGTGACAACTCATCATCATGCGAATTTGACGAGGTTTGTTTAATATTTTACATTTCTTTTCATTTAAAAAATCAAATAGTTAAATTATTACAGTATAATAATTAATTGCTGTTTTAGTTTACAAATTTTAAATAGTTATTTTTACTTACAGATGCAGAATAATGAATCAAATGATTGCTGCAATCAACTAGAAATCCACACCGGAAGTCAATTTTACGGTGTTTCCTGCCAGACCACGATCAAAAAGAAGATCGTCGCATTTATATAAATATTTGCTAATGTATATATTGTATAGATATTTGTACATATCGCTTAAACTATGACACAAAATGCTCATCAAGCGTTTTACGAATTGACGAGAATATTAATTTGATATTCTGTATTTGTGACGATGATTGCTTCACAATCAAACCAAACACATTTGTTGTTCGACTGCGACATTATAGTTGCGTAATCTTTCCATATCGACGATATTCATTGCAGCATATCTGTTGGCTATTTGTTGAATATAATAGGTTTTATTTTTCGTTCACAATGTTTATATTTTCTTTTGACACTTTCACCGCGGCTAGGCGGTGATCAAATTTGACAGGAAACAACATTGTTTTCAAACTAGCTTTATACTTTTTGACTTATTTGCTCACTTTAACGAATGTAATATTAGCAATATTACAAGCAAAGCTTCATGGATAAAAAAATGAAATTTTCTGATCCATGCATTGACGATATCCGCCATGGATATAGCGTGTGGAATCATGTTCTGATTTTGTTGTTTTTAAAGCAAATTTTTGTAATGACTTTTTGACAAGTTTATACTCTTTGTATAATATGCCCTGTATTATTGTTTTGACATTTGCGATTTTACGCAATTATTTTGATCGTTCGTTGTGAGAATAAATTTATTTGACAAACTTCGGTTCTGAAATTGAAATATTGCAAATTTAGATTAGATAAACCTGTTCAGTGTTTGAATAAAATAAATAAATTAAAACGTATGACAATTAACAATCTAATTTCTGTTTCGGTAAAAATATTCGGTTGCTCGCACGGAGCTTAACATTTTATAATTTTCTGTCACGAATCATGTTGTAAATCAAGGTAGAAGGGATAGAGTCAGGAAGTTTATATTTGGTACGTGAGTTCGATCTCTTGTGGTATATCCAGCATTATTTATAATTGGCCAGGATGTAACAAATTAGAGCATCACGTTTAATGGATGGTTACATTGTCTTGCGATAATTTATGTATTCAACAGATGTGGACCCAGTGTTTTAGTTCGTGTTTTAATGATATATAAAGTATCATAATGAAAAACATTTAAGGTATTTGCGCCGAATTAAAAGTTCTTTTGTAATAGGATTTTTTGCGCGAATCGCGATGAAATTTGCTTTAATTTTTTGAGGTAAAATCCAACTACCGGGCCACGACGTATTGTTTACACAAGACAAACTCGACGAGTAAAATTGATTTTATCCAGACAAAGTTAGGTTAGCCAAACTTATATAATGCACGGTCAACACCAATGCCTACTGGCATGCTTTTGCTGAAGAAACTAAAAATAAAATCAATCGACCACCGCTACTATAAAAACGGAAAAATTACACTCTGCAATGACGTAACAATTTCAATCATACTTCTCAGAATGACGTAAGAAAATGCATCATAATTGATTAATTATTATTTACCAAGGTTGATTAAAAACATGCTGTAATGTATAGTTTCGGTAATTGTTGCCTATTCAAATGCTAAAGAGAAATGCTTTGGTTGACCGACCGGGACGCCGGGATTAAGCCCTAAAAACAGGATCTGTCCAAACTAATAGGGCACGCATAAGCCTGTGATTTCTGCATTGTCAAATCAATTTTATTTGCTTATATTAAATTTTTATTGTGAATAAAATTTTCCACCAGGCTGCGTCATACAATATTTTCTAAGGGTTCGTGATTATTACGACCCACCTCCAGCACAGCAACATGAAATCCAATTCACCATCCTATTCATTTTGCAGGGAAAGCGCTTCGGCGCCTTTCCAGTCTTTAATTGACGACGTTTGACGCGTGGCTTGCTCACAAACAATCAATCACAACATGTAACTGATACCAACATACGTATAGAGCCAGTGGGAAAGCGTTGGAAGCTGGTTTTCTTGGTTGTGTACAGTTCTGTTCTTTGGTTTAACTCTCC
The DNA here is from genome assembly GCF_963924565.1 of Ascidiella aspersa. Lineage (NCBI taxonomy): Eukaryota > Metazoa > Chordata > Ascidiacea > Phlebobranchia > Ascidiidae > Ascidiella > Ascidiella aspersa. Next base: position 20,529,597 of record NC_139454.1, read on the forward strand.
TATAAATACTAGATCATTTGTCCTGTGTTTCATTCGACTTTCGTTTAAGCACCAGCAAGCAACTGACAAGAAAACCACGATGGAGCGCAAGGCGAAAAAGCCTTTGTTCAATCCAGAAGGAATCACTTAATGCATAAGTGATTAGAATTTTCGAAGACAACCTTCTAATGGAGTGAGCATCCTGCTTTATATTGATGTTCACTCCACCAAAGTGACAACTCATCATCAATGCGAATTTGACGAGGTTTGTTTAACATTTTACATTTCTTTTCATTTAAAAAATCAAATAGTTAAATTATTACAGTATAATAATCAATTACTGTTTTAGTTTACAAATTTTAAATAGTTATTTTTACTTACAGATGCAGAATAAAAAATCAAGTGATTGCTGCAATCAGCTAGAAATTCACACCGCAAGACCATTTTATCGAGTTTCCTTCCAGACCACGATCAAACAGAAGATCGTCACATTCATATAAACATTTGTTAATGTATATATTGTATAGATATTTGTACATATTGCTTAAATTATGACACAAAATGCTCATCAAGCGTTTTACGAATTGACGAGAATATTAATTTGATATTCTGTATTTGTGACGATGATTGCTTCACAATCAAACCAAACACATATGTTATTCGACTGCGACATTATAGTTGCGTAATCTTTCCATATCGACAATATTCATTGCAGCATATCTGTTGACTATTTGTTTAATATAATAGGTTTTATTTTTCGTTCACAATGTTTATATTTTCTTTTGACACTTTCACTGCAGCTAAGCGGTGATCAAATTTGACAGGAAACAACATTGTTTTCAAACTAGCTTTATGCTTTTTGACTTATTTGCTCACTTTAACGAATGTAATATTAGCAATATTATAAGCAAAGTTTCATGGATAAAAAAATGACATTTTCTAATCCATGCATTGACGATATCCACCATGGATATAGCGTGTGTAATCATGTTCTTATTTTATTGTTTTTAACGCAAATTTTTGTAATGACTTTTTGACAACTTTATACTCTTTGTATAATATGCCTTGTATTAGTGTTTTGACATTTGCGATTTTACGCAATTATTTTGATCGTTCGTAGTGAGAATACATTTATTTGACAAACTTCGGTTCTGAAATTGAAATATTGCAAACTCAGATTAGAAAAACCTGTTCAGTGTTTGAATAAAAAAATAAATTCAAACGTATGACAATTAACAAGCTAATTTCTGCTTCGGTAAAAATATTCGGTTGCTCGCACGGAGCTTAACATTTTATAATTTTCTGTCACGAATCATGTTGTAAATCAAGGTAGAAGGAATACAGTCAGGAAGTTTATACTTGGTACGTGAGTTCGATCTCTTGTGGTATATCCAGTATTATTTATAATTGGCCAGGATGTAACAAATTAGAGCATCACGTTTAATGGATGGTTGCATTGGCTTACGATAATTTAGGTATTCAACGGATGTGGACCCAGTGTTTTAGTTTGTATTTTAATGATATATAAAATATCATAATGAAAAACATTTAAGGTATTTGCGCCGAATTAAAAGTTCTTTTGTAATAGGATTTTTTGCGCGAATCGCGATAAAATTTGCTTTATTTTTTGAGTTAAAATCCAACTACCGGGCCACGACGTATTGTTTACACAAGACAAACTCGACGAGTAAAATTGATTTTATCCAGACAAAGTTAGATTAGCTAAACTTATATAATGCACGGTCAACACCAATTCCTACTGGCATGCTTTTACTGAAGAAACTAAAAATAAATCAATCGACCACCGTTACTATAAAAAAGGAAAAATTACACAGTGCAATGACGTAACAACTTCAATCATACTTCTCAGAATGACGTAAGAAAATGCATCATAATTGATTATTATTTACCAAGGTTGATTAAAAACATGCTATAATGTATAGTTTCGGCAATTGTTGCCTATTCAAATGCTAAAGAGAACGTTTTGGTTGACCGACCGGGACGTCGGGATTAAGCCCTAAAAACAGGATCAGTCCAAACTAATAGGGCACGCATAAGCCTGTGATTTCTGCATTGTCAGATCAATTTTATTTGCTTATATTAAATTTTTATTGTGAATAAAATTTTTCCACCAGGCTGTGTCATACAACATTATCTAAGGGTTCGTGATTATTACGACCAACCTCCAGCACAGCAACATGAAATCCAATCCACGATCCTATTCATTTTGCAGGGAAAGAGCTTCTGCGCCTTTCCAGTCTTTAAATGACGACGTTTGGCGCGTGGCTTGCTCACAAACAATCAATCACAACATGTAACTGATACCGACAGACGTATAGAGCCAGTGGGAAAGCGTTGGAAGCTGGTTTTCTTGGTCGTGTAAAGTTCTGTTCTTTGGTTTAACTCTCCTATAAATACTGGATCTTTCGTCCTGTGTTTCATTCGACTTTCGTTCAACCACCAGCAAGCAACTGACAAGAAAACCAAGATGGAACACAAGGCAAAAAAGCCTTTGTTCAATCCAGAAGGAATCACTTAATGCATTAGTGATTAGAATTTTCGAAGACAACCTTCTAATGGAGTGAGCATCCTGCTTTATATTGATGTTCACTCCACCAAAGTGACAACTCATCATCATGCGTATTTGACGAGGTTTGTTTAACATTTTACATTTCTTTTCATTTAAAAAATCAAATAGTTAAATTATTACAGTATAATAATTAATTACTGTTTTAGTTTACAAATTTTAAATAGTTATTTTTACTTACAGATGCAGAATAATGAATCAAATGATTGCTGCAATCAACTAGAAATCCACACCGGAAGTCAATTTTACGGTGTTTCCTTCCAGACCACGATCAAACAGAAGATCGTCACATTTATATAAATATTTGTTAATGTATATATTGTATAGATATTTGTACATATCGCTTAAACTATGACACAAAATGCTCATCAAGCGTTTAACGAATTGACGAGAATATTAATTTAATATTCTGTATTTGTGACGATGATTGCTTCACAATCAAACCAAACACATTTGTTATTCGAGTGCGACATTAGTTGCGTAATCTTTCCATGTCGACGATATTAATTGCAGCATATCTGCTGACCATATTTGTTGAATATAATAGGTTTAATTTTTCATCCACAATGTTTGTAATCGGTTTTGACACTTTCACTGCAGCTAAGCGGTGATCAAATTTGACAGAAAACAACATTGTTTTCAAACTAGCTTTATATACTTTTCGACTTATTTGCTCACTTTAACGAATGTAATATTAGCAATATTACAAGCACAGCTTCATGGTAAAAATGAAATTTTCTAATCCATGCATTGACGATATCCGCCATGGATATAGCGTGTGTAATCATGTTCTGATTTTGTTGATTTTAACGCAAATTTTTGTAGTAACTTTTTGACAAGTTTATACTCTTTGTATAATATGCCTTGTATTATTGTTTTGACATTTGCGATTTTACGCAATTATTTTGATCGTTCGTTGTGAGAATAAATTTATTTGAAAAACTTCGGTTCTGAAATTGAAATATTGCAAATTCAGATTAGAAAAACCTGTTCAGTGTTTGAATAAAAAAAATAAATTCAAACGTATGACAATTAACAATCTAATTCTGTTTCGGTAAAAACATTCGGTTGCTCGCACGGAGCTTAACATTTTATAATTTTCTGTCACGAATCATGTTGTAAATCAAGGTAGAAGGGATACAGTCAGGAGGTTTATATTTGGTACGTGAGTTCGATCTCTTGTGGTATATCCAGCATTATTTATAATTGGCCAGGATGTAACAAACTAGAGCATCACGTTTAATGGATGGTTGCATTGGCTTACGATAATTTAGGTATTCAACAGATGTGGACCCAGTGTTTTAGTTTGTATTTTAATGATATATAAAATATCATAATTAAAAACATTTAAGTTATTTGCGCCGAATTAAAATTCTTTTGTAATAGGGTTTTTTGCGCGAATCACGAGAAAATTTGCTTTCATTTTTTGAGTTAAATCCAACTACCGGGCCACGACGTATTGTTTACACAAGACAAACTCGACGAGCAAAATTGATTTTATCCAGACAAAGTTAGGTTAGCTAAACTTATACAATGCACGGTCAACACCAATTCCTACTGGCATGCTTTCACTGAAGAAACTAAAAAGAAAATCAATCGACCACCGCTACTATAAAAACGGAAAAATTACACTCTGCAATGACGTAACAATTTCAATCATACTTCTCAGAATGACGTAAGAAAATGCATCATAATTGATTATTATTTACCAAGGTTGATTAAAAACATGCTATAATGTATAGGTTCGGTAATTGTTGCCTATTCAAATGCTCAAGAGAAACGCTTTGGTTGACCGACCGGGACGCCGGGATTAAGCCCTAAAAACAGGATCTGTCCAAACTAATAGGGCACGCATAAGCCTGTGATTTCTGCCATGTCAGATCAATTATTTTTGCTTATATTAAAATTTTATTGTGAATACCATAATTTCCAAAAGATATAAGTTTAGTTATAGTAAACAGTAACCAGTAAACAACAAATTCAAAATCGGCCTGATTTTTTAGTTATTTTTCCACCAGGCTGCGTCATACAATATTTTCTAAGGGTTCGTGATTATTACGACCAACCTCCAGCACAGCAACATGAAATCCAATCCACCATCCTATTCATTTTGCAGGGAAAGCGCTTCGGCGCCTTTCCAGTCTTTAAATGACGACGTTTGGCGCGTGGCTTGCACACAAACAAGTCATCACAACATGTAACTGATACCGACAGACGTATAGAGCCAGTGGGAAAGAGTTGCAAGCTGGTTTTCTTGGTCGTGTAAAGTTCAGTTCTTTGGTTTAACTGTCCTATAAATACTGGATCATTCGTCCTGTGTTTCATTCGACTTTCGTTAAACCACCAGCAAGCTACTGACAAGAAAACCACGATGGAACGCAAGGCGAAAAAGCCTTTGTTCAATCCAGAAGGAATCACTTAATGCATAAGTGATTAGAATCTTCGAAGACAACCTTCTAATGGAGTGAGCATCGTGCTTTATATCGATGTTCACTTCACCAAAGTGACAACTCATCATCATGCGAATTTGACGAGGTTTGTTTAATATTTAACATTTCTTTTCATTTAAAAAATCAAATAGTTAAATTATTACAGTATAATAATTAATTACTGTTTTAGTTTACAAATTTTAAATAGTTATTTTTACTTACAGATGCAGAATAATAAATCAAGTGATTGCTGCAACCAGCTAGAAATTCACACCGCAAGACCATTTTATCGAGTTTCCTTCCAGACCACGATCAAACAGAAGATCGTCACATTCACATCAACATTGTTAATGTATATATTGTATAGATATTTGTACATATCGCTTAAACTATGACACAAAATGCTCATAGAGCGTTTAACGAATTGACGAGAATATTAATTTGATATTCTGTATTTGTGACGATGATTGCTTCACAATCAAACCAAACACATATGTTATTCGACTGCGACATTATAGTTGCGTAATCTTTCCATATCGACGATATTCATTGCAGCATATCTGCTGACCATATTTGTTGAATATAATAGGTTCAATTTTTCATCCACAATGTTTGTAATCGGTTTGACACTTTCACTGCAGCTAAGCGGTGATCAAATTTGACAGAAAACAACATTGTTTTCAAACTAGCTTTATATACTTTTCGACTTATTTGCTCACTTTAACGAATGTAATATTATATCAATATTACAAGCAAAGCTTCATGGTAAAAATGAAATTTTCTAATCCATGCATAGACGAAATCCACCATGGATATAGCGTGTGTAATCATGTTCGGATTTTGTTGTTTTTAACGCAAATTTTTGTAGTAACTTTTTGACAAGTTTATACTCTTTGTGTATACGCCTTAAGTTATTTTGACATTTGCCATTTTACGCAATGATTTTTAATTGTTCGTTGCGACAATAAACTATATTTGAAAAGACATCAGGTTATAAAATTTGAATAACACACACCATACTAGAGAAAACTCTACAGTGGTAGAATGAACACAATGAAATTTAAATGTGTGACAATAGCCTAACTTCTGTTTTCATAAAGATATTTATTTGCTCGCACGCAGCATAAGGTTTTACCATTTTCTGTCACGAATCATGTTGTGAAACCAAGTGAAGGGGTAGAACCAGGAAGCTTAGATTAGGCCTTCATGATAAGTTAGATTGTGAGTTGTAGTACCCAGCATTATTTCCGACTTGGCCGGGATGCAACAAATTTAAGCTATTTAACGGCCAAGAGGTCAAGTGCTTGTGTTGTTTATGGGTATTTAGATATCAAGTCAGAAAAGTGAGTCAAACCATAACGCCAACAACGTCAAACACCTTTATGAACGAGCAATAATTGTCATAATTTAAAACATCCATGCTGTTTTAAGCGATTCAAAAATTTAAGGTAAGGTTTTACCATTTTCTAAGATTTTACCATAAGGTTTTACCATTTTCTGCCACGAATCATGTTGTTAAACAAGGTGAAGGGGTAGAGCCAGGAAGTTTCGATTTTTTGCGCGGATTCGACTATCACTATGTATGCAGCTGTTTTGCTGCGAGGATGTTACAAACTCTAAAGCATCGTGTTTGAATGGGTCGTTGCTTTGTCATTTTTAAGGAAAACAACGGTAGAGGACCCCGTGTTTTAGGGTAAGTATTCAGATATTAAGTCACAGAATTATACGACCTAGAATAAACTACATTACTTGTCGGGCGTGACACAGCCTGGTGGACAAATATATAGAACAACAGATTGATATTGAATTTGCTATATAACGGAAATATTAAATGTTATTCATAATAATTTAAACATAATATAACCCAATACAATTGGCCTGACAATGCGGCAATCATAAGTATAATATGCGCCCCAATGTATTTTGTCCTAAAATGCGTGACATTTTAGTTTGAGCTGTTCAGTTGAGTAAGGATTTATCGGGCGTTCCCGTCACCTCACCAAAACGTTTCTTTTTGGCATTTCCGCTAGCAATAATGATCAAAACTATAGATTAGCATTTTCCAACCAATCTTGGCAAATAATCATGCCCGGTGCGTTTTCCTTATTTGTTGTGATAAATATGATTGAAATTGTTACGTTATTACAGCGTGTAATTTGTCGATTCACTGTTGTTAGCGTCTTTGTTAATTCAAAAATAGCAGGCCTGTGATAAAAAGTGCTTATCTTGAATTGTAGAAGTTTAACTATAAGCGGATTTAGTCTAAATAAAAATATTTTTAATTATTTGCCAATATTTTCGTATAAAAAATGCGACGTGACTCGTAACTTGGAATTTATCACAACAAGTGATATCTAATATTCTCGCTGTTCGCGCAAAACAATTTGTTGCTTTAAAGTTAAGTTTTTAATTCGGCGCAAACGACTCAAAAGTATATAATTAGGACATTTATTGCAAAGTTATACCCTTGTCAAACTGGTAGCCAGACGCTTTTCAAATTATGTATTTGTGGTGCTATACTTTGACGTATTTCTATGATTTGATGTCTGAATACCTAACCTAGAACACCAAGGTCCTCCTACCAATGTATACATTAAATGCAAAATCAACCATCCATTAAAATATGATGCTTTAGTTTGTAACATCCTGGTCGATTTATAAATATTGCTTGACACCACAAAGTGGTAATCAGATTCACGCACAAAACTTTCTGATTGTACCCCTTTCATATTGGTTAACAAATTGATTCGTGACGGAAAGGCGATTTAGGCTGCGTTGGAGCAACTTTATAACGTTTTCTACATTTTTAATATGGTCTGTGACATTTAAATTGCAGAACCCGGTAGGTTTTAAAAAGAGTTTATTTTCGCACAGAACAATTAAAATAAATTGCTTAAAATCGCAAATGCCAAAACAATAACTCAAGACGCATATACAAAGAGTTTCAATTTGTCAAAAAGTCTTTTAAAAAATCTAAACTTCCTGACTCTATCCCTTCTTCCTTCTTTTACAACATGATTCGAGACAGAAAATAGTAAAAGTTAAGCTCCGTGCGAGCAACCGAATATTTTTACCGAAACAGAAATTAGATTGTTAATTGTCATACGTTTGAATTTATTTTTTTTTATTCAAACACTGAACAGGTTTTTCTAATCTGAATTTGCAATATTTTAATTTCAGAACCCAAGTTTGTCAAATAAATTTATTTTCGCAACGAACGATCAAAATAAATTGCGTAAAATCGCAAATGTCAAAACAATAATTCAAAGCATACAAAGAGTACAAACTTGTCAAAAATTCATTAAAAAAATTTGCGTTAAAAACAACAAAATCAGAACATGATTACACACGTTATATCCATGGTGGATATCGTCTATGCAAGGATTAGAAAATTTCTCTTTTTATCCATTAAACTTTGCTTGTAATATTGCTAATATTACATTCGTTAAAGTGAGCAAGTCTAAAAGCGTAAAGCTAGTTTCAAAACAATATTGTTTCTTGTCAATATTGATCACCACTTAGCTGCAGTAAAAATGTCAAAAAACATTGTGAACAAAAAATTAAACCTATTATATTCAACAAATGTGGTCAGCAGATATGCTGCAATTTATATCGTCGATATGGAAAGATTACGCAACTATTATGTCGCAGTCGAATAACATATGTGTTTGGTGTGATTGTGAAGCAATCATCGTCACAAATACAGAATATCAAATTAATATTCTCGTCAATTCGTAAAACGCTTGATAAGCATTTTGTGTTGTTAAATAGTTTAAGCAATATGTACAAATGTCTATACAATATATACAATAACAATGTTGATGTGAATGTGACGATCTTCTGTTTAATCGTGGTCTGGAAGGAAACACCGTAAAATTGACTTCCGTGAATTTCTAGTTGATTGCAGCAATCACTTGATTCATTAATCTGCATCTGTAAGTACAATTAACTATTTAAAGTTGTGTAAACTGATACAGTAATTAGTTCAACTATCTAAATTTTAGTAAAAAAGCAAAATAAATTTGAAATATTAAACAAACCTCGTCAAATTCGCTTGTGTGTGGTGAACACTATTATAGAGCAGGATGCTCACTCCATTAGAAGGTTGTCTTCGAAGATTCTAATCACTTATGCATTAAGTGATTCCTTCTGGATTGAAAAAATGCTTTTTCGTCTTGCGCTCCATCGTGGTTTTCTTGTTAGTTGCTTGCTGGTGGTTTAACGAAAGTCGAATGAAACACAGGACGATCGATCCAGTATTTATAGGAGAGTTAAACCAAAGAAAGGAACTTTACACGACCAAGAAAACCAGCTTCCAACGCTTTCCCACTGGCTCTATACGTCTGTCGGTATCAGTTACATGTTGGGATGACTTGTTTGTGAGCAAGCCACGCGCCAAACGTCGTCAATTAACGACTGGAAAGGCGTCGAAGCGCTTTCCCTGCAAATTGAATAGGATGGTGGTTTGGGTTTCATGTTGCTGTGCTGGAGGTTGTTCGTAATGATCACGAACATTTAAAAAATCTTGTATGACGCAGCCTGCGGGACAAATAATTAAAAAACGGGACGAGTTTGAAATTACTATTTATTGGTAAATATAACTAAACGCATATAGTTTCGAATGAATGTCATCATATTAAAATATTTTATAACCAAATATGTTGGGTTTGACGATGCGGCAATTATAGGCTTGCTATGCGTTCCCTTTGAGTTTGGACAGTTCCGGTTAGTAGGGTTTTTTACAGTGTTCAGCTCAACCAAAATCGTTTTGCATTTTCAGTTAATAATACTGCACAACAACAACCAAAACTATAGATTAGCATGTTTTTCATCAAACTTGGTAAATAGTAATTCCTGGATCGTTTTTCTAATCCGTTATATGGAAGTATTATTGAATTTGTTACGTCATTGTAGCGTGTTATTGTTTCGGAATTAACTATATTAGTCAATTAATTGTTAGCATCTTTGTTAGTTCATTAAAAGGAGGCAGTACGAAGTGGTGCTTATCGAGTATTGTATTAGTTTAACTATAAGCCAGGGGTTGTTAAACTTTTTTTACCGCGGACCCCTTACAATTTTTTTACTTCGCATGGAGCAGTGTAGGCAAGAAATTTAAGGATGACGTCATAAGTTTACGCCATACTACAAACAGACTAGTATTGCTCGTTTGTTTATTGCTCGTTTGTAAACGTGTGTGATATTTTTGGCGTTATGGTTTGACTCACTTTTCCGACTTGATATCTGAATACCCTCAAACAACACAAGCACTGGATCACTGACGGTTAAATATCGTATACCAAGGCAACCATCCATTCAAACACGATGCTTTAATTTGTAACATCCTGGCTGAGTCCAACATAAAGCTGGATACTACAAGTTATAAGTAAACTAACGCATGTAGGCCAAGTATAAAATTCCTGGCTCTACCCCTTCACCTTGTTTAACAACATGATTCGTGAAAGAAAACAAAAAAATGTTATGCTGCGTGCGAGCAAACAAACAAATATCCTTATGAAAAAAGTTATTAGACTGTTGTCACACATTTGAATTTAATTGTTTTAATTCTAACACTGTACAGTTTTCTGTAATATGGTCTGTGAAATTTACATTTCATAACCCGATGTTTGTCAAGAAAACTTTTATTGATGAAAATAAAATTGAAAATATTTGCGTAAAATCGCAAATGTCAAAACAATAACTCAATGCGTATACACAAATAGCATACACTTGTTAAAAGCATTTACAAACATGGAGTTAAAATCAAACATATCCAATCATGATTACACACGCTATATCCATGGCGGATATCGTCATAAAATAAAGTAGAAAAGTTTCTCATTTTATTCATGCTTTGCTTGTAATATTGCTAATATTACATTCGTTAAAGTGAGCAAATAAGTCAAAAAGTAAAGTATAAAGCTAGTTTGAAAACAATGTTGTTTCCTGTCAAATTTGATCACCGCTTAGCTGCAGTGAAAGTGTCAAAACAGATTTTAAAATTTTGGACGAAAAATAATAACATTTATATTCAACAAACGGTCAACAAATTTGCTGCGATGAATATCGTCAATATGGAAAGATTACGCAACTAATGTTGCAGTCAAATAACATAATTATGTGTTTTATTGATTGTAAAACAATCATCGTCACAAATAAAGAATATTAAAATGATATTCTCGTCATTTTGTAAAACGCTCTATGAGCATTTTGTGTCATAGTTTAAGCAATATGTACAAATGTCTATACAATATATACATTAACAATGTTGATGTGAATGTGACGATCTTCTGTTTAATCGTGGTCTGGCAGGAAACTCGATAAAATTGTCTTCCGGTGTGAATTTCTAGTTGATTGCAGCAATCACTTGATTCATTAATCTGCATCTGTAAGTGAAAATGACTATTTAAAATTGTGTATACTGATACAGTAACTCATTCTTATACAGTAATTAATTCAGCTATCTCAATTTTGGTAAAAAATAAAAAAAAATGTAAAATATTGAACAAACCTCGTCAAATTCGCATGATGATGAGCTGTCACTTTTGTGTGGTGAACATCAATATAAAGCAGGATGCTCACTCCATTAGAAGGTTGTCTTCGAAGATTCTAATCACTAATGCATTAAGTGATTCCTTCTGGATTGAACAAAGGCTTTTTCGCCTTGCGCTCCATCGTGGTTTTCTTGTCAGTTGCTTGCTGGTGCTTGAACGAAAGTCGAATGAAACACAGGACGATCGATCCAGTATTTATAGGAGAGTTAAACCAAAGAAAGGAACTTTACACGACCAAGAAAACCAGCTTCCAACGCTTTCCCACTGGCTCTATACGTCTGTCGGTTTCAGTTACATGTTATGAAGACTTGTTGTGTGCAAGCCACGCGCCAAACGTCGTCAATTAACGACTGGAAAGGCGCAGAAGCTCTTTCCCTGCAAATTGAATAGGATGGTGGATTGGATTTCATGTTGCTGTTCTGAAGGTTGTTTGTAATAATCACGAATCTTTAGAAAATATTGTATGACGCAGCCTGCGGGACAACCAATATAAAACTCACGCCGATATTGAATTTGCTATTGAATGATAACTACAAACAAAGTTGTATATTTTGGAAATAATGTTATTAACAACAGAATTTCAATATAACCGAATAAAATGTATCTGACAATGCTGCATTCATGGGCTTACTATATGCGTCCCCATCTAGTTTGGACAGTTACGGTTATTAGCGATCTATCTTGGCGTCCCGGTCAGTCAACCTAAACATTGAACATTGGCCTTTGAAAAAGCAACATTGACCAAAACTATGATTAGCATTTTCTCAATAAAACTTGTTAAATAGTCAATTTCATACATTTTCTTGCGTAGTACAAAAAACAAACGATTACACGGTAAGTACGATTAAAATTCTTACGTCATTACTCATTACAGCACGTAAATGTTCCAGTATTATAGTGGTCGATTGATGGTTGTTAGCGTCTTTGTTAGTTTATCAGTAGCAGGCTAGAAAGAAATTGTGTTTATTTACCATGCGTTGTAGGCTATTGGGTGACCTTATCTAATTTAGAGAAAAACATTTTTATTTTTTTGCGAATATTCTTTGTATAAACATTGCGTCATGATCCGTAAATTGGAATTATTTGAAAAATCAAGTGAATAGTCTTGCTAATCTCGCGAACAAAATTTTTATTTCAACAGTTAACTTTTTAAATCGGCTAAAATAGCTTAAATTGGATGTTTAAAATTATGACAGTAAGCCTGTTTATATGCACCTTTCTCAGGCAGATTAGATTAAGGAAGGTGATAAAATGTACTAAACATTAATGAAAACTGTATTTGGCGCTGGCCTAGAATCCTACCACAGCGTTGAGACAATTATTAAAGCAAAGTACAATATTTGGGTGAGGGTGGGCCAACTATTACTATTTAAACCTACCCAAACCCACATCCTAACACAAATAATGTTATATGTTGTGGATTCTAGACCAGCGCCTATGTCACAAATTAGTATCTGATTCTAACGAGTGTATGTAATGTTCTTTTCTTATGCGCTAAACTTGTTTTGTTTACGACTAGCCGTTCGTGTTACGTCATAATGCCCCAAAAGTGACGTGATGTTTACTGCGTTAAAGCAAGTCATTTAACATCAAACAATACCGGCCGTCAGCGAAACGAACAGATCAAGCGGAGAACAGATTGAAAACCACTCCTTTTGTCAGATTAGGAAACGAGAGAACTAATTCATTCCAGCGCCAAAACGACAGAGAATGAATTAAAGAATCAGATTCGAATCCGGCTTAAACGTGCATATAAACGGGCTTAATAATTGCCTGTTTATAAATGTGTGTGGCGTTTTTGGCGTTATGGTTTAACTCACTTTTCTGACTTTATATCTGAATACCCTCAAACAACACAAGCACTGGATCACTGACGGTTAAGCATAGTATACCGTGGCAACCATCCATTCAAACACGATGCTTTAATCGTAACATCCTGGCCGGGTCGAAAATAATGGTGGATACTACAAGTGGCAATCGAACTCACGCATGTAAGCCTAATCTAAATTTCCTGGCTCCATTCCTTCACCTTGTTTAAGTACATGGTTCGCGACAGAAAATAGTAAAACGTTATGCTATGCTGTGTGCGAGAAAACAAATATCTTTATAAAAACAGATATTAGGCTATTATAACACATTTGAATTTAATTGTTTATTTCTAACACTGTTGTACAGTTGTTTTCTAATATGGTATGTGACATTTAAATTTTATAACCCAATCATTGTCAAGTAGACTTTATTGACGCAAAAAACAATTGAAAATAATTGCGTAAAATCGCAAATGTCAAAAATAATTCAAAGCATACAAAGAGTATACACTTGTCAAAAAGTCATTACAAAAATTTGCGTTAAAAACAACAAAATCACAAATGATTACACACGTTATATCCGTGGCGGATATCGTCAATGCATAGATTAGAAAACCTATTTTTTACCATGAAGCTTTGCTTGTAACATTGCTAATATTACATTTGTTTAAGTAAGCAAATAAGTCAAAAAGTAGATATAAATCTAATTTGAAAACAATGTTGTTTCCTGTCAAATTTGATCACCGCCTAGCTGCAGTGAAAGTGTCAAAACAGATTTTAAACAATGTGGACAAAAAATACAACATTTTATATTCAACAAACAGTCAATAAAATTACTGTAATGAATGTCGTCGATATGGAAAGATTACGCAACTATAATGTCGCAGTCGAATAACTTATGTGTTTGTTCGATTGTGAAGCAATCATCGTCACAAATACAGATTATCAAATTACTATTCTCGTCATTTCGTAAAACGCTCGATGAGCATCTTGTGTCATAGTATAAGCGATATGTACAAATCTCTATATAATATATACATTAACAATGTTGATGTGAATGTGACGATCTTCTGTTTGATCGTGGTCTGGAAGGAAACTCGATAAAATTGTCCCCGGTGTAAATTTCTAGCTGATTGCAGCAATCATTTGATTCATTAATCTGCATCTGTAAGTAAAAATAACTATTTAAAATTTGTAAACTGAAACAGTAATTAATTATTATACAGTAATAATTTAACTATTTGATTTTTTAAATGAAAAGAAATATAAAATTTTAAACAAACCTCGTCAAATTCGCATGATGATGAGTTGTCACTTTGGTGGAGTGAACATCAATATAAAGCAGGATGCTCACTCCATTAGAAGGTTGTCTTCGAAGATTCTAATCACTTATGCATTAAGTGATTCCTTCTGGATTGAACAAAAGCTTTTTTGCCTTGTGTTCCATCGTGGTTTTCTTGTCAGTTGCTGGCTGGTGCTTGAACGAAAGTCGAGTGAAACACAGGACGTTCGATCTAGTATTTATAGGAGAGGTAAACCAAAGAAAGAAACATTACACGGCCAAGAAAACCAGCTTCCAACGCTTTCCCACTGGCTCTATAAGTCTGTCGGTATCAGTTACATGTTATGATGACTTGTTTGTGAGCAAGCCACGCGCCAAACGCCGCCTTGTCATCACTGGAAAAACGCCGAAGCGCCTTCCCTGCAAATTGAATAGGATGGTGGATTGAATTTCATGTTGCTCTGCTGGAGGTTGTTCGTAATAATCACGAACATATAGAACATCTTTTATGAAGCATTGCGGTGGACAAGTAATTTAAAAATCAGGCTGAATTTGAATTGGCCATTTGGTGGTAACTACAATTAAACTTATATATTTTGGAATTAATGTTATTCACAATAAAATTTTAAAATAACCAAATAAAATAGGCTTACTATGCGTTCCCAATTAGTCTGGACAGTTCCGGTAATTATACCTCTATCTCGTCCTCTTGGTCAGTCAACCAAAACGTTCAGAGTTGGCCACAGAACAGGCAATGACGAACGTACAAAAAACAAAATTGATCACACAGTAAGTATGATTGAAATTGTTACGATATTTAAACATTGCGACGTGATCCGTAAATTTGAATTGAGATAAAAAATGAAGTGAATATTCTTGCTAATTTCGCGAACAAAATTCTTGTTCAAACCGTTAACTTCTTAATTCGGCTAAAATAGCTTGGATAATTTTAACTATGACAGTTATTTCTCGTTTATAACCGTGTGTGACATTTTTGGCGTTATGGTTTGACTCACTTTTCTGATTTGATATCTGAATACCCACAAACAACACAAGCACTGGATCCCCTAACCGTTAATTAGCTTAAATATCATATGACAAGGAAACCATCCATCAAAACACGATTCTTTAATTTGTAATATCCTGGCCGAGTCGAAAATTATGCTGAATACTACAAGTTACAATCGAACTCACGCATGAAGGCCCAGTCTAAGCTTCCTGGTTCTACCCCTTCACCTTGTTTAACAACATGATTCGTGACAGAAAATGGTAAAACCTTATGCTGCGTGCGAGCAAACAAATATCTTTATGAAAACAGAAGTTAGGCTATTGTTACACATTTGAATTTAATTGTTTTTATACTAACACTGTACATGTTTCTCTAATATTGTCTGTGTTATTTAAATTTCAGATCCCGATGTTTGACAATAGAGTTTATTGTCGCAACGAACAGTTAACAATAATTGCGTAAACTCGCAAATGTCAAAACAACAATTCATGGCGTATACACAAAGAACAAGTACACTTGTTAGAATGCATCAACAAACATGGAGTTAAAAACAACAAAATCAGAACATCATTACACACGCTATATCCATGGCGGATATCGTCAATGCATGGATCAGAAAATTTCATTTTTTTATCCATGAAGCTTTGTTTGTAATATTGCTAATATTACATTCGTTAAAGTGAGCAAATAAGTCAAAAAATAAAGTATAAAGCTAGTTTGAAAACAATGTTGTTTCCTGTCAAATTTGATCACCGCTTAGCTGTAGTGAAAGTGTCAAAACCGATTATAAACAGTGCAATCGAAAAATAAAAATATTTTACATTCATCAAATAGCCAACTAATTTGCTGCGATGAATATCGTCGATATGGAAAGATTACGCAACTATAATGTCGCAGTCGAATAACATATGTGTTTGGTTTGATTGTGAAGCAATCATCGTCACAAATACAGAATATCAAATTACTATTCTCGT
The DNA here is from genome assembly GCF_963924565.1 of Ascidiella aspersa. Classification (NCBI taxonomy): domain Eukaryota; kingdom Metazoa; phylum Chordata; class Ascidiacea; order Phlebobranchia; family Ascidiidae; genus Ascidiella; species Ascidiella aspersa. The sequence goes on from NC_139454.1 coordinate 20,546,216, forward strand.
CATTTCGTAAAACGCTCGATGAGCATTTTGTGTCATAGTATAAGCAATATGTACAAATATCTATACAATATATACATTAACAATGTTGATATGAATGTGACGATCTTCTGTTTGATCGTGGTCTGGAAGGAAAATCGATAAAATTGTCTTGCGGTGTGAATTTCTAGCTGATTGCAGCAATCACTTGATTCATTAATCTGCATCTGTAAGTAAAAATAACTATTTAAAATTTGTAAACTGAAACAGTAATTAATTATTATACTGTAATAATTTAACTATTTGATTTTTTAAATGAAAAGAAATGTAAAATATTCAACAAACCTCGACGATTTCGCATGATGATGAGTTGTCACTTTGGTGGAGTGAACATCAATATAAAGCAGGATGCTCACTCCATTAGAAGGTTGTCTTCGAAGATTCTAATCACTTATGCATTAAGTGATTCCTTCTTGATTGAACAAAGGCTTTTTCGCCTTGCGCTCCATCTTGATTTTCTTGCCAGTTGCTTGCTGGTGCTTGAACGAAAGTCGAATGAAACACAGGACGAATGATCCAGTATTTATAGGAGAGTTAAACCAAAGAAATGAACTTTACACGACCAAGAAAACCAGCTTCCAACGCTTTCCCACTGGCTCTATAAGTCTGTCGGTATCAGTTACATGTTATGATGACTTGTTTGTGAGCAAGCCACGCGCCAAACGCCGTCATTTAACGACTGAAAAGTCGTCGAAGCGCTTTCCCTGTAAATTGAATAGGATGGTGGATTAAATTTCACCTTACTGTGCTGGACTGGAGACCGATTTAATAATAATGACGAATGCTGGTTCATTCGTCATCAGGAAAACTTATAATATCAACAACTTATCTTTGACAATGCAACGATCATCCATTCAACTATGGTGCTACAGTATGTAATACATTAAAAACGGACAAATTCAAATTTGTCGATACCATAGGTAGCGAATGCTAAGGAGTTCGTCTGAAACCATTCGGCTCCGAATCCTGTTTATAGTAAATTAACTTTAGTCCGTGTGCCGAGTCTTACTCCTGCCAAATTAGCCACCTCCATCGTGTCATCTCAACTGCAACTTGGCTGTATTCCATACAATCTCATAATTAAAGAGATTGAATACACAATTAGCTCATAGGATGTAAATTACATACTCACGCCACGCGGGTTTATTCTCCAAATCTCCCATTCACTCTTATACGAAAATGGAAAATATTGCACTCTATGCTATCTTAACTTTACGACAGGGTTCGCGGCTCACAATTATCAATTCAAGAGCCTTCAAAAAGCCATGCTACGACAACAGGGGCGGATCGAGAAAAAGTTGGAAAACTAACCCACTAAAAGAGCACACTATAAAACTATTTCGATCAAGAATGTTGTTCGTCACATTTTATCACCGCTTTGCGGCAGTGAGTTAAAAGGAGGTTTTTATAGGAAAGACACCAAATAAATCATGCCACGGTTCAATTTCGCCTTGTCAACGCTGGAAAGACGTTGAAGCGCTTTCCCTGCAAATCGAGTAGAATGGTGGATCAACAACGCCAGCTTTTTATGATAATTAATTTGCATTGGATTCAAATTAAATTTTACCAAAAGGCATAAAAACGCTAAATTGTATGTTTTAACCAAACAAACAAATTTTCTCAAAATATGAATCAGACAATAAAACAAAAATAAATTAGTTGCCACATATTGACAAATCGGAATAGAAATCAGATCATGGTCACGTGGGCAGTACATAAGGTACATGTTCAACAGTATTTCTTAGCATCTATATTCTACATTTGCATGTGTTCAACGTTATTGTAGCTTTGCCATTTCCCCGTAAAATTAAATAAATAAACAATAAAAAAAAATAATAAAACGTTGTATTAATAGGAAAACACTTATTTGTGGACACTACAATGGTTTGATATTTTATTCCAAAAAAACATGTTACGAATTTTTAAACAAATATTTCGAGAAACTATTTGAGCTAAATTTTATATATAAATGAGAAAAATCCTAGCATATGTTAATACTAAAACATATAAGGACCAAGATGTCTGTCAGAAACACTGGAACAAAGATATTATCTCTTCGCCGGAATGTCATAATACCACGTGTGTGTTCAAAAATTAAAATTCTATGAGTCAATTATTTTAACACCATTCAAGCGTAGCAACAGATGTTATTGTTACGGATCAATGCACGCCATCGGATTGTACTGTGATTGTTATTTATTACATTTTTTATGTTTTTATTTATAAAATACAAGTGTTATTGATCATAAATTATGAGAAGTCGGAGTAATTCTGGAGTTAAACTAGATAACTATGCTAGAATCATTCAAAAAAGCATCCTGAAATTTCAAGTACGTTGTTTTTTGTCTTGTTGGATTGTTTTACTCTTTACAAAAAGTCAAAATAAACTTGGTTTTTGCTGCCTAAAACATTTTAAAGGGGGTGTTTATTTAAAGGCGAGGTAAATCAATATACAGTTTTGAATAATTTGTAACATATATATGTGTCTAAATGCAGTTTTGTAGGACAAGTCATTTTGAAATGACTTTAGTCCCAGTCGAGTCATTCGTAAAATAAGTCAAGTATTTTTGAACAAATAACAAGTCCCAGTCCAAGTTATCGGTTGCCCAACTCAAGTCCCAATCTAGTCATAGTTAAAGCAAATCAACTTCAAGTCAAGCCCTTTTCAAAAAAATAAAACTATAAATTATGAAAACTGGCAAACTCCTCCGATTATGTATGAGCAATAACTCAAGTAAAACATAACCGTTCCGCAACATATAGGAAGCAAATTGTTTTATGTGCAAAGATTAGGATAAATAACGCAATTTTATGAATAATTGCTTAATAAAAACAATTTATTTTAACCCAAGTCATGAATCCAAATGACTTAAGTCTAGCCAAGTCATTTGCCCAAAAGACTTAAGTCAAGTCAAGTCATTTGAAAACAGTGACTCAAGTGAACGAAAGTCAAGCCATTGACTTAAGTCATTACAACACTGTCTAAATGTGAAAAATTTGTCATTTCTTAGAAAAACGAATTCAACAGATTCTTTATTGTTTTTACCAAAAGTTACTCGATTTTTTAATTTCACAGGATCCAGTGTCAGGATTATTTTCCGCTAGCAAAGGCGAGCCTCATGCCTGGGTCAGGGATAATCTATACTCAATTCAAGCGGTTTGGGGTCTTGCTCTTGCTTATCGGAAACAGGCAGACTTGGATGAAGACAAAGCGAAATATTATGAGCTGGAACAGGCAAGTTTTTAACTGAATTGATATATACCACTTGCCTTTTATTGTATAGTAGCACCTCAGTTTAATGCAATCTACTTGACTGAAGGCTTTCAATATTGTACCAGGTTATGTTTATGTACAGGGTTGGCCTTAAGCACTCGCCCGCTCGCCAATGTGAGTGCAAATCGCTCCTGGCGAGTGCTGAATGACACCCACTCGCCCGACTGGCGAGTGGCTTCGGCTAAAAATTTAATTAGTTGCTGTAGTGTAGGACAACTTGGGTTAAGCGCCACTACTAAGCGAAATATTACTTAGCGCCAGTTATTTCCTTAAACATCGAAGTCATGTTTGAAGCTCGTAATAAAGACGCTTTGTCCCGTTTTCAAAAAGTCGTTTACCGGCAAACAATCAAAGACATCATCTTGTGTCGCCTACTTGTGTAACTACAGCTGATAATTAGCAAAAATCTGGGTGTAGCTTTGTGAAATTAGCGAGTAAAACTTTAAATTTCATTATGCTCTGTCTGTCGGTTTTTTTGTAAGTAATTGTGTGTGTCTAAGTGTCATTATTGTTTGTGGTGTGGTAATATTCTACTCTTGCAACCAATACATCTGTACATTGGGTTTTCTTGTTGTGGTCTTTAATATAAGTTCTCTTTGGTAGGTTATTTAATGCCCGAAAATAAGGACTCACTAACGGCTTTACAGGAGGCCTAGGTAATTTTCTAGAATTACTAGTAAAGTCGTAACAGACCCACTATAGGGCGTCGCTCAGCACAGAACCTCAGTTGCATGTGGTTTTTAACTTTTCGAATGAATGGTTTAGATGTAAATTTGACTATTTTGTCAGTATTCTCTGTTCAATCAGTAACTATAGTGTTAGGCAAAATGTTGCGTTTTGTTTGTGGCGCGAAGCAACCTACGGTGAAACGTCCTTCAAGCAAATAAATGTCACAATACGAAAAAACGAGAGAGCGCGCAGGAGCATTTTTAGAAAAATGGCGTTATTTTTTTACTAAAGATTGCAAATATTTCGCTGAAAAACATTGTTTTAAGCGTAAACTGCTTTATGGGTCATTACTGTATTTATCCATGCATGAAAATAAACGACCAGACTTTTATAAAAACTAATGTTTACGTATAGAAACCATAATTGAGGTTAACGATAACCCAAGAAATGACTGCGCTAGGACGGTAGTTTACAAACGGCACCAAATATTTTTGGCGAGTGTTATTTCGTCCGGGCGAGTGTAAATTTTTGCTTAGGAACAACCCTGATGTAGCTTAAAATTGTGCGCCTATATATAAGTTATTTCTAAAATTTGCACAGCCGTAAATGAAATACACATACCGTGAGTTGACTTGCATTTTTGTGTATTTTGTGTTTTTAGGCCAAACTTTGTAACCTGTGAGGTCTATAGATATATGGCAAGGCAAATTATTATTCGTTTATGGGTTTTCCTCTCCTATTAAACTTAGGTTTTATCATATAGAATATAGATAGTCTGTTTGACGTGTATCCAGTTAAGGAATTTTGTTATAAATAATTTAGGGAAAAAAATAATTTGAAAAATAACAATCTGTTGTTGTTAAAATTCTTCTGGTAAAAAAATTGAACGAAAACACACTTTCTTGTTGTTTTTTAGAGTGTCATAAAATGTATGCGCTCACTTCTCATGTGCATGATCAGACAAGCGGACAAAGTTGAATTGTTTAAGGTAACAGACTTAATATTGTTTTTTGCTTTGTAGGTCTATTGATGAAGTAGATTTTAAGTAATATTACCAGAGTTTTTTCAAGCTTTACCTTTATGGTGTCAAATTACTTAATGGGACGACTAGCCCCTTCTTTGTTATGATTTGCAAAACATGTAATTCTTTCTATATGTATGACATTTCTTTTTAAAGATAAGAAATCCTGCCGATTTGTTTGCATCACAACCTAATAAAAACTAAATACCATATTTAAAATAAAATCTGTGTTTATATTTCTATGTTAGGCAAGTTTGAAATTTTAGTCACATCCAAATATTAATCAGCAAATCGACTCACAAGCCAATCTTGATTGTTTCAGCATACTCTTTTTTATTTTTTGGTATTTACTCTCTACATACTTTTATTCAGGAAAATCAATCATCTGAAAATGCTCTGCATGCGAAATACCACAGCAGAACATGTTCTAGTGTGGTCGGAGATAGAGACTGGGGTCATCTACAACTCGATGCTACCGGCTTGTACCTCCTAATGCTGGCACAAATGACTACCTCCGGTAAAAGTCAATGAGCCTTTATCACAGTGGTGCCCAATTCCATTACCTATAATTTTTTTCACATGCATGTTTGTATTGAAGTTTAGTTTAGTCAATATTTTACAACATCATATACACAGTAGGTAAACAGATGCTTATTTTTAAGTTGCATTAAACAACCATGTTTTATAATAAATAATCAATATCAATAGATATATAAGACTAAAAAAATTAGTGGAGGAATTAAATTACCAAGCACATTGTACTGTATTTTATAGCATCTTATTGTCGTAATCTTTCTTTCTTTAAAACATATTAGGCATTGTTTCCAGAAAAAACACTGCATAAGTAATATATATGTGGTAACGCTGAACCGCATTTGATCCTAATAAAAATATCAAAACATGTGTCCGCAAAATTTTCTAAAATAACCAGCATCTTCTTTTTTTACTTTGTTTTGATATAAAAAAAATGTCGCTTTTAAGAGTTTTGCATAAACCTGAAAATTAATTGATTGGTTATCGACCATTAGTCAGTAAATCATAAAACAAATGGCTGACAACACCAAGACACTAATGCAGTAAGTCAAACAACAATGTGTTCTTTTAATTAATGTTATTCCTAATAGGTCAAAATTTTGCCCAAAAAAATTTATTTAGGTTGAAATATACATTATTTAGGTCAAAAAATAATAGTCCTAATTATGACAAAAAATTTAGCTATTTGCAAAAATGTAATCTTTAAAGTAAAAACATTGTGTCGATGACTTCATGCCTTGTTTTGTTTATTACTTGAAGGTCTTGAAATCATCTACAGTTTGGATGAAGTTGCTTTCGTGCAGAATCTCATTTACTACATTTCCATAGCTTATCGAACACCTGACTATGGCATTTGGGAGCGTGGGGACAAAACTAACCACGGTGTGCCGGAACTTAATGCAAGCTCAGTTGGAATGTGTAAGGTTCGTTGTAGGAAAAGAAATACAGAATTTTTTATGTGAAGAGTTTTAAATATTGAATAATGCGTATGTTAATTGCGTTACTCTGGAATTCTATTCATCATTAGGAATAACAAAATGTTAGTTTTATGATTTCAAATTGTAGTTTTAGATGTTCTTTTTACAGAAAATTTCTATTGAATCTGTTTTATTTGTATCTCATATTAAACATGTGTCTTTCCGAACAAATCAACTGGATATTTAAAGTAACTATACATCAGTAAAAAAGCCAATTTTTCCTGTTTGATTTTTCACTTTAAATTATTTTGTCACCCATTAAACAATTTTTCTTAGGCTGCGCTTGAGGCTATGGATGAGTTGAACCTGTTTGGGGCAAGTGGAGGCCCCCAGTCGGTGATTCATGTCACCCCTGATGAAAAGGCTCTTTGTCAGGCGATCCTTCAAAGTATGTTGCCACGTGAATCAAACTCGAAGGTAAATCAAAACATGTTCAAATGCTATTTGGTATTATTGTTTTTACAAAATATATGAAACAAGACGCAAATTAATTTTTTTTATTGAATCTTCAACTCAGCAAATTGGCGAGTTACCTAAAGCTGTTTTTTTTCTGCTCCCAAGGTGCGTCTGAAAAAATCTTGACTGTATACAATGTATTGTAACTTTTATAATTTGCAGAACTAATAATAATCACTGATTTAAATGTAGGTGGTTTTGTAGTTGTTTTTGTAACTTACATAAACTCATATATCTGCTTTTTTAAATATACTCTATTATACCTGTGGGGAATTTTAAAGTTTCAAGGGACGAATTGATATTTGTGTCCAAAATTGCAGTTATGTTAATTGTTTAGCGCCTGACCAATTTGCCTGCATATATATACATTTTGCCACAAGTTATGATTAGAGCTCACCTGTTTTGTAACAAATGTTTGTATTTTTTAGGAAGTTGATGCAGGCTTACTTAGCGTGATCGGCTACCCTGCCTTTGCAGTTAACGACCCTGCAATAGTGGATGCAACAAAACAGGAGATAGTAGATAAGTTGCAGGTCATTTACTTGTCTATGTTCAAATCATCAACATACTTCCTCAAACAGACACAGATCATTAACTGAAGATGATACAAGCATCGAAACTTCTTAATAATCAAGATAATGTCGATCTGCTCCGCCTTTTTGGCTTTGCAATTCATTATACACAGATAGTTATTTGTAATTTGAAGTGGTAATGAAAACATCTAATTCAAAATAGAATTTTCAAGCTCTTTATATATTGATATGTTTTTTAAATTGAGTCTAAAAGCCATGCTCTTTTATGAAAAATTTGACTTTCAGGGTCGATATGGGTGCAGTCGATTTTTACGCGATGGCTATAAAACTGCTCTTGAAGATTCGTCAAGGCTGCACTATGAACTTGCAGAGCTTAAGGTGGTAATGCGTTTTGTTGACCTTGATTGATAATCATGTTGTTGTCTGTAGTGTTGACTGTGTATATTGGCCTTTGTAACAAGCAGTAATGCATTTAGCCCAGGGGTGTCCAACAAGCGGCACGCGTGCCAAATGTGGCACGCGACCTAATAAAAAATGGCACGCAAAACCACCCCAAAAAATTATTATTTAGCCAATTGTAAAAAAGCTCAATTTGTTATTCAGCCAATTGTCAAAAAAGTCCAATTTGTTATTTAGCCAATTGTCAAGAAATACTAAATTTGTTATAGCGCCAATTGCCATTGTTTGTTCACAATATAAAACAATTGCGGCAATCACGAGTGGAGGCTAGCATTCACAGGCTAGCAGCTTGGTGTGAAGAAGCAAAAGTCGGCTCACCGACGGACACTTAACCGCAATAAAACGAATTCCTACTAGTTTTCCATGTGTAAATAAATAAACGTTTTTATTATTTGTTAAAAAGCGCTTTTAAGATTCAAAAGAATTAGTTACGAAACTTTGGCACGGGAAGAAGTTATAATGTAAAAATTGGCACGCCGGCATGTTTGAGTTGGACACCCCTAATTTAGCCGAACTTGAACCAAATAAAGAATAAATTTAGAAAGCTATGAATCATTACTCAACATACCAAAAATATTTTTTTCCTTAATTTTTATATTCCTTCTACTTAAGCAGACTAGGGGGACTTGTCATTTTATCAAGCATAATCATTATATGAATATGAAGTTGCTTGTACTAACAGATTAAGCAAGCATTGGCGTATGGTTGTTTCTCGACTGGCTCCTCTCTGGGCCTGCATAGCTCAGTTGGTAGAGCGAAGGTCCCGGCTTGACGGGAGGTCGTGAGTTCGAACCTCACAACAGGCTAGTTGTTTTTCTGGCCTGCCCTGCTTGCGTTATAGATCAACAGATTTGGTGAGCCTGCAATGGATTTCGCTGAACATAACCATGTGTTTTATATCTATAAGATGTTTGAGGGTATCGAGTGTGAGTGGCCGGTCTTCTGGACTTACTTGATTCTGGACGGCATCTTTAACGATAACCAAACGCAAGTTTACGAGTACAACGACGCCCTTCGTGAGATTATGGTGGTGGAAGATGACATACAATGCATACCCGAGCTGTACACTGTCCCTGCTGATCGGGTAAGCCAAAATGTCAAACTCAATCACTTCTAAACATAAAGAATCACTTCTAACATAAAGAGTATTACAATTATCAGCATTTATCTCAATTGAATGTATTGTGATGGCAGTAATCCTTAAACAGAGAGAAAAAAGTCCTTTTGCATTTGCAAGGGGTATACATTTTTTTCAGAATATTTGTTAGAGGATAAACTACAACTAAAAAAAAAATATTAATTTATCCATAGTTTTGACTAAATTCCTGTTTAAGGAAATAACATATGGGGTTTCTTAAATTTTGAGGGATCTGTAGCAAATTGAAGTTGTTTAGAATGTCACAAAAGTTCATTGCCATTTTATAAAACATGATTTTACCTAGCACAACATATGTAAACCATATTATTAAAAAAATAAAAACAAAACGTTTTATCCGAGAGTCTCACGCCCCCTAGGTGGTATCACCCCCAATATCCCCCCCCACACACACACACCCTAGTTTAAGAATCCCTGATATAAAAGATTATTGTTCATTTTACCCTGGACTATTATTAAACTGGGATTTTTACTCAGAACTTGTAAAATATATTTTTGAAAACCCTGTTGTCTAAAAAAGTCAGTTATGCAGACTGACAAAATCATATCAAATAGTGTTTTTACAACAATGTATATTATTTATCTAGTAGTGGATTAAGTTTTTTTACTTTTAAAGGTTGAGCATGAAAAGACAAACCCACACAGTCAAGACCGCATCCCTACAGGCAAGAGGCCCCATTTATGGGGACAGTCCCTTTACCTGTTGGGTCAGCTGATGATTGATGGGTTCCTGGCCCCAGGGGAGATTGACCCCCTTAATAGACGCTTTGCGACAACCCCAAAGCCAGACGTGGTTGTGCAAGGTGAGTGTTTAACTTGAATTATATACACATGTAACCAGAGCTGCGGAGTCTGTTAAAAACAACCCGAGTCCGACTAATTTACATAACTAAAATAACGTGGATGTTCAGCAATCCACTTATAGCGGGTGTTGTATAATTCATTCACTCAAAATGCATAGTTGGAAAAAATTCCACCATATATGCTATTATACCTTTACAATTTCCAGTTGGCGGTCATATCAGTTTTACAATTTAGTACTGCGCATGTCGGACTCCCGAGTCCGACTCCAACTCCGCAGCCCTGCATGTAACTATATACCAGTGTTGTCAACTAGTCATTTTTAAAATGACTTTTTCAAAAAATAACAAATGGATTCGCAAACCAAGTCATCAGTTGCCCAAGTCAAGTCCCAGTCAATTCGTTACTAAAGCAAGTCAACTTCAAGTCAAGTTATTGACATAAAAATTAAACATTACATTTAAACGTTAAACTGATAATGAGCATTAACTAAAAACGTTACATATAGCAATCAAATTGTTTTAGGTGCAAAATTTTAGATAAATAAATCATTTTTTTAATGTTTCATGAAAAGACTTAATTTTACATGCAGTACCTAAATACCAATTATTTTTGTATACTTAAAAAACATATGTTTTCACTTCTTTAAAATTAAGATAAGTATATATATGCTGTAAGAATGGTAATGCTTATACAGAACAGTCAATAAACAGAAACTAATAATAAGTATTTATAGCCGTTCGTGGTAAAGTCATACTGCTTTCAATATTGGATTAAAGTGGCAATCTATATATGCTGGAAAAAATGTTTGATATACATTTTTGAATCGTTTTAGTCGTAGAGTTTTTATTTAAAAAGTTCAAAATATAATTAAAGGCTTAGTGTGGGAGTAATCAGATTATGGACTTATGCAGATTATAACTTATGTTTTACTGCAAATTATTTTCTCAATATAAAACTCTGGGTTGGTGACAACAGTCTGTATTGTTTGTTGCGCTAAACATGTTACAGTTCTTGTATGGGAGATCTTGTGCGTTACTAGGTGAGGTATATTTATGTAAAAAATACAAGTTGATTGCCATATTTTATCACTCAATAGTAAATTCTGTTTTATTTAAAAAAAATTGGAAATTTATCGTCAGGTTTATAGATTAACGGATTTTATATCAATAATGACTGTCGAAGTAGTTTAAAGGATAAAGCCGCAACATTTTTTTCGGCCAATGCTTTCTGAACTACTATAACTGCTGTATGTAAAAATATTGTGATTTGTTTTTACTTCACTTTTATAACTATTTATTATATGTTAGTGCTATTTTATCACATTTCTTCTAAGACTTTGGTGTTCTTTTCTGATACCAGAGTGGCGAAATATAGGGTAAAATATGGAAAGAGTTCCGTTGCTGGCAAATTTGTGCCACAAATCGTTTTGTTTTAGTTCTTAGGTGGTCCAGATTGACAGAGCCTCTCTGTATTGATATTGTTTCTGTCTTTTTTTTATTTACTGTTCTCAATTGCTCGCTTTTTGGTTTTCAGTGGCATTCTTAGCGGAAGAAAAGAAGTATCAGGAAATGTTGCAGGAAAAGCTTGGAGTCCATGTTAAGACGATTGACGAGATTTATCCAATAAGGTAAGTCAAGCGGATGCAGCAAGCCAGCAACCCTTCAAAAATACATAAAAAAATTCGACATCTTTGAGCAGCAGTGGCGGAAAAGATACTGGTCGGTTAACTTGGGATGTGGTAGAATTATGGATGACTGAGTTAACTAGAGCGATGATTTTTTTTTTGACCAAAATTTGTCAAAATTTACACGTTGGGTCAAAATTTGTCAGAATAATTTCAAGTCAGTATTGATTAAAATTAGTTTTGGATAAACCCGTAAAAATAGGTTTTCTGTAAAATACATAAATCACGATGCTTCGTTAGAAAATGTCTACAAATTTTGCAGCAACCCTTGAAAAAAAGAAAAATATATATATGTAAAAATTAAAATTCACATCTAAGTTTTTGTTATTTTTTGTAGAACTTAGTTTTCTTTTAAATACATAAATCACGATGCTTCGTTAAAAAATGTTAATAATTTTTTCATTTTTCATAGCCTTGGGACAAATCAAGCCAATCACGTACTTCTTAGTTCAAACATCTCAAATTAACTTGTTTATTGACGACGCAATTCTAATACCGTTTAATGCAGGGAGTCGAACCGGAACTTTTTGAACCGGTTTTTGGCCACTTTTTCTCGAACCGTAACCGAACCTGAACCATTTTTTGTAAGATTTTAAGGGACTGGAGCTCAGCCGAATATTTTAAAAGAACCTAAACCTTAACCTTGACCGAACCTGTCAAAAAAGCGATTCATTCCAGCATGACGTCACAAGTCGTGTTTTACATAGTCAAGTTATGCCATCTTCGAAATTTTATAAAAAAAACAATATTTTGTGAATAAAACGTTGCTTTCAATTTTTTAGATCCTTAATAATGAGCTGCCTGTTTTCAATGCGCCACAAAACTTAGATTCATTACGAGTTGCAATTCAATAGTTATTCTTTATATTTAATGACCCACATTTTAAAGTTGAACGGAACTGTATCCAAACCGGAGCTTTATATCCCGGTTATGAAAATAAATATAGTCGAACCGGAACTTTTAATTGCCCCGAACCGGAACTGAACCGGATACCGAAAATACCTTCGAACCCGAACCGAACCTGAACAAGAAAAGTCGAACGGTTCGACTCCCTGGTGTAATGCCGCATTAATTTCCTTTTTAGAATCCAACCTGCCCGTATTCTTGCGTCTGTCTACACGCACATGGGAAAATGCCCCAAACTAAATCTGTCTGGTCGGCCCAACACTGAGATCGGAATTCTCGGGACCAGCAAACTCTACAAAATTAGAGGGCATACTTTCGCCTTTATTCCAAATGTAAGTAGTATGTATATAAACTGGCACTACCAGGCTTAGCAATAATATTAAAAAAACAGCTCTTCTGGTAATTTTAATTCTTTACGTTTCGGCAACCTATGTAAGTCGCCTTCGTCAGGACTGACAGAAAGCCGTGTCCATACAGACCTTTCAGTTCAATATATAAACTGTTGCTACCATGAGTAGTGTAATTTTAATTGTAATTATGTTGTATTACTCCAACTAAAAGTGATTACGTTTTTGTTTTTTGCATGATCTACAACGTATTCTTTTATTGATACCTACGAAATGGTTAAGTACGAATTACTTTATCCTCATTTTGTGATCGTTTTTGTACCAATTTTGTTTTAGGTTTCAGTGCTAAACATGTTGTTTTCGGAAAAATATGTTCTACCCTTTTTCCTGTGTCATATTCAAATCTGTGTACAGCTGTTCATATAATGCAATGTTTCTCAGCCTTTTATGGCTAGCGGCACCCCTCAGAAATAATAAATAGATTGCGGCAACCCTAAATTTTTTGTCGTGGATAATTCACTAGAATATCACAATAAACGGAACTGGAACAACACAACTCATCAATTCTACACAACGTAGGAAGTTTTAATTTGATTTATTCCATAGTCTTTACAAAAAAGTTGTAAGAATTGAGCAAACAGATTCTTAAAGATTCTCAAATATCTCTCGGCACCCTTGAATATTAGAACCCCTGCTGAGAACCACTGATATGATGTTTATGTGTACCTAAATGGTGATGAACTTAGTTATACCTTGCAGCTTTGATTTCCAACGGGGTTAAGTAGTCGGTTTAAAACCGGCAAATGTCCAACTTTGGCCGAAGAAATTCGTTCGAGTCTTACTTAAGCCAAACTTACAGACAAGTTCAAGTCCCAATTACGGCTTCCAATTCACGGCAACGGATTTCACCTATCTATGTAACTTAAATAGGGTGGATATTAACTTATCAGCTCATAAGAGTGTCATACAACTCCACTTCCCACAATACGTACCCTACGCTGCTCAATCCTTGCGACTTACTATCGGTTTGCGAACTTGCTACTACTGTACATGCGTAGCCAAATAAATGGGCTCGATAGAGTCCCAAGTCTGACTCTGTACCTTACATTTATTGGAGCATAGTTATTATTTTTTATTTTTTACAGCTTCTAGATCAACGAGACTTTTACATCACATTGGACACGGATATGTTGATCGACATGATGCTTACAGAACTTCAGTATTTATCCACTTATTGGACCATGCTTGGCAGACCAATAATCACTGTGCCCATACATAGGGGAATGCTGAGTAGGGCTCAATTCTATATTTATAATATATGTGGTTTGAAGATAAAGTTTGCCACCGATATTAACATATATTAACATAAAATAGAAATATAGGATATTTGTTAGAATTTTATCCTTATAATTTCTTATTTGGACCACAAGAATGTAATTAAACAGTACCATATAAAAATAAAAGTCTAAAATTGCAATTTATAAAAACAAAAGCCTAAAATTGCAAATATATTTTTAAAATAAATAAATTGTAAAAGCTGAGTTAATTTGTGAAATTAAAGACAGTACTTTTTATTCTGAAAACCAAATATTTTTAGACGAGGATGGTGAATCTTTTAAACCATCATTGATTTCCACTCTTCGTAAAATTCAAAGTGGGTATCTCTACGGAGTGAGGTAAACAATTAAGGCACTTGTTATTTTTTTTTAATTTACCTTTATAAAACTAAAATTTTTATATTTACAGTAAGCTTAAGGACATTGAAATTCCAATTTAGTACTAAATACTTTCCCTATTCTGTCTCAGTGCTAATTGTTTGTAACTTAAAAATATATATGTTAATGAGGTTGGATTGTATATTAATAGAACTGGTTTGGAAAGAAGCTCTGAACCACTTTGCTATACTTTACATGAAACTACTAGTGCCCTATTGCAATATATATTTCATCCTTTGCATATGGTTTATCTTATTTAACATTGAAAAAATGTTTGTATGTTTAATTTAGAGTTGTTCTCGGAACTTTAGAAAGCTTCCTAAGCACATCTTGCTTGACACGGCTGACTTTTCTTGACGACGAAAGTATGTTTTAAAACGCATTTTCAATACTAATACGTAAATGTATTTGCTATTATATTTATTAAATAAATTATTGTCTTCACCATATCTATCATAAGAATACAGAAGAGAAACAATGTTTTTATAGTAATATGGTGGATATAATTAAATAAGGAAACCATATATTCTTCATTTTTCTTGTAAATTTTCAAACAGTAGTTTTAAGTTGTAGTGATGCTGGCGGTTGCTTTTTATACTAATATACGTTATTATATTTCCTGTTATATTTATTAATTAATATCTTCAGAATATCTATCATTCATAAGAATATATAACAGAAACAGATTTTCTGTTATATTTTGTTGGTTCTACTTGAATAACGAAGCAATGTATACTTCAATTTATTTTCACTTTCCAAATGGTAGTTCTAAGTTGTAATGTTGCTGACGGTTGCATTTTTTCATAGACCAAGTTTTCGATTATTTTCAGGTGTTGTTGACCCTGGTTTTGTCGATCTGCTCTTATCCCGTCCGGCTTCCAGGGTGCATCGGCCCCAGAATGACATGGGTAACTTTTTGGGGGCACCCGGGGTCCTTGAGGTCTCGACCCCCGAAGATCAAAAAAGCTTCCTCCTATCTCGACTCAAGGTTAGAACGCGACAAAGAAGGGTGTCAACCGACCTAACAAGTAAGTGATCATTTTTATTTCCTATCTTAGTGGCTTGGCCACACTGCTACCTTTAAATTACTATTGAGACATTTGACCTTGTACAGGGTGCGCCAGAAGTAAATGATGTTTTGTGCAAATTTTTAACATTTTCTATCTGTATGTAAAATGGCCTGAACTGGCGAACACCGTGTATTTATTGTGGAAGGTTTTGTTAGAAATGAGGAATATGTGACTCAAGGGCGCCATCTACATGATGAAATCTTGAAAATATAAATAGATCAAATTGTAACCTTTTGACTTTGAGATGAGACAATAAATGGCTTGTTTGATTCCAAATTTTGTCTCGTTTTCCTATTTTAAAATGTGGTAGGTTTTTCTGCCGCACCCTGTATATCAAAGAAAATAAAACTAATTCTGCATCTATCGACGGGTTTGTGTATAAGGCATGTTTTTTGCGTTTATATGTCATGATAAGGACGTTTTGTCGTTGATTTGGAATTGCTACTGTTGAGAAAACACGCTTCCCCTATAAAGCCTATATGATTATACAAGCGGAATATAGCCAATGAAAATATAAATTTACACCAGTTTTTGATGCATGCTAGTTTCAACAAAGTCATTTGATTAATTTCGAGTTAATGTGTGCTAAAACAGTATTGCTTAAGCTTTAGATGAAGATAAAATATATTAGAACTGTATAAGTTTGAAACGTAATATAGTAAACCCATAAATATTAGTTTAGCAAAATCGGGAGGATATAAGTTATTCAAAATGGATTATGGTGTGTGGACTGTGGAGTAAGATCTGGAGTGGTAATCAAACAATCAATCGAACATAATATTTATTTTGCATGTAAGAAAAAATAAAGATTACTAGGTTGATATTTATAAAAATTTTACGCATACTTTGACACCAAATGGTTGTTTAAATTTAAAATATTTAAGGTTTTTTAAAGAGAACAATATCTATGACGATTGCAGCCGATTGAATTTGGCTAGAAATTTCATTCACAAAAAGATGTTTCCTAATTTTGTGTCTCAGTCACAGTAGGAGCCCATCTAGTGCATTTTGAGTGGAACACCAATCGCTTTTTAATGTTTGATTCTTCAATGTAGGTTCACATGTCACTACTCCTGGTAAGTTTGCACTGTGCGCTAATCTTTCTAAACAAAGCAATTAGTTGAGACACCTCTTTACTTTCATTCTGCTTTCTCCAACTAACACGTTTAACGGCTGCAAAACGCTTTACATTTCATTTCCTCACCTTTGCGTGTGAAAAGTTTTTTGTTGTACTTAATACAACCCTGTTTAACCATATATAAACACCTAACACATTGTTGCTTTCTTCTATCTTTAGTTTAATGACATACGCACACTGTGTAATTACGATTTCCTCTTTCCTGCATGGTGTTTTATTGCTGTTCAGTATAAGTTGCTTGGCCTTCTAAATTTCATAAAATCCACTAACAATGCATGAAAATGTTTTATGTAATTGTTTTGTTAAAATCTTGGCTCCTAAATGCATGGTTTACAGCAGGGGTCGGCAACCAACAGCCCGCGGGCCGGATCCGGCCCGCCGATGTAATTCATCCGGCCCGCCGCCTTTTGACAAATTAGACACGAGTCTATTTGACATACTTTTTGACTATTTTAACTACTTAATTGCTGAAAAATGTCGCGCTTCACGCGAATGTTCATTCTACGTCCGGTTTTTTTACGTATTGATGGTACCTTTTCAACTAGATCAGCGAAACCGTTGCGCCGTGGAAAGCTGCCAAGTAAGTGCGTTTCGCAAAATGGGAAAAAGTATTAGAAAATATTGGATATATATTTTTTAACATTTTTCTATTTTCGCCAATGTAATAAAAACTTGCAAAATATTTAAAAGAAATACCGGTCTACCAAAAAAAATCGCTCGCTACGCTCGCCAGATGCGCCTTGACTTGAAACACTTAACAAACACTGAGCTAGATTAACTTTAAATGTTATCGCGTGCTTCAAAGTAGTTTTATTACACTTTTCATTCGCTTTGCGTCAACACTTTGCTGCCTCTGTAAAATGAAATTAAACACGTTTTAAGTGCGAAAAATATCCAAGGCCTGCCTGATTCACGTTTGTTCTAAATTGTTAATCACACAATTCTTAGCCATCACTTTGTGCGGCCCACAAAGACCTTTTCAAGTTTGGTTTTGGCCCGCGACTAGAAAAAGGTTGCCGACCCCTGGTTTACAGAATTTAATACGGATGTCCGATAATATTATATCGGAGCCGCTAACCGATGCCAAGCAATATTATCGGTATACTCGTCCTGGTGTCGGTGCTGATCCAATATCAAATTAGTTAGTGCATTTTAGTCATGTTTTGCACCCCAACCAAGAGTTTTCTACATTTGAAGACAAATTTCCGAAAAAATATTGCATTTTAAATTGAAGCTAAATAGACTTTCCTAACACAAAAGCTATTTTTGCCCGCCTTGTACCCTAAAAATCATTACCATGGCAGTACAGCACCTTGCAATTTGGTCAATTTCGCCGATTTGACCATAGTCATGACGTCACTTGATATTGGATCGGATCGCGATACTTAAAATATCGGTTATCGGTATCGACATGAAATATCAAGTATCGGACATCCCCCGTAGTGAGGTAACAACTCCTTTTGGAAGCATTGTTGCATTATCACGTTTCAGTTTGTGTGTACCTTTTATTATTCACTTTAAAAGGCGAAGTGGCTTTTGTAATTGCGTTCTAGAAAAATACAAACGTTTGATGGAATATTTTATTGAAGTTTTATTCGTTGCTCTAACTTAAGCCACTCGCTTTATTTAATTCAAGCCCCCCCGGAAAATTTGCGTGTTTTTTTGATTTTTTTTTACCCAAAAACATCGTGTCATTAAGCGTTTGTATCACCAAGATTTTTTTGTATATGACGACAGTTGGAATAAACTGAGCACTTTATTCACTTTACAAGCAACCAAGTGCACTTATAGAGATATATATTTTGATTTACAGTGACGTGCAATGAATGTTCACATATTTGTTAACTTCAATTTTTTTAGGTATTAAAAACCATGTTTAATATATTACAGATATTGCGATCTTTAATGAAGCCCTTCAGAGAAAACTGAGAGCAAGCGAAAGGTGTGTGTTAAGAAACATTCTCGTCAATCATGCCAATCCCCGAAACAGTGACAGACAATACTTAGAAACAGATTTTTTAACAGTTGGTTCTGCTATCTATTTCAAGCAATGCAACAAGTTTGATAAAAAACAAAGTATTTTATTTCTAGTCTAAATTTACCGACTATATCGGCCGATATTTGGCCTTTACCGATATATCGGATCGGTAAATGAATTTGAGTACGAAAATATGATATAATTTTTCCTGTATAACAAACGACTGACCCATTTTTTGCTCAAACAACTTGGGTTTTAGCATAACGCCAAGTTAATTTGTAAAATAATAGGAAAATAATTAATAAAGGTATATAAACTAAAACAATGTTTGAATTTTTTTTCAATTAATTCAATTTTTCAACAGTTCCCAGGTATATAAAACAAAATCGGTATCGGGTATCGGTTGACAAAATTGTAAAAAATCGGTATCGGTCAAAACAGTGAAATCGGACGATCTCTACTAAAAATATCGTTTATTGGCTTAAAGAGTATATAGTGAAACATTTAAAATAATGTTTGTTTGTTATCTGTATTGCAAGCATTTATGAAGAAGGCGCTGAATGCGACCCTTCTGTTTTGGTTGAGCAATTAAAAGACGCCAGTGCTCTATGGGAACAAGCCGACATTCTACGAACTCTGTACACAACCAAGTAAGTCTGCTTTTATACAAACACTACTGAACAAAGTATACATTTATCACCTTAAAAACATGCATTTCGTCGAACTAAAACTCTTTTTAACTAGTTTTGTCAAAGGCGTTTTAAATTGCATTGGGCGAATCATAAAATAATCTGTTTTGCGTGACAATACTACAATTATACGTGTCGCTTTATGTGTGGTTTTCAATCGAAATTTGTAATTTTTATTAAAATATTATTTAGGAATATTCCGATTTTTTAGCTTGGAAGTTTTCTAACGTTTGTCATGTAAGAACTCTGGCAAATGTTTCAAATTTTGAAATTGACCTTTTTTGTACAAATCTGTTAAAATTATTCATTCCGTCCGTTTTGCCGCCTTTACTTTATTAACAAGCGTTATTTAATTTGAACTGTAGGCTTTATTTAACTGTAAAAGCATCGCGCATTGACCACCAATACTTCAAAGACAAATCCACTTTGATAGGAAGAGATTCGTGTTATTCGTCATTAGGCGTTAGTTTCCTGACATGCATCTAATTTTACTGCAACAAAAACGTGTCAATTCTGCAACAACACACGAAACAAGGACATTAAAAAAAACTTCTTTTTTTTTTTTTTGAGAGCGTGAAATATTAGCTACGGCAATTCGTTCACATATATACCTTAGTAAAGCTAGGGCAGCATATAAGTTTATACGGGAATTACGTTTTAATAAAAAAAAAACTTTTACTATACATTTCGTCATATACTTTTTATGTTTTCTTTGCTTAATAATAATAATTTGAATCAAATCCATAAATTCGCCACAATGTTTTATGTCCGATCTGCGATCTCCAGTCATTAGAGTTAACACTCCAACCTAAAAAAATGTTCGACAACCCCCTAGAACAGTTATTATCAGCCTTTTATGGCTTACGACACCCCTCAAAAATAATAAATAGATTTTCAGCACCCTGGCCGGAATTTTCGTTAAGTATTTTACTGAAGTGTAACTACAAATGTAACTGGAGCAACACAAACTTAAAGTATGTAGTAAAATGTCATTCGATATAATTGTCCCGAATAAACAAATAGTTGTATTAATAAGCTTACCAATGGAGCAAAAATCAGATTCTAAAAATTCTCAAATACCTTGCGGCGCCCTTGAGCATTAGAAATGGCACACCAGGGCGCCGCGGCACCTCGGTTGATAACCGCTTCCCTAGGATAAAGATAAGAGTCGCTTTTTGGTCACGCAGCCAAAATTAACATTAAGCAAATTTTGCTCGCATCTTATCACGTGACGTCATCCTCAGAGGTCCGAGCTGGGACACAATGATTGGAGGAAACAGCGGCTCGACCGTGAGCGATCTTATCGAGGAACTGTACGAACGAGCTGCCCAGCAAGGCAACTGGATGGTCATCAGACAGGTGGGTGGGGACTATAGTCTTAAGGACACGACCACACTTGGAAAACAAGATTTATTTTAAGGTTTTTAAAACTAGATTAGAATTGGAACGGAATTAAGGCCGTTTACACTACAGCTGCACTGAGCTGAGCAAAGCGTAATTTGCATTTAAATTCTATTGTGGGGAGCGTTTCACACTTTGCTAAACTCAGGCCCCGTGCAGCAGCTTCAGCTATAGCTTAAAGTTACGCTTTGCTAAACTCCCGCTCCGTACAGCTGAAAAAAAAATACGCTTTGGAGCGATTTCAACGCTTTGCTAAACTCAAGCCCAGTGCAGCAATAGAAAAACGTTACGTTTTGGAGCGATTTTTACGCCCAGCACAGCTCACTGCAGCTGCAGTGAAAATAATTTCACGCCCAGTGCAGCTCAGCTCCGCTCAGTGCAGCTGTAGTGTAAACGGGCCTTTAAGGACACGACCAGACTTGGACAACTAGATTTATTTTAGGTTTTAAACTTAGATTACGACCACAGTCTTACGGACACGACCAGACTTGGACAACTAGATTTATTTCAAGGTTTTTAAACTTAGATTAGGACCACAGTCTTAAGGACACGACCAGACTTGGACAACTAGATTTATTTTAAGGTTTTTAAACTTAGATTAGGACCACAGTCTTAAGGACACGACCAGACTTGGACAACTAGATTTATTTTAAGGTTTTTAAAATTAGATTACGACCACAGTCTTAAGGACACGACCAGACCTGGACAACTAGATTTTTTAGATTGTTTTAAGTTTTTTCAAATTTAAAAACAACTCGTAGTATTTGGGTGGCGACTGGTGCCAGTATTTTGGGTCGCACCAAGAAGTAATTGCGGACCCCCGCTCCAAGACTTGGACAATTAGATAATTCTAGTTTTCTAATTTAATGAATTAGAGCAAAATGCGACTAACTCTAATTCTAATTTAATTTGTGAATTGCTTGTTTGCTCTAATTCTAGTTCTAATCTAATTCGGATTTTACCAAAAATGCTACTTTGTCCAACGGCATTTTTAGTCTCTTAGTCAAGGTAAAGAATTTAAATTCAAACTCTTTGGTTGGAACGTAATTTCCACGGACTAAAAATCATATGCTATGCTAAAATGCCTAAAAATTAGCACACACATAATTGACATGCACATTCCTATTAAAATACTTCTCGATTTAAATGTAATTGATTGTGAATAATAAAATGTAATTTTAGTTTAAATTCTAGTTCAAATTCGTTTTTTAAGAATTCGTTAATTCTAATTCTAATCTAATTTGGAAAAACGGAAATGCTCTAATTTTAATTCTAATCTAATTTTAAAAAGCTAAAATAAATTTAGTTGTCCAAGTCTGCCCCGCTCTATTACTATACATAAGACAAAAAATCAACTTTGTGAAGAAGCTTGACGAGCGCTTGCATACCAGGAATATAGTTTAGCGATTCGTTGGTGCAATTAACACCACTATCCAAACTTAAATAACTGCGAAGTGCGAAATATTAAATGCGTACTTAACCTTGCATATCACGCTGTTATTATAAATATCCCTGTCTCATTGGCTTGCCTAGTTTTCCTTTGTCCTGTTTGCATTGCTGGTAGTTTCAGGGTATGCTTAGCGCCTTTAAGCACAAAATTTTCCTTGAAAAACATAATACTAGATATGAGATAAGCGCGAAAAACTTTTACATTTACGTTGGTAAAATTGCAAAAAATATTTCGAATAGCTTCGGGCCAGTTTGTAAAAGAGGTGACGGGCCGTTGGATGCCGACCCATGGTCTATTACTCTAATCGGTAAAAGCAAAGCGAATCTTGCCGCACGCCAGTTTTGGCTTAACGGAGACCCTTGATTCGCAACGGATTTCGGTTAGCTCTTGAAGGGTTACCGGTCCATCATCTCGTATTCTAAGAGTCTATGCGTTTCTTCAGATGATCGGCTTGCTTCATCACAGAGTGTGCGGCCTCGCCCAATCCATAACCGATTTGCTCGTCCGACAAAAGCAAGTCACTGTCGGCCTTCCGAAAGAACCGAGAGAAACCACCATTACAAGGTCATTCTGTTTTTCTTTTAAGATTTACTTTAATCAATCTTAAAATTGTTCTTTCCTGCAAATATTTTTTTATGAGATACCCGACGTTTCGGTAATTACAGGAAATCTTCATCAGGGCAATGATATTGCAACTTCTTGTAAACCGTGTTCCATTGTGTTTTACTTGGTTGTTAGACTAATATATATAATTTCGCCTAGTTGCAATACCACTGCCCTGATGAAGATTGCCTGTATAGGTTATCGAAATGTCGCGACATTTAATAAAAATATAATGGCGTTGCTCAAAAGTTTGCCCACCCCTGTAATATTTCAAACATGGACAAACTGCGGCCCTCGGCGTCAATTTTGTGGCTCTTGTAGAAAAATAACTCTTATTTGAACCATGCTTCGCTTATGTATTTCATCGTGACAAAATAGTGATTTTCATACAACGTAGTAAACTAGTTTACCTTGTAATGTAACATCGTAGGGTTGCTGCTTCAAAGAACCGAAACACAGCGATGTTTAGTTGATGAATTGTTAAAAGAAACACTCTTACACAAATACGTAATATTTATCATTTGTATGTTTATCAAATTAAACTCCAATCCATTTTGATAATTTCTGCCTACCCTGGTAAAACAAAAAAATAAGGGTAACAAAAAAAATAGGGGTTCGCAGTAAAGAGTTTTTTTTTAGACGATAAAAAAGAGCCATTTGAATATACTCGCAGTCACCTAGCGGTGTAAAAATATAATCGCGTTCGTCACTAGTGGGCGTTTAACGCTGTTACTTCTTGTTTCAGGCCGATGCCAAACGACGAAATCCTGAACATGATTCTTGAATCGTTCGCCGAAGACACGGATATGTCAGTGCTGACCCAGGTAGTCCAGACTTGGACAACTAAATTTATTTTAGCTTTTTAAAATTAGATTAGAATTAAAATTAGAGCATTTTTGTTTTTCCAAATTAGATTAGAATTAGAATTAGATCGTTTTGAGTTTTTTTCAAATTAGATTAGAATTAGAATTACCGAATTCCTAAAACATCAAATTTCAACTAGAATTTGAACTAGAATCACATTTAGGTTTTACAACCAATTTAATTTAATCACAAGAACGTGAAATAAATCACAAGAACGTGAATGGTAAATATGTGTGTGCTAATTTGTATGCCTTTTTATGCTTTTTAGACTGTAAAAATTACATACAAGTCGTTCCAACCAGAAAATTTTAATTGAAGTTCTGTGTTTGAACTGAGATACTAAAAATACCGTTGGACAAAGTAGAATTTTTGATAAAATCCAAATTAGATTAGAACTAGAATTAGAGCAAACAAGCAATTCACAAATTTGATTAGAAGTAGAATTACCCGCATTTTGCTCTAATTCAATGAATTAGAAAACTAGAATTATCTAGTTGTCCAAGATTTTTTCTGTGTAAAAGGTTTCCAAGCTCTGGCGTTTCCTTTCCTGCCTTTCTGCGACACTGTTCCCCCAATTTTTTTAAGGCTATTTGAATGGGGTAAAACCCATGACCGTTAACGTTTTTATGGCGAGGAAAAAAAAGATTTAAAAAAAGTCTACTTGTTTTTCATTAGCGTCCGGGCTATTATAATAAAGCTTTCAAATAGTGTTAGCGATAACGTATTTTTGATGGGCTAAAAATAAAGTTGGACGGAAAAGTGATCGAAAAATTAATTGTTTTACGATATCTTCTATGATTTCAAAACCAAATATAAAACTAGTTGTTTATTAAAATTAATCGCCTCGCTCTTGTAAACAAATGACGACGATGACTTTATACATAAAAATATTCTTAGGCGGTCCAGGGACCAATCATTCCATTATCGGTTTAAGATTTTTGTCTTTTAAATGTTTGAAAACGACTGACTCTGATAACATGCCGAGCACTGCATTGTTTATTTACTCGCTCTGAAAGTTGTGCTGCAATACCGACTAACATATACTCTCTCGTTGCAGAAATTTGCTTTATTATGACACTACTGTGTTGGAGATCTCCTAAGAGACAACCACAACCCCTTAAAGCCCTATAACAATACCTACTTCTGTTTTTGTTTCAGGAGATCATCATGTACCTGGCGATGTTTATTCGCGCCTCGCCCAATCTCTTCAACGACCTTCTCAGATTAAGGGTCGGCCTTATTATACAGGTAAGAATGCTTGGACGCTCCGCGCTGCAGCCGCTGTTGATTCTATTGTTGTTTGCTGCTTTATTCTAAAGCTCTTGTGACTTTTGCAAATTTTGGTAGACTAAGCCGTTTTTTGGCCTGTTAAGCATTTTGTTATACGGCCACCAACACGGGACAAAAACTATAAAAAATAACTAACTTTCCTTGAACCCTCTTGTTACTTAGCCAATAGCCATGCTTACCCAATGTCACTTTTTTGCGCGATTATTTCAAAATTTTTGGCTAACGTGTGTTAAATAGAACAGATACGGTCTAAGAAACACAAAACATTTTGAGAGCACTTTTAAAATCCATTTGTTTTCACTCTAAATTTGCTGTGATTTAAAAATTGAAATTCACTTTATTTGCTGAGGTACGTTTAATGTGTTGTTTTAAAGTTTGTCACGATGGTATGAGTACATCAAAAAATATATCTTACATTGTATCTAAAGGACCCCAGAAATTTTTGCTCACCGAAAAAAAAAACGACTTTTAGGAACTGCTGACTTGTCACAAAGTCTTTGAAACTTTAAAAGTATTGGAATATCAAATTGATATTTGTTTTGAAAAATCTAAAAACCCTATGTTTTTCCAAAGTCTTCAAATTTACTTTATGCCAGGCTATTGTTCTGCGTTGAGAAATTGCCGCTGTTCAACAATTGTTTAAGGTTTTTGTTGTTGTGTTTATACTGTTGTTGTTTATACATTATACTGTTTTCTTTCCAACTTTCATTAAAAGAAGGTCGGGCAGTCTAATTTTAAGTCTTAAAAAAACTAAAATTGATTTAATTAGCATCGCAGCCAGACTTACACAACTAGATCAGGGTGATCCAGGGTTGACAGCATCGTGGGCTAAAATAGATTTAAACTAAATTGATTGTGATTGATTAGATGTAATTCTAGTTTGAATTCTGTTTTTTGGATAAATCGGAAATTCAAACTCTAATCTAATTTGAGAAGCTAAAAATGATCTAATTCCAATTTTAATCTAACTTCGAAAACTAGAATGATCTAGTTGTAATTTGAATCTAAATTCGAAAAACGTAAATTACCTAATTGTAATTTTTATCTAACTTGGAAAAACGAAAATGATCTAATTCTAATTTTAATCTAATTTGGAAAAACGAAAATGATCTAATTCTAGTTTAATCTAATTTGGAAAACGAAAATGATATAACTCTAATCTAATTTTAAAAGGGCAAAATAAATCTAGTTGTCCAAAACTGCTCGCAACAGCACAATAACACCTTAACATAACACTTCCCCAGGTAATGGCCAGCGAACTTGCGAGACACCTGTGCTGCTCCGGAGAAGAAGCTTCTATGCACCTGATGAGTCTCAGTCCTTTCGAGATGAAGCAACTCATTCACAATATCCTAAGCGGCAAGGAGTTTGGCGTAATCAAAAGCAGTAAGCTAAGATATCGATTTTTGGTGTTGAGTTTTTAACGCAATTTGGTATCGCACCGTACGGTCATACATTTTGCGGAAAATCAGGCTTTAAAATAAAATATCAATTGACTAAATTATTGGACATTCCTGATTGAATCGTTCAATATAATTAAACTGGTTATAACATATATTTTTGGGTCAGTACTTAATCTTATTTTTTAATTTTTTTTTCGATTAAAATTTATACCAAAGTTACCGCTAGCATAAATCTGCTCGTATATAACTTAACATCTTTACTTTGCTCATCCATTCAGCCCGTCCCACCTTCCGTGCATCTACCATGAGGGAAATCGCCTTGCAAACCGACCGCTCATCCAAAGCGGACAAGTCCCAGCTGGTCAACATGAGGCGCCGGCTGCGGGTGAGACTAATTTACGCCCGACTGCACATCAATGTCACGTGGCATAGACAGCTTTCGGCTGGTTTTACAAACAATAAAACATTATGCGTTTTTAATATGAGTTACCATTTAACCAAAACTCAGTAGTGATGTGCATTGAAAATGCCCCGCTTGAAAATCTTTAGAACTGAATCACTTAGATTTTAACGTTTTATTTTAATTATGTATAGTTTTAGGTTTTTATATTAGGTAAAAGTTATAAGCTATGATTGCTTTTTAAATTGTGTATAAATCTAATTTTCCCACTTCCTAAACAGTTTTAGGCGCCAGCCTATATGTTGGGTGAAGCAAAATCTCGATTTAATCTTAGAGCTATAGGCGGGGGTGCGAACCGCAGACCTTAGGGACTCTCGACCGTATTTTGCACGTACTGCGCACTCACGCCCGAAATCTGATTTCACTTTCGTTCTTTCACGGCTTTTTAGCAACAAGTCTCCTCAAGCCGGCCCAACTCAATTGACGTCCGGCGGCCCGTAAGTACACGCTTGCTTTCACCGGTTGTGGCTTTTTTGCAGGCATTAATAAGGGTGGTGTTTTTTTCCTTACGCGATTATTCATGTCGCCACGATTAACACGAATGCATTCGTCACTAACTTTTGCGGTAGCACTACTTACAGTATTATGCCATAGGTTAGCAAGCCTATATAGCACCATTTCTTTAATCGTGTCGTTTCTTTGATTTACACACGCACACTAAGCGTCTGAATGACTACGGTCCTTTTTATCTTTTCCACCAGAATTTCGTGGAACGCCAATTTATTACGGAATTACTTACATTTAAGAACACGAACGACGATTTAAGGGCCTTGCCCTCTTGCTCATTTATAACACACCTCATAAATTGCAGCATGTTGCTTTTAGTGTTGCTTGTCTACACTCTCAGATAGACTTTTTTGTGTGATTGATTCGGTGTGCTGTGTAGTTAACTCATTCACGTCGAAGCCATTTCTTCAATCCTTCTCATCCCGCGCAGTCCTTTTTCGATTTTTTTAATTACCCTTGGTAAACCTGGTGGCCTAGATTACATTGCCTTAGTTTTTAGAAGTTTTCATTTGGTGGGTTTGCAATGTTTCACAATTAACTTAGCACTTAAGACACTTTGTTAGTCAGTTTGGCTTGCAAAAACAAAGAAAGTTGTCCGTACCATAAAACGACTAATTTAATTGCAATGAAATAAAACAAAATAATTGTGTTTGATGTTAGTTTTATAAATAGATTAACTCAATTTACAGCAATCCAAATGAATTTACCAAATACCCTGTCACATATCATTAATTTGAATTGTCCGATTACAAATATAAAAATAAATAAAATGGGAGTTTGGGTGAGATTTGTGGCCCTCTAGACCAGGGATGCGGAGTCGGTTAAAAACAACCCGAGACTCCGGCTAAATGTGCGATTTTGTCGAGTCCCGAACCCGGCTCTGACACTACAGCCAGCATTTCACCCATTTACGTAACAAAAATAATGTGGATATTGAGCAATCTACTCATTTGTTAAAGCGTATGCGCACGTCGGAATTGGGACTCTGGTAGTTTTAT
Source organism: Ascidiella aspersa (assembly GCF_963924565.1). Classification (NCBI taxonomy): domain Eukaryota; kingdom Metazoa; phylum Chordata; class Ascidiacea; order Phlebobranchia; family Ascidiidae; genus Ascidiella; species Ascidiella aspersa. The sequence goes on from NC_139454.1 coordinate 20,574,638, forward strand.
GTAGCCTAGTCCAGTGTTTCTTAACCTTTCATGGCTTGCGGCACCCTTAAAAATTATAAATAAATTGAGGCACCCCTACAAGATTTTTCCGTAGCTAAATCACTAGAATGTCACAATAAACGGAACTGGAACAACACACATCAACTCTGCACAACATAGGTAGTTTTAATTTGATTCATTTCACTGTAATCCTTACACAAAGAGTTGTTAAAGTTGAGCAAAAATCAGATTCTTAAAGATTCTCAAATATCTCTTGGCACCCTTGAGGGTAAGAAATGGCACCCCAGGGTACCGCGGCACCCCGGTGGAAAACCACTGCCCTAGTCCGACTCGAGCACACCAAGTCGAGTCCCGAGTCTGACTCCGACTCCGCAGCCCTGCTCTAAACTGGAAACACATTTTACGACTACAACTTAATACCTGTCTTGTTTAAAAAAAAAACGAAAAACAGCGAAGCTTGTCCGGCCTCATTTCTCCCCCACTTTGGAAGCAGGGAGTCAAGTATTTCGACCAGCATTCGCCCGATCGAGAGGCGGACTCGATCCGGAACCAGCAGAACTCGGTCACCGAGTTGACGCCCTCTGCAAACTACGCGCAGGCGAGTACAGTAAACGAGTTCGTCCGTCCCTGGGGGTTTTGTTGTTGTTTTTATATGTGATTCCTTTTACTTTAACGAGAAGGCATTGAAAAACACAAGCCAGAAGTAGATGTTGTTAGGGAATAAAAACAATAAAAAACAGAAAAACGTTTTTTTAGTTTGTTTGACACCATTTTTTTTTTGGAAACAAACCGATTTAATTTAAAAGTTTCGCATAGGCTTTCCAAGTCGTCTTACTACAACCTCCAACCTTCATTTTTCAAAAATATAGTTAATAAATTGAATTTGATGAACTATTTTTTGTCCTGCAAAATAAACAAACTGTTATAAAATTTCAGTTGCATGAAATTGCTTTCATTTCAAGAACTTAACTCCATCAACAACGACATTAATGCGTTTGCTAATGCTGCTTTGCTTGTCATTTCTGGGTAATTAAATGTCGTCTAAATACTAAATGATAATAAAGTTTTTATAACATAATATAGTAAACTGCACAGGTAAGGCTGAAAAGAATAAAAATAGCATGATACATTCTTTACGTTGTATTAGAGCTTAGAAGAAATTTTAAACTGGTCAGTTCTTTAATGTGTGTTTTCGTTAAAAGTCTACACTCTACATATTGCTAACTTTAAAAAAAATCCACACTTTTTTCTTTGTATCGCGCCTCCGTACTGCAAGTTGTCTTATTAAAACATTTAAATATGTTTTTTATTAAATTTGTTCAACGCCTTTAAATTTACAACGTTTTAATCTGCAGTTGTGTTTTTTTTAAGATTTTTTTTTTTTAACTCCGTCAAAGGTTTACAAATTTTCTGCCTATTAGTCCTCAGCTCCTAACTTTCCTACTCTTTATTGCGCAGTTCTCCGGACAAAAGCGCGGCCAGTGGGTACGTCGACGTCGCATCGACGGGGCTTTGAACCGCGTACCCCAGAACTTCTACTCGCGCATTTGGCGTCTACTGGAAAAGTGCTACGGCCTGGTCATCGGCGGACACTACATACCCGGCTACGTCACAAAGGAGGTCGGTGACGTCGATTTTGCCACCACGTAAAGCGTGTAGCTTTAATGGTTAAAATAACGGCCCAAATAGGCGTAAAAAGCGACATGCTTTATTGTTCAAACGTTTCGGCAAATGCTCATGCCATCATCAGTGATTTATCATGTGTTATATCGTGTAGCTTTATTTATGAGAGTTGTGTGTTCTAAAACGAAAATGTTAAGATTAACAGTGAGTTTGCTAAAGCACTTTTTGATGTTAGTGCATTATGACCCATTTAATTGTGTAATCATTCTATGACTTGCGGTCAAAGGTCACTGAGCACATTTGGTGCCTTGACAATTGACATTGCAGTTGTCCTTACGGCAGTTGGTGTTACCACTTTGTCGCGGTAGTAGCTCATATTGCGAGTTACTTAAGCGTTTGGCGATGATGTTCAACTTACACTGATGCTGTTTTTGTTTCAATAACATTGTTTTGTATTCTATTTAAACAAGATATGAATCCAATTGTGTAAGCCTTTGTGTTATTAATTAATTCCTTTACACTAATAAAGACAGTATCGGATCGGATCCATTAGTTTTCAGATACGATGCTGAAATCCTGTGCATAGGAATTTATTAATCATGTCTTAGTTCGAATGAATGTAAATCCATACAAAGCAACACAGCAATGTTGTTAAAGCAAAATCAAGGTAAAAATCATGCCAAACACTTTCAGGTAAATAAAAGCTCCTAACGCTACAAGGTATAGTAACACCAACCGAATTAAAGACAAATACAAAGTCAATAAAAAATGTGCTCAGTGACATTTGTCCGCAAAAAAATAAATCATCTAAACAATTAAATTAGTAAAATTTACTCCGCAATGCGCAAGGCTATGTGAGTAAATCGGCTATCCCAAAAATAAACACTTTTTTTAAACGTCCATATACGACACCTTCGTAAATTGCTTGCAATTCTATATCGTTTAAAAAAATTGATTGCAAGTTTATAGCCAAAGTGTTCTCCTATTGATTTGCATGCTGACAAGTCCTTTAATAGTCTCTGAATTCATTTCATTTTCAGTCAAAATTATGCGTTTAAAGTTTAAATAGTGCTGTATATAAAACAATTTTTGGCGCTCTTTCACTATTGTACGTGAAAAGTTATGCAAAAAAAAACTAATAATAATACCGCATACCACAACGCATATTTTTTGGGTTAGGGTGCGGGTTAGCGTTTGGGTGAGGGTGGGTCAAGTAATATTATGTTTATTATTAATAATAACTTGACCCACCCTCAACCAAACGCTAACCCGCACCCTAACCCAAACAGTATGTGTTGTGGTATGCGGCATTTAAAAAAATTTTTTTTTATTAATTTTTACGTACAATAGTGAAAGAGCGCCCAATTTTTTAAGCATTTGTGGTTATGTTTTGGATGGCATTTATAATGTTTTATTTTTAAGATATAGTCGAAACATTTCGAGTTATCCAGTCTTAGGTCTTTGAGATACTTCTCATTTTCTTTAAAGATTTCACATAAAAATGTACGATGAGCCTTACTAACATTTTAAAGAATAAGTTAAAGGTCCGTTTTTGTTTAACAAATTTCTTAAAGTGTTTTTCAATAAGCATAAAAACTCGCTTTTCAATAAGCGAGTTTGGGTCTTTCAAAACCTTTTTAAAATATCTTTGAATGTCTTTGTATTAATTACATCAATTTAAATGGTAAGGTTTATTAATATTCTGAAGAATAACATAAAGGTCCGAAAGGTTTTAAACTGTGCTTAGCAACTGTCGTTGTTCAATTGTTTGGTTTGCTGTCGCTTTATCTCAACCCCAGTAAAAAAACAACGGCATTGGCGTTTTTCGCGAGGCGGACGGGCGTCGCACAGCGGTTGAAAACCTATTTTTATTCGTCCGCCAGATGACGCCAGGTGAACTGAAGTTCGCACTGCTGGTTGAGAACGTCCTGAACCACATCCCACAGGCCGAGTACAGGCAACTGGTGGTCGAGACTCTCATTGTACTCACCTTACTGGCCGACGCGCCCAAGGTGAAGTTCCTGTCGGACAACCTGAACGTGGACCGGGTCCTGGTCTGTGCCAGTGAACTCTTTCTTGAAGACGAAGTGAGTCATCCGTGTTGTGTTATACAGGCAGACTTGGACAACTGCATTTATTTTGGCTTTTGAAGTAATCAGATTACTAATCAAATTTGGGAAAACTAAAATAATAGTTGAAAAAAACTGATAAGGTCTAATTTCAAATGTATAAAAACTGTATAAAATTAGACCATTTCATTTTTTTCAAACTAGATTGAAAACTAGATTATTTTAGTTTTCACAAATTTGACTGGAATTCATGAATTGTTAAATAAACGAATATAATTAGAATGTAAACTAAATCAAATTTGATTATTCACATTTAAGTTTCAATTGCAGTTCTTTTAAGTGTCCAAGTCTACATAACATCTTATACATCTTATATACTACTCATTTTTAACTTCTTTATGTATTACACGTGGTGCCTTTCATGGTGTCTTTCATTCATAGAGGTTTATCGAAATCTGTTGGTCAAATTAGGATTTCTCCGAGCAAGGCCAAGCTAAAAACAACTGGCCTGCGGTGAGATTCGAACTCTCAACCGTCGGTCAAAGCGGGTCCGTCTCTGTACCGACTGAGATACGCAATCTCAGTGGGAGCTGGTTGAAAAACAACCATAGAACCGTTGCCTGCTCCACACTGTTCGAACATACAACCACACCTTTATTTATTGTTTATCAAAAACTCATGTCATCGTTGGTGTAAAACCGTCATACGTGAAAGATTCCGTTAGTAATAAAAAGGCTCGCAGACTATAGAGTTGGGAAGCCCTGATCAAGTACTTAACATTCAGCTTTACTCTCGCAAAAGTTGATCGTCCTTCACATTGATAAGCAGGTTTTTGTAAACCAACCGATTTTCGCTAGTCGTTTCTAAAACTCTCGTACTAGACTTTTGCGATTGTATTTCAGTCCTTTACCAATATCCTGTATTTTCTTTTAAACACTTGCGGCCTTACGAATCGATAGAAATTTTAGTAGGACGACGTAGTAAAGTTTATAAAACACATTGTTTGAACAACCTAAAATTAATAAAACCTTACTTCTCACAATAAGTAAAGTGTTGTACTTGAGATGCGATCCTGGTGGTGCTGTGTACTTAAAATTGAAATGCGGTTGTTTAGTGATACGTGAGCTGTTAAGATTAACAGTGAGCTTGCAAAACCGCATTTTATTTAAGTGCTTTATGACCGATTTAATTGTGTGATCATAGTTGTCCTTACTGCAGTTGGTGTTACTACCTTGTAGCGGTAGGAGCTCATATTGTTAGTTACTCGTAAGTGTTTGGCAATGATGTTCAACTTACTGATTCTATTTTCAGTTTTATTAACATCGTTTTGTATTGATTCTAATTAAATAAGGAATCCACTTGTTTAAGCCATTGCGTGTTTTAATAAATTCCTGTACGAGTACACTGATAAAGACTTCAGTATCCGATCGGATCCATTAGTTTTCATGATTGATTCGCGTTACAAAACCTACGCCATTCGAATATCTTCGCCAAGGCGTTTTTACCACCTTATGCTTATTTGCTTGAGCTGCGCTCGGGTTAAAAACCACTCTTTCAAATTGACTAAGCACTACGTACAGAGAAGTGCGATCACCTTGACGTGTAGGTTTCGTGCTTTCGTGCATTTCGTTTCGAAATCGGGAAATACCCGTTTGTGTGGACGCGAGGCATGGCAAACGACTCAGGAATGCGAGCGTCTTCTTTTACGGTTGATCGACCGTTTCCGTAACACAGCGGCCGGGGTTCGTGGGGCAAAACACGCCTTGGAAAAAATGTTGTCCCTTGCGGCTGGAAACCATTCATTTTTATGCAGTCCACGTAGAAAAGCCTGTCGTTTGAAATTAAAGCTTTTGCAGCCTCTTTTCGACTTTGACGTTCGCTTAGCGTGTAAAGCAAATAAAATCGTGGGACATTATATGGGCTGATGTTCTAAGTCTTAATGTTTTTGCCACTAACAGACCGCACTTGGAAAAAAATCGAATTAAATGCAGCTAAAACACACTAATGTGAAAAAAACAGTACCACATTGTTTTCTAAGTTTAGTCTATTTATTCGACCGCGAACAATTACTGGCATTGTTTTTATTACACATAACGAAAACAGCAGTGTTGTCTTGTCGTTTCAATTTATTTAGGCATTCCAATATTAAAACCCGTAAACCAAGCAGACGCACGAAAATGCTTCAAGAGTACGTTTATAACTTTATAAATGACTGCACGATTATAGGCAAGCTCTAAATCAGTGCTTCTTAAACTGTTTTAGTTTTGTTCACCCCTAGCATCTATCTCCAGATTTCATTCACCCTTGTCTAATGATATGATAAAACTATCTCGTCTATATATAACAGCACAAAATGATTTAGGTGGTTTCGATTTTTGTTCAGATCAACCCAAGCTAAGTTTTACCATTGAAAATCTACAGTTTTTCTAGTCCAGAGATATAAAGCTACAAAAGCACAAAACACAGTAACCAAATTTTTGTTATACACTCAGTAGTCGATTTACTGCAGAGCTATCATCCATTTCTGACGGTTCACCCTTATTCACCTCTTTCGGTTGGTTGACCCCTGCAAAAATTTTATTCACCCTGGGGAAAAAAAAAAAAAAAAAAAAAAAAAATAATTGTATTCACCCACCATTCACTTGTTTAAGAAACACCGCTCTAAATGACCAAATATAAAAATGGCATGTTACCTGGTTAATCTTGATTATGTAGGTCGGTATGACTCCTTTTTGAACCTTTCTTTTCATGCTTTATTGAATTTCGCTTGTCTTTTATTTCGCCCGTTAAGCTACCAATGTCCAGACCGCGTAACCCAGGTGAAAATGACCACTTTTATGTCGCGTTTCCGGTCCTTTGTTTGCTCATAGACGACGGACACCTCGTTTCCTTTTATTTATCTCGAAGGTAAATTTCGGTAACATATAGTTTCATCATGTTTCACCGTATCGGTATAAAAAGGGTAACGGTTTCGTGATAATTTAACCAGGTGAAAACGGACCATATTTTCTTGTATAAAGTTTAGGAAAAGCTAGATGTCAAGTTATTAATCAAAAAAATATATGATTTGTTTTTAAAAACCAATACGTGTGGCAAAACATTGAATAAATGATCGTTTTGATTCAAAGTGATGCTCTTTGCAATAAGTTTTTTGTAGACAAATACGTTTACACTAATCTAAGTTTCTCCAAAAATACACAGTTAATTGACTGAGCGTTGTAATGTCAAAATGTTGTCCAGCAAAATTTAATTCGTTTTTTCGTTCCGACCTTTCAGGTACAATTATACCCTCGAAGTTTTAGGTCGACAATTTCTTTGGATTTTTGGCGCATCCCTATTGTAATGATTAAATGTTTTGCCCTTTCAGCAGGTCGTAAAAGTACACCAGACCTGTGAATTCTTAAAAAATTGAAAATAATCGCAATATGCCGATCAAACTTTTTTAACTAGTGACACAGCATAACCATATTTGTAACACATGTTTTATTAGTTAAAAAAGGTTTAATGGCCCGCGTAGAAATCTCTCGAGGAACAGCTTTTCAGAACCTGTGCACAAAATACGCTTGACAGAATACAATCAGATTATACAAACGCGTTCATTGGTAAACTCGGCCTTATCTGTCGTCAAACAGCATGACGAAAAGCCATGTAAGGGTTCTTAGGGACGAAGAATTCTGTACAGGCATGTTGTTTGTGCGACTGAGTCAGCGGAATTTCCCAAACCAAAAGTTTAAGCTATGTGGGGCCGCTTTGCCTTGTACGGCATTCTAATTATTGAGAAATAGGCTGTGTAGTTTTTGTTTTGCTTTTTAGCTTCTGCTTTCTTTCGCGTAAAGTGTTAAACTATTGGTAAATCTCCAGGAAGCCCTGTAGTGTATACCCTGTTTTGAAGTCGTTTTTGTCTGACAATGCATAGTGAAATTTTATTATGGTGACGTACAGATATTTTGTAATTAGGTGACGAGCGATATGCTTGTTATTTGACCCGAAACAATCACTACCCATTTAAGAAACCGACTTTAACTTAATTTTCAATATTTATTTTATTCAATAAATTTTAGACCATATATTTGCCGTAAGCTAATCGCCGAGGATTTGCCGACATCATAGCGCCCAAGACATTCCAAACGGTGGGCTGGCAATTAACCGTGGGACTTGATAAAGTTTAACGGCTCAGCCGTACCTGCAATCACGTTTTACCAGAAAAAGGCAAAACTTTGTGCACGTCGTTGCCGATTATAATTATTATCGTGCGGTGACGTTCCCTCGGGTTCTGTGACGTCACAGACGAGCGAATTAATTTGTTGTTGCTTGAAATTGCTACGTTTCTCGACACCCACGTCGCTATAGGTGTTTGGCTGCGTAATTTAAACACTTTTTTTAATTTTTTTGGCTAAATATAATTTCTTTAAAACTCGTGTAAAAAAACATATAAAAATATTCGATTATAAAAATCAATAGTATTGTGAAAGCTTTTTAAGTTAGATTAAGTACAGAGTCTACCAGTACTAATAGCCACGTGCTTAAAAAATTTCGTCCCGTCAGATGATATTTTGCATTTGTACAGCCTTATGCAGTTGTTCCATAATGGTATAAAGATTCAATGTGGTAACGATAATAAATTTATAGTATCGGCAATGACGTGCACAAAGTTATGCCCCTTTCTCGTAAAACATGACTGTAGGTAAGGTTGAGCCGTTAAACTTTACCAAGTACCGCGGTTTATTGCCAGCACAACGTTGAAATGTTTTGGGCGCATTGATGTCAACGATTTCCTCATTTTATGAGGCTATAAAAATATAACGACAGTCTTGCGCCGCAGAAGAAAAAATGTCGAATGTAACGTTACTTCGTTACAGATATGACTCATTTTTTTAGTATAGCTGAAACAAAGCGTGACAAAAATTATTTGAAAACAACTTTTCTATTTTCGTCACTTTTATCGTACACAAAACAGATGTATTAAAAAGCTTACCAATAGAGTAAAAATTGGAATCCTAAAGAATTTGAATTTATCTCGGTACCCTTTAGCATTAAAAATAGCACGTTAGAGTGCGGCGGCACCCCGGTTGAGAACACAAACAAAGAAGTCCATGCCTTATCGTGGGCATCACAACATTAATTAAATAAAAGATTACACAAATTCAGTAAAGGCTGATGGTTACGAATATCCAAAATGTGACAATTTTTTTTTACCGATACCCGAAAATCTCGACAAAGTGTTTAGCGGCCCATCTCGGTATTAATGGTTTAGTGCTATGCTCTTCCGTTTTTTAAAAGACGTTTAGAACCTAACCGTTTCACCTTATACGCGTCTCACCAGTATTTTCCACCCTTAAAGGTAAACGACGGTGCGAATGACGACCTCTTGGCTAAAGATCCCAGCACCTTCGTTTGCACAGAGTTCTACGACTGTGCGCCCAGCGGACCCTACGGCACCATGACCTACCTGTGCAAGGCAGTGGCCGTTTCCTTCAAGGAATACTTTCCCGAGAACGTGGGCGACTGCATTGTCAGCTAAATGTGGTATGCGGCGCTGCTGATTGCGCGCGCCCGATAATCGCCCTTGTTGTGGTACGCGGCGTCTGTGCAGAAGATCAAAGCATGGTAAAAAATGACGAAAGCTTGCCAATTGGGAGCCACGTGTAACGAAAAGATTGCCAAATCGTCTTCGATGCCCAAATTCGAGCGCCATGCATAGGCGTAGCCACAGGGGGGGGCCTGAGGGGCCATGCCTCCCCCAAATTGCACTGTTACGTCACAAAATATGTGTTTAATATTTAATATTACGTTTGCTATAACTGAATTTAGTTTTACTCTTTTTAGACAGTTTTTGCTCTTTGAATGGTTTTTGAGTATTGCGTTAACACTCAGTCAGTTGCTACTCGAAACGGTTTGCTAACATTGTTATTTGTGTCCGTTACCGTAGTTAATACAATGGCAAAAACTAAACAAAAATGTCAAACTTTTTGGCCCCTCCAAAATTTTCGTCTGGGTACGCCACTGACGTTATATTCAGATTCAATTTATTTTTGTCTATTTTTGCAAACGTTGAAAAACAAAATAACATAAAGAATAACACGAGGACAGCGAAAGGACCTTTCGGTCATCGAGTCGAGCTGCACGTGTTGGTTTTCGCTTAATAACTTCTCAAATGTCCAGAACAGGGGCCGGAAACATATTTCTAGTGGCGAGCAAAAGACGAACGCAGTCTTCCCTATAGCCTTAATGAATTTCAACCAACAATTTTGTTTGTTAAAAAGTGTGTTAATTTCGGAATTTTAACAACTTTTCTTTATCAAAAACACCGCATTCCACTTAAACTTTGTTACTTTAAAAAACTGACATATTGCTAAAAAAAAATAAAAGTAAATATATGCTTAAATGCTATAGTATCACACAAAACCTATAAGTTTAGCCAAAGTACACCTACATAAAAAAAATAAGATTTTACAGTATTGTGATTCAAATCTAAATCAAGTGTTATAGCCGAATGTCTTGGATGGCTATAGCTTCTACTAGAAACTAGATTGTCATACCGGGTAAAGTGGGTGCAGGCCGGATGATTTACTTAAGAAGGCCGTACCCAGCCCATGCGGGCCGATTGTTGCCAACCCCTGGTTTGGTAAGGACCCGTTTTGTGTTGTGAATGGTTCTCGCGGCTGCAAATCTTCAATTTCATAAAAAAAATGTGCTACTCTGTCTTAACGCGGATTTATTTCCACCGATACCTCGAAACGGTGTTTATTGCTAAAATATTGCGTTTTTATCCCCAGGCCTTTCGAGAGCGGCCAATATGGTTCCCAGGGATTCTGGTACTGGCTAAATCAGTTTTTCTATCAAAGATTTGTAGATTGCCGTTAAAAATGCGTTTAACATGTTTACGAGTCTACCGAAAACGTATTTTTATGATGCATACAAGAGAAAGTCATATCCGCTTAACGCCTATACTGCGTTTAAAGATACATTTTTTTGAGTGCACCATTGTGGTTTTTTGTGCATTCTTAGACAACACCCAGACCCAATTTAGCGAAATCGATGCAACAGGTTCAAGTTTAGTGAAGTATGCAAATTCAATGGTAAAACTAGCATTATAACCATGCAATTTTAAGGCTTTGTGTTCATTCTTAAGCTGTTTACCGTTTCAACGGTCCCCTTTTCAACCCTAATCAATAGCAATCATCCGACCGCGATGTTGCCATGACAACCGGATAAGCCATACAGCCTTTCGACCTTTGCCTTTAATATCATTGGGGCGTGTTAGGATAACACGTTTGGCTGAGAATGTTTGGGAACATACGCCTGTCTTGCCTTAACTGGAGCTTAGGCCAATGCACATAACCTGAAATGTAACGACTGGTATTTTTTTCCAAATACTTGTAAACCAACATAAGTTAAGTTTAATAATAAGCTAAGTTTAATGATAAGCTAAGTTACAACCCAACTGATTTTAGTTTTACCCCTTTTTCCACTGTATTAGACGCTCAACAACGTTATGTCACAACCGATTTATTTCACTGTCAAGCTCTTGTCAAGCTGATGTGGCAGGTAACGTTTGTAGCAAGTATGCTTGGAGTAAAATATTAAAAAATCTCTAATCAGCGCGTTAATACTGTTTAAAATAAATAACACGCTCGGTTCCCAAATACTAAAAGGTTGTTTAAAGATATTTCAAGTTGATTTAAACATTGTAGTAAGAATTTTAACTGCAATGTCGGTCTTGGAAATTTGTGTCACTGTCCTGTCGATCGGTGGAAGACCGTTTCTATTTAACTTGGTGCCCTCGCCGATCTGACACAAACTGTCGTTACTTTTCACGTCCGTATTTTTCCAAGCGCCATTCTCTATCTATAACCTTCACTTTCAATCTCCCTTCAAGTACGTTTTCGATGTTTTGTATCTTTTTTATTGACTTTGTTTATATTCTGGGATAAGTTTGCACTGGAAACCTTGCGACTTTTACCACTGGGAACTATTCAATGTCTAAGCTAATCGTAGTTTTATTTAAAATTCTTATCTGTTGACCTTTCAGCAAAGGTGTCACCGATGTAAAAATACAATATATTACTTTGCAATGCTTCTAAACACGCAAGAAGTCTCAAATCGCCACGTTTTCGAAGTTTCTTCGTCTTTCGTTTTTTTTGTGCTGTTTTATTTCTATCTTTTGACTCAAATTTACTGTGATATCGCCCCAAGTAAACATTTTCTGGAAAGCTTTAAAATCACTACAGCTGCGCTTTTATTACAAGGCTAGGTTCAAATTCCAAACTCGTAGAAACCAATTTTGAGTGTCTGACTACTGACTAAAGTTATACCATTCAAGTAATTTAATACTTTTACAGAAAAAAGCGCTTGGAATTTTAAATGAAGACTTCGTTGACCTCTAATTGCGCCTCATGATGTGTAACCCGTTATTATAAATTTTATTTATTAAATATTGTTCCTTCAAATATTGGGTTTTACAACTGTTAAGTGTTTAATAGGAAGAGTCGTTCAGCATATTGCTGAGTTAGGCGCATGCAGGTTTACGCAGTTACATGATCGGAGAGCTTTAATGCGTCATTATGTGGCGGCTCTTTTAATACCAAACCCGACACACGAATGTTTAACAATTCTTTTTTAGCGATAAACGCAGTATACGGTATTTCTTAATAGATAATAATACATACTCCCATTCAAAGTCTGACTAGTAAAATTGAGTAATTGCCTGGGGACCTATAGATACTAAGAGTAGGGTTCTCGGATACTTGTTGTTTAACGGCATTCTGATCCGGTACGGAATAATGCCATTTCCACACTACAATACCAAAATCGGTAAGTTCAAATGTGCAAAAGGAATGTTGTCAGAATGTTAAGCCAAAATTTTCCTTTGCTTTCGAAAGTTCGGTTACTTTCGACTGTTAATTCACAATTCTTATTTGCTTGTCAATGAAAAACACGCTGCATTTGATTGCAAACGAAGTCTAAAAGAAACAAATTAATTCGGTATCGGATCAGTACAGGCAAAACTTTATGGTTGGATATTGGATGAGATGCAATACTCCCAGTGGGCATACAGGTATCAGCTCTGGTCCAAAATTATTGGACAACCTTTATTATGAGCGCCTAAAACACGAACTATTAATTACCACATGCTGTAGAAACGAAAAGTCATTCGCAAAAATTGATTGTATAGTTTAACGGTAGATTTGTGTATGCGCTAGGCTGGACATAACGCTCTTGTGGCAAGCCTGACGTTTCCAAAAAATGCCTTGTATTACGTTATCTTGTGATGTAATGTTATGACCTTGTATCTAAAAACACAAGCCCCCAAACCAGGGGTTCTTAAACTGGGGTCCGTAAACTAGTTTTAGGGGGTCCATGAACGTCTAATCGGAATTTTAGTGTATATTTAAGAAGTAATTAATATATCAAAGAAAACAATTCAATTAAAAAAAGCGGTTTTGCACTGAAAGTGCTAAGACTCCATTTCACTTTCACATTTTTGCAGCGAAATCAGCAGATTTATCAAGTCTCTTTGCATTGTGACTTAAATTTGTGACGTCATTTATAAATTTTGTTTCCTAGTGTGGTCCACGCGAGCCCAAAAAAATTAGTGGTGCGCGGTAAAAAAATTACGAATCCTTGCCCTAAACCAATTCCCGGATCTGTCACTGACAACTGGTGTTTAACAAACAGTAGGTTGGCCAACCGGACTTTCTGACACACAGCTTTGCCTCTTCGAATGGTCTAATAATGCCGGGACCGAATGCAAATATTTTCTTTATTATAAACGACAATCTGTCACTTCCACTTTTTGGAATCGATAGTCTAATGCCGCATCGCTAGATCGATGTAAATGGAACAATACCTGACACCGCATGTCTGCAGGCCGTTGTGCTAAGCTTTATACATAAGCTTAGTGAAATACCTTTGGTCGCTATTGAATAATAAGGTAAATGTGTTTCCAAACACAAATGAATATCTAGGTTTTCAGGTTTACAATAATTCTAATTTAACTTATCGTTTAAATGTTTATTTTTCTACTCTCTTTAGGCCCACATATACCCTCTCGATATCGATGTTTTATTAAATAAGGGTTCGCTTTACTTGACCACATTTCTCTCTCTCCGCCAAGACGGCAAATATTTGTCTAAACTTTGGAGAGAACCGAATGGAATACTGCATTTACAACCTTGAGGCATAACGTGTTTGGGCAAACGCCGACATGACTTTTGCGTCGACTAATTTGCTAAATTATTCTTTGAGGCATAGGCCTACGCGAGCTTTTCGGCCAGGAAACTAACAGCAAGGAATTCTGCAAAACGTTTGTTAACTCTGCAAAAACTAATAAAAGTAAAGCTGATAACTTACAATGAAAATCGGTGCGATTAATCACCTTTTCTGATCTATTTTACGATACAGGTATTGACCTAAAATGGAGTCTTTAATGGAATTGGCTATTCCATGGGCTTTTATGCCAGATACGTCTCATAAAAATATTATTCTGTTAAAAAGATAAGCAATAGAAGGAAAAACGTAGGACATTTTTTGTTTTAAGTATCCAGAGGAGAATATCTGTTAATACAATAAATATAATAGCGTATTAAACAGACGTCGATTTTCTTAGAGCAATTATTTTAATACAGCAGGTCTATTAATAAACAAACTGTAAATCCAATGGAAATAAGCTACTTTTGTTCCACAATGCATTTATAGTTTCCTGTTGTTGGGCGTTCTAACGTTTGCGGCGTTTAGAGTTGTTTTGGGCAGGTCGAGAAAATTTACTTTTAACCACAGAGTGGCGGACCACAATCGCTTGTTTGCCTTGCGCTTACACAACTATATAGGTTCAAGTAGCTTAAGCAGTCTCTAATTTAGCCCGCACGCGGTATATACGCAAATTTTTCAGGCCAAGTCGAGCGAAAAACCGGCCAACGACGCAGGTTATTTGGGCGCTTGTAAACGTCCTGGCAACCCTGTATTTTAGCACCCCGGCGCGCCTTATTCTACAAGGTCCAACGACGCTCTGTACCCAGCCATTGAAAGGCGTTGCTATTCACGGAGAGCGAGACCCCAACGTCACAAAACCAAACGTCAGTAGATGCGGCAGTGCGTAAAGAGACTGGCTGGCTGACGGCGACTGCTGGCTGTTGGCACAATTCGTACACGCGACGACTCCCAAAAACGTACTGGGGCCGGTAAACATAGTTTTGTAGGCGAAGAAAGTTTAACCCTAGACTTGTTGCCATTTCAGTTTAGATTCGTTGTTATTGACTTCTTACCGGTGCGAAAACTCAAGGCAAGGTGTAAGCCACACAATGACACAGCTAAATTATAAACCAGAGTGCATCTAATGTTTTTGTTCAGTCTTTAGCGACTTAAAGCGTATTGCTAACACAGTTCTAGATTTCAGTGCAGACATTTCTGTTTATTAATCTTAGCATAAATGATAAGAAAGCAGGTGAAATCAATGTTTTGACTGGATGGTATTCATTTAACGCGCTATTTATTTAACGCGCGGCAGAATTTAAACAATATCGTCGCAACAGGACGTTAGTCAAATTGTAATAATATACGTCATACGCAGCAAAATTTAAACCTATTTATAACAAAATGCCTAACCGTTGGGTATTTTTAGGTCTTGTGTTTAGGCTGAATCCCAAAATGCCCTATGCCCCAATCAAAATCAATCGTCGCCAATTGTTTAAGCTCAAATGATTTAAACTGGGAAATGTATTTGTTCGTTGGTCAAAGATACCTCATAAATTATATAATTGTTTTGCGTCTCAAACATTTGGAGATGCGCAATGTGCATATTTATCTGACTGGGCAAAAAGCGGGTAAAATGATACGAGAGTTTCGCGTTGGTAACTTGATCCAGCTTTTAGACAATTCCATTCCTATTGAATCGGACAAAGGTGGCAAATATAAAGCGATGCGCCGCTCTGAAAGGGAATCCTATCCAGAGAGTGTTCTAAGAGGAAATTGTTACATGGTCAAAATTAGCTATGTTCACTTCCCTGGTAGCCTATATGTTTTCTATGAAGTGTGAAGTATAGGTGAAAACAATTCTTGGTATAACATGATGAAGCCGAAACAAACCTAACCCTATATCGTTTTACAGCAGGGGTGGGCAACGTTTTTCTAGTCGCGGGCCAAAACCACATCCGGAAAAGTTGCTGTGGGCCTTAAATTTTAACTGTGTCGATTTTAAGCATCTCATTAAAACAACAGCAACGATTGTTAATCAGGGACAATCTAGGATATTTTGCAATTAAAAAGGGGCCTGTTACACTAATAGAGAAAACGTTGTTTTTATGTAGTTAAAATGGCCAGGAAATGGTCTCGTGCCGGAATGGGCTCGTGCCCAGTTTGTGGAATATGTCGCAGGCTGAATGATTTGCGCTGGTCGGTCAGATCTGGCCTGCTGGCCGTAGGTTGCCCACCCCTGTTTTACAGCCATCAATGCAAACAAAAGAGTTAGGTGAGTGAAAGTCACGCGAAATGCACCCATGGCTCGTTAAGATTGAAAAACTTGATAGAATTTACCATGTTCCTATAGCGTCTAGCATTTAAGTGTGTTATTTTAACCGTACCAATAACGAGCTTTGCCTTTTAACCGTGCTGTATGCTCTAAGCTCGCCTATGGCGGCTCGATTTTACGCGAATTTACCGCTGCCAAGTCAGCTTAGCGAGCAGGTTAGCGTCCAGAAATTTGTTTTCTGACAAAAGGCAAACATCTCAGTTGGGAATTGGACTGGCGGGCGTTCCAATGCGCAAACAATTCCCATTCCGTTCGAGCTCTAGTTAAACAACGACGCCGCTGAGACGTGTAGACGGTTTATCGAGTTCACCTTTGCAGAGCAGCTGAATATATCGTCAAAACATCCACAAAACCTACTTTTTTCAGCGTGTTTTTATTTTCCGAAAAAAAGTCACATTTAAAGCACAGTTTCGGACTGTGGGCCCGCTGCGTTAAGCCAAAGGTAACTTTTTGTGTCAACAAATATAAGTTTACTAATTGTTACTTTAGTCGCCGAGCCATTTGCGTGACATTTGCGACATCCTTGGTAACCACAAACGTAAAAAAACACCAACTTTTCGGTAATCAGAATAAAGTTTATGTTGTTTATGGAACTCGGAACAACAGTTACGATCACTTTACTTCTGGCAAATAATGTATTTGTTAGTTAGAAACACTTTTTCTTATCTCAGTTATAGATTTATCTCTAATTTTTTTTCTAAATGTAACTTTAACTTTTTTGTTCGAGATATATGTCCCTAAAATGTTTTACTTCAGCGTATACATGCTGGGGCTGAGTAATCTCAATATAGCATTGTGGTCTACCGACAAATTAAGTTAACAGAAGCTTGGTCAGTTTTTGAAGGTCGAAAAGCATTTTGCACTTTTTCCTCCCATTAAACTAAAGAAACAAAGGGCCATCGTTGATTGTCAGCGAAAGTATTGCGTTAGAATAGAATTAGAATTGTCAAAATGCGTTAATTTAACCTAACCGCATTTGCAATACAGCACTATATGGCAAAATGCACAAACGTCAACAATGTTGTTTTTTTCGGGCCCATGACTGCGCCAGATTGTTTTTCGCTGTCTGGGGGTGATGTGGGGTTAAAACGCTTGGCTGGCTAAACCCATAAGATTCCATGACCGGTGGTGTTTGGGTTTTTGCATGTGCTTACTTGCTACAGCAGTTACTATAAGTAAAGTTTAGCCGGAAGGGCGTTGTGTTAGTTTGTATTAAAGAACTGTAATAACCAGAAGGTCTATTGGATTTCGATACAGGCCAATTCGAACAGCTACTGTCAAATCAGTGTAATAGTTTTACTTCGGTGCGGTCGCATGTAGCCTAAAACGCATTAAGGTCGACTTACCTGTTAGAAGCGTTATTTTCATCTTGATCACCAATACAAATATATGGTGTGCAATTTCAAAATTCAGGAAGAAATGAATTAGCTGTAGAGTGCCAATTGCAATTCGGGGACGTTGTTTCAGGGGACCTAAATTATTTTTCTTGTCCTTTCTATCTATAGGACGAATTACTTGTTCTCTTTGAACCCCGCTTTGATTTTTTCACATCGTGATTTCGCTACAGTTTCCCACTTGGACCTTGTAAAATTTATTTGTAAAAAAGCAACGAAGGCCTTTAAATATATAAATATACGCTCACATTCAACCTGGATTTGAGGGCAATGGACAGGTCTGTTCCCTGAAACAGCTAAAATTGTGTCCTCGCATTTTATATTGTTTCACCCAAGAGATTACATGTAACCCCATAGGCTACAGGTTACAAACCTAATATAGATAGAGATGTTAAACAGTTCAGATGGTTGTCAATTTGTATCAAAATTATTTGCACCTTGCAAGCCACAATGAAAAAGTAAACCTTCTCTAAGACTGAGTAAAAAGTATATTTGGCCGTTAACAGTTCTTATCAATCCCGGAAAAACGATGGTGCGCCATAAGTCGCTCATCAGCGATAACAACAGATATCCTTATACGATGTAGTATGGGGTATTAGGTTTTAGGCGCTCGTAAAGACCTGAAGCGCCGGTATCCGATCACGTTCAATCTGCTGCAAGGTTTTAGCGAGCAATTACGATCAGCGACCCGAGTCTATCCAAGCGGAAAGCATTACTCGTTGTTATTTTTCCAGCACCTCCAAATCCGACAGGTTTAGTGATGTCAAGGTGGCGAGCTGTTCTAGCAGTTGACTTAGCAGCGGTTATAAGCAGGGTTACCATACCGTGCTTATTTCTGAGATTTGTACTGATTTTTGGGCGCAGTGTCTTTGAAAACGCAAATGTGCTTATTTTAAGAAACGTGCTTATTTTAGAGTTGTGTGCTTAGTTTGTCTTATTTTAGTTTCTAAAAGTGTTCTTTATCAATTTTTTATTTATATTTACCGAGTTATTTAACCCAAATTATAACAGTAATGCATTAAATAACATAATAACAATGGGTTGTGATTGTTTATTCTAAATCTAAAAAGTACATTGTAGTCTATAGAAGTGTGGTAAGTTGCTTTAGCAATCAAGTAAACTTTCGTCTTGGCGTGAGGACTGGCTTTTTTGTATCAGTACAGACAAAATGCTAAATCAGCCCAGAGGCTATGGAAAACACAATGTTACTACAAAAAAATTGCTAGATGCATTACAGTAAATCATTCAATGAATAATTTTATTACAAGCATAACTCCGCCAAGTGAACCAAACTTAACTACCAGGCAGGGTCAGAATTAGGCGTTTCATGCTGCCTTGCACCACGGTTTAAAAGGTGTATAACTGGTGCGCTCTGACGAGAAAAAATCGACAAAGCTTGCATTAAATAAGGGTGGTTAACTTGCCAATTTCAACCTAATAAACGCATTTTTTTGCGCTTCGCGCGATTAAGCTACGTTTTGCGCATGCAAAAATAGCTGTTTTTCAAGTTTTTATTTTATTTTATAACGTTATTTCTGAAACCTTGGATTTCACCCCCGAATCTGTCCCTGATCTTTAGTAGCGTGCTTATTTTTTTGGAGTAGCGTGCTTATTTTTTGGTCTGAGCAGATGGTAACCCTGGTTATAAGGTACAGATTGATTGTGCTTCGTGGAATTGTGAGAAGGGCGTAAGGACTAAAGAGATATTTTTCTTTAGTGCGCTTGATAGGATCGCTGTTGTCTTACACAAATCGAGTGGGAACAAGAGGTCAAACTGGTTTTGGTTGTTTTTAGGTAAACCTTTAGATACGTTGTGTACCAGCCGCAGTTTATGTGTAGAAGCTGAGACGAGGAGCGAATACATTTCAAGAGATAGGTTATTACCACAAAGAATTGCGAAAAAGTGCAGGGCACCCAGGTGCTAATTTAAAATCAAAGCCGTGTGCAAGAAACTTGGGCTTTTAATTCAAGTTAGGTGCTTTGTAATAAGGGCTCTCATGACTAACCTGTGTTGGAATCAGCAAAGTTGCCCAATTACCATCAGGAAACTTTTTAAGGTGACATACAACCGCCCCTATAAGAATAACGCAGTAATATGTAAGCACAATTAATAAAATTGACGTTACATATTTAGTCTCCAATGCTGCATTTTATGATTAGTTAGCTCACCATTGCTTACTTATTTATACCTGGACCTATACACTTGAACCAACCTAATAGACCGCACGTTTAAGAAAATTTTATTTGGTTTAAAAAAGTTGTGACAACAAAAAATGTGAGGACTAAGCGTTTTTTATCAGTTAACCACTATTTGGTTTATAACAGAGGTTCCAAGCCTGGGGGTCGCAAGAGGTTGTCTGGGGGGTCGCCGTGTACTATTTATTAAACGAAAAATTGACAAGAACAAAAAAACAAACACTGTAACTAAAAACCTACCGGTATACAAGTAGCAAGCAACATTTCCTTCAGGGAATCAGTCGTGTTTGTAACTATTGTTACCTCACAAAAGCAGAACACATGTTATTCTTTGGAATAAAGGTGGTTGTGACGTAATTAAACCTTCAACCGTAACTCCTTAGTTACAGTTGCAGGCTTCTGGGGTAAATCCTGACATTATTGCCAATTTGTGATACAGTTTTCATAGAAATGTGAGCATTTTGCCAAATTGTATATGATTTTAATCTGATTTTATGTGTTATTTACAAAGATTGAGTGCCGCGTTGGTTTACGAAAAATTGAATATGCGTTTTAAAGGTAAACTATCGATCGCTGACAACAAGTTTATCTCATAGGAGATCCACCGTTTAGAAAAGCCATCAATGTGTATCTGTTAACACCCCAGTAGGCCATATGTAACCTTTGCCGAGCTGCAAAGACTGTAAAGCGACGGAAAGGACTTTATAATCGAACCTCACGGATTTACTGCTCAAGTAAAGCAAGTAAAACCGGCGACCATGTCTCTGCGGAGGTCTACCTTGTCGTTTAGCGGAACAGGCAAGTCGAAGAGCATGTGGAATTTAGCATTCGAAGACCGAAGACTGAGTTCGTCAGGATTCGATCGGGTGAGTCACGATTTTCTTGTTTACTTTTGATTGCAAACGGTGAAAACGTCCCACTGTATACGGAATATGACCACTATTATTTTGTGTTTGGTTGACGCTTAAATACCGTAGCCAATTTGGCTACACACTGTCGTTTTTTTATTATTATTACAAAGTGAAAGGTAAATATTATTTGGCTTTGGTACGTTTTAGCAAATGCTTTTCAGGCTGTACCACTCACTTACGATTCATTCCGAGTTCCGACCACAGAGTATTAATTCAAATTTATTTGCCATGACTATAATACGACTGTAAAAATGCTGCTGGGTAAAGTAGCATTTTTTTGTTAAAACCCGAATAAGATTCATGTAGACAAGCAATTTTTGCCCGATTTTGCTCTATATGTTTAATTGTAAAATAGAGTTTTCTAGTTGTCCCAGTATGTACTAGGCTGCTAAAAGTAGCAGCGGGTAAAAAAATACAGCTTAAAACCTCGGTATGGCTGAGAAAACAGGAAATGCCATCGATTTATACATCCTTAAAAAGCAATCAAGACCGAAGGATTTTAACGGAGAAAGATTTATCTTGCGACGATCTGAGGCCTGAAAATTATCGAATTTTTATTCACAACAGCAGCTGAAAAAATTGCATTGGTTACCTTTAGCCTTTTCATCCGAGACTGCTCGAAAAAAATCTCTCACCAAACATCTACAATCTACATCAGGGGTCGGCAACCCCTGGCACGCGTGTCACTTTTGGCACGCGAGATGATTTTGCATGGCACGCCAATCGATTTAACGCGGCCGTTGTATCACCTTAAGAAAGCGCAACCATTACATCACTACCACATCATTAACATTACTATTACTAACACTAGCGCTAACTAAATGGTTGCACACATTTCCAGTTCGTGTCACAAAATCACAAATAAGTGTCTTTAATTAACTATTGTATGTAACATTTTTTTGTGAGCGCTACACTTGTTGTTAACGACTAACCGCTCGTATTACGTCACAATGCCCCAAAAGTGGCGTGAAGTTTACTGCGTTAAACTAAAGCAGGGCATGCAGGGCATTCTTCATCAGTGGTTCACAACTGCCGGTCCGCGTCAAATTTCCTGCCAGTACGCAATATATGTTCCAATCTTATATCTCAATTGCAAAATGCAAGATGTTGAAGGCTGCTTGTACATCAAATTTACAACTTCAGTTCCGTAATTTGCAGCATTGTTATGTAACATAGAGGTAATGGACTACTTTGGACTTTGTCGTACGCCACAATCCTGCAAGTGTTGTGCCCAACTGTTTAAAATTAGGCTACAACTCGTTAAGTCTTAAACTTTTAAGTCCAGACTTAAAAAACTTCAATAGAACCACGTATGATATCAAAAAGATACTTTTGTCGTAATTACATTTTGGGTTGATTTTAATTTTGGAAGGTCAACTGGTCCGCAAAATTTAATTTAAAGTTTTACCTATATTAAACGTAAGCACTGTTCTACATTAAAATTAAGCACGTGTGTTTTTGTGCGACTGAGAAACCAACTATAAAAGCGAAACTAATAGTTAACACTTCTAGCTATCGGCTGAAAACCATCGAAGTATATTCCAAAAAATATAGGTAAATTACTATAGAGGTCAGATCACAGTAGGGCTGTGGAGTCCGACTCCGGACTCGAGGCGGACGTGTGCGCCTACGCAGTACCAAAACTTTCAAGAAGGATATGTGTTTACTGTTCATTGCAGCCCTTTTGTGGAAAGCTTGACTTGGTTGTTTCTAGGGCTAGGCCAAGGGTCTCAAACACGCGGCCATTTTGTGCGGCCCGTGTCGAAATTTTGGATTTCCAAGTATTTAACGATATTTAAGAGCCACATATTTTTTTTTATCAGATTTGAAAGTTAAAATTCACTCTAAAATTGCTTCAAAAAAATGAAACTATATACTCACCAATTTCACTGTCATATCACTTTCAAACGCTACAATTTATGCGGTAAAAGATGTACTAGTACGTCAAATTGCCTATTCAACTCTGTACAGTTGTCACAATAACGCTGGAAAGTGCGTCAGTCAGGTGTTAGTGTAATTGGTCATCTCATAATGTATAAATTGATTGTCGAGTTGTAGGCTTTGATTGTTCTATCCTAGTATTGAAATAAATTTATATAGCTTAAAAAGCTAAATTACACTTGTCTTTTGCTTCATAAATGAGAAAAATCACAGACAAAAGAAAAGTTTTTCAAGATAAGTGGGAGGAGTTATATTTTGTCACCGCGGCCAAGGGTACTAGTTATTGCCTTATTTGCCGGCAGAAGGTCGCTGTTATGAAGAAGTATAACAAGGGTTTGCACTTCGAAACAATGCACCGCGATAAATAATATGCTTACCAGGGCAAAGTAAAAAAATAAAAAGTTAAACCAGCATTTTGCAAAAAAAGAAGTTTCTTTGCCAATATTAGGCAGTCCACATCTGCAAGCAGCTCTAAGATTTGTTTCTGCTGACAATTTGAAGCCCAATATCGAGATCCTTGTCCTTGAAAAACGCTGCCAGTAAAGTAGCCAGAACAAATAACTGTAGCCTAAATCAGCCTACATGTGTTTATATTTTATTGTGTTCTTATTTATTGTGAATTGCGGCCCTTGGGCATTTTAGACGTCCTCATTTGGCCCTCAGAGCAATTTGAGTTTGAGACCCTTGGGCTAGGCCCTGTGCTACCCAGAAAGTCTGTGTACAGTGTATATGGCTGCCCGCAATACGAGAAGGGTCACGTTAGCGGTGTTTTCCGAAAATTAGAAAAAGACACGGCACTGTTTGTCGCAGATCTGTTTAACATTACTTTCCGAAAATCAGACAATGTAAGTGTAGTACCATTTTCCATTAGATTTGAGAGTCCTTTACACAGTTTTATAAGAAAGCCAAAAGTTGAGTCTCTTCGTAATATCAAATTGAAAACTTTGATTGCCGTTATCGTTTGATCATAAAGACTTCAGAAGGTCAAGATCACGGTTGTTGTTGTTGTACACGTATGTCTATGTATCTTCCATTTATTCCAATGGTGTTGAATTGGCCAACTAAGCTACAACTGGGATATTTACATCATTAAAAAGTAAGCATGTTTCGGACACTTTGTCTTATATTTAAGTTGTTTGCGCAGAACAGGGCCTCTTGAATAGAGATCCGTGGCTATGTTTCGGACCTTTGAATTGGGTTGAGATAAAAGCAGTTAGTTGCGCTAAAAACAGTGTATGTAGTTTCCCTGAAAATTGTAAATTTTAAACTTTACTAAACATAGGTAGGCAGCCCTAACGGACGTTTTTAAAACGCTTGCCAGGTTGACTAAATTGTGGAATTTGATAACATATTGTGGAAAATACCCGCGCCTTACAAGTTATTTATTGGTCATTAATGTGGTAACTGATGCTATAAAGATCAAACAAAAAAATACGAATAAGTGCGTCATTGTTAAAACATTGGAAAAATTTTATTGAACATTAAACGTAACACAGCCTACGAATAGTGTAAGATACAAATTAACCTCCAAGTTACAAAATGCCGATTGCTTTCCATGCTAAACGTCACACGACCGTTTTTTACAAAGGGCGCAAGGTTTGTCAACAAGTGACCAACACTCCATTGAATATTATTTTTTTGTCGCTTTTCAATTACTGCTATTGAGCCCCAGTCGTGCACGGAGCGAGCAAGGGTGTGACCCAGTCGCAAGCAGCCTATCGCAGTCACTTTTCAGGCGCGGTGTATTGTAGACTCTTTGAACCTTTACGCGGCAGCGGTTTTCTCCCAAGGACAAAAGGTGCCGGATTAGCTGAATCGAGCAAAGGCGGTTTGACCTGACAAAAAATGTCAATGTCAATATTTTGCTGCTACCGTGCTTTCTGTTTATTAACTCAAAATACGTATTTGTTAGCCATTGATATCAGTTGACACCGGCCTAATGATGGGTAAAACATTTTATAATAATGCTTTATTAAAAAACTAACCATTTCAAAAAACTTAATTTTTAAGGAGTAATCGGAGTATGAAAATCTATACCTACTACTTTGTAACATTGCTGTTACTGTTCTTTCTGTTTATTAACTAAAAGTTTTTAGTTGTTGGCCATTGTGATAATTGATCACACTGATGGGTAAAACATTTTATAATAATGCTTTTTTTAAGTTAACCTCTTAAAAAAAAGATAATTTTTTAGGAGTAATCGGAGTATGAAAATGTATAGCTACTACTACTTTGTAACATTACATTAGGGTGCTATCGCGTAATTGCTAACTGAGAAAATACCTTATGTTTTGGCTGTTATTTAATTCGGGGATGTGTTGCTACTTTATCGAAATGCAGTTCCGGTAGATGTCGCTAGAGTGTCGATTAGCTAGTGAAAATCGCCGCTCGGTGTCGCTGTCCCTCAATATCTTGCCAGCTTGACGTAGCGCCCCTGATCTCAGCCTAGAGAACCCCGTTAGTCGATGTTTGCTTGCGGCATGGCTGAAACCTTTTACTACTCATCTAAGTGAGATTGGTTAATAGCTGCCAACGTGACCAAGTACAATAGCCTAAGTTTCCAGCCGGGACATTGCGCTTACAACATTTCTTTACGTTAAATTCACATTGTACTGTAACCTTTGCTCGCATTCATTTCCAGAAAATTACCAAAATGCCTCTACAGTGGCCATGTAAACAGATCTTGTGTCTACACTACAAGACAGGTCATTACTATGCGAAGTGTTTGCGGTAAATATGTACATCGACTTTGTCGTAAGGCATCTTTGCGGGCCGCATACATCATAAAAACGACAACCAAGCAACACGAAACCCACTGCACAAAAAATCCACTTTTATTGGATCCTGCTTAACATGTTAATCAACCCATTAATTTCAAAGAGCCTAATGTCAAACTACTCTCATCAATCACGATCAAACGTTGTTTTTTGGTAATTTTGACAATCGCGCTAGGTAAAAGATACCTCTTTATTCAACGCGAAACCCAACTGTCTCCTAATTGTTGGAGAAAAGCACTCGAAGGTGCAATTTGTCTAGATTTCGATTGCCCCGGTCAGGTATGAAACTGATCATGTCAGTTCACTTGATTAACCACTTGAAACCCTATAACTGCTTTGGTCAATCTCTTACTAGTTGTTGGGAGGGAAAAAGAAAATAACTTGGAAAAACGAAATTGGCTGCTAAAGCAGCTCGATTGTGGCCAATCCAGACAATCGAAACCGAAACTATACGGCCAAGTGCCGGTGCTCCCTCCTCTCTCCAATACGTCATTACGCGGTCTAGCGTGGCTCCGGCTTGAACATTTCATTGCTTCTGTTTTGCGAAAACATCCCTTGAGGCCACTTAGATACCCTCTATCTCATCTGGTTCTTAAACTTTTTTTAACGCGAATCCCTAGTTTTTTTGGTTCTAGGCATCAAATACCAGGGTTTGCATAAATAATATTTTAGAAATGATGTCATTGAACAATTAGACTAAAATAAACCTGCTGTATATGGCTACAAAGCATTTGTTTCAAATTAAACTATTTTCTTAAAATTTTCGAAAAATCACTTGTCATTTTTTAATATTACAATACGATTACAATTGTTTGTTCATGAACCCCCTAAAACTAGTCCACGAACCCCTTGGGGGTCCATGGACCCCAGTTTAAGAACCCCAGCTCTACCTAGTCAAATGTAACTAAAAAATGTACGGGGGCTTCGAAAACAACATGCCCGTTGCGTTTTTCCGCTTATAAAATTAATCGAAAGAGGCAACACTACAGTTTCTACAACCGGTTTCCTTAGGAGATAGAATTTCAAGAAAAGGTACGCACCAGCGAGAGCCAGTTAAAGTCCCAAAACTTTTATTTTACCCCTCCCGACGTGCACTGGGAATGTAAATACCCGTCCATCATCGCCTATGACGCGAACAAGGCATTCTGCAAACCTTCAAAGCATTCCAGACAACTAGAAAACATTTTGGTTTCGGTTTGTTTAAACTTTAATCACATCCGGAAAAATATCGCTTGTTGGTAGCTTTGGGGACTGAAACTGTATAATTATCTAAATTTGAAAGTAATAAATTATATTTATAAATGACTGACTATGGTTGAGACAAAAAAGTCTAAACACTATAAACAATATATTTTAACTTGTACGCACTGCCGTCATTTACCTTGTGAGGGCGAGGAAATTTCATCTCTTTTTACACATTCAGTTTGCAACTAAATTTAATAACATATAACAGGCATGATTGTTTGTTTGTTCTTTTAGATCAGGGGTTCTTAAACTGGGGTCCATGGACCCCTTGGGGGTACGTGCACTAGTTTTACGAGGTCCAAGAAGACCTAATTAAATAACTAGTGTATACTTAAGAAGTTTTTAATTTTTCAAAGAAAACACTTTAATTAAAAATTAAACGGTTTTGCACTGAATGTATAGTTAGACTCCATTTAACTTTCACATTTTTCGGACCGAAATAAACATAGTTATAAATCTATTTGTATTGTGACATCATTTTGGAGCATTTCTTGCCTGCCGGGTTCCATGCAAAGCAAAAAACAATTTTAGGGGTCCGCAGTAAAAAGGTTCAAGAACCCTTGTTTTAGATGGAGCTCCTGACTTATCTGTTTGTGTAGTGCCAGTTTTAAATAATATACCTGAAGCTTTATGAATCAAAACACATGAAATTGCTAAAAATAACTCTTTCCAGTAAAAGGTTCTTTCAACGCGGCAACTTCAGAAGGCTTTGTCCTTTCGAGTGTCTTTTGTCCCGGGATAAAAACACATTCCATTCAGTGTACGCCGCGCAATAATTAGGGAAAAAATGTCGCGACAATGTTGCACTAAAAGCCTCCGGGTGAGTATTTACAAATTGAAGGTGCGATGTCAAGTCCAAGTGGATTGTTTTTCAATTTTCGTTTTCATGCATACCAACTTATATATTTATATTTGGGATAGCGTTTGGCAAAATATATACATGTGTTTATAGAGTGTTTACACGCAAAGCAGTAAACTGAAAGTATTGGCATCAATACATCTCAATCAAAATTAAAAAAAAATTGGTGTTACACGAAACGCTTTACAAAAAAAGCACTTCACTTGAGACTTTTTCAACAATTGGTTAGTTATAAAAATAGAAAATTAAAATCTTCGCTATCAATATATGCATAATAGCTCTTAAACATCAAATGTTTTAAGTCTCCCAGACTATCAAGTTTGTATACACGACAAAATCACCCAACCGAAATATTTTTTTATGGCGGTGGCAGTTTCACAATCCTTAAATAAAAATTGTTATGCCACCCTCTGGTTTTTTCTAAATTTAGATCCTTGTGCGAATTGTTTTGTTCCCCTGTTAATTAAACAAATGTAAAGAATGCAAACAACGTTACTGCAGTTTCGTCCATAAAACAAGTTACTGTTAGAAACCTTACAATACCTATAGATTATTTTCTTCCATCAAACACACAATTTTTATTGCGGTCGTCCAACCCTTCTAGCAGCATTCCGAATATAATTGTCTGTCTGTCACGATTAGCAGCGTGTACTAGGGCATTGCTGGTGGGCTCCAAAGTTGCGGTGAAGAAAGTTAAACAACTTAAAGTGGATTGCCGTCTTCGAATCACAAAGAAGGGATTGAGCACCAGGTCTAAACCCTATTGAATTTTTGAGGTTAACAGCTTTGAACCGGTACATTAACTAGACTTACACGTGAACACGAGTGTTCAGCAGTGCGGAGACTACGTCAATTCACTTCGTATTTGCGCTACACAAATAAGAACGCTGTATTTATTGTGATAGTCTATTTTCTGAAGCTTGGAAAGTTAAACGTAATGCATTGCGACCGCTGTTCCTTTGACTGGGGTTTTCATATTGTGCCTAATCTTCTTTAAAACAACATTCGGAGTTGTTTTCTGGCGAGCACTATATGCCAGTGGGCGTGTTTATATAGTGAGAAATGGAAAATATTTCATTTAGCCCGTGAATCTGAATAAACGCCAAAGCACTGAACGCCAGAAGAAATACATCAAACCCGTCCGGCGAACCCACCAAAGTGGGATCGATTATATCCATTGTTGTTGCCTGAACGTCTTGTATGTCAACGTACGTATGAGGTCGGACAACCAGGGTGCATAGCGCGCTAACCCCCCACAGGTATTGAGTGGCGCTGATCATACAGGTCTGCGGCGAAACCGCGCCGTCAATTCGAATTACGATAGCACTGCCTTTTGTTTTCATTCGCCGAGGGTCACCAGCGAATCGATTTGAGCCGTGAGAATTTATAATCGCGCGGACTTCGCACTGAAGAGTGTGTGTGTTTATGTGTGAGTTGATTCCGGTTTAAAAAGCATTTTAATATATTTTCGGTTTGAAGTTGCTTATATCATCGGATTTGGGGATACAGTGGGGAAAGGTTTTAAGTAGCTTTAAAACACAATACACATAATTTAATTTTTTTATCAGCCTTTATTTTTGCAGCGTAAATGAAAGACAGTAGAGGCAGGCTACAAAGAAAAGTGTGTATAATGTTCCATGTTTTTACTGTGGCAGACATTAATATTTTTAGACAAAAAACTAAAAGGACGACAAGTGCGGTAGAATAAAGATACTCAATTTGTTCAAGCAGTTATATTTAAGCTTTAAGCTAGATTCGCTTTTGCTTCAGAATGGTCGAAACAAGTGTTAAAGGGATTCCAGTTGAGGCACCTTTCAACACTGAACTTTATATTGACGCAATAGAGTATCAAGCCGGGTTTTTTTTTTACTACTTTCTCGTTAAAACCGGTGGCATTTGCCAAAAAACATATGAAACAGATTGGCGTGAGAAGATGCCTTTACGTTTCAGAATATTGCCGATTTAATTTATGATTTTTAATGAAGTTCGTGCAAATATCTTAAAAGTTTCATGAGCATCAAACTCTCAACTTTGACTCTGCTATTTGGATAATTTTAGTGCGATATTTGTTGTTTAGGGCAGCGTTTACTTCCCAACTGTGGTATTGCACGAGTAGTATCTTCTCTAGGTTGTTTACAAGAAATTGTTTTACGCTTTAGCTTTTACTTATCGAAGTACACCTATATTGCGCGTGATTTTGCTATGATCAATATTAATTTAATTTACAGCAGAAAAACTGTTTCGGGAGATTGTTGTTTTTAAAGGTTAGAAACCAATGTATAATGGTTGAGTTTGGATACTAATAAGATCTTATTTGCATTGTCAGACAATGAATTCTGGATGTAAGATACTCACTTTAAAAAAAAAGTAATTTGTAACCGGGACGATGCTAGTACACGGGTCGGACTTACATGGCACACAAGTTAAACGTTTCGAAAAGCTTTAATAAAATTATTGCTTCATTTTATCCACATAGAAAGTCGCACGTTTCCTTTTGCCTGGCTACAACCTGTTTGCCCTTGAGCTCACCACGACCACGCTGGAGCCTTCTAACCCAGTCTGTGGTTTACGTTAAGTGCCTTACATCGACTGACTATTTGTTTGCAACCACGGCTGTTCACTGGTAGCGTTGTTTTACTTTTGGGCGAGTGCTTTGCGGCATAATTGAGTCTATAATCAAGTTCAGCAGTCCTAATTTTAATTGACTGTTTTGACTCTGTTTGATTGGCTTAAAGAAAATTGAATATTTTAAAGAAACATTTGAATAATTATTAATCGAATAATATTAATAAGCGGCAAGAATGTTGTCGGTTAAGTATGAAAACTTGCTTTGTATCCATTTTCCTTAGGGAGTTGATAGAAAAAGGTCTGTTGAGGTTCTTTAGGAGAAAAGCGGTCTTTCAAGTTTATTTACACAAGGTATTGATAAGAACTGGAATAACTGCACGTTTTAAATAGGTCTTTACCTTGTTTGATCTCGTTTGTGTCACGGCTGTACTTTATTACAAAATAAACAGCTTACAAAGATGCAATCAGTTTCTTAAAGGTATAAAGAAAAAAATCAGATTCTTATAGGCCTAGTTATAAATACTATACTTTGCTGGGCCATTTTTTGATGCGAACGCAAAAATTAGCGTAAAACGTGGAACAATAAGAATAACAATTCATGTAGATGTTTTTAGCAATAAGTTCAAATAGAAATGTCCGATTTTATTCGGATACAATGCCAAAAGTTTTGGAGAAAAAATTTCGCAACGAGATCTGATACCAAATGCAAAAGATGATTTAAACTTTAGAAGTAATTTTTTCAGGTTTTTCTTACTATAGGCTGAAATTATTTTTGGTGTCAGTCAATTTAAGTAACTACGCAGTTGGTTAACCTTGCCTTTTTCATTGCTGGGTCATTTTTTGATGCGAACGCAAAAATTAGCGTAAAACGTTGATCAAAAATTACAACTTGTAAAATGTTTTCAGCAATGAGTTAAAGTGGGGATGTCAAAAACTTTCAATTGTACTCGGATACCGATACCAAAAGTTTTGCAGAAAAAGTTCCGCAATTAGATTTGATATCAAATGACGTCATTACTATGCTTGACCGCGCAAAGAGATCATTAAAACTTTAAAAGGCGTTTATATAAGGTCATTCTTACTACGCTGAAATTATTTTTGGTGTTCGTCAATTTAATTAAATACAGTTGTTAACTTTGCCTTTCAGGATGGAATTGCTGTGTGTGATCGCAATTTATGGCTGGAATTTTATATTTATATGGTATAGGATCGGCAGCGATGCCACTCTAGTATCGGACAAGTACCGATACTCTCACTTGGCTTCGTGTATCGGCTGCGATCCGATATTATCGGACATCCCTTTTTAGAAGTGTTGGCCGCTTTTACACGATTTTGCCATCTGCGTTTGCGTTTACCATTTGCGGCTACCGTAATAATGATGACGTCTAAACTCTACTTACGCGGTTACAGAAACGCCAACGCGCAAAATCAATGGATTACAGCGCCGGGTTTCTAGTTACAAACCACTTTCCGTTGATTGCCGCCATAGCAGCGACATAATTGCCAACCCACGCCCGCGCGTCATTCAGGTTCAGCGTATCGACGTTTTTTGCGTGGCCGTATGTTTGTTCGCGATCGCTGTAACGGTAACAGTGCGCTGTTTGAAGAAATCGCTGCGACAGGTTTTTTTTGAGCAGATTGCGAAAGGACAGTGCCTTGCGCGTTCGTGTTCCTTTTAGACGTAGCCGATAACTATAGGCGGTTTGGGCTTTTGATATCCTCTCCTTGTAACAGCAGGGATGCCTTTAGAGTACACATTTATTTTAGTTAAAGGTATTCTTAAGTAATTATCATCTTAAGTAATTGTCAGTGGCATCACAGTTGAGGTTTGATGATAAATTATAGCTCCTGAATTTTAGAGTTGGTTTTTCGAAAAGGTTTTGCGGCATGCTTTCGTGGTTGAACTTAGGCAGATTATGAAAGGGCTTCATCCATTGTTGAAAGTTTAGAACGAAGCTCGTTTTCAAATATAATTTTATTTGGGACGAGATATTTTTTTTTTTCGGATTCTTCACTAGAACATAAGGATAATATTTCAGCCTATTTGTCAATTGAGTGGCAATTTAAAGGTGTGTGATACGTGGTAAATTAGAAATGCGTTGCTTTATCCCGGAAAGATATAATCGAATTAAAAATCGGCGTAAATTATTGTTAAACGGAGTTCGTGAGCGTCTGGTGTGCTTAGCAGAGACTTTGTTGTAATGCGCTATTGTTACTTGACAACATCGGCAAGATTGCCAGTTGTCAAACAAAGCGAACTACACACACAGCTATACAGGGTGTCCATAAAGTCTCTTTACAATTTAAAAAATATTATTAAAAAATGAGATGATGAGATATCACAATAAGGTTTGTTTTATGTTAATCAGTATTTCATAAAGTTTTTATTGACACTAAAATTTATTGTTTCAGACAAAATTTCCAAATTAACCGTTTAGTTGTGCTTCGTGCAACTAATGGTGCCCATATAGAAGTGTATTAAATGAAGTAATGATATTTTTAATTGAAAGTTGATTAAATGTTTAGAAGTGTATTTAATGTGTCAATAAAAACTTTATGAAATACTGATTAACATAAAACAAACCACATTGCGATATATAATCATTTCACTTTCTAATATTTTTTTAAATTGTAAAGAGATTTTATGGACACCCTGTATATCGCTACCAGTTGCAACAGTTCTATCCACGTGGCACTTTGTTCAGTTTGCAAATGAAGCACGAGCGCTTGCAAATTTGTTTCGGCCGCAAACAAAAAAGCCGAGCTCCACCACACTGCCGAAAATTTTGCTTCGCCTCACTTATTTTCGAAAGACGTGCCCGATTTGACTTTAGTTAAAAGGGTTCGGCGAGGTCAAGTTATGCCTGTACACTCAGGGGTCGGCTCGAATGTCGCACTGCCTTCTTGCCCGCGCTTTTAAAAGAACCCGGCTGACAAGCAAACGTAAACACGGCCAACAATGGCGCCCGATTTGACGGCCACCTGCCATCTTTTGTCAGCGCCGTACTTCTTGCCGCTTTATCCCGCACGCGCGTTATTGCCCGTGCGCCCTTTGTATTATTTGTCGCTAGGGCCGTCTCCTCACTGGTTGGCAAACGGGTCGGCCGCTTCAAACTGGACCTGGCCCACTTTTTCTGCCACGTTGGTTCATTTGTTTAACCCATGGCGGTAACGCAAAGCAGATGGTTCAACTTTGCAGTTTCCTGAAACGTTCAGGTGGAAAACGGCCTTTGAGGAGGGCGAAAAAACGAGCCGGCTACGTTTTAAAGCGGTCCACTAGGCCGGCCCGAATTTGAAACCGGCATTATTTGTTTCGGGTGCGGTGTTTACTCTGCTGGGTATGTCGGCTTAGGAAATGGCGGTTTTCAGCACGCGAGATCTATTGTTGCGGCAGCGATAATGGATAGGTATTCAGGATCGCGAAAATCCGCTATGTTTGTGAATATACGGCCGCCAATTGCTACATAGAGAAATGTGCCAGTGTATTATTTGGCCTTGCCCCGTGTGTGCCTTTATCGGTTGTCTTTAGTGGTTAGGCTTTCTACACGAAAACGTTTATGTTCGCAGCAACTGGTGATTTGTCAAGAATTATTTGGTTGAACTGTTTATTTCAGCTGTTGGATGACAGTGAGCACGAGCGATTATCACTTTAAAAAGGTAAATGCCACATTTTTGCCGGTTATTTAGAATTAAATAGCAATGTTTGACTTGGGCAATTTAAATACGCGTGTTTGATATGCCATCATTTCTAATCGACAGCCTTTGCGCAATTAATAATTACCATTTCGTCGGAAATCAAGAGTTGGATTGAATTATGCGGATTCGTTGAGTTACGTTTTGTTGAAATCAGATAACGGAGCCATGTTTTAAAAATATAACATTTTCTTTTATTCTTGACTTCAAAGAATAAAATCTATACCCTACATCGTAAGCAGATCAATATTGTTTGGTGGCACTTGGTCGGTATTTATCGCTATAACACCGAAAATGCAAAAAAAAAAACATTTTCTAAAAGCTTCAGCCTACGACCGACAAGTGACCCTAATAAATAGATCCAGACTGGCAAAGAATACTTTCTATACGATCGATTCACTTGCGTCATGTCGTTTGGTGCGCATGTCCTCAAGTGCGTCATCCAGAAAAGTGGGACACATTTTGAACAGGCTTTGTAGATTAACTCGCCTTGGTCGCTTGATTTTCGATAATCTCTAGAGCGGAATCCGCTATGTCTTGCAGGACCAGCTCCTATCGCCAGAGGTACAGGGGATTTTATCGAAGTGGGGCACTTCCGGACAGATTTGTGGGGTTCTGAAGAAAAGCAGAAAACGTTCAGTTGACAGTCGACAGTGCGCGCAAATTCAAATCAGAAATTTAGATATGTTTCAACCTTTATGTTAATATTGCGATAGAGGTGCGATACAACCTACTTCAGACAGGACGAGGGAAATTAAAATTGTTTGGAGTTTTGAAAAACGTTTTATTTGTTTTTTTAAAACGAATACCGTGTCCAAATAATAAGAATATCAAAGCCTATACGGAAGTAGGTATTACTTTGAACGTTTCGGATAGCGCTTTGTTCGTTTTCAACATAATCGTTTTGAGTTATTTGAAACGTTCGACGTGATACCTACTTCTATCTGCGCTTTAATATTCTTATTACGTTTTACTACAACCTCAAACCATTATGTTCTTAAGTGTACAACGTCTGTCATGTCAGCATTTGCCAAATCGCAGGTGGCAAATTCCAGTTTCGAAGTTAACTATGTGGCGGAAGGCATGTTTATCATTAATACTAGTCGCTAAACAAGTCAATACGCATTAAAATAAATGGTTTTATTGGTATCTTAATCTATTGGCATTGTAGCACATAGTTTCGCAACGCATCAGACGCTACACTTAACGCGTTATTTAGGCCTACAAACCCTAAAAGCACCTGCCGAGTCTTTCTAGCCAGAAAATTTGCGTTTTCCAACACTTGGTGGATTCAAGGATCTTTGACTTCATCAAAATTAGAAAAAAAATGACACGAGAAGGGCTAAAAGTAACAACTATCCCATCTAGAACATCGTTGACCGAGCAGTGACCTTGCGTTTGGTGACATCGTTTAAATTGTAAAACGAGACTTATATGAGCAAGGTAACGCCTATCGAGGCCTGCGCAGAAGGTGACGGCTTACTTAGGCGACGCGGCCGAAAACCCAGCTGCCGTCCAAACGCCAGACATCAAAGCCAGAAAAAAACGCGCACGCGCTAACTCGGCAAGAACGCAGTCCACCGCAAAGTAGGGTAATGCACGCCCCGGTGCCAAATGCTGTCGTCTGATGCGCGTATACAGCGCCGCTGAAACGAATGAAAGCGCTCGGGCGAATTAGGGCCGTAATGGGGCGGATGTAATAAGGGGACTCGAATCGGCGTTCTGTCTGCTGCGATTTTCGACGTGGCTGTTTCGGCGCCCCCTTTGCATTAGAGATTAGAGCCTTCGATACACGTTCGAGGTCGTGCCATCTGCGCTTTTGCCTCGGTATTATCTCGTCGTTGCCGCTTTAATTGTTTGCCTAATTGGTGTAGGGACAGTCAAAGGCTGTACGTTGACGAAATGTCATAGGCTACTGCACATGTGCAACGTTTGCCTGCATCGAAACTTGGAAAAACCCGACACTAAAGCATATATTACTGGTTGTGGAGGACTTTTAGGCTTTTAGGCTGGCTTTGACGATAGGCAAGGTTATTTGCTAGGATTGTGCGTCTCTTCGATATTTAACGTGTTTTAACGCCCATGAATACGTGTACCGAACAATTATAAATATTCTTTAGACTTTCCTGTCTGGGTCGAAGTCAGTCATTAACAAGTTTTAGTCATTTAAAAACAAATAAGGCATCATCAGTCTCTCAGTTCGAATGATTCAATATATTTCTATTTTAAATAACTAGAACTTAGAAATGACTGGCTTTGACCAAGACAGGACAGTCTGAAGAATATTTTCTCCCATTTAAAGTCATTGTCGCCATTTACGTCAAAGGGCGAGGAGATATCGTCATATTTCACTCATTCAGTGTGCCAACGAACAATTATATTATAGTTATAGTATTTTTGGCAAAAAACATGGTTTCAAATCCGGTTGCGCGTTCTGTTATAGCGCTGTGCGATTTACCACCGCGCAATTTGAGCTTTTAAAAATACTCGTTGTAAATTTGCAAGCAGAAGGGCCCACCCGCTGTCAAATTATGTCGCGGTCGCCCTAGAGTCAAGCCGCGCGAAAACACATTCCCGGGCCAAATGAGATGCGCCGCGCCTTGCGCTGTTTTTGTCGTGACCCCAAAGGGCGGGGTCAAAGGGCTATCGGGGTTCATTCGATTTTCAGATGCCATTCCTCAGGCGCCGGGGCTCGTCGCCTTCAGAGATCATTCTAATGCGTTTGCTGCTGACCAGAAAGATATGCTCCCCGCTAGGAAATTCGATTGCCCGAGATGCTTATTGACTCTGAGTGAGACAGATTATGCTGCAGCGATATTGACTTCTTGTTTGGTGGAATTTGGCGACCGTTGAATTTATGAGTAGTGCGAGCTTTGAGTAGATATGCGCACCTTTTTTTAATATCCCAGTATAGTTAATGATCAGCTTAGGATATGTGAAGTAAGTTGTTAACGTTACAAGATCAGTTGACAAAGAGAAGTGATTTTCAAATTATTGGCCGCGTTACACCCTAGTGTGTCTTGAGAGATTATAGTTTGCCACGACAAACATTTGTAATTTTTGGAAAAAAAGTTTGTAATTTTGGAATGAAACTAAATTGTGGTACTATTACGCAATCAGCCAAGCATGCGCGAATATATACAGTCGACAAGGCAAATTTTAAAGCGGTCGTGAAAGCATTTTTAGAGGGTGGATAAAACCAATAAGCACGTTTAAACAACGGGGCCAGCATTTTCGGGTCGGTGGTGCAAAAAGCCCATTGTAAGCCAACTGTCTCCGCCAATAGGCTATACAGCACGACGAAACTAACTTGCAAATTCTACATCGGCCGCGCCGACAAGTCTGATAACCCATCACAACGATCACTTACATTGGCAAGGCTTGTGGCCGCCCTTTGCTTGGAATTGTAAGCCTCGTTGGTTGACTGCTGACCCTACTGTTCTGCTGTTCTGACACAGGACGTAGTTGGGTATTGATAGTGGTAGATTGACAAAGCTGATACAGTATTGGTAGCGCTCCCACGACCATCAAAGGGACGATCAAATGGGGTAGAGGTAGAGCATCTTAATGTCGTTTTTTGGCCATTGGTATTCGGTTAAAAGTTTGCATATATAAAAAAAAACAGGCAATTAAAAAAAGTTTGTCTATATAAAAAACAGACGAAAACCCATGAGTGCAAACTGGTTGGTTTTCTAATCGGAATTGTTGATAGGCTAAGGCGCTATAGGTTTACAATATCAATAAACGTCTGCCTAAAAATCTAAACAAAAACTGCTCTAACTTAAAGTTAAAATTGAAAACCGAATTCGCGTTGAAAACCGAAAACGGGAAAAGGGAAAAACTTTATGAATCGGGTTTGGGTCAATTTTTTCCGAACCGTAACCGAACCTGAACCGATTTTTATAAGATTTTAAGGAGCCGAACCGGAACTGAACCGAATAATTTGAAAGTACCAAGTTACGCCATGTTCGAAATTTTATGAAAAAAATATGAATATTGAATAAAAAAAACGTTCATTTTTTATTTTTTAGATATTTCAATATTGAGTTGCTGTTTTTTTAATAATTCACGGAACTTGAATTAAATGACTTACAATTCAAAGATTATTCTCTACATTTATCGACCCACATTTAGAGATTTAACGCAAATTATATTGTATCTGAACCGGAACTTTATGAACCGGTTTGGAATAACGATGTTCGAACAAGAGCCGAACCGGAACTTTTAAATTACTCCGAACCGAAACCGAACCGGATTCCGAAAAAATCCTTGAACCCTAACCGAACCTGAACCGGAAAAGTCAAACGGTTCGACTCCCTGCTTTCTACAAACCAACTATTTTATAACTTGACAATTGCGCTTTATATATCGCAAATGGATAGGTTAACATCCCTGTAATATTAGTTTTGTTCTTCACAGTTTGACGTATTTGTAACACAAGTAGGTTATTTTCCAAAAAAAGTTGCGCGGCACATAGTTTGAGAATCACTGCTCTTACGCATTCAGATCAAACAGTCGTGGCTCTGTTTGTCAAAGCTTTTAATTGCAGGCAAACATCCGTGTATGCATTGCACTAAACCCGCAAAATAAAACTTCGCACCTAACTGCAAATTGCGTTTGTCTGTGGACACGGCCCCAGCAATAGAGCATTCGATATCGAGACTGACTGAAGTGTGTTATCGACGAAACAGATTGAAGACGTAATACGAATATACGTACGACAATTAGTGCGTTTTTTGTTATTTATGACGGACGGTCTTTAACATTAGCCTATACATTTTATTTGGGTTTTAGTCAGAAGGCTCGCGCCACTTTGACAGAGTTAAGTATCAAATATCATTTTTTTTTAAGATTTAAACTCTGATTAGACCACAGTATTGCTTATCATTTGCGATGCTTTTAATACATCCACTATTTAGTTTATAACGCACCTTTTTTGGAAGCATAAAAAGTCAATGAGTTTGTATTTCCGTCAAGTTTCGTTGTTGTAGATGAGCAATGTATGCCGGGCCTATAAGTCAAAGTAAAAGTGTTTTTAACCTTAATACCGACACCGGTACATCAAGTTTGCAACACCGGAATAGTAAGTTGATTTTTGTCCGTTATTGGCTAAACGTCGGCCCTAAATAAATCCCCTTTGGAAAACATCAAAAAATGTACCGCTGAAAATTTTTATCTTTTTATTAGACGCCTGTTATTTTAATTATATCTAAATTATTCAGTGCTTTCTTAAGCATTAGTTGAAATCTATAAAAATGCACAGAATAACTGCAAGTCGTTTAAGGTAATTTTTTGTCGGTTTGAAAGTGATAAGGTGCGAAAATAGAGCTGAAAAAATGGGCAATGGAGGCGCCGCCGTACAAGCTAGCAAGCAAGGTATAAAAAGGCGAAAAACGCGTGGTGGCAAAGAAAAGACTGGCGTTTATTAAACCGGCCTCTGGCCTCAGCGGCAATCAGTCAAGACAGAAAAAGAGAGGTTAGCAGGAGACAAGTAGCCATGGCCGCAAGGTCGAACGCCCTGACCGCACAAAACAAGTGGCCACGCTGGGTGCGTTGTTGTTCGCGTGAGACGAACCCACGCATCCGAGTCTCTCCATTTCGCCCTGGCCAGGATGCCACAATTGACGCGCGGCAATTTCGCCCTTCGAGCTGGTTCGGCCAAATAAGCGGCCGCGCAACAAAGTTGCAATTTCCGTAGCGAAGCAGCTCGTGCTGCGCTTGTTGGTTGACGTATACGGTTACTGTGTATTACGTGTGTTGTGCTGTTGGAAAGGATTGTAGTTCGCCAGGGCCACCGAGTGGAGATCGGTCGTTTAGATCAGTGTTTCTTAATCAGGTTAATGGTTCGCCCTAGGGTGAATAAAATTTTCGCAGGGTTGAACCAACCAAAAGGGGTGAATAAGGGTGAACCGTCAGAAATGGATGGTAGCTTGCGAAACAACCTAAGTCATTTTGTGCTGTTATATATAGACGAGATAGTTTCATCATATCATGAGACAATAAAGGGTGAATGAAATCTGGAGATAGATGCTAGGGGTGAACCAAACTAAAAAAAAATTAAGAAGCACTGGTTTAGATGCAGTGGGAAAGCCACCGTTCGAAACAGCTAAATATTAGCGGTCCTAATAATTTTTGAGTGTTTGGTAGCGTTTGACAGTCATTACCTCGTTGCAGATTTTTAGTGCAAGTTTAAGTATACGCTTTCTAGCAAAACTTGGCTTTTAGTAAAAAATATAACATAAACCGTTAAACGCCAATTTTTTTTTAAAATGCCCTTAAACCTTAGGATTATCAACATAGGCACCCTTTTGTGCAATGCACGCATTTGTGCCTGTATAAGTTATTTATGCGTCATATAAAGGAGAATTATATTTGACAAACCATGATAATAATCAGAAGAGAAAAATTTCCGCTTTGTACGTCAGGAATTTGCCGAATTTTAGAGAGGCGTACAAACGAGAAATGCTGCCTAAGTTTCTGTGTTACCGGCAAAATTATCCCTTTCTAAATCGTAAAACATGTGTTAAATTAAAAAATGTTATGCAAAAGTAATTGCGAAATGCGTCAGAAAAAAGTTTTACAAAGTCTAACAAACAATTAAGATTTTTGAACATATATATCTTTACAATATCTGGAAATCCTAATTGATTTTGAGTAATGGTATTTTGCAGTTTAACGCACTTTCATCGTGTCCATGTTAGGTTTTCAGTACATTACAGTACATAAAGACAATTGATCACGAACAGGGCTGTTATTGACGTTGTTAAAAGCGACACAGCCGAATTTTTTTTATTTGGTGTTATATAAGGGTCAGTTTTTGCACGTTTTTGATAAGACCGTGCTGTCGGCGAAATCAACGTATCTAAATCGCAATCTGATTTTTCTTTCTCCCTATGTCGGACCTATCTTCTGGTTTTTACAACATTTGCAAAAATATTTTTGCATATTTGACAACGTTCGATCGAAACAGTTAAACTAGAGCCTTCTTGGTGCAGCAGTTTAACTGTAGGGTCTATTTATAAATGGTACGTGACATGTTGCAAGTTTAACTTTTAGGGTCTGATGCGGACCAGATTTTCATTACGTAATTTCCTTTGATTTATTCTTATGCGACCACAATTCTTAGAGAAAGTTCAACGGGTTGTAGTTTGTGGGGAAAAGGGCGCACTTTGATTGAACCGAATCTTCTGCTTAGCTTAAAAAAAGGAATGTTGTACTGGTTAACCCGAGTATGATATTGGTACAGTGGAGAAAAAATCGTGCTATGTATTCAGGTGCGGCAAAAAAATAATATGTATTCAATTAATGCGTAATCCATTTCAAACAGGATCGGAATATAGTTATGTACAGTTAAGTATTTAAATAAGCAAATACTGTAGTTGTTTATGTAGTGTAACTTTATGCGACATTTGGATTAAACACACGAGCATTATTTCTACGTAGTCAATAGACTATCGATTATGGATTGGTTTGCCGTATTTATTGTAGGCTGAATGAAATCTGTTGGCGAAATTCGATTTAAAGTCGCCTAGATTTGAATTTAATGTGGGTGTCACGCATGCATCTGTAGAAGCTAAATCTTGCATATTATTGCACATAGTACATCGGTATGATAGGGAGAAACTGTCTTTGAAGGTTCACCTATACTCCAGAGTTTGGGTTATTTCTTTAAAAATTTTGCTGAGCGATCAGACATTTGCACTTGACTGCAATTACGTTCTCGCGTCTAAAGTCTTAATCGATCGTGGGGCAAATGTGTATTGACGTTTTCTCTCCAGGGACCCGGCAGATAAAAGGCTGTATAGGCTCTGTAAACTTTTGAAAAGTCGCTGGTCCGCGCAAATGCAACTTCGCGGTTAAAGTTCTAGGCCCGAGGCGGATCAGCAAAGCATTGGTCTTCCCGAAAAACAACTGGCTTGCCGGGGAAGCGAGCGAACGTGTGCGACGGCGCACCTACCTATACAACCAAAGCCATGGTCTACGACAGGGAAAGCATCGAGCTACCAAAAAAGGAGACGAAACGCCGGCAGCGCGTGCTGAGGAAACAATCCACTTTCAGTGCGCTGCCGAGCGCTTTCGTACAACGCAAGGCAGACAGGACAGCGTCAGCACCTTCCGCCAGCGGTTGCGCCCTTAGAACCAAGTCGTCGCCGGCCAACCTGGACAGCTGCCGAGTGGACTCAATCAGATCGGCGCCGCCCGCTACCTGCTTTGAATCGAGGGTGGAACAACAGCGCGTCCGCGATTCCCACCCCGACCTGTTACCGTTCTCCATCCTCGACGAAGACTTGGCCGACTTGCGGCAACACGACATGAACCATAACGAGCTGACACGACGCAAAATGGAGGGAAGGACTACTTACGGAAGAAAGAAGGAGCCAAATACAGGCTCTGAAAGACGAAAGAGCGCCGCGGTCGAGCGGAGACCGTCCACCACTCAGGACACGTCGACTGTCCGCGTGTTGCGCAGTGCGCGAACGCGCAGCGTTGCCAGGCGACGCTCGAGCCGTGACGTGCTAAACGCCAGTAAGGTAACGTTCAAAGTTGTTTGTTGTGGTTGTGGTTGGGGCAAGTGTTTCTATTCCGGTAGGGCCCCTGGTGAAGCATTAACGCCGTAAGAAATCTGAGCCGCTTTGACCGGAATACTTGAAGCTTAGCGTAAGGCGATATTTTGTTCGATCGAAGGTAGGAATATATATGCCTTTTACCCCATAAATGCCAGATTACCGAGCGTCAAATTTTGTCAAGTGTTTTGTTCCACAGGAAGCTATTGTATTAGTATTCAAAGCCAGGGAAAAATGTTGTTTATGCTGCTTATTTATGACTCGTCGTAATTCTGAGGGTCATTATCCATGTGGTTGAAAAACAAACGACATTTTTTCCCTGATTTTTTGTAATTATAAATGACGTACTTTTCCATAAACATTCCTAAAAAAACCTTCTCCTTTTACAGCGCTAAGAAAGTTTTGACATCATTGATTTGTAATCATGCTTCATGTGAGCATGACGACACCCTTTGTCTCT
Source organism: Ascidiella aspersa (assembly GCF_963924565.1). NCBI lineage: Eukaryota > Metazoa > Chordata > Ascidiacea > Phlebobranchia > Ascidiidae > Ascidiella > Ascidiella aspersa. Next base: position 20,617,464 of record NC_139454.1, read on the forward strand.
ATGTGAAGTGGTTGGGTGTGCTATGGGTGTGATTGATGGTTAAATCTAATCCATTATTGTCATCATTGCGAACTAAAAATAGGCTTCGTCATTAACTGTAATGCAGTCTATGCGATAGCCACAGAGTTAATTTCTCTGTTGCTCATTTTAAAATCGGTTTTACAGAATTGAAATGAGAACTATTTTGATTTTGTATGAAACAGTTTACTTCTCTACCAGTTAAATATTAAACAAGTGTAATGTTAACAAGTCACTCAAATAAGTGTTGTTGACTTGTTGGTTATTAGGATTTGAGGCTTTGGTGATAAAAACCAGAACTATACTCATCTGCAGTTCAGCTACAGTAGATTTCAACATATATAACTCGGAAAACGTGTTTTTGTTCAAGCGTAAACCTTGACTATATTGATGATAAAAATCCCGCCAAACTTCTATATTTACCTTTTATTGTCGCCTAATCTTTTAAATCACATTTGATTTATGTCTGACACTAGAAAAGACATCACAATCGCATGTTTTACATTGCATGTTTGTTTGTGATCTGGAAGCCAATGAAAATAGCAACGTAACGGTTTGCCTTAGCATGCAGCCAGCGTAAATAGCCTATAGTCGTGCTGAATGCTGGGCAATATGCAGGACTATGCCCGATTGCGTCGTGTCAAATTAGGCCTGGCAAATTTCCGCGGTTTTCTCAAAGTGTGCAGCCGTTATTTTTGACTCGCGTGTTTTGAATGTTTTTTGTCGAGGAGATGCGCTTCAGCGGTAGTGCAGTGTTATTTGAAGATGTTACGGAATTATACAATCCCCATTTTGGTGTATTTGCTTAAAAAAGGTGTATTTCGCTTAAAAATGACAAGTGGAAAATCCTATTCAGTGTAATGCTGCTATGCTTCGCATTCTCTCCCATAGTGAAAGTACTGTATATGTGTTGTCAAGTACTTACTGGCCAATCACAGCATTGAACAAATTTGCTGTTATCGCTATGTATAATTTGGCTTGTGGCAGCTATAGTTAAGTAAGTACAACCTTGTCTGTAACAGCAACGAACTAACTCCGCTTTCACCTCGTTATTTTCGGTCTACGCGTGTGAAGATATACCCGGGAAAATCTAAATATATGTGATCAGCCTTATAGGAAATGACGTGGCGAAGATACAGCGGCAGTGAATAAACACTTGGCCGCCTTGCTGATGCCTCAAATCAAACAAATAACTGAGTCGCGCAGTTAATGGTTACCGCAGCAGACTTAAGCAGTGTTGTAATGACTAGTGTACTCAAATCACTGTTTTTAAATGACTTGATTTTTCTTTTACCCAACATGACTTGACTTGACTTAAGTCTTTGGGACAAATAACTTGAGTTGGACTTAAGTCATTGTGTCAAATATCTTGGGATTACATTAAATGTTTTTTATGAAAATTTGTTCCAAGTTTTGCAGTTTAAACAATTTGATTGCTCTATATTGCGTTTGTGTTATTTTTTAGTTGAATTGTTGCTTATAATCGGACGAGTTTATCAATTTTAATAGTTTAAAGTTTTATTTTATGTCAATGAGGTGACTTGAAGTTGACTTGCTCTCATAATGACTTGACGGGTGGACTTGACTTTGGCAACCGATGACTAGGGCTTGACTTGTTATATTTGCAAAACACTAGACTGGGACTAAAGCCATCTAGTCTTAGTGCAAGTAGAGGGCCCTAAAATAATACATACTTGGCCTGGAATCCTGGTATGCTGGTCGATATAAATGTGTATATTTAAAAAATGCTTTGTTACAACTAACTGCAATTTTGAGCTCTGGTGTGGAATCCTAACACGCGTTTAAAAAATTATTAGAGCAACGCGCATTATTTAGGTCATAGGGTGCTGGTTGGCGTTTGGGTTTGGGTTTGGGTGGGTTTTAGATGACTGGTTTCGGTAATGTACCTAAAACAAGTGGTAGGATCCGCACTATAAAACCAATTTTCAGTGCAAGTTAGTTAAGTTAAGTCTGGGAAAAATGCATTGGGCTTTAAGTAGTTGAATGCAACCAAGGCAGCGTGCTCTCTTATTTGCTGCATAACCAATAAATTGCATTTTAATTGCGCCTGAACTGCTCCTTTGAAACCCTTGCTACCAATATGCGCCTCGCCAAGGGGTTACCTCATCGCGGCAAAACGCAATTTTCAGCTTACCTATGCCGGCCTCCTAATAAGTGCGTCCGAATTACGTCAAACCCTTTGAAAGGAACAACAATCGCCCAGCGGCGGCGAATTGTTCGAAGCTGGGACCGCGAACGCGCGACCCCGCGACGGCGCATACCGCTCGCGAATACGTCATAATGAGAGCATCGATCGAGCGAGAGAGAGAGAGAGAAAAAATAAAAAGAGAAACAGAGAAAAACTGCCAAGGCTCAGCGTAGTTACTTGGTACCTAGCCTCCGTTACAGATGTTATGGAGCTAATTGAGATTTACGTACCTTCTGTTAAGAGCCGCGTTCGTAAGAAGTTTCAGAGCATGTGCTCGCTTGTTTACGCCGTTGTTTTTGCGAAGTATTGTCTGCTGTGAGTTAGGAATTCGCAGTCACGTGAAAAGAGGCGAACTTAGTTATGCGCTGTAGCACATTTTGCTGTTTTTTAGTACGAAAACTTTGTTGGGTAGTTATGTCGCACCATAGGCAAGAGTGTAGGTGCGGAATTTTTGTGATTATTTAAAGTAAAGAAAGTAGATAAATGTACACGGACACTCTTGCACATTTTTTTTACATTTCAAGTGAGCGATCCACGCTTGGGAGAACACACAGCACTTCACATTCCACCTGACATACAGAATTACACATGTATGCTGTTGAAGTTACGTCGTTAGATAGCATCAGCAGTGCTTTCTTCCAACGTTGATGTCAGTTCTATTTGTTATACCTGCTTACCTTAATAGTCATCGCCGTTGTAGATGTACCTGCTACGTAATGATCAGCGGTAGCACCAGTCATTTCCACTATCTATTCAATGTCGTTTTAGAGCACTGCTGTTTTTCTTACGTTCGTTCAATGCGCTCTTAACTGATCTGTTTGTTTGTTTAGATTTTTATAGCGCCCGCTTTTCTCGCAGTGCAGTATTATTTGTGTGGGAGATAGTATTTTTGAATTCTTACTTTGTGCGTGTGTTGTTCTTTGATTTAACATGAGGGAGCCGCCACCAAGAAAGGTATAATTTAATTGGTAAAGTTAGTAGTTGTGATATTTTGTTTTTTGTTAGTCGTTTTTTTTTGTTTTGGAGAAACACATAAGGTTGTTAAATTGTTTGAACATGAATCTATGCCTAAACCCAATATTAATAATGTCGACTAACACAGTATGTGCCATAAAATATGTGGTATTATTTGAAGAAATGTTAGGTAATAAACAGTTTTTGAAACAGTTTTTGAAACAGTGTTTGAAACAGAGTATTGGTGCGGTACACTGCTAAATATACATGAGTTTAACACATTATGATTCATACATTTATATAAGAAATGCAGAGATTATTGTTGCTTTAAATTTCCAGCAAAATTCCTTTGAATATTATATTCCAAATTTTTTTCTCAGACCAAGCTAACCCAACTTCTCAAGACAACTCAGCTGGAACAGCTTTCGAAGCTCCAAAGCAAGCATCAGCAAGAATGTGAATTGCTGGATGATATAAGGTCAGCCGGGCTTTACACATGCATGGGAAGATTTGAATAGCAAGTGTCTTGCGTAGGCCTACTCATACTGCCATATGATTGTAAACAAATTCGGAAGTTGATGTAACTTCCTGCTAAGTCAAGGCATGCTTTCTCTTTAAAGACCTTTTATGTGGTTGAAATGTTGTTGTAAAGTCATTCATGACAATTTCCCTTGGATCACTTAATGAAGTTTTAAATGTATCATAATCCATCTGCATAATGCAACACCTGATGTTTGGGCTGTACAGTACAGAGGCTGGTCTAAACATTACATTTCACTGTCAGCACATACTAATGCAACAGTAAGCATGCCTAAAATGATTTCTATAAAACACAATGTTACATATATTCCCTACTTAGCATACAAAACAAATTCCAAGGTCAATGCATTATGTAGGACCATTTGTTAAAATTCACAATAAACACCATAAAAATTTATTATCTTCATTTAGAAACTTTGGAAAACAGCGATCAAGTTTGGATAAAGAATATGGACAGGTAATAAATAAAATGTATTTAACATACCAGTACAGTGCCCATTTAGTAAAAGCCAAACATTTCTACATTGTTATTGCATGCCTCTGTAGACATTTATTCATAAAATATACATTTTCGACAACATACAGGCCTTACAAAGATTGGCTCAGCAATTTCAGCGAAAGGAGTTAACCAACACACAGGATGCAGATGATACAGACCAAAAGTAGGTTCATAAATATTGCATGTCCTGTTCGTGTCATAAATTGAAGTGTAGTGTGTTTTATAAGGTTTTCAAAAGTGCTAAAATGTTGAGTACTTGCTTATTGTTGATGGTTTGTAGGGCTTTGCTATGGTAAATTTGTTTGAATTAGTGCTGTAAAAATAATGAAGTATTTATTATTGAACGTTAGTTCTTTAATTTTAGTTAATAATGATTTGTTCAATGATTTATCGATGCAAAGTACAACTTTTAGTCTGAAAGAAGGTCATGTCACCTGCTTAAAGGATACATATTTAGATGTAATGTTGCCTGATATTTTTTTGGTAAAACCAAAGTAAACAATTTTGACTTTCAGCTGTTCTAAGCCTATTTTATCAGCTTTACCGTAAGTTTTGTGTGAAAACTAGTGCTCATAACACCAATATATATATTAAATATTAATTATTATCCACCAGTAGCACTGCACTCTAGCATCATTTATAATTTGTGCTCATTTGCTTTAAACTAATTTACCATGGCTAATAAGCTAGAGGTGATATTTTATCTTGGAATAAAAAAGTTTACTATTTTCTGTGTTCTGTAGCACTTTGTTGTAAGCAATGAACATGTTAATTAATCATATCATGTCCACTGCGCAGTATGGTTTCACAAAGCATGTTAGGCAAATGGTGTTATTAAAAAAAAATTGTAACCATTATTGGATTTAAGCAGTAAAGCTGTATATTTTGTGACAAATTTTCATTGTTTTTATGTGTTGTTGTTTTTAACTTACATCTGTCAAACAGAACCGTCATGTCCGTGTGGAAATCATTACTAGATGCTACAGAAAAAGCTGCCCAAGCCAGAATTGTAGCTTCTGAAAACTACAAAAACAACATTTGCGAAGTGGCAAAAAACTGCCGCAACCAAAAGGATATTCAATTGAAAAAGGTTCACAAAAATGTTTATGTTCAATATAATCAAATATGTGTTATTACCTTTCATATACTGAAGTTTTTTGGTAGATAAATAATTAAAGCTCCAACCAGTAGAATGTAATACTTGTAATCTTGGTAAAGCTTGATTTTTAAGCCAACTGGCAATAGATTAATATTCTTTAATGATTTCACAGTGTCAAGATCTTCTGAACACCCTCCAAAACGAAATTACAGAGACAGTAAAAGACTTGACAAAGGCCAAGAAGAAGTATTATGAGCTCGAGCAGCTTTCTGGTGGTGCTCGAGAAAAGTTTCAAGATGTTACTGAGAGGTCAGTTGTAGTTATATTTTATTGGCTTTTCGATCTTTATTTTAATTTCTAGCAGCTCAAAGTTGGCCTTGTAGAAGAAATTTAACAATTAAAAGAATGATTACCCTTGTAATAAGAATATCAAAGCCCATACAGAAGTAGGTATCATTTTGAACGTTTCGAATAACTCTTTATTCATTTTCAACAAAGAGTTATTCGAAACGTTCAAAATGATACCTACTTCTGTATGGGCTTTGATATTCTTATTACGTCTTACTACAATTACCCTTGTAGTTTGTTCTTTTAATCTTTTTAAATTCTGTTTATAATTTTTATTTTTTAAATTAAACACATAACGGCCGCTGTGCTTTTTAGTTCACATAAATCCTTTTTGTACAGGCTAAAGAAAAACAGAACTGGCATTTTCAAGAACAAATCAGGTCTGGAAAAGACAGTGCAAAAGGTGAGCGACAAGTGTAAATTTTTCATAATTAAAATTTCACCAAACGATCAAATGGTTTCCTGTGTGCCTTTCCCTGTCTTATCAACAACTACTTGTGAGTGCATTGCTATGGCGTAAATCTTCCACATGAATATTTAAAACACCGCATTCCGTTTAATATTCGTTTACGAGATCCGGGCTCCGCGTTAAACTTTAAGAATTGAACGAACTCGTTTAAGGTCCAAGGGCGCTTTCTAAATGTGGTGCATCAAATTTATAGTGTGTTGTAAAAGTGTGGCTTGATGTAGCAAGGTCACTGGTGTCGTTTATCGGTTAATAGCTTTGGCATTTAACTGGCATATGGCCGTGGCTTGGTTGGCATTTTCTTGCCGAAAGGGCTCAAAGGATTAATGTTCTTTTCGGAAAACTCCAGTCAAAATATAAAATGCGTTTGGCTTTCTGTTAATGATATATGCGAACCTATTTAAGCTAGATTTCTGACACGAATTGGCGTCGGAATTCAACTTTCCGCTTAATCATAGTCGTTCTATGAAAAAGACACTTTACACATAGATGGGGTGAGGCTTGCACTACGATCGAAGTATTGTGGGTAATCGTAAATTTTAGAATCAGTTTTAGGATTTGTTGAGCAATTTTATGCCGATTTCAAAGCCAAACCTTGTTAATATAAAACAACAGCACAGGCGTTGTACCTACGGTGGCTTTTCTTGTGAGCTACAACGCTTTATACCCAGGTTTAAATTGCATCTACAATAGTAAAACCTAAAAAAACTGATAATAAATTCATTCACTTTTGTATTCTTTTATTTGACCAAACTATATCCCAAATTAGCCAAAGTAGGTTATGACCTATATCTAAAAGTGCCGTCTAAATGTTTTCTGCTGTGTGCAAAAACTAAAAATATTGAAATTAAATTGGTTGATTTTTTTTAATAATCAAATCACATTCACGCCTAAAGTTCTAGCCTTTCCATATTAGCGCCAGGGCAAAAAAAAACTTTTCAGCGACGGGTTATGTTATCGCAATTTGTACGCTACCCAGCAAGATATAGACATGGAGTCGACCGCTTGTTATGACAAGAAAACTCTTGACGTATCCGTCCTTGAGCTGACAACTATAGATTAAGTGCACGTGCTACTGCTCTGGGCTCTGTTGTGTGTTTTGCGGCGAGAGCCCAAACGCCTAAGGCGAATTCCGTTTACCGCAGTAGCGCCGCTGGTATGTAACGAAGGGGCATTTGTTGCGATGAGGGTCTTTCCAAACGTTTTATATGGGCACCTAGTTATCCCGTTTTACGAGATACGCGATATTCGATTTGTAACAAAGCATTGGGCTTGTGAATAGTGCTTTTTACATTGTAGCAAGGTTTCTGTATATTATGCAGTTTCACTAGGCAAAGATTTTTAAGATTGAACGCCCTTTTTCTGCCAATATTCCGACTTGAACAATCCATTCCTGTCTGAATCCATATATTTTTTAATGAAAACCACAAGTAAAGCCACCTTGGCTACGTATGATTTTCGGCTCCTAATTTTCGTCCCGAATTTTTCATAAAACATTCCACTCAGACTTACGTAACAGTTTGTATCGATCTACCAGGGTTAATATATTGTGAGAAATTTTTAAAAGGATTCCGTATTCTAAACTGTATTTTCCCCAAAATTTTCTGTTTGAAATCCCCCGCATTTAGTTTTGTCACGAGACAAGCTTTAAAGAAATTCCTCTCGTAAAAAGGCACGCCGCTCAAGTTTCGATTAGATCGCTCGTTTCATGACGTCATTCTCAGCGCGATGATTTCACCCGCCTTTTAAAATATTTTCTGTCGTAATGCAACGAACACCATTATCAGCTGATTTCACGCTTTGCCCTTATTTCAATCGCGCACGAGTGTTCTCGTTAGATAGCTTATTTACCCGCGTTCAACAGATCGATAAAAATGTCAATCCCATTAGTGTAATTGATCACCAGTATAGTCGCCAGTGTAAAAGCGGTGCAATAAATGCTAAATACAACTACCAGAATACACACAACTGCTCATTATATGTGCAACATCCAGTTCGGTAGGATTTGTTTATTGTTCATATAATTCCTGCACAGTTCAAGCCCGTTTCACTATGATGATATAGCTAACGTGCGGTAATGTCAGTTTACATTGTCGCGCTGTTCAACCCGAATTTCTTGAGGAAGGCTGTCAAGGCCCCATTAGCCGTGCCACCATTATACTCATTTTTTGTTGTACAATTTGGGAACACAGCTCTACAGAATTTGACTGATGTTTTCAAACAAATTAGAATGTATTCAACGCCAAGGCGTAACAATTTTTCGACTTTTACAACAATAAAGGTAACAAATCGGGACATACAAGTAAAAAAAAAAATTCTCATCAATACAAAAACTGCCCATAATAGCTGCGTTAACAGACTCCAGCCAAAAGACCGAGAAAAGAACAACATCAACGTTGGAATAAATCACTATTTAGAATAAGACCAGATTTGGACTAATACCCAACAGTCGTAGAACCGTCTAAATCGGTCCTAAACAAAGTCGGAATAAGACCTAAATGTTCAAAATCAGGCTAAACAACACTTCACCTAACCCCAAACTCCGCACCTGGATATTGCTGCATATTTTACTTTATTACGTCGTTGGTCTTAGTCTAATATTTTGGTTTTATCGATTTTTCCGCTTAAGGTATTGTTGCTTTTTAGGTCTTATTTTGTGTTCCCGCGGTTACCTTACATTGAAAGCCCGCTTTTTTACTTTTTTTACGCCACAAAATTGTACACGAAAGCACGCACGCCAATTCTCTCTTATACGTAATGCACTTTTTCTTCCTCGCAGTTGGAGCAACGGTGCGAAGAGACCGGCCTCAACTCGACAGTAGCCAGAAACGAGTACATTCTGACCCTGAAATCGGCCAACGCTCACCAGCGGCGATATTACGAGGTCGACATGCCGGAAGCTATGAGGGTAAGAAAGATTCTTTTTTCAACCCGCGCGGATCCTTCTTTTCTTTTTGAATTACGACTGCCTTATTGTGACATCTTGCTGTTGGAAACGACTGCAAATGTGTTTAGAATATTCTAAGAAAATATAAAACGTTTGGTTGGTTATATATCAGGACTATAGGTTCTTTGTAGTCGTTATAACGCCTTCTTAAGCCAACAAACTGTGCTCTTGTTTAAACGTTGTTTTTGATGAAACGTTTGTTCGGCTCTTTAATTAAGCAAGCTTTAAAAGCAGCATTGTGTCAGTAAGTCCAAAAAAGGAACACAGTTTTCTTTTCGTTTTCCAAAATAAACGTTAATCAAGTGTGCATTACCAGACATAAGCAACAGATGACATTTGGTGGTCGTGGTGGCATTAGGACCAAACTATTAACCCACCCAGTTTCGTATCCCCAGATCCTTACACTTACACACACTAAATAGCCTTTAAGTCATTCCAGAACATGGGTAATAAAAATAAGGACAAAAATATTGCAGTGTTACAAAAAACGGCAAGTGGCAGCACAAAATATTTCTTTTCTTTTGCGCATTTCTCTTAACTGATTAGTAGTAAATGGTGTGGAAAATGAATGAAGAGATTCCAAACGTTCAAAATGATACCTACTTCTGTATGGGATTTGATATTCTTATTACGTCAACTAAAATCCCCAACCATGATGCCCCTAAAGATTATTGTCCGTTCTATCAAAATGTTCAGTACAATTATTCGCAATAGAATAGAGCAGGGGTGTCCAACTCAAACATGCCGACGTGCCAATTTTTTATCTTATAACTTCTTCCCGTGCCAAAGTTTAGCAAATATTTTTTTTCGTATATTAAAAGCGTTTTATACAAAAAATAAAAACAGTATAGTGTTATAATATCAGAAGTAATCGCTTGTTTTCGTTTTTGCTGGGATTGTTTTGTATTGTAAATAAACAATGACAATTGGCTGTATAACAAATTTAGCTTTTTTGACAATTGGCTGTATTTCTTGGGGGCTTGCGTGCCATTTTTTATTAGGTCGCGTGCCACATTTGGCAATTGTGCCTCATGTTGGACACCCCTTGAATAAAGCGTTTATGAAATTGCAGTTTAGTACAACAATCTCTATATGCAGTTCATCGCTTTTGTTGGCAAATGAGGCGCAATACAAAAAGCGTATAAATAGAGAATTGTTAAGAGCGTCCCTTTGAAACCACTTTCAATTCATTAAAGATGAATTGTGACCTTTTGGTGGTTTGCTGCTCTATACAAAACATCACTGTGCTTGAAACAAAACTGGTCACAGAGTCAGATATAGAACTACTATATTTGCAGAAGGAATTACCCGAAATAAAGAGACGGCTTTTATATTTCGAATTAGCCATGACACGCTTACTCTTGTGCTATTACTGCGCGCCACTTTGCGTTGGAAATGTCGATTTTAATGATTCGTCATCACATAGATGTGCCCGCCTGACTTTTGAACATATGTTTTGACAGGCAATAATCGCAATGACATTACGGCTAAAAAAGTCTGCCAGCACTGTGTCGAGCCTGCCAGTTACACTTTTTATTTTAGTTATAATTGTTAGTATATAAATGTCAGAATTTAGCGTGCGATTATCACAAAGTTTTTTAATATATGTAAAGCCTGTTTAAAGTAAAATAAAATATGATTTAAACGTCAGAATTTAGCGTGGGATTATCACAAAGTTTTTTAATATATGTAAAGCCTGTTTAAAGTAAAATAAAATATGATTTAAACGTCAGCATTTAGCATGCGATTATCACAAAGCTTTTAATCCTTTAATATTTGGTTGGCTAAATTACGGTTGGCCAGTAACGACATAAAACAGTGATTCATTCTCTCGAAAGACTTTCTGTTCTAAATTCGCCGCATTACCGTTTACCTAGCGGCAAGGGGTTACTCGATGTCGAAGCGGTTATCACGCACGTGAAACATTTATGACGTAACTATAGGTGCGATTAATGACGTATAAATGATGGTGTGTAATGTGGCTACTATGAATTGTAGGTTTGCCTGTCGAAACAAGTTGGTCCATATAACTGCGTTGGGTCGATGTGTCATCAAGCTTTCAAACGTATAACTGACATAGGGAAGAAAAATCAAAGTATATAATGAATAGGCGTTTAATTAAAATGTTGACACACACCTTATTCTATTTTTTATTTGACAACGTAGTACGAAACCAAAGTGCTCCTCAAATCTTTGATCTTGAACAGAGTTTATTGCGAAATTACATTGGTCAAATAATAACCGCTTATACGGTATAAAATTTTCGATTCGTTGGCCATGTTTAAGGTCTGCAGGGAGATTTAATTACTGGCGTCGTCTTGTACTTTTCCGCTGTTTAAAGAGAAACCAATTGGGAATTTTGACATTCAAATGCTGGGGAATTGCCAGATTCTGTTGCATAAGGTCGTTACTGAATAGTTTTCCCCCATATTTGTCATTTTTTTCAACAGTTTCCACTAATTTTTAACTGCCCGTTTTTTTCCAAATAGAAATGGGCTTGTCAATGTCTGAGGTTAAAAATAAAATTGACGTATTTCGATTTTTTTTTCTTCTAAATGGCGCCGTACCAATTCGTTCTTATCTTAGTGCATTTTGAAATACAATGTTTCAATGTAAACAGAAAACTTATCCTTTGTCGTTAAGGAAACTTGATTTTCACATTTATCTGTAATGTGTGTGAAATAAACAAAAACATGTCGGTCATACTTGTCTGTCAACGTGACTAGATATATTTGTACATTAAGTGAGTAACGAGCTTTAGCGCAAATGCTAGTCAAGTGCATTCGCGCTTTGATTTGTAAACAAAACCATCTTTCAACCAAACACATGAAAGTCGATTACAAGAGCCTACGCAAAATGTAAACATTTTACCAAAAGCTAAAAAAATGTAAAGTTTCGCGTTGACTGGTAAAAATTTAGGCCACAACTTTGTTTAATCATTAAGATTTGTTGCTTTATTTTGTTGTTCTCCTAACATACTACCGAAAGTAATACCCACGACTATTGTAGTTTACTTTCTTTGATTATAATTATTTTTTAATTGTAAAAAAAATTACTGCGTACATGTACTTTTGCGTTTGTGTACCATGTGTTTTGTGTGAAACTGCCTATTATCTATTAAATTTTACTAGAATATGTGATGTAATAAGAAGAGACTCGCAGTAAACAACCCTAAGCAAGAAGATACACTTTTTACCGTCGCCATAAACTTTGCATTTGAGCTGTAACTAGCTACGCAAAAGTACTTCCACTACGTAGGCAGATTCACAATATTAGCCGACAGGTGTTCCTCACTAAATGAGCGCTACAGTTACTGACACAAGCCAGACAGAATGACGTCATTGCAATTACAGAGAAAATGAGCGTCTGCCTTCCTATCTACCATATTCAAAGCTGTGCTGTTTGTCTTGTCCTTATTTGGCGGCGGCCCACGATTGATGTGCTATTGTCGTTTGTTTACAAATAAGCGCCCATTCTATGACAATGCGAGATTCAAATTAGGCCTCAGTGGATTACGTCGTATATTATGCTTTTGTTAAGGCTATGCTAAGCTGTCTTTCACATGGTGGCTCTTTAAATTTCCCAACCAATTGGAAATGATTGCTTTTTGAGTTGGGTGATTGGAGGAATAGTTGACTGAATTCAAAACAAACAATTGTTTCATAGACTTCAAAAGATGCACATATATTTCGTATAACTTTAGTTTCTGTTGCTCTACCGAGTACTATTTACCGGTAAATATATCTATTTAAGGTTTTTAACTTTTTTCATTTTAATTCAATTTTTAATATGCTAAAAATTGTAAAATCCCTTAAAAACGGACATCTTTTTTTATTCTAAATTTTTTTCTTCTTCTTTCACTTATGTTTTCTCGAGATATAAAAAAAACACACTTGGCATTTGGTGTGTAACTCCTGAATAGTTCATGGTAGACGGCTATCTAATTTCCAAACTCGTTCGTTCACTATAAGGCAGGCGACTTTAACTGGTTGTTTTTTCTTTCAGTTGCTCGACGGCGACCTGTACACCAAGTTTCAAGAGTATTTGGCGGCGCTCAGTCGAATAGAGTTAAATGCGGCCAATTCGTGCCAGGAGGCCTATGGACTCTCAGCGCACCACGCCACAAAGGTAAAAGCGACTTTCTCGAATATTTTCGTGTCCAACCCTAAACGTATGGCAAAACTTCGGCCCCAATATTACATTTTTGAAATAAGCTATTGCTGCCAGGCATAATGTATAACCGAGTGTTGCTTATCCAGCAGTTTTGTTATAAACAATCGACGTTTCGACGTCCTATACAAGACGCCTTCATCAGGATAGTGGCATATCACGCAAGACAGATTTCAAAAGAAATCGTCGAAACGTCGATTGTTTATAATAAAACTGCTGGATGAGCAACCCTCGGTTATTAAATCTTGGGTTTTAAACAGGTTCCAGATGGACCAATTAGCTATGTTTACTACCAACAACTTTAGGTACAGACCAAGTACAATTCAAGGTCAGTTTTTCATGTTGATACCCAGTGGTGGAAAGTTTATTTTTTACTTACAAGCTGATTCGTCACAGTTTTGATAAGCATTGATTATAAAGTCTGCCTGGCAGCCAATTGTCTCTTGTGCGCGTGCTAGTTTTGTATATGGTACCCCAATCGGGTTGCTACTATTGTATTTTGAGCTTTCTAAATCAATACAGAAAACTTTCAGTAGTATTTTTACGGACTTGTTCCATTTTTAGCGGCGTTTAACCATTTAAAGCCAACTTTAGTATAGCGTACGGTGTGACACAGCACGCAACCTATACTTACTACTCTACGTCGGATATGCCTCTTGGTACATTTTTGTAGTCGTAACGTTATTCACAACTCGCAGCTTCAATAATTTATATATGGCTTTAGTCTGACATTTTCTAACGTGGGGCTGTGGTGGCTCAGGCAAGCGATGCCATTGTTATTTCGAACAATACGGCGCGATGAAGCGGTTTTAGCTGGAGTCTGGCTGGAGTCTGTTACAGGTTTTACAATCGAATATGTAAATGGCTTAAACTTTAAGGTCTATTCCCCCTCACAGTAACTGATCTCCCTCCGCCTTGTATCACGTAGTATTGCGAATTCTCCATAGTTAAATAACGGATAGTGTAATTACAACGAACACTTCGCTAACTGAACAACACTATCAATAAGAGTCTATGGAAGGTATGCTGACTTGGGCGATGTTTGTTTTGGTACCCTCTCTATTCATTTAGGTCTATTTCTAGACACTAGACCGAAATTTCATAAAGTTTTTACAGAATTATGGTACTCACAGACAACTAAATATGTTTTTTTAGTTGTCCGTTGTCCCTAACATAGACTAACTGGTAGAATAATGCTGTGTCGCTCAAATTGATGTCAATACAAGCACTCAAAATAACGACACTGAAACTGGTAGCAATGGAATTTATATAAAATTCAGATTTACCTTTTTTATTCAAAAAATAAAATACATTTTACATGTTTTTTTTTTGTTTTTTTTCACGTAATACTAACGCGTTGATTGTATGTTAAACACGCAAGTAACAACACAAGTTTTCACGCGTCAATGCCAAATTTTGACAAGACTAAATCGGTCCCAGCCTTTAAATCGGCCAATAGCTGTTTTTTTCTAACGATCTTCCCAACTTTTAGATCACCCGCGAGTACAACATCCGATGTTTCCTGCGCGAGAACCAGGTTTTCGAGTGGGGACCCTGCTACGACTTCGAGCCTTGTGGCGACGACCCCAATGCTGGCAAACTGGAGTTCGAACGCCCCGAAGAGGATAATTCTCTCAACAGAGAGGCGCGAAAGTAAGTTGCCTAGATCAGTGGTTTTCAATCTTTTTAGCTTACGTACCGGTAAAATTTCAAAACAAGTTTAAAGGACCGGTGGACCTTGAAAAAATTAACCCAAAATGTAATTCCGACACAAGTGTGCAACTAAAAGTCCTATTAGCTTTCACATATAACTTGTCTTAAATTTTAAGACTTGGCTGTAGCCCGCTTTTGAACAGTTGGGCACAACACTTGCAGCATTGTGACGTATGATAAAGCCTAAATTAGACCATTGACCTTATGTTACGTCACAATACCGCAAATTACGGAACTGGCGAAGTTCTAAATTTGATAGCCACGCCTTCAAGATCTTGCATTTTGTTATTGAGATATAAATTTGTAATACATTTGGCGGACCGACAGGAAAGTTGACGCGGACCGGCCGTTTAGAACTACTGGCCTAGAGTCTCTTTGCGTTTCCATATTTCTGGCCGAAATTATACCTGAGTTTTTGTAATCACCCCTTTTACGCTAGATTTAAAAAAACGTAAAACGTTTTAAAATAATCCAAAACATCTTCATTTATAACTGTGTTTCTCAACTATTTTACGCGTCAATCCATTACTAAACGAAAGTAACAGCCAGCAAGCTTTGAAAACCAAATTCTATTCAAGGAACTTTTTATACATAAACAAAATATAAGACGAATGGCGTAAATAAATTTAAATTTAATAATATAAGTCTGGTATTCGTATTTTTCTGACAATTTGCTTGAATTAAAAAAAATCTTGCTCTGGAATCCAGAATATCCTAGTATATTTTTATTAAATCATTTAACCTCAATTTTTAAGGGTGATTGATTAATCCTTATATAAACCCTACAGGGCCCACAGTCACAGCAATAATTCGCAAAACAATTTGCTTTCATGTGTATATTGTGATAAAAATATAATCTCCCAAGTTTAACATTCCTAACAACTGTCATTGTAGAAGTTTGTAAACTGTAATACATGCCCAGGCTGTTGCCAAAACTCCATATTTTGCCAATATAGTGAGTAGCCTACAATGTAACACTACACAATGGCTCTTTTCAGCTCTTCAGCAATCTGCTCCTGTTTTTTTAAACATTGTAAACAAGTGCTATAAATGTAGCCCCTCGCGAATGTACAATTAGAATTAACCAATACGGTTCAAGTCCACTTTCCGGTCTCCAGTAAATCAAGCTTTAGCTGTAGTTGTAGATATTACCGATTTTTTTCTCGTTTTGAAGGTGGGCCAACTTCTCGGTGCGAGACAACATGAAACTGCAGCGAAATAGCAAGTTAAAACACGAGCTGGAAAAGTTGACGCAGAAATATGCCGAGGTACGTGTATCCAATCCTTTAAACACAATGAATTGTTACCATTTGTTGCTTTACGATTTAATGCGGTGTTGTAAAACGAAATTGATTTTGTCTAGGACCTTGGGGGCGTTTTTTCACACCTGGACAATTTCGCTCATCGCCTGGGCTAATTTCGATAGGCTTTGTTTGTTTGCGTATGTTAAACTTAGTAAAGCAGGGGTTCTTGAAACTTTTTTACCGCGGACCCCTAATTTTTTTTTGCCTTGCGTGGACCACGGTAGGCAAAACAAATCCCAAATGATATCATAAATTGTCGTCACAGTACAAATAAACTTCATAAATCTGCTGAGTTTGGTCCAAAAATGTGAAAGTGAAATGAAGTCTAAATAGGATTCGGTGCAAAACCGTTTTATTTTTAATCAAGCTGTTTTCTTTAAAAAAAAGATTACCTCTTTTATATACATTAATATTTCAAGTAGGCCTTCATGGACCCACTAAAACTAGTTCGCGGACCCCCAAGGGGTCCATGGGCCCCAGTTTAAGAACCCCGGTTGTAAAGCAATAATTTTGCAGTTACATCCCAGTGACTATAATTTGTTCTTTTTTTATTTCGCAATATTTTAACCTTTATTAGCAGTTTGCTAAAAATGCATAACATTACAAGAATCCTCAAAACGCTTTACAGACTTCCTTTATCTAAGTGCGTGCTTTGTTATGTTTGAAAAAATACCAGATTAAACTTTTGTTTGTCGAAGCGTTTAGCAAAGTGCCCATTCAAATCGGTTCACACGGGTTAAGACGCACTCAAGCACTTTAGTTCGCCTTTCTAAGTTCTCTTCGATTTTTGAAAGTAAGCATTTCACGCAAACGTACGGGGAAATATATCCTGGTAAGAACCTGATGAGTGTAACTTTCTAAACACAGCTCTTTGAACTTTTTGCAGTTTGGTAAATGACATATTCGCATAAGAAATTATAGCAAAACGTGGTGCTATTATAAACCTTTAAGCGATATAACAAATCTGTTTATTTTTGTGTTCACTTCGTAACACAAACTATATCGTGCTTTACCCTAACAAGAGAACCTAAAGATTTTACCGTATATTTTAGTATAGCTTCAGAAGCGCACTATAAAATATGCATTTCGTCAAGTAAATGGCATTGTTAATTTTACAACTTTTATAGTCCGCATTACGTTTTCTATTGGAAAACATACTAAGCTTATATTATAGTGATTTGCCATTTTTGACACTAATATAAACGTCCGCAGTTCTACCCTGAATAAAAGCTCACAATCTTAGTATAAAGTCTAATTAGGCAGTAATGACTTGTCAATAGTAACAAATCATGGCCAATATAACCATAAGTGGCCATAATGAAGCCTCCCCCGCTAACTTTAGCCCCGCTTTGTAGAATTTATCCATCGCAGTTTATTGTGTAGAGTGATTATAGCCGACTTCTACAAATCTTGAAGGATGATTTAATTTAGTTTATTTCGCCTTAGTAGCTGGCCAAAAATAACTACAGAAAGGTCACTGCGGGCCGCATTGAATTTGAACTGAGCATTATGTTATTAAAACGTGTAACTTTAGTACATCTTATTACTAGTAAAACTATATGAATCAGGCGGTCCTCTGATTGTTTTGTTTGTCCCAGTCAAGTCATAATTACAGCAAGTCAATTCTAAGTCAAGTGTTTGTCATAAAATCTAAATGTTAAACTATTCAATTGGTGAAGAACTCTTTCGATTATAAGCAATAACTCAACTAAAAAATAGCATAAAACGCAACGTATTGTAAGCAAATAGCTTTACTTGCAAAACTTAAGATAAACAATCCAATTAAAAAAGCGAAAACACTTCATTTTAACCAAAGTCATTTGTCCAAAAGACTTGAGTAAAGTAAAGTCATTTCAAAAAAACAAACTTGAGTGCACTTAAGTCAAGTCCCTTACTTAAGTCATTACAACACTAAATGCTACCATCTGGCATCACCTCTTCCGACCCTTTAATATCACACACAACTCCAGCTCTCGCCGCTGCAAAGTTCGCTCACAACCAACTCGCCTGTTTTTGAAAAATGCATTCTTGTGTGACGTCACAGAACCCCGACCTGGCGACGGAGGCGGCGGCGCAGGAGGCCGAGGTGCGACTGGAGAAGTGCAGGGAAGACGTGCGCAAGTACGAGACCTCACACTTGCAAGCCGAAGCTAGGCTCGAGGTCCTTCGAGAAGCGTCGGTGGACGTGGACACTTGGTTGGCAAGCGCCAAAGCCCAGGTTAGTTGCAGCGTTGCCGTGTTTTGGCTTTGTTGTAATGCGCGGACAATCCGGACATATTGGGTTTAAGGTTTTTTTTTATTGAATCAGGCGACCATTTTTTGTGATGTCGAGCATGGTGGTAAAAAAGGCTGGCTTGTTTTTTTCTTGACCAATGAATTTGTTCGCGTCAATAGTTATGTTCAACGTCTGGCTATATGTACGAATTTTCATACGGTTTGTAAAACGAGAAAGTTATTGTAGCAGGTCTATCAGGGCTTAATTCGTATTGTCGGTTTATTTTTATTTTTTTCGTAAATTTTGCGTAGTTTATCTTGAAACATAATTTAGATTTGTTCACGACCCCTACTGTAGATAATTTCGAATTTTGGAAAGGTTTTTGAAAATATATATTTATTGTAAAAAGTTTTCATTTTTTAATCTGCGAAACAAACCAACGCAATCCTAATAATTTTAATTGAAATGTTTCACTATGCCTTTTGCCTTTTTAGTTTTTATCTTTTTTCATTTTTTTAATCACGTAATTCGTCGCGGGAACTTATTTGTCTGACTCAACAATATAACCGAAATTGCATTACCATCAACGTCAGAATAAGACCTTAACCAAGTGGTTCTTGAACTGTGCGTGCGTCGCGACGCCCTGGCGCTATTTTCAAAGGCGTCGCCATAATTCCGTTTTGTATCTAAACTCAATTAGTGCCTACAGGTATTATTATCTCATGACAAAAGCATTTGGATCGACTGTTACGAGAAAAAGGCACAAATTGATTTATGCTTTTCTGGTATAACATATGAATACACAAATAAAATTAAATATAAATTCCTATCGCTGGGTGTGGCTTGAGTCCAACGAACTTTATCAAAGGCTTAACAAGAAAATATATAAGACCCCTTCGCAAGATGACGAAATCCACGGAATAATTTAATTAGCCTCGCCCCAATTTTACCGGAATTTTTTTAACAGTAAATAAGGGGCGCCCAAACGTGCAATATCCTGACGCTCCGGTTTTATATGTTATGTACGGTATTTCGAATTTAGTTTGGTGGATTTAAGACCCTTTTCGCTTATTTTGTCGTAGATTTTATTGCGCATTTTGTTTTACTATGACGTTAAAGTGTTAATACTATGATATTGGTTGTTTCTCGACTAGCTTCTTTTTTAAATGGTGTAGGTCAGTTGGTAGAGCGACGGTCCCGGCCTGACCGGAAGTCGTGAGTTCGAACCTCACTGCAGGCTAGTTGTTTTTCTAACCTGCTCTGCTTGCATAATTGATCGACAGATTTGGCGAGTCTGCGATTGCTTTTCGGTGTACTAATAATACGGAAACCGTATACGTTGGTCAAAAAGCAGTTTCATATGGGCTAGATCGCAGTTGTTAACTCACATATGTGTGTGCATGTTTCTTTACTATAATATCATCGAGAATCCGATGTGGCGTAGGCCTTGCTGTGTGCTCCCAATATAGTTTTTTGTTCAGCATTCGACTTATTTATTCCCTGTCAGGCCGCCAAGGACGCGTCGGTGTCGCACGCCAACATGGTCCGACGCCAGTCGATGCACAATCGCTCGCACAACAAGCAGCAGCAGCGACAGAACAGTCGCCCGAATAACTCGCCCAAAGCCAACGGCGACCACTCTATGTCCGCCCAACTAAACAACGACGACGAAGAAAATGAAGAGCACGATTTCTTCGACGACGAATTCTACGAGGACGAGACTTTCGACGAAGACGCTGGAGCCTTTGACCGTGACAACCTCTCCTTACCTTCCAGCGATCACAGTCGCGTCTATCCCCTCACCTGTACAGTTAGATACGCCTATGGGGTGAGTCGAACTCGTTTCGTTTCTTGAATCGGGTAGTTTTACGTAATCTTACTCGAATCCCGAGTCCGACTCCGCAGCCCTGGTGTTGACTACTATGGCATTTGTACTGTTTGGTTATCGAGTTATATTCAAATCACCGCCCTGTGATGAAATTTTAGGCTTATAAAAACCTGTGAAGTTTGTGCGTAAACTTGTTGGGAAAACTCGACAACTTTATATATTGGCCTTTTTCATTGCCGTGCTGTCGGTTTGTTCATAACTTTTCAAGTAAAACGTCACCAAATAATCTTTAACAATAACATTACACTGGTTTTGCAAATTTATGTCGAAGTTTCCACTGTAAAAATACTAATCTATTTCAATTTTTTTTGGTCACTATTACGGCTTTACTCCGCCTTTCAAATTTTGGGTCAAGTTTAAAGTAGGACTGTGGAGTCCGTTAGAAATAACCTACGGTCAAATGTGCGATTTTATCCAGCCCAAAGTCCGGCTCCAAATCTGCAGCCATTATTTCACCCATTTACGTAACTAAAACAGCGTTGATATTCAGCAATCCACTCAACCGGGTGTCATATAATTCATTCACCCACAGTACATGGTAGAAAATATTCCACCATATGCTATTCCTTTACCATTTACAGTTTGTGGCAATAGGAGTTTTGAAAGTTGGTACTGTGCGTTCCAAGTCCGACTCAGGCTCGGGTAGTCTTACTAAAAAATATTTTTATATTTGATATCCGGCAATAGAAGGTTATAGGTTTTAAAAAAGTTTAAAATATTATGGAAAAACATATGGATTATGGCATAAGGTCAAAAAACATGCCATGATGAGATTAAATTAGACTGAATATTAAAAAGTACCCTTAAAAACGCAAGTAGCACACCTCCGAGACTCTCGAGTCCGACTCCAGCAGATCCCAAAATCTGACTCGGCCTGTGCAGCCGTGGTTATGAACTTAAATTTGGAACGGAAACAGAGTAAAAAGAGATGAAAAACTTGATGGAATGAAATGTTGGCAGTGGTCCAGAATCGTACCACATTTTGGCCCGGACGTTCATATTGCTAACATTATTTGGGTTAGGGTACGCGTTAGCGTTTGGTTTTGGGTGGTGAAGTGTTAATGTTTATATTTATTTCCCCATATATATACTTTTTTTCAATTTTCAAAACTCGTTTGGTTACTGTAAAAAAGTGGTAGGCCTTCTAGACCAACGCCAAATTGCAGCCGTGCTTTAAAGTGGCCCCACAAAGCACCAACGCCACATAGTAAAACTTTTTCTCATGGTTGCCAGGCAACGCGCGAAGACGAGCTGACAATCGAGGTCGGTGACGTCATAGAGGCGGTGGAGGACGGCGATCTCGATCAGTGGGTAAAAGCCCGGAACAAGCGAGGCCATGTTGGATACGTGCCCGAAAACTACATCGAGTTCCCTGCCTCCGTGAGCACGACTCCTTCCCACCAATACGCTCTTCCTCCTACTGAAGAAGAGGTTTCCGCTCTCGAGTCCGTTTCCTCCAGTTCCTCGACCTCCGGAACGTCCTCCATGACTTCCGGGTCTTCCGGAAACGACCGCGAAGTCGTCCAGATTAACTCGGGACACCACGCAGCCGTCGCTAGGAGCGGAAGTAAGTAGACTCCTGTTTTTTTGCTTTGGTTCTTAAACTTTTTATGACACGTCCCCATATGTCAAATACGGTGTCAAGGGTATTTCATTGGGCTCATATATGAAAATACAAAGTAGCCCAAATCATTTTTTCGTGAACATTTGTTTCATTCTTAGATGTTTTTCTATAGTCGAACACTGTTTTTTTTTGTTCTTGGAACATTAGACTTTAATACCTGGTATGTGTTAGGCGTAAGTTTGATTAACTAGTTTGACGCCTGATATGTGTTAGTGTCAGATGCTAAGGTGGTATTCGTGCCATTCTGCCAATTGAAGGCAAAAAATTAGCGGTTAGAAAGCGATTTAAAGAATTTTGAAGACCTATGAACTGTGTTCACTAAGAATATGATTTCAACATTTTTCAAACTCAAAAATTTGTGCATTATTTTGTTTTTAATAATCATTGTTTATCAATCTGTTTTGACTGCAATGTTTATCGGAAATCTTTAACTTGGTAACTGATAAAATAATATAATTATTGATTTCGATTTAAAACATAATTGAAATTAGGACTTTTAAATCAGGATTGTGCTTTTTTGTAACATATAAATCGGTATTTTTACTGGATAGCGCTCGCCGATTTGAAGTTTAACTTTCTGTATGGTCATTTTAATGGTCCTGTGCTTTACCTAAAAAATATACCCATGTGCAGTTAGGTAACTAAACATGGCTCATTATTTTGCCATTAGCGAATTTTGAGGCTGCTAATGTTTGAAATTTTTTGGTGTATGGAGGGTAATTTTGACTAACTTTGTTTTTCTATTATTTACGACCAATATTGTTAGTTCAGAACAATCTGACACAGTTGATGGAGACCCACGTCGAATTATGGAGTTTGCGCGATTCGATAATGTTTTTGCAATATTGCTTTTGTGTTGTGGGTAACAATATTTTAAGCAGGATTAAATGTATACTTTTTCGATTCGTGTAAACATTTTACGTGGCTTCTATGCAGCTTTACGACTGAAAATTAAAATGCCCCCCAAAATAAATAAATCTCATTTTTTTGCGCGATTAAGACTCCGCTATGTTGCAAGGTAACCTTGTGACGTCATCTTTAAACTTTTCAATTGTCCGCCGAACGAAAATATCAGTACGACCCTGGTTGTGCACTCTAATAGTTAAAAAAATCTATTTGCTTTAAGAAGCATTGTCTCACTGATGAGTCGTCCAGAAAAACAGAATTAAATTGGATGAGATACTTGATAAATATTTGAGAGGGGGCGTGTTTTGAAAAAAGGTAAAACTCACTGAAATCCGTATTAATAGTTTGTGACTTTTTCAGTATTAAAAAACAATTTTTCTGATGAAACTTTTGGTGGAATAATTGTTATTTTTACAAAAATAATTTATTTGCTAACCTTTGAATGTAGTCTCGGTCAGCAAATTTCAATGCGCACAGAACGCAAAAAAAACAAGTTGCCTAGAAATCCTTTGGAACTAAACTGCTTGTTTAAAACGGCAACAAGTGTGCATTTTTGTTCTGCCATTCGGTTTATGTAAACATGAGAGCAACCAACAGTTTTTTATTAGTTTTTTTTTTCATTTTTTTGCTAAAAAACATTTTTTTTGCTGAAAAGATTACTTTTATTTGCCGCGTTTTAAAACGTCGCACCCGCTTGCGTTTAAACAAAAAATAACTTTTCAGCTTCTCGGCTCTATTAGGCAAAAAAAAACAAAAAAAAACAGCAGGTTGTTTTTCATAATACCAAAGTGCCTCCTCTTTCTATTAAAATCTACTTTCTTTCAGTTTGCCTTGCCAAGGCGATTTACGACTACGAGGGCTGCTCCAGTGACGAGTTATCCTTCCCTGAAAACGCAATCATCAACATCCTTTCCAAGGACCTACACGGCGTCGATGATGGGTTTTGGAAAGGCGAGCTAAACGGCCGGATCGGGGTTTTCCCCGGTATTGTGGTAGAAGAGATCACGGGTCCGACAACTGTCAATCAAAACTTGAAAGTCGAGTCGGGCCACAGTCCTTCGGTAAGTTGCAGAAGTTAATGAAAGTATTCCATGACAGTGTTGTAAACAAGTCAATTTGAAATGACTTAAGTCCAAGTCAAGTCATTTGAAAACTAACTTAAGTTCAAGTCAAGTCTTTTGTAAAAATAACAAGTTAGGGTCCCAGTCTGTCATCGATTGCCCAAGTCAAGTCATTATGAGAGCAAGTCAATTTTAAGTCACGTCCTTGACATAAAAGTAAACTGTTAAACTATTAAAATTAGTAAACTCGCTGGAATATGAGCAACAATTTAACTCAAAAAATAACACAAACGCAATATACAGCAATAAAAGTGTTTAATGGCAAAACTTGAGATAAATTATTTTAATCAAAAACACTTAATTTAATTCCAAGTTATTTGACAAAACGACTTAAGTTAAGTCAAGTAATTTGAAAACAGTGACTTTAAGTCAAGTCAATGACGTAAGTCATTTCAACACTGATTCCAAGACAGTTCTCTGTGAACTATAACCCTGAGACACAGTGCTACTACGTTGTTATCATCTACATTAGCTAGGGGTCATCGAACGTTCTTACGGCCTGTAACATATAACCCCAAAACGGTTAGTATAATAGTTCATCAACGGAGAATTTAAATTGTGATAATTTACAAAAAATTGTTAGGGGTCCGCGGCAAACAAGGAGTTCCCCTTGAACGAATATTTCAAACATAACTGCTTTTTAGCACAGGTATACATAATTTGTCAAAATTTACACATTAGGTCAAAATTTAAAAAAAAAAAATTTTTGGTCAAAATTTCCAATTTTTTAGGTAAAAAAATAACCGCCCTTCTAGCAAGCCTTTATGTGCTTTTCAGATCTCTCCCCTATTCGACCGACCCCCCAGCTTCCAGCCTCCCCCACCAAACGAATGCCCCCCTCCCCCGCCCGTAGGGGGCGACCGCAACCCCTCGCCCGATTCGGGGGTCATCCAAAACGAGCTGATGGTTCCTGAGGTCGGACACCCTCGTACCTGCTCGGCTCCACCGTCGCCAATCTACTCGCAAGTGCAACCAAAGCCGGTAGGTTGCTAAAACCAAAAAATTTTTACTAAAAATATCGAAGCCATAATATTCGATAAAATCAAATATTTCGCAATTTACAGACGTTTTAATCTTCACTTGATTTTTACACTGATGATAGCATGGCTCATTGCTGAAACGTCTGTAAATTGCGAAATGTCGATTTTTTCGAATATTATGGCTTCAATATTTTGATTGAAATTACTAAAAAAACGTGTAATGTGTTCCCAAATAATTTTAAATATATATTATGAATCAGATTGGGCTTCGCGCTGCAAATTTTTGTTCTGCTTTTAAAGGTCCTTAAAAATCGGTTTTAAAAGCTCTGGAAGGAAAATTATTTTTCTTTGTCATTTTCTTAAATCGGGAGGTATGGAAGTAATTTGTGTATTTAATAAATTGCCAACACTTTAGTTGTATAAACTGTGTTATGTTTTTGTGTGATCTATTCAAGTCGCCTTCAGGATTAATAACGTCGAACATTCCTCGTGGTACAATGTATTAAAGACTAAAGGATTTATTTTAAAAAATTGGTATTTTGGCCACAACCCAGTTAATGTCAAAGTTACGTGGATAGAAAATACATTACTTTTTCAGTACCAAAAGTTATGGTTAAAGTCGAACTTGTGGCGCATTAACCAGGGTAAGCGTACCCCAAAGGGGTACAATGAAAAGGGTCTCATACTGGTATTTTACTGTTTTAAGTTATTAATTTATTGTGTTTGAAAGATGAAGCCTTATCTAATGGAAGACAACTTCGGTGATTGGTATATAAAGTGGTGGGCCGCATGAAGTAGTTCACATGGTTAGATTAGTTCTAAAGTGGTCGTGAGGAATTTTTGTCAAAAAAATAGCAAATCTTGTTAGCAAGACGAAGACATGCTCATATTAACTTTACTAAAATCGTTTTTTTGGGTTTTGTTTACTTCGAAGCCTACAAAATTACAGGGAAATGAATTCGTCCCACAAATCATCGCTCTTATACTTACGTTTAGTATTTAGGTGGCCGCGAAAACAGTCGAGAAACACGGTTATAAAGGTCTAAAAGGCGCTGCCTTTGGTATTCTAAAAAGCATTTTTTCAATCCTTTATTGTTTTATCATTCCACAGAATCGTTCGGCACCGCCGCCCCCAAAGCGGCCTGCCTCTTTCCTTCGTGCCAACCGGGGAACTACGTGATGTTTGGCTTATCCACTGTACCCCCCTTATGCCTGATCCAAGTCAGAGCACAGAATAGGACTGTGCATGGACTTTTTGCGTCGAATCGGAGAATGAAAAGATCGACCTGGGAGAACAAAAAGAACCAGTTTTTTTGCAAAAATGTGTTACCGGTTGGCGGTTTTCTACTGAATTATATTCAACTGGTAGTCAAGGAAAAATGTCTTCTTTCCAGTTTTGTCTCAATACTTTTTTCAATGGATTTCATTTGCACCAAACCATTCAGCTGCATAGTACATTTTTGGTATTCCTGTTTCAGGAAATCAGTTGCGAGATTTATAGGAATTTCACTTTTGCACCGTTCTTCAACACCTTTTGACCAGCGTAGAACAAAACACTTTACAGATACACGAAAATTGTTATTCAAATATGTAATGATGAATGTTTTAATTTATTGTAAACGTTGTAGAATTTTAATCAGCCAGCCACTGACAAGAATTACATAAATTGTGAACTTGAAAAAGGTCTGTGATAGTTCTATTCATACCTCATGTTTGTCATTTAGAACACAGAAGAGAGATTAAGAAACAAGTTAGTTGAACTTGTTGTCTTAGGGTTTCAGGGTGAAGTGCTTTTGTACACAATATTTACCAAAACCAAAACAATTTTAAATATGTAGTGTGAATCATCTTTGTTCTGCAGTGCACACATTTTTGCTGTTTTTTATGCTTAGCATTTCTTTTCAGACTTTGTCATGCAGTAAATACACTGTTTATGTGTGTTGTTCATGTCAAAGTTTCTGCACACAAGTACACACTACCAGTAAAATTAAAACATTTTGTAATTAATTTTAAAAGTTAAGTTTGAATTGTTTATTTATGAGAGGTTTTTGCCATTGTCATACATTTTCAAAAGCTTTTTACTAATCTGATGTTAGTTTACCAAAATCATTTTAGTTCTTTATCTGACAAAATGCTTTTATTTAGACAAACTGCAAATTAGATTGAGCTGTTGTTGATAAGTCTTCTTGACTATTTTTACGTGGTGCCTATTTGCTTTAGAAAAACAACTCCTTCACAAAATGAATTGTTATAAATATTTAAACTGCACTTAATACAATGTTGGTTTTGCAGAATTAATTTCATTGTTACTACTAAATTATTTCTTTACGCAATTGATGAAATTATTTTAGTGCATTTTCTGTTTTCTAATTGTTGTGTACAAATCTTGCGAGAAATTATACCCTAAACATTGTCATGAGATGGCTTGTTATTTTTTAAGCTACAGCACAATTTTGACATAAGACAGCTACTGACAGACCAGTTTTCTAAAAGTTATTTATTCTTGTGTATTGGATCCATCACAATAAACCCAATTTGTTGATACATAGCACAACAATGATACAGCAAAATGCTTAAAATAACAACTTGGGTCAAGGTTTAGTGAAAAACAAACATTTATTAAAAAAACTACACATTGTTCAGGCATTTTTTGTTATATCTGCAAAATGTAAGGGACTACGCTTTTTATCTTGTTTTCAACGGAAAAACATAGTATGACTGCAGAAATTGCTACAAAAACTTCCATACCTAAAAATATATCCACGTTAAACTCAAGTTAAGCAAAACAGTATTATTTTTAATCAGTATTGAATGTACAAAATTAAAGCTCACATGATTATAAAAACACAATAAAAAAGATCTACAAATAGCTTTTTGGCCATCGTGCTTTGCTGCAGTACAGCTGAAAGCAAAAGCTTTATTGGCACACTTGCTTAACACGTTTCGAACAGACCTCCAGAATCTTCAATATGTGAAAAGGTCATTTGAGGTTGAGTACTATAGTTGAGTGCATTATTCCTCTTTTTTGGTTATACGTTTACAGCCCTGTATACACATGACATGTCACGATCCCCGAATCCAATTGCCTTTGTACGTTTGAACAGCTGAAAAAATGAAATTGAGGTCAAAAAAACTTGCAAATTGTTTGTAACTTGGTTTAGAAGATATTTTTGCACCAAAATTACTTCGGGATTAGCACAGTATTTATTTTATCACAAAGCACAAAGCACATACATCAGCGAACTACGGCACTATTTAGCAAAGGTTTAAATTTGACCTGGACTGTTTTTTTTAATAGGCTTGAACACATTGAAAATCAACATTTTTGTTGAATGTATCAACGTGCCCTAATGGCAAAGGAAGACCAGCATTAAAAAATAATAATGCGAAAAAAAGTAAAAAAGACACAAAAATGGTGTGCTACTATGCCTTCACAAACTCGCTATGTTTTACATTCACAACATACTACTATGCGTTCTCTGGCGTGGCAAAATTTGTTCACATGTCAATTTACTCTATGCGTCTTTTATTAACTAACTATTCAGTTTGTGCGACTGGACAGCTGAAAAGTTGGCCTACCATTGAATTGGTGCATCACAAATTAATATCTGCTTAAAGGCACCGAAATATCTCGGTATACCTATAAAATGATTTTCTCGATTTTTTATTATTTTCACCCAGAGTTACTTAATGCTCCCGACCCGACTTGGACAACTAGATAACTCTAGTTTTCTAACTCAATGAGCAAAATATGGCTAATTCTAATTTATGATTTGCTTAAAGTGTACTCTAATTGTAGTTTTAATCTAATTCAAATTTTACTAAAAATAGTACTTTGTCCAACAGCATTTTTCTTTTTTCAGTCATGACAAAGAATTTGAAATTAATGAAATAATACTCTTGAGTTGGAACGACTTGTTGGTGTATTTTACAGTCTGAAAAGCATATGCTATGATAAAACATATAAAATTAGCACATGATTAATTCACATTCTAATGAGAATAAATTGCGAAGTAAAGGAAATTGATTGTGAATCATTCAATGTAATTCTAGTTACAATTCTACTTTATCAGAATTCGGTAATTTTAAATATAATCTAATTTTAAAAACCTAAAATAAATCTAGTTGTGCAAGTCTGTCCACGACTCCCCACTATTTTGAGGGTTAACGGTTCATTAGATATTTCCAAAATGCTTATTTTTTAAGTTTAAACAGGCATATAGGTATTGTTTTTGATTGTTTTTGTACTATAAACATGTTTACCCGCCTTTTAAGGATTTGACCATGTTTAAAAATTTCCGTTTTTTTTTCAGGCACTTATTTTTGAGGACTTTTTGCTAAATATTTGTTGGTTGTTAACGTTCTGATGAAGAGACCGGCTTTCCATTAAGTCAGTACTATTAACCAGAAGAATTAAATGCAAATAAATCTATGACTTTAATTTAGATAGAGAATAAATAATGTGAAATTCTTGTTCCATAGTGGGCATTTAAAATAATTAGTGTATACAAAAATCTACTTTTATGGGCCCTGTGACTTCATTCATTTAATTGATTTTTTGTCATTTTCGGGAAATTGCTTACAATATATTGTCAATAATAAAGTATAACATGAGGGTTCATAAAAGTAGATTTTTCTTTTAAGAATTTTACGATATTTTTTTCATAATTATAAAACTTGACTTAAATCAGTTTTCTAAACAAATATGAAAATTATGCTGTATTTGGGAATCACACAAGGCAAACTAGGGTGCCCTGACAACATAGTTTGAATAGGACACAATTTTCTTTCCGAAACACAAAATCACACTGCGTAAATTTGAGGAAAGAAAAGTCAATTTTTTTTTATTAATAAAACCAATCACACACATTTTTTGCTTTCTTTCCTTGGTAACCACCTAAATAAAACACAGCACAAGAGCATGACAGTAAAATGAATTTTGGTTGGCCAGCCTTTTATCTAAGTATGCTTAGTAAAGAGATGTTTGATAAATTCGATAATATAGGGTGGTATTGGTGCAGACCCAATACAAAATTAACATAAAAATATCAGCCTATTCAGCATTTTTTATCCTGAAACCAAAATTTATGAAATAATATTAGGTTAGTAACTAGATGTAACCAACCTAATAACACAAAAGAAAATTTTTACATAAACAATTTAATTTCATCTTTTTTGCTTGTTTAATGTTTGAGCACATTAATGGATACTTTTTGTCCAAAATATTGGGTCTCGGTATTAGATTAAAATGTAAAGTTACAGACATCCCTACTTAATATTATAAAAAAACCTTACTTTTTTGGTAAACCCAAGTTTGCCATAATTAACTTGACAATTCATTTTTTTAATTTTGGAAAATTGTCTAAGATTGTTCAGTCTAAGCCATTTTTATGTAGTTTACTAATTACTTCTAGTTATTTTGCTAAAATAATGACAAACAAGTCCCTTATTCGATAAATGTGCTTGGTTTGGGAATAACACACAAAACATTTAAGGCAACTGAATACAATGTCAACTGGCAAAAAAGAGAACACCAGGTAGAGCACAAAGTTCTGGCTTATGGAACATATAATATATATATATATATATATACCTCATTGGCAGCCCCAGCAACATGTAATGGTTGTTCTAATTCCTCGCCCATCTGAAGAGCAAGTCGAAGATCCTTTTGCTGATGTTTCAAGGGAAAGTTTGCTGGAAAGTGACCCTTGAGAAAAAAATAGTGATTAAAACTGTGAAATACATTTCCGGTTCCCGTTTCTGAACATATTCTGGGTTTCATTGCACATTTCATTGTACTTGTACATGGTTTTATTAAATCTAGGTAAGAAATAACACTAGTGCAGTGTTTTGGCTTATACCAGTGGGTCCGTATTGTTTTCAGTGCAGCCAAAATTTGGGTTTTGTAAACATCTCATGACCAAAGACACCAACAACAAAAAATATAAAAGTTAGTTTTTAGCAAACAGTTCCAATTGGTTGAATGGTGTGCTACACATAGGAATGTTCCAGTAATGTGGCACCAAAATTTGACACATACAGTTTGTTTGTTGTGTGGTATATTTTCAACAATTTTTAGTTTTCAAGCCTGTTCTTTGCATTAAGGCAGTCCGGTTTTTGGAAAGCTTGGATAACATTTGGAGTCTTTTACAATTCACGCTTCCAAGATTTTTAGAAAATATGTTAGCTGCTTTCATATTTGTTAACATGTTTTATTTACGGTTCGCCTATATTAATACAGTTAAGTGCTTCCCAACCAGTGGGTTGCAGTAACAATTGGATGTGTTTTGTCGCATTACCAATTTCAGTACAAACGCCAGTAGTAAAAATGCAGGTTTCATGTAACTTTTAATCTTACTTCCACTAAAAATTAGATGTTAAAATTATTGCTAAACAATTTGGTCCTATCTCATTGTGGGTAGCGAACTGAAAAAGGTTGGGTAGCACTGGTTTAAAGACACCTCGTGTAGGGCTTGGCATCCAACATGGTCATTCAGTAGGGATCCCTAAAATTTTCGTGTTACATAACATCACCGAATATTTTCCCTAATGTTGACCTTGAGTAACACCTATTGAGATTATTGGCGGACCAGGACAACCGCTGACGCTGCAACACACAGCACATTTAAAGCAAGCACAGTAACAGGCCCTAATCCAAACTTGCCACTTGTTTGTAAAATTTAACGCAATCTTCGACGCTAAAATGATTAAATTACAATGGTTCCGTTCACCTGATATAAACAGCAAAATATAATCATTTCTAGTTATTGAAGTGAGTTTGAGTCAACTCATACACAAACAATGTGTATGAAAAGCAGTCTATTTGAGCAAAATGCAAAATAAATTTCGTTTATTGGGTTAAAATTTGCAAAACTTTCAATGTAAAAGAATACAGGATGTATTAAGCACATAAAAGAGATTCGGATATTGCCTAAAACAGAGGTGGTTAAACAACCAGTTTATGTACCTTTTATGTTTAGGTTGTACCAGTATTTAAGTTTTTAAAGATGCCAAATTGTCAATTGTGCGTAAAAGGGATCCATCCCTACTTAACAGACTTATAACTAGATAATTTTATGTGGCTTATTAAAAAAATGAAAGCAAAATTTGGTTAATTTTAAATCTAATTTAATTTGTTAATGGCCTGTGCGAGTGTGCGTTCTAATTCTATCTCTTATCTCATTTCAGTTGTACCATAAATGCTACTGTTGTGTTTAGTCTCTTAATTGTAACAAAAAATTGAATTATCACTCTTTGGTCGGCATGACTTGTAGATAATATTTAAGTCTGTGAAGCATAGGCTAGATCAGTGATTTCCAACCTTTTTGTTGGAGTGGAACCCTATGGAAACATTTCACTGGCTCGAGAAACCCCAGTGCAATATTTCCACTGGTTTGAGGAACCCCAGTGTAATAAACACACCTCAATTAGCTAAACAATTTAAAAATTGCAGAAACCCTAGTCTGTACTAGCGGAACCCTGGTTGAAAACCACTGGGCTAGATGCTAAAAATACAAACATTATCACAGACATAGTTGCCATCCACTTATTGAGAATAAATTGCGATTTAAACAAAATTGATTATGGATTAGTTAAATAAAATCCTCGATAATCTATACAGGAAATTTTCATCATGGCATTTAATTCTAATCTAATTTTGAATTTAAATGTCCTACTTTAATTCTACCCTAAATTGCAAAAAGTCAAATGATCTAATTTTAATTATAAACTTATTATAAAAAGCTAAAACAAATGGTCCAAGTCTGCTGCTCAGACCTCATATTCGTGAAAAAAAAATGGCACTGGAGTGGACATCCTTTTGTGGAATCAAGTCAACCGATTTTAGAAGCTTTTACAGCACAATGGCATTTAAGGTCTGCACTGGGAATAAAAATTCGCTAAACATAGTGTACGCGGTAATATAAATGTGAACCATTTATTTTAAATCTAGCTCAGGAAATCTATATTTGAGGAAGAAGTTAAGCGATATTCATTTTTCCCACGAGTATTGAGTAAGTTGTGGCTCTTTGCAATTACACAAGTAAGAAATGTGGCTCTTGGTCTTTCACTGATTGGCTACCTTGGCTTAAAACAACGGATTTTTGTCTAGTTTAACATAATTTACACTTTGCAAAGTTAATGCCCTTTAGGTTGAATAAATTCGCAAAAAAAATGTGTTTACAAGGTGAAAGCTGTAAAAAAATACTTTTGAGCGACTGTCCTGGTTCCTCTATGGAAAGATGGAACATGACTTTTGAAGGAATCAAACTGTCAAAATTTGGCAAATTAAATCGACCCAGTGAGTTCTTTTTTACCCTTAGCGACCCATCCTTAGGGAACTCTTGGCTGACATCCAAATCACAAAACAGTCTTATGGCAAAATTTTAGGGATTACTGTATTTATTTTTAAACAGGTATTATATAGTGATAAAAAATCTTACCTCTAAAATAGCAGACCCTTTCATCTGTACCAACGGACAAGAAATCATGCTGAGGTTGAGAACCTCAAGCAGTGTGTACTGGTCCAGACCAGCCTTTTCGGCTAGGGAAAGTCCCTCGGCTAATGAGGCCATGAAAGTTCCAGTTAACATGTTGACAATCAACTTAGTGTTGGCACCGCAGCCGAGTTCACCTAAAAAGAATATAACATTACTTAATAAGTTTTTACCCACCTTAAAAAATTATGATTCAACAGAAGGCAATTTGTTTTTTGGTCAATTACACATCAGTAAGAATATTGAAAAGCTTCTTATATAATTTGTTAAAGCAACAGGTTTAATCTTTTAGATGCACAACCAAGTGCAAACCTGGAGTTTTGGTTTGGAAATAATATAAATAGCTTCAAAGTATATTATCATGTTCAAACTTAAGTCTTCATTAACTGTACCAGATAGTTTTTGCATTTTCCTGGACGAAACATATTGGCCGTAAATGGTAAACAAAGTACTGGCAGCCTAAACACCTAAAAAACGACTGAACAGCAAGTTACAGTATAGGACCATTAAGATTACCATACAAAAAGTTGAATATTGTAGTTCAGCTTGTACCCCTCCTAAAAACTGATTGGCACCCAGATTAAGAACCTGCAAATTGCAGCAACAAATGTAACTATTGCAGCTCCGCAGATGTCAAGCAGACATTTTTGGCAACTGTTATTTTGCCGGGCAAGTTCTGATTGATAGAGACTTGCTAGAACTGACAAGTGCAAATTTTAATGCAATACCAAAGTTTAGTTAAGAAAAATTTAGCCACCAAGGCTTTTCTGTTATGCTTACGTTTTTTGGGCGGAAAACAAAAAAGTTTGAGAAACACTTACCTAGTCCTAGATGTTTAACTCTTACTTAATTTTTTACTTTAATTAACTTATCCTAGATACCAGTCCAGTGTTACTCAACATTTTCTTGGGGCCACCCAAAGAACAAAGCATTAGTACAACAGCACAGCTTTGGTGACGAAATTACTGATTTTTTTGTAAGCAAACAAAGATAAAGAAATTGGCAAACATGAGTGAAAATTTATGTGAGACATGCCTTTATATTACTTCCGAAATATTCTTGAAATTAAGAAACCTTTTTCAAAATCAATCTCAATAAACCATGTGAACCATTGCAATTGGTGACCCAGCGAAATCAAATGGCAAAATTGGGTCGCGGCCCATAGGTTTGGAAACACTGCAATAAGCAGTTCAGTGTTTATAAGCTTACCAAGGAAGAATGTCTTTTTGCCCATGGCTTCAAAACAAGAGTAGCCGTCCATGTAGAGAGACCGGTCACCTGCTGCCAGTAAAACCAACTTCCCAGATTCTGCGGACTTCTTGCTGCCCGAAACTGGTGCCTCAAGAAAACGGCCACCTCTCATAGTGATTGCCTGCCAAACATGGTATTAGCATAAAATAATCGACAACATCCAAAAATGCAGTATTATCTAATATGAGGACTTCTGACTCTTTTTTAGATTTATTTAGATTACCTTGTTTCTGTTATTTTTTTCAGTTAAGTTGTGATGAAACCATTTATATATACAAGTTTTTATATCCAATGCACAAAACAACTTTTATTTTTTTGGTATTAAACATAACATTTTACAATAGACTTAAACTTGTAAACCTTTTTTGTGAGTTTAACAGAAAACTTAAATTTTGTATAAATAATATAATCAGTTACATTACACTTCTAAGTTTTAAATGTCCATAAACATGGAGCCTAGATAAATTGTTAAGAGAAAATATGGTGCTTTGTCACAAAAGCTATTGGTTGGGATTTCAAGTGCCAATAGCTAATAAATTTTGAAGAACTTTTTAAATTTATAAAAGTTAAAAATAGCTCAAAATCATTAAAATGTGATGATAAATATAAATGATATAACATTTAGCTTGGGTAAGCTTTTCTGTTAACTTGTGTTATTTAAGAAATTATTCAAATAAGCGGTTCATTAAAAAAAGACTGCAAAACAATGACATTTTTAGATAAACAGTTAATTTACGAGATGTGTATGATTTACGATGTGTGTGAACAGCCCGCGTATGCTTATGTAGAATGAAGTTTCAGATTGCTTTACAAACTTTTGCCCAAGGTCAGAAGATTTAATGAAAAAAGTGTGAAACATTACATAATTTTGTCATTTGTGAAGGTGGTGTTTCTCGGAGAGTTAGTTTCAAGCTGTTATAATATAGCTTTCAGACGATTTAACTTGGTCCAAATGGTGTTTAAATGTTTTTTTTGTTGGTTTAATTTATTTTATTTTATCAATACAGCCTTTTTTGCCATCAGAAACAGTAGTTAACTCAGCCAAATTTTTGTTAGGTTAATAAAGTCAAATATTATAATTTTAAGCTTAATTTTTTTTTGGACTTGTGGGTCAATAAAAGCTTGTCCCATAAATTTGTGACTTAGCACTTAGTACCAGCATCTCTCATGTCGCATCTAGGCTAAGCGCCCCCAGTATGACATAACGTTGGCAACTTGGCGAATTTATAGGCTGATAATCAGCCACAAAATCAAAGAAATTGTAGCAAAATATGTATTTAAAAAAAAGTTGCTCCTAATTTTTTGTGCCATTTAGAAATACATAAGGGGCATGCTAAAGTACAATCTGGGTGTGCACATGTCTGCCTATCTTACTGTACCACTGTTACATAGATAGATGGGTAAACCTATGTGCAAACATGTAGTTCAAAACCAGAGTAGGG
Organism: Ascidiella aspersa; assembly: GCF_963924565.1. Taxonomy (NCBI): domain Eukaryota; kingdom Metazoa; phylum Chordata; class Ascidiacea; order Phlebobranchia; family Ascidiidae; genus Ascidiella; species Ascidiella aspersa. The sequence continues at coordinate 20,653,653 of NC_139454.1, forward strand.
CCTAAAACGCATGAAAACATAATAAATTTGTTGAAAACATAATAAATTTGTTGAAGATTTTTTTAATAGCCTTGTTTTTCGCCTAAACATGGCAAGTTTGATACATTCATTAGGCGAACATAGCATTTCACTTTAAGGGTGCAACTAAAAAATAGAAGACTTTAGGGAAAATGCTTGTCACAAGAAGGCTGGTAAGATTCTGGCAGCCGATGCTTCCATTTTGTTTGTTGCCCCACCTTAAAATATTGCTGGCTGTGGCTTTTACATAAGGTAAAAACTTTGCAAATACTTTAAAAGTGTCAATTCGTTTAAAATTTATTTTATTTGCACTTAGAAAATCCAAACATCAGGAATTTTTTTTAGTGAAACACTAACCAACAGCAACTTATTGATAAAACTTATTTATTACCAAAATCAATAAATATTCCAAGGACTCATTTTTTTCGATTTGGTAAAACGTAATTCTAATCAAGTTGGAAAAACTCAAATGCTCTAATATTGATTCTAATCTAATTTTTTTTTTAATTTCACTACATACCCAAAAAATGAATATTAGGGAGTACTTGAAAAAGTGGCACACTAAAATAGAGTGGCCGGAATTTTATTGCTAAACATTAAACACCTGACTGGTTATGTCACAGGCCATTTTATTTATTTTTATTAGTTTATAAATAAAAATGATGAAGACCTCTGAAATTTCTTTTATCGTTGCTGTATCAACAGTTGACATTTCAACATATCCCTTGCCTGAGGTAATTCCTTGCAGAACTCCACTGTTACCGATCACAAGCTAAAAACACATTATTATAAACAAATAAAATGACTAAAAACTTAAATGTATCAAAAATGAGCAAAACTTACATAAACTGTTGTTCTAAGTTGGTTTTATAGAGTTTTATTTGCAGCATTTGGCATCATGCAAAGTACATATGCGAAATAAGAGCTTTTCGATTAAATAAGTACATAAGCCAATTATGTTACTGGGTTTTATTTTCAATAATTTAAAATATTACCATATCCATAGTAAATTAGAGATCAACATTCATTTAAAAAAATATATAAAAACGCAGGTATCTGTATCTAAAAAAGAAGAAAATATATATCGGTTGGACTCTACAGTAGACTGCTTTTGTTTCTTACATCTCGCACTGCATTGGAGTCCGACACACAACTAAATGTGATGTCACAATTCTGAACCACTTCAGATGGGGTTGCACCTTCTTTTGCACCAGCGCCAATAAGCTGCTTACATCTAACAAAAACAGATCACACGTCAAAAATAGTTTAGCGCTATCCTTTTGTCACCTGGGCATGACATACAGCTTTAAATTATTGAAATAAAAGTTATTGATATAAAAATACAAGTCATAACTTTAGAACTGTCAATGGAATAAAATGTCCTAAAGACAGTACAGTTTATTTTTGAAAGGGATGTTCCATTAAAATCAACTTTTCTGGAAAAAATTAACAGGAAAATAATATAGCTTCTTTAAGTGGACCCAGAGCAAATATAGTTTTTCAGTTTAGAAATCATTTTATTTGTTTGGTAAAAGTCTATTGCCGAGGATGCATTTACTACAAAAGTAAAAACATTTATTTCACATAATTTTGACCACACAATCAATCGTATTTACTTGCACATAACAACAATTCAATTTAATTTTTCTAATTTCTACAAAAATAATGTTGACAACTATAAACAAACACTTATTTGTTAAGGCAATCAAAAAACTAACATGGTTTATTTGAGCACAGCAGTCCAACCTGGTCCTTAAAAATTGTTAAAGCAATACCAATCAATCTTTAGTTATTTTAACTCAATTAATCATAAATTTAGGATTTTTTTGGTAAAATTATAAAAAAATAAAAATTCAAACACCCAGCTACCACATATGTACATTTACAAGTTTGACTGGAGCCGTTGTTCAAACAACTAGTTAAAAAATTCTTAAAGAAATCGGCTGTTTAAGTAAAATGTTTGCCTGCAAACAATTGGTTAAATTCAATACATATATGTTTGAACGACTGACAACGCAAGTAAAGCGTAAGTGTGAAACATTTAGGATTGCAACCTGCCAATAAAAAAAATTGATCAACCTGCAGAAAAAGAAGAAGTTTTTTTTAGATAAAAAGGTACCTGCTTGTGTTCCTGTTCCACACAGTAACATCATGTCCTGTTCTGACAAGATTCAGTGCCATTGGAATTCCCATTATGCCCAGGCCCAAAAATCCAATTCTAAAACATATTAGAATGAGCGTAACATTTTGTTTGAAACTGTACACTGATTCATAAAAAATAAGAACTTTTTATACACATGCGAATAAATGCGAACTAGCGCCACTGAAGTTTACTAAATAAGTCTGCAGTGAGGTTTGCACTAAAAACTTTGACCACAAGTGGACCATGGTTCTGCAGAAAGCTGTTTGGTTGAGATAGTCCATTACCAACCTAAACAACATAGCTTGCCAAGTTTGTTAGCGTGACCCATGATCAAGAGGTTTTTTTTCATCACAGCTAGATATTTTAAACATTGTCTTTGTATAGTATACCTTTGGTTAAATTATTTTTGTTATTTAATATAGCAGCATCTACATTCATTCAAATTATGAGAATACATAGTTTAGGCAAATATATTAAGAAAGGCTCTGTGGTTACTTTTTGTCTGTGGGAATGATATCCTTGGGCACCAAACTTGTTGTGCTATCCGCATCTGCAGTAGAATCTGGTGACACACATTCGGAAATCGGGAGGCGTTCAATATCTTTTGACTAAACAAATAAAAAAATAAAATTGGTTAGATTTAGTGTTTTTAAGCGAAAACAGAGCATTTGCGAAAAGTATGATAAAGTATTTCTTAGAGTGGTCCGGTTTCAACCTTATTTTTATTATTTACATTTGGTTGGGGAAAGCCCTTTTAAAATACTAAAACATGAAGACAATAGTATATATGATAAATATGGAGGCAGATTGATTAGTCATCATGCAATAAATACAAAACATAGATTGCAAAGTTAGCATCGATAATACATCAATTAAATTTAAACAGTATGTAATTATCGTAACATGTAAAATTTTTAGAGAACTACTTCCTTAAAGAAAGAATAATATAACTATAAAAGTGGCATCAGAGGACCACAAACCTCAAAATATTCCTCTACTCATTTTCAACATAACTAATTTGGAATCCGCAACATTCTAAAAACATTGCAGCATTCTAATAAAATAACCCACCCATGGTGAATGTGCAAGCTTCTACTTACAAGGGTGGTGGGTGAGGACAAAGTTGTGGTTTGGGTAAGAAGGAAGTGGGACATGTTCTGGTGCTTGAGCGTTAACTGCACATGACAGTATGCAAGTGTCAGTCCGGTGAGGTGGCACATTGGACTTTTAACTTTCAGTACATCATACCATTACTTATAGTCACAGGCGCCAAACGTGGGGGTTTTTAGACGCCCTGGATTTCTCATAGGGCATCAAAACGCCCTGCAATTCGACTAAGTTTTAAATAAATGTCCAAAATAATTCTTGTAGCACAGTCTTAATTTAGCAAAACTAAAACTGTTTAAAACTTTCCTGAATGACCATAAGCACAAGGCCATATTTTTTTTTCAAACTTTTTTAGCATAACTGTGTAAAAAAAAGGTTGGCTCAGTGATAACAGGCAATGGCTGTTATCTAAGAGTTCACTTTTTTATCTAATTAGGAAGAAATATGCACTGTCCAGAAATTAACGTCCTGGAACTTAAGTTCGGTGCCAATGCTTATAGTCATAAGGATCATTGTCCTAATGTCCTTAAGCAAAAACTATTTCCGGTTAAATTGTGCAGTTTAGAGCTAGAGCTTCATTTTATGATTTAAACTTGTAATGTGGTACACAAATTAAACTAATTAAACTTATGCTAAAAAAGTGACTTTACACTACTTATTTTAAAACTTGTCTACATTTTAAGCTAATAATGTGGCTGTTTTGCCTACATAGATAATGTTGATATTACATATTATGTACTGCAAATAAATTCAACTAGAATATGCCAATCTTATACATAGATTTAACTCCTATTTCACATGATTCAAAAATGCAGTTAACTAAAAAAATTGTAACTAAACGGAAGGTTCAGTTTTAAAACAAACATAAGATATATTTAATACTCTTATCACAAATTCATAAACAAGCACAAAATTTTTTTACCTCTTCTCTGGTTGGTAAGGCCTTTTTTTGTGATTTTCTGCGTTTCTTTGGTTGGTTTGATTGGGCCTAAAAATAAATGGGATTTGCATAATATTTAATGTAGTATTCCATTACTATGTTCGATAATATTGAGTCATAGCAAAGGGCCTATGCCATGTGGTAGTATTTAGGGTATTGGTGCTGATGTGATACCAAATTATTATATAAAAGTGTTTTTGGAGTGATTTGCTATCGCAGCGATTCTACCTTGGGATGTAAATATAAAAAAAATAGTAGGTAAACAACTGGAGGTACCAAAGCTTTTTAACACGAAAGCATATTTTCAGCCTAATAACACAATAAAAAATTACATAAATTTTTGTTTAATTTATTTTGCTTGTTTAGGCAGTAAATGACATTATTTCATATATGATCTGATCGTGATTTTTTGTCCAAAATATTTTATATTGGTATCAAATAAAATGTCAAGTATTGGACATCCCTGCCCATTACTTTGCCTAATGTTTAGCATCTTGACAAACTCTGCCTATGTGGTTCTTAACCTTTGGTAACCTGTCGAACCCCTGTGTTATTCTGCAAGCTTTCGTCGAACCCCAAATTTTCGTTCAGTATTCGTTTCTTCCTCCTAGCAACTGAAACTGGGCATATTCAAATTATCAACTTGACTTTATATAGGTTAAATTGGCCAAACTTTTAACTTATAATGTTCTGTGACACCTTGGCACATAAAAGAGATTCGAATTTAGCTCAAAATAACAACATTAAATATGTTTCAGAGGACGTTCTCGCCGAACCCTTGTAACGACTGCGTTGAACCCCAAGGGTTCGATCGAACACTGGTTAAGAACCACTGACCTATATGAAGGACAAAATTTATTGAGTCATAAATGGGCAGATGCTGTGGCACAAAATTGAACTCTACTCACAAGTGGTGATGCCTTCTCAATCTTTGCTTTTTTGACAAGAGGGGCATCATCATCGTCACTATCTTCTGAAACTTCTTCTTCTGATTCATCGCTTGTGTCCGCGAGGCCTTGAAAGAAATAAAGCACCCGATGGATTGTTCAATACTCAGCAGGAAACTTTGCACCCAGGCATAAATATCAAAAACGGAGAAAAAATAATGCATGTTAAAAATAAAATCGAGCAGCTGGTGTTTACTAGGTGTTTATCATAAGAAAAAAAAACAAAGCCGCTTCAAAACCATTCCATAACAAACCTCAGACGATGTGAGTTTATGTAGACACAATAAGAAATAAACATTACACAATTTGTAAACTAAATTAAGCTTTCTGTTTTGATTAATTCCAGTATTAGTTCACCAAAAGTGTTCAAAACTTTCCGGAATTGCCATGCATGCACGCGTCCGTAAAGCCCTCAAACTATGTTTTTAATTTTATGTAAATACCTTTTTTTGTTGAATGATAAATTTTGCCTATTTCAATATAATGTTTTTAGCCTAAAGGCGCTAAAAGAAAGTAACACTATGCTAAATGGTTTGTTTCAGTCATAATGTTGTTGAGTGTAACAACGAGCCTCATCAAGCAGATTCTCTTAAAAAAAGTGGTTGAACTTTGAATGAAGTGCATGTTACAGGGTCTTAACTATATGAAAGGAGAGTTACTGCAGATATTCTTCTCTACAAGCATATGTAATACCCGATATTAGTGTACAATTGACACATTTCTTTTTTTTAGCCTAAGCTCAGTTTTTAGCTGACTTGCCGCCCACCTGTGGTTGATATGTCGCTACAAACATGGCATAATAAAATCCAGGAAAAAATGTTTATTTTGTATTGCAGGTGGTGAATGGTGTGCTCATAATTTGACATGTAAAGGTTTCAAACTGAAGTGAATGACTGGGCGACTATGTTGGCCGAGAATCAGCCAGGAATTATTTTTTGTTGAAAGACCGATTTTAAAAAACAACAAGGTTGTTTTCCGATACATATCAAATCTAAAATATTATTTATTTTATGCACTCAATTTTGATCATGGAATTGTGGTGTTTGTAGGTTTAATTTGACTAGCAAATAGTCCACTCTCAGCTGGTGCCTGTGTTCGCATTGCGTCTATAGCAGGGGTTCTTAAACTTCTTTTACCGCGGACCCCTAAAAAATTTTTTTGGCCTCGCGTGGACCACAATAGGCAAAAATTTAAAAAAATGACGTCATGAATTTACAGCACAATACAAAAAGCATTCATAAGTCTGCTGATTTCGGTACAAAAATGTGAAAGTATAACGGAGTTTGATGCATTCGGTGCAATAGCGTTTTATTTTTAATTAAACTGTTGTGTTTGGTAAATTGATTACTTCTTAAATATACCCACTAATATTTCAATTAGGCCTTCATGGACCCCCTAAAACTAGGTGACGGACCCCTAAGGGGTCCATGGACCCCAGTTTAAGAACCCCTGGTCTATAGGCTTACTTTTGTTGGAAGTTAATCGGCTGTTTGTCATTACAGTATCTTCCTAGTTTATGACGTCATTAACGTCACTTGTTTATGCTGTCATAAAAGTCAATTGTAAAATGGGGTAATTTTGTAAGTTAGAAGCCTTTTTTTATTTTTCTGGATCTGCTCCTGGCTGGTTGGCTGGACCTTAAGTAAAAGTTCATGTATATATTGGTAAACACAATATGGATTACCAACCTTTTCTTCTCCTTTCAATTGCATGATCAGTTTGGCGCACAGCCTCTTGAAAACTCTTTTTAGAACCAACGTTATACTTGTCTTTATTTTCTTTGTATGAGTGGACAAGCTCTGTTTTAGTCCAAGCACTAAAAATAAAAAAATGTAGTTTGGGTCATGTAAATAGTACACATGTCAAATTACAAAAGATATGCAATATATGACATATGTATATTTTTAACTGAGGTTCAAAGATAAAATGGACTTAACATGCAAGCAAAAACATTGTAAATTTAACTGGTGTTCATCATATAAGTAAACATTCAAATGGTTTTGGTAAATTAAGCATAAAAAACAACTGAGATTAGTAAAGAATGCCAGATTATACCTTGAGTTGCATTATAAATTTGATTAGCAAATCTAACAAGATGCATGTAAAAGTGTGACTTTGGCACACTCCAAAACAAACTAGACTTCTTTTTTGCACCTTTTGACCTGAACATTGGCTATAATGAGGTATGAAAAACAATTACATACTAGTCTCCTGTTCCATAAAATCTGATGAAGAGCATTTCAATTTTTTTGCTTGGCTTCTTAATTCCCTTATCAGGTTCAGCTATCTACAAAAAAGTAACTTGTATTATCCAATCAAATTTTTTGAACTTTTTATATAGTCATTTGACAGTTTATGTCTTGGGCCAGGTTGGAAATTTAGATAAAATCGCAACAAAAATGCACACAGTCACAAAAAGTTGCTCAAACCGTTTTAGGTATAGTACTTTATTTCAGCCGCACAAATTTAAAAAATACCTTTATTAAAATTTAAATACCTTTAAACACAATTTTCAAAAAACGTTTTATAAAAGCCGCGCAGCTTTAACATGCAAACAAACCCAAATACTGTGTGTTGTAATAGGTTTCTAGACCAGTGCCAAAATTGCCTCTATAAATACTTTGCATCACTTCTTTCAATTTAAAAAAAAATCGTGAAAACAACTAAGCTATACAGAAGCATTACATACCTTTCCAGGCCAATAAGGGTAGCCAGTCATTTTGGCCCTGTAAAATATGTTAAAAAAATATGGATAAAACTGTCTTAGCGATGGAGGTAAAACTGCCTTAGCGACATCTTAGCGATGGAGGGTGTAGTTTCAAGCCGCTGATTTATAAGCTGTTTATAGTGAGACAGCATGTGGCTGATTTATAAATGCAAATTTAACTGTAAGCGCTTATTAGTATTCCAGTCTGGAAAGTATGGCAGATCTCAGCGAGATCTCGCGGGTGCACACCTGCAAAAAATTCGGGTGACCGGGTGCAACAAAGATAAAAAAGTGCACCTCGTTTCGAATTTTTTTCTTTCGAATTTCTGGGTTCACTTAATTACTTTGTTATGTATTCTACATTTTTGGGGTGCAGTTCAGGTTTTTATTGGGGTGCACTTTTAAATGGCTGAAAAAAAAAACTCGCAGGTGCACCTGCCATACTTTCCACAGCGGTTAGTATTGTTTCAAGATTATGTAAAGTTTAACTTGGGCTTAATTTTTCAAACACAAATTCAAGGTGAACTTTTTTTTTTTTGAACAATGCCAATCTGGGCGCAACACAACGCAAAATAGTTAAAAAAGTAAAGAAGAAATCTTACCAAACGAAATCGCCAACTTTTAATTCAGTCATTGTGCAAAAGAATCACTGTAAATAATCTAAACCAACAACCTAGTAAACCTATCAATACAATTTCATTAACAAGACAATTTGTGTGCCAAACAGCTAAAAAATATCACAAAATTCGCAGAAAACACGAGACTTTTCTGAAAAGCAACGTTCTGCACTTTCACCAAAGAAACTCTGAATCTCGCGCCACAACAAGAGAGAACCACAGCGACCTATAGCGGTTAAATAATTTTAAGCTTTCCTCCGTTAGAAAATGTCACAAGTTTTATACACCTACCGGTATTTACTTTAAAACTTAGAAATATTTAAAAAAATCAACTATAGGTAGATGTAATGCTAGGTCGGTCTAAAAAATATTGTACTTATCTAATTTTTTTTCAAACTCCACAATGACCTAAAAGATGCAAAAACTACGTTTTGCGAATATTAATGCACCTGCAAAATATTTCGCACTTTACTTTCAAGCAAGTTTTTTTCATTTCAAAACGATGTTTTGAGCAAAAAAGCGTTGTTCAGTGGACTTTCTAAGATAAACAATTTGCTTATTTGGGCTGACTGAGTTTTTTTTGCATCTCATCAAGTAAATAAGGTCAATATTTGAAAAACAAGCGAACTTAAAATAAACGAACTATAAATTACTGTTGGCTAATATCGCATTAATAAACGCCATAAGATCGTCCAATTTGCGCGGCCTTTTAGTGCGCGTTACGTCTCGCTTCTTTTTTAACTAAAAATTTTTCCAATGAAAACTAATAGCCTAAACCAGGGGTCGGCAACCTTTTTCTAGTCGCCGGCCAAAACCAAACTCAGAAAGGTCTTTGCGGGCCGCACAAAATGTTAACTAAGAATTGTGTTATTAAATATTAGAACAACTTTTAATCAGGCGAGCCTCGTATCTTTTTTTGCACTTAAAAACGTTTAAATTACATTTAAGAAGGCAGTAAAGTGTTAAAATTCGAGTTCACACGTCGCCATCCATACTACTAAAGAAAAGTGTAATAAAATTACTTTGTAAAAACGCGATAACTGTCATAGTTAATGTACGGTGTTTATTAACCTTTTTGTGTCCGGGCGCATCGGGCGAGCGAAGGGAGCGCGATTTTTTACGTTGCCGAAAATGGAAATAAAAAAATGTTGAAAAATATATGCCCAATATTTTTGAAAACATTTTCCGTTTATCCGCGACGTAATTGGCAGCCTTCCCCAGCGCAACGTTATAGAAGTGCTGATCTAGTTTTAAAGACAGCGCCAAAACGTAAACGACCCGGACGTCGAAAATTATACGCACAAAGCGCGAAAATTTTTCTCACCTATACGTAGTTAAAATAGTCAAAAAGTAGACCTATCTGTATAGTTTGTCAAAGAGGCGGCGGGCGGATGAATTACATTGGCGTGCCGGATCCGGCCCGCGGGCCTTAGGTTGCCGACCCCTGGCCTAAACCCTAAATGCGTTTTTTACTGAACGCTTTTAGCCGCTGTCTTTCCTATCTACATATACATACAATCTTGATTTTAGGTGAGCAATTTCGCCAAAGTTTAACAAAAAACAATAGTTTTTGTAATTTAGTTGTTTTATGGCGACGTTTATTAAGCTATAGGTCGAGAACGTAAATTGGGTCACCGACTGCAGCAGTTTACATCAGTGCTTCGGAACCTTTTTTGGTTTGCGGCACCCTACAGAAATTATAAATCGTTCGCGGCACCCTTGCTCGTATTTTTGCTGAGTGGTTAACTGTAACGATACAATAAACGAGATCGAAACAGCACATTAACTGTGCAACAAGGTTGATAAAACCGTTTTAATTATTACTTATTAGCACTTTGATCGTACACAAAAAAATTGTATCAGAAGCATAGAGCAAAAATTAAAATCCTTAATAATTTGAAATATCTCTCGGCACCCTGAGCGTTAAAAATGGCATCCTAGAGTGCCGCGGCACCCCGGTTAAGAACCACAGGTTTACATGGTTAAATTTATTGAAATTGGTTTCGAGCAAGTTTTTTTCGATAGTATCGAGAATTGCGAAAGCAATACTGAGACATAACTTATACTAATCAAATTTGAATTCGTGCTTATGTCGTAGGCCCTATATTTTGTTCGCTCACAAAAGATTCAGTGAAATGAATTGGTACGCCGAAGACTCGCTGTTTTTCTCATTTGGGTCGCCGCAACAAAAACATCTAAAAGAACTGTTAACGACATCTCGACTGACTCTTTGTTTGCATTTAACTTTCCATTATTATATTTTCCAAACCTGGCAGCAAATTAGGATTGCCATACGATCGGAATTTTCCGGACGTCTCCGAGATTTTTGTGATAAGCCTAAAGTCCCTACACTTTGCGTCAATGAGGGAATTTTCACCTTCACAGTTTAGCTGTAAAATGGAATGGAGCGCTTGGTGTTCCATAAATAATACCAATTGTCAGGAATGTGTCCGGGATTTAGCATTTCAAAAATGATAACCTTAAGCCGTAAAATAAAAACTTGCTTGTAAGCCAATGCAACCGAAAAATTCCTAAGCTATTAATTTTTCAACTTGAGTTCTTTAAATATTTGTTTGAAGATAATTCTAAAGTATCATATTCCTATAAACTTTCAATTTAATTTTTTACAAAACATTGTGAATATTATAAATAAAGGCCGTGATAGAAAAAGAAACAGACCTAATTTCCTTATAGTGGCAAACAAGTCGTTTAATTAATTCACCGGTATTTTTCACTTGTATTTATAATCTTTTATCCAATTGCGGGCTTAAAATGAACTTATATTGGTTTTAAATCTAGTTTTGCAACACTTTTCATTCAAAATTACCAAACTTTTCCGCTTGGCGCAAATTAGCGCGGGAGCGTCGGGTTAAAGGTCACCAAGTCACGTGCCAAAAAATATTACTCAGCCAAAACAAATAAGACTGGATGTTATGAGTTGGAGACTAATTTCTAGTAGAAGATCAATGAATATCTACTTATGGTTGCGGTAAAACCTATTTTTATATTATTTAAGAACCGAAAACTTTCACACAAACATACATAATCTACAGTTAAACATTTGTTTACCCAAAAATGTATAATATCATCATTTTCTTTAAACAGTTTATGACAAAAATAATTTTCAAACGTACAAGCTGTATTGCTGTATGACTATTTTATTTTTTGTAATCCTATTTAAAACTAAACGCGTGCAATAACTATTAAAAACCTATTAAAGAAGTCTATTATGACTTTGAGTACTGTTTTTTAGAATACTTGTGTTGATGCCCCTGTTTAAACCATTTTACACATATACGTTTTACAAGATTAGGTAATGGTTTCAATTAAGTGTAAATTGCTAATTGCTTCAAAATTGAACAAGTGAATGATTATGTGACAGTCAATACTGGGACATATTTTTCATTTTCAAATCGACTTTTATCCAAGTGTGAAGTTTTACGAAGCGTTTTTCGCTTTTGCAACTGGCCGACTCATTTGCGGACTAGGTAACATGGAATATGACTAGCACTTTGACAATGGCTTCTGGACGTCGACAGTCCAAGCTTCGTCTTCCGAGCATGACTGGTTGTGAAAACGATGTCTTTCAATTCTCTTCAGGCTGTTCCGGATCGCCATTAATTCAACCAAATGATGTAATCGATTTTAATGGTCAGTGGCAAAGTTTTACTATTTGTATTACGCTGTGCTAAGTATGGCAAGTGCACCCATTTTTTTAACGAACCCAAACTGAACCGAAAATTTCAAATATGCACGAATTTCCTAATCTCTACACTAGCGGGGTGAACTTTTTACCTTTGGTTCACGCTGTCACCCAAATTTTTAGCCGTGTATCCGCAAGTTTAGGTCGAGAGCTGCCATACTTTACATACTTTTCTATATTATGTGTTCAACATTTGTTTTTGTGAATGTTTATTAGTATTGTGCTCTTCAAGTTTTGAAATTAATTCACAGACTCAACTCTTATTGGAGATGACAACAACAACAGTCGCAATGCTTCAACGTTTTTATCAAAACTGATGGACAGCAAGGACCATTTCAATGACATTGACGGGTCACCCTCACCCACCTGCCCCGACTCAGACCCTTTCCTTCCATCCAAATCAGGCAGCCGACTTAACCTGCAAAAACTATCATCTTCACAAAGAAAACTTAACCGCCCTATCATTGCTAGGCACAAACCAGCAGAGGTATGTTTGATCTTTTTATAATATTTTTAATATGTTTATCATATATAGAAATGTAGCTGTCATACTCTGGAAAACTTTCTTAGCGTTCGCCACTAAGATAAGGAAAATTAATGATTTGTATTTCGTGTAACATCAATGTTCAAAGCACATATAGATTCAAATATAGGTTTATTCCAATGCTACTGATATATTGGTATCAGTAAATTTTAGCAGATACTTTTACCAATATTTTACCAGGAAATTATTAGGTAGCTTCTCTAAAATCAAACAAAAGTTTTTGTACTTCAGCTTTTGACAGGTGCTTTCATTTAGATGCCTGACTGATATTTTAACAAGTTTTTCAGTTACTGTGTTCAGCATAATGCAAAGTTAATATAAAAATAGGTGTGAGTGTAATTTGAATGATATGTTCCATTCACTTAATTTTACAATGCATATACAAATGCAAATCATAGTTTAACGTTATTGTATATAGGCTAGTTAAATAAAAAAATTATTATCCATATTATATTGGTCTGAAAAAATCTTTGGAATAGAATTCTTGCCCAAAACCATGCCTTTGGCATTGTTTGGCAAGAAATATCGCCGACCTAGTGAATTTTCCAAAAAAGACGTTTTGGACATATATATAAATTGTCTAAATTGACTGTAGCTTTTTAGCAGAAAACAATTTAAGCGTAAATCTTTGGCTGCCACAAATTATGGAATGTACTGAGGGCCCATGTAATGCATTTCATTTGTTGTTGACCCATGCTTTAGCAGCTGAAAATCCATGTTGACGGTATTCAACTGTATATATATATATATATATATATATAATGAAAATCCAACAACACAAAAGTCGAGAAATACTTTGTTTATCAGGTTTATAGAAAATAAAACTTTTTTGCAGCTGCATGCATTTGTGAGACTAGATGCAACCATAAAGGTTTAGCCAAAAATAGCTGAATTAAAAAAAACGCTACCAGGCCTGTGCTGCGACAATGGATGAACGGAAGTAGCTTATTCTTGCACTCTTTACTTCTTTGTTAATTATTCAATCAATTTAGGTGTTTCGCAAGGATTTGATAAGTGCAATGAAGATCCCTGATACCTCACAGCTTTTGAGCGAGGAGTATTGGGTTATGCAAGATTCTTGGCGGATAGAATGGGAAAAAGGAGTTCAGGTGCTCATTTTTGTAATAATAAAAATATATATCCAGTTATATATGTTATCATATTGCAGTTGGATGAATTTTCACATTTAAAAATCCATTATCATGCAACTTCTATTCCAGGTTCCGGTTAATCAGAAAAGCCTTCCTGTAACCAGCGTAAGAACTCTTCCAAAGGATATCCAAGGAGGATTTAGAATGTAAGTAGCTACCTGTACAGTTAGTGAAAGTGATAATAAAATATTTCAAATATATATATATTGTTTTTTTATGTTAAACCTTAATGTCCAGGAGACCTACAACCAATATTGCCAATCAGGGTCTAAAGTTACCCTGTCTGATTTATAAAACAAATCTTCATGTTGTGTACTTAATATCATCCATCCCAAAATTTAATATGTCAAACTGGCAAATTAGGCAAAAATACCAAGGCTTTATTTTATTTTGCTCCCATAAAAGAAACTAAATTTAGGAGCAACACTGCCAAATGTTCACTACAAACAAAATTCAAAACGACAGGCAGGTGATATGATTTAGTAGCCATACTGACCTTAAGGTAGAAGAATCATGCTGTTTTTTGGATTAGGTGCCTGTTTTATAATGTGCGGTGTGGTCGGGTGATGGTAGGGCATGCAGTAAACTGCAAACGACCATTTCACCTTCAAATTAAGTTTGACCTTAAATTGTTTCCTCCACCAGAGTTCTCACTATCACATTCTTTGCACTAAATTTAGTCGATTCACATACTACAGAGTACTGAGCGAACTGTTTATTTATTGTATGTTTTCTTGCTATCCAGGGTTTTTCATTTTTTTAACGCAAACCCCGGGGATTTTTTTGATTGGCATTCAAGAGTTTATTTGTGATAGTTTTAAAGGCATTTCTGACCAAATAATTTGCTCTTCAAAACCTTATCTCACATGGGTCTCTGAAGATTGATGACGATAAAGCTTTTTTTTATCTAAATCTTCAGTCGCTATTTAACTATGGATATTTTACGAACTATAAAAGTGAAAGGTTAAAACAATAACTGCTTTACAAATATTGGAACACACTTGCTGATTGCCGATAGATGCCCCAAAATATATGCAAACACGAAATATAGCCCAGATCAATATAGGCGTTGAAGGTTTATGAAGAGAGCATAGTGTACTTTTTACTGTTTAGCATAACATGAATGTCAATCAAGTTACATTTTGGGTTGTTTAACTGTTGCTATAGCGTCTCACACTAAAAATTGTTTAAGGCCTAGAAAAATGTTGAAGTCAAGTCCTGAGCCTGGCGACAAGGACATGGTGGATTTAAACGTTCTGGCAGATTCTGCTTGCCGCTACGACTTAGATGAAATGGATGTTGCCTGGCTGAATGAGGTTAACGAAGAAAGAAAGATGATGGGTAAGTTGGTTGGTTTTACATTTTTTGTCAAAATCAGTTTTCTAAGGGTAGTGTGAAATCTTTTTTAGAACTGTATTGCTTAAGTTTGTACTATATACTCCATGAGAAGAAAATGCACTTTATTTAAACTGTTTTTAAGTAGAATATATATCAGGGATGGCAAACCTATGTTATTGCGCTGGTCACAAACAAGACCTTTATTCTTAAAAATGCGAAAGTTTGTAACCTAATTTTTTTTAGTATCTGAAGAAAAAACGAAGTTTGAGCTGAACGTGAAGCTATAAGCCAGGCCTGTGTGGTGGTTAATTCTGCCGGCCCACATATGCTGTATATTACTTGAATGGAGATAAATACAATTAATATGTTGTTAGTTGTATTTCAAAGCTAAATTTTGGTAAAATTTCAAACTAAACGACAATTTCAAATAGCTCACTACAGTTTGTGTTAATTTGTAACAATCTTTGTGCATTTTGTAAATGATTTTACTTGAAATAATGTTGACCTAACGTGTAAATTTTGACAAAGTCGAAAACTAATCGCCCCACTAATAACAAAGATTTGTTAAAACATTTATTCAATACACAAAATTTTGATTATAATTTGCAATTGCTAAAGACCGAAGTGGGAAAAATTTGTGGTGGGCCACTTTGTGATCTGTTGGTCGTTGCTTCTTCACCCTGACATATACTAATAATAAGTTCTTCTGGCAAATATATACCAGAAGATCCTGTTTTTAGTATACCAGGCTCGCAGAATCTTGCCAGCCTTCTGGTGACAAGCATTTTTGGCGTAAATTCTTTGTTTTTTTGGTCGTGCCCCAAAACTTAAATGATGTGTTCGTCAAAAGATTGAATCAACGTTGCCATGTTTAGGCGATAAACAAGATTATTAAGAAGTAAATGAATCATCAAACAAAGGCGCAAAATTGTTTATGACACAAAGAAATACATATGGGGTATGCTGAATTACAGCCTGGGGGACTGGGGGTGCACATGTCTGTTTTTCAGACTAAAAAAGCGAGAATTTTTTTTTTGAACTGGGAGAAATTTTTCATAAAAACATAACGGTGTGTTATAATCCAAGTTAATAGAAATTGTTTGCCGAAATTATAGTCGAAAGTGGAACATGCCATAGTATGCATAATATCTGTTAGCTGTAGATCTGCTTCAGAGACACAATCATAGCCAAACGAGGCTGAACGCGCGAAAAATGGAATGTCATACCAGTCTATTTAACTGGAATGGCAACTATCATGATTGCTTTTTTAACTTAATAAAGAACTATAGTTTGCCAAATCAAGTAAAACTGCAAATACACAACAGCTCTATCAAAATTTAGTGCTTTTAAACTAATAAACAATCTATATGCCAAACACTGGCTTTTCCCTGCTAAACAACATGCTTTGTACTTTTTTCAGAATGGCCCCAAAAAAGTATTTTCTGCCAATTTTAGTGCAAAATGTTCCTACATATTCAGCATTTAAAAAAATATTGATTGAATATGTGTAGAACAAGCACACGTTTGTTTGGAAAGTCGATCTTTCAAAAAAAAAAATTAAAATTAACATTTTTTTTTTTGGGCCAATTTCTTCGGTTTTCTGTCTGATTCTTCGGCCGACATAGTCGCCAAGTCGCCAGCTTTCTGCCATACTGTAGTTTACTGTGCCTGTTAGCAACGACATATATATTCACCCTGATATATGTAAAATTGTGTAAATTGATAATTTGTTGATTGGGATTATTATTTAAGTCAGAAGCCATTGTACAGACAACAAGTAGTGTGTTTTGCAGGTTTGCCAGCGTTGGATGAATTTTCTATGGAACAGATAATGGAAGAGTTGGAAACGCAGGTGAGATATTCCAGATAGAAATATATAATGATATTGTTTATGTTAAAGTTCTACCGTATTTTATCTATTCACCTTGCAAAAGCCATGCCTGCATAAGTATCCTGGGCATGATTAGTGTCTGGCGGATGAACCTTACTGTCTTTCGTTGCACGCTGAAATTTCAAAACACATCAACTAATTTTGTTATGAACTTTCTATCATATTTGTTGTTCTTTAGAAGAGTTCCAATATAACCAAATCTATCCATTGAAATAAGCCTTATCCTGGTGTAGAAGTTATGTAACTTATCCTTGATAATGCTTTTGTCTCAATTTTGTTATTACTGTGTTATTATTTTGGAAGAAGCAGTAGTACTAACTTGTTCTTTATCCACAGTGGAAGACGTAGTTGTTATTTTTTAACTGTTTATATAAATCTTTTGTCTAGTGTCATGACAATATGCAAGTCGCAATACAAACTAAAGAAGGTCTGGGAATTGAATATGATGAAGATGTGGTGTGCGATGTTTGCAGAATGGTAAGTTTGGTGTAAACCTTTATCTGTATTTGCAATTGTATGTTGGTGTTAAAGTTTGCAAAACCGTTTTACTACAGGCATTATCACAATTTAAGTTTGTATAATACTTATAAAGTAGCGGCATGCGTCAGGTGATCACAATCAATTTTTACATCCTTGATTTTACCGATTTTTTAACCAGAAATTAAAACACTGTTTCTGTTTTTAGGATTACTTAAAACCATGACCATGTGTTTAAAATTACTCCATTATATTTGCTGCATATTTTAGCCGGACTGCGAAGAAGGAAACGAGATGGTGTTCTGTGACGGTTGTAATCTCTGCGTTCATCAAGCGTGTTATGGAATTCTCAAGGTATACCTTTAATTTTGTCTTAAGGGTCGTAAAATTGATAGGACACGGTTCCTCATCAATCCTGCGATAAAAATTATAAAATAGTGTAGATAGATGATAGGATTTTATTTGGAACATCAAAAAAATCGATAAAATCAAAATGCTTTGCAATATTTGACATGTCAGAAGACAGCAAAATACCTAATTTATAAAAGAAGAGTAAATAATAAAGGTGTTAGACTCCATAAAGCAATTTTGACAAAATTAAACTTGTTTAAAGCTGATCTGGTCTAACTGAACCTACTTTTTGTTGTAGCTTCCTTTTGCAATAGTATTCCTATTGTTAGTCAACTGCTATTGCTGTACACTGTACAGGTTCCGGAGGGCAACTGGTTGTGCCGACCCTGTTCGCTTGGAATCCGTGGTTCCGCTGTTTGCATCCTCTGCGATCGCAAAGGGGGTGCGTTGAAAAGCACCCGGTCGGGGAACAAGTGGGCCCATGTCAGCTGTGCCTTATGGATTCCTGAAATCTCCATTGCCGACCCACAAAGGATGGAGCCAATTACTAAGGTACGTTTTTAGAACTGTTTAACCCTAAAGTTTGTGCCTTGATTTATAAGAGTTATGAAGTAACTGCATGAATATTAATTCTAACTAGGGTTGTCTTAATATTGGAACCGAGCCCATACCAGATTCCAAGTCATAGTATCTGCTAGAGATCAACCGATATCCATTTTTTGGACCGATACCGATACCCGATTTTTTACAATTTTTCAACCGATATTCGATACCGATACCGATTTTTTTATATACCTGGGAAATGTTCAAAACTTGAATAAATTGAAAATTAAATCCTAATAATGTTTTAGTTTATACACCTTTATTAATTATTAAACTATTATTTTGCATTTCAATTTGGCATGATGCTAAAACCAAATTTTTTTTCATAAATAAATTTATAAGTTGTTTGTTGTACAGGAAAAACGATATCATATTTTGGTACTAAAATATTGGCAAAAGTATCGGCCCACATTTACCGATACCGATATAAGCCAAATATCGGCCGATATTATCGGTAAACCGATATATCGGTCTATCTCCAGTATCTGCACTCTTCTGCTACTATGCGGCTATTGGTACCGATCGGATACCAAATTAGTATAGATCAGCGGTTCCCAAACTGGGGTTCGCGGACCAATTGGGGTCCGTGCAGCTGTTCAGAGGGTCCGCAATGAGAATTGAATTAGTCTTTAAGTTTTTCAACATTAGTCTTCAGCGAATGTTTTTAAACATTAGTATTAGTCTATGTTTTAAACATTGTCTTTCACCAATCTTAGTCTTCGTTTATGCTTTATTATTCGATAATAAAGTGTGTTTTATTGTCTCTTGTGACATCATAAAGCATCTATTATGCTGTACTATATGCTATCAGCGAATCGTTCGCATTAGTTAGAAAATTGTGACTGCACTAGTGTACTACAAGAAACATGGCTCAACTGACCCTTGATTTTTGTAGGGCCGCGAAATATCAATATAATCGCAAAGGGTTCACGAGGCATTTTTTTTAGAAAAGTTTGGGAAACGCTGGTATAGAATCTGCAATCAAGTGCAGCGATTTTTACTTTAAAAGGTTATTTATTATTTAATTCTGAAGATATAGCCAAACTTCTGAATGCTTAAAAAACATTGGCCTAATAACCTGTAAAAAAATTATATGCAACACTTTAATTTTAATCTATTTTGCTTGTTTGAGTGTAGGAATGATGTCATTTGGTATCAGACTTTTTATTATAATGTCTATATATATATATATTATTGGGTATTGTAGGAATATAAGTCTAGTATCAGACATCCGTAGTTCTAACTAAAAATAAAGACAAGTACTCCTGTAATAACATTACAATATTTGTTAAATGGTATTTATATCAAAACCTTGCCACTCTATGATTTGTCCAATTTTGTTATTGTACCTTTAGTTGTTGGCAAATTTCTGGCATATTTTCTTAATGAAGATAAAGTAAAGTTGAAATTTTGTCTGATGTAATTCAAAACCAAATTTTGATGGAATTTTAAACTGTACCACAATTTTTAAAGCCTCACTACAGTTTTTATTGCCTAGGTTTTTCCATTTCCTTCTTTTTCGGATCAAGTTAGCAATAAAGTGTATATCTGGGCTGCAATTGTGATACCTAACTTATCCGGCCTGCGATGGTCAACCTTACAGTTATCCGGCCCGTGATTGTACATCCCAACAGTTATCCGGCCCAGAGTGGTCAGACCTCACAGTTCTCTGGCCCTGTATGAAAAAAGGTTTAGAATGAAACAATACATACAGTATTCTCCAAACCAACAACTCTTTGTCCCAGGTTTCACATGTACCGGCTTCTCGATGGGCTCTGTTGTGCAGCATTTGCAAGGAGCGAGTTGGGGCTTGCATTCAATGCAGTGTGAAGCATTGCGTAACAGCGTACCATGTCACCTGTGCTGTCGAAGAGAAACTCGACATGATTGCCGACTGCACCGACGACACTACTGAAGATGCTGTCATTTTTCGGTATGATTTGCTGAAAAAAAAAATTAGGCCAGGTCTTCACTGCTGAAGTCGGTGATTCTCAACCTTTTATGGCTTACAAAAATAATAAATAGATTTTCGGCACCCGACTGGAATTTTCGTTTTTTTTCGTTATTATTGTCACGTGTATAGAAAAATGTCATATTATATAATGGTCTCTAATCGTACACAAATAGTTGTATCAAAGCTTCCAATTGGGCAAAAATCTGATTCCTAAATAATCTCAAACACCTATCGGCACCCTTAAGCATTGGAAATGACACTAAGCATTGGAAATGGCACACCAGAGCACCACGGCAACCCTGTTAAGAACCAGTTGGCTTAAGTTGTGGTCATTCCTGAATTAAGGTATGACCACTTCTAAATAGCGCTCTCTCCAGAATATATTGTATTTTTTTATGTTTGCGGAAAATAACACAGCTTTGATCGTTCAACATAGAAAATATTCAGCGAATGAAAAAAAAATATCTTAAGCAGTTTATATTTAGACTAAGTTAGCACAAAAGTCTGTATTTTTTCTCATTGCGTTTTACACTCATAGGCCATGTAAAGACCGAAATAAAAGGAAGTGAATGTCATTTAAGTTGAGCGCCTGATTGTTCTAGGAGTGTGTGCTTAGGCCAACGAATTACATTGCTGCCCTTTTTCTCACTATTTATTGCGTGGACTTGTAGGGTCGTTAAAGGAAGTAGCATTATTCAAACATTTTTGAGCAATTTTGTTGATAATGACGCTTAATGCCACGTTACAGTACTAAAGTATTGGTTTGTTTATTTTTTTTAAGGTTTTATTACTACTCATGTATCAGCATGTATCAGGAGGTTGTATTAAATTCTTAAAATTATAAAACATCTTTAACCATTTTTAAATAATAGGCATACTTAAATGTTAAAGTGATTTTGTAGTCTTATTGGGATTTGGTTCCTAATTATTTTAGTGCCTGAGGCTTGTGGCAACAAGTTTTTATAGTCAACCATCCAGACTTGGACAACTAAATAATCCTACTTTTCTGATTCAATGAATTAGAGCAAAATTCGGGTAATTCTGATCTAATTTGTAAATTGCCCGTGTGCTCTAATTCCAGTTCTAATCTAATTCGAGTTTACCCAAAATTCTACTTTGTCCAACGGTATTTTTAGTTTCTCAGTCAATGCAAAGATTTTAATTTAAAACTCTTGGGTTGGAACGACTTGTATGTAATTTTTACAGTCTAAAAGCCTGAAGTGCTATAATTCTAATATAATTGAAAAAAGCCAAAATAAATCTAGTTCTCCACGTCTGATTACCTATCATAACATTTTGATTTTAACATTGTTTTTTGTGATTATCAGCTCGTATTGCAAGAAACACAGCAAGAATCGGAAGGAAAGCGTCGGAAGTCGCGAAAAAGACGAAGAGGTTCGCCGCAATCTTCGTCAGAAAAGGATAATGGAGCTGGAGGAAGAATTCTCATTCCTAGTCAAGGACGAAGTAAGTCTCGTTTAGATACGTGGAAAATAACGCAAAAAAAATACTAAATAAAATAGTACGGTCCGCAAAATCCCGCAACGCAGATCATTCGCGTTAGAGTGCGGGTTATAATATAATGCTTGGCCCAACCAAACGCTAACCGTAACCCAAATATTATGCGTAAAGTATAATTAGTAGACGGTACCTTTCTATTTTGTATTTTTTGCATTTTTTACTTACCAAATTGAAAGACCCCGTTTTTTTGTTCACTTTTGGGACTTTGCGCCTGACAGAAGTAGCGATGTCCGATCCTTGACATATTATTCCTAAACCGGTACCAGATATTTCAAACATAAAGTAGCGCGATCTGATCCGATACTAAATGACGTCATCACCATGCTCAAACAAGCAAACCAGGTAAAACTGAAACGTCCATTGTTTTTAGGCCAAAAATTGCCTTTGCGTTAGGAAGTTGAGTTGTTAACAGTTGTTAACCCACTGTTTTTGATAGATTCGACTTTTAGTAGAAATCGTTGCGTTTGAGCAAATCATGGCTGAAATTCCCATATTGATTTGGACTTGGGTATCGGATCGGCACCGACACCGCCCTAGTATCAAAAGAGATCACTTGACATCGAGTATCGACTCCGCTGATCCAATATATGCGATTTACATACATAAATGTTTTCGTTTTAAATCGCCGTCTTTGTTATTTAGAAAATAAAGGCCGGTTTGCGTATTGTTTCTAAACAAACTATAACTTTTTCAAGTTTAGTCTTTAAATCTGGAAAAAAACTCGCCGAGCTAGCTAGCAAATTAATAAAAATTGTAAAAACAATAACAACTAACCCATTTCCGGTATTCCAACATCTCAGTACAAGAATTTCCAACCTTTTTCAGGCGGTGGCAAATGCGCTGAGCATTGCCGTGCAAACGGTCCAGGAGATCATGCCCTACTGGAAACTAAAGCGTCGAGCCAACTTCGACCGTCCGCTCATCACGCCAAAACACGAGGAGGACACGGCGCTCGCTGAAGCCGCCGAAACCAACTTGCAACGGCGACTTCGCATGTTCACCCATCTGAGGTACTACATTGAAACTATCGCATTCGCTAACCCAGTGGTTCGCAACCTTGTATGGCTTGCGGCACCCTTCAGAAATATTACATAGATTGCGGCACCCTTAACAAGATATTTCCGTAACAACTATCGCATTCGCTAACCATTTTAAGCGGCGACTTCAAACTTTTCTGGCTTGCGGCAAACTAATAAATTTGACAAATAATACCTAAAACACAGCTAAGCGATAGTTAAATAGGACATTACACCGAAAAGCCATCGCAGACTCGCCGAATCTGTCGATCTATCTGACGCAAGCAGAGCAGAAAAACAACTAGCCTGCAGTGACCTCCGGTCATACCGGGAGTCGCTCTACCCACTGAGCTACACAGTCTCAGAGAGGAACGAGTCGATAAACAACCATACGCCAATGCTTGCTACATTTTGTTAGTACAAGCAACTTCACAATGAAGGGGATCAACAGTATTGTACCATTCAATGAAAGACACACACACACGCATATATGTGTTTTAATAACAACTGTGATCTAGCCCCTCGGAAGCTGTTTTTTGACAAACGATTACGGCTTCCGTATCAATAGTACACCGTAAAGCCATCGCAGACTCGCCGAATCTACCAATGAATTTACCGATGGTCATACCGATGACCGGAGGTCGTCATCACATAAATCGACAGATTCGGCGAGTCTGAATTCGCGCCATCCATTACAAAATTTCTACTATTTAAAACTTTCGCGTCGAGTGTAAAGTTACACTCTATTTTTGTTGTGTAAGAAGTGTGACGCGGATTATTTAGGATTTTTTTAGTGTGCCGCAAGCTAAAAAGGTTTTGAGAACCACTGGTTTAGAAGGTCGCACCCACCTGGTTTAAACAAGCGCATCCAAAACTTTTCAATGTGCGAACCATTTACCTTCTAAACGCATTTGTGATGTTCAATTTGACATTTCAAATGGAAAAAAAAAGTATGTAACTCTAAAGAAAAGCTGTGACTGGTAAGCCCTATCAACGCTCCGTTAAAACCTTTATACATCTTGCATTTGTTAAACAGGCAAGACTTGGAGCGTGTTCGCAACCTGTGCTACATGATCGGACGCCGCGAGAAAACCAAACGAGTGTCGGTCAAAAACATGGAGAGCGTGTTCTTGACGCAGGTGAGTAGTAGTTAAAATA
Organism: Ascidiella aspersa; assembly: GCF_963924565.1. Taxonomy (NCBI): domain Eukaryota; kingdom Metazoa; phylum Chordata; class Ascidiacea; order Phlebobranchia; family Ascidiidae; genus Ascidiella; species Ascidiella aspersa. The sequence continues at coordinate 20,677,839 of NC_139454.1, forward strand.
CCTTCAGGTGTTGCATTGCTATTGCCCTTTATTTAGATTTAGACCCTATCAGGCGCGATTGGATAATGATCAGCTTAATTTGTTTTCCATCATGGCCCTTTTATATGTAGTGTTACGTATTGAGTTCTTGATGTGCAGCGTTGGCACGATTTCATGGTGTCTTGTCTTTCACATTTTGTCACCCGATATTTGGGGTAAAAAATATCGCCTCCAGGTCCGATAATATCGGATTGGCACTGATATCAATCTTGTATCGAAAGTACTGATCCCACCACGTGGTATTTTTGTTATTATCGGACATCCTTAGTTTCTTTTTTGTTTTTGGTCTCTTCGGAGAAAAGCTTTCTTGTTCCCTTTGGTGAACCAACCCAGACTGTTTGGGTTATTGATGGTGCTCATAAAAAATATTTATACATGAAGTGGTTTGCCCAATTTTAAGTAAAATCTGTTTTGTAAACCTCATTTTTGTTGTCCCTCGCTTAAATCTACTCGAAAACTTAAAAAACGTTCTTATAAATAATTAGAGATAGACCGATATATCAGTTTACCGATAAAATTGGCCGATATTTGGCTTTTACCGATACAGCGGTATCGGTAAATGTAGGCCGATATTTTAGTACGAAAACATGATACAATTTTTCTTCTACAACGAACAACTTCCCATTTTTTGATAAAAAAAAATTGGATTTTAGCATCCAACCAAGGTATCATGCAAAATAATGCTTTAATAAATTAATAAAGAAACTAAAACGTTATTTGGATTTTATATTCAATTAATTCAAGTTTTAAAGATTTCCAAGGCATGCCAAAAAAAATCGGGTATCGGGTAACGGTTGACAAAATTGTAAAATATCGGGTATCGGTTGACAAAATTGTAAAAAATCGGGTATCGGGTATCGGTTGACAAAATTGTAAAAATCGGTATAGGTCAAAAAAGAGTGATATCGGTCGATCTCTATAAAACAATATATCTTCCAGATGAAGCTGCTTGAGCGTCGCATGTGCAACGATTCGAGCTTTAAGACGCACAAGCTGAGCGCCAACATGGGCAAGTTCGGTCAACCCGAGGTTTGCGCGCTTGCCAGGCGCGAGTCACTGGTCCTGGCCAAAAGCCCTGAGTGGATTCCGGCAGAGGACGCCGCCGCCAAGAAACAGCGCAAGAACGCCAAGCTGGACGACGGCGAGAAACCGACAAAATCCAAACCCGACCCTATCACTGTTCCTTCGCCTATCGCAGCTGCTGTTGACGAAAAAAGGCCCGCCGAAAGCAAAGTGCTCAACCCCAATCAAGTTTCACGGCATAAGAACGGACTTCACCGGAAGGCGTTCTTGTCGGCTTGTCAGCGTCATGAAGCGCTCAGTATCAAGCGAACACAACCTCCTCCGAAAACAGAAGCGCTTCCCCTGCCATCCACCCCCTCACCACCACCGCCGCCTCATCAGGTGGACGGCAAGATTTCGAAAAACACAATCGCAGGCGCTAGACGAAAACGCAGCATGCGGTCAAACTCGGGCTCGGAACGCGAAAACGAGGCCAAGGACTCGCTGCTGACGAAGCGAACCAAAATCTGGCCGTCGTGGCGAACCAAAGGCGCCGGAATATCGCCTTCTGCCTTCAACGTGAAAACCAGAGCTGCCGACGAAAGTCCGAACACAGAATCGGACACCAACAGGACGCCCCGGCTCAGGTCCACTCGGCAGGGTTCCAAGGGGGCCGACGACACCCTGGCCGCCCCCAAAGCGGAACCGGCCAGCCGGCAAACCCTGATAGCCGATACCGACGAATATACGGTTACTAAGAGCTCGCCGCGAAAGCCGGCCAAAGAACCGGAAAATCACCTCGTCATAAAGTGGGATTCGGACAAGGCTGACGAACCTGAGATAAGGACTAGGTCCAACAAGGAACTGAAACCGATCAATCCGGCACTCAGAAATGGAAAGACAAAAACCGGTATGTATTGGTTTTCTTATACTACACTGCATAAATTAAGCTACGTTTATCGCGTCACATAATCAAGCTAGTTTAGATCAGACCTGGGCAAACTACGACCCACGAAGCAATTTAAAGACGAAGCTCGGGTAATTTTCTATGAAACGTTTATAAGTAAAAATAGGCCTTTACGTTTATTTATTAAGTTTAGAAAATTTTATTGAATAAATCACTCTTGTAAGGCATACTCATTACTCACCTTATTCCTACTACTAAAGGCTTACCAAAACAAGGATATTCATAGCTTTCTTTTAAAAGGAATCACTTTATAAAAGTATATTTTAGATTTCTATTTTAAATCCGGTCCTACAATACATTTTCTATTTTTCATGTGTTTTCCCCCTATCAAAAAAATAATTGCCCACCCTGCTTTAGATCGTGTACTCTAAGTAGGTTTAACTTAATACCTGAACTAAACAAATTGTTAGTGATTTTTATCTCAGTGACGGATTTTTGTCTGAATTGGAGATTAATATAAACCTGTTAGACTACTAGAGAATGCAAAAGTTACTCTCTTTTGGTTAAGATATTTTATTGCATGAAACTACTCTATGGCAATGTCTTTTGTGGTGACTAAGGAATCTTATTTTTTGCAGAATATGGCAAGTTTATAAATAGTTGTGGTACGTTCTTTTTGTGTTACGTTCGTGCGATTACAGAAACTAAAAGTACCGATTAGAGCGAAACTTGTATATTTCGTAAGCACAATCATTGAGAAAAATCAAAACTGGCGTTGTAGTATAAATTACTTATCCTTAATCCCGAACTTTTACGCAGAACTTGACAACGGCAAAGACACAACCCCTCCACCCGCACCTGCCTCGCCCAAAAAGATTCAGCGTCTGAGTTCGTCCGAACAACATCAACAGCAACAATCTCCACCGCAGTCCAGGCTGGAACAGCTGCGAAAGAGCTACCGCAGTCTGCGGAAGCAGCCCCGGAGAGAAGCGGCGGTCCAGGCAAAAAACGTGCCCGGAGCTCTTGCGCGCTCATGTGACAGCGAAAACGCTCTGCAGGACGAGGACCGGGATTCGTCGCAGAGGCAAGAGCTCCGTAGTCAACCGCAACGCTTGTCCCGCGACCGTGAAGCCAAGTCCGACGCCGAAAACCTGTCGACCAAAACGCGTCGAAAGTTGGCGAAAAAGCCGGCGAAAAAAGGCGGCGAGAAAGTTGACGAAGAGGACGGCGGCTATAAAGGCGATATGGACGAGTCCGACGCCGAAGAGACGCTTTCCAAGCGCTACAAGCATGCGCACCCGCTTGGCAAGAGGACGCTTCACTTGCTGCAGCAGAAGCGCTCGTCGCTCGAATTCTCGGACACGGCCGACTCGAGCGACGGCTCGCTAAGGGATCAGGAGAAGAGCTCGCTGGCCAAACGCAGGCGCCTTCGCCCGCTGCACAACCGTCCAGAGACGGGAGAGGTGCGCTTCCGTGGCTACAAGGACGTGCTAGACGAGCGAAAGTCTCCGCCGCTTGATCCCAAAGCCGCCAACGACGAACAACCTGAAAAGACGACCGCAATAACAGAAGAAGAAGCGTTGCCAAAAAACGCCGAAGCCGCCGACGATGCCTCCGATAACTCGAGACTGGAGGGTGAGCGACCCCAGGTCGTCGGCGGCTCCGAAATCCCCGACCTTACCCCCGCTCACCCCACAGCCAGCTCCGAACAACGAGCCCCTGCCCCATTCGACCCCATGCCCGCCTACGATCACGGCCCGAAGGTGGACTTGGAAAATCCCTATTACCCCGGTATCTACCCCACTTACCCGTTCATGCAGCCGCCCCACCCCAACTTCTACTACTCGAGCGTATACTCGCGCCCCGGTTGGACACTCACCCCTAAGCAGGAGTCGATATACGCCCAGCAGTTTGCAGCCCCTTTACAGCGGCCCCAGTTCGCCATGACCCAAATGGTACCTTCAATAGCGGAGGTCGCGTCCCCACCGCCGCTTCCCGACTCAACGGTTTCGCCGGAAAGCAAAGTCGTTTTTCCCGCGGACGTTGCGGCGCCGCTTGATGTTACGCAGAAAGACGACAGCGCCGACGACGACGCATCACAGTCCTCCAAGAAGAAGAAAAAAAAGAAAAAGAAGCGCAAGAAGCACAAGAAGAAGAAGAAACGCCGACGGAGGAGCTCGGCCAGCTCGAGCGAGTCCCACAGCGCCACTTCCGACGAGTACTGCGTCGAATATTGCTCTACGCTCGATCCGCCTTTCATCGAATCAACGCCCAACGAACACGTTTCAACAAAGCGCGACAACAACGACCCCACAACGCCGGAGTTTAGCGTCGACAACGCGGTGCCCTCGCGCTTGGTGGAGCTATCACAGAGTGGCAACGACAACCTTGACACCAGCAGCACTTCGGCCAACGTGAGTGCAATGTCGCCCGCGCAGCAGCCAACTACGCCCGTAAACAAGTCGCCCGGCCTGCTGCTAAAAATCGACCGCAAGCGCCTGATGATGAGTCCCAGCTTCGCCACAAACGATTCCACGTCGTCTAACTCAGAGCCCGATGACGTTGGAAAAGCGTCTGCGCCGTTCGTGTCGCCGCTCAAACTCAAGCTGAGCTTCCAAAAAAGCGACCGCGCGTTAAGGAGCGGCCTCATGCCTTGCGTTTACACTATCCTGGACGGCGAACAGGACCCGGCTTCATCACAGGAGCCGTCGGAGGAAAGCACGCCTGCCGAGGACCTGGAGGCGAAACCGAACAGGGGCCAAGCAGCGCTGCGACGCTTGGGCCTTTTGTCGAGCGGGAAAGAGGAAAATATACGACCCGACGTTCCTGAGACGCGAAACGCGCCCGAACCCGTCTTACCGTCGCCGCCTCCGGTCAACAGCGAGACGGTTCCTCCAAAGCGAAAACGCGGTCGTCCTCGCAAGAAACCCATCGCGGTGCTACACACCTTCGACACGCCCCCTCCGGACGACAACCAACACCAACCCGCTGTTACTACGTCACACAGCGCCGCAGTAGCCATCCCCCCCACAACTGTTTCCCCGCCGCCAGGTAGAATACGTACTCTGAGTGACGTCACTAGCGCCGACCCTTCGTCACCGCCCGTGACGTCACCGCCGCCTGGCAGTTCGGCGATGCCACGTCACTGGAAGAAGCGAAAGGTCAAGGAGCACGAGACCTCGGTGACCTCTGACCTTAAGTCGGGCTCGGAGCAGATTCAACAACTCGAAGGCGCATCACTGGCCGGTTCCTTGTTGACGCAAGGCAAAATAGTCAGCCACGATTTGTCGAAATTGCCGCCAACCACTTCCCTACCCAGCAGTTCCATTCAGGTTCCGACGCAAGACAATCAACAAGTCCAAGCCGATTCTGTTGCTGGCAGCGAAGTTGATAAGCCCTCCTCTGTGCAAATTACTGCTGCGCGCCCAAAGAAGGAATCGCCCGCCCCAGCCATAGGTAAAAACCTAGTTCCGAAATTTAGTTTGTATTGCCGTTTTAGCTTAATAAGTGACCCTTACTTTGCAAGATATCAACCACATATGACTGTGTTTGCTACGAAAGCTTTAGCGATGCAATTTTTTTTAAGAATGTGCCGAGTAATGTTTGCCTTTCGAGTCAGTTAAGTTCGCTTAAGTCGATGGCAAAGCATTGATTTCAATAACTGTAAGTGAACTTAGACGTGGACCCCGTATGTTTAAGTGGCAAGTAAACAGTATTAACGTGAACGGGATTTTTAAGCGTGCGTTAATTAATCACCCAATTACGAAAATGCCCGCCAACAGCAGTTTGTATCGGTCGCTGACATCACTTTTTACTTACAGACGCCAGCAAGTCAACCGTTTCGCCCGCGCCAGCCAAACCTAAACGCAAGCCGCCCAACGACCAAACAGCGCCACGGAAAATCTCAGGGAAGAGCAACTCGAAGAAGATCGAAGACGGCCTGCCTCCTGTTGCGCCTTACAAGTGAGACTTGCGTTGTTTAATTCACGACAAGCGTCGTAAGATTTGTGTTTATGTCACTTAAAGTCAAGCTATTTGCCTAAATTACGTTTGTCCAAGGCAATTCAAGTCATCTGACTGAATAATTTGTGTTTAAGTCCAGTCATCTAAACATTTCAGTATGCGACCCCTTTAAATGTATTACAATTTTTCGCAACCCTCCAGGTTAAACATTTATTTTTAAACATAACATTTTTCTGTCTGCTTTCTTCTGCATTTCATGAAGGAATGTCTTTTTAAGAGTTTAGTTTTGCGTAAAGTTTTCCATTAGCGATCAAACGAAAAAATGCCATTTTATCGAACACTTTGTATAAAACTTATACGGACTTGCTCGCAACCCCTTAAACTCGGGGGGCGCGACAGCCAGTTTGGGAAGCCCTGACTTAAATGAACTTTAGTCATTGACCGAAATTCAATACAACATTGATTAAATACTGTTGTACGGAATTGGACGAATCCGTTGAAAATCCTGACCGCTGTGCGCGACCCAGATAGGCTGCGATGCGCATTTTAAAGAATTTGGCCGGCGTCAAGCCACACGGTGATTTTCATCTATAATAACAGTCCTGTAACAGCCGTTTTTTAATTCAGTCGCGTAACCGCGGACCTTCTTCGCTTATTTATATTTCACCTCGTGGTTTCGTGTCGGTTCCAGGTTTACAGTGAGTAACACCCACCAGCAAAACATGTGCAAGACCAACTCGGCCTCGACCGGCGCCAGGGACAAAACGTCCGCCATCAACAAGTTGCTGGCCCGCAAAAAGGCCACCAGGCCGCCCCAGCTCAAGGCTAAGGCCACTTCCAGAGATGACCCTTACGAGTTTGCCGACTTCGGCAGCTGATTGGGAGATTTTTGGATTGAAAATGGTTCCTTTTAAATTACATAGTTGCCGCTGCAGATAAACCCAACGCTTCGTATGTTCGACATTCGATTGTAATAATAATAGCTTTATATTAGTTCTATTTTAATAGCCAAAGATACCCTTTGTGCAGAGATTTTACAATGGTTAAACTATCAACGGTATAAAGACTATCACACATTTTAGTGCGAAATGCCTTTAACCTGAAGAAGAAACTGTGCGGCTTGTGCCTTTTCAAATGTACACTTATACTGTACTTAACGGTTAAAACTCCATCGACTTTGCTGTCTCATGGTCGGCTGGTGTGTCGCAGATTTTACACATTACACTTTCAGGGAAGGGAGGCGCTGCAAAGGGCCTTAGGGCGCGCATGTTTCTGCCACTCTGGTGCCTCTTTTTGTGTGTTTAAAAGCGGCAACTGTGATTCTGCCATTTTTCCAACATCACGCGAAAAAGTTTTTTGTGTGGTATACTGCCCCGCGTTTTTAGGCGATTTCTTTCGTAACTTCATTTCTTTTTTACGCCCAACGTTTTATCGAGAACAGGACTACTATTTTGCTTCTTTTTTCTTTCTTTCGGTCACCGCTTCAATTTTCTTTCACGGGCGTTTTACGCATGATGATTAGTATATCTTCGTCACGCGTCGCTATTAAATTTCTCTTTTTACTGAACGAATGCAGCAAACATTGTCCTCAATTTGTCTAGAATACATGACAAGGCAGAACAGTGTAGCTTCACAACTTAGTGCAATCACCCTTTTTTATACTTTTTATTTGAACTTTTCAAGTTATACTTGCAAGATTAGGCTGCTTATCTCGAAAAAGCGACGTTTATTTTTCTGCGAGATATTGATCTTGTCTTATCGTATAGAATAGCCTCTTAAAACCTACAAAGAAAGTGTAAGACTCTTTATCACCACCTCAGATTTAGTGAGTTGGCCTGTGTCGTTTTTAGTTTATGAAGTTAAGATTTATGCTACTAATTTTTTTGACGTGTGGGTTAAAAAGCCTGTTTATAATATCTAAAACATTGCACAAGATGAGTATATTCTGTGATCGAGCCTTACTGGAGTCGTACTGGCCAACCCATAACGGTACGTAAGTACAAACAGGATGCAGCAGGCAGCGGTGTTATGGTCGTTTCCCGGCCTGCGGTACTCGGTCGGTAGAGCGACAGTCCAGGTTTGTTCAAAGGTCGCTAGTTCGAACCTCACTGCAGGCTAGTTGTTTTTCTAGCCTGACCTTTCTTGCACGATAATCCTGATAAGGTCGACTGGATTCGGTGCGTCTTGCTGAGGTACATTTAAAGTATGTCGTAGTTGTTGTGGATCAAGTTCCGAACATAAGCCGTATCGCCGCACAAACTTACAAATAATAGCGTTTCTTGTGTCCAATGCACAATTCAAATGCAGAACCCATGATAAGCTGTGGATATCATTAAGCAGGGTGGTAAATAAGACACTTAAAACTAACTCAAGTCGAAATCAAGTTTAATTAATAAGTCTGAGACAAGCGTCATTTGCACACACATGATGTAAGTCCTGTGTAATGTCAAAGCTATTTGTCCATATGACTTTTATTATTCGAAACCCGATTTCATCGCGAAAATATCGTCCGTGTTGTCCGATAAGTTATTTGTTTTCAACTCCATAAACTAAAATTTGCTTTAGTTGTTAACAAACCTATATCTAGAAATACCAGTAATTGAAATGCCTGTTCATTTTAGCGTAGGATTTTTCCCATCACCAAATCCGAAGACCTCACGCCGGCACAACTGTTTTTCAATAGCGGACATTTTCAAAATTCTGCATCTGTCATGCAACCCTCAACGAATAATTGGGACTCGTTTTCGCTGCCCAAATTAATTTCTAGCAATAACTGTTTTGTACAAGAATATAGGTGCACAATTTTACCATTTTTATTACATTGTTTAAAGTGCGCGCTTACCTTTGCTATAAACCGAGTCGCCGAATTCAGCGTATAATTTAATATTTACAACGATACTTAAATGTATAACAATACAGTTTGCCAAATTTGCGCGAAATGTGGGCATGTCACAAACACAAGGGTTGACAGATTTCGTCACACGGGTTCCATACAAATAAAACATTGCAAAAACCAAACAGGAGATAGAATTAACCTCTTACGGCTTTTAAAACAAAAAAATCAAAAACATTAGGCTATTTATTCAGTGATGGAATGACAGAAAAATCAACGTTACGAAGGCCCGTCCCTTGCGAGCGGTAGGCCTATATATCAACAGGATCAGGGCCGGATAGCGACTGTTAGAACGGCGACGGTCAGTAGAGCAACCTCACGATAACGATTCATTTAAAAGAGCGACTGTTACGATAGCGACTTTACTGGCCGGTCAGAAAAAGATATGCTCAATTTTGGGTTAATCTTAGAGTTAAGTTAGTTAAGAGTTTCTTTTATTGGAAAATGTGCACACAATCTGAAACAAAAGTTGTGCACATGTTTGAAATGGATTTCAAAATGTCCGCACATTTTCGCGTACACATTTGTGCGCAAATTGTGCAAACTGTATAGTTTGCATTCGCATCTTTGCAAAAAATCCAACACATAGAAAAAGTATACTGATGTCCCTGTTTCAAAGGACTCTTAATAATAAGGTCGCTCTACTTAAATTCGCCTTTCTAACATAACAGTCGCTATTAGTATCCAGAGCCATATCAACGGGGCGACGACCATTCCTGCAACATCATTCTGGCCGCCTTTAGGGCAACTCTGGGCGGCGTTTTAACGCTCGTTTTGGTAGGAGAAGATTTCGAAACGTCCTTGGAAGCGACGCTTGCATCCAGGGACTCTCCGTCTTCGTTGGATCCCCGATCCAGGAGAACGGAGAGGACAGTTTTCCATCCTGGGTCCTCATCTGTGTCAATTGGATGACCAGCGCTCACGTCTTCCTGCTTTATAGAACGAATAACAGGATGTGCAAAACTCATTACATGGCGTAATTAGAATATCAAAGCCTATACAGAAGTAGGAGCATTTTGAACGTTTCGAATAACATTGAAACTGGATAAGGAGTTATTCGAAACGTTTAAAATGATACCTACTTCTGTATTCGCTTTGATATTCTTATTACGTCTTACTACAACCTCCAGCCATTATGCTCCAAAATTTATTGTCAGTCATTACATGGCGTTATTCATCGGCGAAGATTGCGGCCTACACGTCATGGCCTTATTTCGCACAAAAAGTGATTTTTTGTTAAAACGTCTGCTGAGGGCTGTAAAATTAAAGTGATGTGTATATTTTAAGCCTTTACCAACCATCAAGCCGAATAACGGTTCCGTGAAAACGAAGAATAGTCTGTCGAAGATTAGTGTCCACTTTTGCGGCAACAAACACATTAAAGAGATTTGAATATTGCTTGATATGATAGCCCTTTTTCAGATTTTGTGTTGAAATGGGCAAAAATATACGAACAAAAGAAAAAAATGCGCGCAAAGCCCAAATTGTACAATTAGCGTTCTTCACATTCAGATGTTCATAAATGTAATCTTCTGCTTGACCTTTCAAGAGAATTGTATCCGACCCAGTTTTGAAAAAATAAACACTTAGTGACGAAACGTAAATGAATCGAACAACAGGAATTGTTGCAACAACGACCATTATTTTTTTTTAAACATTATTCGATTTATACCAAAGGCATTTGTGCTACAACTTTATTACTCGGGCATACTTCATGACATTTAAAAATATAAAAAAAAGGCAAATATATAGTTCAATTACTTTATTGTTGATGATTGTGGCGTTAAACACACAAATCATAAGGCTGGCGTGTTCGCACATTATTGTTTCACGCTAAAAATGCGCTTTTGTTCCGCTTTGTTTGTATGTCGGCAACAAATAATCTATCTAAAGAAAAAACAATCGAGGAATATAAGGGAACTTACTTGTGACGTTTCGACGCTTAGAGGGCGGAGAGAGACGGTCCAGGGCGACCACACGTGGTGTTGGTTTGTGGGATGAAAAAAGCTCTTTGCAATCACCTGGTAAGTAAGACGAGACGCGTAAGGGTACTTGCGACTTTAACAAGAAAAACGTACTTGTCATAAGAGAAAAGTTTTAGAAAAACAGAGGAACTTTCTAAAACTAAAATCTCGAGTCTGTATTTTTCCTGCAAAAACAAACTCTGATGGTCAAGTGGCTAACCTAACAAGGCAATTAAAATAACTAAAATGCCTCATATGTGACTGGTGGCTGCAAAAGCCTTTGATTACGCGTTATTGTTAGCAATCTCAAAGATAATAACTCACAGTTGTGTGATCTGTCATTTTGCTCTTTTTGGCCGGCGCCTCATCACTTGCTCCGCTTTGATTTTCTCCTTCGATGCAATCGCGGTCAGCGACTGAATAGAAGTTCCACAAGCCCACTTTGCGCGAGGTTTCCTCACAGTAAATACTCGGGTTCAGAGTGCTTTCCTTACAACTAAAAAAAATAAAGCACATAGAACAGTGATCAGAATAAGACATTATGAAAGCTAGTGCAGCACTATTTTATCATATACTATGAAACTAAGTATAACATTTATAAATGTAATGCTCAAATGCTACAATGGAGAATAGGATTGCTAGGGTTGTTTCAGCAAAAATAAAACAGTTGTTTTTAAGCATTTAGAACAGGTAAGGACCATACCGAGAACCACAAGCCACAAATAATGTTCAAACTAGTTGATTTACTACCACCCGCTAGTTCACACAGTGTTCTTATATCAACTCTATTGCTGAAGAATCTTAAAAATATACATTAAAATTTAAGAATTCCACAACGTATAAAATTGCACAAATATAAAAAAGACTATTTTGTTTGGAACACTATATACGGATCTGTTCATAAGTTTAATGGTGAAAATAACGGCCCAAATAGACATAAAAAGCGACATGCTTTATTATTCAAACGTTTCGGCAAATGCTTATGCTATCATCAGTGATATGAAGGCCACATCAGTTACATCCGTTTATATTATACACTTTTTATGTCTATTTGGGCCATTATTTTCACCATTAAACTATTTTGTTTATTACGTAAAAATTGCACAAATACTATTCAGTCCCTAAAGCTGGGAATTTTTGCCCCTTGTCATACAAAATCAACACGCATATTTAAGTATTTAAAAAAGTACTCACTTGGTAGTCCAGCCACACAAAGCCAAAACCACACAAGACACTTGCATGGAATCCTTCTCATTATCTTCGACTTGGTCAATTGGTAGATTTGCTTTGATAGATAAGTCAGTGATCAATTCAGAAGACAAGTTCTGATGTGAAAAAAACATAAATTTATATTTGATTTTTGTTAATATCAAATGGCAATGATTAATAAAATAATGACAATTTAACCTTATTTTTCAAACAGTGGGTCTTCATAATGAAGGCATTTCCAATTAATTGAAACTCTACAGAAAATACCAAAACTACATCGCTGAAAAAATATCCTATGTATTCTTGTATACAAATATTACCATTTCTGACAAGATTTTGTCATTGATGAGTGGCAGTTTATTGTTGAGCAGCAAAAGAGAGTTCACTCTCAGGACAAAATCATCAACTAATTCCTTCCTTGATTGTTTGGTAAGGTATTTGGACTGAAAAGGATTGAGATATGAATCGCTGCATCCATTACTCGGCCAAGAACAAATCTTCATATGGCCTGAGATTATTTTCTGCGATGCCTTCTGGCATTGTTCATGATCTGGAAGTAACATATTTTGATCAACTGAAACAACACAAAAATAAATTACACAATGTTACAAATAAATTCTTAACCGAAGGCTTGGTTTAATACTGTTTAGACCAGTGGTTCCCAACCTTTTTGTTGTGCCACCCACTTGTCAGTTTGCAAAAACCTGCGTGACCCCTTTTGCTTTTTCATTGGTTGAAAATAAGGGTAGAGTTGACTCAAAAACAAGACTCATTCACTTAAGCAAATGTTGTTCATATAATTATTAGACTAGCACGTTCTTTTACTCTTTAAAATGCTAATTTGTTTGTATTGTTTCGTTTTTTGCCAATTTTATGTTCGTCAAATAGTGCACGGCGACCCCCCTGACAACCCCTTGCACCCCCAGGTTGGAAACCACTAAAAAATGTATTAAACAAACAAAAAAAATCACATTCTTAGTCATAACAAACTGCTACACGTTTTAGGACAAATAGCTTACACGTTTCACTTACAGTTTGAAGAGTTTGACCATGGCAACCTGACAGTAACTATAGCAGCGCATGTGCAACATTTTATTATGTCTTCACCGATACATTCCCAGCCATATTGAGCCAACAAGGGAGGGCACAAAGTTAGAGGCTTGCCACACCAGTACGACAGCTGAAAGGTTGAAAAGTTAAGGAAAACTTGAAACAAAAATGCTATGACTTGTAAATAAAAATAAGAGAAATTAGATGCAAATAACAAACAGTAATGGCAGAAAAAAAAGGTACAAACAGTATGGCAAAAAGCCGGTGACCATGTTGGCAGAAGAATCAGCCATAAAACTGAAAAACTTTGTGTGAAAAAAAGGATTTTATTTTTAAAAAAACTTTTACTTTTTTTAAGTGGTGTAGTACTAGGCCATGTTCCCATTTGATACAAATTTTAACTCTATTTTATCCGTTTTTTATTCTGTGTTAGCCAAATCTATTCAGCATAAAGGCACTATGCATACAATGGCATGTTGCGCTGTGTGACCTTGGCGAAGTTTAATTTCTAAAAAATAATGCCATAAATCCTGTGATTTCAAGCAATATGGGAATATGCCTAGCGCATTAGTTTTCTTTTTAATTGAAAATTTTACTAATGTAAGTAAATAAATGCATTTTTTGCAGTGCTTTGCACAGTTAATTTGGATTTTAGCTGCAATTAACGTAGGAGTTTACCTAGTGCAACTCTTAGACTATTTTCCCGGTAATTATTCAAACATCTTAGACGACTATTGCTTAAAGATTTCCTTAATCACCTAAACAAAGATTAAACTAAACTAAGTACAGAACATAGTAAACCGAAAATCAGTTTGTTTGGATGTTATAAAATGATTTTTCGGTTTACTAAGTTTACTGAGTTCTTTACTTAGTTTAATCTTTATCATTGATATGCAACCAGAATTGTTTGTTTTCACCATTCGGATTCAGGAAGATTTTGGTATTCAAAAGAAAACTTTGATCACCTAAACAAAGCAAGTTTTATATTTGTGCTAGGTGAACACTGCATTAACCTTTAGGGGTGCGAAAAAAAAAAAACTTTGGCCAATCATGCATGTCAACCAAAGTCTGGCAAGGTTCTGCCAGCCTGGCTACACAATTATCACAAATTTCAGTAGTTAAAGGATACAGTAAAAGTAGATAATCTTCTTTTGTATTCCTCTTTCGAGCGGTTGTTGCCCAAATTCGATCCAACAATTTCAGATGATACACCGTCACCTTCACCACTGTCACACTCGCCATTGCCATTTGCTATTTTCCTCAAAGTGCCACTGATTAAATCCAGCAGAGTGTTTTTAACCTGAACCACGATGGACATCGGTGTTCGATCTGCACTAGGTATAGTCGGAGAAGCAGCTGCTGCTTCACACATTGTGTATATTTAGTCTTTCACGATTTGCTTCAAACCGTCGAGGGACTTTTTCAGTTCAGTTCCGAGGTTAAGTATCTGTCCGGTGTTTGAGGTTGCACAAGCAATAAAACTGATGGTGAGGGGTTGTCTAAAAACAATAGAATAAAATGTTTAAGGTATCAATGTAGTTCCGCCTATCAAACCAAAATAGCTCTATGGGCGTAATGCAAAAGCATTACTCACAAAGGGCGACATGTGTACAACATCAAAACAACAAAGACAAAAAATAATTACCAGCTGTTTTGATTGGGTATATAATGATTTAAATATAAATTAGTGGAAAATTTAAAGCAGACAAAGGGTAAATAATGTTTTGTCTTTTTTATTACCTTACATTGTTTTGTTATTTAAGATAAAATTGCGCTGTACATTTATGAAGTAACAATGAGTGGATAAACCTAGCACAGCTAACAAACCAACAATAGGATTAGTTTACTAAGTCTGGTAACTTGTATCAAATGTCAAGCTTTCCCTGCGAATTGCTAGGTTTTTACAGAGGGGAAAACTAAATATTCTAAAAAAGATAAACACAACGGTTAAGTGTCTTACCTGTTAAAATGCACGATTGTATGATTGCTGTACGAACAAATAAAAAAGTCGTTCTTTCCGAAGCCAAGTTTTCCAGCCAAATCTGCCGCCAATGGAAAAGTACTTAAAAAGCCAGACCTCAATGCAAATTCTGGAGCCTTTTCGTTTGCAACCTGAATAAAACAAGGTTTAACCGGTTGCACATTGTTTTCAGTACATTGCAAATAAATTGTTTATGAATATTCTTTTTAATCGTTTCCAAAATCCATATATCTATATATTTTTCAAAATTGTTTTGGATTTGTTATTTAAGGAGGCAAACCAATTTCCTGTAAACCTTTTTCCAAGCATTTACAAAACCAGCCTGATCAAATTTTTTTTTAAATATAGTTTTTTTTTGAGTATATATTTTACCTTTAACACTGGTACTCCATCCCGATCGGAAACCACAATGGCATACAATCCTTTAATGCTACTCAGCTGGCGGTAGAGGTACTTTTTCAGGTCCTCAGACATTATAACATGGCCCCCTCTAGGAAGTTTATCATAGCCTGTGCTTAACCTAGCGAAAGCAAAACATAATGGAGCACATAACACAGTGAAAATCATAGAACGCAAAATGCGGCACAACTGTATAAACTAAATTGTTTTTTTAATATACACAACGATAATAACAATACAAATTTTACAGTTCGCTATTTATTAAGGTTTTACATTGTTTGTTTTAAAAAAAAACTAAGCAATATTTATTTTAACACATGAGAAACAGGTTTCTGGGTGGATTTGCAAATAAAGTACAAATTATTTGAGTCAGGTATGTTGAACCTGCTTTTTAATGACAGTTTCAATCATTAATAACATATCTGTAAAATCAGCATTTTAAACCCTAATAAAGTATATATAAGCAGAAACTAACAAAAAGCTTGTATCTATATATCCTGATTGTGTATTGATAAAGGACGGCTAATTTAGCAAAGCAAAAGAATGAAACAAAATTAACCTGACATTATGGACATGAATAGCAACAAACTAATGAAGAGTCTCAAAAATAAGGTCATACACACCTTATCTTGTTCAAAGGCATCCACGATCACACATATTCGCAAAAATTACAAAAAATGCTGGAGACTAGTCTGGAAAGTATGACAAATTTGTTTGAATATTTGGGTGTTCGGTCTGTTAAAAAATAACTACAGGGTACACAAGTTTACCATACTTTCCACAGTGGCTCGAATGCCAGTGCATTATTAGGTGGGTGCACACTCAAGATTAATTTGTTTTGTGTACACACATAATTTAGCAAATTGCATTTTTGTTTTGTGTGTCCTCGCAATTAACTAATTGCACAGTTAAATTTCTGGTATAAGGCTGGGTTTTGGTAGAATTGCAAACCTCAGGTATGGCATACAATTGCACACAAAATTTAGAGCCACACACCCAAGTGCCAGAAAATGCAGACTGGCTGACTCCTGTGAGACAGGAGGGTATACTTAACATAGCAACAGGTAATACAATACACACACTAACTAGCAGTCTACTCAGTGTTTGTGAGCCTCCTATGACCAAATGGATATCTGCACCCAAATATCAATTCCTGTTCGGCATGTACCCATAAACCAAGGTAGAAGAGGAGCGGCATGGCAAACATGAATGCCGCAATTTCCCAAATTTCGCCAGGGTCGCTCATTGCAAGGCTGCACTTGTAATGGTGGCCCCATTCCAGTCTAGTATAGTTCATGGAGTCAATTAGATCACTGCATAACTTTTTGTCACCTTCAACCTGCTCGTAATAGTCATTTGCATGACAATAAAGGTTATTGCAGGCTGTGCAGACACTTTGATTGGATGGCGATACGTCACCATCCAAATCTCGAAAGCAATCAAGAGTGTTTTCGATAAGCTTCAGCAGTTTTTTGGTACTCTCCGTTGGACGATAAACTTTCGCTTCACCGGTATCATTAACATCGAAGCAACGATCACACATCGACTTGTCCCAGATAGTTTGTATAAAGTTAAAGGTCACCAATACGACCTGAACATTATCGGCTCTCAGTATTTCTTTCTTGCAGTCAACCGAACTGTTCTTATTGTCCTCATCCAGCATTATTTTGTAGAGGTTGTTGACAGTCATGAATTCTCCAACACAGTTTTCACAGTAATGCAGGGGTCTCGCATTGGCAACCGTGCAGTTGATGAACTGAGAAGTTGCATTGCTAAACTGCTGCAGGTATTTCATGCATTCTTTGGAAACAGCCCCAGCTGGCGTTTGATCGTTTTTACCATTGTGCTGTGACCAACTTTCTTGCAGTAATGTGGTTGTTCTTCCATTACTGCCAACAAACAAGCTTTGTGTCCATCTTTCGGCAGAACTGAAGTTTCTGTCAAGAGACTGTGCTGTGCATCCCAATAGAAGAATTAAGTAAATGTATTTGGAACTATCCATAGAGATATTCCGAAACCTATGAAACCAAACACACCACAACAGTGTAAAAATATATGTATTTACAGAACCTTACATGCAATATCGGTGACATAGAATTTCATTAACCTAAAAATGCGAATGCAGTTTGCCTCAGCCTCTGGGCTTGTCTTGTAAGGACTACAGATCTCGAAGCAACACGGCCAAAAAAATGCGATGAGCGGGTGCACCCTTGCCTATTTAACATATGGAAAATTGTAGAGTGCATGTTCAATTTTTTTGGGGGCAGGTTTGATTTAAAAAAAAATGTGGGTGCACTTGTTATACTTTCCAAAGTGGCCTCTGGGCAACCAAAGGGAAAACGCTGTTCAAAAGAATAAAACAATCAACATTTTTTACACACTACTTATAGCAATCTAACTTAGCCAGGAATTTTATGAAAAAATGTTATTAAAATAATTATATTCATATTAAGGCAAGTACTGATTGATTACTGATTTAATGATGACCCACTTGCCCAACTGCAATTGCGCATAGCAAAAAGGCTGATGTCATAAGATATATTGCTGGACTCATTTTGTTGATCAGTGACAAATTATGTTAAGTTAAACGCTAAATAAAACTTCTGATTAGTGGACAACCGTCGGCCAAGCGAGTGTCAATTTTGGCGTTGTTCTAGAATCCTACCAGAGAGTTGAAACAATTATTAAAGCAACGCACGATATTACATGGTGTCGGATTGTCGGTTAGTGTTTGGATACACGAACCAAGTATTTTTTTATTATTTAACAATATTTCTAAATCTACCCAAACCCAAATAATGTTCATTGTGGGATGATTCTAGACCAGCGACCAAATTTTATTTATTATTAACCCTGTTATTTTTCTTGATACTGAATAATTTTGACAACCACTGCTTGTATTGCATGGTTATTGGGAGATTTGGCTAGACTGCAGTCACATGACAAACCATAGAATACTAATTACATGTAAGGCTCACCGCCTTATTTGCATACTGTTCCGCATGATTGACACTTACTTCGGTCGTGAATGTAAACAAGCTTTGGCATCAAAAATCGTTGTATTGTGTATTGGATTTTCATCACTGACGTTCAGAACTAATTTTATCTACTAATTAAGATCAAATTAGGCTTTTACCATCGTAAAGGCCTCTCCATACAACTACGATCGTATAAAATGTATACGTATAGTCGCGGTCACCTACACCTGTGCGGTAACGAAGCTGGGAACACACAATAAGACCTAAAAAGCAACAATACCTAAAGCAGACAAATCTATAAAAGCAAAGTATTAAGACCAACGACATAATAAAGCCAAATACGCAGTAATATCCAGTACAGCATAATATCAAAATCGTCTGAATAAGACCTAAATCTGTCGGAATAAGGCCTAAATTTATCAAAAGAATGTCTGAATTCATCGGAATAAGGAAAAATTCATCGAAAGAAGGCCTAATGGCCAAAATAACGCCCGAACCTGTGGGTAGAGGGCGTTTTGGTGACTACGTTTGGACGACCTAGTCTGACCGGCTCAGTCAGGGGGCCGGCGTTCTTAATGGGTGGAGTTAGAAAATGGGTTAGTGTTGAAATTATTAGGGGAGTTAGTGATGTACTTTGGGGGTTGGTTAAAGTGTTGTTTAAGCCTGATTATGAGCATTTAGGTCTTATTCCGACGGATGTCGGACTTATTCCGATTTAGACGGTACTAATAACATTAGGTATTAGTCCTATTTTGGCCTTATTTCGAATTGTGTTTTATTCTGACGTTGGTGTTGTTCTTATCTCGGTCTTATGGCTGGAGTCCAACGAATCTAATTTTGGTTTTGCGCAGTTATTTTTCTACAATTTAAAAATAATTTAAATAATAATATATATAATTTTTAAACAAAATTTTAATATACCAACTTTTTATATGGAATAATATTTACACATGGTTTGATATTGTAAATTGTGGAGTAAAGTGTCCAATAAAAGATGGGGCAGATGAAAAATTGGAATGGTTAGAAAATATTTTTATTTAAGAACTACCTTCTTGGAAGGTTGTTTATATTAATTTGCTTAAATCTATTGCAGGCACTAACAGCTATTTTTATTTAAAGGAAAATATAGAAAAACACTACAAAGGTGAAAACAAAAGACTTATGGCAAAGCCCGCATTGGAGGGATTAGTGTTCACCACTAATCAGAATAAAATAAATTTTATTCTGCTTAATAATCGTCTTTTAAAACAGCTGGATTATGTGTGCTTACACATAGAAGTATATCCACCACAAAGCAAATATCAAATTGTGTTTTATTTAGAGGCAACTTGGCTACCGGGCAAGAAATCCGGATATTCACCAGGTGTCATATGGTGTAAAGCATGTAATAGAAAGAAAAATAATAAAAAAAGCAAAGGCGGTAATACAACATATGAGATCAGAAATGTTTGGATAATACTCTGTGAAGATCCCTTCCCCCCCCAAAAAAAAATAGGCAAATTGAATAATAATTTGGTGTTCTGTTATTACTTGATGTACCGGTAACAAATAAAAAATGAATTGCTGTTAATGGACTGAAATTAAATAATTTAACTTTTATAATGATCCCTAATGGCCAACTAACAAATGCTAATAATACATCAACGATACTACAATCAAGACATATGTCATAAATAAATAAAATACAGGGGTTCAACTTTAAGTTGAGATAACATTTATGTGCAAATAAACTGTTATAATAAAGATTTAAATATATTGTTTTTTATTTATATTATTTTACATGCCTCTTTCTTATTTTGTTGGCATATCTCTTGCAAACTTGTAAAATTCTTATTAACCTAAATTTTAAAAACATTTTCAAAAAGCTTTTTACTAAAATTGTGTCCCAAAACCCTTGTAAACAGCATAACCATAAAAAAAGTCACCGTTTCGCTCTGTTCATAATCACATTTAGCCATTTTACTCAGAGTTTTATTGAACTTACTAAAACGAATGCTAGAAAGTATGTCAATTATTACCAGAGAGTCGAACCAGAACCGAACCGGTTTTGGGTCATTTTTTTCAAAACCGTAACCGAACCTGGACCGGGTTTTGAACGATTTTAAGGAGCCGAACCGGAACTGAACCGAATAATTTGAAAGAACATGAACCTTAACCGAACCCGAACCTGTTAACAAAGCGGTTCACTCCAGCATGACGTTACAAATTGTATTTTAAAAAGTCAAGTTATTCCATGTTGTATGAACAAATTTGAATATTGAATAAAAAAACATTGATTTTTTTATATATTTCAATAAAATTTGCCGTTTTTTTCAATATGTCACCTAACTTTGATTGAATGACTTACTATTCAAAGATTATTCTCTACATTTATTGATCTACATTTTTAGATTTAACGCAACTTATATTATATCCGAACCGGAACTTTATGAACCGGCTTTGAAATAACGATGGTCGAACCGAAGCTGAACCGGAACTTTTAAATTGCTCCGAACCGAAACTGAACCGGATTGCGAAAAAATCCTTGAACCCGAACCGAACCTGAACCGGAAT
This sequence comes from Ascidiella aspersa, assembly GCF_963924565.1. NCBI lineage: Eukaryota > Metazoa > Chordata > Ascidiacea > Phlebobranchia > Ascidiidae > Ascidiella > Ascidiella aspersa. The sequence goes on from NC_139454.1 coordinate 20,698,777, forward strand.
GGAAAAGTCAAACGGTTCGACTCCCTGATTATTACTTCATTGAAATTAATTTGATCAGCTTTTTTGTTGCGTTCTTTGCTAAAAGTAAAATACATATAATCAAAAAATATGAGCACCACTCAGCAGGCATCTTTAGATGGCAATTTTCTTTTTCCAACCTGAAAAGAAAGGCAGAATTCGAGGTTCTTTCATTTTCAGGTGCACATAAAACTTATAATGCAAGTCTTTGTACTTTTTGGACACCTTGTGAATACAGTATCCAGCAACATATATATACTAACATTTTACTTTCAGCTTTATTTATAAAATAGGATTGTAAAGCTGTATCTTTTTCTTTGTTTTAGACAATTTCATTGAATAAATGTAAAAGTTGGTTTGCAGCTTCCAATTATGGTAAATTAAAAAATAACTTATCAGCATTACAGCAAAATTTCGGATATTGTGATATTATACAACCCGGTTGATATTATATATATATTTTTTTTTAAATAACTGCAACCAATCCGTAATTACTTCATAGGCTAGAAGGGAAGCTGAATCTCTCCCGGCAGGGACACTAAACTGATGGTTGCTTCTGCTGTTGGCTTGATTAGTGGTTGTAATTCCACTTCTTGGGGAACGTTAAGCAGTTCGGCTATTACCTCCCTTGTCAGACCAATACTTGACATGTTAAATTATATTAAAGTGACAAAATAAACATGGATATAATTAGAAAAGTTCGTGCATTAACTGAAACGCTGAATAAAATACGCGAAAACGCGAAAATAATACGCAGGTCAACAAACGACATGAATACTCTACCTATAATTGCCGCCGAAACCCGTGTTATTAACAAATCGTGTCAGTGTTACTCATGGGTGACGAGACTTCTATGTAATTAGTATTCTATGGTTAAACAACAAACAGCTGTGGTTTCAATAAAAACAAATTCTGTAAATCAGGTCGTACTAATATGCAATGATTTTTAAATTAATTAAATGGGTCTGTTTTAGCACATATCTTACTATAGGTTAAATGTTACCACTTGATTTTATTTAGTTTGCGCTGAATTTATTTTAAATGAAAAAACAAGATAAAATATGTTATTTCTATGAACTACATTGTAAATTTGTCGTCAAGTTACGATTGTTATCTAATAATGGACTGTTTTAGGATTGGGCAGAAACTGGGAAAAATTAAATCACATTTGCAACTGTTAACTAACAATTTATTGTTAGTTATTTATAGCAAATTTGGATGAATTTAAAAGTTATCTGATTTAACAAATAACCTTTGAGAATGTATCGATTCAAGGTGGGTTTAATATGAGATAATCCTTGTGATATATTGCACAATTTTAGCTTACTTTTCATAAAAATAAATTGACCTAAAGGCCCGTTTACACTACAGCAGCACTGAGCTGAGCAAAGCGTAATTTGCATTTAAATTCTATTGTGGCGAGCGTTTCACGCTTTGCTAAACTCAAGCCCAGTGCAGCTATAGAAACACGTTACGTTTGGGGCGATTTTTACGCCCAGCGCAGCTCAGTGCAGCTGTAGTGAAAACAATTTCACGCCCAGTGCAGCTCAGCTCCGCTCAGTGCAGCTGTAGTGTAAACGGGCCTTTAGGCTACAAAAGTTGCCTAATCGTTAAAAAACTGTAAATAAATATTTAGCAAAGATTGTAGAGATAGATAGACTTGGTTAGACAATACTAAACGTTGATATCTTAGATTGCGTCGAATGAGACCAGCATCGCAATAAGAAATCTGCCGGGAATGATTCCCCAGATTCAAGCCATTGCTATGCGAAATGCTCCCTGCAATTACCGGAAGGACATTGCAGGGGCTGGAATGTTTCCGTTACAAATTACTGACTTCACGAAGTTGCTGGTAAGTAGACTTGGTTTTAAATCACCAGCTTTTATAATGTGATAAGGTTAGATGTGAAATTTTATGAAGATATGTAAATTTTTATTTGAGTTTTGGAGTTTGGTGTTAAACATATGTCTGTAGTTAAACGTTTATTGCCGGTAGAAAGGAGAATAGTATCCTGTGAACAACGTCCACCAATGCAAACGCATTTATATAATAAGTTTTTATTCCGTTTAATAGAAACATCTGCCTTCTGAATATGTCAGCACCCTTTTCCCAATTGCGGTTCAAAAAGAAGAGGTAACTAATAAATGCCTAAAACGTTGGTTTCTGCGTTTACTAAAGACTTTTTGTGCAGAATGAGACTTCAGGACAACCAGAGTCCTTTACTGAGAGAGTTCAGATAAATGATCAAAGTGGCAATTCTAACAAGAACGCAACATCGCAAAAAAATGCAATAACTGTAAGTTTATTATTTGTTTTTTATTAAAAAACTATCAGAGTACATATTTTCTCTAAAATTTAACAATTAAATTCGATAGAATAAAAAATTAAATTACACTATGGTAAAGACTGGCCCATCAACTTAGTAGGATTTCAGACTGTCAGTGAAAACCAACGTAGACTATCGCTTTACAGATGGAAAAATTTCAAACAACCGCGGTTCAAAATGCAAATGGAGAATTTTCTTTAAATGTTACGCAACCGGAAATGGACAAAATGGGCAGCACTATAGCAATGTGGATAAAAGCCATATTTACTTTGGTAGGTCGGCATTTTGTTCCTGCTTCATTCAGTATTATTTATGTTAAGCATTTATCTTTCATATTTGATTTGCTACTTCTTAGGTGTCTTCAGAAGTGGTCTATGCGACAATAGTTGATTTAAGCTGGCTTCAAATACACTTTGGTGTAAGTGTTTTGCATCCGTATCGTGTTATTAAACAATTATACATGAACTTAGAAAGTATTCTTAAGGATAAATGTTTAAAAAATAAAAATAAGCTGGTTGAGTCTTGCTTTCCCAATTAGTAAGGATATCTCAATATATGATCACGGGGGTCCTTGTATTCACATAACTTTAAAAAATATTTTCCGTTTGTTTAAAAGTACTACAGAAGAAGTAATCAGCTAAAACGTTAACAACGATTTTTTTAGATTGGAAATCACCGTGGAATTAAGGTAAATAATAGTTTTATCAGTATCATTAAAATAAGTATTCAACTTATCGTAGTTTTTGTAATATTAATTCAGTTAGTTCATTTGTAGAAAAAGTGTCGAACCAGAGAAATAACCCGTCAGTTGGCTGTCACTCTACCACCTACCTTGGCTGGAAATCAAATTTTGCTTTACCAGCTATCGAAGAAAATTTTACGAACCAAGGTAAAACGATGTTCAAGTAGCAATAAAGCGTAAAAAAACCTGTTGGTTTGTTGTCCAATGTAAAATTTAATAAAGTAATTGTTGAATTTACAGTTTGAACCTTCCAGTTTAGTGCAATGCATCGTTTCTCATAAAAGGCTGAGGAAAAATTATAGACAGGTAAAAGGCAATAGTAAAAAAATGTAAAACGCTAAATTCAAGTTTTATATAAAAACATTTTGGTTAATATTTGTTTTTAAGCTATCTCAAAAACCGAAAAGTTGTAGCAACAATCCATATATGAATCACAAACAGGTTTGCCATTTTTATGTTTATCGGTAAAACTTTTTGTGTTTTTACATTAGTCATATATTTATTAAGGAAAAATCCGCAGCGAATATTGCCTCAGTTCAACATTTGCAAGGTTGTGTGGAGGATTCTAACAAGCGCAATGAGAAGGTTTGTAGTCGTTAAGGCTGCGAGTAAATACAATTTAGCAGGACATACTTATTTCTAAGTGTTATTTAGAAACAAGAAGGAGTGAACAACGACAACATTGACAAACTTCAACAACCGAAACGTCATGTCGATAGACCCGATGTAAATAAAAAGCAGGTTTGCAGTAACTTGTAACAAGATTAATAAAAATTATTAAAGAAACAAACACCCAGGCCATATGTACAACTTGATTGAAACATGCTGATTTGCTAGCATTTGCGGTCGATCCACCAAAAAATAAGGATATTTAACAAAAGTTACTCATTTTTCGGAAAATATGGACGAAATTCCACCTGTTAGAGTGATGGCAACTATATTATTAAAACAACTTTTCAAAGTATAATTGTAGTTTATTTTTTGTGTATGTTACAGAAAGGCACAATAAGACGTTTCGGAAGGTTCCTACGTAATACGATTTTCTGCTGTTTTCCACGAAGGCGATTGTAATGAAGGTAAATTTACTGTTAAAAGTATAATTTTATTTGCAAAATAAATCCGTTCTATATTTAAGTCTACAATCTTGTTTTGCAGAAAAATGAAGTCGACAAGTGATAATATTGTCACGTCACACATGAATAACGTGCAGATAAGTATCAGTAAAATTAGTATTCATCTCATGGTAGTTTTGTTAATATTAATTAAGTTATTTCATTTGTAGAAAAAGTGCCGCACCAGAAAAATATCCCGTCAATTGGCTGTCACTTTACCACCTACCTTGGCTTGAAAAAGGATTTGCTTTACCAGATATCGAAGAAAATTTTACGAACTAAGGTAAAACGATGGTAAAATAACAATAAAGAATGAAAAATATATATATATATAAGAATTGTTGAATTTACAGTTTGAACCTTCCAGTTTGGTACAATGCATCGTTTCGCACAAAAAGCTGAGGGAAAATTATAGACAGGTAATGAGCAATAGTAACAAAATGTAACATTCTAAATTCAGGTTTTATATAAAAAACAAAAGTTTTTGTAATTATTTTTTTAAGGTATCTCAAAAGCCAAAAAGTTGTACCAACAATCCATATATGAATCAAAATCAGGTTTGACATTTTTATGTTTATCGGGTAAACGTTTGTGTTTTAATATTATTTATCTATTTGTTATTAAGGAAAAATCCACAGCGAATGTTGCTTCAGTTCAACAGTTGCAAGGTTGTTTGGAGGGTTCTAACGACCGCAATAAGAAGGTTTGTAGTCATTAAGACTGAGAGTAAATACAATTTAGCAGGACATACTTATACGTATGTGTTATTTAGAAACAAGAATCAGTGAACAACGACAACATTGACAAACTTCAACAACCGAAACGTCATGTCGATAGACCCGATGTAAATAAAAAGCAGGTTTGCAGTAACTTGTAACAAGATTAATAAAAATTATTTAAGAAACAAACACCCAGGCCATATGTACAACGTGATTTAAACATGCTGATTTGCTAACATTTGCAGACGATCCACCAAAAAATAAGGATATTTAACAAAAGTTACTCATTTTTTGCAAAAATATGGACGAAATTCCACCTGTTAAAGTAAAGGCAACTGTTATTTTTACCAACTTTTCAAGGTATGGTAATGGTTTAATTTTTGTGTATGTTACAGAAAGGCGCAATAAGTCGTTTCAGAAGTTTCCTACGTAACACGATTTTCAGCTGGTTTCCTCGAAAGCGGTTTTAATGAAGGTAAGTTTACGTTTAAAACTATAATTTTATTTCCAAAAAACATCCCGTTGTATATATAATTCTACAATCTTTAACTATATTTTGCAGGAAAATGAAGTGGACAAGTGATGATATTGTCACGTCACACATGGATGTGCCACGTGCGGATCTGGAATTTATTTTAGTGTAATGCAGGGGTCGGGAACCTATATGGCTCTTTTGATGAACGAACCTTGCTTACAGAAAAATCTAAGCTAATGTTTCTGAGCATGATCTCAAATAAAACTTCACGCTGCACGACCGCTTTTTTCTTTAGTTTTCCTTTTTCAACTCACATAATGGCAAATTTTCTGCGATTTGTTTCGAGCCTGTTATACCCTTCAAAGAAGTCTCTTATTATCCAAAAGGCCCTATTCTTTCAACGGACCTCCGTAATGAAAGTTGCGCAAACTTAATTAATTTTTAGTGCATATTATGTTCTGTTCTTTAAACGAATAGACGCGTCCGTGTTTAATTTTGTATTTTGTTTCAACCTATACCTACGTTTGAAAGTGTTATATGGCTCTCATTGAAATACAACAAAGAATATTTGGCTTATATTGCTCCTTTAACTAAAAAGGTTCACCAACCCTGGTCTAATGTGTTTATATTTTTTTATATTTATATGACTTATTTATATTTTTGTAAAATAAAAACTTATTAGGAATATGAATACATGAAGGGTAGGTATATCATTGATAGATCAGTAGTAACAAAAAAACAAAATCATTCGTGCAAAATTGGGAATCAATAAGTGGTAAATTTTAAACTTTTAAACCGATTTTTGATATCCGTATTACTCTGAAGCCCATTACAATTTATTTCGCTTAAAATAAAACTAAAACAATGTGCTATGTTCGTTAAAAGTACGACATATTAAGCACAGAATACATACATTACATCGAATCTAAACTTTTCCAAAGAGATAGCGGAAAACTAAAACAGTGCGTATTATACCATTAAGTTAAAACCTCGGGTAAAATTAGAATAATTTTCTACTTTTACCCTAGAAATAATTGAACGCAAACAAAACTTTCACAGATGATGTCACCAATTCTTGTCCTAACGAGTCGTTTAAAATAGGCAAAACTTAGGAAACCTATGGTTATCGTTCCACATGGTACGCAAGTTTATGGTACACAAGGACACCGTCATTTTCAAGCTTAGTTTAACTATTTATAATATAATTTATAATCAGCTGCAACCGATGATACTGATTGTACTGACTGGCCCCATTTGATAGTTTTTACCGGAGCTGGAGCCGGAGCAGTGGTATCATTGAGCTCCGGAGCTGGAGCCAGTACAATTTAACATTTACGCCTGCTTCAATTAGCCCTGCTTTCAATATTATGTTTCAGCACAAGCTTTTTAACACAGACAATTGTCACACTGTTGAACCATAGAATACTAATTACATAGAAGGCTCACTGCCTTATTTGCATACTGTTCCGCATGAATGACACTTACTTCGGTCGCGAATGTAAACAAGCTTTGGCATCAAAAATCGTTGTATTGTGTATTGGATTTTCACCACTGACGTCCAGAACTAATTTTATCTACTAATTAAGATCAAATTAGGCTTTTACCATCGTAAAGGCCTCTCCATACAACTACGATCGTATAAAATGTATACGTATAGTCGCGGTCACCTACACCTGTGCGGTAACGAATCTGGGAACACACAATAAGACCTAAAAAGCAACAATACCTAAGCAGAAAAATCTATAAAACCATAGTATTAAGACCAATGACATAATAGGAGTTAGTGATGTACTTTGGGGGTTGGTTAAAGTGTTGTTTATGCCTGATTATGAGCATTTAGGTCTTATCCCGACGGATGTCGGACTTATTCCGATTTAGACGGTTCTAATAACATTAGGTATTAGTCCTATTTTGGCCTTATTCCGAATTGTGTTTTATTCTGACGTTGGTGTTGTTCTTATCTCGGTTTTATGGCTGGAGTCCAACGAATCTAATTTTGGTTTTGCGCAGTTATTTTTCTACAATAATAATTTAAATAATAATATATATATATATAACAATAATTTTTAAACAAAATTTTAATATACCAACTTTTTATATGGAATAATATTTACACATGGTTTGATATTGTAAATTGTGGAGTAAAGTGTCCAATAAAAGATGGGGCAGATGAAAAATTGGAATGGTTAGAAAATATTTTTATTCAAGAACTAGCTTCTTGGAAGGTTGTTTATATTAATTTGCTTAAATCTATTGCAGGCACTGACAGCTATTTTTATTTAAAGGAAAATATAGAAAAACACTACAAAGGTGAAAACAAAAGACTTATGGCAAAGCCCGCATTGGAAGGATTAGTGTTCACCACTAATCAGAATAAAATAAATTTTATTCTGCTTAATAATCGTCTTTTAAAACAGCTGGATTATGTGTGCTTACATATAGAAGTATATCCACCACAAAGCAAATATCAAATTGTGTTTTATTTAGAGGCAACTTGGCTACCGGGCAAGAAATCCTGATATACACCAGGTGTCATATGGTGTGAAGCATGTAATAGAAAGAAAAATAATAAAAAAGCAAAGGCGGTAATACAACATATGAGATCAGAAATGTTTGGATAATACTCTGTGAAGATCCCCCCCCCCCCCCCAAAAAAAATAGGCAAATTGAATAATAATTTGGTGTTCTGTTATTACTTGATGTACCGGTAACAAATAAAAAATGAATTGCTGTTAATGGACTGAAGTTAAATAATTTAACTTTTATAATGATCCCTAATGGCCAACTAACAAATGCTAGTAATGCATCAACGATACTACAATCAACACATATGTCATAAATAAATAAAATACAGGGGTTCAACTTCAAGTTGAGATAACATTTATGTGCAAATAAACTGTTATAATAAAGATTTAAATATATTGTTTTTTTATTTATATTATTTTACATGCCTCTTTCTTATTATGTTGGCATATCTCTTGTAAACCTGTAGAATTCTTATTAACCTAAATTTTCAAAACATTTTCAAAAAGCTTTTTACTAAAATTGTGTCCCAAAACCCTTGTAAACAGCATAACCATAAAAAAACAGTCAACGTTTCGCTCTGTTCATAATCACATTTAGCCATTTCACTCAGAGTTTCATTGAACTTACTAAAACGACTGCTAGAAAGTATGTCAATTATTATCAGGGAGTCGAACCAGAACCGAACCGGTTTTGGGTCATTTTTTTCAACACCGTAACCGAACCTGGACCGGGTTTTGAAAGATTTTAAGGAGCCGAACCGGAACTGAACCGAATAATTTGAAAGAACATGAACCTTAACCGAACCCAAACCTGTTAACAAAAGCGGTTCACTCCAGCATGACGTTACAAATTGTATTTTAAAAAGTCTAGTTATTCCATGTTGTATGAACAAATTTGAATATTGAATAAAAAAACATTGATTTTTTTAGATATTTCAATAAGATTTGCCGTTTTTTTAATACGTCACGTAACTTTGATTGAATGACTTACTATTCAAAGATTATTCTCTACATTTATTGATCTACATTTTTTGATTTAACACAACTTATATTATATCCGAACCGGAACTTTATGAACCGGTTTTGAAATAACGATGGTTGAACCGAAGCTGAACCGGAACTTTTAAATTGCTCCGAACCGAAACTGAACCAGATTACGAAAAAATCCTTGAACCCGAACCGAACCTGAACCGGAAAAGTCAAACGGTTCGACTCCCTGATTATTACTTCATTGAAATTAATTTTATCAGCTTTTTTGTTGCATTCTATGCTAAAAGTAAAATACATATAATCAAAAAATATGAGCACCACTCAGCAGGCATCTTTAGATGGCAATTTTCTTTTTCCAACCTGAAAAGAAAGGCAGAATTCGAGGTTCTTTCATTTTCAGGTGCACATAAAACTTATAATGCAAGTCTTTGTACTTTTTGGAGACCTTGTGAATACAGTATCCAGCAACATATATATACTAACATTTCACTTTCAGCTTTATTTATAAAATAAGATTGTAAAGCTGTATCTTTTTCTTTGTTTTAGACAATTTCATTGAATAAATGTAAAAGTTGCTTTGCAGCTTCCAATTATGGTAAATTAAAAAATAACTTATCAGCATTACAGCAAAATTTCGGATATTGTGATATTATACAACCCGGTTGATATTTTCCTAAAAATAACTGCAACCAATCCGTAATTACTTCATAGGCTAGAAGGGAAGCTGAATCTCTCCCGGCAGTGACACTAAACTGATGGTTGCTTCTGCTGTTGGCTTGATTAGTGGTTGTAATTCCACTTCTTGGGGAACGTTAAGCAGTTCGGCTATTACCTCACTTGTCAGACCAATACTTGACATGTTAAAATATATTAAAGTGACAAAATAAACATGGATATAATTAGAAAAGTTCGTGCATTAACTAAAACGCTGAATAAAATACGCGAAAACGCGAATATAATACGCAGGTCAACAAACGACATGAATACTATACCTATAATTGCCGCCGAAACCCGTGTTTTTAACAAATCGTGTCAGTGTTACTCATGCGTGACGAGACCCAGTACGCCTTCTATGTAATTAGTATTCTATGGTTTAACCATAGAGCACTAATACTAGAGAGGTAACTGATTGTTCACTCAAGCGTGAAATCAATCATAACTTTTCTTGTTTGGCAAAAAATATATATTTTTTAAAACAATAAGGTAATAAATAACTTTATTCTTTGGAATAAAGTTTTAGTTTTGCAAAAATTATACAAATAAAGAATCGCGACACCTTTTTATTCGACCAGCCTCTGCAGATTGGTCACGCTTGGATGAAGCGTTGCCACGTGACCATTTTTATTTGATTTTGCTGGTAATTGCATAGGACGTTTTAAAATTTTCTCAAAGTTTGCTCTAATAAATAAAAAGCAAAAAATGGCTAAAATGTAATGTAGATGTACCAGACGTATGTACTGATATCTGCAGATTGTATATCCAATCAACTATAGGGGAATTTGTACTTAACCCCAAACCAGAATTGCTGTACAAAAAATATGCGCATGTTTGCAAAAATGCATGCGACTTTCTAGGAATGCAACAAGTTGTTGCAGCTCAGTTCTTGATCAAAATCTTCGATGCCATTATTGTAAATCAAGAAGAAAAGGCAAAGCACGCGGTGGCAGGTGTTACTACATGTGAAACAGGTAAAGTTGTATGGTTTTTGCACATGTGTTATTATCTGTAGATGCTAAAATTGTACAAATTTATTTCAGAAATTTTGGAGTATGTTGGTGGATTCTTAATGCGAAAAGCTTTTGTTAAATATGGAAAAGCAGTCCCTGATCTTCTGAATGGATTTTGCCAAGATGCACCTCAGGGAGTGTTTTCCATGTCAATGCAAAAACCTGGATATATGTTACTCTACCCTTCTACCAGAATGTTAGGACCACTTTTGAGAGTCTACTACTTGCACAATTGAGAAATAGCTAATAAAGTGAAAGATATTAATTTTTTTAACATTTATAAACAACTGAACAGAGACCCATTTTGCAATCGATTTGTTGAAACACAAAGTACCAAATTCGACACTTGTCAAACATAAACAGAGGAAGTAGTAAGATATATAATGCATCTTTTTATTAAAGTCCTTGGACATAATTTTGCTAAACACTTACTTCAAAAGTACGTTTCCCCGAATTTTACTACATAAATACATGCTAAAAATATTTACAGAGTAAGAAGAACACAACAAATACTTTACCGTAAACATCACAGTTTGGAGATCTAATATCTGATGCCAAGTGGTTTTCTTCCCACCATTGAAGTACTTGTATAGATGTATTTTTTGTTGCCTGATTTACACCTTTGCATATGCTCATTTCTTCAAGCTTAACTGTACAAGTTGTAGCATTGTTGTTTGCAAATAAGTGTCATTTAAAACTTTAGTTAATTTAAGATCATACGCTGTTAAATGTTATGTATACCTACCCAGGAAAGAATTTAGGGTGGAATATTTAATGTCCAGCTTGGGAGAAACCAATCTCCACCCATGATATGCAATCCAATTTACTTCAATTGATGGTGATATACAGACACTGAACAAAATCATTAAAATAAATTAAGTATGCGGTGAAGTAATGCCCAGTTACAAATTCAGTGAACCTCACAAACCTAACACTGGGATGAATGTAAGTTTTTTCATGAAGTTCAATAAAAAAACATTCCTGTTGTGTTGTAAAAGACCATTTACCTAAAATAATACTGCAAATAAACTTATATATTGGGAGGTTTAAATTTACCTACCTCTAAATGCTTTTCCAATTTTTTTGCTTGCTAATTTTAAGTCATTTAAATTGGAGTGCCTAATCTTAGCTGAAGGAGCCTGTCTGTCTGTTGGTGGTTTTCTGGCTGACTAAGATTAATAAAAAAATAAAAGTTATAGACTACAATATTCAGATGCACTTACAAAGTATGTTTCCCCAGCTAACAATTTGACGTCGCAGCGACGTAGATTTTTGGTTTAAGTTTGGTCGATAAGACGTTGCAACCAACGTTATTTCTACGTAAAAGCGTCGACACTTTACGACCTAGATGCGACGTTGTGCAACTACGTTATTTATGCGTTTATCATAAACGTTATTTTTACGTAGAAGTGTCTACTCCAGATGACGTAGATTAGACGTTGCAAATTACGATGTTCAGCGACGTTATTTATACGTTTATCCTGAACGATATTTTCACGTAAAAGCGTCGACACCAAACGATGTAGATGCGACGTTGTGCAACTACGTTATTTAGACGTTCATCATGAACGTTATTTTCACGTAAAAGCGTCGACACTTTACGACCTAGATGCGACGTTGTGCAACTACGTTATTTATACGTTTATCATGAACGGTGTTTTTACGTAGAAGTGTCCATTCCAGACGACGTAGATTAGACGTTGCAAATTACGATGTTCAGCGACGTTATTTATAAGTTTATCACAGACGTTATTTTTACGTAAAAATGTGTGATTCCGGACAAAGTTCACGACGTTGGAAACTACGTTGTAAAACAAGGTTATTGAAAGCGTTCACATTGTTATGTTTGCGTAATAGTTTGGACTCCATGCCCTACAAATTACGTTGGAAATGAAGTTACAAATTACGTTCGCAACTACGGTATAATGCGCAAAAAAGAAACATAATAACGATGTTTTTGAATTTTTAAAACACTTATACTTGTTGTGACATATCTGACTGTAATTATTTACACTTGCAAATTCTTACTAAATCTTCTAAACAATTACCATCCAGGAAAATATAGAAATAATATAGTATTGAAGTAAAACAAACACGGCAGTATAAAAATGTTGACAATAAAGAACTGTAAAAAAGACAAGAAAACTGAGAAAATTGGTCTGTGGACCTGCAAAACACACAAATTTTATAGTGTTACTTAAATTGCTCTATTACACTAACACAGTCTAAAAGACAAAATTGAAAAAGTTTTGCATTTCACAGACTATGTGTAAAACAATGCACATTAAAACAGGAAAGTAACGTTAACAACAACAACAACGTATTGAAAAAATAAGAACAATAAAAATCCAGCGGTGTAAAACGAAAATCCAGCAGTTTAATCCGAATCTGAATGCATGTGTGATACATCGAGAGAGCTGTGGGCAAATAATATAAAAATTAGGGAATAGGGAAGTGACTGCTAGGGCTATAGGGTCGAACAGGGGAATATATACCTTATAAAAATGGCTCATGTGTTTGTCAAGCTAAGGAAAACCTCATCCAACTTTCATCTGTTTAAGCTGCATTAACTGGGAAATGTGATTAATAACTACAAACATAACTTTTAACTTCATTTACCTTATGTAACCAATTCGAAATGAGAAAAGCCAAAAAACTAATTGCAATGATGCACGTGCTTCTACATGGTTCAATAAATGCCCAATTGGTTGCCTTAAACAAAAAATTTAAAACAACCTGACAGTTATTTCATATTTTTGATTTTTTTAGTATGTCAGCAAAGTGTTTTATGAATGTGATTAATTGTTCTCACTATTGGTAATATTATGATCCAGACGTTTGGAATCCTAACACAATTCAACCATAGTTTCAAAATTTAGATGTGCCATTTACCAATTTAGCCAAGCACAGAAATTTTATATCACTGTTAATGTATTTTCTTGTGCAACCTGAATTTGTTCGGTAAAATGTAGTATCAAGAATTTTTATCTCTATTTTTGCCAATAATAACATTTAATAATGAATATTAGTATTTTTTACATTTTTTAAACTTTGTTTTTATATTAAAAAAATATAGACCATTCTTAGTACTAGTCTATGGTATAATTTTTTCCCAATAATTCTGTCATATTATGTTTATTTTGCCTTTACTTATTGTGTGATAGCGTTTTGTGCTGTGTAGCTTCTGGTCCACAGAATGCAGACTGGTCAGAAATATATAAAATTAAAATTCTGGTGACATTGTATAACTATCACTGGTAGGTTTTGAAAAAAATTGCTGCCCAAATAAAGAAATTTAAACGCAGCCAGGATACATTTTAAAGTCTTTGTTGTTAGCATCTAGGGCAATTGCAAGCATAAAACAAAACAGTATGAGTCAAATAAATATAATAATTAACAAAAATCTTGAAAATATTAATCACTAATTTACCTGTAAATATTGATGAGCAGCCAAGTTCATGAGGAATATCTTTAACGTGTACCCTTCTTTAAATCCCACCTTGAACTTTTAATCAAGCCTTTAGTCGAGATCTTCAGTAATCAATTTTCAAGTGTTCATTTGGGGTTTTATGCACACCCAAGGTATTTACGCTGGCATGATACAAAGATCAAGATTTGCATTAAAATTGTCTAAAAAGTTTGGGTGTTCACTCGCCGTAGAATGCAATTGGGCGCTGGTTTAGAATCCTACCACAATGATTAAATCAACGCAGAATATTTGGGTTAGGGTGCGAGTTAGCGTTTGGGTGAGGGTGGGCCAAGTATTATTATATCTATTATTTAATACTTGACCCACCCTAATCCAAAATGCTAACCCGCACCCTAACCCAAATATTGTGCACTGTGGTAGGATTCTAGACCAGCGCCTGCAATTGCCCACAGAGGTAATAGAGCTTGTTTTTCTATGTTAGATGAAAATTAGTGGAGGCTTTAAAGTCATTTATTCAGTAAATCAATTTTTTTCCTACTTAAAATAAAAGTTATAAATAAAACTACAAATACAGCTTAGACTATTTAACCTGAAAATATATTTGATAACAAAGCCTAATCGGCGCTGGTCTAGAATCCTACCACAATGAAACACCATTTGGGTTAGGGTACAGGTTAGCGTTTGGGTTAAGGTAAGTCAAGTATTATTATTAAACAAAGAATATAATAATACTTGACCCACCCACACCCAAACGCTAACCCGCACCCTAACTCAAATTTTGTGCGTTGATTTTAGAACTGTGGTAGGATTCTAGACCAGCGCCGCCTAATCTTTTTATGTAACCCTAATCTTCATGGTTTAAGGAAAACAACCTAAATATCTAACAAGCACTCTAGCGCTGAGCTGCCAAAACTTATTTTGAATTCCAATGTCCTGACAGCAAATGTTCAAACTGGACTGTGATGTCATCCGCATATTGGCCAATCACGAGTTTACGCGCCGTTCGAAAACCGCGAAAAAAAGCAGCAGGGAGCGACATTCTTGTCTATCCAGGAAACTGCGTCTATAGCGGTCGCTGCGCTAAGTACTTTTTTATGCGATTTGTTTCATGTAAAGACAATGTTACCCTTACTAAAATGCTATCTTAAGTTAAGTCACATCTCTATTTTATGTAAGCATAACTAAGTATACTTCTTTACATTTTCTAAAATAGTTAATCAAAACACATTACAGAAAAAAACAAATATTTTGTAAATAGGCTACATAATCCCGACGCATTCCTTAAAAGAAAGCATTTCTATTTAACGAAAATTAAAACTTGGAAAGTTAGTTTTGACGTCGGTAAACAACGTTTTTTATACGACACGTATGACATTTTGATTCGATTGTACTTCAGCTCAGTCGAAAAAACTGTGTATGACACGCAAATTCGTCTAAAATCAGTTACCTTCAACGTAAGTAGGCTAATTGATGTTGTTTCTACCTCACGTTTAACGTTTTAATAGGGTTCCTTTGACGTTTGTATCAACGCTAAACAATATTAATGAAATGTTTTAATTTATGTATAAAATAGTCTAAAACAAGTTGACCTCGATGACCTTGTTGTATACGTCACGTTTAACGTTTTAATCCGGTTGCATTGTGGTTTGCCGTAACCTTCGAAATGACTACGATCATTTAAGATGATGCAAATTTGGTCGCGTTTTAGTTTTTCGTAATGTCAAGAAATAAAGTTATTGGAACTTTTGAAAATAGCATTTAAAATGGTTTCAAATAAGTTATCTTCAGCGACAGTTATCATTGCTTTTTGCATATACGCCACGTATGATGTTTTGAATTGGTTATATTGAAGATTGTAATAAAGTTGAAAAATAACGTTATATTAACGTTAAAAATGACGTATAAAATAGTCTAATTCTAAACACAACTAAGCTTCGATGTCAGTATTTACCGTAGTTTTTACGTCACGTGAAGTTCTAATTAGATTGCTTTGTTGTTAGTTACAAACCAAAAAATAACGTTGTTAAAAAGCTTAAAATCATGTCCAAAATGCTGTCAAAGAAGTTAGCTTTGACCTTAGAATTCAACATCATTTATACCTCACGCGTGACGTTGTCAGTTAGTTGAATCTTAGTTTGTCGCAACGTTAAGAAATAACGTTATTAAAACGTTTAAAATTACATCCAAAACGGTCTTAAATAAGTTAGCTTTGACGTCAGAAATCACCGTTGATTGTACGTCACGTATGATTTCCTAAATTGGGTCCATTGTGGTTTCTCACGACAACGTATGAAATGAAATCAAGCTTACTTTGACGTGAGTAATTAACGTTGCATGTACGTCACCTGTGACGTTCTAAATTGGTTACATTAAGGTTTGTAATAAGGTTAAGAAATGACGTTATTAAAACGTTAGAAATGATGTATAAAATAGTCATAAAAAAATTATCCTTGTTACAAAAGGTAATGTTGTTGTTACGTCACGTTTCACGTTTTAATTATATAACATTGTAGTTAGTCAAAACGGTAAAATGACGTTATTATAACGCTTAAAATGGCGTCCTGGTCTCCAAGAAATTAGCTTTGATGTCAAAATTTAATGTTGATTGTACGTCACGTATCACGTTGTAAATTAGTAACATCAATGGTGGTCACAAAGTTTAAAAATAATGTTAGCAAAATGTTCGCTCTGACGTACAAAATAGCCTAAAACAAGTTATTAGCCTCGAAGTAATTAATTAACCTTGTTCGTACGTCACATTTGACGTTATAATCAGGTTACTTTGTGGTGCGCCACAATTTTTTTAGAAATACCATTAAATTGTAAAAACGTTTAAACGACGTCAAAAGTGGCTGAAAAGACGTTAGTTTTGACGTCAGTAAACAACGTTTTTTGTACGTGATTTATGACGTTTTAAAATAAGTTGCATTTGGTTTGTTTCAACGTTACGAAAGAACGTTAAACAAACGTTTGAAGTTACGTTAAAATTTGTCCATAACAAGTTAATTGTGACGTCAGAAATGAACGTGAATTCTACGTCACGTATGACGTTCTAAGCTGGTTGCGTTATAGTTTTACGGAACGTTAAATATACAGCGTTAATTAAACGTGTAAAAGACGTCTAAACCGGTCTAAAAATGTTAGATTTTACGTCAGTAATAAACGTTATTTGCATGTCACCTATGACGTTGTAAATTTGTTTCATTGTGGTTCGTCTCAACGTTAAAAAATAACGTTCAACAAACGTTCGAAGTGACGTCCAAAATGATGTAAAACATGTTAAGATCGACGTCTGTAATCAACGTTGTTTGTACGTTACAAATGACGTTGAAATTTGGTCGCATTGCGGTTTTTCTTAACGTTAATTTTGACGTTAATGCTACGTTTTACATTACGTTTTGATAACACGGCCTCGACGTATTTTCTTAACGTTCGTTTGGACACATTCCCACAACGTTTACTTAGTTTAAAAAAAAAATCCGAACGTCGAAAATACGTTGTGTGTTAGCTGGGTCGTTATAAAACTTACCTTTTCTTTATTGCAATGAGATTTTGTAGGCAGGAGCAATGTTGGAAGTGCCCCAGTCGCTAATCGTTTTCTTGTTGCATGTGCAATAATATTCTCTTTTTCAAAATGGGCTTCTAAAATCGCTGCCCTGAATATATTATCATTTTCTGAAAACGAGCACTTATATACAGAAAAACAGCAACCTATGTTTCCTTATGTAACATGTGTTTAATTTTGTCATTTTGGCAAGGATCTCTAAACTGCAAAATAAAATGACGCAAGCTTGTCCTGTGCGCTTTTTCCTCTTCATTTTTGGCCAAATCTGGTCTTTCTATGGCAAACAAAGACCTAACAAACTTTGATCGGTTTGTATAATTATACCCCGGAATGCAACAGTGTGTCATGTTCCCTTTTTTATCCACTGCTGTATCAAGCGACATTGGAAAACGTCGAATCTTACCCGGTTCATCCAAGCGTGACTGATCTGCCGATATTTACGAGTGTCGCCTCTAGTATTAGTGCTCTATGGTTTAACAACAAACAGCTGTGGTTTCAATAAAAACAAATTCAGTAAATCATGTCGTACTAATATGCAATGATTTTTAAATTATTTAAATGAGTCTGTTTTAGCACATATCTTACTATAGGTTAAATGTCACCACTTGATTTTATTTAGTTTGCGCTGAATTTATTTTAAATAAAAAAACAAGATAAAATATGTTATTTCTATGAACTACATTGTAAATTTGTCGTCAAGTTACGATTGTTATCTAATAATGGACTGTTTTAGGATTTGGCAGAAACTGGGAAAAATGAAATCACATTTGCAACGGTTAACTAACAATTCATTGTTAGTTATTTATAGCAAATTTGACTGAATTTGAAAGTTATCTGATTTATCAAATAACCTTTGAGAATGTATCGATTCAAGGTGGGTTTAATATGAGATAATCCTTGTGATATATTGCACAATTTTAGCTTACTTTTTATAAAAATAAATTAACCTTAGGCTACAAAAGTTGGCGCTGGTCTACAATCCTACCACAATGCAAATTATTTGGGTTACGGTGCGGGGTTAGCGTTTGTGTTAGGGTGAGTCAAGTATTATCATTAAATAATGAATATATTAATACTTGACCCACCCTCACCCAAACACTAACCGACACCCTAACTCAAATATTGTGCGTTGTTTTAATAATGTGGTAGGATTCTAGACCAGCGCCCAAAAGTTGCCTAATCGTTAAAAAACTGTAAATAAATATTTAGCAAAAATTGTAGAGATAGATAGACTTGGTTAGACAATACTAAACGTTTATATCTTAGATTGCGTCGAATGAGACCAGCATCGCAATAAGAAATCTGCCGGGAATGATTCCCCAGATTCAAGCCATTGCTATGCGAAATGCTCCCTGCAATCACCGGAAGGACATTGCAGGGGCTGGAATGTTTCCGTTTCAAATTACTGACTTCACGAAGTTGCTGGTAAGTAAATCACCAGCTTTTATAATGTGATAAGGTTAGATGTGAAATTTTATGAAGATATGTAAATTTTTATTTGAGTTTTGGAGTTTGGTGTTAAACATATGTCTATGTTAAACGTTTATTGCCGGTAGAAAGGAGAATAGTATCCTGTGAACAACGTCCACCAATGCAAACGCATTTATATAATAAGTTTTTATTCCGTTTAATAGAA
The DNA here is from genome assembly GCF_963924565.1 of Ascidiella aspersa. Lineage (NCBI taxonomy): Eukaryota > Metazoa > Chordata > Ascidiacea > Phlebobranchia > Ascidiidae > Ascidiella > Ascidiella aspersa. Next base: position 20,718,043 of record NC_139454.1, read on the forward strand.
ACATCTGCCTTCTGAATATGTCAGCACCCTTTTCCCAATTGCGGTTCAAAAAGAAGAGGTAACTAATAAATGCCTAAAACGTTGGTTTCTGCGTTTACTAAAGACTTTTTGTGCAGAATGAGACTTCAGGACAACCAGAGTCCTTTACTGAGAGAGTTCAGATAAATGATCAAAGTGGCAATTCTAACAAGAACGCAACATCGCAAAAAAATTCAATAACTGTAAGTTTATTATTTGTTTTTTATTAAAAAACTATCAGAGTACATATTTTCTATAAAATTTAACAATTAAATTCGATAGAATAAAAAATTAAATTACACTATGTTAAAGACTGGCCCATCAACTTAGTAGGATTCCAGATTGTCAGTGAAAACCAACGTAGACTATCGCTTTACAGATGCAAAACTTTCAAACAACCGCGGTTCAAAATGCAAATGGAGAATTTTCGCTAAATGTTACGCAACCGGAAATGGACAAAATGGGCAGCACTATAGCAATGTGGATAAAAGCCATATTTACTTTGGTAGGTCGGCATTTTGTTCCTGCTTCATTCAGTATTATTTATGTTAAGCATTTATCTTTCATATTTGATTTGCTACTTCTTAGGTGTCTTCAGAAGTGGTCTATGCGACAATAGTTGATTTGAGCTGGCTTCAAATACACTTTGGTGTAAGTGTTTTGCATCCGTATCGTGTTGTTAAACAATTATACATGAACTTAGAAAGTATTCTTAAGGATAAATGTTTAAAAAATAAAAATAAGCTGGTTGAGTCTTGCTTTCCCAATTAGTAAGGATATCTCAATATATGATCACGGGGGTCCTTGTATTCACATAACTTTAAAAAACATTTTTCGTTTCTTTAAAAGTACTACAGAAGAAGTAATCAGCTAAAACGTTAACAACGATTTTTTTAGATTGGAAATCACCGTGGAATTAAGGTAAATAATAGTTTTATCAGTATCATTAAAATAAGTATTCAACTTATCGTAGTTTTTGTAATATTTATTCAGTTAGTTCATTTTTAGAAAAAGTGTCGAACCAGAGAAATAACCCGTCAGTTGGCTGTCACTCTACCACCTTCCTTGGCTGGAAATCAAATTTTGCTTTACCAGCTATCGAAGAAAATTTTACGAACCAAGGTAAAACGATGTTCAAATAGCAATAAAGCGTAAAAAACCTGTTGGTTTGTTGTCCAAAGTAAAATTTAATAAAAGAATTGTTGAATTTACAGTTTGAACCTTCCAGTTTGGTGCAATGCATCGTTTCTCATAAAAGGCTGAGGAAAAATTATAGACAGGTAAAAGGCAATAGTAAAAAAATGTAAAACGCTAAATTCAAGTTTTATATAAAAACATTTTGGTTATTATTTGTTTTTAAGGTATCTCAAAAGCCGAAAAGTTGTAGCAACAATCCATTTATGAATCACAAACAGGTTTGCCATTTTTATGTTTATCGGTAAAACTTTTTGTGTTTTTACATTAGTTATATATTTATTAAGGAAAAATCCGCAGCGAATATTGCTCCAGTTCAACATTTGCAAGGTTGTGTGGAGGATTCTAACAAGCGCAATGAGAAGGTTTGTAGTCGTTAAGGCTGCGAGTAAATACAATTTAGCAGGACATACTTATACTTGTGTGGTATTTAGAAACAAGAAGGAGTGAACGACGACAACATTGACAAACTTCAACAACCGAAACGTCATGTCGATAGACCCGATGTAAATAAAAAGCAGGTTTGCAGTAACTTGTAACAAGATTAGTAAAAATTATTAAAGAAACAAACACCCAGGCCATATGTACAACTTGATTGAAACATGCTGATTTGCTAGCATTTGCGGTCGATCCACCAAAAAATAAGGATATTTAACAAAAATACTCATTTTTTGGAAAATATGGACGAAATTCCACCTGTTAAAGTGATGGCAACTATATTATTAAAACAACTTTTCAAAGTATAATTGTAGTTTATTTTTTGTGTGTGTTACAGAAAGGCACAATAAGACGTTTCGGAAGGTTCCTACGTAATACGATATTCTGCTGTTTTCCACGAAGGCAATTGTAATGAAGGTAAATTTACTGTTAAAAGTATAGTTTTATTTGCAAAATAAATCCGTTCTATATTTAAGTCTACAATCTTGTTTTGCAGAAAAATGAAGTCGACAAGTGATAATATTGTCACATAACAAAAAAATAACGTGCATATAAGTATCTGTGAAATTAGTATTCACCTCATGGTAGTTTTGTTAATATTAATTAAGTTATTTTATTTGTAGAAAAAGTGCCGCACCAGAAAAATATCCCGTCAATTGGCTGTCACTTTACCACCTATATACCTTGGCTTGAAAAAGGATTTTGCTTTGCCAGATATCGAAGAAAATTTTACGAACTAAGGTAAAACGATGGTAAAATAACAATAAAGAATGAAAAATATATATATATAAAAATTGTTGAATTTACAGTTTGAACCTTCCAGTTTGGTACAATGCATCGTTTCGCATAAAAAGCTGAGGGAAAATTATAGACAGGTAATGAGCAATAGTAACAAAATGTAACATTCTAAATTCAGGTTTTATATAAAAAACAAAAATTTTGTAATTATTTGTTTAAGGTATCTCAAAAGCCGAAAAGTTGTACCAACAATCCATATATGAATCAAAATCAGGTTTGACATTTTTATGTTTATCGGGTAAACGTTTGTGTTTTAATATTATTTTTCTGTTTGTTATTAAGGAAAAATCCGCAGCAAATGTTGCTTCAGTTCAACAGTTGCAAGGTTATTTGGAGGGTTCTAACGACCGCAATAAGAAGGTTTTTAGTCATTAAGACTGCGAGTAAATACAATTTAGCAGGACATACTTATTTTTATGTGTTATTTAGAAACAAGAAGCAGTGAACGACGACAACATTGACAAACTTCAACAACCGAAACGTCATGTCGATAGACCCGATGTCAACAAAAAGCAGGTTTGCAGTAACTTGTAACAAGATTAATCAAACTTATTTAAGAAACAAACACCCAGGCCATATGTACAACGTGATTTAAACATGCTGATTTGCTAACATTTGCGGACGATCCACCAAAAAATAAGGATATTTAACAAAAGTTACTCATTTTTCCGAAAATATGGACGAAATTCCACCTGTTAAAGTAAAGGCAACTGTTATTTTTACCAACTTTTCAAGGTGTGATAATGGTTTAATTTTTGTGTATGTTACAGAAAGGCGCAATAAGACGTTTCAGAAGTTTCCTACGTAACACGATTTTCTGCTGGTTTCCTCGAAAGCGGTTTTAATGAAGGTAAGTTTACGTTTAAAACTATAATTTTATTTCCAAAAAACATCCCGTTGTATATATAATTCCACAATCTTTAACTATATTTTGCAGGAAAATGAAGTCGACAAGTGATGATATTGTCACGTCACACATGGATGTGCCACGTGCGGTTCTGGAATTTATTTTAGTGTAATGCAGGGGTCGGGAACCTATATGGCTCTTTTGATGAACGAATCTTGCTTACAAAAAAATCTAAGCTAATGTTTCTGAGCATGATCTCAAATAAAACTTCACGCTGCATGACCGCCTTTTTCTTTAGTTTTCCTTTTTCAACTCACATAATGGCAAATTTTCTGCGATTTGTTTCGAGCCTGTTATACCCTTCAAAGAAGTCTTCTCATATTTATATGACTGATTTATATTTTTGTAAAATAAAAACTTATTTGGAATATGAATACATGAAGCGTAGGTATATCATTGATAGCTCAGTAGTAACAAAATCATTCGTGCAAAATTGGAAATCAATTAGTGGTAAATTTTAAGCCTTTTAAACCGATTTTTGATATCCGTATTACTGTGAAGCCCATTACAATTTATTTCGCTTAAAATAAAACTAAAACAATGTGCTATGTTCGTTAAAAGTACGACATACTAAGCACAGAATACATACATTATATCGAATCTAAACTTTTCCAAAGAGATAGCGGAAAACTAAAACAGTGCGTATTATACCATTAAGTTAAAACCTAGGGTAAATTTAGAATAATTTTTTAGTTTTACCCTAGAAATAATTGAACGCAAAAAAAACTTTCACAGATGATGTCACCAATCCTTGTCCTAACGAGTCGTTTAAAATAGGCAAAACTTAGGAAACCTATGGTTATCGTTCCACGTGGTACACAAGGACACCGTCATTTTCAAGCTTAGTTTAACTGTTTATAATAGGCTTTTTTTCTAACTAACCACGTTGCTGGGGGATTTGTCAGCAGACTGAGCATAACAGTCAGCTGCAACCGATGATACTGATTGTACTGACTGGCCCCATTTGATAGTTTTTACCGGAGCTGGAGCCGGAGCAGTGGTATCATTAAGCTCCGGAGCTGGAGCCAGTACAATTTAACATTTACGCCTGCTTCAATTAGCCCTGCTTTCAATATTATGTTTCAGCACAAGCTTTTTAACACAGACAATTGTCACACTGTTGAACCATAGAATACTAATTACATAGAAGGCTCACTGCCTTATTTGCATACTGCTCCGCATGAATGACACTTACTTCGGTCGTGAATGTAAACAAGCTTTGGCATCAAAAATCGTTGTATCGTGTATTGGATTTTCATCACTGACGTTCAGAACTAATTTTATCTACTAATTAAGATCAAATTAGGCTTTTACCATCGTAAAGGCCTCTCCATACAACTACGATCGTATAAAATGTATACGTATAGTCGCGGTCACCTACACCTGTGCGGTAACGAATCTGGGAACACAAAATAAGACCTAAAAAGCAACAATACCTAAAGCAGAAAAATCTATAAAACCATAGTATTAAGACCAACGACATACTAAAGCCAAATACGCAGTAATATCCAGTACAGCATAATATCAAAATCGTCTGAATAAGACCTAAATCTGTCGGAATAAGGCCTAAATTTATCAAAAGAAGGTCTGAATTCATCGGAATAAGGGAAAATTCATCAAAAGAAGGCCTAATGGCCAAAATAACGCCCGAACCTGTGGGTAGAGGGCGTTTTGGTGATTACGTTTGGACGACCTAGTCTGACCGGCTCAGTCAGGGGGCCGGTGTTCTTAATGGGTGGAGTTAGGAAATGGGTTAGTGTTGAAATTATTAGGGGAGTTAGTGATGTACTTTGGGGGTTGGTTAAAGTGTTATTTAAGCCTGATTATGAGCATTTAGGTCTTATTCCGACGGATGTCGGGCTTATTCCGATTTAGACGGTACTAATAACATTAGGTATTAGTCCTATTTTGGCCTTATTCCGAATTGTGTTTTATTCTGACGTTGGTGTTGTTCTTATCTCGGTCTTATGGCTGGAGTCCAACGAATCTAATTTTGGTTTTGCGCAGTTATTTTTCTACAATTTAAAAATAATTTAAATAATAATATATAACAATAATTTTTATACAAAATTTTAATATACCAACTTTTTATATGGAATAATATTTACACATGGTTGGATATTGTAAATTGTGGAGTAAAGTGTCCAATAAAAGATGGGGCAGATTAAAAATTGGAATGGTTAGAAAATATTTTTATTCAAGAACTAGATTCTTGGAAGGTTGTTTATATTAATTTGCTTAAATCTATAGCAGGCACTAACAGCTATTTTTAATTAAAGGAAAATATAGAAAAACACTACAAAGATGAAAACAAAAGACTTTATGGCAAAGCCCGCATTGGAAGGATTAGTGTTCACAACTAATCAGAACAAAATAAATTTTATTCTGCTTAATAATCTTCTTTTAAAACAGCTGGATTATGTGTGCTTACACATAGAAGTATATCCACCACAAAGCAAATATCAAATTGTGTTTTATTTAGAGGCAACTTGGCTACCGGGCAAGAAATCCGGATATTCACCAGGTGTCATATGGTGTGAAGCATGTAATAGAAAGAAAAATAATAAAAATAGCAAAGGCGGTAATACAACATATGAGATCAGAAATGTTTGGATAATACTCTGTGAAGATCTCTTCTCCCCCCAAAAAATAGGCAAATTGAATAACAATTTGGTGTTCTGTTATTACTTGATGTACCGGTAACAAATAAAAAATGAATTGCTGTTAATGGACTGAAATTAAATAATTTAACTTTTATAATGATCCCTAATGGCCAACTAACAAATGCTAATAATGCATCAACGATAAAACTACAATCAAGACATATGTCATAAATAAATAAAATACAGGGGTTCAACTTCAAGTTGTGATAATATTTATGTACAAATAAACTGTTTTAATAAAGATTTAAATATATTGTTTTTTTATTTATATTATTTTACATGCCTCTTTCTTATTTTGTTGGCATATCTCTTGTAAACCTGTAGAATTTTTATTAACCTAAATTTTAAAAACATTTCAAAAAGCTTTTTACCAAAATTGTGTCCCACAACCCTTGTAAACAGCATAACCATAAAAAAACAGTCACCGTTTCGCTCTGTTCATAATCACATTTAGCCATTTCACTCAGAGTTTCTTACTAAAACGACTGCTAGAGAGTATGTCAATTATTACCAGGGAGTCGAACCAGAACCGAACCGGTTTTGGGTCATTTTTTTCAAAACCGTAACCGAACCTGGACCGGGTTTTGAACGATTTTAAGGAGCCGAACCGGAACTGAACCGAATAATTTGAAAGAACATGAACCTTAACCGAACCCAAACCTGTTAACAAAAGCGGTTCACTCCAGCATGACGTTACAAATTGTATTTTAAAAAGTCAAGTTATTCCATGTTGTATGAACAAATTTGAATATTGAATAAAAAAATATTGATTTTTTTAGATATTTCAATAAGATTTGCCGTTTTTTTAATATGTCACGTAACTTTGATTGAATGACTTACTATTCAAAGATTATTCTCTACATTTATTGATCTACATTTTTAGAATTAACGCAACTTATATTATATCCGAACCGGAACTTTATGAACCGGTTTTGAAATAACGATGGTCGAACCGAAGCTGAACCGGATTACGAAAAAATCCTTGAACCCGAACCGAACCTGAAAAGTCAAACGGTTCGACTCCCTGATTATTACTTCATTGAAATTAATTTTATCAGCTTTTTTGTTGCATTCTATGCTAAAAGTAAAATACATATAATCAAAAAATATGAGCACCACTCAGCAGGCATCTTTAGATGGCAATTTTATTTTTCCAACCTGAAAAGAAAGGCAGAATTCGAGGTTCTTTCATTTTCAGGTGCACATAAAACTTATAATGCAAGTCTTTGTACTTTTTGGAGACCTTGTGAATACAGTATCCAGCAACATATAAATACTAACATTTCACTTTCAGCTTTATTTATAAAATAGGATTGTAAAGCTGTATCTTTTTCTTTGTTTTAGACAATTTCATTGAATAAATGTAAAAGTTCCTTTGCATCTTCCAATTATGGTAAATTAAAAAAGAACTTATCAGCATTACAGCAAAATTTCGGATTTGTGATATTATACAACCCGGTTAATATTTTCCTAAAAATAACTGCAACCAATCCGTAATTACTTCATAGGCTAGAAGGGAAGCTGAATCTCTCCCGGCAGGGACACTAAACTGATGGTTGCTTCTGCTGTTGGCTTGATTAGTGGTTGTAATTCCACTTCTTGGGGAACGTTAAGCAGTTCGGATATTACCTCACTTGTCAGACCAATACTTGACATGTTAAATTATATTAAAGTGACAAAATAAACATGGATATAATTAGAAAAGTTCGTGCATTTACTGAAACGCTGAATAAAATACGCGAAAACGCGAAAATAATACGCAGGTCAACAAACGACATGAATACTCTACCTATAATTGCCGCCGAAACCCGTGTTTTTAACAAATCGTGTCAGTGTTACTCTTGCGTGACGAGACCCAGTGAACCTTCTATGTAATTAGTATTCTATGGTTGAACAACAAACCATTGTCGTTTTGGGGAAATACTTTTTTTTAAGATTTTGGAATCGGTTTACCACAAGTGTTATTTAAATCCAAGAATTTTCCTAAAGTTAGTATGGTTTAATGACTTAAGAATAACGTGCAGTTAAATTACTGCTTTCAATTTAATGAGCTTGGCTCTTTAAAGAAATAGGTTCACTTATACCTAATTTGTTCTTTAAACAGCTGATATTAAGTGTTTTCGTTTAATTTTTTTTTCATAAAATTGGATTTATATTAAGTTTTGCACATAAAATAATTTTCTTGTTATATGTTGCGTTTTGTGCTCTTTTTTAACTGAGCTATTGCTCATTGTCAGACCATACTCTATGCATGGTCAGAAAAAAGTTTGCCATTTTGAATAATTTAATTTTTATAAAAATTAAAAAAAATTTACTTTGAATTGACTTGTTCTAATTATTACCTGACTTCGACTTGTTGTTTATTAAAAAATACATGGATTTGATTGTTGTTTGACAATTGAGTCAAATTAAATTTTAAAATAACTGTTTTACAACACTGATATTTATAAGACTTGTTATTTTAAAGATCGATTAAAATAAATAAACATAGATATTTGTGGCAAACAGTTTTAAAACAATTTCACACAGCGCACTTCAATTTCAATACATGTATTAAAAGCTACATAGGAAACAAAAAACAAAGTAATAATTAAGCGTCCAATCTGCACCGAGCCGTTGTAATCCGTTTGACCATATATTGTCTTTATAGAGAGATAGCTCAAGATTACTCAAAACAAGAGTGGATTGACTTCCAACTGGTTGGGGATCTCGCAAGTGTGCAGCCAAGCTTCCACCTCCTGTTCCTCTGGGTCAGTCATTCTGTATAGTTTCGGGGCGATGCTCAGGGTCATCCTGGATCCTGAACAACTTGTCCCTTGTATAAGCTTCAAGCATGTTTGTCATCCAATATTCCCCTTTCATCTTCCTTCGTCGGGGATTGGCGTACCCTCTCTTTCTTTGGCAGTTGGTTGATAGATTTCATAATGTCGTCAACATCAGGAAATGTCATTTTGTTCGATGTGGCCCCTAGATGTGAAGGGAAGGAAGATTTGTCGCGTGTTAAATTTTGTCAACCTGCCTTCTGCGACAGTCGTTGTGCTTTCTCTTTTGCCTGCTCGGCCAGCTCCTCTTTGTAGTAGCGATCCAAATCTTCTTCAATAGGGTGTATCTTTATAGAATCCCAAACCATCGGCGGCAGGGGTTAGCCAGTCGATCACTGCTCCTCTGACACGTATATTATGCAACTTGGCGAAATATATTTTCCTTTTAAACAAAACATCTGATCCTGTTTTTACTCATGTTTTTAACTGTGAGCTTTACTTCTTCAACAGGAGTTTGTCTGACGAATTTTTACTTCGGTAGTTTGTTAATTGCTTTTAGGATATCATCATTGCTAAATTTTGGAATTTTGGCAAAAGGATGCTTCCTTTCAGGCCATTTCTGAAGCCAGTATTCATGTTCAGGGACAAGTGTTCCTCCTAGTTCATCCGATCCTGAATAGCTAGCGATGACAACATGGGACTTGTTTAGTCCTCGGCGCACTCTTTTTGCCACTTTGGAAGATTCGTCAGCTTGCTTGACCTTCTCTAAAGTGCTTCGACCAGACCTTACTGGAAGAGTAGTGGTTTGTGTGCCTTTGTTAAACTTCGACCTTGGTTTTAGCGCTGGCAACATTCGAACCATGCCAAAAATGGCTTGGTTAAACATTTAAGAAACTAGAGTACCGGTAATCCACGTCTTCAAGCCTTCGTTGGGTAGAACATTCGTTGCTAGAAAGTAGAACGTTCATTGCTAGAAAGGATACAAAGTTACAAACCTAAATAAAAATAAAACTTTAACACGCAGTGTTCGAAATCTAGGTTATTTACATCGAAACAAAAACATACGAAGATCTATCTATACCATTCTTTAATTCGGAATATATTTAGCCTACCTTTGTACGAGAACACATTCAGCCTCGAAGAATGCGATGAATATCATCACACTGACCAACCGCATAACGATGTTAAAAGCAACGTTGATCTTCAGTTCTTTCATTCAATCAGGGTTTTTTGATAGAAACATTTCAGCAAAGCCCTGAAATCATTCGCAGGCTGCTTTGCAGTGGCGTAGCCAGCCGAAAATTTTGGAGGGGGCCAAAAAGTTGGAATGTTTTGTTTAGCTCTTAGCATTGTATCAACTGCCGTAACGAACACAAGTAACAATGCCAGCAAACCGTTTCGAGCAGCAACTGACTGAGTGTTAACGCAATACTCAAAAAACAGTCAATGAGCAAAAACTGTCTAAAGGAAGTAAAAGTACATTAATGTATAGTAAATGTTATAATAACTACATCGTTTGTGACGTAACAATGTATGACAATTGAAGGTGTGGCATGCCTGTGATCAAATGTTGTGGTACTGCTTATAAATGCTACAAAACAAATTATTAAGGGTAAAATATTATAAATTTTGCCTCAGCCCCCCCCCCCCCCCTGGCTACGCCTATGCTGCTTTGGTACGAAAGTAATGCCGAAAAACCCATTGAAGGACGCAAACAGTTTCTAGGCGATTCGAAAAAAAACATAGTTATCGCTAATCCCACAAACTTCTGTCGTTCCCGACAAAAGACATTGAACGAATGTGTAAAAAACGCCAAAAAACCTTGCCCTGGCAAAATGCCATTGTTTTAAGTCACTTAATTTTGTCACATAACAGAATCTGTGAGAAAAGACTAAATTTAGCAAACGTTTAGAAAACTAGAAAATTTTTCAACCGATAACCGTATAATAACTAATAAGTTCTATTCACACAACCATTAACTTAAATAAATTACATCGTATATTTACCGTTTTTTTGTGTTTTTTTTTTTGGTAATTGTGCATTAAAAACTGAAAATTAAGCGCACATTAAAAGCGTTGTATTTAAATACTGACACAATGTATTTACAGTATACTGGCATACTTGTTTGCTGACAGATTGCAGGATTTCCATTTATCAATTCGCTGTAAGGAGAGAATTTGGAAATTATTTCATAGCGTAGCCTATGTAGTTTTGGTTCTTTTTCTTGTCCTTGCTGACTTTTTGGTGTGTTATTTTTAGTTTAGTATTTACATATCAATGGTTGGTAACAAAACAATCACCACCCCACCCTGGATATCACCCTGACCCTAATTGACGTACACGTATAGACGAGTGTGAGTTTAAAAAGACGAATTTTCTCTATTTTCAAGGCTTTTGAGTAACGCTAATAAGCTTTTTAAGTACAATATTTTGAGAATATTAAACTATAATTAGTAAGTTTATTAAAAGCACGTCGTCACATGTGTATAGTTTTCGGCAAAGCAAAACCACTTGTTACATATATACAAGATAAAGACCAAAAGTTAGCCAACACAAATTTAGGCATCTAACCCAGTGGTCGGCAAACGTTTTTCGTCGCGGCCCAAAATACCCTTTTCGGAGCTATTCAAGGCTCACTATGTAAAACCACTATGAAAGCAGTGTCAGGATATTTGTTTTGAAGTGAAGGCCTTAGTAGAATGACTTTACAAACTTAGAAATACTTGTTTTACTCGAACGAACTCTTTAAATCCAGTTTAATTGCAAGTATAAAATGGGTTGATTCGTTTCAAATTGGAAAAACGTCAATTGAAAGGATACGTGACGCATAATATGGCCCATAAAGGACCAAAAAAGGTCTATTTTGGTTTACGCACCTATTAGACGTGTACTGAATGCATAAAAGATTAACACTTTGGTTTTTAGCCACAATGAAAGTATATTTATTGCATATAAACAAACTGGAAACGGTTAAACAGTACTTCGCAGGTACTTACGATATACGCACAATAAATTACCTCCGTAACGTATGCAATCTGACTCCACGATGAACAGTATTTGAGCAACTGCTGTTTTGGCATAAATGCAAATCATTTAAATAACATATTTCAGCTGGCGGTAACTAAATTTCGTGACAACCTGATACAAAAATACAGTAAATTCTAAACAATTAACGAAGCACGAGTATAGCAATATGTTGACAGTTTGAAGAATACGCACAGCAGGCTGGCGTGGCGACGACAAATCCACCAGACTGTTTCGATTGAATGGCTGGGAATTCAACCCAGTAACAATCTGGAGCAAGATGCTACAACATTATATCATCTCCACAGCTGAATGGCGGCACCCCTAATCACTTAAAACCTTCGCACGAAAAAAAAGGAATCCATTACGTTAATCCTGTTTTAAAATGGTGGATCAATGTCAACAATGATACAATGGCCATATTGCAAAGTTATTTTGTTAGAAAATTGCATTTTGCAGGAAGTTTAAGTTCAAACAGCTTTGGGCTGTTGACACCAAGAAAAGATAAATTTTACACGGCGCCCTTGCTATAATGTAAAGCATACCATAAAATGAAAAATATACGCGCGAAGCGCAAAAAAATTGTGATTTTGGTATAGTTAAAATTGGCAAAATGTAGTTTGACAGGCACTCTCAAGCGGGCCTGAACCACGCTGAGACAACATAAACATTCTTAGCAATACCAAATTTTTAAATACATTGAAATCAATGTATACGGCTAACACGCGGCCAACAACTACGTGACAACACTTAAGCTATTCAAAAGTAACTCGCGGCCCACTAAAAATGGCTATGCGGCCCACAGTTTGCCGACCACTGATCTAACCATCAAAATATGTGAAACTTATTGAAATATGTACGCTTGTTGCTAGTGTAACTCAATTCAAACAGATAAAGCAGTCAATGCTCAAATAAGGTCTTTCCAATCTGTCGGTGCCACATCAAAAAGTTTTTGCAGAAACAAGGTCATCCTGTCCAAACCAGGAATTGTAAATTTCTTGTAGACGAAAATGAAGTAGACTCCCGGTGCAACGACAATAAAAATCGCTGCATACAGGAATATGATGTCTGGACTGTCCACCAGTGGAGCTATTACGAGGTACGTTGCTATAATCACCATAATAATAGGAAATATGATCGGGACCTATGGAAGATAAATGTATTTTTGTGTTAAACAAGTTTTACAAAATGAGGTTTAGAAAACTAACTCAGTTTGCCATTTACGATTTAAATTGTTAGGCTTACTAAATCAACCCTAGCTCCGATGGCACGAAACAGACAGTTAGTTATTTTTATTGATAATAAATAGACTATTTTAAAATAAACCGCCTACCTTAAATGGCCTTGGCAGTTCTGGCCGTGTTATCCTCAGGACAATAACACTTGCAAAAACTGACCCGTAAAAGAGCCAGGCCGTGAAACTGAAGGCGTTAATAAGACTGTCGAAGTCGTTGGGAATGAGGAAGGCCAATGTTAATACAGCAGTAAAAATAAGAGCTGGACCAGGTGTGTAGTACTCCACGTGTGCCATGGCAAGAATCTGTTGTAAAGGCAAAACGTGGTTGATATTTTCATTATGGTCTAAAAAATATGGCTGTTAATCTGTGTTGTTGTCTAAACATCAAAGTATGTTAACCATTTAAGTACGCCAAACATGTAAAAATGTAAAAAAATGCCGATTAAGTTTTCTCTATATATAGAAGTAACTGTAATGCTAAACATAACTAAATAATCATGTTATATTTGTAACCTCAGTTAAAATTTTTTTGACAAAAACGGACACACATCATTTAAGAATCCCTTGTTTCTAGTTTATCTCCGATTGGGGCTTTTTAGCGTAATTGGGTTACCATATACTTTTATATACTCAAACTACGCTATCCAGCTCACATCAGGTAAATGTCCCCTTCTCGCAGCAACATAGGGAAGTCTTCCACCAGTCAAATACGATCCGTTTGAAGAGCCGATAGTTGAGAGACAAACCGACAGGGGCATAATCCACCCAGCCGCCCCAAGCACCCGGTAACCCCAAGTAACCGCCACCGCGTTCGAAGTTAGCATTTCTGCAGGCGTCAGTACTACAAATGTACAATCTCAAGTTTACATTTTGTTTATTGTCAGTATCAGGCAATAGCGCAAATGTAAAGTGTTATAATGCGTTAAGTTAATGACTTGACTTAAGTGCACGTAAGACACTGTTTTTAAATGACTTGACTTCACTGAATAATTTTGGTTAAAATGATTTGCCTTAGACTTAAGTCATCTACTAAACAAAAACAAATTCTAAGGTGCTTAACTAAACACATAAAACCCTTTTGATAAAATTGGGTTTTTACCATATTTGTTAAATCTAATGGATGTTAACTTGATATTTGTTTCGTCTTTCGTGTTTGCTTAGCAAAATATTTGGTCAGGTCAGAAAGTTTGCTTAGCAAAAAATATTGGTTTAGAAGTTTAACATTAGTTTTTAATGTCAATGCTGTGACTTGAAATAATGAGGGATTTACGTGAAATCATACATGAAATTAGCGCTATGTTTAATTTAAATGCCGCTAACCTGCTTTTGTTGTTTCATTGCAAGCATTTTAAAACTTGATTTCCATATACACGAGTTGAAAAACGTGTTAACAACTTTTCAAAAGAACTTTTTTGTTACTGTATAGTGTATATATTACCTGCAAAGTATGAAATATTGACCAGCAGGTAAAATATGGTGACGACGGGAACGGCGATCAGAATGGCACGGGGTAGTGTCTTTTGTGAGTTTTTGACTTCCTCCGTAATGTAGTTCAAATTATTCCAACCGTCAAACGACCAAAGGCCCTGTAATATTCAATTCATCTTGGTCAGTCTAAGACAGTGGTTCTCAACCTTTTGTCTTTCGTGGCCCATTTACGTTGCAAAAAAATTCTGTGGCCCGAAAGTTTCATGAAAGAAAAAAACGTTAAATAGGTTTAAAACAAAACACAGCAGAATATATTTCAAAACAGATTATTTATGCAACTGTGCATTAGTGAGATGCTTGCGGCTGAACAATAAATTTACATTCCTTTTTAATTCCTAAACCAAGCAATTATTCATGTAAAATTAAATATAGTTACACAATTTAAACTAAATCTAGCTAAAATTGGTCTGTGGCCCACCTCAAATGTTCTTATGGCCCGCCAGTGAGCCATGACCCACTGGTTCAGAACCTCTGGTCTAAGACGATATATTAGGTCAAATAATCTGAAGAAAATCTTTACAGCTCTCGTGTTGATATAACACCAATTATAACTTCAAACTTAAATTACGATCGTCGAAAAATCATGGTTCTAAACAAGTCATTTTAAAATGACAATTCCAAGTGAAGTCATTTGCAAAATGACTTAAGTCCAGGTCAACTCATGTTCAACAAATAGTAAGTCCAGGTCAACTCATTTTCAACAAATAGTAAGTCCCAGTTCAAGTCATTAGTTACGAAATCAATTTCAAGTCATATTATTGGCATCAAAATTAAAATTAAGCATTGAAAAATGGTAAACACGTTACATTCTGGCCGATATTTCCCAAAACAAACGAACACACACAAAAAAAAAATAAGAAGTTAACATTTATACCGATTTATAATATACTTGAATAACCCAATTTCGTTCAAAAGTATTCAATTAAATCACCTTAACATACATCAATTTATTTGTTTAAGTGACTTTAGGTTCAAGACGAGTTATTTGCCTGGATGACTTAAGTTAAGAATGGCCATTTAGTTAAGGTTAAGGCATTTTAAATTATCTTACGTCAAGTCGTTACAACTTTGCGAAAATACATTAGGAAAGTAACATTACCTATAAATGAACATTATAATAGGCTACTGAACATATATTATCTTATATCCAAACAAAAGTGAAAATCCCAAAGCAAAAGTTAAATGTTTAAAAACTGGCCTTTTATGGCAAAAGTAAGGTATAGTTGTCACGTCACCTGATAAAAGGCAAGACCAATTTGCGAAAAACCAAGGCCTGCCAGATCTTCAGGTTTAAATGCGTTTGAAAGGTTTTCCAAACCGATCGGGTCACCCTGAGCAAGACGGACCATTCCACCAACTATTATAATAGCCATGGCAATAAACTTGGCTACTGCGAGGAAGCCTTGAAGCTTGGTTGAAGCCTTCACGCTGAGGTAGTTAACGCTTGTGAGGGTTATGACCATAGCTGCTGCTGCACACTGTAACACAAATGCGGGAAAATGTTTTATTTTGTCAACAGGGTAAGTGCGGGTCAACCGGGTCGTTCATTGCCGACGTTTACCTGCAAACATTTTAAAGAGTTAGATAACGCATTAGGGTTGAAATTGTATCCTATACCAAAGCATATCAGACAAATTTAGTGCTTTAAATTTACTTTTCGACCCCCTTTCTAACATGTAAAAAAAACGGTCGCAAAGTTATAAGGCTTTACAACAATCATAAAACAACAGAAAAGAGCCATCTGTCTAGATCAGTGGTTCTTAAACTTGTTTAGCTTGCGGCACAACAAAGAAATCAATCGAGTAAATTTACAATCGCCCTTTACACACGACAAAATATATTTAAATGTCTCAATATGATTAAATTGGAATGGGTAGTGCGTATTTAAGTCTAAAATGCTTGCGTGTATATGCCTATTGGTAATACAAATAGCTTATTATCAAAAATTACAAAAAAGTTTCCTGGCACACTTAACAATCTCTCAGTCTCGAGGCACACTATAAGTGTTCCGCGGCACATAGGTTGGGAATCACTGATCTAGATACAGCAGGCGTAAATAAAAAATCCGGACCATTGAAAAGCGAAGAGCTGTACCTTTACGACGATGTCGGGCGGCTGACAACCTCCGGGGTAGAAGGGCTCGATTGCGTAACTTCCAAACGTGACGGCGGTGGCGGCGTTGCCCGACGTCCTTGCAACAAGGCACGAGCACCAGGCGAACGTGAAGGCAGCTATGGGCCCGTAACCCTTCCGCATGTAAGCGTACTCACCGCCCGACTCACCGATGCACGCACCGAGCTCACAGTAGCAGATAGCGCCCATTCCTGCGATCGTTTATGTATGTGTTCGACTGCGTGTGTGTGGTTAGTAATAAAGTACGGTTTGGTGCAAATCAGTTGACTGTGGTAAAACAGTAGTAGTGTACAGAGAGGTTCGCGCAAAGTCCTTCTTTAAATTGGACTAAAATTGTACATTTTCGTACAACTTCAAACGTAATAGGTTAGCAGTTTCCGTTTTTCCCCAATAAAACCCCTTGCTTCACGACACCTTCATATAACACAATTTCAGCAAAAATGTCTATCGTTCGGTCATTTCTTTTTATTACAGCATTTTTACGCATGTTTGCACATCTGTGCATTTCAAGTCAATATTGCTTTACCCATTGTCGCCAAAATTAGATTTTTAGTGACAGCTATAGACTATTACCGAAATTTTATTTCGCAGTCGCTCTGCTATAGCAATTTTTAATATATACTCTCTCTTGAACTGTTTTCACGCTGGACAAAAATAAAAGCAATCAGAATCTGGTCATATTTTGTTCGACAACAAACATTTGAACTGTGGCATTCCCTCGTCAATTTATGCCCCCCAAAACATGCTTTTCACCTGCGATTATGCCGCATCCAGCCCACATCAACAGACTAACTCCAACGCTGCCGTTGGTGCCGGCCAAAACTCCGACCGGCGACGCGAAAATGCCCGAGCCCACCATGGTACCGGCCACCACAGAAACACTTCCCAACAGGCCGATTTTTCGCTTCAGGTTGAACTTTTCCTCTTCTGCATTCGTCATTTGTGGCCTTGAAACATCTTTGACTTTGTTATTTTGCTCATCGTTGCCGCGATTGTTCTCGGTTTCTGACGAAGCTCTGCTCGCCGCAGCAAAACTGGCCATGTCCAACTTCAAATGGATGTCGCACTTTCTTTGGAATACAACGATGAGCGACGGTTCTTTGTTAGCTGGTGAGTTCTTTAACCGCTTGCTGTGCACCGTTTTACTAACTTATCGTTGTGTCAATGATCTTTCCCAAAACTCATTTTATCATAATCCTTGAAAACGATTGATTCTATCGATTCAAAAGTAATTGATTCCTAGTAAAATTTCAGGATGTAAACCCTAAAGGCCTAAACTGACCAAACCCAAACTTGTTTACTGTAAAAAGCTAAAACATTTTTCCTTATTAAAAATACACAATTCTATTCTATTTGCCGACAGGATTATTTAGGCTGAGCCTATTGAAAAGAGCGACTTGGCCATTCGACATTTAACATTACAACTTTTGTATATTGCACAGTCAAAAACTCTTTTGCCTGCCAGAGTCAAGCGTCACCGTTCAGTGCCGCATTCGCTAAACAAAAGCACGTATGCAGTATTGCCTGCACCAAGGTTCCAGTATGCCAATATTTAACAGGTTTGCGTTTGCCCAGCAAATACGCCTTTATTACGACGAGAAAGCTGTGGTACAGCTTTTAACCTTGCAAAACCTACAGTTAAAAAAATATCGCGTTTGTTCCTTCTTTGCCAATGTATACCATTAACTTGCAAAAAAGTCGCATCGTTTGTTACGCCGTTTTAGTAAAATCCATGTAGAAATGTCACTGAACTGTGGTTACCTGATTGGCCAGACATGATAGACGTCACAAAGTTACATATAACCAAACCGTGACGTTGCAAAAAATTTTGTTCGTAGTTTTTTCGTAGTTGTGTTTTTTTTGCATTTACTTAGTTAAAAAAGCCAAAATACAGTTTGGGGGCATTGACCATATAGATCTCTATCAAGTACACCAGATTGTTCTGACTAAACGTAGACCAAATCGCTCATAAAAGTTACAAATATAAAGAAATTGAGCTAAAATACCGAAACACTAACCAAAAAAGTAGATTAAAATCTTACAAATCGCAAAATCACTAACCATGTTTTGCAGTTATTTTACTACACCTGATTAATTTTTATACGGAGTGTAATTGTCGCGTAGTCATATATGCACAATCACTTAATTAGGCGCGGTAGTTCGCGCCTTCCTCGTAAAAAATGCAATTAGCTTCTAGCCTTTGGAGCAATTAGTTGCTATATAAGTATGTAAAGTTCTTGTTTTTCGGTGAATGGTACAGTGGCAGTCAGCGTCAGCACCAATACGAAGACACTATACACGCCAGACATCAAACTTTATGGTATGTTTTTATTTTTCGCAACCGTTCATTGTTAAATGACGTATTATTCGCTAAATCTCAATTTTCGTCTTCAGAAAACCTGCACCGTTTCTACACTGTTTTTGCTTCTTAGCGCGAAAACTGTGCGATCTCTATCGTCATTGAACGTGTAAGCAATACAATAGAAACCAGTGAAGTATTGCAAAGCTTGATATATACACAATACGTATTTTGCTAATTTTATCACTAAACCATGCAATTAAAAGGGCATTTACATTTCATGTGCAGGTCTTCGGCTGTTTGCTTTTATATCTGCCAATATACTTTGTCCTATAACAATTTGGGATATTTTGTTTCTCGTGTTTGGTTTTCCAGTAGAAAAACCAAACATTTTTCAAAACTAAGCAAGTCCTTGAACCAAAACTGATGTCCATTTTATCATTAATTTAAAACCACATAACATGGCGTTTCTGTATTTTCATGACGTCACTTAAACAGCAGATCTTTCCAATTAAACGATAAAGAAATTTTTTTTTGTTTATTGTTGAAAAACACTAGCGTTTCAATGCGACCGACGGTTTGCCTTCGCAAACGACGCTGCTTCGCAATATTCTATGTTTCTTATTACGCTTAACTTTCTGCTATTCATTTGGTCGTTGCTTATAAGCTATTAATATATGTAAAAAGTTACAAAAACGGCTAATGCCAGGAACCAACAACCTGAATTCAATCTACAGAAACGTGTTTCTTGTTTGCTTTTTACTGGCTTCTGTTGCTGGAACCCAATGTGTGTTCTTTGTTGCTTTGCTTTTTCTGTTTTTCCACTTAAATGCAGTTTACATTAAGTGCTAGAATTTTGCTTCCCATTAACAGTGCTTTGCAACCATTGCTTTACTCGAATATATATATAGACGTTGTATTTAATTGAGCAGTTTTGTATCAATTATCCTCCGACATAATAACGTTGTTAACATTGCCGCGCAGTAAGAAAATTACCGAATTGTAAAATGCCAGTGATTTATGGTAATGAACAATGGTTTTTCGAGTTAAATTTTTTTTTAATATTGGATAATTAAGCTGACAAAAAAGATGTAGAATTCCTTTATAGTGACACGGAAAAAAGTGACCCCTTAAACTCAAAGGTATAGGACACATGTGATACACGAATGATTTTCAAACAATAAACGTCCATTAAAATAAACGTAATATAGCAGTGGCAATTTGTGAATAGCGAGTGTGTTTAATAAAGCGAATACCCAATTACAAAAACAATTAAATTTTTAAAATTTCTATTAGAATAAATGGGCTATATGATTTTTACATTCATTATATTGTGGCTCGATAAAGACAATGCGGCAAGAAAACCATTCTCAAGAAGAGAATCGGAATTTCGGATTTCTGATTGCTTGTCAATCTTGAGAATACCGCTTCACAAACATATAGTGTGCAAAAGGGGGAAGAGTTATGAACAGCTACAGCTAATTTAGAAATGGTTAGGTATTTATTTCTTGACATTACCCTCGAAACGATTAAACTATAAGCGCTACTAAGAGGCTGCGTTTTATGTGCGCCAACAGTTTCTTCATCTTTAGTGTGAATTAAGGGTTTTATAAGCATATACCGCACGTACAGTAGCAGCTCTGCCACGTTGATACAACTGTTGTTTTGTCGAGCTGGGATTTTTAATACATCTGTTGTTTTGTCGAGCTGCGAATTTGCTAACTTTTTTTCTTATCCGTCATATTTTTTGCCATACGAGCTATACATCGAGTGGGATTCAGCCGGTTCGTACCGGTTAAATAGAATCGTCTCATGAAATTTTATGAGATCAGTGAGCCGGTTAGAATTACTAGTTATTTTCAAAGTATTTTTGCATCTTATCTGCTATACACCGATTTTTAAGATCCAAATATAGCTTACGTTTTTTTTTAAATGTGCAATGGCCAAGTACGCACGTACCAGCAGTTATACATTGTGTTAATTTTTACAATTGTACCGGTAGTAATTTTTTTGTGATTGTTTGTCTGAAAGTTGAATTGTTGCGTCATAAGGACAAATCATGAGACGTTTTAGTACAGAACCGGCTGAAAAATATCACTTTTCTTCGTGATAGAACCGGCTGACAAAAATTTCAATCCCATTATCCCACCACTGCATATATAATTATATACTATGCTAGGCCTATTCTTCAGGTTCTAAGATCTTGGTGGGCGTTTTAACATGCCAATTGGCGTGTAGTACGACATGGTTTTCGTGGGGTTATATTGATTCCAAGGAGATTTAACATTGCTTGGGCATGTATTGCGGCATGTTAAATTTTTCCTGGAGAATTATTAATAGGCAAATCGGCGCCTCGTCCAATGCTTTGGAATTTTAGTGCAGTCCAACTTGGCCTTGCAACAGACTGCGCACCGTATCTTGATACGTTAAAAAGGTATAGGCTTATATACAAGATCAGAAAGAAAACAGTCGCTGAATTGGTCAAGTTTTACGTTTTACGGTAGTCGATATGTTGCAGTAAAACATTGAACCTTAAAATGCTTCAGAATTTTTTTGAGTTTAAATTAAAACTATTTGCTTATACTATTATTTCAATGATTTTTGAATGTTTCGACAAACAAAAAATTATAAGAAGAAACTTAAAAATAATAAACGCATTTTTATGCGCCTTGCGTGGCTTCTTGTGTAATAATGAGACTGATTATTTGTCTTTACCAGGTTAAGTGGGACACCAGCAATAAACCTAAATTTTAAAAACAATCAGGGTCGGAATAAAACACGGATCGAAATAAGACCAAAAAAAGACGAATCTAAACATATATAAATAAGCCGCATTTACATATATTTAGATTCGACTTTTTTAGTTGTCCGCCGTATTGTTGCTTGCTGAAGTGCTGACAATAACGATATTATTCGCAGTAGGCTAGAACCAACTGGGTTTTCCGTTAGCCGGCAAAGAGACTGACCCCAAAATCGCTTGGTAATGTCATATTCTATATTGTTACTTACTCAAGATAAAACGAGAGAAGTTTTACAGCTAAATGTTACGCCAGTCGATTGAGGATTAATTCTAAAGTTCGGTCAAACCCTTTTTTATCATTAACTAATAATAAGTCGAACTCATTCTTTTACCCGTTTTCAGTTTTACTGTTATAATTGTATTTCGCAACGACCAAAGGCTATTGTTATAATACCAAAAAAGATGTTATATTTAAAACAACCCGGCTTAACGGTTTTTTATACTTCATAGTCGAGTTTTTCGTAGCTGCAATGTAAGGCCGATCGCTGTTTTTATCAAGTACTGTGAAACTTGACAGTTCTGTTTGTCATCAATTTAGATAGCGGAAGCTATCTTTTTATAATTGCAGTATTTGTTAAATGTGGCAAAATTAGGAATACTAAGCTCACTGTGCAGCTTTCTGTTAATTTGCGAGACAGTTTAGTAGGCGTGCTTGATTTGTTATAACTAAGGTATCTCTTGTAGGTCTTTAACTGAAGACAGTTTTGTTTGTCAATTCTGCATCAGTTTTATGCAGTGGTGGCTAAACTAGGGGTTTTAGATTGTTGTACAGTTTAAACACTGCGAAAGAACAGACATGAATGTGTGTCAATTTGTTGATCAATAAAGTTAGTAGAGGTTAATTGTAGAAAATGTTTAAATCAAAGGACAAGGTCATTGAGCACAAACAAAGTAGGTTTCGACGAAATAATTTATTATTGGGCTTCAAAACGGGTGAAAGCTACTGTTTGTAATAACGAGAAATCCATTATTAGTACAACGACCCGTGTTTATAACAGGAATTACGGCTGATCGCTGTTTCGTTGAGTACTGTGAACTTACAGACAAAACAATTGTATATTAATTCCACGTTTACACTGCTTTAACAAAACGCAAAATTTTATGAGAATTTTAGGTTGCGACAATTCTATTTTTTACTGATATTTGCGAAATTTTATACCACACCAGCGTCGATTCAATGCCGCTTCCACACAGGCCATATCCAATACGAGGTATCCAAATTTAAAGCGTTCTTATTCTAAACTAAGAAACGCATTTTTTCTCGCTTTGCACGACTTCCTGTGTAACAATGACACTGTTTTCCAACTATATTAAAATCCTAGGTACGACCCTGATTTAAATTTATAATAAAAAAAGCTCACAAGCCACATGTAACAAATTT
The DNA here is from genome assembly GCF_963924565.1 of Ascidiella aspersa. Lineage (NCBI taxonomy): Eukaryota > Metazoa > Chordata > Ascidiacea > Phlebobranchia > Ascidiidae > Ascidiella > Ascidiella aspersa. Next base: position 20,741,185 of record NC_139454.1, read on the forward strand.
GCTTTTGGAAATTTATTACGTCCCGGCAAAAAAATTCTTTGGTTTACCTCCCCTTTTATCATACCAATGAAAACAAACCAATCTTTATTTCATTTGGATTCTCGACAGGTTTCTTACAACCGTCCTTGATCAGGAACCAGCACGGTTGTGCGATATCTTGTCGGGAGTTCAATACAATTTGTCTTTATACAGTGCCACCTGATTCCACTATAGTCTTTTTAGAATTCGACAAATACGGACATATACAAAGATTTATTGCTCTTGCCTCTGTCAACACTAAACCATGAGAAAATCGTCCGAAGCCGCCGACGCTACGGGCGACTCTGACTCGACGTCCGAAGCTTTCGAGATGCGCAAACGAATCGGACTCTGGGGCGGTGTTGCCTTGACGACGGGCGCCATCGTTGGAACCGGTATCTTCGTGTCACCAGTGGGCGTGCTTAGGGCAGTGGACGGCAGCGTTGGCCTGAGCCTCTTAATCTGGGTGGCTTGCGGCCTGATTGCAATGATGTCGGCCCTCTGTTACTGCGAGTTGGCTACAGCGTTCGGCGCCTCAGGCAGCGATTACAACAATTTCAAGCTCGCCTATGGACCTGTCGTGTCGTTCGTGTACGCCTGGACCAACTTCATGGAACTGCTTGGTAATTTATAACGAAGCGGCTGATTACACGTGAAGTGTGTATATAAGCAGTTCGACTTAATTCACTGCATAAAGTTTTAAAATGGTGCATAAAAATAGTTCGTGTAAAACTCTACCGTACAATGTTAAATAGGTTTCATATAAATAAAACACTTGAATTTTAAATAAACCTCCGGCCATTTCCGTTGGCGAAACTTGTAAAGGAAAATTTAATTACAAGTTTGCCGCTTTTTATGTTCAAACTTTTAGTTTACGCTTCATTGCATAAATAAACATGGCTTAATAATTAATTGTATAGCGTCATGGTCGGCATTCAGGCCATCGGCGTTTCTTTAGCACAAAAACATTTCCGAATGCTTTTTCAGCACAAGTGCTAAATGCAAGCAGCGACTTGCAACTGTGGGTTATTCATTTAAACTTCACTCGCAATCTGCACACATTTAAACATAGCATCGTTTAGGTAACGCGGCCAGTTGTCAGATCTTCTCAAGGTATCTCCTGGTACCGTTCTTCGCACTCAACTGCCATCCTCCCGAAAGCGCCATCAAGATTTTCGCCATTCTGCTCCTTTCCGTACTTACCTACCTCAACTGCAAGAGCGTCGACGTTTCGGTCGGGGCCGAGATCGTTTTCGCGGTTGCAAAGTTCCTGGCAATGCTCCTGATCGGATTCGGGGGTGTCGTCATGCTGGCCCGCGGCTGCCAAGTCGGATTGTACAACTTTAATCACGCCTTTGCGCCCGACGACCTATCACAGGTAAATGCCAGCGCACAGCACATGTTTTTTTGTCAAATATAGGTGCCTTTTTACTATTTACTTGATGGTTGCTAAAGATGAAAGAGTGCTCGAGTTGAGGATTTATTTAGAAAATCATTACTTACATTTAACAGCTGTAATACCCAGTGTTGTGATGATTTAAGTTAACGAAGTGCACCAAGATAACTGGTTTTTAATTATTTGACTTGACGTAAGTCGTTTTGGGGAAAATGACTTGATTTGACTTCATTTGGACTAACGACTTGACTTGGACTTCTGTCAATAAATCAAAATACTTGGATGAAAACTAAGGGTTTTTTCATTTAACATTTTATCATAGAATTGAGCTCTTAATTTCAAGTTTTGCACGTGACAAACAATTAAATTGCTACATGCTGTTTTTAAATTGACCTTTGGCTCATATCGGATGAGATTACCAGTTTTAATAGCTTGTAGTTTTCGTTTGATATGGGCGATTCGATTTTAGATGACTTGCTCTGATTAAGACTTGACTGAGGCTCGACTTGTGCAACTGATGACTGCATGTCCAATTTTGTCATATTGTCTGTTTTAGTTTGGTTATTTTAGGGAATATCGTCCATTTCTTCCATTTCTTACGTCACCCAGGCAGTACAAATGTTTAAAATCATTCAACGTGAAATGTTCGAAATTTGTTCTGAAAACAGCCATCCTTTAAGGTAACTCTTTTCGGTTGATGAAAAATCTGCAGTTCATGTGATTTCTAAACAGTGCGTTAAATTCAGATTGGTGTGCCCAACATAGCCCAGGCCTTCTATCAGGGCTTGTTCCCCTACAACGGCTGGGCGATCCTCACTATCGTTACAGAGGAGATCAGGGACATGAAGAGAAACCTGCCGCGAGCTTGCGTTTTGTCGGTTTTCTCTGTCATCTGCATTTACATGTTCGTCAACGTCGGATACTTTTCCGGTAAATGTTTGTCAGACTGGTTGCGTTGTATTGGGGTTTGTAAACCGGGGTCCTCGAGCCCTTTTGGGGGCTTGTAAACTAGTTTTAAGGCTTCGTGAAAGCCTATTTAAAATATTAGTAAATTATTTGAAAAGTGAGGTTGTGTAAAATTCTTAAGCGACCAAGCATTGTTCGACTCAATATAACGCAGGTGTTTTAAAACTGTTTTAACCGCGAACCTAAAAAAAAAAAATAAAAAAATTGTGATCGATTGGACCAAGTTCGACATGATTTTTTTAACAAATCATTTGAAAACGTTTTTTGCATTTTTCTATATTAGTTGAAGCATTTGGTTGACAGGGTATAATATGCCACGTATATTCATAATAAAACTCACTGATTTAAATACTTTTTTAAACAGCCAAACATTGGGGAGTTTTATTTACGACTTGAATATTAATATTGTTCGTTTGCATATTAAAAATTATACGTGTATATATTTTATAAGTTCAACATTATTTTTTTTGTTTACATAAACTTGAACAAAACGTATTTAAACGATAATTATTGCAAACTAATATGTGTTTCTAATAATATAATTTAACGAAAGAATGTTACTAATTAAATATGGGGTGAATATTTGTGCTAATTTGACAGAAATGCACTTGAAAATCCTACACCTTCTTATATTATTATTATCTTCTTGTCTCATGCAACAATTTTTTACTTATCTTTTTCGTGTTGCCGTTCGGTCTCTTCTGGCAGTTTTATCGGTGGACGAAATCCTGTCAACCAAAGCGGTAGGCGTTGTGTTCGCAAACAAGGTTATGGGCCCGTTCGCTTGGTTCATTCCGTTGGCTGTGTGCTTGTCCTCGATTGGGAATCAAAACGGCTCGATATTCACCAAGGGCAGATATCCGTTCGTTGCGGCAAGGGCTGGGCATATGCCGAAGGTAAGTAATCCAAAAGTGCTAATTATTTTGGAAACAAAAAAACAAAGTGACCTACAAAGCAACAATATCTAAAGCAGAATAATCTATAATAGGCTACCATAGAATTAAGACCAACGTGATTATAAAGCCAAATATACAGTAATATCCACTACAGAATAATATCTAAATCCTTTTCGGAATATGTCCTAAATTCACCGGAATAAATGGACAAAACATCCCCTGCCTGGCCCAAACAACGCCTGAATCAGGCCTATACAACATTTTACCTAATCCCAAACCCCCAACCCCCAAACCAGCGAGTGAGTGTTTCAATAACTCTCCTTTTTAACCCTAACTCAATTTCTAACCTTTCTAATTACCCTCCACTAACCCTAAACAGGGGAAACCGAAAACAGCGGCGCCCTAACGGCAATTCTGTCGTGAATATCATTGCGAATTTGGTGTTGGTTTTAATAGAATGGTATAGCCAACACGTCGATCGCGATCATTAAAATGACCAATTGTTGTCTGGAAAATCCTAATAAAGCGTTCTTCGACGTAACAAATTAACCTTCATAGCTGGCTTGGAATGCAATAAAGTGTTCCTGTTACTTTTTTACCGAACCAGTCGATCGAGAGTCTCTAAATAAAATATTCCAGTCGATCGTAATCAAACATAAGTAGGCTAAACCTGGATAATAGATTGCTCAGATTTAGATAGTGTTTAATAATAAATTTCAAAGCCAAAAAGGTCGAGTAGATCGACAGCATCTTGATTAAGACGTTTCGATACGTTTTCCGCTCTATTCAACATCTCAAGGCTCCAACTGTAAAAACTCTGATGATAACAATTGCGTCCTGCCTTTTATAAGTGAAGCTTTGATTTGCTTTTCAGTCACACTAACTGAAGATGATACAAGTTCGTATCGAAACGTCTTAATCAAGATGCTGTCGATCTACTCGACCTTTTTGGCTTTGAAACTTATTATTAAGCTACATTACAGATCCGTGCATAGTGTACCCTAGATAGTGTTGTTTGTGGGTCTTATGGTGTGCTCCCTTTAAAACTAACTTTACATAACGGCAAACGAAATACCCAAACAGATTCTAGCGATGATTCACGTGCATCACTACACACCGGTACCAGGTCTTCTGGCCAACTGTCTAGTAGCGATCGTGTACGTGCTTATCGGGGACTTTGACACCCTTATATACGCCTTCGGCTTCACGTCGTGGGTATTCTACGGGCTGAGCGCCGCCAGTGTGCTCGTACTGCGTCGCACCATGCCGCGGATAGCGCGACCTTACAAGGTACGTAAAGCTATTTTTGGCTGAGCAGTGGTTGGCTTCAATATCTATCGTCCAATGGTCGTTGGCGTTGTTCCCTTGAAGACATATTTTTAATAATGAGCAAAAGTTCGTTTTACCGAAGTTAATTACAAAACTTTTGAATAAGCATAATTAGTTTGAAAAAATAACAAAAGTAGGCTTTTAATTTATATAACTTGTTCCTGTTTTTCCAGAGTTCAAACAATTCGTCTAGGTTTTGCTCCAATTTGATTAACATTTTCGGTATGAGCAGAGTATAGCACCAAAAACAATCCATTGAAATACAATAAAACGGGCTACCATCTCAAGATGCCTTGTTCGTTTTTTTTGTGTGTTTCCTGATGTCTGTGAACTTTTATCTTATCAAATGCAAAAACAAAAGATTGGCAATATTAATACTTTTTTTGTGTGTTTCCTGATGTCTGTGAACTTTTATCTTATCAAATGCAAAAACAAAAGATTGGCAATATTAATACTTGATTCCAAACACAACTTTAATATTTTAGTAAATATTTACGCCAGGAAGCTAAACTGTTGCGAAAAATGTGACTAGTTGATAATATTTTTTTCTAACTATGAAACGACACTTGAAATGTTCAGTTTTATCGGTGTCCTTACTTTTTATTATAATTATTAAACGACAGACATAGTGTTTTATCTTGCAACAGCAAATTAATAAACAATTAGGCATAACCAATAGGCTACGGTTGATAGATTTTGTATTTATGTCATTTTTTAACTCGGAAACAAAAAAAGTTTATTTTTGTTATTGCAAAGGTCTCATTGATAAAGCGACTACGATTTTTCAGGTTCCCTGGCCAATTCCAGTAGCGGTGTCGGTCATATCGACGGGCTTCGTCGCTGCGCCTTTCATCCAAAGGCCAGATGCTGTATTCGCCTGGCCGCTGGCATACTACGCAATCGTTCTGTTGGGGTACTTCGCCTTCATCCGCAATAAGTGGACGGTGCCAGGCTTTGGCGCCGCCACCAGGTTCTTGCAGAAAATCTTGAAGGTCGCCGAAACCGACTGGCAAGGCTTCGCCTACAAAACCAGCCGAGCAAAAGAGTGAAGCACATGTTTCGGCATGTTCAAATTCTGGCCAATTGTCTTTCTTTGTTAAGATGAATAAAGTTCCCACGTTGGTATTATTAATTGCGCGTTACCTGAACGCGTTAAGGTTGGTTCACGCTAGACGCGTCTGGCGTTAATGCCTAGATGGTAAAAAAAACGCTTTCGGTTGCGGAAAGTTGAAATATTTCAACTTTAACGCTTTCGGTTAGAAGCGACGAAATTGGCCGTTAACGCTGACAACGCTTCAAGTGTGGACTAGACGACGCTAGCGTTTATTGCCAGACGCTAACGCCATAAGCAAAACGAGTCTAGTGTGAACCAACCTTTACACTTAAAAAAATAATTTTCTTGGACTTTTTTAAATCTACGGTATTAACAAATATATTTTCTATAGTGTGTAATCTAATTTTTCTACTTATCGTTCTTGAATTTTATTAAACAGTTTACCGTTTTATCAACCGTAGTGCCAATTTTACCTGTCACCAGCAGTGCTTTCTTTGGAACACTCACGCGTCAGTGTTTATTTAAAACAGAATCCGCGAGACGACGCTCCAGAGAAACCTTGCGCGGTCGTCAGAGACGCCAAGCGACTTGCCTTCTTCGCGAAAGCACGTTTGAATGCGTGCCTCGAAAGTTTTGTTTGTAGTAGCGGCCAAGAGGCAAGGCGAGCGAAAGCTGTAGGCGTCAAGTCAGCTGATTAAAACAATAAAGTGACTTGCTAGCAAAATATTGATCTAATTTTGGCGCTTGCAAGTTTATCTCATTCAGTTTTATGTGCTAACGACTGCTGGACTAAAGCTGAGGTATAATCTCAGGTTTGTTTAGTAAGGAATAGTTTGAACTGTTGGTATTTAACAGCTTAAAGTAGTTTGAAGTAGGTGAACCAGCAAAATAAAAAAAATAGCTGGCTTTGCTTAAATTTTGCAATTGTAATAGTTGTTCTTCTTGGGTTATATTAGCTAGATAATTACATTCAATGCAGATTAGCTCTGAGGTAACTTTGTGTGACAACGTTCATGATTTTTGTTATTTTGTTGACCAATTTTGGTGAAGATTTACATTTAATTGGTTATGATTGCTTTGCATTTTTTATACAACTTTCCAATTTTGTTTATTGCAATTGTTCATATCAAGTGTTAAATTGTTTTTTTTGCTATTTACATGTGTTCCAATACAAATTTGTCAGTGCAACGTTAGTGTATTTTCTTTGTCTCCAGATCACTAATACACAATGACTTTATAAAACCACCAAAATTTATCTTCAAATATCAGGGAATTATCCAACAACGATGAAAGAATGCTGTTTCACAACTACCTCATTGCTCCCACCAAGTGGACAGGAATAACTCGTAGGAAAATCTGCTTAATCTTTATAGCGACACTTTTGCAAAATTTTGACCCGGCTAAAGGGGAATTAACATTTCGTGTCAGCGAAAACGCAACAATAGGTACAGAAGTTGCATCTTTGACAAACTCTTCGGAAAGCTTTTTTCTTTTAAGTCCTGAGGACTCACCATTTCGAGACTTTTTTGATGTTAGCCTTCTTGAAGCTAGCGGTGTTATAGTGACAACAGATAAATTGGACCATGAAGTCAATCCAACTTATTTTGCATCACTCCTTAATGCAGTGACCAGCGCTCATATACAGGTAAATCATTTATAATATGCCATGTAGCCCTGTTTTTTTTTAATGCTTTTATATTTATCATGCACCCGATTTAAAATTAAACTAATACTAAGTGTTTATATTTTTGCAATGCAATTAAATAAAATGAATATTTTCACTGTAAGGTTTTTTTATGTTTTTTAAACTTATTGTTAAACAAAATATTTCAGTTTTGTTTTTTATAGAAATATGTGCTATTTATATATGGTTATGAAATGCTAAAAGAAGAATGTTCTTGTTTTTAAGGTGGAGGTTGTTGTTACTGACATTAATGACAACACACCAACATTCACTGCTGATATAATTCCTCTCAACATTACCGAGGCTACTGCTATTGGATCAAAATATCACTTGGGGTCGGCAACAGACGCCGATTCCAAGCCTTTTAATGTCCAGGGATACCGAATTATTAGTGGAAACATCAATGATGCTTTTTTCGTCAAGAACCGAACAGTCAATGAGCAAGTCTTTGCCGATTTGGTTGTGAATCGCAATTTAAACCGGGAAGTTACTCCATCCTATTCGCTCACAGTGGAAGCATACGACGGCGATACTCCACCCAAGAGTGGAACTGTGCTCGTTCGTATTCTAATTCTCGACGCCAATGATAACCCTCCAACATTTAACCTCACCCGCTACTCAGTAGAGCTTCCTGAAGATTACACTGTGGGAGAAGATGTCATCACTATTACAGCTTCAGATAAAGACTCTGGTCAAAACAGTAATATTACCTATAGGATTGACCGATCGCAAAGTGATCCTGACTCAGTTTTTATGGTCGATGCCCTGACAGGCAGGATATATTTGAACAAGGGACTGGATTACGAAGATAATATGCAGCACAAAATTGTGCTTCAGGCAATAGATGGGGGTGCAGAACCCCAGATAGGCTCCACAGTCGTTATTGTGGATGTGCGGGATATAAATGACAATAAACCAACGATTGAAGTCATATTTTTGGATTCTGATGGAGCAAAGGTAATTTTTTGAGTGTGATTTATTTCTATTTGTTTTTATTTTTCAAAATATTTATCCCTTTTTTTAAGCTGGTGTTAATTGTATGTAAAAAACAATTTGTTGGTCAAAAATATTCCATCCAAGAACGCAGAATGTCAGACGAAAATTTGGTAGGATTCTAGACCAGCGCCGAAATGAAAATATATATGGGGAATAAATATAATAATAATAATTGAACTACCCCAACCGAAACTTTAGCAATATAAACGCCCGTGGTAGGATTTTCGATCAGCGCCAGTCAGAAGTCATTTGATAAAATGGGCGGCTTGGTTTACAGTTAACATAACAAGTTGTCAAAATTGAAACTTTAGGAAGAAATAAATATAAATACTTGACCTACCCAAAACCCCAACTCAAATATTGTTAGCAATATAAACGCCCCAACGAAAACGTGGCAGGATTCTCGATCAGCGCCAGTCAGAAGACGTCTGATTAAATGCCCGGCTTGGTTTTTGCACGCAGGTGTCTGAAGCGGCGGAAATCGGCGATTACATTGCCCGCGTATCCGTGTCTGATCCTGATCTTGGGGAACTACCGCACTTTAACGTGACGTTGCAAGGCGGAGACGGAAAGTATGGGTCATATTTGTACGATGTGTAATACGAAAAAAAATTATTTTTTAACAAAAATAAAGTTTTGAAGCACAATGGTTGGAGATTGTAGTAAGACGTATAAAGAATATCAAAGCCCATACAGAAGTAAATATCATTTTGAACGTTTTCAATAACTCTTTATGTATTTTCAACATAGTCATATAGTAACATTAAAATTCAAATAAAAATTTACGATACAGATAGCTGTTGCTCGATTTTATGTGTCCTTTTTTTTTTTCTTTTTAGGACAAAAACAGTTTTCCGCACCAAAGTTCTAAATATCGTTTTGCCTGTAGTTTGTGCCAGTTTATTTTATACGTTTCCAGGGTAGTCTGTAAACTCCAGGCCGTTGACCAGAGGCGCCTAAACGCATTTTTTGAACTGAAATAGAAAAGTTAAACACCATTTTGAAAAATAATGCTTTCATTTAGTAAATTTTTTTGATATGCGACACATGTAGCCTATACAAAAAAACAGGCTAAAATCATGTTTTTTAAGATTCTTGTAATACATTCTTTAAGTGTCGTTGGTGTTTACTAATGGACACTTTTTCACTTTCAGGTTCGACGTCCAGACGGAAAACGACGTTGTGTATCTTGTATGTGCAAGCAACGATTTGGACCGTGAGACCCAATCCTCCTATCACATCACACTAAACGCCACCGACTTTGGCAGGTATAAGACAGAGAAGCCTATTCACGATATTTTTTTTTAAGTCAGATATAATATTTTTTGTCGAATTTTATTAACTTGATTCTTTAAAAGAAGGAAATATAAGAAATCATGCAATAAAAACTGTCTTGAAGAATAATAATTTCTAAAATAGCCAAACTAAGCACACAACTCAAAAATAAGCACGTTTATTACAAATAAGCACATCACTATTGTCCAAGACACTGCAACCGAAATAAAGACAAATCTTACAAAAAAAAACGGTATACGGTAACCGTGTTTATACCACAAGTTAAAAGTTCGTTGTCGTTTTCTATGAACAGCCAGAAATAAAAAAAAATGACAAAATAAGTGCACAACCCAAAAATAAGTACAAATCTAAATAAACACGGTACATATGGTAACCCTGTTTATACCACAACTTAACAGTTCGTTGTCGTTTTCAATGAACAGCCCACCGCAAACCGCTTCCAAATCCCTGACTCTCACCATCACCGACGTCAACGACAATCCTCCGGAGTTTGAAGACGACAGATACGAAGTGGAGTTGCCTGAGGACACTTTTCCGGGTTAGTCGTTATCTTGACTCGGCACACTCGTTCTAATTAATCAATTACCCGTTTCAGGCAACATTTGTGTCATGCGCTTTTATAGGCGAGCTAATTTGCGGTGGTCCTACTATTAAAGATGTGCATTATCCTAAGCAAACCCGGGCAAAAAATGTCCCGCTGTTCATCTTTAGATTTATTTTCAAGCACAAATAGCTCTTTACGTTTTTTATCTTGATTTTAGTGTGCATTTATTTAATAAACTTATTACATGGCGTACTAACTTAATACTATTCTAACCTGCTTGCAAATAATAATGCTATTTGCAACTTTCTCGGAAATTTAAACCGCTTTATAATACGTGTATTTTGGATTCCTTTTCAACCAGGCCCACCAAAAATAGTCTTATTCTTATGCGGCCCCTTTTAAAATAATTGCCAATCCCTGATCAAAGGCATAAAACCTAAATAGAATGCAGGATCACTCAAAGGTAAAATACACACCCCTTTGATCACTTGTTTATTTGTAATTAACGTCAGATTTTAACGCATAGCGCGCCATAGCCGCTTGTGTGGTTTCGGTGAGATTCGCACTCACGCCCGCGGGTGTAAGCGGACACAACGAAGAGTAATTAGCCCTACAATCATCTCCCAACAGAGCATCTGCGACATCATTAAAAAAATATTAAAGTAAAATTTGTCGTCTTTGGTCGCTTGTTTTTTTAATCGACGCCTTTTAGGAATAACGCGGGATAGCCGCTTGGCTGGTTTTAGTAAGATTCGAACTTACGCCCTTGGGTTTCGCAGCTTGGTAGAATAATAATTAATCCGACTATCATCTCCCAGCCGAGCATCCTGCCATATCACTCAACGAATGTTAAAATAAAGCGCTTTTGGTGGCAGGTACCTTTGTGATGCAATTGGAAGCGAAAGACCCTGACGAAGGTTTGAACTCCGAGGTGACTTATCGTTTGCAAGTCGGACCACAAAGCTCCTGGTTTGATGTGAATGAGGATTCGGGAGTCATCACAACCGAGTAAGTTTCCGTATTTGTTGAAATGGTCAAGTTTAGAGATTTAATCCCGCTTCCTCAAATAAAATCTTTTTAGCGCTTAGACTGTGTTTCATGGGTTAAAAACGCCATACAAATCGTGATGAACAACTTAGTATTACCTTTTAATTGATTGTTCCTTGTCAAAAAATGAATTATCAACCAACGCTTGTAAAACTGATTAAGCCATTTTATTGCCAACTGGACTAAAAGCTAATATATATACATATATATATATATGTATACTGCATATATATGACTTTTACTTTACTTTAAGTTGTACTACACAACCCGCTTAAGCCGGGTGATTTTAATTGCGCACTTCTGCTAATTAAACGATTGATTTATTTCTTGTGAGTGGAAAACAATAGGGCAGCAGTTCAGTTGGACGGTTCATTTTACGCAGGCTTACTTTCGTGCTGACAGTATTTACAATAGGCGGTTGCTTTCCAGTCAATCGTTTGACAATTTCGAATTGAATTGCAAGTGTGCGCCGGGGAGTTCTCGGTAAAAGGAGTTCTTGTAAAATCGATTGGTTCTTCGTATGGGAGTGTAGTTTCAGATCAACAAAGCCATACATCAACGTTAGTAGCGCTTGTAATTGCGAATACAAAACTGTGTGTCTGCCCTCCATCCGTATTCATTAGTTGCCGTTCAAATCGGGGCAAGGCGCTGTTTTGTATTTAGTCGTACAATGGCCAATGCCTTGAAATCAATCGACTTTCGATCTTTCAATGCGCATTCAAAGCCTGATTATTATTTGTAAATCTATATTGTCAAAACACGCCATATTTACGACTTCGAATCAGAACGCGAAGGAAATACATCCATTTGTAAAGCGTATTCATTTAATTTCAATTTTCTGCCAATTAGACGACGAAACGCTACCAAGAAGGCCAATAAATCCGCCCTTCGCGTAATATCATCCATCAGACCTAAATGGCGATTCGCTTTAAACGGATTAAGTTAGGGTTACACCTGTGTGATGCGCGGAAGTCTCAGCAATTGCTCAATAAAGTTGGGCGCTGTTTCAGATCATGACGTAACGGCAGCTTTTGTGAAAATCGTCGTGCGCGATTTTTTGACGTTAGATGAATGTAGGTTTGAACGCCCATTTTAACTTTCTCTAAATTAACTTTTATTAGTAGTTTAAATTAAAACGGTGGGTATACTTTATACTGAACGATCCACATTTAGAAAATTGCGAAATTTATTTGTCACATTGGCGAACTTGCAAGATTTTTTCTATGCAGTTTCAAAATAATTTTTTACGCTATCTAATGCAACAGATTTTAAAAACATATCGGTTTGATTTTTGTGGAAAAAATTAATTAGGAGCTATCCAAGGCGTACACGAAAATGTTGCCCCATCTAAGCGGACTCTGATATTCCTACTACGTCAACAGATTTCGTTTGGTAAAATTCACCCGAATTCGTTTTTCTTTCATAAGCGAATTAGAACGATTATCCTGAGCGTAAAGTTGCCGGTGCAGCTTTCTGCGAACTTTGTTGTCACGCTACACTCCCGCGCAGATGCTTAGAAGCGCTTTATGCACTGTACCCCAGCGCCTGATACTTTGCCTGTCAACGCTCGCATTCTCGGTTGAACTCGTGGGGTTAATTAGTTCCGGTACCCCGCGGGTAAGGCGACTCCCCAACTCAGTGCTTCGCAACCTTTTTGGGCTTGCTGCACCCTACAGAAATTATAAATAGTTCGCGGCACCCTTGCTTACGTTTTTGGATTGGATTAACTGGAACGTTACAATAATCGAGATTAAAAAAAAGAAGCTTACCAATAGAGCAAAAAATGGAATCCTAAATAATTTAAAGTATCTCTCGGCACCGTTCAACGTCAATAATGGCACTTAGAGTGTACACGGGCTGCTGTGTTGTTTTCACCTCAAAACTGTTTTTTTTATGTAGTATTTATCACTTCGATAGTTATACATATACGAAATTAAAAATAAACGTTGTTTTAGTTTTTCATTCACACTGGAGATTAAATAGAAAATCACTTTGAATCGCACGACTCCTTATAGGGTACAATATATCCGCAAAGAACAAGATAAAATGTTAAAAACGCCTGAAAGGCCGGTTTAGAGCCGATAAACCAGTACACTTTGAAAAACAAAGCACAAACGATCCCCCCAACAATTTCCCCACAAAACAGTCGCTTAAATACCGTGGTTTTGTGCGCAATTTCGACCAAGCCAGAATATAAGCAGTGGCAGCGCTATGCGACTCGAAAGGTAACACGTTTTGGGCGCCCGTTCGAAAAGCGATACCAGGCCGGGGCTACGGCGTTCCGACCGCGATTTGTGCTGTCAGGCCGGTTAAAGTTTTTTTTTGTCAATGGGCCGAGCTTTGAAAAGCGACACCCCTGCCTTGTTTTGACACTTGCGCTTTGGTATGCGCGAAATGTGTGGAGTCTGTAAACACGCCTATCAACGTTTGTGGCTCTAACCCACGGCTGATCAATAGGGGAGATTTTCATTTTTTCCAAGGGAAATATATTGCGATGTACAGTATAATAGCAACAGCACATCTCTATTGACATGTTGCGCAGTTGTCATTAAGTTATATTATACATTTTTAATAATTTTGCCTAATTTGCGTTTATTATCGTGTGTCTGTTATTTGAAATTTCTGAGAAAAAACATACTTTATGAGTGACACAACAAAGTAAAGGGAAAACCTTAACCAAGTTTTTTTTTTACTCCAAAAGCGGTAGAGCGCAAAACTGCCTTGGGTATTTTTCCTTAATCTGCACAACAGCGCTGCTAACCTTCATAAAAAAAAACATTTCATCCAGCAAAACCGAAAACTGCCGACGAATTAGCTTCGGCTAATGTTCGCGCGTGGACGTTTCAAGATCCCGGCCTTTGTCGGTTCGCAACGCGACAAAAGACTTATCATTCAATTACCCGCCTTTGTAGGACTTTACGTGCTAAGGGGCTCGCCCTTTGCGTTCTAATAACTGCCTGAAGCAACTACGCGACTCAAAACGCCGCTAATTCGATTACCCACCCGTGTGAGAGGAGTGGTCGATTGAAGTCGACTGATTGTACAGTTAATACGCGCGTTTCAGTTTCGCTGTTATGCTGTTAACTAAATTTCATGATATTAAAGTAAGGGAACATACCAGTTTTTAATAAAAAGGCAATAATATGGATGTAAATTGTATAGGTATACTGTCAGCTGTAGTTCTGACATGTATGACGGCACCTGTAAGCTTTATTATTGCGTAGCATTACCTTGTGCCCCATAATGTTTTTATATTTGTAACCCAATTTTAAAATAATGAATACTCTTATCAAATACAGCGGAAGTACTCGTCATAAAGACTTCAGACTTTTCTTGGGAGAATTTTCGTATAACCCTGCGAAATAAAGGTTACGACGCTCAATTGACTGGGGTTAGGAGTTCCGTTAAGCAAATTATATCGCTTTGTATCACAGCCACGAATTTGCCTTTGTTTTTCATGCCAAGGCCAATACACAAAGACTTTTTTGTTTGTCAAAAGATCGGCGATGGTCGTTCTAAAGCGCGGACAATGTCACGTGCAGTTTAAGACAAGTCTGGTTTTCGACGTTCCAAAACATAAATTGTGTGCCTTTAACACAGGGGTTCTTAAACTGGGGTCCATGGACCCCTTGCGGGTCCGTGAACTGATATTAGGGGGTCCATGAAGGCCTAATTAAAGAACTAGTTTATACTTAAAGTAATTAACTTTTAAAAGAAAACACTTTAATTCAAAATTAAACGGTTTTGCACTGAATGTATAGTTAGACTTCATTTAACTTTCACATTTTTTGGACCGAAATAATAGAGTCATGAAGTCTATTTGTATTGTGACGTCAATTTATGACGTCATTTTGGAGCATTTCTTGTCTACCGGGGTCCATGCAAAGCAAAAAAAAATTTTAGGGGTCCGCGGTAAAAAAAGTTTAAGAACCCCCGCTTTAACATATTGTTTTTTTTAAAACAATATCGAATCAATATTTTTCGAATGGTTACTATTTGCGTGTAAGTTATAGTAACTGAAGCAAACTTATAAAACATCGCAAATATGTATTGGAATAAAAGTTATACCTAACGAGGAACTGCAGATACATTATTTACCAATACGAGTTGTTTGAAGTAAACCCTACATCGGTTCTGGTGATCAAAGGCGTTTGGTATTTGCCTACACTGATTGCCATTTCAATCGCTTTTTTAATGTTGGTACAAAAAATAATATTTGCCAAACGTTTTACCTAAAATCTATACATAAACCGTCCCTGGGGTGTTATACTTCAGTAGCGTAGCTTATTGCGCTCACACCTTTCAGCAGAATAACTAATTCTCCTTAACATGCGGATTAAGCCGCGCGAGGGGGAAAGCGAAATGTCGAACGGGCGAAGGTGGCAATATTGTTGCGCTTCGCTTATAAATATTTTAAAGCATAAAAAGTTAATATGACGCGAGCTGTCGAAAGCCGATTGTTTTCGAACGGGTTCGCACCATACGAAATATCGAATTTGTGACGGGCGGCTGTAAATTGCTTAACGTCTTTATTTGGGTTTTGCTTTTAACCCCCTGTATACTTGTTTCCTGTGCTGGACGAATTGTTCAATTCAGGGCTGCGGAGTCGGAGTCGGACTCGGGACTTAAGTAAGACTACTTATAAAACTACCCGAGTCCGATGTGCGCATGCGCAGTACCAAATTTCGACACTGATAAGGCCGCAAACTGAAAATTGTATAGGTGGAATAGCATATGGTTGGATATTTTCCATCCACGTAAACTCGGGACTCGACGAAATATACGGGAGTCGGACTAAGCTTTTTTAAGCGACTCTACAGCCCTGGTTTAATCACATTTGGAACTTTAAACGAGATTACACTTTTGAAATTCAGCTAGCAATGTTAAAGTATTGTTTGGGCGAGTTTTAAGTGGTTTTCTCAAGCTTGCTTTTTTCTTTTTTTTTTTAAATCCAACATTTTGTCTCGACTTTTGTATGTGGCTCGAACACTTTTCCGCTAAAATAAATTTGATAAGAACGCATTTAAAACGCCAACCTCGTTTTGTTCCAACAGCGACGAACTGGATTACGACCAAGCCACCGAAGTCCGGCTGACCTTGATCGCTACGGATAAGGGAAATCCCCCGAAATCGTCCAACACTACCCTAGTGGTGAGCATCGTGGAATCGTCCGCCTCGGCTCCGCACTTTGAGAAGTCCGCCTACTCGACTACAGTTGCTGAGGACGCACGCAACGGAACTTGCTTTCTTCAGGTTGGTGGGAATATAATTTGCCTTATTGCTTATTGAGGTCATAACTGTAGTTGTTGAATTCAAGTTACCTCCTAAAAGATGTTATGGTTCATTGGTACATTAGTTTCTTATTTGAAGTTAGGTTGGTTGGGAATATAATTTACCTTATTGCTTATTGGGATTGTAACTGTGGTTGATCAATTCAAGTTGCCTCCTTCAAGTTGTTAATGCGCAAAGGGTTATTGGAACAGTGGTCTCTTATTTGAAGTTAGCCGAAAAACAATTGCTTTTTATAAGTTTAAATTGTTTCCAGGACACAGGTTGTAGGAAATGAAGGAAATCAACTTGCTTCCTAAACAGGTTGTATAGGCGATAAGTTGTTTCCCACAGGTTATTACGAATCATGTTGCTTCCTACAAGTTGTTCTAGCGATAAGTTACTTCTCACAGACATGAAGTACTTTATTTACGTTAGTTGGCGGCGCAATAGTTTATTTATTTAGGTCGGTGGGCCAAATCTTGCGTTCTGTGGATTAACTTGAGTTTAAGTCATACAAGTTTATAGAAGAATTGACACGTTAGTTACTTCAATAAGATATAGGTGGTTCTATCAGTGGCTTTTGCCACGTTCGTTGGCGTTGTGTTATTTCCTTAAGGTTATCGGTGGCATAATCCATTGACTTGGCATAGTATCGGCACCGATACCACCCTAGTATCGGACGAGTTCCGATAGTACATTCGGCATCGGGTATCGGATCCGGTCCGATAATGTCGGAAACACATACCTGGTATATAGGGTACATTTAAGAGTGACAAAATAGCCTTAACTTGTGCACACTCAAAGCCAATACTTTTCGGCTGACGTCATCGCTCGAGTTGAACGCTGATTGGTTGTTGTGCGTGACGCAATGCTCGGGGTCCCATGGGTTGTGGCATGTATCCCTTGGTAGATACAGGTTGATAGGCGATAAGTTATTTCCCATAGATTTTTAAAACATAAATTGTTTTATATAAAAGGGCGTAGCTTTATGGAATTCAAAACCATTGGCAGCAGGTTTCTGCTTGTTGATCACTGTTTTTTTGCTGACGCGTATATAAACAAATAAAACTCAAAGTTTAAAAACCTGAGTAAAACCAGGATCAGACATTTTGTAAAACGAATATAATACATTTCGCCTATACTGGCATCGTCACTTCCTTAATTCGTATGAATTCATAGGCGAAAATTTATATTCCTTTAACAAAGTGTGTGATCTTGGTTTTATTTGTTTCATATAGGTTGGTGAGGAAATACAGCGTTTCCTTAAGTTAGTAAAGTGCTTATCCAATTAGTTCAGGTTGAACCGACAATATGTGGCTTCAAAAAGGCTGGAGTGCGATTTTTTCCAAGACAACCTCGACCTGCGCTTTGGGGTGTAGAATTCCGAGTTGTCGATAGCTTTTTGATCTGTGTCTCGTAACGCGTCACATTGCAATCGGCTCTTCTAATGTCGCGCTAAATCCAAACAAATCCCTCCAGTTTACCAAAGGCTGTCGCAGCCCAATTGTTTTGTCACCGGATCGTTCTCTCGGTCCAGCAGTGATGTCGAGGATTAATTGACCCTCGGGTGCCGCGACTTAACTTAATCTCGATATGGGGGAGATCGATTTTTCCCGAATCGCTTCAAGCCACCGCTAATCGTGATTGGATTGCGTCCGAATCCAATATGGCGCCGTTATTGATCTGTTTGCGTTTTGGTCACGAGCGCTCGCTATAAAGTGCACTTCAATTGGCTTGAGCATCCCAAAGCTCTTCTACAGCATTGGCGGACCCAGGGGTACACCGGGCCATGACTTGTTTCGGGCCAAATTTTACTTTAATTTTTTCTCGATTTATGCGAACTTCTATCCGCTTTTGCTAGGGTGTTTGCCAGTTTAAAGTAATCCTTTAGTCCCAAAACGCTATGCCTATGGCATGTTGGGCCTTAACACCTCTATATAGTGCAATTATTGTCAAATTAGACTATAAATGCCGTTATTTCGAGCAATATGCGAATCTCCTTTACGTGTTAAGACTTCAAATGCCCTTTTTATTGAATGTTTTTGAAATATAAACCAAACGCAATACCTCGCGCGATTAAAAATGCTTTTATTGCTACGAACTTCCCCAAGTTCGCTTGAAAAATCAGGTGTTTTTTAAATGAATTGTGTGGTGAAGTAGCCTTGTAACATTATCCCTCAAAATTTGTCAATCCTGTATCCGACTCTGCTAAACAACACTTGTTATTCTTTTAAAGCCGATTGTTAGGTTAACTTAATAAAATGCATTCAAGGTCAAACGTGCACTCTATTTTTGGAAAGGAAATATGCCGCGGTAATCTGTCTCCTTCGAGTAACGGGTTGAACCCTCAAGTACACTCACCTTTAACCCCGACGTCACCGGGTTGTTTCTTGGAAATGACAACTTACACCGTTAACTGGGTTTGTGTGAGATTTACCTGCAAGGAATTTCACCATTCGCTTGATGTCTTACGTAATTTTGTTTTTTTGGGGGCGACGGAATATAGTGAAGTGAACTGGAGTGCAGGTTAAAAGAGACAGGTTTAAACGTAGTGTAATATCAGTGTTTCTCAACCAATAGGTCGCGACCCCAAATTGAAGTCTGTTAAACTTGGTAGTGTCGTCAACTGCATTGGTAGACATTTGAATTTTTATTGAGATTCGTTCTGGGCTGTTATTTACTTACGCTTAGTATTTGTGTGTTAAGAAGTACTGTGCTCTTTAATTGCTTTGTTTGAACGGTCAAATGGCCATATGTGAAACACGAAAAACTGTGCTGATCAAATCAATATATCACATGGCCTTCAGCGAGTGCGCTGAAAACCTGAATGGCCCTTATTTCTAAAAAGCTGTTCACTTTGCTGGTCGCAAACGCAAACGGGAAGTGGCTTGTTTAAGGTAAACCGTCGCCTGTCAAAATTCTCACCCCGGGGTCGCCAGCGAAATTTTCCTTTTTTCGCCGCTCTTCGTTTTCTTTCTCGTTTTCGTTTACGCAAAGCGACTGAAGGGTCGCGCTTATATAGCCTAAAGTGAACGCCACGGTAAGACATAGCATTTAATGCTGCGGGTACATACGGTAATCTACGGAGCACTGGACCCAATAAGGGTTCAGTTGCATATCTGAGTATAATATTTAAAAGGTTCTCTTTCAAAATAAAAATAAAAAAATACGGTTTTTGGATTTTTTTTACGACCAGTGGCGGAACTTATAGGTTGCTTGCATCTACCCAGAGAAATCTTTAGTTTAAAGAGCAACCGGTTTTGTTTATATATATTTCGGACATGAGTGGTAAAAATAAGTTTGAATTGTCAATTCTGGCGCATCGTTAAGAAATGTTTTCGCATTGACACGTACTCTAAAACCAAGCTTTTTAAATATGCTTTACAACCACTTGGGCTAGATAAATTGCGACGTGAGTTGCCACCTATTTCCACAAATGTTTGCTTGTTAAAAACATGCCTCGACTCTTTTCGAAGCATCCAAGAACAAGCAAAACGAATGGCCAAAAAAGAGAGCCCGGGGCATTTTAATGCGCACTGTGACTTTCTGAAGTCGCCTCTTGACCAACGATAACAGCTTACGTAAATCACACACTCTGAAATCAGGCCTTTTAAATATGCTTGACAGCCCCGTGGCTAGATAACTTGTATAGATGAAGTTGCACCCTATTTTCACGACTGTTTCTTTTGCGTCACTTAAAAAAGAGCCCCGATTATTATTATTATTGGTACGGGAAAAAACGGTCTAAGATGCATGGGTATAAAGAGAACCCAGAGCATTTCATAGCGGGCTATTATTTCCGGTCGTGAAATAAATACCGAACAACTTACACACGAAGCAATAAGGTTAAAGTCGGTGTTGGCCGTAAAGCTTGGCTCAAACAGGACGAAAAAGCCTCGTGCAAAGAAAAATATGTCTCCGCGCGCAGCGAGAGCGTTTCCTATATACCCTGACTAAAAGTCAACCGCATTCGAGCACCTTGCTGCATCCAGTTTCAAACGAAAATGTCACGTCGCGGAATCCGATCTGCGTTACGCGGCATTGTGTGCAGCCCGCACTAAACTGCCGCCCGCATCGCAACCCAACGTACGTCCGGGCCTGGTTGTGCCAACGGCGCTGTACAGTTTAGGATAATGGCAGACATCAATTTTCCTGAAAAATTAGTTCTTCAGTCTATTGTCGGAATGTTTTAATAGTTAATTTTCGGAATGTTTAGTAAGTATGTAATTTTCATTTCCCCGTCGGCGCTGGAAATAAAATACACAAAGTATAGGCTATGAAAAAACACACTTATTAGTGTTTGCTTCTTTTAAAACTGCAGCTTTTTTTTTCATTTATTTTTATGTAAATAATAATGTACTCTCTCAGGTAACGTAGGATGTAGATCATTTTGATGTACGCGATTTAGCTTTTTTGTTTTTTTTCTGTTATTTGTCTTCGTTTCCATAAAAAAGAAGTATGTTAAAAGCAAAACTGCAACCCAAAGAGGTCCCTGCCATTTATATTGACTATACAGTCACTTATTCGTTTATTCCTTTTCATAAGTGAAACCATTCTTAACGAACCCAAACGGCCAATTATTTTGTTGTTCCGTCTTTCGAGGTGGCGGAAACTTGATTCGTCGGCGACGTTCCACTGATTTATGGACGTGGCCCAATTGAACCTGTCGAGCGTGTCCATCTGACAACGGTTAGTCGTCAGGTGGATTACTTTGAACTTTGAAAGCGTTTTAAGTTCGCAAATCGACTCACTTCGACTGGGTCGACCTAGTTAGCGAAAGGGCACCTCTCCGTTTGCAAACGACTTCGATTTAAGTGTCCGAATTGCTGTGCGGATTAGCTGCGTTGTGGGCTGTTGCTTGATTGTGTGCGAAGTTGCGTCAATACCCGATATGCCGTTTTTCTGTAATTTGCTAAAGGCTGTTACTACCCACACCAGGGGTTCTCATCCGGGGTGCCGCGGTACCTTAGGGTGCCATTTCTAATGTCCAAGGGTGCCTAGAGATGATTAATAATCTTTAAGAATATGTTTTTTCTTTAACTCTTACAACTTTTTGTGTAAGATTAGAGTGGAATAAATCCAATTAAAACTTTCTACGTTGTGCAGAATTGATGTGTGTTGTTCCAGTTCCGTTTATTGTGACATTTTAGTGATTTACCTACGGAAAAATCTTGTGGGGGCCGCAATTTATTTAATAATTCTGATGGTTGTCGCAAGCCGCAAAAGGTTGAAAACCACTGACCTACACTTTCAATTCCACGAAAAACGCTCAACAATTATAAGGCCAAATCCGATGGTCGCATGCGCGCTACGATGCTATTTGCTCACGCTGTGTGCCGTAAGCAGAGCTGGGTACATAGGCCTAACTGGCTTGTGGGTAAACAACCCAGGGCGCACGGGGCAGTTAAGAGTGTATAGTACCCTCCAGCCTTGCTAAAGCCCGGTGCTGTCAAGATGCTTTTAGTGTTCTTTCGGGTGGACGATACATGGCACCGACATCATGATTCCCATGCTTTGCTTGTGTGCGTTTCCCAACACTTACATAGTTACCGAGGTCTGTTGACTGTTTCGCGAAAGGGGTTGTAAAATCGAACAAGGGTTTCCTCGGTTTAGAGATCATTACGTCACGTCTCGTCTGACGTATTTGTCCCAAGATGCCTGGCGTCCAGCTATTAGATGTTACAATGGCTACTTTGCAGTTGGTGTAAATACACTGATGAACTCGACTAATAGCAACAAATCACCCAAAGGTTTACCACGAAAGGATTTTACCCTATCACCGAGCAGTATAGAAATTGTAAGAGCCTCAATAGGCCAACCTACAATGTTCGAACCTTGTTAGGTCAGTGGTTCTTAAATAGGAGTCCTCGGGGAGTAGTAAATAAGTCCAGGAAGGCTAAAGATCGAGCAGCACTGGCTAAGGCACACTCAATCTGTGATTTGACCACTTAGGCTCCGTGGTCTCTTGGAAATCTTTCGCGTTATTACCGGGCAATGCGAGCCCGGCCTGTAATTTTTATTACAGGAAACCAACCAAGAACGTATATATATCACTGAATGGTAAAATAGATTAAGAAGCGCGCTTCGACGCATTGGAGTTCGCTGTGTGCTCTGCGTTAGCACGCTTACAGGCCGAAGCCCGTGTAAATAGGCGATTAGCGCTTGGTAGAAGTGGGCAAGCGAAGCGCCTTGGGTGAATACCACGTCCGCGAGGCCACATTCCGAAGTGAGGCCTTCTCTCTGCAGACGGTGTATCTCTGCGCTGGCAAAGGACAAGCGCGTCAAGGCGATTTATCTTGCCGGCAAACGAAATCGAACGCCTTTCACCGGCGAAGCGTCATATTTTTTTCATATTTTTTCAGGTTTTTGTATTAAAAGACGCCCTTCGAGATGGCTGATGTTTTTAAAGGCATATATATACAGATATAGTCGCATGTTGTTGTTTTCGCCAATTGAAAGTGTTCGAAATACGGTGAATTACATATTTGATGTAGCATTGGGCAAGATGTGGCGTTTATAGCTTAAGTTACGATGGTGAGTTCTGTTGGCAATCACTACAACTAAAGCGTATTTTCCACGTTAGTTGGACTTGGCACTTTTCCTTCGTTTTTCTCGCGCAATTGGACATCTGCATGCTTTAATGACTTTTCGCTTGCTTTAATGACTTTTCCCCTCATTTTTCTGTTTAGCAAAAAGTAAACGCAACGTCTTACATGTCAAAATATGTGTTAACTTTTATTTTTATACATATTTTTTTATTCCTTATCTAGGCAATAAACTCAGACTAAAAACTAGTATTGACCATAAGAGCCATTAAAAAAACACCCATAATTTTGTATCCCTTTTATTATGTTTTTGCGAACTCCAACCACAGACAACCTGTGTCCAACTGTGAGAGCAGGTGCTATAATATGGGTATTTGAGGCGTCTCAAACTGGGTGTTTCAGGGTAACTGGATATTTTGGGGAAAACTTGGTCTTTGGGGTTTCTCCAATGTGTGTTATTTTCGTGTCAACTTCTCAAAACGAACTTGCCTCCAAGTGTTTAATGTGGCGAGCCGTACACCTCTCGTTCCCATAAAACACGTGTTTCGCCAAAGCCTCCCTCTTCGGTCGTTTATTTTCTTTGTCGCCGTGACAATAAGATGTTTATTTATTTTTCTTGGACCGCTCTGTCGCGGTATTGTGTAAGCGCGTGTGAAAGAACGCCTCATTTGGGAAACGAGGCGAACGTGCTCGTATTAGAGGCATTGGGAGTTATAGCGCCGGCGCCGCACCAACGTATCGAATGGCAGACAATACATCACGCCCGATATCGTAAACGTTCTACGAGTTTGCGTAACTCAGGGGTTCTTAAACTTTTTTTACCGCGGACCCTAACAATTTTTTGGACGTCGCGTGGACCACCATAGGCAATTTAAAAAAAAATGACGTCATAAATTGACGTCACAATACAAATAAACTTCATAAATCTGTTGATTTTGGTCTAAAAAATGTAAAAGTGAATTGAAGACTAAATGCAGTCAGTGCACAACCGTTTTGCTTTTAATTAAACTGCTTTCTTTGAAAAAATGATTACTTTTTAAATATACACTAATATTTCGATTAGGCCTTTATGGACCCCTAAATCTAACTCACGGACCCCAAAGGGGTCCATGGACCCCAGTTTAAGAACCCCTGCCGTAACTAAAATATGCTTGCCATTCATCTTTAATTGTTTATTAAAAAAAGTAAACCAAGTAAGTTAAATCCCATACAAACTACTAGCTTATTGTTGAAATATTCGTACGGTAGCCTGTGTTTGTCTTTGCTCTCACTGAATATGAAATAACTATCGATTTTTTGAAGAATTAGTAAAGTAAATTGACTGACTAAGTGACAATGATAACTTCGCAACAAACGTTTTTATGAATTGTTTGGCTTTAATGAGCTTTAAAACAATTGGATATCTTTCGCTTAAAATAAGTGAAGATTGTCGCTCCGTCGCTGCCTTTAACACTTATTTCCATTTGTGATCGTTTCTAGTCGTGAATTTCAAATCAGCAGTTTTGGCATGAAATCAAAAAAAGTTCTTTAAAACCTTTAAAAGAAAATTATTCACTTTAAAATTAAGCGTCATTTGCGATAAATAGTGCTGGTTTATGATGTTCTCACCCTGAATGTTGAAAACTTGACGTATTTCGCCTTTCGCAGGCGTTACTTGCGCACTTCATATGGCGTTAAAAACCTATATTTGCACAATTACAAGATGGTCCCGTTGATCGATCGTCGAACGGTGTTTGCCAGCGATAGTAAAATCCATTCAGTGATCACGTTTCTACGGGCGCGAAGCCACTTTTCCTGCCTCGCTATGTTTGATAATTGCTCTCCCAGTGTTGGTTTAGGTCAGAAACCCAACAGAAAATTGACAACTCAGAATGTGCAGATGTGCTTGCTGGCGAAAGAATGGGAAACCGATCTTAGGAAAAAAACACTTTTTTTTGGCCTTGAAACACTATTTGAAAAGAACAATTTAAAAGCGCTTTTAAGAGCTTATGCGGCCTGCAATTGAAAGCTACATAAAGGCCTGTGAATTGGTTGAATTTTTGGAGCGGAATAACATTTTTACCATAAATCGCTTCTTGGAAATCGCTAAGTCGGCCGCTTTTACCTGCCATACAACAACCTGTGTTTAAGGGCGTTCTAGAATCTAGACATCCGTTTGAAAGCCGCGAGACCCTTTGAAATCGTTGAACTTTGGGAGCCTAATTACCTTCTTACCATCCTTCGTTCGGTGCCAACTTACGCCGTTTCGCTCGCAACGTTAAAAGCTTAACCTTGTCGGAAATCAGCAAAATACACGGTCGCGCCAGAAATCGCTTAACCACATCAGAAGCCGTTTTTTAGCACGCCTGTCTGTCGGGCTTTCGTAATTCGTGCCTTGCGAGCGGATAATATCGGGGCGCCACGTAAACCATAACCAGGCTTTTTCTCCAACGTTTGGGTATGCAACTTGTGTTGTTTAAGAATACTGCTGGACTTGCAATAATAGCTTTGTGCAAAGATCAGCCAGCTTGGCCGTACGTTCACTAAATGGCGAGATGCTATCGCAAACTTACGCAACAGACTTTCGTTTGCTGATTTTTCCAGTGTACCGGAGCGCATATTAGATATATCCAGTGACGTCACTTTTTACTGTTGTCTGATCGTAAATTTACTATAAAATTGTAAACCGGTAAATTTAAAAAGAAACTTGGAAAAAAACAATACGATACACGGTATCAACGTAAGTTAATCTCTTGTCACTTAAAACGTTTAAAGTAAGTTAATTTCTAACATAACAGAATATGCACATCCGACTTTTCGACTGCAATATCCACTTATTGCTAGCGAAGCTGGCGTATTGTGGGATTTCTCTGTCCTCCTTATTGTGTCTTCAAAATGACGCCCTAACCCGTTTAGTAGTGCGTACCAATATCGAGCCACATCGTTTAGAACGGATTTCGCTGCATTGTCGATAAAAGTTCGACTTTGAAGTCCACAAAGGCGCTTTGCTGTCTGTCAATTCTACAAGAATATTCGATATTTTCGATCGAAACCTCAAGGAACTGGCATTAGAAAGATATTTGTTTATTCCACTTGGAGAGTGTTTCGATTTTTTGTTTAACTTCGTTTTTAAACTTAGTGGGCGCCGTTCTATGTTCTTTAAATATAATCGCTGTGTTTTTGTGTTTCGTTTTGGTCTTCGGAAAGATAATATAAATTATTCGTAAAACACAGACTCTAACTAAGTCAATTACCATCACGGCCGCGGCACCATCTATAAAAATGCATAAAGCGAGAGATTTCCGATCGTTTCAAATGCAGTTAGAGCTGAGCGCGATCTATATATCGGCGCCTCCTGGTCAGCCGATTTCCACTTAAAACCCCTTGGACATCTCTATCTCGGTTTGAAGAGTCGACGCCATTGCTTTGGGAGGTTTAGTTGCGACCGTTGTCCGAACCTTTAACGAACAAACACGGGCGTGGCAACTAAAATTTAGTCCATTCGTATAGCATAGGGTTTTTAAAACTTTTTTTGCCGCGGACCCTTAAATTTTATTTTAGCCTCCCGTCGAACACGGTAGACAAAAAAAAATCTTCAATGATGTCATAAATTGACGTCACAATCAAATAGACGGTCCGAAAATGTGAAAGTAAAATCGAGTTGAAAAATACATTCAGTGCAAAACCGTTTTACTTTAAATTAAACTATTTTTCTTTGACAAATTGATTACTTCTTAAATACACACTAACATTTCAATAAGGCCTTCATGAACCCCCTGAAACTAGTTCACGGCCTCCAAATGGGTCCATGGACCCCATTTTAAGAACCCCTGGTAAGCAGTATAGGCGCCCGGCGCATCTTCAAACGATAAAAGCTCGGCGAATGTAATTGAGCGCTAAACGAATTGCGGGCCCCAACCACACGACATGGAGCCGATGCCCAGTCGCCACTCCGTCCCTTGGGACGAATTGGATTGTTCTTTCATCTCTGTAGTT
This sequence comes from Ascidiella aspersa, assembly GCF_963924565.1. NCBI lineage: Eukaryota > Metazoa > Chordata > Ascidiacea > Phlebobranchia > Ascidiidae > Ascidiella > Ascidiella aspersa. The sequence continues at coordinate 20,768,202 of NC_139454.1, forward strand.
CTAAAGCCTTTCGCCAAATCACACTGCTGCTGCTTGTAGTCCGTTTATGGTGTCGTCACTTTGTTGAAAATGAAAATAACAGCCACGTTTAAGGCAATCTTCAGCTTGCACAAAAAACACGAAAATACATTTGAAATTGTAGTATTGCACAGTCCTGTATTGTCAACCCGCAGCAAAATGTCTGAAAGAGCAAGTGAAAAACGTTTTGCTATTTGACAGGAACTACATCGTTCAAGCCACTCCTGGAAAAAAAGATTGTCAAAAAGTGCTTTTGCGACATTAGTTGTAGTGTTGGGTAAACAAAACAGTTTTTTTATGACATTCGATTAGAGCAGGGGTTCTTAAACTTTTTTTACCGCGGACCCCTAATATGATTTTTTTGCTTCGCGTGGACCCCCGTTGGCATGACATTTTCAGAGATGACGTCATAAATATACAATCACAAAACAAATAGACTACAGAAACCCGCTGATTCGATCGAAAAAAGTGAAAGTGAAATGGAGTATAAATACAATCAGTGAAAAACCGTTTTATTTTTAATTACACTCTTTTCTTTGAAAAATTGATTACTTCTCAAATATACGCAGTTTCAATGAAGTCCTCATGGAGCCCCCAAAACTTGTTCACGGACCCCCAAGGGGAGTCTCGGACAGGGGTTCTTATTTTTTTTAAGTCGAAACCCCTCAAAAAGTTTTTGGTTTGCACAGGCCAGGGTCGGCATTGAGATTTTCGGGATGACGTCATAGTCCGTTGTCCAAAACGAGTAGCCTTAGGAAACCTGCTATTTTTTGTCCATCAAGTGCGAAAGTCTAAATACATTTAAGGAGGCCCCAAAGCGTTTATATCCAATAAACCTTTCTTTAAAAAAAAAAAAAAAAAATGAATCCACTTTTAAACATTCTCTACCTAAATTTTGATTCGGCCTTTATTTCGCCTTCGATTGCAAATTATGCGATGGAATGTGCGTTCAACCTGCGATGAAATCCAAACTGGATGTTGCATCAAATGGAACTGAATAAACCTTATCGCAAGTTCAATCCGATTAATCTGCATAAGCCTTTAATTTTATTGGTGCACTGAAAAAAGAAATTGATTTAGTTTTTATTGAATTTGCTTATTAAGGTGAGTTATAATGGCTGCACTTCACCCTAATAAATTAATTATTGGTCGGTCTTTGCACGAGGCATCGTTTTCCCTTATTTTATATTGGCAGTACCGGATGTTGGGTTAGAAATGAAATGAAGAAATACCTATACGTTAGTTATCATTTAGTCAGACAGCTGTAATTAACTAATTGCCCAAGTCGGACCGACACATCGTTTTTTTAAATCGTCTTATTTATGGTTGGCCGGTATGACGTAAATATATCGGATGCCAGTTACAAAGATATCCTTCTTTACAGTTGTAACTATAGTTTAAGATTTTTTGCAGTATCTACCCATAAAAGAACTGTAAAATATGGGATCCCAGCTACAAAGATATACTTTACAATTGTAACTATAGTTTAAGATTTTTTGCAGTATCTACCCATAAAAGAACTGTAAAATATGGGATCCCAGTTACAAAGATATACTTTACAATTGTAACTACAGTTCAACATTTTTTTGCTGTATCTACCCATAAAAGAACTGTAAAATATGGGATCCCAGCTACAAAGATATACTTCTTTGCAATTGTAAGTACAGTTCGAGAATTTTTTTGCGGTATACCGGTAGATGTATCTACCCATGAAAAAAATATTAAAATTACACGCAGCGGGTTTGATTTTCCAAAATTGTAAACCCTTGCTTTTTTTTCTAACTGTTCATCACATGAAACATTCAAGCCCCGATATTCGGGCGCCTCATTTTGAGAGAACGCGCCATCTCGGCGACAGAGCCGATTACGACTCTTCGTTGGCAACACACGTGCAGAATTGTCGCGCATTTACCGGCAAAGTTTACTCTCGAGATTTTAATCACCTATATAATTGAAGTCGTTAATGCGGTTTATCGTCTGTGCTGTTTTCCCCACAAACACATAAAACTTGTGCGAAAAATTCGGTTTGCCCAACACTTGTTCGCCCGTCTCTCCACTGCAAAGCCGCTAGTACAGTAGTCGTAACCAAAACTGTATGAATAGATGTATTGTATATCGACCAGAGAACATAACAAAACAAGGATCCTTTCAACATACAAAACAATTTTACCAATATCGTTTTATGAAGAGGATAACTAGGATAATGCATAAAATGTTTTAAAAACCTGCACTTGTAGATTCCTATACTGTGCCTTTGCTGACGAAATATATATGTCTTTTAAGATCTTTTTAATAGTGTCTAACCTGAATTGCTAGTTTTGCTAGATTATTGTGCTATGGACCTGCGCTTGGACATGAATTGTTGTGATGCATGTGGCTACACCGCGGCACACGATTCGTTATGCTGCTCGTGCTTTAAATCAGTGCGAATTTCTCAGATGTATGTCTGTAACCAGTCTTAGCAAACACTTCTGTATAGAAAAATAAACTGATACAGAAAGGTAAATCTTCCTGGGAGGATTTAAATCAGTGTTTTTTTAATTTATGGATTGCGAAGCAAAATTGGTTCTGTTGGGGTCGCTGACTGCAGTGTTTCACATGGTTCGATCTATTGAGATTAAATTTTTGAACGATTTTTTCCTCCATCATTTTAGAAAACTGTAGGACAAATACGAAGACATGTGCCTCATGATAATTAAATTCGAATTTATATTTATGCTAACGGCTCATTGTTCACTTATAAAAGGTTCAGTGAATAAATTGTGTCGTCGAAACCTCGCTGTCATACCTACGCTTAACACTTGGGTCGCCACGAATAAAATAAACGTTGACAAACACTGATTTAAATGAATTAAATTGTTTTCTGACAAACTGAACCTTAACGTTTTCCACCCCCTAAAAAGCCGAAACGATAACCAAAAAAGATCGGCCCTAATTGTGTTGAGTTTCCTAGCGGGCAAGTAACTGAGTGTCATCTCGAAAGAGTTAAACGCCGTCGGCATTCCGCAAAAATCCTTTTGGCCGCGCAAAAGCTTAAATCTGTCGTCGGCCTGTATCGGATGCTCCTGGCCTTATGCAAACAAGCCTGGTTAGCGCTATAGTGTAAGCCATCTCGTGGGAATGCATCCCACCGTCTGTTTTAACCGCTAACAGAAAAATTGAAAGCGTTTTGTTAGGGTCGCCTACAATGACGGTATATATTGTTCGAGGCTGGTTTATGCGATTACTACAACAGTCATTTTAATACTGTGTCTTTTTAACGTAAAAAATATCAAACCCCATGCAGAGTTAGGTAGACGTTTCGAATATCTGTTTATTCATTTACAAAGTGTTTTTTGTGCTTTTTCAAAAATTGGCTGTTTTTTACGACCGCGTTAGAATCTTTTAGTTCCTCATATTTTTGGCGATTTTAAAGTGCCTTTTTTGCACTGCTGATCGGAGAAAAAAGGTCGCCTATAAACTGGCCCAGTATTTCGGCCTATTGTGTCCGGAGATTCAGCTCAAGCACGGCAAGTTTAACATTTTTAAGAAGAAAAAGTCCGCCATTTTAACATTCTCTGGTAAATGCCGTGTTGACATTACGCTAAATGGCCGCCGTTCACAATTAGCGTTGGTCGCATTCCTCTGCCGGTATATAGGTTGACCATTTGTGTCCGCACTTGGCTTGTCCGTCGCCGCGCGGCATCTCGGCAAAACGCATTTCGATCATTCGCAAATGAGTTCTTGAATTTGCCAGCCTCGCCGCATTAATCCTATCCACCAGCGCCGAATTAATCCCGCCTGACAGACACTCGTCTTTTGCAAATGGCCTAAAAGTAAGGTTGACCGTTGAGCGACTGATTAGTTCTGTTATTCGGATACCCGGCTGCCCCCTTCGACATTTTTTGCTTGTTGCCTTTGGCTTTTCCTTCAGTTGACATAGAGCTGTCATCGACTTATCTTCAGCGGGGTATACAGCGGCTTTTTGTGCCATTGACTCGAAACCGTCTGTTTTTGTAGTTATCCAAACAAGGGCGACCTTTTGAGATATTCTTCCTGGAAACGAAAACGGAAATAAATTGACTTTTTACCGTGAAGTAATATAAAGCAAGAAAACTAGAAATGTTAAAAAAATGAAAAACCAAGCTTACTGAGTTGGTTTCAACGTTCTGAAGGTTGTTTTGCGCATTTATATCCTTTTTTGTGTCATTTTACGCGTCTTGTTGGCCGTGTGTGTCATTCCCTGATAAAGGCTTTCTGAATAGTTAGCCGAAACGTTGGACGAACCAATATATACCACAAGAACCTATTTTTAGTAGTTTTAGGTAGACCTTTTAAACCCAACTTTCTTAACGTAAACATAATGCGGCGCCCAATAGCGATCGAAAATTTGCTGCTCGCCCCGAACACCGAAGCTGTTGTTTTAAGGGGGAGACCTTTTCCGCATCAAAATCAACAGCGTCGCCGTTTCGCGAGACGATTCGTCAAAAAAAGGAGCCCAAATTCCGACGCAACTGTTGCCACAACTGGCATCACGCCGCTCGAGTTTGTTGCCTTTGTGCGATTTCAGGGTTTATTCTGCGCGCCGCTTTACTAAACAACGCGAGTCGCCATTGTTTAGCAGTTGGCGCGCGCATCTCTCGACTTGACCTTGGCCGAATTTTCAAGGTCGAATAGTGGCCGAGGTGTTCCACTTGTATTTAAACTGAAATATGGCTTGCATAACGAAATGCTGGTGTAAAATCGCTAAACCAAACCAGCAGAGTTTTGTTGTGACTTCGATAAAAAAGCTTTGTTCACATGAAGCGTTAAAACATTATATCATCGAAATATTTAAGTCGCATATGCTACATTCAAAAGGCATCTGCAAACTATAATATAAAAGTAAACAAACAGGTGTTTATCTCCAAGCGTTCTAATCCGCCCCTAAAAATACATTTTAATGTTTTGGCACCGGATTGTTTGCCCTTGTTTGGGGCTAGGGGCGAGTTATGGGTGGGTTAGCAATTAGGTTAGGGTAGAAATTGTTAGGGGAGTTGGTGATAAAGTTAGGATTTAGGTTCGGGATTAGGTAAAAGGTTAATAGGCCTTATTCTGGCCATTTAGGTTTTATTCCGACGGGTTTAGGTCTTATTCTGATCTAGACGTTATTAACTATTGGGTATTAGGCCTTATTCCGAATAACTGTTATTTATTCCGACATTGATGTTGTTCATACTTAGGGCTGGGGCCTGTCGTAAGGCATGCGTGTAGCAACTTGCAACAGTTAACGCAGCATCGGCAACCGTCGTGAGTTTGTGGAGGCAGCCTACGCGCCCGTCACGGCCAATTGACGTAATGGAAAGCAGAACCTTTTCCATGTTTCCACCCCAAACACTGCGACGGGCGCGTTTTTTCCACACTGCAGGCCCTGATTTTGCCGTAGATTCCATTTTCGCTTTTCCAAAGAAAGTGACTGAACGAACACAAGTAACACTTTATAAACAAATGACGTCTTGATAATGAATGGCGAAGCCAAAAGGGTCGAGTAGATCGACATCTTTTCGATACGAGCTTGTATCATATTCAGTTAATGTCTTCAGTTAATGTTGGTGTATCTATTTTCTAAATTGCCGCAAAAAAGAACGTATAGATCAGCAAACTTCAAGTTAAACCATTTTCAAGGCAACATGTACTTTTGACCTATATACGAAACAATTTAAATTGCGCCTAAAGGTGCCGAAGTTGGCTTTTTTTTATGAAATGTTGGTCGAAGCGGCAGCCGCCCTTTCTGCTACTACACAGTCATGCGCCGCTAATGGGATGATTGTGTTTCACAGCCCAACCAATGCCAAACCGCCATATGCACGACGCGAGGTTTTTCAGCTCAAGTCGAATCTATCAAACCCCATTTGACTTCTGCCGGTAAAGTGGCCCTTGACACCTCTAATGGAAATATTAGATTTCAACCTCCAAACTTTTTGTGATTTTAGACGCGAAAACCGTGCAAAAATGCGGGGCAAACTGCTGACTTTCACACTGCAGTTTTTCGGCATTTCTTGGCACGGCTTTGTTTTGTGCTTTGCCAATTTCGCTCCATCCATCCAAATTTAAGTTCGAGCTGGCGAACTTGACGTCACGACCGACTGTAAATGAGCTAATTGCCGCCGATCGCTTGAGCAGATGCCGTCTAACCACACAATAGCGTCAGTTACCCAAGGAACCTGACCCCAAGGCTCTATGACGTCATTTGGTCTTTTGACTGTCTCCCCTCCCCCACACCAGATAGACTCGTCATCATGGCATTTTTCAGTTTTCAACATGTTGATATAACTGTTCATATCTATTGGTTTTATATCAAAGGCAGATTTACAGATAGACTGGTCATTTTCCGTTTTTAGGCATTATTATATCACGGCGTATTTCAGTATCCAGAATTTTGAGAATTTAATATAATTGTTCATTTCTATATGCTTTATAAGCAGATTTACAGATTTACATTACATTTATTACTAAAATTAATATCCCCGCTGCTTACAATTGGTTAAAATGTCTGGCAATGCTCTTGTTACGAAATACGTTTTTGTTTATTGAAAGTGGTAATCCAAGAAAACGACCGAAACAGCGCTGACGTATACTTTAAAGCCTTTCAATCGCAATCACTCATTTTTTTCAGCTTCAAGGACGATTTTCGGTAACCCTGGCTTGTACCGATGCCACTTTGTTCGCCGACCATCAATCGTTCGCTCGTTTTTGACAACGAGCTTTGTTTACGAAATCGACTCTCTGTTCGTTCACTGCAACAAGAAAAATCCGCAAAAAACGCAGAGTTAGAGGGCGCTAGTTTAGGTGTGTTGTGGGCTCAGGTTGCCCTTGTATCGCGTTTTAGAAGTCGTGTTTTAACGCTTTTCGGTAAACGTCAAACTGCTTGACAAGTCGTCACTCTGAAATGGTCCTCACAAAAATGGCGAATTTGAAGCATTTCTGCGCCAAAGTGGTTTCTATTTAATATACAAAGTTCACGCGATGCCTTTTTTCTTTTTAAATCGAAAAATCCGACAAAACTTGCTTCGAGCATTTTCCGATTTCGCTATTAGCTTTTTTAAACATATTGTAGTTGCTTGCGATTTAGCTTTATGTTCACTTGAAATGATTTGCCATAATCTGTTTGCTCTTGACCAATATAGCAAAGGAAAATTTTCTCTTCTTGCGACCCGCATTGCCTCTTTCCGGACGTGTAATCTGCGGCGGCGAAAAGCAAAATCCCGCCACAGCGCAAGGAGCATTTGGCGCAGCTAAACTCCTCGTACTAACAATTACGCCTATAGAAACGGTGCAATTAGCACTCATACATACCGCAGTCGACTCTATAGCTCACGACGACGACTTGACTTGTGCCAATTAATTGCCCAACGTGGGCCCAATTGGCATTGTGAGTTCAGGATGTGGCGTTTAAAGGCTTAATTTTGTCCGCATGTAGTACGTATAGTTTTACCTATGGTGTAAATGGGCTGATTAACGCTTGAATTGACGTGGTCACAACTTTGTTTCTCCACCCATTTAAGCCTGAAAGTCCCAGAATTCGTGTTCTCCACAAGGTTGCGACCAAATTTTATCATGACGTCACATGTTTTGCTTGTATTTGGAAACTATCACAAAGTAAATGTAAAAATTGCAATTCAAACACTCCATGATGAAAATCGACAAAACGACTGTAATGTCAAAAAATGCTATGTGATTGCCGTTGTGTGCTGTTTTAATACTTTTTTGAGGGTTAAAGTTTTCTGACCCTCGCACCCTTGCAACTGACCGAGTTCCCACGTAATTTGTAAGCCGTCCGTTTCAGATCTTATCTGTGGTGTGGATCGCAATTTAGACCACTTGAAAACTAATTGTACTTCGTTTTGTAAACCAAAACTTGAAGATTTAAGTTAGGAGTAACTCTACTTTTAAAAACCCCACACGATACAATTCAACGGGTTGAGAACAAGAACCTATTAAATCAGGGACAAACGTGCTTTCAAAATACGCCAAAGGCTCAAGTAATTTTCTTGTTTACACAGTGGCTCTGATTTAATAAATACAAAAGATAGTTTTGGAGCATAATGGTTGGAGGACCTTGCGGTTGTAGTAAGACTTATCAGAATATCAAAGCCCATACAGAAGTAGGTATCATTTTGGACGTTTCGAATAAATCTTTATTCATTTTCAACATATGAATAAAGAAAATGAATAAAGGTATGTTGAAAATGAATAAAGAGTTATTCGAAACTTTCAAAATAATACCTACTTCTGTATGGGCTTTGATATTCTTATTACGTCTTACTACAACCTCCAACCATTATGCTCCAAAAGTTAGTTTGTTTAAAAAAAATTTCTACTTCTAACAACAGTTTTAGTAATTCCATGGCGCCACAAACAAATCTGTGCGCATGTCTTCCAAGGCCCGCGGTTTTTTGCGCCGTTTGTAGCCCACCGCCCCGTGCCAATTTGTTTTCGGGGCGCTTTTAAATTGCAGAGCAACTTGTTTTGGCGTAAATATTGCGCCGATGTTCAAGAGATGTAGCGTTTCGTTTCACCTTCACGAAAATACCTCAAGAGTGTGATGGGTTGCGTTGTGAGCAATCGTGGGCTTTGTTCTTGCCCAATGCACTTATCTAAAGGATCTCGCTCACACTTGGTTGGCTGTCTACTTCTTTTGAACAATCTCCTGTGTTTATGTGGAAGGAACGTTTGTCATTGGCTTTAAGTCGTTAAGGCGGTCATACATTTCGCGGAATAATGCTCGATTGATAGTGAATATACAATATCGATTATAATTGCCATTTATCCTTTAATAAGTGTATGTAACGTTGTTCTTTAACTTATTATTAGAAGTGCCCCGAAAGCATTTATAATTCCCCAGTGTTTAAAACAATTCACGTTGAAATGAATGAAGTCCCTTTCAAGTCATTTGCGAAATCAATGAAGTCCAAGACAAGTCATTTGCAAAATATACCAAGTCCAGTCCCAGTTAAGTCATTGTTAGAGCAAGTAAATCCAAAGTCAAGTTATTGACATAAAACTAAAACAATCGATTAAAACTGGTAACCTCGTCCAATAATGAGAAGTACACCAATTAACAAATAACAAAAGATAACATATATATAGCAAACAAATTGTTTTACGTGCAAACATTTAGATATATGAATCAATTTTATTAAAAAATATTACGTAAAACACTTAGTTTTAACCCAAATCGTTTGATGCTATGACTCGAGTCCAAATCAAGTCATTTGTCCAAAAGACTTAAGTCAAGTCAAGTAATTTTGGCCAAAATACTTAACCCAAATCATTTGATACTTGGACTCGAATACTAGTCAAGACATTTATCCAAAATACTTGAGTAAAGTCAATTAATGTTTGTCAAAGAACTTAAGTCAAGTCATTTAATACCATGTATCGAATCCAGGTCAAGTCATTTATCCAAAATACTTAAGTAAAGTCAAGCAATTTTTGAGTGCACTGGTGTCAAGTCACAACACCGGAATGCCCCCCCAAAAAAAACGCCCTAAACAAACCAGCGTGTCGTCTTACATGACAGGCGAACATGACGATTATTGCGGATTGCATTGGCCGCCTTGTAATCGTGACCTCGCCAGCTATTACCGCCCTTAGTCACAAAGGACGGTCGGCGCTCCGACTAAGTACCTTGGGGACACAAAAGTTGTTACTCAATACACTAAGGACGGGATCAGGCGCCGTCAGCGCTGGGATTTAAGTCCACTTGTGCCACACAAAGGCATGTGTCACTATTATCCGGAACTGTTTCCTGACAAATAACCTGGCTTTTCACACAAGGGCACTTCGGAGTTTAATAAAGTCGGGAAGTTTTTTTTTCAATTAAATGATTGTCTGATAAATATTGGAGCGTAATTGTTGAAGGATGTAGTAACACCCAGTAAGAATATCAAAGCCTATACAGATTTAGGTATTATTTTGAATTTTTGATTTTTTTTCGAATAACTCTTTATTCATTTTCAACCTGAAAAAAATGAATAAAGAGTTATTCGAAACATTCAATATGATACCTACTTCTGTATGGAATTTAAAATTCAAACTTGAAATTCTGTCTAATAATTGCAAGTTACATTACGATACCTCAGCAGAAAATTTGCGTTAAAGTTGTAGCAGACTTATAAAGCGAATTCACTTTAGATTTTCAGCATTTTTGTTAATAATATTTATCTTTTCCCGTTCATGTTTCCAATCGCGTTTCATTTTTTTTTTAAATTTTTTTCGAAAAACGAATTTTGTGTAAGTTTACCTGATGAAATGTCGCTACAAAAGTTTGCCATAGTTCCTGCCCGTGCTTATTTGTTCTACACTTTGGGTCAATTTAAGAAATCCAAAGCCCAAACACTCTTGCGCGTACTTTCAACGGCTTAATCCGACACTCCACCGGCGACCGCAGAAAGTTTCAATACATTGTAGCAAAGTCAACGAGTTGTAGACATTTAAGGCGTCGGGCCCATTTTTACGGGGTTTGTAGTCGTGTTATTTGTTTTTTTGAAAGGTGAACAAACGTATTTGACTTGCCCAATTAAAAACATTTTTTTAACTTATTATCTTTCTTTTGTACTTTTTTTTGAAATTTTTCTAAAATTATAAAATCGACTGTATTTTCCATGTAACAAATACATTTTGTCCTAGAGTTTTTCTCTTTTCAGGAAAAAAAATAACTATATATGTTTTTCTATGGAGGAAGTACAAAAAATAATGTTTTTAAATTTTACGTATGTTCAAAGAATCCTCAAAACTTATTGATTTGTTAATAAATTGCTAATCCGAAAAGGCCAAGTAAATCGACATCGTCTTGATTAAGACGTTTCGATACAAGCTTGTATCTTTGTATTTTTAGTCATTTATTTGTCATTCACCCCAAAAGCAGTTAACGTTATTTTTTCGACAAACCTAGCGCTTTAAATCGAACGAAGAAAAAGACGCACTGCGTGACAAAGCTACGGGAACTTGCCTGTAGGGGTTTATGGGCACTCGGAGCAAAGCTGCCACTTCAATGTAGCAAGTGAGACGACGATTGCGTCAGGGTCACACACGAGTTTTGTGACCGGGGCCCGCTTAAACGGTTTGTTTTGGTCTGTTGCGCCATTTGCTAATTGATTGCCCTTGGTTCCAACGACCCCGTTTCGTTTCCCTGTGAATTTACACATGCACGTGCTTTTTACACCATATGTTATGTTCTACTCCAGAGTAATGGTAAATCGGCGTGAACAAAACGCGCTATATGTGTTCAGGTAAGCAAATTTTTTTTGTTTGTGGCGCGTGTGCCCGATTTTTTGACAGCCTGTCGTTCACAAGGTGAAGTGTAAGATTTTGTTTAACGTGCATAGGGCTTTTCATCAACACCTCTGGCGATCAGTTAAACTCGAAGTTACATTTCGTTCGCTTAAATCGCTTTATAGCTTCGATTATCAAAACACTTTCACCATTCGAAGTATCACTAGCATTATAGTGGTCTTTAAAGGGTCCAAATCTAATACAGTGGTTCCCCAACCTTTTTTGCCTTGCGGCACCCTACAGAAATTATAAATAGTTCGCAGCACCCTTGCTCGTATTTTTGCTGGGTATAGTTTACTATATGGTTATATTAAACGAGATTGATTTAGCACATTAACTGTGCAACAAGATTGAAAAAAAATTGGCACGTTTATCGTACGCAAAACTTTGTAACAAGAAGCTTATCAATAAAGCAAAAAATGGAATCCTAAATATTTCGAAATATCTCTCGGCACCCTTGAGCGTTAAAAATGGCACCCCAGAGCGCAGCAGCACCTCGCTTGAGAACCACTGGTCTCATTGTATCACAGTGGTCCAGCAACACCCAGTAAAGCATCACAATGTTTGAGCGGTCCCCACATGTGTACGGGCGCCGCGTGTTGTGCTTGCTAGCATGCCTTTAACTGTATTTACCACAAGCCGCCACATTTTGCTCATATCTGTGCCACCCTCTAACCCCATGGGCAGTTTATCACCAAGACGTTCTCCGACCTATTTAGCAGATGCTATAGAAGGGGCGCTTTTATCAGCGGCGTTATATACTTGTGGTCACCAATAACAGTCGGTGTCGCGTTTCTTGCCGCGCGGCGATACAACGCGAGTGAAACCGCGCCCCCCCCCCCGTCAAAAGTGAACGCCGGTAACTTTACCACGCCGCTGTGTGTTATGTGTTTGTATGTGTGTTGAGACGAGCTCGCTGGCATCTGGCGTTGTAGTAGTCGATTGTGTTGCGATGACTAACGTACAGTCTTTCGGTTTTTCGCCATGTTTGATGTCGCCCCTTGTCGCCATTGTCCGGCTCCAGTTTGGCGTGTGTTCCGGCGATACATCGCATAGGCGCCGCGCCGGAGGAATTCAGGCTTCCCGTGTTTATGTCCAGCACACACCGGGCTTGTGTTTCGAAAATGTCTATCGGACTTGCGCAACTGTGACGCCGTTTGGGGTTTGTGGTGGGTATTGGGTGGGGATAGAAATTCGGTTAGGGCTGAAACTGTAACGGGTGTTAGTGATGTACTTAGGGGTGGGGTTAGGTAAAAGGTTGTATAGGCCCGATCCTAGCCATTTAGGTCTTATTCCGACAGATTTAGGACATCCTCCGATTTATACGTTATTACAACTATTACGTATTAATCCTACTTTGGTCTTATTCTGAACTGTATTTTATTCCGACGTTGATATTATTTTCTTATGGCTGGAGTCCGATCGCAAATCTATTTCCACATTGTCAAATCCTACACAGTGTAGTTCTTATTAATGGTGAAAACATATAGATTTGATTGTTAAAAAAATCTTTCCCAAAAAGTAATGCTTTTGACAGTAGCTATGTTTCAATAATGCTTATATGATGAATACATCAAGCAAGGCATTGGATAGCACAGAAGTTCGGTGTAGAAAACAATTAAAAACAATAAAACTACAGTAGAATTATTCTTTGTGGGATATGCAATATTGTTGTCCGATTTTTGTTATAGTTTAAATCGCAACTGTCAGCAACCAACTCAAAAAAGGCGCGCCTATTTTAGAAAACAGTCCGTATAGTAGCTGTTGAGGGCTCCAGGGGCTAAGTGTGGAAGCAATAGGCCACGCAAGGCTAGTAATATGCGACTGAAGTGCACTTGGGCAACGACTCTTCAAGCTTCGACTTGAGGGCCATACAGCTCGACTGTGAACGCTCCAACATTATTTTGTTCGATTCTGTCTCGATTCCTCGTCGCCGCACAGCCGGGCGACGCGGGCGATTGAAGCGATGGGGGCGTCGGCGCCGATAAGGGGGCATGAACCTGTGGGATTGAAGAATTTCGGTCGTGGCAGCATACAATTGTATGTTAGGCTTTTTTGGAAAATTTGTTTTTTTTATACAGTGAAAAATGTTGGTAAAGAATTTGTTATAGATAAAAAATAAATAATAATAGCGTGTTTTGAAATGGAATTACACATGTTGGTACTTTTTTTGCTTTCAATGTTTTTGCCTCAAATCAGATAAACTTTTTTGATTCATGATGGTTATTCTATATTAAATTTATGCTTGCGAAAAACAATAATCTTTTAATAATGAAATTAAAAATCAGCCTAAAATACTTCCCAATAGTATTTTTCGCGCATTCACTTCGAGTACTTTAGTATTGAACTTTTCGCTTGTGTGGAAAATCTTAGCCACTCAAACGGGCGCTCACAGCCGAAGTGGATAACAAACACCTGGAATCCAGAGCCCAACTTTCGTGTCGAAGGCGCTCTTTTCATAACGAGACATTTATGATATTCTCAAGTGGAATTTCAAGCACTCTAAACTTTTTGTGCCGCGACTGAAACGCACTCTTTCCTGCACACTTGGGAAATCTGCCGACCTAGGTTAATGGCGACTTCAAAGGCCTTGCTTGGCCGATATCTCTTAGCCTTCCAAAACTCGCTTCGAATTGACCTGAGAATGGCTTTTAGTGTTCGCATTAATTCACTTTCCTGGGTCTTCAAAAGGTTGAAATACGACATCGCAACGTTCGGTTAATAGCACGAGGTTATACTTGGTACAATTTGTGAGAACAAAATGTTAATTTGCGCTTCGCGTTATGCGACAACTACACTTTGATTCGTTATAGGTTTAAAGTGATTTTGTGAAACACTCAAGATGTACTGCTTTGACTAAAACATATATTTATATCGTTTTCCTTTTGATTGAATTTATATTATTGAAATAGATTGTTTGTCAGAATTTTAATCACTCAAATCGATTTCCCATTTTTACCTTGTCGAAAAAGTTTTCTATTATTGAAATATAGAAAGTCCAAACAGCAATGAGGTGCCAAAACTATAAGGTAAATCAAATTTTCGACGATTGCATCAAGCTGTTTGTTAAACATTTACAAATAAACAAAGCTTGAGTTTTAATCGGCTAATTTTGAATAACAACTTTTATAAACTCCCCATTGTGTCGTCACAGCGGCTTGGGTGCTTGTTTTTCTTAACTATGCACTATCCAGCTGTTATGTTCGGTGCAGAACTTAAAGATTGCCGTGACATGCCCTTGGGCGCGGAAAGTTGGGAAAATGAGAGCGCCATGGTGGCCAGTCTACAAGGCCGCTTTAAAAGATCTAAACATGCTTTTGTATTTTGTTTAATGTCATTTTACCTACCACAAACAGCTTATATGGACTCCATGTAGTAGATTTCTAGATTTTGCACCTTGTTCGAAGCAATGTCCCATTTGGCTGTTTACGTATTGGCTTTATAAATCGGTAAATGGTTTTGGCCTTTTTGGCGCTAAACGTTTGCCCTCTCATCTTTAAGGTAATTGCCTTACTGAACATAGGCCTAGTGAAAGTGCTGGGCAAAGTGTATTTATATATCACTGGGAATTTCCGCGTTTGAGTTTGCACTTTGAATGAAATTATAATGCGATTTTTATTGGGGTGCCTTTTACCTTACAAAGGTGCATCACTGGGAATTTTCGCGTTTGAGTTTGCACTTTGAATGAAATGGTAATGCGAATCGTTTTGGGATATCTTTTACCTTACAAAGGTGTGTATATTTATTGCAATTTTAAAGCTGCAATTTTCCCTTATATCTTACTTCCTGGAACGGTAATATAAGCCAATTGTATAAAACGATATATTGAATATGGTAATATAATGAAATGCCTAACTTTATTAGAACTCTTGGTACTGGTTTGTGTATTTTACTGCACATGAATTCAGTGATGTAAACAAGTCATTTTTAAATGAAGTGTTTTAAAACAGTGACTTTGGTGTATTTTGGTTAAATCATGGATTAAAGTATTTACAACACTTCATTTATTAGACTAAAATCTTCAATCAAGGTAGGCTTCTTTTAAAATCAAAAAAGTTGTTCTGAGCTATATCTATTCGTATCGTTTAAATTGCGTCGTAAACCTGCCATAAAAGTGTCGCACGATCTGTCAGCATTTGTTGTCTAAATAACAACATTGACGTCACAATACCTCAACAATAGGGACGCCGTCGTATTCTATGAGGACATGACTACGGTAGACAACAATTTGGCAAAATAAACATTATGAGGATTTGCCTAAAATTTATGGCAACAAATCTATTTGAACTGAGACGTTTTAACATCCACCATATAAGGAACCTTTTGTTCTTTGACTGAAATTGAAACGACCGCCTTAGGATGTTAGTCATTATAAAGGTACTCGTCTAAGTTTAAAATTATTCCAAATCACTTTTAACCCATTTTGTAGAGGTATTTTTTGCTTAGGAAAAGTATTCACAGGCCAGTTGAAAAATTCAAATGCTGGTTACAAAACGAGAATTGATAATAATCAAGTGGCAAAAATGAAAAATGTCCGACATGTTAGATAAAGTCGGCATCAGCCAGGCCTGTCTCATTTCTGTATATTTTATTTTTTCCGTTGTGGCAATGATTTCTTAGAAAAAACAATTAGGCGTCAGCAGGATTTTTTTGTTGACCACTTCAAACGCAGCCGACTCTCAATTTCGCCATCTTCTTTCTTATTGTGCCACGTGCACTGTCCCACTGGACAATGGAGATTAAGATATAATCCAAATAGCGACATCGCCGTCTCGCCTTTGTTTGCTCTTCTCTCCTCATTGATTTGTTTTCGCACTCCAAAAATGCAAAAGACCGCGTTTTTGACATCACTGTGGTGTTTCGAAGTGCTTTGTCGTAAAAACCAATAAAATTCGAAATCAAATTTTCGAAATAACATATTTTAGCGTTAATTAAGGATTGTACCAGTATTGCAATCACTTAAGTCATTGACTTGACTTGAGTTAAGTCGTTTTAGTAAAATGACTTGACTTGGCTTTAGTCTTTTTGTCTGGGTCAACAAGTGACTTCGAGTAATTTCATTTGAAATTTTATTATAAAATTAAGCTAATTATCTCAATTTTTACTTGTAAAACTATTCGATTGTTATATGTTTTGGGTTTTGTTATTTGTAAGTTGGCATATTTTTCTTAATCGGGTGAGTTTACCGTTTTTAATTAGTCATTGTTTTATTTTTATATCAGTCATTTGACTTTGAGTTAACTTCCCCTAATAATGACTTCAATGGAACTTGACCTCGGCAACTGATGACTTGTACTGGGACTTAACTTTGACTTGTTTCACAAAATGAATTGACTGGAACTTTTTTAATGACTTGTTTGCAACACTGGATTGCACCATGATTATTTGTTTCAAAACAATTCAAGATTATTTGTTTGTCAAACAAAACCTTGGGGTTGTTTTGGAAATGCTACCGACTGTTGGGTTTCGAAAAAACTCATTGCAGGGATTTCTTTGACGAAACTGCATTGCCAAACTTATCGGCGTTATTGCACTTTGCAGCAAACCCAGGAAAGATATAATACATGGTTCAGAAGTCAGAACTAGCTCACCTGTCAAACTACGGTCTTAAAATTGATCCGATAGCTTTCTTTTAAACCACCTCAAGCTTACGATGGGGATATGGCTCTTTAAAAATCGAATTTAGACCTGAATTGCCGTAAAGAGACTTGCAGTCGAACGTTTAGCATTTTGAGCGGCCGTAGGGGCGTCTTGCTTATTGTTAACGCGGTTTTAGGATACGCTTATTACGCGGTCAGGCCTAGTTTTAACGTTTTCTTTAGTTAGGCGTGTAGTGAAATTTAAAGTAGGAAGTTTGTATGTCATCGAAGCATGCTAACAAATACAGTTGCTTTGTAGGGATTAACGACCACTTTCCCATGACGTTGATGTCGACATACTGTTCAGTTCGAAGTTTTTTCTTTGCCATATTTTGTTGGAGATAATAGAAATGTATAATACATATGAGAATTATCCTCAGTACTCCGAGTGCCGATACAGTTATAACTGGTCTCTATGTGATTAGGAGTTTGATTATTGTTTCATGTGTTCTTGTGGTTAATTCGTCGGGCGCTATTCATCAACAGTTTGGAGACTTTACCATGGTTATTACGGCTTTTTTAAGCGCCTGTTCTCGTATGACAATTGACCGTTTCGTACGCCGTAAAACGCCCAGAATTGTAAAGTTAAAACGTATTTCGCCACAAAAATCTGAAATTGTACCTAAATTTCACCTAAAGAAAAGTTTTTCTGGGGATGATAATCTTGTTTGAATATATGCATCGTCAAATAACAAAGCACAGTGGTGTTCGAAAAAACAAATGAAACCAGATGAACTTTTTTACAGTATTTATTAATGGTAAACATGTGATAATTGCTAAACTCCACCTTGGAAAGAAATACGCACAGCGATAACACGGGTGTCCTTTTCTTACGGTTTCAATAACACGCCCCGCTTATTTATTAGTCAGTATTTGTTTAACTGGGCAATAAAGCAATAAAGCAAGGTCGGCAAACGTGACGCCGGATTCGAGCATTGCGCAAACACCAGCTTCGGACGACTAATAATACTAAAGCTTGCCAGCGGCTGCAACAAGACTCTGTCGTCAATTTAAGCCAGTGGTTCTCAACCGAAGTGCCGCGGCAACCTGGGCTGTCATTTGTAATGCTTGAGGGTGCCGGGAGATATTTAAGAATCTTCAAGAATCTGATTTTTGCTCAACTCGTACAACTATAACTATTTTTGTAAATATTGGAGTGGAATAGTTCCGATTACAACTTCCTACGTTGTGTAGAGTTGATGTGTGTTGCTCCTGTTCTTTTTATTGTGACATTCTAGTGAATTACCTTCGGAAAAATCTTGTCGGGGTGTCGCAATCTATTTCTTATTTCTGATGGGTGCCGCTAGCCGTAAAAGGTTAAGAACCGCTGATTTAAGCCAAGGCGCTGCTGGATGTGCTGGCATGTGCCTCGAGTCGAGAAGACTTGTACCTCTGACAATCTCTCTTGCGGGGTCACGACCCCGAATTCACGACCCCTGACCCGCGAGCCTTTGTTTGCCGCGTCGTTATCGCGTCGAGCGATCGCAGGCCGGACAGAGAGGTCACGTTTTTCTCCTTTTTTTACTCGCCTCAGAACCGGCGCCCGGGCCACGCTCGGACTTTCCTGGCCCGCGGGCCGCGATTTAGCTGGAACCGCGATGCCATTTTGGATTTGCGGTAAACAGCTCTGACTCTCTCGCGCACTTGGCGTCGCGAAATCGGGTTAAAATCGCGCTGCGGATTAACGGCGCGGCGACTTTTCTATTAACCTTTTTAGTGTCCCAGCAAATCAGTGACGTCATACCGTTAAAAATGCCGGAAAAAAGTCGCCGTTGACCATTTCTTGCCCAAACGTGTTTCGTTGCAGTTTTATTTAAACGAGCGCTTATTTAATTTGACCAGAGCTGTACAACGGAGAAAGTGAAAACCTGCGAAGGCGAACACGTGTTGAATATAGGTGATGAATATGGATGCTTGATAACATAGAATCCAAGCCGACAATTGATGACAAACGGTCCCCCAAATTTCTCCAGCGGTTTCCCAAATTTTTGGACAACTTTTTGGTATTTAAATGAAACACTTGCGGTCTCTTAAAACTACTTAGCGGTCACCCAAACCAAACCTTAAAAAAAAAACCTGAATGCAAGTATAGGTAACAATCCGACACAAGTGTGTCGAAACCTATTTTAAAAAGTTGGTGCCGAATCCTATGTCTAAAAAATTGTGCCTCAGCGCTATGGTTTGCGATTTAATTTTTTAACCTAAAAACATAATAAGTTGCATAAAGTCAATGGTGAAAAGGTTTCCCAGCGCGACGTCACGTTTTCCTATATAACAAACTGAAAAACTTTTTCACTGCTTGATTCTTCCAATATTGCTCATTTTACCATCACGCCATTTTGTATCACGTCGGACTGCCGTATACTTTATACCAAAAATGTAGGTTATGGAAACAAATTACGAAGGATTTCACATCCCTGTAGTGGCAACGTCATGTTTTTTATAACCTGACACTTCCCCAACAGTCTCAAGCCGGGCCGGTGTCTGCTTTGAAACAAACCTTGTTCGTGGCACGATTTGTTCAATAATAATTGGGTTTCCGTTGTGAGTATATGAAGGTTTGCCATTCGTTCGTGGCAGGTGCACGCTCAAAACGTAATCCGCCCCCTGTTCGCTGTTCGATCGTCAACGCATTTCGTTTCGCGTAGTTTCCCGTAGTTTCCCGTTTCGCGCAATTTTGCGCCGTAATAATTCAGCGGAGGTCACAAATTGGCCGATGCCGGGGCGAGCGCGGTTTTCATCCTTGCCTTGCCACGGAGCTGCTGTATAAGGCTGGTCGTCGGCTATGATAACATCTGCGACCGGCAGCCGTCGAGCCGAATTACTGGCTCGGTCGTGCCAATCGTGGCCCGTGCAACAATAGCGGCGTCGGCGAGTTATTTTCGAGTCCCATTGTCTTTACCTCGGCCAAATTGCCTCCTCAAAAGACCCCCTTTCTGCTGATAAAATCTGTGGCCGTATACAGACTTCAAAATGCATTACTGCTGCGTTTTTTCGCTGGCAGAGATCCGTCGCCCTTTAGGGTACATGCGCCTGTTTATTATTCCAGGCTTGGACAAATCGCCAATGATTGTAGTTGTCATAACCTCGACATTGTTTGTCTTCGCGTGTACCTCAAGCGAATCAACCCTTTCACTTTTTAACACCTAAACTGTGTTAAATTGGCCCGTGATCGGCTGTCTCCAGTCTACTATAGAGGAACTGGCATTAATATGACAGTACAAATAAAGTATATCGAAATTTCACTCAGTAAAAACATTCAACGTTTTAGTTTATTTTAAAACAGTTTTTGTTTTAATGAGTTTTTTTTCAATAGTTGGCCTAAGTTTGACTGATGCCATTGTTTTGCCTTTCTCTTTATTTTATAGAACCACCTCTCCAGTCGGTTAAGTTTCGATTTCAAATTTACAGTTTTTGTTGAATTGCCGTCAAACAGTTGCTGACAAGTTCCAATTTTAACTGCTTCTAAAAATAAAATCGCGAGCGCTGAGAGGTTTGTTGTTTATCCTAGATTGCGTTTCAAAGCCCCGCGATTTCAAAGCGTTCGCGGCAACAGCCACTTTCGGTCGACGCAAAAAAAAATAACGCCACCGGACTCTTTCCTAGCGCTCCTGGGTTCCTGCGCGAAACCGCATGAGGTCAAGGTATACTTCCGTGCGTCCCAAAACGCTTGTAACTTGATATGAATCGCTCGCGAAATCGATCATCCACGTTATACAGAGCGGGCCAAAAGTAGGCTCACAGTTATAAAAAGTAGAGTTTGAGTCTAAAAGTAAATTTATTGTTTTGGGGTTCTTCTCATCATACACCTTGTTCTTTACAACACCCCCCTGAAAAGACATCCATTGGTGTCAGGTCAGGTGAGCGTGGTGGCCATTCAATGCTACCTAAAAACAGTTTAATAACTGTAAGCCTACTTTTGGCCCACCCTGTATGTTGTCTTCAAGTGTAGCGAAACATTTTCTGGTTGGGCGATTTTTTTGCTGCTACTTTTTAAGGCCCGTCGCGTGTGGACTGATTTAAAAGAGTGCCGAATAAAAAACAAATCCGTGAATTGGATTTGGTAGGTTTACGAATTTGCTTCTGGAACATAGTATAGCCGAAATGAAAAATTCGCGCACAAATGTTCATTGTTCATACAAAGTTGTACAGCCAAGTGGCGCCATTTTTACAGTTGTGTTTTATTCGTGGTAAATTTGCTATTTTTATGTGGTCGAGCCTTTCGTGTTGGTCTATTGCACGAATTGCAATTCGAATAGCTCGCCATTTAGATTCGCAAATCGCAAAAGAATGTCAAATTTACTTTATACACCTTCGGCATTTCTTTCGTATATACAGTCAAGCACCACATGGCACTTCCGTATAAATAAGCGTCGAATTAAGAATCGCTTACACATGACGAAAGGCCACCGCCTCGATAATGCGAGGTATTTACATTTTATTATCGCATCATTATTGGAAGGTCCCCGCCGCGTTCCAATCATTGTGACGTCACAGCGAAATGTCGCTAAACCGCCTTTTTACCTGTGTCATTTTTGAGCGGCTTTGTCATTTTCGGGTTTTTGTCCGTTTGTCTCGCTCGTAAATTCTTCGCATTTTTTGAAAAATCAACTCTTTGTGACGTAATATGTGGTTGAGTTAATTCCATTCTCTAATAAGCTGATTTAACGGTCACCAAATTTTGGCCCGCGTGGTATTTTGTTTTGTGCTAAAACAGGATTTTTATGCATTATTAACTGAAATGATTGTCGCGTGCAAATATAAACTGCATATTTCAAACAATTTCCAACTAGCGACTATTTTTTAACTATGTGTTTTTCGTTGTTTAATATAAAAGTCATTAAAATTGGAACTAATTTATTTTTTTTGAAGACAAAGAGGGTTAACAAAACTTTTGTTTGCGATGGACCCCAGTTAAATTTTTGCTTTTTAAATATATTTCAGGTAAAATGCTTTCCCATGTTGCCTGCTCGCGAATATTAATTTATGAACTCTCGTAGTATAATTGAGTCCAGTGCTCTTTAAGGGTTTTTTTTCCGTGTTACACATATAGCATCCTGTTAATAACCTTATATACCTCGCACTGTAAAAAAAAAATCTTACTTTTTATTTAGTTGTATGGTAAAACTATTATAATGGCCTTATACCTTGTCTGTGAAATGCGGGCGATTGGGCAAATTCAGAATTCCGGACCCCATATATAGCTTAAAACAAGTCTGTATACCTTTCTATACCTTTTGTCAGTTGTATGCCTTAGCTTTGTTTCTGTATACACTATACCCGATTGAATAAGCGCACTGATTTATAGCGAATAGGAGGAAAGTGATGCAAAACATGCCCAAAAATTTCTCACATTAAAAAGTGGCCAGGCAGAGCTCCGTCGCCAAAAGGGCTTTTCGCCTAGGGTTGAACTTGTTTTAATGGCGCGAATTTCGGCCAATTTCAGTCCGGATTTTTTTCGACAAATATTTATTTCTCGCGCACGTGTCGGGATTCCCCTCGACTGTTTCCGATCATGATTCAGTCCATTGTTCGCGCGCCGTGCCGTCAGCTAACTTCGCGTGACTGTACAATATCAACCCCGACGATTATGGCCTTGGGGATCCAGGTGTAGCATTGCCAATGTTCAATACGGTGATTCTCAAATTGTGAGCCTCTAGAGATTATTAAGTGTGCCGCCGATTTTTTTTTATTTTTTGTTGAAAATAACCTTATTTGATTTATTTTATTTTCTTACTGTACGACAAGCTAAAAAAGATTGAAAACCGCTTGTTTAAAAGAATGCCAAATGTGCTTTTCCATTGACTTGTCCAGAAGAAAAAAAACTAAAAATGATTTACACTTCCCTGCTGAACAACATCGTGATGTTTTTTTTTTTTATTTATTATCGGTTCTAATAGTAATTATTTATTTTTAAATGCTCGTGCCATTTGAATGCGTAGAGTGAGTTTCTGTTCTGTTAATTCACATCATATTCGGCGTCACCTAAAAAGATTTACTCCTCTGTTTAATCTCGAAAAATGAGAGTGCGTCCGAGCAACCATACAAAATTCGTAATTGAACTTACACAAAAACAGCCAGAAAGATAGCAGCTGTTTAAAGGTAAAAAACTGGTACTTTTGCCGTTCAACGTGACAGCTATTTGAAAGGTTCGCAAAAAAGCTTTAGAAAAACATTTTTCAGTATTTGCCGTTTAACGCGTAAACACCCAAACAGCGCCAATCAAAGCTATAATAACTTGGCATCCTTTGTGTGCAAAATCTTGCCGCGCGCCAAGGGAGATTAGGCCTTATCGAATCTAACTCGAAACGATTTGACGCAAAATCGTGCCCTGTTCGCGTGCCAAAAATACCAACGGTCGTGACCTTGGCAAATTTACAGCAATTGTTTGCAGGAGGAAGATTTAGTCCGGGCGCACTGAGGAGACTTTTTTGGCTTGGCCGAGTTTACGGCAGACCGCTCTTTTTTCTTCCATTTTATTTGAACTAACAGTAAAATCGAAGTTTTTGAAAAAGCAGATGTTTTTAAAACGGCATACAAATGCGGTTAATTGGAATTTGCCAACAAAACTTGATAAGGGCCATTTTTTGGCAGTTTCCTAGAGGCTGGTATTGTATTACTTGATTTACTTTTATTTAAATAAATTCAATTCCCATAATCTACTGCCTTAAAATATATATAGTTTTAAACGGATTACTTGGTATAAGTGCGTTAAACTAAACTCAAAATTTCCTTCTCTTATTCAGGTCCAAGCAAAGAACTCTGATGGATCAAGCGCTGACGCCGAGGCTCTCTCCTACTCGTTCGTGATTGGCTCGTTTGAATCCCCGATCTCCCGCCTTTTCTCGGTCGCAGAAGCGAGCGGTTGGATTTGCGTGGAATCGACCCTGGATCGAGAGAAGAACGAATCGTTTGATCTCGAAATCCAGGCCACTGACAAGGTAAGCGTTGAGCCTCAACCCAAAGAACCTGACAAATTTAGAAGAGTTTTAGTTATAGCTGTATCTGAAAAAAGACGCAGCAAATTGCATAAGACATGACTTGCAGCAAGTTGCATAAGACATACACCTGACCGTTGGGTATCATTAAAATGGTCGCAGTACAATTAAACAAGTCATATAATCACAAAAAAACGATTATTTAGATTTCCATCATTTTCTCACAATTTACACCTGCGCCAATGCTCTGAATGTTTTGGCCTGTTTAATCTCCACTGAATACCCTGAGCAGATGCACGGTGGCCTAAAAATGAATTTTGCCTAAAAATGTGTTGGTATAGTCAGCTTGCAAAACAGTTATTTTACTGTAGCCAAACTTAATTTTTTACTGTAGCAAAAGGCATAGCAATGCGCCTCGGTAAACTTTAACTAATCAACTGTTATTAAATGGTTTGATCTAACGTAAGTGATTTGCACTTACATATTTTTGCTCGATTCAATTTTGTTTAAAGTTGCTTTTTTGCCTAATAGGCTTCGAAAGGCAGAAAAAAATAACGTGAAAAGGTATTGTCCGTTATCTCATTTGGATGGCCAGTGACGTTAATTTGGCCATACCTTTTTTAAAAATATCTTGTTTGCAAAATAACACAATTCAAAACCTGCAAAATTTAACTCTAAACCTTTTCGACAGAACGGCCAATTCGACCGGACGCGTGTACACGTAACGATTAGTGACGTCAACGACAACTCGCCGGTATTCCACTCCTTGACGTACGAGGTCAATGTGGACCGGGGTCAAGCGGACGTTGGGTTCCCCGTCACCCAGGTTACGGCCACTGACAGGGACGACCCCTTTGGGGCCGGGTACGGAAGGGTGACCTACAGCTTCATGGAAGGCAACGAAGATGGACTCTTCGGACTACACGCCCTGTCAGGTCCGTATATTAAACAAGTTAAAAATTTAAATCATATGGTTGAACGTATAAAATTGACTATGTTGAAAATGACTATGTTTAAAAATGGCTATGTTGACTATGTTGAAAATGACTATTATTAGCCTACAACCATTATGCTTCAACTATACGCCCTGTCAGGTCCGTAGATTAAACAAATTAAAAAGTTAAATAGTTAGGGGTGATAAAAATATCAAAGCCCATACAGAGGTAGGTATCATTTCGAACGTTTCGAATAACTCTTTATTCATTTTTCAACTTAGTTAAAAAAAAACCTCCAACTATTAAAGTATATGGTTAAAGTTGAGAACTTTTTAATTGTGAACAAATTTTAAAGCACAGACTTGGTGACTTTTTGAAAGTATCAACACAAATTTGAATCTGATATCACTATTTGATGCGAAATCTAGTTCGTTTAAAATATTTTGCTACATGTTTGACTTCGTTCTTTTTTCCAGTTTTGTATCGTTTCAACGTAATTTCTTATTTACCATTTTAAAAATGTACTGAGACTTGCCAAACGTCTACGCAGTGCTACATATTTTAATGCAGTCGTATTTTTGAATAAGTTTACAGTCCCAAATTTGGCAGAAAAGCACTCTTTAAATATTTAAAACAAAAAGCGGCCATCAAAACAATCTTACGCTTTATATATACACTTAAAAAGCATTTTCAGATTTACATAAATGTTGTTGAAAAGAAGACCCTTAAAACAATAGACGCAGTGCTTCGCAAACTTCTTTGACTACCCTACAACATTATAAATAGTTCGCGGCACCCTTGCTGGTATTTTGGCTGAGTGGTTAACTATAACCTTACAATAAACTAGATTAAAACAGCACATTAACTGTGCAACAAGGTTGAAAAAACCTTTTTAATTTTTTAACACTTTCATCGTACTCAAAACAAATTGGAATTGGAATCCTAAATAATTTGAAGTCTCTTTCGTCAAAAAATGGCACCCTAGAGTGCCGCGGCACCCCGGATGAGAACCACCGCAGTAGAGTTTCTTCAAACGTTCAATTTCGAAATAATCCCTTTTTGTTTTTCTGTGATAAAATAAGTTGTTTTTACCACCCCAGGCCTCATCACTGTGGCCAAACCCCTTCACGAGGTTGCCGTCGGCTCGCTTCACCAGCTAACCGTCGGCGCCGTCGACGGCGGCAACGCCGGCGCCGCTCTCAACGCCACGGTCGACATCAGCGTCGTGGATGGGGGATCTACCGGCGGTCCGACCTTCAAGTCGTCACTTTACAAGTTCGTGATAATCGAAGGATCGTCTGATGAATTTGTTGGAAACGTCTCCGCTCTATCTCCAGGTAAACTAACCGGAGATAACCTTTTTTGTATGTTTTAACTTTTTAACAAACATGAATATCAGATTTGATAATAAATTGCAAAGCCAAAAAGGTCGAGTAGATCGACGTCATCTTACTGAAGACGATACAAACTCGTGTCGAAATGTCTTAATCAATATGATGTCGATCTACTCGACCTTTTTGGCTTTGCAATTTATTATCAAGCTACATTACAGATCCGTGCATAGTGTACCCAAGTATCAGATTTATTTATTCAAAAACGAAAGTAACAAATTACATCAGTTATATTTAGTGCGACGACTGCCGAGTTGTTTAATGTATTTTAATGTAGTACATAATGCACAACGAATAGCGGATTTAACATGTTAAGTCGGTTTCGTGCTTTATATTTGATAGTACGCAATGGAGAGAAGCCGCTTCGCATAGCTTAGTTAAAAAAGGGTAAATTTACCCCAGGTTAACTATATCTGACTTAGACAGTTAAATAATTATATTTTATTTTTTGACATTTTTTTTATTTTAGGGATTTTTACTTCTCAATATGGCTTTTGTTTACACTCATTGAATATTATTTTTTTTATTTTGGTAATATATTTATGACCTATATGAAGAGATTGGCTCTTACAGCCTACAATACAAATTAAACGTTTTTGGTAAACGGGTTAAAAAAATGAGCTTTATTTATTCGAGCTGGCTGGACCGTTTTAATCTGCTTTGACAATTCCTTCATTTTAAAAATACTGTTAATTTTGTCGAGGAAAACAGCTTTCTGCCGATAAACGTTAACAACCAAATTACTAACCGAAACGAAATACACTTTCAGATGGAGATTTGGTGACTTACTCCATTCGTAAGGACCCCCCACATACCAGTTGGTTTGCAATCGATCCCATAACAGGGCTAATTAACGCCACAAATGCTGTGGACCGGGAAATAATGTCGTCCACGTCTTTTCAGGTAAGACAAAATTAACTTATCTTGTATGAAAAATATAAAATAAAACTGCTGGATTAGCAATACACGGTTATGCATTATGCCTGGCAGCAATAGCTGTTTTAATCTTGTAGGAAGGTTTACTGACGTAATTTTGATAATGAATTGCAAAGCAGCCAAAAAGGTCGAGTAGATCGACATCATCTTGATTATAAAGAAGTTTCTATAGGAGCTTCAATCGCCTTCAGTTAATGTGACTGAGAAGTAATTCAAGCCTTTTTTGGCTTTGCAATTCATTATCAAACTCCATTACAGATCCGAGCATAGTGTACCTTAAGTAATTTTGTTTTAGTATTTCCAACCCCATGCACGTTATGCGATATAGTCGTTTAATTAACCTTTTATATTTAAATTAATACTGAGACACTTCTAAACACTATATATTTATTCACAAATAAGAGAAAACACTTCTTCCAGGTTTGTGAAACCCGTGTAAAACGAATTTGCCTTAGAACGATTTTTTCTTAAAAAAAAACTTTTTTAAACGCTAGGTTGTCGCAACTTCGGGAAGTCCCCCCGTCTACGGCTTCACAACGGTTCAGGTCGCCATTTTGGATACGAACGACAACGCCCCCCAGTTTGAGGAGTTTAGCCCCCTGATTGCCCCCTACAACATCGCGGTGGGGTCAACTGTGACGTCAGTTAAGGCGGTGGATCGCGACAATGGACTCAATGGAACGGTAAATAAGTCACTCATTGTAAAAACTTCAACATGTTTTTTTTTTTTTTTTTGTTTTTTTTTTAAGTGGTATATATGTTGTTTACTTTTAAAAGTGACAGCAGTTAATAACACACACAACATTTTTTAGACCCATTTTAGACCCAAAAATGCAGTATTTTAAATTTATTAAGGTCTGCAGTAAATTTTTGTAACTTAAGTGAGAGAACATTTTTAAACCTTTTAAAATAAAGTATATGTCCGAGATATCTCATTACACTAACAAGCGTTTTCGTTGCGTCTTACTCCATTAGAAGTGTCTTTAATTGTCTAAAAAGTGTCTTCAATTTGTCTGAAAATATCTTATAAAACATTCCAAAAAAATCTTTTCAAAACGAAATACAGTCCCAAGTTATATGTGTCGCGTTGGCAGGTTTTGCGTTGGCGTGTATGTATTATCGCAAAGTGCTTCGGCAAACAGCCCGACTCCGAAAACTCAATTGTTCTTAGCGTTTTCAAGCGAACTATTTGTGCTTGTTATTCGACTGTGATTGGCTGTTTGCCCAAGGCGCAGCCCTTTCACCTGTCCGACGGAGGACGGTCGGTGTGACGTAACACGCTACGTCACGCGACGTGAGCAAATATCTCCGTCGCAAAGCCAATGCGGTATACTCGCTTGCTTTTGCAAAGAGAAAACTGTGGCTGAGATTATTGACATCGACAACTTAACAATTTCATGTTTCAATCGCGTCATACCCTGGAAAAATATGTTAGTTTTTACCTTAAATTCGCGGCATACCCTGGAAAAATATGTTAGTTTTTACCTTAAATTTAAATTGACTTTGGAAAGCTTTTAAAATCACTAAAATATTAAAGTAACTGGAGACCTGGATACAAAGAGCACATTAGTGTCGAAAATATACAGTGTTTGGTGAGATTTGAGCCCAAGACACCTAGATTTCGCGTCCTCCGCTTTTTCGAAAGAAATATTTTTTCATAAAATGTCCCCCATGTTGATTGTCTGATCACTTATATAACGTATATCACAAGTTAAATATACGGAAATTTTCAAGTATATCTGTGAAACAACACATCTGGTTGCTACACAGCAGTTCATAAAAAAGTAGTTCATAAAAGATCGCTGAATGAAAAAAGATTCTTAAAGGTTATAGAATCTGTGGCGTGGTAAAGTTACATGTTTGCCAAGAGCTAAACATTTTTGTTTGGAAGACAATTCAATCGGTCGTTGATCTTCTCTTTGGGCTTAACGTTGCGCCCGTGCCGCTTTACTATTCCATTTTTGGTAAATTTGCCGACCATAAAGTGGAGTGCTTGTCCAGGTTTACGAACGTGCACAATCCAAACGAGAGGCGCGACACTTCTGATAACAGAGAACGGCAAACGGCAATTCGGCCTGACAGTTTTTTTAATGACCGCCATAAAGGGTTGTTTGCCTCCGTTCTATTGCCCCCTTGTGTCAACGAACGGCTGCTGTCTGGTTTTACTTGAAAAGGACCGAACATTTTTTTAGCTCTTCTATTTGGCCCGCTTAGCGCCAGACCGGTAATTGCCTCTCGATGCTGGTTAATGTTTAATCGGCCAACTACCAGACCGCCTCGTTCGCGTTTTAGGCCGAGTTTTAACTCAAGCTATATATATATATATATATTATGTGTGTGTGTGTGGATAGTATACAAATAACGGAAGTCAATACAACACCTTTGAAAACTTGCGTCAACAAACCGATTTTCCGTTCTTGTTTTGCAGGTCCGTGTTTTTTGATAAGGTTATGTTTGGATCCCAAAACCTCTTTTAGCTATACATTATGTTTTAAGTTTTTAAAATCTCATGACAAGTCTCGTCCTCTTGCGTTAGTTGTTTAGTCCTTTGTAGCCACGTCAATAGTTATATTGATCATTTTTTATTAGACATGTTTCATAAAAAAAAACATAACATGATGATATGGTGTACAGGACAATAGCCATATATCAACTGTTATCATTGGAATATATACAATAGAGACGCTTTAAAACAGCCTTTCTTAACCTGGGGTAAATTTACCCCAGGTGGTAAATTCCTTCGTGGGGGTAAATCCAAGAAAATGTATTCAAGCTGTGAATATTCTGGTTCCGTTTTCTTCAACTAAACTATGCGAAGTGGCTTCTTTGCATTGTTAACTATTAAATCTAAAGCACGAAACCGACTTAACATGTTGAATCCGCTTTTCGTTGTGCATTATCTATACATTAAAACTTTAAATATTGGGGGTAAATTTGGTATTCATTTTTGTTAAGAGGGTAAAACATACAAAAAAGGTTAAGAACCCCTGCTTTAAAAGATGTGAAAAACATCAGTAGGTTTTGCTTGTTGCACCACAAAGTTATTATGATTTTTTCAGTCTGTGTACAAAAACAACATATATTACTCCATTTTCGCTAAAACATTTAGGTGTCACGTTTTGAACAATGGACAAAATGCAAGATTATTAGTTCAAAAGTACCTTTTTTTGACACTGCATTGCTTTCGCCGCAGATCCGCTACAACTTGGCTTCGGAGTTTTTCGGTGTTGATTCTGTCAGCGGCCGCGTGTTCGTGAAACTGGGACTTCCCCAAGCAGCCCGTGCTTATACGTGAGTGTGTGACTGCCATAGTGGATTTCCACAGATTAAGGTTTTTCTCTCTTAAATTGATCTTGCAAGTTTTATGATTGCAAATATCTGCTACTAAATACGGCAATTCTGGAATGGAAATGCAAAATACCAAATTCAAACAACTATAAACATAACTTATTTATTTGATTTATTTGACAATAATACAGAATATAATTTCAAAGATATAGTAGCATTTTGACCGTTTCCAATATCTCTTTATTCATGAATTACTACTGTACGTCTTACTCCAACCTCCAACCATGATGCTTCAAAATACAGATTATGTAAATTTCGCTGCGAAAATTATTTTTTATTCAAAAGATATATAATCACGCTGCATTATACTGTGTAAAGCGGTTGTGCCTCCTGATGTTACTAGATATTTCGCTTTCGTATAGACAAAGGTAACAATTGCAGTGTCATTAGTATAGTTAAAGGTATGTCACTAAACTTCTGGACACCACGCTTAGTTTAATGGCAGCCTTTTGTATTTTGTCTTTTTAACGTTCAATTTTTATGTTACAGGCTATTCATCGAAGCTCGTGACCTTGGCGTGCCCCCCAAAAGTTCCACAGCTCCACTCGTGGTGGAAGTACGGGCCCCAGACCCCAACTGTCCCGTTTTTATGACGTCACAATACAACTTGAATATCAACGAGGATCACAAACCGTTCGTAATGTAAGGCACAATATATACTGCTTATGAATTCATCATCGCGATCATAAAAGCTATGCTTTATAACACAGCAGATAAAGATACTTAGGTACACTATGCACGGATTTGTAAAGCACCTGAAAGAATGAATCTCAAAGCGAAAAAAGGTCGGGTAAATCGACATGATAAGAATCGCGTTCCATGTTTTATAAGTGAGGTTGGATACATTTTACTTAGTGATGATACAAGTAGGTATCTAAATGTCTTTATCAAGATGATGTCGATGTACTCGACCATTTTGGCATTTTTGGCTCGACCATTTTGACAGATACTCGAGCATTTTGGCATTGAGATTTATTATCTAAATGGAGAAGAAAAAAGCTAACTTAAAAATCGTGGTATATTTGTTTGAAAGACATTAAAAAGGTTTTGTGTTCCATACGTATAGACGACTTTACGTTCAGCAAAAAAATTGTTCCTCTATTAATTTTGTCTAAATTTGCGCCTTGTTTTTACTAAAAACATTCTATTGTCGTTTAGTGATAACAAAGCAAAAAAAGAAAGTTTAAAGTAATCCTCGGCCACGTACTTCAATCTATGGATTTCAAACCCAGAAAAAAAATGTTTTTTTTAACAGCATCGATACCCTAAAGGCGGTTACCACGAACAGTTCGGCCCGTGTCGCTTATAGTTTGGGGGACTCCCCGGACTCCCACCCCTTCGCCATTTATCCCAACGGATCCCTGTATCTCCGGCAGAAGTTGGACTTTGAAGTGAAGCAGACGCACACCTTTGTGGTAAGCGGAAGTTTAATTTCTAAAAAAATAAACAAAAGTCTGCGACGCGGTAAACAGTTTTTGATTAATGTCGTCATTAGATTTTACAAAATTGTTTTGAATTAAAGCGTTCTCCTTTAAAGTTCTTTTATGTAAAAAAAGATTTTGGAGCATAATGGTTGGAGCTTGAAGTAAGACGTAATAAAAATCTTAAAGCCCATACAGAAGTAGGTATCATTTTTAAAATTATAGGAGTTTCGTTTTACTACAAACACTAAAAGAAACAAAAACTTTATTGAAGGTGATAGCGTTACAATAAATGGAAAAAAAGTTTATCGGTTTCCACGCGATTGTAACATTTGTATTTGTAAGCTCAAGAACCCCATAAATTCCCGTCGAGTGTTCATTGTCCGCGTACAGTTTGCGTAAGCGTGGGAAAGGTGAACTGGCACGTCAAACGACCCGGATTCATTGTGCCCCGGTGTGCCGGATTAAGACGCACGTGTGACGAGCCGAATGTGAACGATTCCGGGAAACGAAGCGATTAAAGCTTTTTAAGCACGTTTTTTTCCTACAATGATATAAGGCAACACATAATCTCCACAAACCCCGCCAAGTCCTTTCTGTTGGCTCACGGTGATTTTTTTCGTCGTAACAAGTGGTTATTTTCTTGAGATTTAAGGTTTCAAGTAAAAAATGCTAATTTTTAAACCAATCGCTGTTAACGCCACCCAACCCTACCACAAACATTAAAACTTACTATTTTAAACTTTAGTTTATCTTTGAATTTAACCCTATACATTTACTTAAAATTTGGCAAGTTTGCCAAAACCATAACAAATCTTTATAGATTGGCGTGTTTCTGTTGAAAGGGTAGCCGTAGATTGGTGTTGAACCTACTTTATGGGTTCTGATGAATTCATTAAATATGATTTCGTTATCTAACGGAATTTAACCAATATTTTTACTACCTTATTGCTACCTTTCAAACTGAAACGTCTACCCGACCAACATGCAAGCTAAATCAACATGTTTTATCCCTTCCAAACCTAATTTACGGACTTCGATCATTTTTTTAATCGGTATTGCAGGGGACTATAAGTTTAAATAATTACGTTAGTTATCAAAGATTTTATTGATTATATTAAATACATAAGATTCTACAAATCTAACAAATCTAACATTTTACCCAATTCAGTATTTAAAAAATGTATAATTTTTCTTTTTTTTTATTTCTTTCGTAGGTCCGTGCAAAGGGTTTTCCCCTTCCGCCCATGCATACATCGCCTTTCTGCGTGACGTCATCAAACCTCACTGTTACGTTGAATGACGTCAACGACAACGCCCCCATTTTCGTTCAATCGGAGTACACCTTCCACGCGGCCGAAAACTGGACAAGAGGTTGGAACTTTTTTCATATTTTCGGCGTTTTTTTTTGTCTGGTTCACTCGGATCTTAAATTTTTTTAAAATCAAAATTCTTGAAAACGAATAGTTAAAAAATTAGAAAAGTTGAATCTAAACCAGTGGTTATCAACTGTGGTGCCGCGGCACCCTGGTGTGCCATTTCTAATAGCTTCTTGATACAACTATATTGTGTAAGATTGAATACCATTATATCAAATGACATTTTCCTCGATGTTTTAAATTGATTGTTTTATTCCAGTTCCGTTTAGAGTTACATTTCAGTAAAATACTCAACGAAAATACCAGTCGGGGTGCCGAAAATCTGTTTATTATTTTTGAGGGGTGCCGTAAGCCATAACAGGGTGAGAATCACTGGTCTAAACAAACTATCAAGATCGGAACAGACCTTCACCTATGTCAATTATATGCTATACCGTTTTAACTGTGATTTCCTTTTCAAATTACAGACAGTTGGATCGGCAACGTGCACGCAAATGACCTTGACAGCGGTCACAGGGGTCGGGTGGACTACTCAATTCAAATCCCGAACACCAAGTTCTACATCAACGCAGAGTCAGGTGAGATGACTTCAAGTTCTTGTTTTGGCGATTGTATGAGGAGATATTTGATGACGTAGTTTCGCTGGCAGATGTGGCACACTTATAGGTTGCTAACAACTAAAGTATAAAATTTCTCCCTGAAATTGTCACTCAAAACGTCTGTTAAGGTTGTTTGTTTTAACCCCAGGAAAAATATGAAGGCAGCCAAAGATACAAATTAAGTAACCAGAATGCCGGGCTTGAACCCTCTTTTCGGCCATTTTTTAAACTCCTTTTAACTCTATGAGCCACTCTTTTAAAACTCTTTTCAAATCTTCGATTCAAATTGGCCGCGGACACAAAGTTGCTTTGTAGAAAAAAAAATGGTTTGTGTGTATCAATCATTCTTGTTTGGGTTTACGAACGCTCACGTATAAGCCGTTGACGGAAAGCACAAAAGCTGCGCTGACGAAAAGTCCAAATTCACATAATAGCTGGCCTGCCCACGCGAAACACAAGGGTTATGTTTACGTGTTAATCAAACGTCATGTTAGGCACTTGATTCAGTTGTTATTAACCGCAAAAATCACAATCGCAGTCCGCAATTTGGCCGCCGCCCTCCTTTAAACGCGACGGGCTCGCCTTTTCCGGTTTTTTGTCTTGAGCGCCTTGACATAAGCTTATTTCGAATCTGTGCGCGGTTTTAATCACAGCCCTCCTTCAATTGGCCGCGTTTTTTTTCACGGATTTGTGGCGATGGCTTCACTCTTGAGTGTGTTTTTACGTGATTCGAGTGTGAATTTTCCCAATTGTCATTAAATCTAGGCAATCTGGGTAACTGAGTAAAACGGTATAAAAAACGTGTGCGGAGGCGCTTTCCAAACGTATTTTGTAAATCAAACGCCCAAGGGTCGCGTGTTGTTTGTTTTACTGTTAACACCGCAAATTAGGCAACGCAGAAGAAGCCAAATTAAGTAGGCTACTTAAGAGTTATTTTCTCTTCAACCAACATCAACAATTTTGGTTTACTTATGTTCTATAATAATCAACTGAACAATGCACTGTTATAGCGTTATGTTAAACCAAATACACACAATACACACAGAGATAGCGGGCCAGACAACTCTAATCTAGAAGCCGTTTCGCGTCTAAAATTTCTAAAATTTGAAATCATTTTTTTAAAATAAACTTAAAATATTTGTTACGCAACCTGACTAAAAATATTTTTTTATTTCATTTGTTTTGTTATATTTTAAGAGCAATGTTTAGCAAAGTCAGTATATAACCTATATTTGCAAACTATGCATTGGTTTGAATGACCGGCTTTCCAGTGTTGTAACGACTTAAGTCATGCACTTAAGTCACTGTTTTCAAATGATTTGACTTGACTTGAATCATTTGACCAAAATGACTTGACTTGACTAGACTTGACTTAAGTCTTTTGCACAAATGACTTGACTTGGACTTAAGTCATTTTGTCAAATTACTTTGGATTAAACTAAGTGTTTTTTATTAACATTTATCTCAAGTTTTGCCCATTAAACAGTTTTATTGCTGTATATTGCGTTTGTGTTATTTTTTGTTTTGTTTAATTGTTGCTTATAATCGGATGAGTTTACCAATTTTAATAGTTAAACAGTTTAGTTTTATGTCAATAATATGACTTGAAATTGACTTGTTCTCATAATGACTTGACTGATACTTGACTTGTTATTTTTGCAAAAGACTTAGATTTAAGTTAATACTTGACTGGGACTTAAGTCACGGTAAAATGACTTGTTTACAATACTGCAGCTTTCACAATAATTAAAACAAATTCTAAACAGGAAGAAAGTTTTTATTTAAAATTGATGTATTTCGTTTTACCTCAGGCGACATTTACATCGCTTCCCCGTTAAACCACGAGGTGGCGCCACGGTACACGTTCGGCGTCGAAGCAAGCGACGGACAATTCATCGCCCTCGCCGCTGTCTACGTCATAGTTGATGACGTCAACGACAACTCGCCCCAGTTCGTCATTCCGGGCGAAAGGCTGGCCGTTGTGACGCAACAATCGACCGGCGGTGAGTTCTAAAGGCCACAAGTCGTTTTGTATGACGTCATGTCTGTATCACGAATGTGTGGTTTTAGGTTTGATGGAGAGTTTTGACTTTTTGCTTGACTGAACACTAGAATAGTTAAACGAAAACCGCAAGCAGATAATTGTATATTGGATGAATCATAATGTAAAGTTGGACAAAATCATAACCTATTTTATGTGAAAATAACGAAATAATGTTTATGGAAGGACATTTCGAATCGGTCAGCAATCGCCAGTAAAATACCCTAATTTATTTTATCTTCGTTATTAAAAACAAAATAATAATGCTTACTATGAACAAATGCATGCAAGATCTTCGGTCACATAAATCAATTTACAGTCGTTTATCGAAGATTCTTCGCAACTTTACCCACAGAACGATAACATAAAATTGCGTTTTTTTCGTAAATATTGTTAAAGCGTTTTTTAAAAGTTTGAAAACCAAAATCAAAACTGAAGAATCAGAAGCCTGAAACAAATCCTAACTCTTATTTGAACAACCTTTTAAACTTCGGCTAAGCAAGCACGTAAAGTGATTCTGTTATACGACATCCTTCCCGAAATATACATTTATTCTGGCTGGTTTTGATAAACGCTAATCATGAGGTCATCAAAATCGTTGTCGTCTTTTTTCGAGATCAAATTAAAAAACAAAGCCGCGGGCCAGATTTAGTTGTTTGGCGGGCCATATTTTGCCCAGATGTGCTGCAACAGGTCGACTTAACATAAACAGTTTTACAAAAAAGCACACAATATAAAATACATAAAAAATTGCTGTATTTTAACAAAATTGTACCATAGTCGATTTAGCATATATTATAGTTTTGAAATAATTTTCCGCAGGCGAGTGGGTTGCTGATTTGCGGACCACGGACGCTGATGGACCTGATAACAACCGAATTACGTATTCTTTCGTCAGTGGTCCGACCTCGTTGTTTGAAATCGACGATTCCGGAACGGTCACGGTTAAAAACGCACTGTCGCAGGTCAGTTGACATGCACCTGAGTTACAAACATCTTCTAGAATCTTGTTTTAGAATAACAAATATGATTTAAAGGTAATTATGCTTTTTTTATTTTCGGTATAGGAGAGTGCTTTTTACATAAATTACTACTGTTTATTGTAAAGCTTTAAACGACCACACTTAACCTTTAAGGAACTAAGGCGTTAAACATTTCTATAGTTTATTTGGCTGAAAAATCCCATAGATCAAAACTAGCTTGTTCGGTAAATGCCTAGGCCGCTTTTCTACAATTCGCATCATGCAGACGTGATAGGCAGTTCCTAGTTATTCATGCCGAGAAACTCATTTTGTAAAAACAATGCAATTTAAGTTTTTAACGTGTGACAGCTTTTTTTATTTATTTTTAAACACATTTCTTTTTCAGACCAACGTCGGCATCAAAACCTTACAAGTGAAAGCAGAAGACAACGGCAGCCCGAAACGGTCAAGTGTAGCCACATTAAAGGTATTGTTACGTCAAATTTGACTTCTCCACTGTATTGTGATTTTATTTCTGGATAGGCTTCGCTTCGCCGGTAGAACGGCCACTTGGATAACTCGAATACCATTTTTTTTGCCTTTTTAGGTCAACGTTCGAAGTGCGTCACCTACTGAAAACCCTCATCAGTTTGATGCCAGCACTTTTGTTTTTCAACCACTGGAGGGCACTGTGCCCGGTACATTGCTGGGAAGGTAAAACTTTGATATGACATTTGTTGTTTAACTATCCGCATTGGTTAGAGTCCTATACCAATTGTTACACCCCTAATTTGAGAATCTTATACAGATTTATTATATAATCCTTTGCTTAAAGCCAAATTTATCAAATGCGATTATATAACAGTTTTCAAAATCATTTACTCTGCATTGTTATTTTTCGCAAATAAAGTGGTTTAATGGTGAATTTCTCAATGGACAAAACCATTGTTTTTTTATTTTTGTGCTGTTGCTTGACTTTAATAGATGACCTCCCTAAAAAACTCAAAGTTAAAAAAACCCGAGTAAAAATGCAGGATAATACATCAGTATATGGAAAAGGATTAATTCGCCTTATGGCAGGGTTCTTAAACTGAGGTCTACGGACCCCTTGGGGGTACATGAACTAGTTTAAGGGGGTCCATGAGAGCCTAATCGAAATATTAGTGTATATTGAAGAAGTAATTAAATTTTCAAAGAAAAAGTTTAATAAAAATAAAACATGTATTCAGACCCCATTTCACTTTCACATTTTTTGGACCGAAAACAGCAGATTTACTAAGTTCATTTGTATTGCGATGCGAATTAATGACGTCATTTCTAAAAACTTCTCCCCTAGCGTGGTCTATGAAAGCGAAAAAATGATTTAGTGGTCCGCGGTAAAATAAGTTTAAGAACCGCTGCCTTATGTTACTCAAAACGCGTCCAAGGCAAGGCACTAGCAACAAAAATATAAACAATAAAAAAATAACTACCTTGTTAAGTAAAAGATCCTATGGTGTTATGATGTCTTACAAGTATACGCTGTCCATCACCTTTCATACAATCTAAAACATTGTAAGAAAATCACCAAAGATACATTTTTCGTCGAAACCGCCATATTTTATTTCCAGTTTTGTCTCTGACGTCACAAACGGTCGTAAACGTCGTTCGGTGAGCTCCAACGTGACGTACCGGGTAACCGGAGGCAACCAGGACGGAGCGTTTTACGTCAACGAAACGAACGGTGACGTCACGCTTCAGACCGAGCTCAATTTCGAGTCGAGGGCGCAGTACATTTTGCAGGTAAAACTTTTTACACAGTTTGAAAAAAAAAGTTTTTGAAAAAAAAAACTGAAAAATAAATAATTAAAGAAAAGAAACCCTTGCGAGTTTGGGAGTCTTTGTTATTTTTGCCAAGCCTTGGTAGGAAAGCTTGTTGGATCTTCCTAATTTATGCTATTATTTGTAGGTTCAGGCACAATAAAATTATATACAACATGTTTTCCGTTGCAGAATTAGTGTTTTTTATTTTTATCTTTAAAAACTTACAGGGGAAGCTTATAAAGCAATAAAAAATATCTGTTTCAAACAATATTGGTTCATGCGACTAAATTTATACTGAATTGCTATCAGAAGTAGTACGCTGTTTGTCTCCTAACTTTCACTCGAAAACGCCAACAATCACCAATTCCATCCGTGTCCGTACAGGTTGAAAGAACCGCGCCCGACGGCTCCGGATCGACCATTCTCTCGGGACACATTAACGTACGAGACACAAACGACCACAGTCCCAAGTTTGCAAGCGGACGATTTGTGCTGAGTGTTGCCGAAGACGCCCCACTCGGATTCCTGGTAAGTTTCACAACTCTTTTGCAGTCTTAGGGCGGATCCATTTACTATTTCTCGTTGTCGGTTATACAAACGCAAAATTCCTGTCATTTTATCTCGTTTTATTTGCCTTTGCGAGGCGAAAATGATACGGATTGAAAACAGGAAGGTTTTGAAGTCTTCAAAGCCATCTGGCCTTAATGATTACTTATTAGTCATTCCAGATATTTTTGCTGTCATTTTTTGAAAGCAAAGTCAGCTGCCTTTTCCGAACTTTCCAAGTTGTTCATTTTTCACTAGAACACGCTTACAATTACCTAACTTGAAACTAACCCGAACCAACCACTGCAAGTGTATTTAATTGGCCTTTAGGAGCAATAGCAATATCCCGACTTAAGTTTTGTGTGCGTCAGATCCTTTTCGGTATTTATTTAGCTTTATGCCTAAAAGTTGACTAACAGATTTGATGGGTTTAACCTTGTTTGGTCAAAAATGGATTTAGCCACGTTTCGTGAAACTTATACACGTTGATGAACGGCTGGTGTCTGCCTGCCAAGCGATTAATTGTCACCTTGTCGTCATTTGCGCCACTCCCTGATTGGCGGCTGCCTCGCAACGACACAAACGCTATTATGACGTTTTAAGTGCCTTGTTTTGTCAGAATGCGCGCTTGGATGTTAAGTTCGGGTTCAGTCTTCGTACTGGAATGGGTGCAGCTCTGGCATTTTGCCTAAATAAAGTTCTATTGCGCCTTTTAATCTTCATTTGGCAATTTGATTTGCCTTCTACGCCTTGGATGGCTCATGGAAGATCACAATTATTTCAATGTTAGAAATACCCTTTTTCCGCAAATTTTAATTCATTGAACGCACGTTTGATCTGGTAAAATCCCCATACACTGATAAAAGGTGACGTCATATGTGATATGTACAGGCAAAAACAATATTGGCCAATTAAAACGGCTAAACTATCTTTAGACATTTGCGATAGACTTGTATTATTGCGTTAGACTAAAACTCTACGAAGACCGCAATTCGGATATTAAAGCTGGTGTCCCTTAAACCCAAGAGTTACCATACAATGGCCCGCGGCCAGATCCAACCCGCTGGTTTAGTTAATCCGATCCTCGACATATTTTCTTAATGTTAACAGATGCGATTTGCAACTAAATTTTGATGAAAATGTAAACTGTGCGACATTTTATGGACTCGCTACAGTTTTTATTGTGCAGCTATTTTTTATATTTCATATGTTCAAAAAAAAAAAAATGCTTAGTAATGGTGACGTCAGACGCCACAACTGTATTGAGTTCCAAATATTGAATACCGAAAAAAACTAACTGAGGGCCGAATTTTTCCAGGGCCTAAGGCTATAGCCTTAATAGTAAATCCAGCCCTGCCTGCAAGCCATAGTTAGGTGAGGGCACATGCCATTTATAACATCTCACGAACATTAAAATATTTTTTTTATAATTGTCAACCTGATATACATATTTTCCAGGTCCGTAGATTTAGCGCCGTCGACTCCGATTCGGGCGCCAACGGTCACGTGACCTACAGCCTGGTCAGTGAGAGTCCACTCGGTCATAAGCCGGCCTTCGAGATTGACAGCTTGACCGGCGAGTTGACCGTTGCGAGTAGACTCGACCGAGAAACAACGTGGGAATACGTCGTTGTTGTCAACGTAAGATGACCAATATGCACTTGGAAAAAATAACGATTTTTTTTAGTAGTGGTAAACATAATTTATTTAGTTCTGTTTAATCTGGCAGTATGCTTAAATTAAACAACTTACCAGATATGTTACAATCTAAATCTTATAAAAGCAAACTCAAAAGATTATTTATAAGGGAAAGTAGTTTAGGTGATGATTTTTTTTGTTTAGGTATTGTGTTTGATCTGGCTGTAAGCCAACAAGTTGCCAATTATGTTACTGTGTATATTGTCTAATATTTGTTCAAAATAATCTAAATATCATAATACAGACTAAAAATATGTCGACCTTAATTCCCGATTAGTAACAGAGGAATACTCTAGCAATTCAGGGCAGACACAATTATAAAGATCTTAAAATATATTATAATATTTTTATTTCGCCAACAAAAGGCGGAATATATTTGTTGGCGATGTACATATATATATATATATCTTTTCAAATGTTTTAATTTTGATTGACCTGAATTGCTAGCTTTGTTAGAGTATTCAGCTGGTCCTTAAATTTCAAGTTTATATTTTACTCGCTATGACTAGTCACTCGTTCAAGTGACGTCATATCTGTTACAATTACCAAAAAGTTGTTATTCACACAAAATCTTGTGTTAATTGAGCAACACGCCGCAGTTGTGACGCATTGACGAGAATTAAACGCTTTCCTTGTGACGTCATACAGGCGAGCGACGGTGGCATACCCCCGCGCTTCTCCACGTCATCAGCGATCGTACTGGTTCGTGACGTCAACGATAACTCGCCGCTGTTCGGCAGCAGAGAGCAGGCTTATGTTATGGAAGACGAACCGGCCGGCTTTCCCGTGATGTGCCTGGTGGCCTCGGACCCAGATTTGGGCCCTAACGGCCGGGTCCGATTCCGCCTGGTCTCAGTGGCCCCTGGCGCCGGTGGAACCGGGATATCCCCTAGCTCAGAAGAGGAATTGTTCCACGTTGATTCCAGTACCGGTAAGTCGGGGATGTTTAAACGCCCGAAAACTCTTAAAAAGTGCGACGTCAAATTGCTATTTTATCGCCAGGTTTCAGGGTGAAACAACTATTAATTCCAATTAGATGAAAACAAATGTGAATCTTCTTAAACTCAATTTTTTTGTTTCTGGCCGAATTTTGTTGTCCGCTCGTTTATAAAATCCCAGGCTACGTGTAAGCATTTGTATCAAAAGAAAACTGTTAATTCTAAAAAATAACGTTTTGGTGCACAACCGAAAAACGAGATTTTCATGGCTTTTAGCTGAAAAATGTGTTCCAAAACTCATTTTTACGTTTCTAACCGATTTTTGTTGTCCTTGATTTATTACCTTTTCGGTTTTTAAATGCATTTTTATCCAAATGTATACTATGCGATCTAAACAATGCGATTCCGCAGGCGTGGTTTCGCTAGCTGGCAAGCTGGATTACGAGAAGTCGACTTATTTTCTGCTCAACGTTTCCGCCACTGACCTTTCTGCAAGCCAACAGCGCACAACATACCAGGTTCGTCGTTTGAATTATACCTTTAAATTATTATCCATGATAACTTAAACCTTCTGAAAGCAGTAAAAACCCTATACAAGCTCGGTTAAAACATTGCTCGCAAAAAGTGTTTTTTTTCACATTTAATTTCGGTAGTTGGTTATTTGTCCTACATCTATGTTTTTGAATATTATCTGCAGTAGAAGTCGATGTTGGTTTTATTTTTTCACAATACAGAAAAACCTTTGTAATAGCTTAACAACTATTATGACTATGCATTTAGTGGTTTAATTTAGGATAATATATATTTATATTCTACACAATTTGCAGCTGTAACTGAAAATACATATGTTACGTTATGCAAAACAACTTTTTTCTTAAACCAGTTTCGTGTTATATTTTTTATCCAGACCGTCGAAATCCACGTCATCGACGTGAATGACGTCACACCCCAGTTTTTGCTTTCCACTTACGAAGCGGAAGTGACGGAAGAACAAGATGGCGGCGTCGTGGTTACCAGGGTAACAGCGATCGACGGGGATTCAGGTGAGTTTGTGAAGGTTTTACAAACTTTGTTTCGAAGTATAGGTTTTGAAATTGTTTCATAACTTTACGAATTTTCAACTTTCACAAAACAAAACTTTCGATTGAACTTAAAAACAGTAGAAACTTACTTTACTCTAAAATGTAATAAGCGAGTTAATATTCTTGTAAAAACTTGGTTTCGAAGTATTTACAACTTTCACAAAACAAACCCCTAAAATGTAATAAGTGAGTTAATATCCTTACACGTATTGTTTCTTGATTTTACTTAAGCTGTTCTGTTCTGGTCCACAGAAACCTAGAGATCCTTTATTTCAAGTTTAAATTTTACCCGCCATGAATAGTTCACCCGTTCAATTGACGTCATATCTGTTACAATTACCAAAAAGTTGTTGTTCACATAAAACCTTGTGTTAACTATAGGCAACACGCCGCACACGCGAAAAACCTAATAATTTAAACACATAAAAAGACAACAATTTAAACATTCTGTATAAAAATATTGACTCGTACAACGCGGTATTCTGGCTATTAAAAACCGAAAAAACAAAAGACTGCAAACCACACAGAACCAGCACCGAGCCAATACATAAGTGTGTCAAATAACTTCCCCGGTTTACATGTACATTAATTTATATTTGGTTTCAATGCGAAGCCAAACGACATCATTGTAGTGATTGAGAAAATTCAATTAATATAACTTAAACATACCAGTTTTTTATGCTACAGTATATAAGGCGAAAATTTGATTGAACCGTAATCAACTCAATTACATGCGATTTTTTGTTTTTTCTGAGTAGGTTTTAAGTGAGAAACCTTCGGATAACACAACATAGGTTAACTGACTATATTACTTCGTACGGTAACTGATCGCACTATGCTATCGTAACTAATATCACTATACTATCGTACCAACAGTAATGCTACCACTTGCGATATAATATTGGCTGCACCCCTGTGTGGACATAATTCGAACTGCGAAATAACCTTTGTTCTAATTCTTAACCAACATTTCCTCAACCTATATGCAAATCGATTTGCATAGGCTGCCAAAATGTTGGTTAAGAATTACAATTACCAGAGGAGCTGTATTTTGGATTATTATTACTTATTATTACTTATTATTACTATGCCTGGTAGAAACGGTTTATATCAGGGTTTTTTTAACTTTTTACAGCGGACTTCTTATTTTTTTGGCTCGCGTGGACCACGGTATGCAAAAGAAATGCCCTCATAAATTTACGTCACAATACAAATAGACCTAATAAATCTGCAGATTGCGGTCCAAAAATGTGATAGCGGGATGGAGTATTTAATACATTCAGTGTAAAACCGTTTTATTTTTAATTAACCTG
Organism: Ascidiella aspersa; assembly: GCF_963924565.1. Classification (NCBI taxonomy): domain Eukaryota; kingdom Metazoa; phylum Chordata; class Ascidiacea; order Phlebobranchia; family Ascidiidae; genus Ascidiella; species Ascidiella aspersa. Next base: position 20,812,484 of record NC_139454.1, read on the forward strand.
TTTCCGTTGATAAATTGATTACCTTTCAAACATACACTAATATTTTAATTAGGCGTTCATGGACCCCCTAAAACTAGTTCAATGGACCCCAAGGGGTTCATGAACCCCAGTTTGATAACCCATGGTTTATATGATCTTTGTTCATCTGCGCAGGCGAGAACGGCCGACTTACGTACCACTTGCAAGCCAACACGGAGAGCGAGGCGTTCGCCATTGACCAAGAAACTGGGGTTATCACCACGACTCGGCCCTTGGACAGAGAGAAGGCCGACTCGCACAGACTCACTGGTATGAGCTTCCAAGAGTTGTGGGCTGGGTTGCAATGACTTAAGTCAACGACTTGACTTGACTTATGGGCACTTAAGTCACTGTTTTCAAATGACTTATCTTTACTTAAGTCTTTTGGACAAATAACTCGAGTTTAAAAGAAGTGTTTTCATTAAGCATTTTTCTATAAAATTGCAAAAAAATTGAAAGTTTTGCAAATAAAACAATCTACTTGCTATAAATGTTGCGTTTTATGTTATGCTTTTAAAATATTTTATTTAATAAATGACACTTGAAAGTCGTGCTCATCTATTACTAGTCTTACCAGCTTGTCTAAACAACTATACTTACGACATTTTTTTCAAAAAGAATGAATGACACTTTATATTATGTGTGTTTTCAGATCCTAGTGTAGCCCGCTGTTACAACAATGACTAATAATTACCCACCCCTGATCTAGGACAATAATCCCGCGTCTTTTTGTCACAAATGGGATTAAAAATATATATATTCCTTCTAGTTTACGTCCAAGACGGTGCCTTTCCCGCCCTTTACGATTGGTGCGAGGTCTTGGTGACTGTGCTCGACATCAACGACAACCCACCGATCCTGCTGCCGCTAGACGGCGCCACCGATCCGCCCCTGATTGTCAGCCTCGAGGTTCCCGAGTTCTCGGAAGGTCCGATGCTGATTCACCACGTGGTCGCATCTGACCTTGACGCCGGCGACAACGGAAAGGTCGAATACTTCATTGTCGGTGAGTTGAAATAGCTGTTTCTGTTTTATACGAACGGAAGGTAAATTTGGAATTCGGGTCGCACTGTTCAAAGAGTCATTCTTTATTCGAAGCTTACAATGATTTTTCATTTAACAGTCCCGCCTTATTTCCAGATTTAGAATTAAACACGTGCGGCTGTTAAAACACAGATGTTCGAAAGACAGTTTACCTAACAAAAACAGCCATCCAAGAATTGATGTAAAATGTATAGGGGAAATAACCGAAGGTTCTTTTTCAAAAGCGTCCTTAGTTACCCTGTGAAGATATTGTTAATTAGCAGATAAAGTCATACAGCGCGAAAACTATGCCGCCAAGGAAAGTTTAATGTTGAACGACAAATGGATATATTTTCCTTCTACTAGTAAAAAAAACTCCAAACAGACATTTTTGAAAGTTCGTTTTAAACTGATTTTAATTTCGCGTAAGCTAAAAAAGCTACCCTTTACCCAAACCTTCAAGCACCTGGCGCAACTTTTCAGCTCCTAAAACACAACAAAGAAGACGAAAGTGGCTCAAATAAAACAACACTAGAATACTGCCTTGAAACTCAATAACACCAAAACAGTAAGTTAAACTTGTAATCTTCCCTTTACAGAGGGCGATCCATTGAACGACTTTTTCGTCAATTCGACTTCTGGGGAGCTTTGGACCACCAGGAGGCTAGATCGAGAGACAACTGCCTCGTACAGCCTCAAGCTGGTCGCAACCGACCTGGGCAGGCCCATTGTTCGCCAGACAGTGGGCATTGTCGACGTCAGTGTTCTAGATTGGAACGACAATGACCCGCAGTTTGTAGAGGAGGCCTACGTCGCTGATGTGACTGAAGAACAGACGAAGTGAGTTTAGTTACTTGAATTTAGGTGTTATTCTGACGATTTCGATGATATTCTGTCGTGGATATTACTGCGTATTTGGCTTTATTATGTCGTTGGTCTAATAAGTACTATGGTTTTATAGATTTTTCCTCTTTAGGTTATGTTGCGGTTTAGGTCTTATTGTGTGTTCCCGAAGTAAGTTTATATAGTTACTTGTCTTTCACTCGATTTAGAAATAAATTTTAAGTCCACGTAAATTTAAATTATATTATTATTAAATTGATATATTACCATTACTTTTTGACAAACTAGTTTGAAAAAGCTTTAATCAAGTTTAGTATCACTGGACAATTTTTTCAAAAAATAGTATTAGTCGTCACAGCAATTAAACAAAGACTCAACGAGGCAGTGAGGAAAAATGACACAAAATCTTCAGGAACTGAATTTTTTATGAAAGACATTTCAAGGAAAACTAGACCTAAATTTGAATAAGCAGACGTGCTTTTAATATAGATTAAACACAAACCAGTATCAATGCCTTGGTCAACACAAAAAATAGTTTAGCAATGGTTTTACCACGGCGGACATGCAATTAAAGTTGCATAATATTTAAACTCAAAGACTTTTGGAAAAACATTGACGTTTTCAAATACTTCTAACACTGAAAGTAATAATATAATTTTTTAATTTCCCCCAGGGGTCAGTACGTCACCACTGTGCGGGCCACCGACAAGGACCAAGGACTCAATGCGGCGATAACCTACTCGCTGGACACCAACGGGAACCGAAACTTGTCGGGCCTGTTCACCATTGACGGCGCTACCGGCGTCATCACCACCCTGGCGCCGCTGGACGCGGAGAGGGCGCGGCGCCATACGTTCCGGGCGGTGGCGGTCGACTCGGCGCCATACGGGCCAAGGCAGAGCTCCGTCACCGTTACTGTAAATGGTAAGTGTTAAAAATGAAAAAAAATTAAAAAAGGTTAAAAAAACACCGAATTTTGGTCCTCAACCTTTCGCCGCCTTGTAACATTCTTTCTGGACGATTTATATTAAATTTCGATTTTCTACACCCAGAACCAAAATTTATTTTTTTTGCCGCATAAGTGTGAAACATGTTCTGACATTTTAACCAAACATTCTAGTTAAAGAAAGTCTTATGATAATACTTTTAAAGTTTTAAACTTCCATCATGTGTCAAAATACGATTGTAGCTAAAACAAATATTTAGCCAGTGCATATTAACGTGGTTATAGTTTTAACATTTTTTATCTGGTCACCTAGACTAAACCTATAATTTGATTAAATGCTCGTATCGTGTGCAGGCCTCTGTATGACCTTTTCATTATTTAAACATTATTGTTTTCATAGCGAGTATGAAATGGAGAATTCCATTTTTTTCTTTGTAGAATCATAAAATGTCTGATTTTATCCGAATACGGCAAACTTAAAAGCACTGCTTTTGACTAAAAAAACAAAATTTTAATACAATTTAAAAAAAAAACCTTTGTTGTTAGAAGAACAATATTTCCATTGCTAGCTTTCGCTTCAGTGTTTGGGTGAAAATTTCGGTTGCCTGGGTGAAATATGAAACTCAGCGATGAGAACTTACTAAAAAAGGAAAACGCTCTGTTTTCATGACGTCATATTCCTAAATCGAATTATTCTTTTTACGATTGTATCTAAAACAAATAATTAGGTATTCCATATTCAAGCAATTTTGGTTTTATTTGTAAACCTCAACAATAGGCTTGCATATATGTATGTCGCTATTGAAAGTTTTTACTATTTGAACTTTGTTTAAAAGCATTTCAATTTGCTTTCTACTCTAATAAAATGTTTATTTATGGAAATAAGGCAATCTTATAGATATAGGGGTACTGCTTTGGAGTGAAAACACAAAATTTTAGTACAATTCTTAGACCCCTTCCTGTTGGAAGTAAATATTTCCATTGCTGTAGCTTTCGCTTCAGTCGCATTGGTGAAATACGACCCTCAAGGACGAAAACTCACTAAAAAAAGAAAAACGCTCTATTTACATGATGTCTTGTTCCTAAATCGAATCACTCTTTTCAGTGCTGGACATCAACGACAACTTTCCAGTCTTCGGTCCAAGCCTTGTGCTAGTCAACGTAACGAGGGCTTCGACAACCGGCATGCAAGTCGCCTCGGTCCAGGCTCTAGATGCCGACAGCGGAGCGAACGGGGCTGTGACGTACAGGTATACGTCACTTACAGAACAGTCGGCGACCCAACAAAATCAAACGCGAAAATATTGGAACAAAGCTCGTTGCCGACATTGTTAGATTTGTCGAGATTGGTTTTAGTAAGATTGCTCCAAAGTTTGAGACCACCGTGGGAAAAATACGAAAACGGTGCTCATAATAATTAAACTTGGATTTTTTTTTATGTTATTTTGTGATTTATTCAGTTGCAAAAACGTCTTGAAGACAGTTTAGTGGCCAAAGCTGTAGTACTTGGATCGCCGTAAAAAAAGGCTGAGAAGTACCGTTTGTTGTCTTACGCTATCGAGTTTTATAGTTGAAAGAATTAGACTTAGGCCTACTCACATTTTCACAAGCAAACCTATACTCAAAAGTACTAAAAATGGATTTTTAAACATTGCTTTTTGTTTTTTCAACTTTCATTTCGATTTAAAGTTTTTTGTTTACATAATTCAAGCAATGTTTCCACCATAATTTATTAAACCTAAAAAAGCTGGGTAACATGGAGATTTTAAATGACAACCATATAGTTTCTTGTGTTGTCACAAGTTCAAACCAACTTAAAGACGAACCGCATGCCGTATAGGTAAAAATTAATTTCTCCTGAAGTCAGATGGCCACCTTTCGTGTCGCAGCCACTTTGAAAGAGAGGGCATTATAATTATTCCGTCGCTGTTAAAAAAACAACAGGAAAAAAACAACTCGACAAAATGCCATTCACATGCGTTCGCCACTCCGCGCGGAGCAAGTTATTAATTTGGCAAGCTGCAATTAACTTCCGTGCGAGAGTTATCTACCGGTCGTAAGGTCAAGTGCCCGATAAACAACAACCCTGGTGATAGACTTAAGAACAAGTCACGTAACTTTGCCAAAGATAATTTCATGTTTTGAAAGTTAAACGCTTAAAGCTTGGCGAACGACAATGCCCGGCGTTTTTGTAAATTGACATAAAACGCTTCTTTGTTTTTGGTCGACAAAAGCAATGCTATATTTACGGTAAACTAAAGTGGTAAAGAACCTCAAAAACATAACAATTTTAAAACAAATTTATACAAATATTTAAAATTTTTAGGCACAAAATATTTCAATTGAAGTCTCCAGATTTTATAATGTTTAAATCAGTGTTTTTTGCGCCGACCTAAAAACTAAGCGTAAACATAACAGCAAATCTTTGGTGAGCAACAGCAAAGCTTTGGTGACAATGCTCACGATTAAAGGGAACAAACCTTAAGAAGGTGTCAATATTAATTAAGAGTTAAATTGAAATCGCCGATGTCATCGTATTATAGTCCTGCAATTATTTTTAACTTTAGAAAATCTTTCTCATAACCAAGCTCAATAAATCCCATAATTTGAAAACTATCCTTCGGCGATCCACGAATTGAGAAACGATGATTTGTAGGTGATGAGCATTCATACCCGTTTATGGGCGGAACATAGTAAAACAATGGAGCATATTGGTTGGAGGTTGTAGTAAGACGTAATAAGAATATCAAACTCATACAGAAGTAGGTATCATTTTGAACATTTCGAATAACTCTATCCATTTTCAACATTTTATTCGAAACGTTCAAAATGTTACCTAATCCTGTATGGGCTTTCATATTCTTATTACGTCATAGTAAAACAAGAAATGCTAAAACCAATACATGAGATCACAATTTTATTTAATTTTCGGAAATCTTGCTCACAACCAAGCGCAATAAATCCCATATTATAAAAACTATGCCTTCGTCGGCGATCCACTTGTTTAGAAACGCTGATTTGGAGCATTAATGTCCTTTAATGGGCGGAACATGGTAAAACAAGAAATGCTTAAACCAGTACAACACGAGATCATATTTTCCCAAAATAAACGTTCCGAAAAACCTCACCAACCCATTTTTTTCTTTCAGTTTTGCGACCGGCTCGAACCCGGATGACGTGTTCTCAATAGCACCGTCTAGCGGCCTGATAACGACGGCTCGATCCTTCCCGGCCAGCTACCCACATAAGCAAGCGCTCATCGTGGTCGCTTCTGACCAGGGCGAAGTGTCCAAGCAGGCGCAGGCGGTCGTCCAAGTGACCCTCGGTAAGTTTGGCGAAAAGAAAGTCGACCTTGTTTTGTGGATATTTTTCTCGGGCGAGGTTTCGATAGTAGTGAAAGACCCTACGAATTATTTATTTTGAAAATTTGGCCCTGAAGTCGGAAAAGAAGCGATTAGAAGTAAATTTGAAACAGTCAGTTAAGCCTTCGTTTTGTTATATAAACCAGTGTGTTTTTAGCGAAAAATAAGCATCGATGAAACCATTGTTGAAACGTTTACCTTTGCACAAAATTTGGTCGATTGTTTTCATTGCCTTCACATTTTTACTCCCATCATTTTAAACAAAACTTTTGTTATTTCTTTGGAACATCTTCCGGGAAAATTATTATACATATACAATGTTTGTAAACCAATTTTAAATTATAATGTGCGGCTTTATACAATATTTTTTGCCAGGCCACTCTTTCAAATAAATCACAATTAAAGAACCCCTCCTGTGTGCAACGACGAAGTCATGGGAATAATTTAAAACAAATATTTTTTAGTCGGAGCCACTGGCGGCAAATCACTGCGCTTCCAACATCACAACTATTTCATCACAATGCCAGAAGTGGTACAAGATGACCACCTTGTTCGACAGGTGAGATATCGTCATAACACTACCATTACTAACTATATGGGACGAATTTTGTTTTGGTACATATCTTGTTTTTGCTGTTATTAGTTTTTGGTCTGCTATGCTTTTCTATGGTCTGCTATGGTTTGCTATGGTTTGCTATGGTTTGCTATGGTTTGCTATGGTTTGCTATAGTTTGCTATGGTTTGCTATGGTTTGCTATGGTTTGCTATAGTCTGCTATGGTTTGCTATGGTCTGCTATGGTCTGCTATGGTTTGCTATGGTATGCTATGGTTTGCTATGGTTTGCTATGATTTGCTATGGTCTGCTATGGTCTGCTATGGTTTGCTATGGTTTGCTTTGGTCTTCTATGGTTTGCTATGGTTTGTTATAGTCTGCTATGGTCTGCTATGGTATGCTATGGTTTGCTATGGTTTGCTATGATTTGCTATGGTGGTTGACTGCTCTAACGTATGTCGATTTTTGCCAGGTCACTGCCCTGCTCAACGGCGCCCCGTCGTCTGATATTACGTACGGCCTGCAGGCAGGAAACGAGGTGGGTGCGTTCCGCATCACTAACGATGGAAGGATCCTTGTGGCACAACCGAAGTTTCTCGATTACGAAACCGAACCCAAGTAAGCTAGGGGCTGCATTCTCATTGCTAAAGATATGTTTTGTATATAGATTCGAATGAATACATTAGTATGTGAGCCCATTGCTTGAACTTGGTGTGATTGTTTTCGGGATTGATAAAACAAGCTTTCTTGCGAGTTTAACCCTAGGGGTACTCTCGATTTTTGCGTTTGCGTCTTACGAGCTCCAAGAGCCGTGCGCAAAAGGAGACTTTAGGTTTTTTAGGTTATTTTGCAGGGGTGGTTTATTTTTTTCCATTTCGTAAGCTGCTCGTGACCAAAATATTTCGATAATTTATTAAAATTGACCAATTCGACGATCAGAAAATATCTTCTCGGGTCATTCTATTTGTTCTCGAGGCATGCATCCTATATGCAAGTGAAATTCGACGACCGATGACCGATGCAAATCAAAACGTTGGAAAACAAATACAATTTCCTGGTAGCCTGGTGGCAACTTAAAACTAATGGATCCAATCCGATACTGAAGTCTTTATCAGTGTACAGGGGTTCTTAAACTGGGGTCCATGAACCCCTTGGGGGTCCGTGAACTAGTTTTAGGGGGTCCGTGAAGGCCTAAGCCTAAGTAAAATATTAGTGTATATTTTAAAAGTTACCATTTTCTCGAAGAAAACAGTTTAATTAATAATAATGAAACGGTTTTGCACTGTATATATTTAGACTCCGTTTCACTTTCACATTTTTGGACAAAATCAGCAGATTTATAAAGTTTATTTGTATTGTGACGCCTATTTACGACGTCATTTTTGATTTTTTTCCCCTATCGTGGTCCACGCAAGGCCCCAAAAAGTTTTAGGGGTCCGCGGTAAAAAAAGTTCAAGAACCCCTGGTGTACAGGAACTAATTAATAACACAAATACTTACACAAGTGGATTCATATCTTATTCAAATAGAATACAAAACAATGTTATTGAAAACTACAATGTCAAGGTACCATGTGCTCAGTAACCTTTGACCGTTTGACCGCGAGTAAAATCAATTAAATAGGTCGTAAAACACTTACATTAATTTTTAGCAAACTCACTGTTAATCATAACAGCAACATTTACTAAATTGAAAAATATTGTTTAACTCTGCTAGCATGCGAAAAAATCGGCCGAGTCTTAAGTTACAGCGATCAAGTTTTCCTGGTAAAGCTAACACATCCCTTCTGCCTTTTTAGCATCCGCCTGATAGCCTTTGCCACAGTGGAGGGTTTAAGCGCATACGCAATCATCAGCATAAACCTGGTGGACGACAACGACAACGCTCCCGTATTTACTCAGGACCGGAAGCGCACCAGCGTCTGGGAGGAAAAGAAACCGGGCCTCTACGTCACCGACGTGAGTCTTACGTAACGCGCAGTGACGTCAGTTTCGTGGTGTGACGTGGCGCGTTTTTTTCGCAAAGCGGCTTGACCTTTAATTTTGCTCGAAAAGTTTGTCGATGGAAATAGACTTTGTAATTTGTAATGCAAACACCTTTACGAGTAAATATTGGCCTTCTGATAATTTAAAGCGTGCCACTGTAAAACATTTCTGTTTGAAATTGTTTGCCTTGTCGGACGAAAATTCGGCTTTTCGTAAAGCTTTATTACTACCACATACGAAACACTTGCTTTTACCCAATGTTAAATTTTACATCGCAGGCACCATAATGTCGCCATTGCCCATATTGCTTCAAAATGCTCCACAATCGAAAGACATTGGTGCATGGCAGGGATTAAAACACCTTTTCGACTTGTTGAGACAAAACAGTTCGAGCTTTGCTCGCCGACATTTGGTAGAATCTAGTTTTTTCTCAGCAAGCGAAGAAAAATTGCAAAGGCGCTTGTGTACCATTAATGTTACTTTAATCCAGCCTAAAGTAAAAACAAAACATATTAAGAGGCGTCTTTATTTTACATATAGTGCTATACTTTGGTGTTTGCTTGTTGAGTTTAGAAAATCGGCTCTTTTAAAATGCCGAAAATTGTCCAATTCTGTGAACGGATTAACAAAAAAATATGCGAAACCTAATGGAGTAAATATGCATTATTTTAGCAAAAACATGTATGCTTAATGGTGCACATTGAAACAAATCTGCGTATACATATTTGGCTTTTTTCGAAAGGTTTCACAGTATCGAAACACGAAATCCCAAACGAAGATCAATCTTGCGAACGTTTACCCCCATTTGAACCTTCGTGACGTCACGAATTTAACCCCCCCTTTCTCGTGCGCTCAGGTGGCGGCGTACGACCCGGACTCTGGCGACAACGGAGATGTGGAGTACGTAATGGAAACCCCCGGGGTCCCGTTCAAGATCAACGCCGAGTCGGGGGTGATCAGCACCACCCTCAAACTCGACAGAGAGGTGAGTCACTGGTTTTCTAATAATTGAGGATTTTTAGCTAGACTTGGACAACTAGATTTATTTTGGCTTTCTAAAATTAGATTAGAATCAAAAATAGATCATTTCAGTTTTTCCAAATTAGATTAGAATTATGGAATTAGATCATCTTAAGTTTTCTCAAATTACATTAGAATTAGAATTAGACGCATTTTGCTCTAATTTATTAAACTAGAAAACTAGAATTATCTAGTTGTCCAAGTCTGCTTTGAGCACTAGATTGTAAAACGGCTTAATTATACCTAAGGTTGCTTGTCTATGCTCTGTTGTGGCGAATCCCTAAGGGGCCTTTACCGCCAATAGAGTGTGTTTTATAGAGTGATCAGCACCACACTGAAACTCGACAGAGAGGCAAGTCACTGGTTTTCTCATAATTAAGTGTTTTTAGCACTAGATTGTAAACGGCTTAATTATACTTGGGTTTCTTGTGTATGTCATGTTGTGGCGAAATATCAAACCACCTTTTTCGCCAAAACGGGGTGTTTTGAAAGGGAGGACGGTTCCATGAGCTTCCTGCATCGTAATTTTCGGACGTTTTTTTTTAAATCCTGGCAATTTCAAATGTGCGAAACACGCTAACTTTGTATTTCACTTACGTCTAATCTTAAATAAAATCAAATAAAATGTGTGTTTTTAGTTTAAATGTGTATAAGGTAACTATACATTTTGTTGATAATTTTTTTCTTAATGTGACTTGTTGGCATTTCATTGTATTGACAATGCCATCGCCGGATATGACGTTTGGTTAGAAAACACGGCAAGAAAAACAATCACATGTTTAACTCAGAGGTTCTCAACCTTTTGTGGCTTGCGGCACCCCTCAGAAATAATAAATAGATTGCGGCACCCCTACAAGATTTTTTCCATAGGTAGTTCACTAGAATGTCGCAATAAACGGAACGCGAACAACACACATCAACTCCACACTACGTAGGAAGATATACTTGGATTTATCCCACTCTAATTTTACAAAAAGTTGTAGGAGTTAAGTAAAAATTAGATTGTTAAAGATTGTGAAATTTCTCTCACCCTTGAGCATTAAAAATGCCCCCAAGGGTGCGGCGGAACCCAGGTTGAGAACCACTGATTTAACTGTTTGGTTTTCTTTATTATCAATACGAAAAAACGAACGCCTGTTTAAATGCATTTTTTACAGCAATTAAACAACAACACGCCTTGAACAAAATGGCCGCCTGGCTAAAAAAGAGACAATCGCTTTTTCCATTCATCCCTTTTAACATCGCGAACTTGTTCACAGGCGAAAGAGAGCTACACGTTCACCATCCTAGCGCACGACAAGGGCGCCCAAAGACAAACGGGCAGTTGTCGCGTCACAGTGACCGTGGTGGACGACAATGACCTGCCCCCCGTGCTGACCGTACCCCGGGACCAACTGGAACTGAGCGAAGGGGCAGCGGTCGGGACCCACCTGACCACAGTGACGGCCAACGACCGGGACAGCAACTCGGTGATCAAGTTTAGCTTCGCGCCCGAATCCAATCCGGGCGGTCTTTTCGCCATTGACAAGTAGGTGGAGTTTTAAGCTTCTTTCAACTTTAAACCTAGACATCAAACTGTAATTATTTACGCTGTTAAAAGTTCTATCGAAATATTGATAAATAATAAGTTTGTAACATGGAAAATAAACAACACTTTTGCCAATATTTATTAAAAAAAGCATCGCAAAAATGCTCTGCTAAAATGTTGTTTTTAATAAAGTTTTTACAAATATTATAATGAAAAAGGGTCGGTTTTTATATCTCAATAAATTAATAAAAGTAAGCACACATTCCTACATTTTAGGCATAGTTTTGTCGCATAAACGGTGCCTTGTGATTTAACTACAGGAAAGTCCTAAAGTTTGTAAGTGAAAATTATGTAACTTTGGTATCGTTTTAGAAATAGCGGAGAAATCTATCTGATCAAGGCGCTGGATTACGAAGACCGGACTCACATCTCTCTGCGTGTTATCGGCAACGATTCGATCCACGTTGGAAAAGGCTGGGTAAACGTCACTGTGCTCGACGAAAATGACAACAAACCCGAATTTGTGCAACAGTCCTACCAGGTAAGAATGTTTTTATTTTTTTGTTAATAATTACTATTGCCCATATGATTTTTTCTTTTTCTTGTTTTTTTAATTTTCTTCCTATTTTTTTTCTTAGTTTTTATAGTGTTGTGTATAAAGCAAAGTTTAATATTACTTTTAATAATTATTGTGTTTGATAATACTTTGTTGCTATATTTTTACTAAAAGAAAACGTTAGTCGCCTTATGTATGTTTTATCCTCTGCTCTTTAAAACAAATCTTTAACACGTAATAAGAATATCAAAGCCCATACAGAAGTAGGTTTCATTTTGAACGTTTCGAATAACTCTTTCTTCATTTTTCACATGATGTCGATTGTTCAAAATGAAAAAGAGTTATTCGAAACGTTCAAAATAATGCCTATACTTATGTATGGGCTTTGATATTCTTATTACGTCTTACTACAACCTCCAACCATTATGCTCCGAAATATTTAACAAAAACATGTTTTCAGGCTCACATTCGCGAGTTATCACCGCGCGGCACTAATGTTACTCGTGTACTCGCCTACGACCGCGACTCGAACGAGTACGGACGAGTGTCATATCGACTCGGAACCGTGGTCCCCGAAACTCAAATGTTTGTCGTCGATTCTAAAACAGGTAAAAAGCCGAAATACGAGTTATACCTAAAGCCAGTGATTCCCAACCTAAACCCAGTGCTTAAATAGTTCGCGGCACACTCTTAACAGAACTAGAGTAATGTAACAATCGCCATTAACACACGACAAACTATATGTACTGTAGTATATCTCAATATTACTAATTGGTAGAGGACAGTGTGTCTTTAGGTCTAAAATGCTTATGTGTTTGTCTTTTGGTAATACAAATAACTTATTTTTCCGAAATTACAAAAAATTCGCTGCACACTTGACAATCTCTCGAGGCACATTAGTGTGCCACTGCATACAGTTTGGGAATCACTGCCTAAAGCAGTTGTGCCTAAAATTAAATTTGATTCTTGTCAAATAATTTAAAGAGGGCTATATAATCTTTCATTAAACAGTTTTGCCAGGTGTTTGTTTTTTATCGGATTCATTTTACGTGTTCTAAACAAATCATTTTGTGTAGATAGCACTGGAGTTGTTAGGTTCTTATCAAGTATAGTTTCGTGTTGAAACAATACTGATCATATTGTGACACATCGTAGTATGTTTTTTTCGTTTTAAAGAGCGTTCCTCTCAAGTTGTTTAATTACAAATCAAATTGTGTTGAAACAAAACAGATTGTGTTCTTACACATCCTAGTATATTGTTACATTTTTAAGAGTATTTCTCTCAAATGGTTTTATTAAAAATCATGTCATGTTGAAGGAAAGCATATCGTGTTGGTTTAAATGCAGTTGTGCTTTTACAGACATAAACCGAGGTACTATACAAATTGTGTCGTGTTGTTATAAATTAAATCTCCTTAAACAGAATCGAGTCGTGTTGCAGCAAAATAGCTTGTGTTGGTATTAGGTTGACATTTTTTTCACCCTAAGGCCTGATCAAGTTTAACTTTTCTATACTAGGAACCCGAAATTATCAAACTGATGGCCACTGGCGAACGGTCAGTTGGCAAGCTATTTGGCGTTTTTTTTTTTGATATAAAGTTGAAAATGTTTTTAAGGCTTGATAACGGTCAACTCGAGCGAACCGTTCAACCCACAGTCGTCGGGCTTCCACGTCGAGATACAAGCTTACGATCACGGAGTTCCATCACTAAATCAATCAGTGTCCGTCAGAATCCAGGTGCGTATCCGGTCACTAGTATCATCTGCAATTCGCATGGCAGGTTTATTTTGCATTTCCTGCAGTTATAGAAAACTAAGCCTTATGGGTCGCACATTAATGCTGTAGAGTGCATTTATACACATGTGTGTACAACTGCTGGAACCTGGCCCCACAGAAGTCGTACTGACTAATGGTATCGCCACCTATTTCATATTACACCTGTTGCCTTAAAATGGCCTAAGCGAAATCAGTTGATCAAACTCTAGACTACAACAATGTTCAAGCTCGACAGAATTTGCTAGCTTGGTCTTGCTTGAATGACAACCCTTGACTGATCAACTGATTTTGGTAAGCCCGTCTTACCGCTGTAATTATGCTTGGATACGAATGCATTTTCAGTGCAAATTTCAAACGTTGTTTATTTCGCTTTATATAAAGCCTAGCCATTTTTTAAAAATTGACTGAAAAAAAATTGTTAGAAATGTACAGAGACAACATAAATCAGCAAACTGATAAATGGATATTTGTGGAAATTTACCACCATAAAGTCATTATTAACCCATAAAATAAAAGTCCGTCTACCGTTTAAGTCCCTGCAATGTGTTCTTTAAAATAAAGGAATATTTTTCTTTGGTTTACAATTAGGTAATAAGGATGTCAGATACTTGACATTTAACCCCGATAACCGATATTTTAAAACAAAAAGTATCGCGATCCGATCCAATAACAAATGACGTCATTGGTATGCTGAAACAAGCAAAAAACGATGAAATTAAGTCGTTTAAGTTTCATGTTTTCCAGGTTAATATGTCAAAATTTTCTTTAGCGGTATTAGGTTAGCTTCCTGTAGTTGTCAACCGAATATTATTGGATAATTTTGTGTTTCAAGATAAAAATGGTCGGATCGAAAATCTAGGCTGATATTCCTTTTTAATTTGGTATCGGATCGGCACCGATACAACCCTAGTATCGGCATCGGCTATCGGCTCCTATCCGATATTATCGGCATCCCTGTTTCCGATCAATAACATTCAGTCGTTCAAACCGCATTAAGTCACGTCCTTTGGGTTTTATTTCGTTCATAGGTGGACGACGTGAACGACAACGGACCGATGTTCAGCCAGAAGGTGTACAAGACGACAGTCAGCGAATCGGCCGTACTCGGTCTCTCCATCACCAACGTTACAGCAACTGACAGCGATTTCACACCTGAGAACAAAAACGTGCACTACAAGTGAGTGCCTATCTAGTCCGTCCGTCTATGTCCGCGTTTTTTAACCTATGGATCATAAAGCAAAAATTGCGTCAACCAACGATCTGGTTAGGCCGCCGACTGCGGTAGTTTGATATGGTTACATTTGTTGAGAGTAGTTTTAAGCAAGATTTTGTAAAATGAAAAAAATTGCTGAAAAAACATGAAGACTCATATCATATAAATTTGAACTTAATAATGGTAATTGCTTACTTTTGGTTCCCATACAAAATGTTGTTTAGTAAGAAAAGGAGTTTGAAATAAAGGTTTTCATGCAACTCGACACATTCGCAGAAACAGAAACTTATTAATAGGAAAAGTGGCACCAAAGAAGTGTTAAAAATATTGCTTGTTTTATGTAAAACAAACAACATGCTTTTTCAAAAGTTACAAAAAATAAATTTTAAGCCACTTTGCACTGTAGTAAGTATATTTACTAAAATTTTCAAGGTAATATTTAAAAAATACCCTTTAAAATCTTTTTTTTTCTTATACAAAACAAATAATGTTATACTTACCCTTAACATTTGGGTCGCCGCAAAAAAGGTTGAGAAACACTGGACCTACGTCACATTTGCTACCCTATAGTGTTTCGCAACCTTTTTCGCGGAGACCCAACTATACTAACGGGTAGCAGCGAAGCTTTGGCTACCCAATTCTTTTCACTAAACTTCAGTGGAATATTGTTTTTTTGCAACTGGCGCACTATATCCCACAAATAACACGAAAAAGTCATGCCTACTTGTAAAAATATTTAAAAAAAGTTCTAGACAAAGGTACAGCAGGAATTCGGACCACTTTTAGCTGAAAATGAGTTTTACTGGCATTAACTCTCATCTATAAAAAGCAATAGGTGTTAATGTGGCGCATCTGGAACTTTGTGTGGCGCATCTGAATGGGAAAAGAAAAACCTGGGTGCATGGAAACAAAAGGGTGGCCACCCTGGTTTAAAGGCAAACTGTTTCAAGTAATTGATGAAATAATACTAATGTTATTACTATTTTTGTTAATTTTGGGATCTAAGCCTGCTCCAACATTGCTAGTTGTTGATCTCTTCTCCATATTGTAAGATTCAAGCAAAACCACAAAGGTTGTAAAAGAGATCCAAAAACAACTTTATTCAACAAAAGCAGAATACTATAGTTACGCAAAAAGCATCGTCAGTTCTGCTAATATACTACAAACACAACGAAACACCAAAAT
Source organism: Ascidiella aspersa (assembly GCF_963924565.1). NCBI lineage: Eukaryota > Metazoa > Chordata > Ascidiacea > Phlebobranchia > Ascidiidae > Ascidiella > Ascidiella aspersa. The sequence goes on from NC_139454.1 coordinate 20,828,494, forward strand.
TATAAAAATGAAACTAGTTTAAAAAGCCAATAACAGAATTACAATACAGTTCAGTAGAGCTGTAAACCAATACTGACGTTAAAATGGCAAAATAAAGAGCTACTATAATAAAAGGAATCACAATGCCTGAAGCAAAACACCGCCGAGAAAACGCAAAGAAATTCTGAGATCGCGCAAAAGTAGGTCAAGTAAAAGAGAAAAAAACGTAAGGTACAAGGATTATTTAATAGTGGGTGTTATGATATGCTGAATATTGATGGTAACTCCTATTTTATTTAACCAAATATCCTCATCCAGCTGGACCATTTCGGGTTGTGCAACAAATGTTACATTGTAACACTCGTGTATTGGGGGTTTTCTTTCTAGTTCATTACTGTGATGTGTGGCGTAGTGTCGTAGGAGGGCAGATTGGTCATTATATGTTTCAAGTAACTTTGCTCTTAAGAGAAGAATAAATAAAGCCACCATTAAGAACCGGTTCGGTTTAGACTTTCTGTGTATAGAGCTAAATTTTCAATTTTTCTTTCCCAGGATCGTGGCCGGAAATGTGGGTGGCGCCTTCAAGGTCCGGACCATCGGTGACCCGGGCGGCCAGACGATTGGCGAGGTGTTCGTTGCTAGGCAATTGGATCGCGAAAACGTCTCGCTCTACACTCTGACCGTGGAAGCCTCCGATAAGGGAGATCCCCCGCAGAGCAGGTACGCTGCTGTTTTGTGCTTTTGAACAAGATTTTTGCTCCCATGAACTTCCAATCGTGTAACAGCACTATTTTTTGAAATATTTGTTTTATTTTATTTAGTTAGCACGCTGTTATTTTTTACGTTGAGCTACCTAAGCCTCAATAAACGCATTTTTCTTTAACAAAATCTTTAGCAAACACTAACTAAGTAAAACCTGAAGAGCACCCAAGTCATGTTGCTGAATTCAAATTCAAAGTATTTTATTTTGCCATACGTATTTTTTTCATATATAATATTGATCAAAGTATGCGAGAAATTGAACATGTGCTTTGACAAGGTGACACCGAATAACCCGTGAGGGTTTACGAAGCTCATGCCGCCTTGATATGAAATAAGTACCGGTGAATTACAAAAGAATATTATTTAGACTATTTATTCAGATTGAATTACAGATAAATTTACAGCATTCCAAAAATAATTGTTTTGTTTGTTTCCAGCAACTCAACGGTGGTCGTCCACATTCTGGAGGTAAACGACAACTCGCCCTACTTTACCGAGTCTCATTACTACGGCGAGGTTATGGAGAACGACGGATCCGCTTCCACGCGTTCGCCCAGAAACGTTCTCAAAGTGAGTTTGTTTTCGTGAAGGTTTGTTGATTTGACGGGTGCTTTGTCCACGACATTATTGACTGTATAAAACAACCTAACTATCAGTTGTTAACACTCATATGCGTGTACATATGTTTCATTGAATAAATGATAAGGTACTGTGAATCCCCTTCAATATGAAGTTGCTTGTACTAACAGATTGAGCAAGCATTGGCGTATCGTCGTTTCTCGACTCGCTCCTCTCTGAGCCTGCATAGCTCAGTTGGTAGAGCGACGGTCCTGGCTTGACCGGAGGTCGTGAGTTCGAACCTCACTGCAGGCTAGTTGTTTTTCTAGCCTGCTCTGCTTGTATCATTGATCGACAGATTCGGTGAAGAGTCTGCAATGCCTTTCAGTGTACTATAATATGTAAGCCGTAATCGTTGGTCAAAAAGCAGCTTCAGAAAGGCTAGACTCCAGTTGTTAACACACAACATGTTTCATTGAATATCATATGAAAAAAGAACGGTGTCGCGAAAGAATTTTAACCGATTAAAAGTTTAGCCCACAAAACCCCATTTAGTTGAACTCAGACTAGCTTACGCTTAAAGTGTTTAGTATAGTAGTTCAATTTTTGTCGTGCAAATTTTCCAAACAAAGAGATTACAGCAATCAAATTTTAAGCTGTATAAATATCTTCCCTGTACAACATACAAAAATTTCCAATCTGGACACACGTCATGAAGGCCATGTCGAAATGACTCGTTATCACTATATGAAAAAACGGAATGATTTTAATACGCTTTTTATGTAAATTCGTGTAAATTAGCACTGTTGCTAGCTGGGCGAACTAATTTTAGCATCGAAATTTTTGGGATGTTACAGTAGTTTAGCTTTCAAACAACCGGAACAGGATATTCACTTTACTGTAAGTGCTTTAAGACTAATTTAATAAATTAATGCAAACAGTAACTGGCCTTACTTCTGTTTGTATTAGTATACCTTGGATTTTAGGAGCTCAGATTGTTAGTATAGAGCAATACTTAATGTTTCTTTTTATACTGATTCGGTTATTTTAACTTATTTCATTACTGTCTTTAATTAAATAAGCTACGAATCCACTTCATTAGCACATTCCCTCAAACTTATACAGTAACATTATATATGGTCATTGCTTAGACCTCGGCCCGCAAAGGTCGTCCGTTATTGTTCTACGTATAGTTTAGTAAATCACTTTCTTTTATAATTTTCCCCACCGGAACGGCTTTCCGGTATATATTTCCCTTTATCACAGCATAACAGGTCATAGAATGGGTATAGCTGGCACATAAGATATTTTGAAGAGTAAGGTAAGGCATTGTAGATCTCATGTGGCTGAAATAATTCTCCTAACTAGCCTGGATTCCTCTATTAACAAACAAAGTATCAGCAAAAAATCGTACGATAACGTAGTTTGGTTGGTTAAAATCCCTCTTGTAAATTTGTCAAAAACCTTAACTGTCTTGCATTTAAGCTTCTGGCCAACGACGCCGACAGCAATTCGGATTTCAAGTTCAAGATCATTTCCGGCGACGACCTTGGAGCCTTCGAACTCCGCGAATGCGATCCGCCAGTAGGAAGCTGTACCATGCTTGTCGCCAAGGTAACGCGTCCAAATAAATGGTTTCTTAATAAGAATATCAAAACCCATACCGAAGTAGGTGTCAATTTAAACGTTTCGAATAACTCTTTATTCATTTTCAAAATGTTGCTGAATCGAAGCGTTCAAAATGACACCTACTTCTGTATGGGCTTTGATATTCTCATTAATTTTTACTATAACCTCCAGCCATTATGTTAAGATCTATTTGAAACGTTCAAAATGATAACTACTTCTGTATGGGCTTTGATATTCTCATTAATTTTTACTATAACCTCCAGCCATTATCTTAAGATCTATTTGAAACGTTCAAAATGATAACTACTTCTGTATGGACTTTGATATTCTCATTAATTTTTACTATAACCTCCAGCCATTATTTTAGATCTATTTGAAACGTTCAAAATGATAACTACTTCTGTATGGGCTTTGATATTCTCATTAATTTTTACTATAACCTCCAGCCATTATCTTAAGATCTATTTGAAACGTTCAAAATGATAACTACTTCTGTATGGACTTTGATATTCTCATTAATTTTTACTATAACCTCCAGCCATTATCTTAAGATCTATTTGAAACGTTCAAAATGATAACTACTTCTGTATGGACTTTGATATTCTCATTAATTTTTACTATAACCTCCAGCCATTATTTTAGATCTATTTGAAACGTTCAAAATGATAACTACTTCTGTATGGGCTTTGATATTCTTATTACGTTCTACTAAAACCTCCAGCCATTATTTTAGATCTATTTGAAACGTTCAAAATGATAACTACTTCTGTATGGGCTTTGATATTCTCATTAATTTTTACTATAACCTCCAGCCATTATCTTAAGATCTATTTGAAACGTTCAAAATGATAACTACTTCTGTATGGACTTTGATATTCTCATTAATTTTTACTATAACCTCCAGCCATTATCTTAAGATCTATTTGAAACGTTCAAAATGATAACTACTTCTGTATGGACTTTGATATTCTCATTAATTTTTACTATAACCTCCAGCCATTATTTTAGATCTATTTGAAACGTTCAAAATGATAACTACTTCTGTATGGGCTTTGATATTCTTTTTACGTCTTACTACAAGCTCCAACCTTTTTTTTAAACGACTCTTTTTTGGAGTCATCCGGTTCGCGTACTGATTATATATATTTTTCGTTTCTTTGTTCAGTCTAGACTTTTGTAGTATGTTAAAAAAGGGCTGGTGGTTTGGGCGTTAAAATATTTTTTTAATAGTCCTCTATTTAGTTTTTGGTAATTCAAAACCTTCTTTCGGAAACCGTTTACCCTAAATGTGCAGAATACAGATGTCGTCACAAAAAGTGCCTAAACATCTAAAAATGTTTTGCTTTGCCCCGCGCATTGGGAAGTATTTCAGTAACGTATATATAAAAACGAAGAAAAAAAGTTTTTCGTTTTCGCGTCAAAAAAAAAACGAGAAAGGGGCGTGTAATGCCCAATGGGAAGTAATACCGCCAGAACGTCCGATAGCGGTGCCCGATATTTTGGACAAAAAGTATCGCCATCCGAAACCTAATGACGTCATTGATATGCACAAACAAGAAAAATAGATGAAATTATGTCGTCTAAAATTTCATCTTTTTCAGGTTAATATGTCAAATTTTTCTTTAGTGTTATTAGGTCAGTTACCCTCTAGCGGTTATCAACCAGTGGGCCATGGCTCATTAGTGGGCCATGGCTCGTTAGTGGGCCATGGCTCGTTAGTGGGCCATAAGAACCTTTGAGGTGGGCCACAGACCAATTTAAAAAAGCTAGATTTAGTTTCATTTGTGTCACTTTATTTAGTTTTACAGGAATAATGGCTTGGGGAGGAATTAAAAGGATTGTAAATTTATTGTTCAGCCGCAAGTATCTCACTAATGCACGGTTGAATAAATATTCTGTTTTGAAATATGTTCTTCTGTGTTTTGTTCTAAATATATTTTACATGTTTTTCTTTCATAAAAATTTATTGGGCCACAGAATATTTTTGCAACGTAAATGGGCCACGAAAGAAAAAAGGTTGAGAATCACTGCTCTAGTTGTTTGCCTAATGTTATTTGATGAATTGGTGTTTTAAGATAAAAAAAATCCCTGGTCAACCACGCGTGCTTATCTTCTCTTTAGTTTGTGGACTACGAGGTGCAGTCTCACTATGAGTTGACTGTCCAAGTGTCCGACGCCCGTAACTCGATCATCGCTCGTACGGCCACAGCAGGGGTCAGTGTCGACGTGCTGGACGTGAACGAATTCAAGCCCAAGTTCACCCGACAGTTCTACATGGTGGGTGTGGATTGCGACGTCGAAATATAGACTTTTTTAAGTGTTTATTTTTAGCAGCATTATTTTGTTTTTTTCATATATATTTATTTTTTTGTGACAGTCGTTTTTCTTCTAACGACGAATTGGATTTACGTTTTGCGTGATTTGTTAGTTTAGATATTTTGCTGTTGATTTTACACATGTAGTAACAAAAATACAAACCGGTTAATAAGTGTTTGTTTTTTAAAACAGAAACTAAAGATGCCTATTTTTATACGCCGAATTATATATTTCAGTAACTGCATGTATGAAACGGTTTTATGCTTTTATACCTGTTTTACTAGCAGTCCAAATATCGTCTGTTTCAAAAGTAGGGAGCTCTCTTTCACATTTTATTGTCTTCGATATATTTCAACGCCATTTTATTAAAACCCCATAGCTTAAATAAATGCAGTTCTTATTTTTATACGCTATTTTTATCGATATCGTCTAGAAATAGAGTTTATACCTTCATAGGAAAATGCCAATTTGAAAATATTAAAAAACCTTAGATCTAGATTTGTACCTGACTCTTCATCTTTCACAGATCAAAGTCGAAGAGTCGACCAAAGCGAACGTCCCCCTGATTCGGGTCACCGCCACTGACAGGGACGGGGGGAGGTTTGGTGACGTCATCTATTCCGTTTTGGGGGGAAGCCAGGAGACGCTGGGCCCCTCTTGCGTGCCTTCTTATGAGATGTTCAGCATCGACCAGAAAACCGGCGTGATTTCGGCAAGGAGGGAGTAAGTTGCAGCTATAGTGCTTTCCACCCCTGTTATAGTGTTTTCCACTCCTGTTATAGTGTTTTCTACCCCTGTTATAGTGTTTTCCACCCCTGTTATAGTGCTTTCCACCCCTGGTCTAGTGTTCTCAACCCCTGTTATTGTGTTTTCCACCCTGTTATAGTGTTTCCACCCCTGTTATAGTGTTTTTCACCCTGTTATAGTGTTTTCCACCCCTGTTATAGTGTTGTTCACCCCTGTTATAGTGTTTTCCACCCCTGTTTTCCACTCATGTTATAGTGTTGTTCACCCCTGTTATAGTGTTTTCCACCCCTGTTTTCCACTCATGTTATAGTGTTTTCCACTCCGTATTTTGGTTTTGGTCGGTCGCCTTCGTGCTTTTTACTATTTACAAGCAGGGCAGGCTAGAAAAATGGCTTTTCGGTGTCCGCATGAAAGAATGTTAAATGAATTTTTTCACTACTAGGTTAAAGTGTCTCAATTGTTGAAAACATTTTTAGAAATAAAGTAACAAAAGACAATCAGTGAACGCAACTCGAAATTTAGCCCAAATTTCAGAAAACGCCCAGATTTTTAACCCTGACCTTAGGACAAAGACTTCCAAATAGTGAACTTATTTCAACATTTTTTCAAATGAAGGATTCGGCCCGCCAAGCAATTTAATCCGGGCCTCGGCTCATTTTTAACAAAATGTTTTTAGGCAAAAACAGGCCTTATTGTTTTCATTTTTTTTATTTTAGATTATTATTTTGTACTAAAGCGGAGGATCTTAAACTGGGGTCCATGTACCCCTTTGGGGTACGTGAACTAATTTTAGGGGGTCCATGAAAGCTTAATTGAAATTTTGTGTATATTTAAGAAGTAAATCAATTTTTTAAGAAAACTGTTCAACTCAAAATAAAATTGTTTTTCACTAACTGTATTAAGACTCCATTTCACAAAAACTCGCCTACCGTGGTTCACGCGAAGCAAAAGAAAGTAGGAGTCCGCGGTGAAAAAGTTTAAGAACCCCCGCACTATAGTATCGTTACGGAAAGATTAAACTTTCCCTCCTTTCGCCGAAAGAAAACCTGCCGAACCCACGAACACAAACTAACCCCGAAAAAATTTTCACCCAGAAAAAAAAATAATAATTAATTTTTTACTTTTTTTCACCCAGGCTCGACTACGAAGAGTGCCACGTCTACCGGCTTTACATTGAGGCCGCCGACGCGTCAGGCCTGGCGCGCAGCGTCGAGGTCTCGATCGGGGTGCTTCCCCTTGACGAGTACCCGCCGCACTTCGAGACCGACTACGTGGAGGGGAATCCCCGATACGTCTTTACGGTGCCCTATGGCTCTCCAGCTGGTTACGTGGTCGGACAGGTAAGGCTGCCTTGTTGCGTAATGATGGATTAGGCTAGGGGCAGCTCTTCTGCAGTCGGTGGGCTAAATATGGGAAAATGAACTATTTGGCGGGCCGAATTCCTGAATCAATACATTAATCGTGTAATTATCCATCTATACAAGGAATATATCGTATTTAATGTAAACTTTAAGTTTATAGATCATAAACAGTATTTAATGAATTGATTAACGTAATCTACTTTATTAGCTGCTGAAGTAGAGGGGGATTGCGGCAGACTGTGGACGCGGGCCACATTATCATGTAAGACCACAAACTGTCTGCGGGCCGCTCAAAATCCCGTCGGAGCGTATATTGCCCGCCCCTGGTTTAAGCGATTCGGTAATTGCAGGGGGGATTTTTTGAGGACTTATGAACTCCATAATAATAGGCGTATGGCGACGTTTTGTCCGACTTAAGGAGAGTTTTCCACTGACTACAATTTTATTTTCAGCAGCAATAGGGTCAATCAGGAGAAAGCAACATTTCTTTATCGTATTAACTACAATTTTTTACAAAAAAAACTTTTTAAAACATATATTGCAACATTTAACTATAATATTTTGGAAATGCATGAAAAAAAATTGACCAAATATGTTCTTGAGGGTTGTTAAACCAACAATTTATCTTTTGGACTTAATTTAACAATCCTTGAACTTCAAATTTAAACTTCAAATCTTAATTAGCAATTAAAGTTCGACAACTTGCGCAACCGCTATTCACTCTTTGCTTTTGTGACGTCACAGGTGAACGCGAGCGACGCGGACGCGGGACCGGACGGCGTGGTACACTTCCGACTTGATGAGTCGTCTTCCGGATACTTTGTGGTCAACGCGTCCACCGGGGTCATCAAGATGGCCAGGGCAGTGGACAGTGGTAACGCCAGAATTCTTCTTCTAACGGCAGAGTCTTCCAAGCTGAGCAGCGTGACCCACATCAAAGTAGAGATCACAGGTATTGTAGAGTCAGAAATAGGTTGACCTAAAGGCTAAAGGTTGGTTCACACTAGACGCGTTTTGCTTTTCTGGCATTAAACGTTGGAGTCGTTTAACGTTGGAGTCACATAACGCGTTGCCAGCGTTAACGGTAAATTTCCTCGCTTCTAAGCAAAAGCGTCAAAATTGAAATATTTCAACTTTCCGCAACCAAAAGCGTTTTTAAAAATAAAACGTTTTACGTTATCGCCAGACGTGTCTAGTGTGAACCAATATTTTGTCTCGCAAAGGGATTTGTCACGTTGAAACGCGCACCTTGCCCCAATGTTGTAAACAAGTCATTTTGAACTGACTTAAGTCCCAGTCAAGTCACTTGTAACATACCTTTCAGTCCAAGAAGTCATAATTCAAGCAAGTCAACATATGTGTTTATGATTGATACGGACTGATGATCCCCCAATGTGAAGTTGCTTGTACTAACAGAATGTTCAAGTATTGGCGTATGGTTGTTTCTCGACTCGCTCCTCTCTAAGCCTGCATAGCTTTGGTAGAGCGACGGTCCCGGCTTGACCGGAGGTCATGAGTTCGAACCTCACTGCAGGCCAGTTGTTTTTCTGGCTTGCTCTACTTGCATCGGCGAGTCTGCGATGGCTTTTCGGTGTACTGTTCAAGCAAGTCAATTACAAGTCAAGTCCGTTTCATAAAAGTTACTCGTTCAGCTATTAAAATTGTGTAAACTTGTCCGATTATGAGCAATACCTTGACTAAAAAATACCAAACGAAAAGTCATGTTGTAAAGACGCTATATATTGTGTTGTGGATCAGCCATTCTATTCTAAACAGATTCAAACCCATAAGAGATTCCGCTTCGTTGTGAGCCTTTATTAAGGGCCTGTTTTCCATTTAGGTACTCCACCTATCGCAGTGGAAGCTCAAATCCTCTCGATAGTGTTCGGAATCATCGCCTTCGTCGCCTGTCTTATTGTGGCCGCTCTGTGCCTCAAGCATTGTCGAAACAAGAAAGCAAGGTAACAGCATGCTTGTGTCGTTGTGTGGGCCTTATGCCGATATATAGGGCTATGGAGTGAAGTTGGACCACAATTAAAACGTTAGTTGCTAATCAGATGGCACATTTTGAAGACAAATTCTAATCAACCCAGTTTCACTGAAACATACCTTCGGAAAGGCTTACCGAATTCAATCAACCAGATCAGGATTATAACTCTTTCAGTTGCAAAAATACGAGCTGTTGATCCTCTTCAATTGATGTTTATGTACCCCAGAGGTTGTGAGTTCGAACCTCACCACAGGCTAGTGGTTTCTAGCCTGATCTTCTTGCACTATAATCCTGATCAGGCTGACTGATTTTGGTAAGCCTTTCCAAAGGCATATTGTGCCATCCAACTTTTACTAAACTTTAAGGCACGAATCATGATAAAGTTTTCAATCATAATACTAATTTCGATCACTAAGAGCACTGATTTTTTCGAAATGTGACTTTTTTGTTTTTTGATTGGGTATAGTTATGTAGTTCACTTTATTGGAAATTCACCAAACACAAGTAACATCTCTAGCTTAGCCTGACCTTGCACTATAATCTGGCCAGGTTGACTGATTTCGATAAGCCTTTACAAAGGCATATTGTGCAACCCAGGTTTAATTAGAATTTTTACTATAATTGGGTATAGTTCGATTTTATTGGAAATTAAACCAACACAAAGCAACTTTGCGAGCAAACTTGTAACACTGGCTACCTTTGACAGAGCTTCGGCCGAATCCGCAAAGGATGAGGATAATAAGAAGACTTCTTCGAACCGCCGGATGCTGCCCGACGGGAGCCCGGACCAGACTCCTTTCCACGAGAACCACCACCAGGCGGCGCAACACGCCAACGCAGCCAAGTCGGGCGGGGATTTCCCAAAGGTGAGAGGCGATTTTGGGTGTTAGGTGAATTAAAAATATAACGATTGTTGATTTTGTATTGCAAAACCTAATCTACTTCACTGTGATACTTTAAGTGCTGTCTCATACATTTCCGTACGGCACTTTCGACAATACTATCTTTCACTTATAAAATTAAAGTTGCTATTTTTTTCTTTTTGAGGCAAATGTCGCCAGATATTTATTTTGTTTTGGTTCGGTATCATCATAACAACTATGGCTCTTCCGCTAATGGCCGATGTATTTAAATGTTCGATAATTTCAACACCAAATTGTGATAAGAACATACCTTTCGTTATTATTTTTTTTTTTGGTATTGGTTTGTTACTAAATTACAAGTGACCATTTTTTGGCATGGTGTTGTAAACTCGCTTAAAATCGAAACTAAAGAGATTTAAAAGTTTTAAATAAATTTTTAATAGTTGTATCATTCGGTTTGGATTATAGCAGCTGTTATGAGGAAGTTTTTCGTTTTTAAATTTACGGTAGGAAAATCACATTATTACAAAACTATTTTAAAAGGTTTCGCCGAATCAGTTCAACTACTTTAAATTATTTCTATTTTATTTTAAATTAACAAATAATTGCTTTGATTTTGAGTAACAAAAAATGGGCCATATTAGACGGAAGCCTCTCATTAAACGTATTACAAAATTTAAATTACCGAAAAAAAATTATATATTTGTTTTTTAAAGCAAAACAATATTAAACTTTTTTCAATAAAATATTCCAAGAATAAATCATATTTTCTTCATGCAAAAGACCCGTTTAAATCTTACTTTTCGTTTTATTTTCCATATTATAGAATCGGAAATACGCGTCTTCCAATATGAGCGGAGGAAACGGTGTGACATTGGCCAATGGTAGAAAGAGCAAGCAGCACCCGAACAAACTGTCGCCGGATCATCAATGTAAGACTAATTAGATAAAGTTTTTTTTTTAATTTGCCTCTTGTGACCGCTGGGCGCATTTTAAAACAACGGAAAACGATTTTTTTATTTTTTTTAAATACCCCCCAAAAAATAAAAATATTTTTTCAAAAATAAAAGTTAAAATAGTTTTATTGGAATATTCTTTGTATTTTTTTTTGTCTTAATCAAAGTCAGTCATTTTATAAGATATAAATAGAAATACATTGCGCCAAAAAGGATCTTGAGTCTCTCGAAAAGGACGAAAATAATGCAAACATAAAAACCTGTATTTGTTTCTAACTGAATCATTATCGTCGTTTACTTGCAAGGGCATGACTTGCAAGGGCTTTTTTCATAGAATTTAGTTTGAAATAAAATATCTATTGAAGAACTATATATTTCTTAAGAAATTTCATTTTCGGGCGTCACATAGCTTTTTATTAAGTCATTTGTGGAGGGCTAGAGATACGTGTAAAACTTAAAAAACACAAAGTAACACCGAAAAAACGGAAAAATACAAAGAAAAATACTAACTTACAATTAAGTTTTTTACCATTTTATGAAGATTTTTTAATGAATTTAAATTCAATTCAAAACTTGGATATTTCTGTAAACATCATATGTTTTTTGAAATTAAAAAAAATAAAATAAATAACTACTATTTCTGTTAAAATTAAACAAACAAACATTTTTTCTCGTCAGTGAACCTTTCGGGAAGCGCAAACAGCATCGACCTTAAGCGGATATTACGTCATCGGATCATGAGGTCACACGACACCGGAAATGACGGATCGGCCGAGGACGATGAAGTGCACCGCATCACGATGACGTCATCGTCTTCGGGACGCCAATCATCGTCGACGTCATTAATATCGGACAAGAAAACGCGGGTCGCCGATTCGGGCATTCAGCAAGTGAGTAAATGTCGACATTTGTTGAAAAACGGATATTTTGAAAAAAAAATATCTTTTTTTTTTTTTATGAAAGTTTTAGTAATTTTTTTATCTTTGAAATTTTTATAATTTTTTTATTTTTGAAATTTTTATAATTTTCTTATGTTTTTAAATTTTTGTATAATTTTTCTTATTTGTGAAGTTTTTTATTATTTTTTTGATTTTAGCTACCCTGAAAGGGAATTGGTTTGACGTCAACGATACAATTATTAGTTTAAGTACAAAAGTATTTCAATGGAAGCAGTAGTTTCTCAGTTAAATAACATATTGTATATGGAGAGAAAATTAAATTCATTATTTCCAAACCAAATTTAGGTAGTCTTATACCAAGTAATGAACAAACTTTGAAAAAAAGAACTCTTTTTAAAATTAGATTATGATTTAAAAGCAAACACTTAATTAAGATTACGATTTTTGCGAAACAAATGCCATTGAAAATAATAATAAAAGTTTCAAACTAATTATAATTACCCACATCTTTAATATTTGAACTGTGAAAAACCCCCCCCATAGCCGCACCTTGCCTGTGTATATCGACACAGAAAAAAGTTGGCCTGGCAACGTAAAGAGATTCCAAGAATGTAGAACGTGGTAAAAAAATTTAGGAAAAAAACGTAATCCTCATAAAAACTCGCCAACCTCAAATAAACACCCTATACCTGGATAGGACATGGACCGACTTTCATTGGACGCAATCTGCCTTACGAACACCTCGTCATCGCAACAGGACAGCAGTGGGAGCATCCACGAGTTCGGCGCCGAGGAACTCCCCGCCCACACCCCCCCTGACCCCCACCATGATGTCACCACTGCCTATCCACAGCACGTCATCGAAATGACGCAAGGCGGCGGCGAAGAAATGGCGCCGGCGCCGGAGCCTCGTATCCACCCGGCGCCAGTACACCTGCAGACGGCCGCTCTGGGCGCCCTGGATGACGGCCAGGGGGGTCAGGTTCCGGGGGAGCAGTTACAGGATTGGACCCCCGAGTTCCAACCCCTGTCCAGCGTCTTTTCCGAGATTGCGCGCCTTCGCGAGGAATCGGCCGCTATTCGTCAAGCGGCCGCCAAAAACCAGCAGCAGCACGCCTTGACTCTAGCAGCAGCTGCGAGTAGCGGACAGCAAGCGAGTAACGCCGCGAGTCGGGCGAGTAACTCGTCCTCGGTGGTATCGGTGAACCCCGGCCGCCCCCCGCCCCTACTCACCGCCGTACCCCAACACAGCGGTACGATCGCCGCCCCCGTTCCCATAGCGACGCGCGGGGGCTCGGACTCGCATATTGACCTGGGCCACGTGCCCCTTAAGGGGCTTTACCCGCGCCCCAACCCCCAGTATCCGGGAGTTCACCCTCTTCGAAACCACCCCGCCGGCGTGCCCCCGCCCTACTCTTACGTCATGTCGGCGCGTCCCAATGCGAAATCGTCATCTTCGTCTAAAGGCTCGAAATCGGGGTCATCTGGGGTCAGTACGCCCCCATATGGGTCAGTTGGTGTTCCCACATCAGTGGAGTCTCTACCCAGGACCCCGAACAGCCACGAATCGAGCTTCACTTCCCCTGCGATGTCGCCGAGTCTTTCGCCTTCTTTGAGTCCATTGGCTGAGCAACTCGACTACCCGATATCCACTTCGAGCAACGTGCATCGCAGTAGATCCGATGACACGAACATGGCCAGCGAGCAACCCGAACGCATGGTTCACGTGTAGTTTTGTCCTTTATTATTATATTTTAGTTTTTCGCACATGATTTGCTGGATTAAATAATATGCTCTTTGTTTTGAGTTATATATATCGCCTCTTATTTTTTTTGGTGCATTTATACTGCTCTATTTTATGAATCTAAGTTTGTTGTTATTTTTTCACTGCTATCTACAGAGGTACGATACATTTAAGACTTTGCGATTTTTGTGATATGCTGTTCATGTTAGTTTTTTTTTTTAATGAAATATAGTAGACCTGCTAGACCCTATATTTTTCACTTTGATGAAGCGATTTTATTTAAGACTCACTTAGCTCGTTGCAGTTGCAAAAACAAATTCGCGATTTACAATGCGAGAATTTTGTTACGAGTTTTATGACCATGACGGTTTCCCTGCAAAACTCTATTGTATTGTCTCTTGCCTTTGAATATTTTTTCGCTTTCTTGTTCTGAAAACATGTTCCAGTCATCCTATTGGCTACCTAATTTGACCAAGTGTCGAGACGCTCATTACGACAGAGGTTAAATGTGTTTCTTTCTTGTTTAAAGTCGTTTTTACAGCAGTTTGCGGGGTTTGGAATTTCTTTAAGAAGCCTATTTTACTTTTCTTCGGGGTCTTCAACGTATCTCTCTGTTTCGCTCTGTACTGTGAAATGCGCTCTACCCTCTATTGGCTGGCACTTTTCCATGCTCACAAACCTGTTACTATTTTTTTTTTCGATTTCAGTAATACACATTTATTATTATTATTAAACCTGATGTCCTGATTTGTTATTAGAATTTGAAGGTCAATGCCATCGCGGTAGTTGACAGTAATTTTTGAGTCAAATCTAATACACCTAAAAAAATCCTCAACAAATCCTGACAGTTATTTTTAGAGACTCGAACGTTTGTCTTTTTTAGTTTAATTCTTGTTTCAGTTTAAGGTTTTTTTAATAAGGTTCAGTTTTTTTTATATAAGCAATTTAAAAAATTAAGTTGGGCCTTCATTCGACCAAAGTTTGTGAAAACTGGTTCTAAAAGTTCCGACGTGGATCTAATACAGGGGTTCTTAAACTTTTTTTACCGCGGACCCCTAAATTTTTTTTTTGCCTCACGTGGACCACGGTAGGTAAAAGATTTTCCAAAATGACGTCAGAAATTAACGTCACAATGCAAATATACGTTATAAATCTGCTGATTTCAGTTTAAAAAGTGTGAAAGTGAAATGGAGTCTAAATACAGTTAGCGTCTTTTTTGAATAAATTATTACTTTTTAGAAATACACTAACATTCTAATTACGACCTCATGGACCGATGGACGGACCCCCAAGAGGGTCCATGGACCCCTGGTCTAATATATAGTCTTCGTTACACGTTAATGTGTGAGTTAAAAATGTAAGAAAAAAAGTATTCTAACCCAGTGGTTCTCAACCGCCGGTCCGCAAATGTATTAAAATTTAATATCTCAATTGCAAAATTCAAGATGTTGAAGGCCTATCCATCATATTTAGAACTTCGTCAGCTCCGTAATTTGCAGCATTGTGACGTAATAGAGTTAATGATATTCTTTGGACTTCATTGTACGTCACAATGCTGCAACTGTTTAAAAGTAGGCTACAACTCGTATGTAAAAGCGAAAAAGTGTTTTAGTTGTATACTATTGCGTAATTAAATTTTGGGTTGATTTTGGTTCTTAAAGGTCCACCGGTCCGCAAACTTTATTTTAAAATTTGACCGGTCCGCAAGCTAAAAAGATTGAGAACCACTGTTCTAACCCGTAACTAATTTACTACCTAAACAGTATGACCAAAAAATACAAGTAGCTGATTATTTTAACTATAGCGTGGTACAACTGCAGGCCTAGGAGACAAATGTGACCCGTACACTCATACCCATTTGTTATTGTTTTACGACGTAACTTTGTGACGCCACTTTTAGTTTTTATTGAACCCAACCTAAACGAAACTCCTGGATCTGCCCTATATTGTCGTAATTGTTTAAAGTAGTGGGCCTTATAATAGCTATTGACAGGGTATTTTGTGCCGCGACAAAAAAGTTTGCAAACGTTTTTAAAACTAATACTGAAATGGACGCAATTTTTCCGTGCTTCGAGAGTTTATTTTGCCTTCGATTGTGTAATTGCAAGTCAATCCCTTCGCGAACACCACGATTTGTAAAATTAATTGAATACGATGTCATTGGTAAAATTTTGATTCCCTTTCAAAAAACTGCCGCCCCTGCAACATTGCCCGTCATGTGAAACAAATTGTTTCTGATGACAGGCGACAAAGCATAGCTAGACTTCCCTGCCTTAAAACAGTAGAAATGTATGTAGAGATTTTTCACCATTTTCGTTGTATTGCGGCGTAAATTAGTTTTTTATCCATGTGTCACAAAACATTTTTTTTTAATATTTTATTAACGGAGCCAAAGTAAAAAAAGCTATGAGTTGACTTTTGCAATATAAGTGAAGTCATGCTACAAATGGCTGCGGAGTCAGTTGAAAATAACCCGAGTCCGACTCGGGACAAATGTGCGATTTCGTCGAATCCCGAGTCCGGCTATGACTCGACAGGCTGTTTTCCGCCAAATTACGTACGGTGGATTTTCAGCAATACGCGTATAGGCAGGGACCATCTGCTCAGACCAAAAATTAAGCGCGCTACTCCAAAAACATAAGCACGTTACTAAAGACCAGGGGCAGATCCAGGATTTCGGGGTAGAAATCTAAGCTTTCAGGAATAACGTCATAAAATAAAATGAAAACTTTTAAACACCTATTTTTGTATGCGCAAAACGTGGTTTAATCGTGCGAAGCGCAAAAAAATGCGTTTATTTGCTTGAAATTGGCAAGTTAATCACGCTTATTGAATGCAACCTTGTCAACTTTTTTGCGTCAGAGCGCACCTGTGCAGTGTAGGCCTACACCTTTTAAACCAGGGGTCGGCAACCTTTTTTTTAGTCTCGGGCCAAACCAAACTCAGTAAGTCCTCGACGGGCCTTAATAGATTTCCTTTATCATAAAATACAGAATGCATCAGCGAAAACTGGATTAAGTTGAATAAACTTTAATTTTATAGAGTTTCATGCTAAAATGATTTCCATTTCGATATAGCTACCATTCACATGCTGCCTTTGGTCTGAGAAGCCCTCTAAAGAACAAAAATATATATAAGGGCAAAGTAAATACGACTCGCGCGAAGCGCGAAAATTTTTTGCATTTTTCTATTTAACGTACCGGTAAGTAAAAATATGAGGCATGGCCGATTGGTCGTGTCCACTGTCCAGCTTGTGGAACAGGTGGCTGGCCGGATGATTTTTTTTTATATTGCGATGGATTTTGTTGTTTAAAATAATCACGGCTGCAGTCGAGAATTAATATTCACAAAACTTAGCAAGGGTACAAACCATTTGTCGCTAGAACAATGGAGTTAAAGGGGATTTACATTTCATGTGCATATGTTTGGCTGTTTGCATTTTTATTTTCCCTTTTGCCTTCGTTTGATTACAGTTCAGGTTATTTTGTTTCTCATGTTTGGTTTTCAAGTAAATTTTTCAAAACTAATCATGTCCTTAAAGAACAGATGGTTGTTTTAGCCAATAAAAGAACACCACATAACATGGCGGCACTTCATTGGCATGACGTCACTGAGCTAATGAGCCAAACCTTCCCCAATCAACCGATAAAGGGAATTTTTGGTTATTATGGTGAAGCTAGTGTTTGTATGCCCAGACTGATCGCCTCTACAAATGACGCCTCTTGGCAATCTTCTGTATTTCTTATCACATTCAACTTCTCGATGTTTATTTTCATGCCTGTGGCTTGCATACTCATTTACATACGGAGTCACAAAATGGCTAAATCTAGAAACAAGCAACCCAACGGCGAAATGCAAAAACGTACTTCTCGCCTGCTGATTGACTTCTGTTGCTGGAATGTGTGTGTGCTGACTTACTTGGCTGTTTGTGCGCAATGTGTGTGTTGGCTTACTTGACTGTTTGTGGTGTTTCCAATGATGTTTATCTTATTAGTGCCGGTTTTTACTTCCTATGAAAAGTTCATTGAACCCCTGGATTCACTCCACATTGATAGGAAAAGGTGCGCTGTTTGGATGGACAAACTTAAAAAACGAAACATTCCCGCCTTAAACAGAAATGCCGAAGGAAATGTCATAGCAGAAAGTCAATATTAAGAAGTCCAGAAATGCAACAGATATAGTCATTACCCCTCACATATTTTTAATACTGAAAAATTACATGTGAATTTGTGACAGGTAGCCTATAGGTATATTCACCAACGCTTCACGTTTTTCTTTATCAGTTCGCTTGCTTTGAATATTATTCGTTCTATTTAGGTCATATTCCGAACTGTGTTTTATTTTGACGTTTATGTTGTTTTTATTTAAATCTGTTCGCTTGATGGTTTATTCACGTATTAACAATGTAATAATCCTTATTGATGTTAAGCTTATTGGGCATCATGCTATTACTATGCAAATAACAAACACTTTTATCATGACAAAATTTAAACCACGAATTTTGATGTATATACGGTTTAGCTGACTTTCTGGTCTTATTTTAGACAATATAATGTCCCTCCGCTCGTGCTAGGGCAATGATTTCCTCAACTGTGGGCCGTGGCCCACTACTGACCATTTTCAGTGGACCATGCTATTTTTGACAATATTGCAACTATATAATTTGATGCCTACCCTACAACTACCAATTAAAACGTTTCGCCAACTCACAATTACGCGTTTCAAAAAAGTATTTTTTTACGAAATACGTTCGAATCGATCAGTGGGTAGGTAGCCTTACTGATGTTTTTTTTTTGTTACGCTATTAACACGGCAGTGCACTTTAGAAGTTCAGTCTGTTAAAAAAGATATATATTAGCCAGGGCGATAAGTCTTATTTGGAAATTGACCATATTTCGTACAAGAAAAGGTTCACGCCACATGGTGAGCCGCGAACAGTTTTATGAACCAAATTTGGGCCACGGAATGAAAAAGTTCGCGAACCACTGTGCTAGGGCAACAAATCCTAGCGACAACGCAACATTCGCTTTACGTTGTACCTCTCCCCTTATTTTGTGTAATTGGACGTGCCATAATTATGGTTGCGTCTCGATAGAAAATAGGTACTCTTTGTTTCTGAAGTTTTTCTGCAGTTCTCTGTTGTTGTTTTTTTGGTTGCTTTTCGATTTATTTATTTATTTTTTCTTTGCAGTATACAGTCTATCGTGTTTTAAGGGGTGGCTGACATGATGACCTTGAGGTCTTGCGTCACCCTGCACCTCAATTTTTTTTTTTTTTAATTTCTTGTCGTATTTTCTGAAAAAATATTACGAACGTGCTAAATAGATATCTATCTAACCATCAGCTAACAAAAATGAAAACCATACACAAACCGTTTGTTCATACCGCTTTTTTACAGTTTTTAAAAAATAAAGCGGTTGCATTTTTATAACGAAATTACCCCGTAACATTTAAATTTCAGTGATACCGTTCGGTCATGGTTTGCTGACCTCGCGCCATGCTCCAGTCGTTTTTCTTAGATCACGTTACTATGTAAACAACAGCAGGCCATTTGTACGTCATAATGTTCCACGTAGCTTTGCTCAAAGTTGAAATAGGTTTGACGCCATTAATGCGTATGAGATATTAATAAGTGTCGTGTGATAGACCAAAATGTCAGTTCTAATTAAGGTTGGGAGCAAAGCGTAAGATTGAACAAAGCGCTCCTGCTTTGTTTTTAAGATTGCTGCGATTTTTTATTTGAGGCAGATCTGAAAAAAACTTGCTCGTTTGATTATTTAAAACGGTCTATATTGATTGATAAAGTGCTGTACCAAAATATGGATTATTTTGTTTAGGGCCTAGGATAAACAAACACTGCTATGTAACTTGAAAAGTTTCTTTAATTTTTTTTTTTTAAGTTTTGTTTAACTCAAACCCAAATGTTATATTTCAAAACTCAGAATGCAACACAAACGCTAACTCATACCCTCATATGTGCCGAACGTGTGTGTGCAGGGCGTTTTTAGATGTCCTAAATTTCTGACAAGGCATCGATGCCCTGGAATTTGACGAAGTTAGCAATAAAAGTGCAAAATTGATTCCTATAGCACAGTTTTATTTCACCAAAATTGTTTAAACTTACCATATAGGCATGAGGCCATAGAACCCCCGAAGCATGTTCTTAAATTATACGTAAAATTTTGTTGCCCATTTTAATGGCAACTTTTTAGCCCAAAGGTGCTATTCGAAAATTATAAAGTAGAAATGGTTTGTTTTAGTGATAGCACGCAACATCACAAAAGCTGTTATCTAAGAGCTCACATTTTGTATTTAAAAAGCAGTTTTGCACTTAGTTGAAAACAGCGCCCCGGAATTTCAAAGTTGGGCAGCCTATGCTTTCCCTACCCCAACTATTGTTAGCAATATAAACCCCCCTGACGAAAATGTGGTAGAATCTAGACCACCAATTTTTTTTTTTTAATTTTATTGATCTCTCCCATAAATGTGCGGTTTCACAGCTTACAAGGTGGCATCGGGAAATACATATTGCATGGTTTATTAAAATTCCCATAAAGTATCAGGGTAGTTGTAAAGTAGTTATATCAGTTATATATTTGCTGGTAACTTTGTGATGTTTAACAGATCGTATTACGCAAAGTATTTACTTTTTTACTTCTGGTTTTGCTGTATTTGTTATAAGAGTACAATAGTGCAAATTTGCAAATTTACAAAATTTTATAAAATGCCTTTGTTATTTAGTTGTATTTTGCCATAGTTGCAAACTTTTAGTTTTGGGAATACCAAATTAGAATTTTTTTACCTTCATAATGAGTTCGGACGACGTGGTTCTGCCAGCAGATGACGAATCGTTCTCAAGTTTTAAAGCAATGTGTGAAAGCAGCGAAGGCTGGACAACTTGTTATAGCAAAAAGAATATAAATGTCGCAACCAAAAATCAAGAAAACTCAAATGTCAAGCTATTAAGGGTAAGGATAAAGTTTTCGCTATTCTAAAAGCATTGAGTTTTTAATTTATAGATTAGCTTTTAACAATTTTTAGGATAATTTTACGATATACCTTGAACTATGCACATGCAACTAACATTAATTTTGCAATTAAAAAAAGCTTCCTTGCACACATGTTACTAAATATATAAGTATGAACATTTGGTCATTAATTATTCTAAATTATTTATATATAAACATAATTTTCTAACAGGGTTTGAACTAATACTATAAATTAAACTTTATATTATAAATTTTGATATCAGACTACTTTTGTTCTCATTGTCAATAATTTGGCTGCAATTTTTTACATAAATATTATTTTGTATTTTTAAAGATTACGAGGCTGACTTTTACAGATTTAAAGCCCATTTTAAAGTTTCCTGTATAATTTTATTTTCCAGGCAATGTCTTCATTTAGCGACATTTCTGCCGCAACGATATTTGATGTTATCCACGACACAGAGTACCGCCAAAAATGGGATCATGATATGATTAAAATGAAAGAAATTTGCAAGTTGTGCGTAAACAACACTGTTTCCTACTATGCCGGTATGAAAATTTTGCTCAACTTTTCCCTATGTTCATTCTTTAAAAACAAATACCAGGATTTGGTATCTTGAAATATTCCAATATTTATATATATATTATAAACAAACATAAAGTAACACTCAACTAGCATGATTAAAATAACTTTTTGGCTGTTCTTTAGTGCAATCTTGAATTCCTAGGTGTCGAATGTTGTTGTGCAGAGCATTTTTAGACGCCCTGAAATTCTAAAGTTATTAATCAATATGCAACATTAATTCCTGTAGGCTGTGGCACAGTTTTAGTTTACCAAAAGTGTTTAATTACAAACTAGACTGGAAACCATAACCCACCAAGTATGTTTTTAAAGTATACGGTAGTTTAATTTTTTTTCTTCATTTTAATGGAAACTTTTCTAGCCTTATTGGCCAAAAGTCTAAAAGGTGAAATGGTTTGTTTCAGTAATAACATGCAACAGTTCAAAAAGCTTTTATCTAAGAACTCACATTTTTTGTGTAATTGAAAAGGGATTTAGAAGTGGTTAGAAAATAATGCCCTGGAATTTAAAAATTCTGGCACCTATACTGGAATGTTATGACATTACATCATTAATTTTTTATGAAGCTTTGGAACCGGGGATTAGGTAGAACTGTTGATCACAACTTTTTCGGAAGTTAACGCCTGGCCTATAGCTACTTGCTTTATTATAGATACTTTTACTGAAGGTTAGGAAAATTTTAACAAGCATTTTTAAGGTTAGATAAATTTTCATGGTTACTACTTTATACAACCCTCATGGAAATATTTTTTCTTAGATATACTCATAGTGGCAATTTTTTCACTCTGATTTTTCACCACCAATTGTATAATATATTGCGACTACTGGTAACACAATGAACTAAATTTATCACATATATATAGGTTTATGCTTTTATTAACCTTAAACAATACAACGTTTGTGATTAATTAGTGTTTATTACATATAGGTTTATGCGTTTATTAACGTTAAACAATACAACGTTTGTGATTAATTAGTGTTTTGGATAAACGTTCCACAACTTTAATAATATGTATTTTTAAGACAACTACTTACAAACCTAATAGCCTCTATTTATAAACCGAATTGAGCTGAAATAGGTAAGTGTTACCTATATGACAATATTAAAGCAATATTTAACCCCATGTTTCCAGCACAGTTAATAAAGATGCACAAATAATTACTTAACAAATCTCTTAATCACCAAGATATCTCTTGTTATTTGTTTATAATGACATAATCTGCTTTGTTGTGTTATTTCAGCCTAATGGGATTTGCCTTTATATAACCTTTATGCCAACCAGTGTTAGTCACAACAATTACTCTAATGGCTTTAATGGATATATATAGCAATACCTTGTAAATACAATAATATTAATAAATGTAATTTACACACCCCAGGGCTTAGCTAGAACAGGGTATGACTATATAGTTCACAAACTTACATGTGTTTTCTGTTTTTTAAAGCCATTTGGGTTAAGGACTATTGTCAAAGATATATGCGAATTTGCAGATTTAATGGTTTAAAAAAAAAATTTAGAGTTAAATTATTTTATTAGGTATGCCTACTCTAGTACGTTCGGTTTTTGATTCACATGTTTGTATTTTGCTTTTATTACCTTAAAACTTATTTTGAATTTTTTTTAGTCAAATGTCCAACACCCGTAAAGCCAAGAGACATCCTTTTTCTTTGCTCTTGGATTGCATATCCCAATATGAGAGAACCAAAGGAGTACATCATGATCAACAAGTCAGTCTCACACACAGTAAGTTTGAAACACCATGAAGTAGGCCCTACAGTTTGTTGTTTACTTTGTGACAAACTTCGTAGGTGTTGAGTTAGTGACGCTTGAATATCGATTTTGAAATCTTTAATGGCAGTGAGTTCTAATTCAATAACTGGTCATTCGAAATTGTTTTAAAGGGTGGAGTGCTCTTTTGACAAGTGCCTTTCCCTTTCACCTGTCCTAGTGCATAAATTATATTTTAATAACACGCATAAAAGATTGATAATATACAAGGGCGTATTGTTATGGAATCGAAAACCATTGGCATAAGGTTTAGTGCATGTTGATCACTGTTCTGCTCACACGTATATATTAACGATTATTGTGAATGGTTTGAATTAGGAACTCACGATGCCAGCAAAGGCAATATATATATATTCCTATAAAAAATGTCTTATTCTGGTTTTACTTGGGTTTTTAAACTTTGAGTTTTATTGTTAAAAGTTTTATTATAACGTAAGTTAATGGTATAAAAAACTCAATTAACTACCTTGTCGTTTTACAGGACTACCCTCCAAAAAGCAGCATGGTGAGAGCCATATCGCTTGTGACCGGTTACCACATTCGGCCAACTGGGCCAAACTCGGTCGACTTTACATATTTAACACATTTTGATCCAAGGGGTAAGAAAGCTGTTTTAATATATTTTTGCTAAAATTTTTTTTATTTTACTATGATTTTTTATCACCAACTGTTTAATATGTTTTTATTACAGTTTTAACATTTTAGGTGACACAAAGTGCTAAATTCTAAGTGATCATGCTGCCAAATTAGAATGTTTTGTATGGAAAATTCCACAGTACACTGAAACGTAAAGATTAAATTAAGTACAGAACTTAGTAAGAACCAAAAATAAGTTTGTACTAAGTTCTGTACTTAGTTTGATCTTCATCATTGATGTGCAACCAGAATCGTTTGATTTCGCCATTAAGATTCAGACAGATTCTGTTATTCCAAAGAAAACAATTCTGATTATTACACTGAAACGTATCAAATAAAAAATTATAAAAACACAACAATCATAAAAACACAACACCTTATTTACACTGATGATTGCATGAGTTATTGCTGAAACGTTCGTAAATTGCGAAATGTCGATTTTATTGAATATTATGGGCTTATTTTTATTAAAACCACAGTTTGAATTTGCGCAAAGTATTGAGTTTTTTAAATTGTGGCGATTGGAGACTGAAACTTCGGTTTTACCGTGCCTGAACTTCAGTCGATTTGTTGAACAGCCTATACCTAAAATTTACACAACAGTGTTTGGCCATGCGTGGCCCAGTTAAAGGACATTTAGCTGACGCTCGGTTTTACTACAGGCTTGCCTTTGTAATAGGGGCAGTGAGGCAGCGCAGGAAAAATGTTTCGGTTTCGACGGGAAATGGCAAATCACTCACGTCTGGTTGCTTGTCAGAGATTTTAGCGGGCGTTAAAACAGGCAGAAACACTCGCCAAATCTCGCTTAGTCGCAGCGATATGTCCATCGATGTAATTCCCACTCGGACGTTTTGACAGGCTTAGTGATGAAGCGATGTTGCGATTAACGCTTTACAGCAGTGTAATACATTTGCACGCCGTTCTTGCTGTACGACCAGCGCAGTGACATTGACAATGCCAAAGCACGTATGGTTTGACTTGGATTCCAAGCATTTTGAATCAGATTACGATCAATATGAGAGCTTTTCGGTTTGATTAAGTCCGATTTAAATTTAGAATTACCGAATGCGCGAAAAAATGAAATAATCGCATATAGTTTTCATTGAAATATGAATGGGTAAAATTAGGACACCAAAAATTATCACTTTTTCTGCGTGACTAAAATTTTTGTTCTGTGTGCGAAACTTATGAATTCCACTGGTCAAAGTTGCACGTTCGTCACAAACACAATATTGGTTTAGAACTAGAACTATGGCACAAAGGTAATTCATCCATTTGATTAGAATGAGAATTAGAAGCACACCTCGCTAAATAGAAAACTATAATTATCTAATTGTCGCATCAAGTCTGTATAGTATATTATAGCCAGTCCATGATGCAGTAATTGTGTCAGTTGGCAGCGTTTTTCAACTTGCATTTCCGCTATCGCCGAATTAACATTGGCTTTTCTTGTTACAGGCGCCCTTCCAAAGTGGGTAGTGAACAAGGTGGCACAATATTTTACGCCGAACGTAAGTTAAAACTAGTTCTTGACGTCGTTTTTATTTCATAAATTAAGTCTTTTAAGGTGAACAAATTATAAAAGCCTTTTAAGGTGAACAAATTATAATGCTACTATTCGTGTTGTTTATATTCGGATCTAGATTTGCAACACTACCAGTTGTTCACTGCCATTTGTATTTTTGTCCTTGTCATAATATCCAAAAGAACCACAAAGGTTTGAAAATATCTAAAACGACATTTTAAAGGACAGAATATTGCAGTTACGTCCAAAACGACATCCTCAGTTTTTGCTTGGCAGCATGATACCGTTTTTTGGCGAAACTGCAGTATTAATGAAGTGCGGTTTCAGATTTTTTCAAACCTTTTTGGTTCTTGTGGATCTTAAGACTTATAAATAGCAAAAGAAACGTTGTTAAAGCCTTTTCACCTATTGTTACTTTGTCGCCTGTAGTGAAACCAACGCTAATACAGGCTGTGTTTCTTGTACGCTTGTTTTCTTGTAAAATAGTTCGGACGGCTTTACGAACGGGTGATAAATAGTTTATAACCACTATGTTGAAAACAAACGTTCAAAATGCTACCTACTTATTTAGAGGCTTTATATTCTTACTACATATTTTTACAGCTTTTAACCATTATGCTCTAAATAGTTTACAATTTATCAACTCTGGATAGGTTGCAGGATATTTAAACTTTTTAGGTTTAAAAAAAGTCCTATTATTAAGGGACCCGTCAAGTCATTCGTTTAGCTTTTTGCGTTATGCAAAGTTTGCTACGTTTAGAGCGGTGCAAATGGCGCCCAATGCATACAAACACGCTAGGTTATACATAGGTTAGTTTCCCATAACGAGGTTACCGAAAGTCACACCCTGCCGACGCCCGAATTCACTATTCGTAAAATGTAGCTGATAGTGATAACAATTGCGGCTGTATTGGCATTAACAAAATACGACATTTTTTAAGTTGTTTTAATTTTAGCGTGCATTTATTTTAGGCTCTCACGTAGAAACGTGCTAGCCATATGTTTTCTTTGGGGCGTGGTTACTTGTTTGTTTGCTGGCTGATTAGCTTATCTGTGAAATAATGCTTGGGTGAGAAATCGAACTCAAACTACACAGGTTACTTGTTTGTTTGCTGGCTGTTTAGCTTATCTGTGAAATAATTCTTGGGTGATAAATCGAACTCAAACTACACAGTATTTCTGAAATCACTTTGTT
The DNA here is from genome assembly GCF_963924565.1 of Ascidiella aspersa. Taxonomy (NCBI): domain Eukaryota; kingdom Metazoa; phylum Chordata; class Ascidiacea; order Phlebobranchia; family Ascidiidae; genus Ascidiella; species Ascidiella aspersa. The sequence continues at coordinate 20,855,016 of NC_139454.1, forward strand.
TCATCAAAATATTAATCATAGGTTGCTAAAAATAGACAATGACAGACATCAGGACGTAGGTGGTATGTAAACAGGACTGACATACCGTCCATATTAAAAATAGTTGTCCTATTTTTAAATCTGCATCTTAGAAAATTATAGACCTTATTTCTAAGAAATACTGACAGAATTTGTACGATTTTTCGTAAAGCACATGTAAACGCAAAGCCTTTTAAAATTCGCATGTAATGTGCCAACTGCATTTTTGCCTTTAATTTTACTCTTAGTTCATTTCCAGCGTCGCGCGAAATTGGGTTACAATTTGCAAAGTTGTGAGCCGCGCATGAATATTGCAGGCGCTTTGACCGTGAACGCGCCGCTGAGGTCTGCACATATGTCTGCCCGCCCCACACACTGTTAAAGCAGATAAGCGCAGCGTCTGATCAAACTGTACTTGTGGGCATATTTGTAGCTTGTGGTACGAAGATCTCTATACCCGTCACAGTTTATTCAAAAGGTTTATTTTACGATTCTATGGTCTAGGTGTAATTATAGTATTCTGCTCTTTTAAATAAAGATGTTTTGGGTTTTTTTGATACCCTTGGTGTCTCTGTTTGGACAAGGTATAAGAGTTCTAGTTTTTATAATAATTTCAAATTTCCTTTCGCGCATCGATTTTGTTAGCCACCTCGGAAAAAAGAAAAATTAATCTCCACGACACAAACCTAATGTGGCGTGAAGCTCCAACATATAACGGTTCCAGCATACTGAACAACAAACGTGGTGTCGGTAGCAACACTTCACAATCTATTGATCTGTGGCTTCCATTCGATATTTGGACGACAAAAAAACTAGCAAATTAAGTGGTTCTTGTTCCATAAAACAGCTGTTTCGGATATTTCAGTCAAGTAGCGTTCTAACGACATCTTATGCCTTCCGGGGAAATCTTGCCATCGTTCTTGTAACAAAGATATTTAAAACTCGATTCTGGCATTTTCTTGTGGTTTGTTGCCAAAAGTGAGTGTGAATGGTTGCAAAAAAACGAGTAATTTGTTGCCAAACGTGTGTACACCGGGGAGAATTCTATAACCTCTCGGCTGACAAATGAACGCCCTGAATAATTTAGCGGTTCAGAAAATGGTGTATAATCACTGGTACGATTACCTTTTATGCGTAACACAAACAAAGCGCGAGCGGTTCGACCTTTTCGAAACCCTCAGCACTTTGGAAGAACTCAGCTCTATATTAGTGATTTGGCCCTGCAGTCTAAAACGCTGGATTCAATCGGTTAAAAACGTTTTCGGGAAAAAAATATTTATTTTTGTATAAAAAAAGGCGGCCACCCATTCTGGTGCACACAAAAAATGTCTAGAAAATACATTGGTTTGTGTTTAACATTGGTTTGCAATATTCCCCCACAACCCAACATATGTACACCGAAAGTCATTGCAGACTGACCGAATCTGTCGATAAATGATGCTAGCAGGGTAGGCTGTACAGAATGTAGCAAGCATCGGCGTATGGTTGTTTCTCGACTCGTTCCCTGCTGAGCCTGTGTTGCTCAGCTGATAGAGCGACGGTCCCGGTATGACCTGAGGTTGTGAGCCCGAACCTCACTGCAGGCTAGTTGTTTTTCTAGCCTGTCCTGCTTGCATCTTTGATCGACAGATTAGATGAGTCTGCAATGAGTTTCGGTATACTAATGATACGTAAGCCGTAATCGTTGGTCAAAAAGCAGCTTCAGAAGGCCAAATCACAGTTGTTAAACCACATATGTGTGTGTGCATATTTATTTAAGCCAAAATATGTTTATGTTATCTTTCGCATTGGTTTTGTACGTAAGTTCGTTTCGTGCAACTTAACGTCAATGGGTTGCACGAAATGTTACTCAAACTGCTGTTTCTTCCCCGGCAAAATTAACGCTCGGAACCAAAAGGCTGTTCGCTATCTGTAAATTCGAAATCGAATGCCACGCGCGTGTTGGTAAATCGTGTGGGATTAATCGAGTCTTGTTGTACCCAGCCACTAACCAGTTCGCTAATTCGTCTTTTAACAGACGTATTTAAAAATGAAAGGTACGACAAACACATCTGTCTCGAGGGTCAGATTTAATATTTAACAGACAGTCGGTCAATACACTCTTTGCAGCTTCCACTTTTTATGATTTAGTGAGCATTGAAAACTGAGTTGCTTCAAATTATAGCAAAACAGCGCCTTACAAAAAAATCCTAGCTTTTTGCATTTGCCATTAAATTGTTTGAATAATATTTACTCAATCGCAAAGGTCGCGGCGTTCTCTGTGCCTTGTGGTTTCGCCGAATTGGTGAACGTCAAGGAAACACGACCCTGCGCATTTCCTCTATCCTGTATTGTGGCGACAGTACACGGGCTCCCCGAACTAAACAGGGGAAGATAACTTCGTTATGAACGATTCGATGCGGGATTCGTGAAGGCTGCTATCCGTCATCAGTATAAAGACGCGCCATTGCGTTAACGCGTTGACCTTTATTCGTCCAAGCCGCGGCGAAGTGTTTTCAAATATTCATAAGTTTAATTGCTTGGCGCGGACGGCGCACTCGAAACGGCTGACTCGGCAAAGTGTAGTCTGGTAACGAGGTTTCTCTTGCGTCATACTGGCCACACGAAATACTACTTCGCTTGCATTAATGTTACGGTTCAATACACTAATGCTACAGCGCAATTGGCTAATAAATCTTGGCAAAAAAGGCATAAATCCAATTGCAATAAGACGTTTATTTGCTGATTCATTACGAACCAAGTGCCAAAAACTCCTCTGAAAAAAAACCCGAAAAGAAATCAAGTCTGAAAAGTCATAGCGACGCCATCCGTATTCCTTATGTTCTACAAAATACAAAATGCTAATTGAAACTTGACGTTAGCCTTATGTACGGAATGTAACAAAAACTATGTTGAATTGAACCGATTGGTCTAAGTGAGTGGTTCTCAACCTTTTTTCTTTCGTGGTCCATTTGCGTTGCAAAAAAGATCTTTGGCCCATTAGTTTTATGAAAGAAAAAACTGTAAAATAGGTTTAGAACAAAATACCGCAGAACAAATTTCAAAACAGATTATTTATTCAACCGTGCATTAGTGAGACACTTGCGGCTGAACAATAAATTTACATTCCTTTTAATTCCTCCCCAAGCCATTATTACTGTAAAATTGAATATAGTGGCACAAATGAAACTAAATCTAGCTTTTTTAAATTAGTTTGTGACCCACCTCAAATGTTTTTATGGCCCACGGGTTGAGAACCGCTGGTCTAAGTAAAGACTTTATAGGCGCCAGGTACAACAATATGTGTTTTTGAAGCTCGTTGGCCTGTCAGCCGTATTGTGCGTTCTTAAAAATTCCTGGACTTGATCCAACACTGCGTGGTATTTTATCCGTGTGACAACTTCCTTTATGAGGTAAAATGCCATATGTTTTAGTGTGGATTAACACACGCTATTTATATAAACTTGCAGCGGCAATGCTCGAACAGCTCCATAATTTTTAACCTTTTTTCGCGGCGGCGCAAATATTAGGCAGAAGTACAACAGCAAAGCTTTTGCGACGCAATTTAGCTCTCGCGACCCAAGAGTTGAGAAACACTGCTATAGCCTATTTTTTTATTTTGGAGAATAATTTCATATATTTAATATCAAAGTCATAAGATGGTTTTTAAATTAAATTTTATTCCATATTTTAAAAGCACTATTGTGTGCCAGTTTTATAACCTATCACAGTTAATTTGGCCAGAGTTTTGTAAACAAAGGAAGTAGCCTTGGGCACATGCAGCCGATAAAACTTGTTTTGTAAAGTGTGCTACAAGTTTTCTTGACATATTGATTTTAATGCAAAAATAAATTGAAAATCGTATTTCTTGATGGTCCCGCAATAAACTTACCTGGTAATTGACACGTATTTTCGTGTGGTATAAGACACATCTTTCACCATATGATTATGTTTTTTTTACAGTGTTATACACATATGTATCCATCTCGGTGTAAGCACAGCGCATCGCACCGGACATTAAAAACGGATGTACCAGTAACCACCGAAAATTGATATTGTGTTATGTTGAAAAACAGTTTTATGTAGTTTCATCAAATTTTTGGTAAAGTTTTGTTTCATAAAGTCCCTTATGAATATGAGGCTTTTCTTGATTGTTCTGGTGATGAGACAGCTACCCAGAGAAGATATGCTACATTTAAAAATCTATCTTTTTAAGAGATATGCTACATTAAAAATCTATCTTTTCCGACAAACCTCCGACAAACTTTCCATTGATAAAAACAGGTTATTAATCGATTATTAAGATAATTAAGCAAACTTTTTCTGTGGGCAATAGGTATCCAACTGACCAGCAGGATCTGACCCGAGGGTCGTAGTTTGGTGACCTCTAGCCTACATCACAGAATATACGCGATGTGTTTCTAGAAATTTCTATGATTATGCGAGCCTGCCTCTGGGATTTGTCAGCAGACCTTTCGCTTCAATACATCTGTCAATTCCATTAGCAGCGACGACGCGTGATAATTGGCGGCTCATCTCTTCGCATTGTACTTACACGTGTTCTGTCGCACATTTTAACGACCGCATTAATTTTTAATGGCCATTAACCTGCTGCTACGTACGGACTGGTAAAAGTCACACCTGTCTTGCGTTATCTACAAGTGACATGGCGGTGTTCGTCTGTTGATTAATAACAAAGTATAAGTTTTCTTATGGTTAATTAATGCGCACTGTCTGTGGTATATTACTGAACCACTCATAACAGTAAGGAAAATGTATTTCTCAGCCTACAAGCTATTTTTTTCACCTTGCATCATATCCGCAACACGTGTTTGTGATGTTAGTGCCAGTTACAATTTCACGCTTGAGGACAAAATGTCTGTCAGATGGTCAATGACAAAATTTGGTTTTTCTATTGTTAATTAATGCGTGCTGTCTGTAATATAGCACTGAACCACTCATACTTATATTTTAAATGATCGAAAGTGCTTTGAAAGTTACCCAAACGGTCTTGCCTGTACTTTTGCTACTACCGGTATATAGAATGTCTCATAAAATTACGCATTGATTATGTTACTTTTTACCAATTTAGTATTTTTCCCACTTAAACTGTTTGTTCGAATCTTATCACAGTCTGGATTTTTGTCTTTCATATCTAAAAATCCTTTTTTTTCGATGGCAGCGACCTAATGTACTAACTTTACAGTTTTTACAAATATTTAAGCCCTTAAAAATGAAAAGAAAATGTGAAATCGCATTTCCGTAACGGTTTAAAAGACATAAATTTATGAGTGTTTGTTTAAATTTAAAGTTACAAGTGTTACAACCTAGAAAGAATACTTATTTTTTTTGTGAAAAAAGGCTTCTAATCGATTAGGCGGCAGCCTAGCAGGTTTATGGCAAACTAAGCAATTTTCGTTTCAGTTAACTTTTTTGTGAGATTTGCGTTACAGAGCAACAAAGTTATATTTGTCCCATCGAATCTGGTTAGCTATGGCTTTGTGACTCAGAGCAATCAGAACCTTATTGAACGTACTTTGTCCTCTTTGCGATAATGCCTTTGGAAATCGGGCCCGGAACCGTTTCCATTGAACATCAGTCAAGCGATAATACAGCGGTATATAGTTACAGCTTGAAGTGCTTAGCATATTTTTGGCTCCTTCAACCTTTAAATTCTAACGTCACTGGGCTGCTTGTTAACGATTCTTTTGCGGAGAGGTAACATACAAATACTCTACGCTTAACTTTTTTCAAGTTCCTTCCACGGTTTGTTGAAAAATATATTGTGTGTATCCAGGTTACTTTATGGACCCGGTCCCCTATACCAGTGTTTTTAACCTATGGGTGGCGACCGGAAATTGGGTCGTCATTTGACATGGTTGGTTCGACGAATGAAGTAGTTTACATGCTTAGATATATTGAGATTGGTTATTTTATTAAGATAATAAAGGAAGCAATACGTACAGCACATTAACTGAAGATGATACAAGCTCGTATCAAAACGTCTTATCCAAGATTATGTCGATCTACTCGACCTTTTTGGCTTTGCAATTCATTATCAAGCTACACTACAGATCCGTGCATAGTGTACCCAAAACGTATTATATTAATGAACAAAAAAATATGCTGGTGTCCTATGTTTTGTTCGCTTGCAAGAAGCGCAGCGAAGAAAATAGAGTCGCCAAAGCTTTGTTGGTATACTTAGAAAAGAGGGTTGACAAACACTGCTGAGTTTAAACCATTTTCTGTTTTTACGCGGCCCCTGTAACACCCCCGCTTAGGACTTTACACCTGTGTGCATACGAATCACGATGGCTAAATGGCGTAATTGTATAACCACGAAATCAATTCAAGATTGGGTCAGGCGACGTTGTCTACTGGATGCCGCTTTTAAATTATCTCTATACCGCCCTCTTGTGCAGGTGATTCATCGCATCCACAAGGCGGCGCGCAAGTACGACGCTTGGAAGAACAAGAACGATCCTAAATTCAAGCCCTGGCTTCGACCTGAGCAATGCAGGCTCCCCATGGCCAAAGAAGGGCAGCTTTCGGCGCGGTTAGTTTCTTTACTAATAATCTAAATGCTTGGTTTTGTGTGATACGGATCTCCGATACACTTCGTTTTTAAAATTTGAGACTTTGGGATAAAAGTGCGAGCCCAAACCGATACCCCTTGACGCACCTGAAACCATAGGCGCCGAGCGTGGGTATGCAGGGCGTTTTTAAAGTTTCGGTTCGGAGCAATTCAAAAGTTCCGGTTTTGTTCCAGTTCTACTAAATTTAGTTTCAAACCCGGTTTATAAAGTTCCGGTTCGGATACAATACGAGTTGCGTTAAACCTAAACACGTGGCTAAATTACTGTAGTGAATAATTATTGAATTGCAACTCGTATTTAATTTAGGTTTTGTGACGTAATATAAAACGAGCAGCTCATTATTTAAATATCTGAAAAATACAAAAGCAACGTTTTAAATGATGAATATTAATTTTTTCATAAAATTTCGAACGTGGCATTGCTGGACTCTGTTAAATACAATTTATGACGTCATGCTGGAGTTTTTCGTCTGCCTGGTAAATAGTTATATTTCAACATATCGCATCACCAACGATGCGGGTACCAATATTTGTCTGATGACGTCGGCACTCCTAAGTTGTAATTTGTTTTCTTTAGATTAAATGGTTTATAACCCGTTTGTTTGCAGAACATGTTCGATGTCTTAGTGTCACGTCGTGTAATGTGCTGTTAAGATTATTACACATAGAGCTTGATAGGACATAGGGCCAACGAGCTGAGTTTTTGCTTTTGTTTGTTTATGTGTTTAGATAGGTAGTGTATTTGTGTTATGTAACTATGGTGTAATTTTGCGTCTTGTTACCCTAAGACTTAAGTAATGTACATAATTTTTTATGTTTAACTTAAAACCTAAATTAAAATGCGTTTTAACTAAACTACAATAATAGAAATCAAAAAAAAAACTTTTGAGGCGTTCCTTCACAGACGATTTTAAAAAGATTATATTAAGGTAGTGTTGACAGCTGACGTAAAAACAGTAAATATTCGCATATTTCTCAGGATCGACAAAGGTGATATCGTCGACGAAACCGGGTTAAAAGAAGAAAACGGTCACAACGGGGACTCCCAGCATGACCCAATCAGCGGCGACGAAGCGTAAAATGTGACCTCTTGACCTTTCGCACTTGACCCTTTCTGTCTTCTAGTCCCTTTAGACTCGAAGCAGGCACAGCCGTAGCTGTAAAATTCCACACGGTTTTAAGCGTATCCATCACTTTTCGCTTGACTGCTTTATGTTGTTGTTGTTGTTAAAAAATTTTTTTTGGATTCTGAAGCAGGTTAAGGCGGTCGTCGATGAATACTAGAAACGTTTCCTGCTGTTTTGGCAAAGGAAATCCAATTTGATGCTTTTTAATAACAAATTTGATGCTTTTTAATGAAATATTCGATGCTTATAATTCCAAATTCGATGCTTTTAATCTGCTATCAATTCGCTGTTTGTTAATCAAGCCGTCATAAAATGAGGAGTAAAACATCTAATTATCCGCCGACTTTCTTTTTTTTGTTAGAAAAAATGTTATCTGCATTTAAGTAACTACTAAAAACGGGTGTTTAAAAATTTATACTCTTTCTATACCTAAGGCTAGCGCACACTTCCAAAGGATAGGCTGTAAACGGTGTCTGGTTGCACCGGAGCCGGATTACATGTCAGCGTTTTATCCGCTTTATTGCCGTGGCTTAGTACCTTGTTTCGGCCCAATGCAGTTGGCAAAGTCAACATCGTTGCTTTTTTTTTGCTCGCTTGGAGTGCTGTCGACGTTTTCCTCCATCCTGCTGTACTGCCATCGGCCATTGCTGTTGCTATCGTGTTTTACGTAGATCATGTTTACGTAAAACCTGCTGCTTCTGGTGTGCGAATGCTCAGTTTCTATTTCATATCGGCAGATTGATGTCGACCCTTTTTTATCCACTTTTGGCTTTCGATTCGTCTTGCTTTATTCTCTGTTTCAAACTTTTTATGCTGTCTTTCCTGGGTGTATGTCAATCTTCAGACTGCAACACGAAAAAGGTTGTTTTCTGGAAGTAGCTTTAGGATAAAATAAAGCAAATAATATGAGCATAAAGCTTTAATTGAGCAATCTTTGTTTCACCCAAAACGCTTCAAGCTTTCGTAAGACGCTTTAAATTGTCTGTAAAACGTATGAACTTCTTCTGTCGCAAAAAGGTGCATTGTTTGTGTCCGTTGTAAAACGTCAAACATCTATTTTTTGCTGTTCGTAACACCTTTTCGACATGCTGGTACGACTTTCCTATTTTGTTATTTCCGAAAATTTCTTTTTTTGCTAATCCGTCTATTTTTCGCGACTCATTTATTTATCTCTACGTCAAACGTCAATTACTTCATTGTGCTTTTGCCCGTGCTTTGGCGGTTTCTCGCAGGCCTATTTGTAATTAGCGCCGAATTCCCCCTTTTTCAGATATTTTCCTATGTCTGAATTATACGCTTGGTTGTTAATTTGAAGAAAACCCTCAAGAAAGCCGTAAATCGTTATTTTGTCTTACCGACTGCGAATACCTTGGGCTTTTCGACGTTTTGCATTTTAAACTGGCCTATAGATCTCTCTTCAAAAAGAGTGCACTTATTTTTATCCAAAGAGACAACTTATTTTTTCCGAGAGGAGAAAATAGTCAACGACCCAATCCACCCTCAACATGGAACATCGCAAGCTTTTGAGTCTTTAAGTTTATGATAATAAAAACAAAGCCCTTGCACCTGTTAAGCATTGTACAATATTTTCTGCAACAAACAGGCATTGTAATTTCACCTCGCTTACTAATCGCTTGATCTTGGTTGGTTTTCGCGTTTTAATGCTGAATTGTTGTTAATTCTCAACGTCCGAATTGCAAGTTTCACTGCTATGCACAATGCGCTTTGTTTTTCGTTTTTGTTTTGTATAGCATACAATAGACACTTACTACTTTGCACTCCTGAAAATATCAATTCGAAAATATGGAAACCATGTTGCACCTCAACAAAACACAACAGTTTTTTTCTGCCGCATGCTGCCAAAATGCACGCAGTTCCCATAGTAACCTTTTTGACATTTTTAACTTATTGTATACCGCTATCTTTCGTTTTGATGGAACCAATTGAAATCGTACATGTACTGCAATCATGTCATGGTCATGCAATGCAAATCTATTTTCAATTTGTTGTTTTTCGTGTTTGCGTCTGCTTTTATGGACTTTGTACCAGGTCCAAATCAGTGGCATTCTGTACTGTTCCAAATTTCCGGCATTTACAATCGGCAAGCAGATAATTGCGTTTCTATACTGTTTGTGTATATTTGTTTTTGTGTTCAAAATTGCAATATACATATTAACATATATATAGCTTTGTAGAAATAGATCCTTCTGTTCTTTTTTTCCCCGAAAACGAAACACTTCTTAATTTCTGTTTAATTTTCTGTTAGATTTGTAATAAACCAATTAACAACAAATTTCGAGGTTTTATTTGCTGAGCAAAAAGCAAGAATAAATATTGCGCATAGAATCACTAATATACTAATCAATTGCTTTAACTTTGTTAAAATTATTGATTAAGAAGAATCAAGTGCAATTGTAAACAAAAAAGTAATTGAAAGTTGGTAAATTGAACAAATAATTTTATAAAAGCACGATCGAGCTTTTTAAGGATTATTACTCAACAAAAATAATTTGGCAGGAATAGGTAGATGTTTATCGTTCGTGGTTATCCTTCATAGACATTGGCATGCAGACCTTTAACGCCCAAGTTTGTAATCTGTAAAACGTAGAATATAATTATAAAGGTTTTCATCTGTTTTTTTAAATTAAACTTTTATTTGCGCCACCATGCGCCATTAAACAAAAGCTGGGGATGCTGGCGATAAAAAGCGCGAAATTTTGACTAAACGTTTAAATGTTTTCTGTTGTTAAGTGAATACCGATTGTTGCTTGTATTGTAATGAAGTTGACCAGCAAAAATTTATCATGTAATGCAGTCTGGCTGTCTGGGTGTCTTTTCATTTATCATTTGGAACATGGCTGATGTTAATGTAAGTGACAGTTTGACCTACTAGTACTATATTGTTAATTTGTTCTAGACTAAGCGTTTAATTGAAATAGAAATTAACTTATTTTAAAACAAATGTGCTTAATGTTCCACTTATCTTCTAGTATTGCAATTTGCAACTTTTATAAAAATCATGATTGCATATTTATAGCGTCAAAATTAAAATTTTTGGAGTTAAATTTACACCGTAAAATCCTAGTTGCACGCCTGCCAGCACCGTAACCAGGCCTACAATTGTTCTACAGTTTATAATTATATATATATATATGCATACTTTACCCTGTAGGCATTTCCCTAAAACTGATCATTATGTCCTATTTTTTTGAAAATGTTTGATATGCCTCCCACCTTAAAAAGTCCTCCTGAGATATCTCCTCCCTCCACTTCTTGAAGAGGTTTGTTTCTGGCACTGGTAACATACATCTCATCCATGTTTTTGCCACCAAAACAAACTGAAGTTATTCTTGGTGCGCTGTCATGTACTTTAACATTCTGCACATGCTGGCCTAAATTAGTAAATGTTTATTTAATAAATCATTTTTTAAACCTAAAAAACAATATATCCTTATTATATTATAAATGTTGTGTAATGATAGACACTTTCTAGTGTGTCTTATATATAAAATAGGGGTATTACTGTATACACACAAATTTTTCAAAAGCATATTTATTACTTGCACACAAATTTTTCAAAAGCATATATCTATTTAATCATTTTGTTTTTTACACAGGAATTAAGAATTCAAATTTGGCAACTAATCAAATTATTACTTCAAAAATTATCAATTATCTTTATCAATATTTTTTATTTGTGATTTAATGCTAACCTTAAAACACATGTCCTATTTGTTATTTACCAGGTTTATTTATTTGTTTATTTTGCAGTCAATATAACCTGTTTTGGTGTCAACTTTCATTAAACATTACCTGTTTTTGTGTCAACTTTGATTATTTGGCCTCCATAGAACATTGCAACCCAAAGATTACCCTCACTGTCAATACACTGACCATCAGGTATGCCATGTGTTTTATGATCAAACTTTGAAAGCACCCTTTGGTTGCTGATGTCTCCAGTTGTTATGTTGTAATCATATGCTTCCACACAATACTAGAAAAGTGAAATGTTTTCTTAGTTTGTCACAGTGCAGAATGTTAAGCATAAAACTGATTGCATGCAATATCAAAGATAGTTATTGAATGTTAATATAATAGTTTTTCATATAAAAAATTAGCACATCTTTGTTGACATAAACCAAAAACATGATTTGTTCTAGTAATTGATTAATATGTGTACAACTGTGCATATTTATATTTATATCCCATATAATAATCCTATTTGTGTATTCTTCTTATTTTGTTGTGTCAACAAAACAGTTTGTATTTATAATACATTTAAATAGCCTCTTCAAAATGTTTTTCAATTATTTTTGTAAAAGGCAGTTTTGCCATTTAGGGTATTATTTGGCTTTTCTGGTGCGTTTATTGTCCACCGTTTGGCTGTCAGTTATACAAATTAAAGTATAGACCTACATTAAAGTTTATTGTCTAATTGCAGTAGTTTTGTTTTTATAAATCTTAATTCATTATGATGGCAGTACAGTGTTAATATTTTAACATTGATTATATCGTTTTGTGTTCGTTTTTGTCCGTGTTTAACTAACCGCTTTTTTTTTAATTTATTTATTTTTTTGCTAACTAAAAGAAAGCAAAGAAAGTAAAAGCAAAATAAATGGTAAATGGGTAGTGGCTTCTTCTTCTTTTTTAAAATAAGGCCGGGAATGTCTGAAATGTCAGTAATGGTTCAGGCCCTCCTCCGGACAATCATTCCCAAAGGGAGATGGTGCCGCCACAGGGAGGTGGGCCTGAGTTATAACTGCGCATCGGCAGAAGGTCAACTTTGCGTCTCTTGTTTGGTCGACCATAAAGGCAGATATTTTTTTTCGTCTTTCGTTATTCGTTCAGGTTGGCTGATTAGCACGGGTGTATTCGACAATTGTAAACGCTAAAAAAGTCCAGCCTTCTTCCTGTTTTTCTAGCTAAAAAGCGCCCAGTTACGAATGTTTACTGCTGTTGCCGTCTGCGCAAATATCCGATGTTAGTGTAACAACGGCATTTTTTTAAAGGACTAATTGTGACTGTTCAAAGTCTCCGCTTTATCTAATGATAGTTACTGAAAAATGATTCGCTATGAGCACGGCCTAAGGACCGCGTGTTTAGTGTGCAATTGACACAACTTATTTTCCCTTATCCGCAGCTTGTATTTTAGCAGACTTGGCACACTTCTCGGCGCAGATATTGCGCTTATCGTTTACACGGGAAAAACGATTTTCGCTTAGTATTGCAGATGGCGAAAGGCGTTCTTGTAATTTAGCGTAGTCCCGTATATGAAACTTAGGAAACTGAGCTGCTTAGAGTTCAAACATGATCTACCAAAATCAATTACTTAAGATGTAAACTATTTTATTACGTCATTATTCTTTACCGTCAGACGAAAAAGGGGGACTTCCCTAAGTTAAAATTTCGGGACTTCCTTTTTTGATTTTCTGCATACGCCCCTGAATCTAATGGTCTAAGAATAAACATAGATGAAACTTTTTAGACAATAAAATAGTCTCACACACTAGTGGTATAAGATACTTTAAATTCACACACTGTCATAATGCAATTGAAGTTAAAAATAAACCTCGATTTTAACTTTAAATAAATATACGAACGTTTTGGCCCAAGTGCAATGATTTGTTAAACAGAATAAATTATTTTTTGACTATCAATAAGATCACAACTTTTGTCACTCTGAATTTTCTAAATCAGCGTGGTCCATCTTTTCATCGCGGGCCAAAAATCATTTTCTCTTTATCTTGCGGGCAATGTTTTTAATAGCGATTTGTAGGCTTATTGCTTTATACATAGCCTGTGCTTATGGCATATATGCTAACTTTATGAAATTTACACCTTTGTTCAGCTACAGTCATCAACACAATTGAAGTTAACGCAATACGATAAATGTTTCATTACATGTGATATTATATACTTTTGCTTAGTGGTGCTACAAATCACAAAGGATCATTCACAAAGTTTATTTTGTCAATTACAATAACAAAAATTGAAGTAATATTGCTAGAGGGAAGCAAAGCTGACTATCAGTTCGCGGGCCAAAAAAGCGTAACTCGCGGGCCAAGGGCCTGCAGTTGGACCACACTGTTCTAAATCATCACCAGGGTCCATGGGAGATAAGGCATTTGGTTCTTCTAAATTTCTAAGTATCCTCAGATTGTGGTATACCCCAACTAGTATTTTATTTTATGACAAACGCGATTCATCATATAGGTGCATTTATTCTAAATAAATAAATCGACTTTGCTATTACAAACACTTTGTTATTACCACAGAACATGTGCATCAGCTAAACCCTACCATTTCATATTTGAATTGTTTAAAAAAGTTACAACCAAGATTATTAAAAACTCAAATTTACAACTTTGAATCTAATATATGAGTATTTGACCGGTTAAATAAAGTGCGGTCAATTGACCGGTCAATTGTATTTCAATTGTATTTGACCGGTCAATTGACAGGCTTGCCAACCCTACTTTAGATTTACATTTTTTTTTCACAAAGATTTCAGTGGGTACATATATTAGGACTTACCAGGGACTGCAGTACCATTCGTCCCGGCCTTAATCCGGCCCTACAATTTACGCATCATATGGAATGTGTACGCAGTCACCTAACGTAAACACAACGTTTTATCTTTTAGATCAGAGGTGGGCAAACTACGGCCCCCTGGCTACGCCGATGCGTGTGCTGTGTAGATTCGTTCACTATACGTTTGGTTAGGTAAAACTCACCCATCTAATGAACTGCTCAAAACAATATTAAAAGCGAAAATGTGGCTTATATTCAAATAAATTAATAAGACAAACTTTGTATATCTTCTATGTAATATATAAAATCTCCGTTTTTTTCGCCACTTTGAAATAATAAAAAGCCCGTGTTTTTACTATAGATTTCATGTTTTGGTGCATCCCTCGAACAATTTCTGATTCTGAATGCGGCTCTCGAGCCAAAAAGTTTGCCCACCCCTGTTTTAGATCACGCATATGGTCGCATGCGGTCCCGATTGCTCGATATAACTTCTCTCACTTACTTTCAAAGAATCGATGTAGTACATGACGGTGTTGTCGGGCGACCACGCTAGGCCGTTCGAAATCGTAACCGGAGTAATTTGCTTGGTCACCTCTCGGTCAACGTCCAGTCGAAAGACCGAGCCGAGGTCAGCCGGCAAGACTCCAGGTGCGGTTTCAAACCCCATAGTACCTGAAATACGAGGTTTCCATAGGATTTTAAAAGTGTACGGCCTCGTTTGTGAAGGGCTATTGCACAAATGTGCTTGCATCGTTATATTCGTGATTGGATATCCAAACTTAATGTGTTAGGGGCGGTTTGGCATTAGGGAAAAAAATGTACAAAAATACGTTTGTAAAACAAAGGTTTAAAACTTTTAGCAAAATGGTCCTGGACTGTTGTATTACGTACAAAAGCGAAGACATAATGTTTTCAATGTATAAACACTGTAAACGTTTCGAATTCGTCCACATGCATTGCATGCTAAAATCAAACAATAAAAAACCCTAAAAAAATTATCTGCCTAAAAACGCCATGTTCCTTCATTACAGGAAGCAGTTTATTTGTCTTTATATAAGTTTAGATAAAACGTTAAAACTCCAGTCCAGGGTGTAATTGCTTAAGAATAACCGGAAGCAAGCAAAGTTGCCACGCCCGATAATAACGTACAACAATATTGGACGTTTTGCAATTGCACTGGTAAATTTCTGAGTATATATTACATTAAAAATCTAAGATAAGAAAGCCACTTAGGTCTAAAAATCATTAACATTGCTCTTATCAATTTGATAATTTTGCCTATTTGACAATAGTAATAGTAATGCAGTCATTTGAGAATTGATCGCGGTAATTTTCCCCAAAGTATTTAGTGTCGATATCTTAATAAATTGGCCTTATGCACGCCCGTGGCCAAACTCACTGTTAACCATTTTTTTTTTAATTTTGAAGTGACTCAAGTCCAAGTCAAGTCGTTTGTAAAATAAAAAAAAGTCCAGTATTTTTGAATAAATAACAAGTCAAGTCCTAGTTCAAGTCATCAGTTGCGCAAGTCATTATGAGAGCAAGTCAACTTTAAGTCACTTTCTAGTCATAAAAATAAAGCGTTAAACTATTAGAATTTTTAAGCTCGTACGATTTCGCACAATAGCTGAACTAAAAAAGTAAGAAAAACGCAACATATGGCAATAAAATTGTTTTATGTGCAATAATTTGGATGAATAGCTCACTTTTATTAAATAAAACACTTCATTTCAACCCAAGTCATATGTCCAAAAGACTCAAGTCAAGTCATTTGCCCAAATGACTTGAGTCAAGTCAAGTCAAGGCATTTGAGAACAGTGACTTAAGTGCTCAACACAACGATGTTGTTACCTGCCCAGAACCTGCCGGCCGGGTCGCACTTGCCGTCGTTGAACCTGCTCTTGGGAATTTCGAGCTGAACTTGGGCGATCGTCTCGGTTTTGCTCGTCTCCTCGTCAAGGAGAGCGAACCTGTGGTCGGCCGCGATCACCAGGCCGCCTCCCTTGCGCGGAACAACCGCTCCCACCGTCGGGTCTGTCGAAAAAGGTAAACCCAGAAAGGTTCAGATCGCTTGTAGGTCTGTGACGTAATAATAACTCGTATTTTGTGACGTAATAATGTCCAATCCTTAATTATTATTAACCGGTTTATTTCTAACATATAAAATAAATGTATGCGTGTGACGAAATAGCTTTTTTTACCTAACGTTGTGTGAATGTTAGGTTTAAAAAAATAAATCGGCATATTTTTGTTAAAACAAACAATTTGGTTCCATATACCTATATAAATTCTGAATCAAGGTATTGGTTAATAATATGTAAATGACCATATTGGCAGTTAATTTTAGTGATATAAGATATATAAAAGGGCGTATCTTTATGGAATCCAAAACCATTGGCAGCAGGTTTGTGCTTGTTGATCGCTGTTTCGCTGACGCGTATATTAACCATAAAAACTTACGAGTAAAATCAGGATCAGACTGTTTTTCAAAAGGATATATATTTTGCCTATCCTGGCGTCCTCAGTTCCTTAATTGGAATAAATTTATTCGAATTAAGGCACTACGTTTTATTATTCAATTTTAGTATGGTATACTATTAATGTGTTATGTATGCACAACACTGAATATTTTTTATTTATGGCCGATATATGGGAACTGTCGTCCATTACGTCTTTAGCGGGGTAAAACAAACAGGTTAAACTGAAGCGCTTAAATAGCATGTTAATCATATTATTGCGTTAAGGCTTAACGGTTATTATCGTATCGGAATTGTAACCGATCCTAAGAGCTGGAATCGGTACTCGCCCGTTTTTTAAGTTGTACCGGCGCCGATTGGATACCAAATTGATATAGGTATATCGGGGCATCATTTGCGTTCCAACGAAGCGATTTCTACTTGTAAACGAAACTATAAAGCAATAATAAAACGACAACCTAAAATAGCTAAGTTTGCTAACGCTAAGGCAAGTTAGTTTTTGTCTCAAAGCGTGGAAAATTACATTTAAACGTTGCAGTTTTATTTACCTTTCTTGTTTGATCAAAGAAATGACGTCAGTCGGTATCGGTAAATCGATCGCTATGTGAATAAAATTTTAGTATCGAACACCTCCAATTGAGCTAATGTGTTTTTCAAAAATCCCTTTTTAGCAAATTTAAACGTTTTTATTGCCAGACACATTAACCTTCCCAAGTAAACGGCGAAACGTTGGGTCGCCAAAATGACTAACATGCTACACCTGATTTGTAGCCCATCATATCGAATTGAAAACCACCTCAGCCACAGTCGACTACGCTACGACTAGTATCAATTACCAGCCAAACTCTACGATTTTAGGCATTACACATTACAGCTAACGTTCACGCAAGCCTTTACAAAGGCAAAGTAGTCAGGCGTTTCGGACCAAGTGAGTGCAGTGTTGTCTTTTACAACCTTTGGTGTGCTCAACTTAGTTATACGTCATTCACAAACTTAAAACCCTGCATTTGTACGTTAGTCGAAAAGAACTACAGTAAGACTGAACGATTCGTATGTGTTTTAATGACACCAGCATGTCAGCGCAACAAATGACATCCGGCCTATTTGTATTGCTTTGCATTGCATATTATAATTTTATATTTGATATTATTTGACATATATATATATTTGACATTAGAGTTACTTGGCAAGCAAGTAGTAAAATTAAAAGACATACAATAAAATCTGAAACAAAGGAAATACGCCCTTTGGTGAAATACACAATGTAAAATAAAACACAAATCTTACCAGGGCAGTATATTGTTTTCATTTGTTTGATCTCCGGGTTCCATCTGTGCACTGCCGACTTGTTGATATCGATGAAAAGAAAGGTCTGACTTTCGTGGTCCCAGTGCGGCCCCTCGCCAATATCACAATCAAAGTTTTTAACCACTTCAACTATAGGGGTCGACATTTTGTTGTGCAAGCTCTTAACAAATAAATGCCTCAAATGAGATACACTGGAAGTCCATTTTTGATAAAGCTAAACACTTTCTAAACTGTGCAACTTTACAAAACGTCGTTTTGAATAGGCATTTTGAGTCTTGTATAAACTCTAGTTTAGACCATGATAAAATAAAGGACGTTAACTACCGCTATCGGTTGTTTTGTATAATTTTGAAGTGGTCACAGGCTTGGCATTTCTTTTTCTTAACTGACTGCTTTATAACTGCGTCATTGCGTTTTAAACTAGCGGCAACAGATAATACACAAAAAAGACTACGGCTTCGTGTTAAGTAAAGCGCAAATGTGAACTCATTGCCGAGGCCTGTACATCTATGTGCAAAAGTCACTTTACCACCTGCTCTCAAATGCACTCAGCAATTATTAAACGCTGCAGTCAGCAGTTGTTGCAAGTAAAAGCTGTCACGCTGCGTAGATCGACAGACTCCTTGGTGGTGGTTAATCATTGCCGAGCTAAGTATCAGGCACCTCAGCTGTATGCAGCGACCTGGCCTTACAATTTCAGCTAGGCCTCACAAGTTAATTCTTCATACCCAACCGACCAGACTTGACGCAAATACTATACGCACCGCATTCAGACATATAACATAAACGGACTTTTCGTGGTTTTGTCGTCTCTGAAAAAAAAATGTGCGCGCAATTACGAAAATAATTAGTCACACTTCCTAAAGAACGCATTATTTTTAACCAAAAAGAATCATTTAAATCATATAATCTGGTTTCTGTAACATCAAAAGCAGACTTTTTGCAACACCAACGAAACGGCGACCAGTTCTTTCATTCTGCAGCCCGCCATGAAAATCAAAACAATTATTCGTACTGGCGAAACTTCATATATTGACAAACGCGAGATTCAAATATAATGTCGTAACGCCAGTTATGACGGAAGTTGACGCAAGCAAATGATTACCGCAACTTTGAAAAGCGCAGGGTTATTTGAGCTGTAAGTGCTAAGGTGAAGTAAGTTTCAGCTTGTGTGCAGCTGTTATTTATTAGCGATTACTTTGGTAGCTTAGCCAACAAGTTTGCATAGCTTCAAGCCAGATTACAATCTTTCCTTCTTTCCTTTTGGCCGAGCGGTAGACTTCTATGTACTGCAATGCTGCTTTAGAGAAGTTTACGGACGGACAATTTCACTGGTATGAAACTCAAGTTATACTAAATAATTTTAGTTATATCAGAGCACAAGTTTTAGCGTATGGCTGCTTAGAGGGTTAGGTTTTAAATAGTCCATACGCTCACAACCAATATAAGGTGCAAAATCAACAGTGGTTATATAAACTCTAGTTTCCCCAAAAAGTTAGTTCACATTTTTCTTTTAAACCCTTGCTCCGATTTGCCAATTGTTAAACGGTCATTGCTGATTCATTTTTTCATTTTACTTGTTTAAAAGTTATCTACCACACGTCGGTGTGGGTGCTTGTGTAAATGTCAAGCGTTGGCATGCTGGAACAATCAATCGCAGAGTTTCGTTGACGCTGTTTGTACCATTAGCAAATTTACTGCAACCAGAAGAGAAGCTCTAATTGCGATAAAGTAATTTCGAAAACATTACCATTTTACTTTATAAAATTTGCTTATTTGATCATAGTAATGACGTCATTTGATATATCTGATCGGATGGACGTTTTTTTTTTTTTTTTATTTTTTATTAAAATATGCAGTATTGGTATCATAATAAACACCAAGGATTCTGATACAAAGTGATGCATTTTTTTGTGTTTAGCCCTAATTTTCATCTCTATTTTACGTCACTTTTATAAGTTCTCTATAACCTAATTTTGTGCCGTCACACTTGAAAAAAAAACTGTTAATTCACTTATGCTGAACCAGTTAATTTCCCTTTTGTCCCTGACCTATGTGCAAACCAAGCGTACTCAACTGGCAGAGTGCTGTATAAACAAGCTTTATATACACGTACAGCGCGTAAGTCAACATCAATTGAACTCAACTAACCCGTCAAAACTCGACGGGAACTGTTCGGGGATTTACCCTCAGCGCGATGAAGCAGATGTAGAAAGATTAAAGACAAAAACCTTTTTACACAAAATTGTGCGCCGTTAGTGTGAAAGCAGTTGCCAGACATCTGTATACCAGCTTATTCCCTGCAAATCGCATTCAGTCCAGTTGTTACTATTTTATAGAGAAAACTAGTAATTTGCACATATTCGAGCGCCGGCTGATCGTGACATAGACCCGAGCGAAATGCACACTTGCATTCTACACAATCTTGACTGAATTTTTTTGCGCTGTTCTTTTTTTCTCAAATCACTTTTGCTCTACAGTAAGTTGCCTCACCTTTCGTGGAAATGTTTTCTTCTGTGTCTACAATTCGTCTTGACACCTAAATTGAGTTTTTGCCCTGGCACTTTTAACGTCTGTGTTCGAAGAATATCAAAAAGCAGATTTCAGTTATACGGAACTTTTTTAATACCACAAAAAACCGTTGCTTTGTGTTTTTGGAGGCATTCGTTCGAGCGCTCAACATCGCCGCGGGGTCAATATGGTGCTCGGCGTCATAATTAGCACGACGAAACCGTTTTATAAGTTTTTCTTGTTATGTGAAAAATCAGGCTGTCAAGGGTTTGGACCATTTGATTTTTTACTAGAATTTTTTCGTTTTTGCGACGGCATTTAAAAGTCTGCGTAAAACTGCCTTTCAAATTCGGTTTCTTTGCTAATGATAGGAGACCCGAAATATTTTCAACCACGTGACCCATGTCAGCGTCCTTGACAACGCCTGCCGAAATCTCCTCAGATCGTTGAGCGCAGCACAAAGGTAAACATAATTATTTATTTTTAAAAAGCCGAGCAAGCTGACTCCAAATACGCCCGAAAAAGGCAAAATGACATTTGTAGCATAGAAGTATACTTACAACGATGTTAGTGTCTTCTAAATTCTACGTATAATTTTTTTTATAAACGAAACTCAAGTTTCCATGTCCTGGTAGAAGTAAAACAGTTTACCTGCTTTATGTTTAGGTTTTTGCGTTTGAGTTGTTAGTTTATCTCAGAATAGAAGGAATTTATAAATATCAAGAGCTTAGCTTTGACTTTACTTGCTATGGCAATGATTGGGACTGGAACTTGACTTGCAATTTGTAAAAAACGGCTTGACTTGGACGTACGTTCGTTTTTAATTGACTTAACATTGACTACAAGGACTTAAATCTACAAGGACTTAAATGAATTTTTTTATAGCACTGAATTTTTTGCTTCGTAGAAAAAATCTTCACTGGCAGAACAAGTACAAACATCATAATATCTATTTCATGTTATTACTTATTACTATCAATAAATCATATCATAGACATGATGTTTTTATTCCCATGATATTAGGTACAATAAAATGTTTTACGTTATTGCCAGTGACTGATGGGGGTCCGCAGCTTTTAATCAAACCGTCAATAGGTCACCACACTAAAAGGTGGTGAAACACCGCAAATCAATTGAATGCGAGATAGACAATGCAAGTTTGAATACCTTAACAGTAAATTGAACACCATTGGAAAAGGCCTGAAACTCCTAAATCTTGTTATTCGTTTGTTTTTCTGCTTCACATTACTTTCTTGGTTGAACCGCTAAAAGTGTCAGCAGACGTAAATTTGTTCTTTTATTTTGCCTATAGATTGGCGAAACACGTCGATTTCAGAAGTTTAAAGTTCAACCACCATACACGTTTGCTTTTACACCTTTCACACCCAAGTTGGTGACCTGAAAAGCACAATTACTTCCGTTACAATCATAAAAATTGGAAACAACTGCGAATATTGCAAGAATAAAAGTTGGCCAATACACAAGATAATGTATACATTTTACCTGTTTTCAAGAATGGTATAGAGTAGACGTTTGACCGACGACACAAGCGAACACAGCTATTCGTTTTTAATTTAATGTATAGGCCACAGTTAACTTTTCTTGGGTGTAGGCAAATATATGGAGTAACTAGCATCAGAGGCGTAGACGGTATTTTGCGCCAGGGGCAAAATATAAAATTGGCACTCCTCCTCCATATTTAATCACATTTTCTATTACATGAACATATTGTACCTTACATTGTAGAAAAAACAATTCAAATGTTGATAGAACGTTGTATTTAAAGAAGAAGCAGTCTCATTTTGGCAATTGAAAGCCTCATTTTGGCGCCCGGGGACTTATGTACCCCACCGCCCCCCCATAGCTACGCCTCTGACTAGCATAAGCGCTTTGTAGCCTATATCTAATTGGTTGCTTATTTAGTTCAGTGGTTGTCAAACTGCTTCTGATTATTCACCGCATATAGCTATTTTACTTTTGCTGCGTACCACCTGAGCCTTTAACGAAAAATAACATGTTTTGTAAACACGGAACGAACAATAACTCCACACGCACATATTGGTGTATAATACAGTGCGAACTACTGATTTATTTGGGAACTTCTAGTCGAAACTAACCTTGAAAAGTGCCCCTGAGATATCGCCACCGGCCACGCTTTTAAGGGGTTCGTTTCTGGCACTCGTGACGTACATCTCATCCATGTTTTTTCCACCAAAGCACACCGAGGTTGTCTTGACCGCGCAGTCGCTCACCCTGACAATCTGTACGTGTTGGCCTGCGTGCAATAAACTTTATAATGACACACGCAAGTCACCACTTAAGGTGTACAAGTTGTAAGATAAACTTTTTTCTTGGCTAACATATGATGCGCGCAACCCTTGGAGGTTTTGTTTGCCGTGGCCTATTATTATATTGCCATTTTTGCTTGTAGCCCATGATTTTAGGTAGTTTGTAATATTTGGATAATAATGTATAGGTAGAATCATGTTTTACGCCAGGTATTTATTGTGTAGATTATACTGCAAGGGTAGGTAAACTGCAAGTCGCGAGGCACATGACAAATGTTAGGTTGTTGCAATGACCACAAGTAAAACTACTGAAGTTCTCCACAAGTAAGCTACTGAATTTGAAATGCGACTGACAAGCTAGAAAATTGCCCGATCCTGATATTATTTATTAATTGTTAACCATTAAGGTATAACACTTACCCGTGATTTTGTTATTACACGTCATCTTTAGAGAAACTATCATTGGATTTTCTAGAAGTTGTAAAAAACTACAATTCGCTTTGCTTGTGCTTATTTAAATGTTTCCTACATTCTTATCACTTTTATGTTGTTGCAAACAGAGAACGAACCTGTTTTCGGATCGACTTTAATGATTTGGCCAGCGTAGAAAATGGACACCCAAAGATTCCCGTCAGCGTCAATACAATGGCCATCAGGTATGACGTTTACACCTTCGATTGTGGGGCTAAATTTGGTCACGACCCTGGGGTTGTCTATTGTCCCAGTTGTTACGTTATAGTCGTAGGCATCGATGCAGTACTTCGAAACGACAAAAAGAGAAGTTCCGATGTGAAATGACAAACTGAATGTCTTATTTCGAAAGATACGGAATGCCCTAATTTGTGTCGAAATATATTTCTCTTTTAAATAACTAGAACTTTTTAATGAAAAAAGACAGGAAAGTCTAAAGAATATTTACAAAGAAAAAGGTACTATTACGGATTACATAACAAAAAATCTGTATCTTGTCGTCAGCTATTTGCTAACTAGAACTGTGAGTTATACGACACCCGTATAAGTAGATTGCACAATAATCTACATTCACCCTATAGTTACGATGGGTGTAAAATAGGGCGAAATGTTGATTCCTGAGTACGACTCTTTGAGTTTCTGAGTACTCTTTGAGTCGGACGCCGGAGTTAGACTCGAGATGTGTTTCTCAACCCATGCGTCTCAGATGTTACACTGCTCCCACCCACCCCGCATTTAACTGAGCGTTTTGTTCGATTCGTGAAGAAGTAACATAAGGCACCTTACTCGAAAGGAATCCGTGTAGTACATGACGCTGTTGTCAGCCGACCAAGATAGTCCATTCGAAAGGTCGACGTTTGACAACTTGGTGCTCACATTTCCTTCCGTGTCCAAACAATGCAAACGCCCTCGCTTTTTGCCGACTACTCCTGGCACCTCGTCCACTCCCATCGTTCCTTTAAAATACCAAAAACCTAGGTAAAGGGGGTTTTGTAAGGGCAGGTGTACAAACTGGATAAAAGAGTCATTTTTCGCATAGTGCTTATAAAAGTTAGGTCCGCGACCCTTTGGGATCCATGATTTAGTCCGCTGCCAAAGGAAAGAAATATTCCTACCAAACTCAAAGTAAAAATAGGTTAAGTGATCAAAGCAAAACACACGCATTCATCTGAATCAACTGCGCTATGCCTTTGCCCATTTATACCAATACGGGCCGGTGAATTATTATAAAATTGCAAGGAGTTTAAAAAAAATAAATTTTAGCGAATAGTTTTTATTCAATTTAATTTTGCAAGTTTACTGTTACAGACGTTTTTGAAAACGCAGCTTTGTTTCGATTTGTCACTTTTACTCTTCGATGAAGTGCCCCATTAAAAGGTTTAGCTTTTAATTTCTTGTAGACACGAAGGTCGGACGCCATATCATCGTATATTTTCTAAGCAAACTCAGGCCAGTTATGACGCAACTTTGTGACGTCATCTCAAAAATTTGAATTTCCGCCCTCCCGAAACTAACCCTGGCGTCAAGGAAATCTTTAGTAGGCCACTTGGTTTCGGTTTGTCCTTGTCGGTTTAATATTGCTTAGGGCAGTGCTCATTAAACTTTTTTAGTTTTGTTCAACCCTAGCATCTATCTACAGATTTCAGTCACCCTTGTCTCATGATATGATAAAACTATCTCGTCTATATATAACAGAACAAAATGACTTAGAGCTAAGATTTACCATTGCAAACCTACAATTTCTCGAGTCCAGAGATTTAAGCTACAAAAGCACAAAAAACACAGAATATCCGCCCTGCTCGCAAGCTATCATCTATTTCTGGCGGTTCTCCCTTATTCACCCCTTTTGGTTGGTTCACACCTGCAACAATTTTATTCACCCTGGGGTGAACCATTCACCTGATTAAGAAACAATGGCTTAGGGTGCCTTATTATTAGACTGGGGCCGAAAAACCGACCTGCCCAGAACCTGCCGACCGGGTCGCACTTGCCGTCGTTGAACCTGCTCTTGGGAACTTCGAGCTGAACTTGGGCGATCGTCTCGGTTTTGCTCGCCTGCTCGTCAAGGAAAGCGAACCTGTGGTCGGCCGCGATCACCAGGCCGCCTCCCTTGCGCGGAACAACCGCTCCCACCGTCGGGTCTGTTCGGGTTAATAATAATAATTTTCGAAAGCTGGCCGCTTGACAAACAGAAAATGTTTTGCCGGGCCGTGTAAAAACGGGGAATTTCGAATTCACATATTACATCGTGTGGTTTCTTTGAAAATAATCCTTAAATATCCTTGCTTTGACAAGCTGGTAAGTTTAGGAATAGGTTAGGATGCCATGCAAGAGTAATGTTTTCAATAAAATATTCAGAAATCAAAATAAAAATGTTAAGGATTATTTTTGTCTGAGAAAGTTTTATTGAAAATGTGATTACATTGGCGGGCCGGCCGTGGTTCGTCCAGGTCTGGCTTAATAGGCAGACAGATATCTTTGTTTATTTAAAACCGCACACCAATGCAAGACAACAAAGTTCACAACAAGCTAGTAAAGCTGTTTTGAAGTTGCAGCGCGCAGCAAACGACCGTGGTGTGCATAATCAGCTGCAACCTGACATCAGCAGACGTTTTTTCATTAGGAGCGCGAAGGCAAGCTAAATTTGGTTCTATTGGTATTAAAAAATCATATTTTGTGTGTACTTTCGAATGATACTTTATTAGTGGTAAAAACATGCAATTAATGTGTAACACGAAAAGAAATCATAACGGCCGAACTAATCTTTCTGTAGAGATCAATCGCAATCGATGACTTTGGAATCGTAGTTCTTAGCCTGCGGTCCCTGGTCTCTTTGGGGGTACGTGGACTGGTTTTAGGGGGTTCATGTATAGGCCTTATTTTAAACATCTGTGTATAATTTTAAAAAATGACGCCTTCGCCGTGAATGTATTGGACTTCATTTGACTTTTACACATGTTGGACTGAAAACAACAAGGCTACAGCTTTGAAAAAATTGAAATGCGTTGCTCTTCATTCAGAAATGTTCATGTAATTTTCTGAAGAATTGTCTACTTTATTTACCATACGAGGTATTTATCACCAGTTTCGCAAGGATTCTTTCAAAAGAAAAACCGATCATGGTCTTTGTTATTGAGTAAAGCACAGGAGAGCCGTTGCTCCAGATATTTTATCAGAGCCGTTACATAAACCTTAAATAAGCCTAATTTAAATTAAGTTTCGTTATTTGTTTAAGATTTTTGTTCGGAAGGCGTTCGTCAAAACCGAACAGTTATCTATTCTTTTCCACTGGAAGCTAGAAAACCTCGAAAACTGTTAAAAGAAAACTAAAAGCAAAAAAGGCCGCATTTAAATTAGGGCTGTGGAGTCGGTTAAAAACAACTCGAGTCCCACTTCGGCCAAATGTAAAATTTGGTCGAGTACCCGAATCCCGATTCAGGCTCTGACTCTACAGCCTATATGTCACTCATTTGCGTAGCCTGAATAAGGTGGATAATAATCAATCCACTTAAAGAGGTGTCATATATGTCATCCACTCACAATAGATCGTTGGAAAATATTAAACCTTATATGCTATTACACCTTTACAACAGTTTTCGGCATTATCAGTTTCGAAATTTGGTACTGCGCATGCGCACGGACTGGGACTCGGGTAATTTTGCGTAGTCTTACTGAGTCCCGAATCCCGAGACCAACTCTGAGTCCGCAGCCCTGCTTTAAACATTCAAAAATACCTGGGCAGTAGACCGTTTTTAATTGTCGTTGTTCGGGGTTCCATCTGTGTACAGCCGACTGGTCGATATCAACGAAGAGCAATGTTTGGTTCGTTTCGTCCCAATGTGGACCCTCGCCCAGAGAACAGTCGAAGTTTTTCACCAGCTTGACTTGTGGGCCTGACATCTTAACAGATCGATTATAACCCAGGCCAGATAAACTGTGTGTGTAAGCAGCTGTCACTTCACTATCCTTACTCTGTTAGTGTCTCTAAACCAGTGGTTCTCAACCTTTTTGTACCCGTGGCCCCTTTTTGATGCTTTTAAATGGTCACGGTCCCCTTACATTTTTCTGGTGGAATATCTGCGTTTATAGTTCTTTTTAATAATTCAGTATATCTGACTATAGTGTACCTTATGTTGAATAAATTAACAGACAACACCAAATTACTTTATAACACGTTTATTTTAATGTGATTTCTGATGCTGCATCTCCGAGGCAGTCTTTAAATGCGTGGATAATGCTAGAACAGATAAACGCATGTCATCTTTTCCAAATCCAGTACATGGAAACTGTAATAATCCTGCCATTCATTTAACAATCTATTTGTGTTACATTACAATAGAAGTGTTATCTCACTCTCTGCGATTTGTTACGTTACAAAGCGATTTACAACATTTACAGTGTGATTTTATCACTTACTAAAATTGTTTACTGAAGGTATACTTAGAAGTTTTTGCGGACCCCCTGAATACGTTTTACCGACCCCCAGGGGTCCACGGACCCCCGGTTGAGAACCACTGCTCAAAACGAATGCACGATTT
Source organism: Ascidiella aspersa (assembly GCF_963924565.1). Lineage (NCBI taxonomy): Eukaryota > Metazoa > Chordata > Ascidiacea > Phlebobranchia > Ascidiidae > Ascidiella > Ascidiella aspersa. The sequence continues at coordinate 20,882,859 of NC_139454.1, forward strand.
TACACTCTGAAAAGGTAGTACATTGGACAAAGAATAATAATATTACAATGGACAACAACTAAACCTCCATACGCTAGACAAAATACGAGTTAATAACCGTGTTTTAAACAAGTCATTCGTAAAACAACTGACGTCTAAGTCAAGTCTTTTTGATCAAATAGCAGGTCAAGTCATAACAGTTAAACGTTAAACTTTTACTATTGCTAAACTCGTCCGATTGTGAGCAATAAATCGACTTAAGGTAAGTCAAATCATTTAAAAACAGTGACTTAAGTCATCACAACACTTGTTAGTTCACCTTGGCAATGAGCCAATAAAGCAGTTGTTGTTTTGTTATTAGGTCAAACTGTCGTACGTTATTTCCACCCGAACCGACAGAAATTATTACAGGTCTAAGCAAAAAGGTCTACGACAATTAGGGCAATTTGTGCGACCTCAAAGTCCAAAAGTCTGACTTTTTGATCCTTTGGATGCACTAATTGTCTTATACCTTTTTGCTTAGAACTGCACTAATTTCTGACGGATCGGGTGTTATTTCAGTATGTCGGGAATCAGACTATGCTGTGAAGATTTTAAACCTGCTTTGTTTTGTCAATTCAATTATTTCGTTTACTAAGCTTTAGTTTAGAACAAACCTTTGGACACACCTGCTTTACGGCATCGCTGTAAGTTAGGCTCCTGTTAAGCACTAATTTCGTTCTTGAATGCGTGGTTTTTATATTATATCGGTTATCTAAAAGTGCTACGAATAAGCTAATAATCGAAATTTTATAGGCTTTGCTGCACGCTTAATAGTTTCAGAATCACTGGCCTGAGTTGTCGTAATAAAACATCTCCCGATCGAACTAATCCCACAAGCAGCGCGCTAAAACTTATTCAAGCTGATTAAGGAGCACAACAAAGTGTGCAGCGTTTAGTTGTTAGCTCACATGGCTTGCCATTAACTGGGTCATATTGTAAATAAAGTCGCACACAGGAAAAGAAGTCTCAAGCACGATTGTCTCAATGCAAACAAATAGTGGTAGGCCTATATAACAATGGTTGATCTTTTAAGCATGTCCATAGCTGAAATATGCAGGTTTCACTTGCTTGCATAGCACGGTGCAGTTCACATTTCTCGTGCTGTATATCAAAGTCCCTGCATATATATTGTACCACAGGTAACAAGAATACAAGTTGTTTTACCATTGTTTATTTTTTCGTATTTTGCTTGAAGAAAAGTGAACATTTTAGATTAGAAGCTACGTTTGCCAGATTATTAATGCCATGTCTTTCGTCAAAGGCAAACGCTGCTTGCAGCATAACATAACAATAATGTTGTGATATAAACTGCAAATATAAATCGTTGTATCGCATCTTTATAGGCATCCAGAAATGATATTATTATACAGTAGGCTAACTATAATATAAGTAATGTAAACTCGGAACATAGCCAAATTTTGGTACAAAAAATGTTTAGCAGAGCATATTTGTGGCGTGCAGCAAATCTAGCACTTTGATTTAGCGTAGCCTATTTACTGGTGTTCTTTCCTTACAAAAATCTCCTAAAACAAACACATCAGACACTCTAACAGCATAATGGTACGTGAACCATTTCACAACTATTCTTTTTTATAATCACGCTTTGTAGCTCATAAATGTGTGGGAGATAACACCACACTACTTTTTCAGCTGTATTTTATACCTGAATTTACGTTAGTAGCGTATTTTGCATTGTTTTTTAGTGTCGATTATTGGCAATATTAGCCCAGCGTTTTTCGTTGTCCCGATAAGTCCGCTTCGCCAACCCCTATATGACCACGAACCCCAGGTTGGGAAACATTGGTCTAGAGTAGACTCGTATAAGAAAAGTAAGTATCGGCACACCGGTGGCGGAGCACTGCTCTAGCCCCGAGTACGACTCCGTCGATTCCAGAGTACTACATCGTCGATTCCTGAGTACGACTCTACGACTCTGTCAAGTCCAGAGTACGACTCCGGCGAGTCCCCAGTACGACTCTGTTGAGTCCAGAGTACGACTCCGGCGAGTCCCCAGTACGACTCTGTTGAGTCCCGAGTACAACTCCGTCGAGTCCAGATTAGAACTCCGTCGAGTCCCGAGTACTACGTCGAGTCCAGAGTACGACTCTACTACTCTGTTGAGTCCAGAGTTCTACGTCAAGTCCTGAGTACGACTCCGTCAAGTCCCGAGTACAACTCCGTCGAGTCCATCGAGTCCAGGGTACGACACTGTAGAGTCATGATTACGACTCTGTCGAGCCCCGAGTAGGAATAAGACTCGTATGTCGCAGCCCTGGTAACCCCCACACCTTACAATTACCAAAAAAACAGACAGATTTCTCGTGTTTGGGTCTAATTCTCCTGATCGTTGCTCTTTTCCTTGTCTTCGTCTTTGTTCCTTAGGAGCGGCGAGTCGCTGCGATCCATCAGGCCTCCGAAGCTGGTGGAGGAAATGTCGAAGATGCTCATGGACTTCTTCTGTCCGATAAGGAGCTTGGCTGCCTCCACGTCTCCTCCCGCATTCTCGTTGAGTCCTCTCACGGTCTTCACGATGCCTGCCACCACCTCGCGCAACCTCTTGTGCTCCTTCAGGTTTTCGTCCAGAGCTAGACACAGAAGCGGACACTGTAAGCTAAGGTCAAAAACTAATGGAAACCTCAAACGTCTTAACAAAACGAGTTTAAAGTCTTAAACGTTTTTTTTTAATCTCTTATGGGAGGAAAATTTGTCGAATAAATCAATTGCATTAGTTTTAAGGGTTTTTTCGTATCGCAATAACTAGTGATCACGGGCGTATCCAGAACTACAATTTTTTTTCACATTAGTCGAGTAAATCAATTGCATTACACTGTAAGGCAGGGGTTCTTAAACTGGGGTCCATGGACCCCTTGGGAGCTTGTGAACTAGTTTTAGTGGTTCCACGAAGGCATACTTGAAATATTAGTGTATATTTATGAAATAATCAATATTTTAAAGAAAACAGTTTAATTAAAAGTAAAACGGTTTTGCACTGAATGTATTGTTGGACTCCATTTCACTTTTACATATTTTGGACCGAAATTTAACAGATTTATGAAGTCTATTTGTATTGTGACGTCAATATATGACGTAATTTTTTGAGCACTTCTTGCCTACCGTGATAAAAAATACTTTAGGGGTCCGTGAAAAAATGTTTAAGAACCCTTGCTGTAAGGTAAAAAAAAAGTCTTAACACAACTAGTTAAAATACTTCCACGTTTTTTTAATCTCCTATGGGATGTATATTAGTCGAGAAGATCAATTAAATTGCTACAAGGTCTGCCTTCCTAACGTGTGGTGTTTTTCTATGGACGTAGCGGAGCAGAATTTATTTAAATTTTAAAATCTACACTTGAACTAAATAAAAAAATACCGTAACTAGTAAAACGGTTTCGATATTTGTTTACAACTCTTGGAGAAATTATTTGCCAAGTGTGGCCTGTCCTTTTAAACCAGGGGTTCTAAAACTGGGGTCAATGGACCCCTTGGGGGTCCGTGAATTAGTTTTAGTGGGTCCATGAAGGCCAAATTTAAATATTAGTGTATATTTAAAAAGTAATCATTTTTTCAAAGAAAGAAGTTTAAGTATTAAATCTAAACGGTTTTGCACTGACTGTATTGAAACTTTATTTCACTTTCACAGTTTTTAGAACGAAATGAACAGATTTATGAAGTTTATTTGTAATGTGACGTCAATTTATGACGTCATTTTTTGAAAATTTTTGCCTATCGTGGTGCACGCCAAAAAAAATTTTTAGGGGTCCGCGGTAAAATAAGTTTAAGAACCCCTGTTTTAAACTGTAAAACTTGAAAAAGTCAAAAAATTGGATCAAATATTTTACCGTAGTTTTTCCAGCTGGAGGTTAGACCTTTTAAAGCAGGGTTGGGCAACGAGGCCCGCGGGCCGCATTCGGCCCTTATCGATTTTTTGTACGACCCATCTTCTTCCAGCTATTTTTCCCTAAATAAGGCTGTGAGTGTGCACCATGTTGAGACTTTTGCTCTCAGTTTCCTGTTTGAAGTGCGATGTAACCCATTGTCTACACCGCTACACTAATACAGATGAACTCGAATGAGAAGCATCTTTTACAAAACAATCTTCATTCATAAAGTTTTATGTGTGTCGTTGTTATGATAAAGAATTGTTTTGTAACAATTACACAAGGTGTAACAGACTTTTGCCACGCATGTTGACTGAGATGTTATGTTAAACAGTTCGTTTTGTAAAAGCTAAAAAAATATGAATTAGTGTTTATTTGATGTGCGGCCCTCCTATAAGCATTACATTTCCTAACTGGTCCTTGTATTTAAAAGGTTGCCCATCCCTGTTTTAAAGTTTAACTTGTTGTTAGCGTATAGTCGCCAGATATTCGTTTAGTGCAGGACAGAATCTGTGAATACACGCCGACAATATGGACCGACTGATTAAAGCGTTTCAATCGTTTTGTAGAAGATGTATATTGTGACCTTTTTCTGCAAAACGCGTATAGCCAAAAGTAATTGTTGCGACGAAAGACTACAAAATAGTCTGCACACTTGTTACTGAACGTAATCGCCTTACCATCAAACTTATATTAACGATTTTGGTTTGTAACTGTATGGTTTCCAAATCATATACACCCCATTCTATGCGCACAATTCTCGTGATAGCATTTACACTGCGTCGCCCAATTAAATCTTTACCAATGAGTAGCAGGAAATAGTCTTCCAACTTCTCTGTTGTGATGTGGGAAAGATCGCACTTGAACAGTGGCCTCTGCTGCTTTATTACCTCTCCATTGTGACCTGAACGCAAGCAAAAGAAAAGTGTTCATTGTATGGGCCAGACTGCATATAGTAAGAAAATCGCGGTTATCAACAGGCGACGATAGAGTCAAACATGATCTGCGTTGAATTTAAGCGGGCAACCGTGTGTTTCGTTTGGAACGTTTTGTGTCAGTTTATAACCAAAATTCAAAGCTTGAAGACACGTTTGGGTCCTCGCCATTCGTATGGTGCAGGTTTCAGGTTAGTCTGCATTAGTATTTCGTTCGGCCGCTTTGTTATACGAACTGTTAATTTTAATCACCAAAAAGTAAAAACACAGCTGCTATGTTTTAACGGACAAGAGACGGTCAAAACCACATAGGACTTAAATATTGACACAATGAAAGTAACATTTATAATATAATTATATATAAATAATGTAAAGCCGTAATTGTGGTTTCCCTTTTGCTACAATAAATCGATCAACGATATCCGAAATCTGCAGTTGTAGTCATGAAAGCTAGTTTTAAAATCCAAACTTTTTTTCAAAAAGCATTACTATATTTTAGCCAAATTTTGCAGGTTTTACCCAGCCAGAAAATGTTAAGAACCGCTGTTTTTAGAGAATAACAAGAGCATACTACGAACGTAAACTTGTCAAATCACAGCAAAAAGCAAAGCTCTCAGTTTTTAAATATTATTTAGTTTAGACTTTTCTGTCTTGGTCGAATTAAGTCAGTCATTTATTTACAAGAAAATATATATAGAGATTCATTCGAATTAAGAGACTGATGGTACATTTTTTTGTGGCGAAATTTTTTTGTTTATATGTATCGACTTATATTGCATCAAAATTAAAAGTTTTATTTAAAAACAAACGTATATGAAATAAAAACTGAAAAAAAAAAACGGTGAGCCTAATTGTACAGTGTACACTAATAATGGCGTACTCTATACAGCAACGGATTGCCAACGGATCACCCTATCAGTTTGCGCGAACTGCTTCAGTAATTCGAAACAACTCCTCCCACCGCGATAGAAACAAAGACATCACGCCGTCGTACTTGGATTAACGGAGTCGAGCACCTCCTCCAGATGGACGACCGGCACCTCCAGGACTTCTTCCTCCCCTTCTCCAGGCTTTGCCGTCGCGTTTTCTCTCCCCGCTTCCGGCCCCGGCTTCTTGCCAGCGCCGCTCCCCCCGTCTTCCGGTTTCGTGTAGCCCAGTCCCTGCCGGTTGGCCCGCTGCTCTTCCTGGTGACGTAAGTGACAAATGGTGACATCATAGAGTGAGGTTTTTTTGCTTTTGTTTTTTTACCAGTAAAATTACTGGCATATCGAGCAAAAAAAATTAAACATGTTTTTTAATTTATGAGGTGTAGCAAATAATACTAAGACCTTTACTATACATTGAAGCCCTTAATGCGGTTTCGCACTATTGCGCCATGGAAGGCCAGATGGGCCGCCAGCAAAATGCAAAAAAAAAATATACTTTTTACTTTCCTATTAAGCTTAGATTATATTGATTCCACAGTATATTCAAGCAGAATCCACAATAAGACCTACAAAGCAACAATATCAAAGTCAGAACAACCTCTAATGGCATACTAAGACCACCGACATAATAAAGCCAAATTCGCAGGAATAACCGAGACAGAATAAGATCTAAAATCGTCTAGATAAGACCTAATTGTTTCAAAATATGTCCTAAATTAATAGGAATAAAACCTAAATTGACAAAACTACGCCCAAAACTGTAGGGAGTGGGTATGTGACGATTGGGGCCATCGGTCTGGCATCGGCTGTTTTGCTGTCGACGTTTGAGCGCCGCTTTTTTGCCCACTGTCGGGGTTTGAGGGCGAGTATTAGGGGAGGTATTGATAGTTATGGGCAGGCTTGAGGTTAGATTAAAGGTTGCATAGTCCTTATTTTGGCCATTTAGGTCTTATTTGGATTGTGTCACTATTACGGCTATTATATATTAGTCCTAGTTATGCCTTATTGCGAACTGTCGTTCAAGATATGCACTATGATGCCTGTGTAATAAAAGATTGCAAGCAATTTAAGAAGACTGTTGGTATAAAGGCGCAAGTTCCCACGATTTGGCCCTGTATATTATAACTGTTCCAAAATGCTAGCTAATTGTTTTTCTAGCCCCTAGTCTGCTCTGCTTGCATCACTGTTTGACAGATTCGGTGAGTCTGCGATGGCTTTTCGGTGCAGCTTCAGAAGGGCTATATCACAGTTGTAAACACACATATACCTCGACATATTTGCGACTTTCACCCCCCGGTCGACCGCCCACCACATTTTACCTTCATTTCCTTCATGGCGCGGTCCAGGTTGGTGGTTACCACGGCAACGATGAGGTTGGCGATGATGAAGGCGGCCGTAAGGATCGTGAGTAGGAAGAAGAAGCAGGCAGACACGTAGGTGAAGGTGTCGTCCTCTGCGTAACGCTCGAAGTTGCGAAAGATCTGCATCCAGCCGTCCTGAGGGGAACACACAATATGATCTAAAAGCAACAATACCTAAAGCAGAAAAATCGGTAAAAAATAGCATTAAGATAAACGATATAATAAAGATATATATGCAGTAATATGTACAGTATAAAATCGAAATCTTCTGAATAAGACCTAAATCTGCCTGAATACGTCCTAAATTTATCGGAATAAGACCTTGATAGCCAAAATAACGCCTGAAGTTGTAGGTAGAGGGTATGTGACGATCGAGGGCAGTCGGTCGGGCATCGGCCGTTTTGGTGACTAAGTTTGGACGCCCTTGTTGCATTTTTGACCAGCGCCGTGAGGGCGCGGCTGTTTTGGCCATTGATTTTTGACTGTTTGGGTTATCGGTGGGTAATGGGTGTGGTTAGAAAATGCGGTGTTTACCGGTGCGTTTGTTTAGCCTAACCTGCGTGAAGCAGACGAAGATGGAGAACATGCACTTGACCGGATCTCCGAAGTACTGGGGGACGAACTTGGCGAACAACTTGACGCCGACCACGCTCAGTACGACCATGAATATGAGCAGCAGAACCATGATGTTGGCCATGTCCGGGATCGACTGAAAAACAAAGTTCAAACTGGATTGGAGTCAGTTTTCCATCTAAGGTGCGCAAATACTACGCAAATGCGAAGAAAACTAAAAGGTAACGAAACATTCGCTTTCTTCTATTAAATGCAAGTCGTAAAACCCAGCAACAAACCCTAAAATGTATAAAAGATAAAAATGCATGGAAAATAGGTTGGGTAAGGTGAATACCCTTTTTGGTGGGTTTGGTGTGAATATCTCTTGAGATTGTTTTGCAATTTAAAACATACATACTTCAGTTACATACTTTTCTTTCTGACTTAGGCAGAAATAAAAAAGAGTATTGGTTTATGGTCTTTATTTGATTTATTTGTTAGAAGTGCGTAAAGTTAATTTAAAAAAAAAAAAAACGGCTACCAAATGATTTTGATGAGGAAAGAGGCGTGACATTTTACGACAGTACTGCAGTTCTTACGACGCACATAGGGCGGCTTTGCCTTATTCTGGTAAAAATAGACGAAAACGTCAAAGTTGTGTTTCATCGATGCTGTTCAATTCAAACATGACAGCTAATATACGTATATAATTCGTATATGTGAAACACAAATTTCTCCAAGAGTAGACATAGGCGAACCGTACTACCCGCGGGACCCGTCCGGACCGCTTCACCGCAAATATAACATCTTAAACATTTGCCTTTTTAAATTGACCTTTTGCTGACCTTATCAAAACGTTTGAAGCTGCAGTTAAAACTATTTTAGGAAGTAAATCACACTTTTCTGCTTTAAGTTTTAAGTTAAACCAAATTTAAAGCAAAAGCTTGGTTAAAAATTAGACAATTTCCGGATTTGTGGTGCATTAAATTACTTTATTTTCAAAATAAGTGAAGTTTAATATATTAAAGTCACAGCATTGTTATTTTTCCGCCAAACTTTAGAAAAGTTTCATTTCCCATTTTTTTTCCAAAGTACAAACGATCATATAATTGTTTTTCTACAAAATATTATAATATAAACTTTGGCAAGGGATTTCTGTTATATCTGACTAACCGCAGGTCAACACATTTCGTGCATATAGAACGTGTAAAAAATACAGACGAATACCTATTATAATTGATATTTTATAAACGGTACAGTTAACTGCATGCAATTTGTATACTTAAAAAAAAAGTTGCCCCTGATCCATGATCGAAAATGGGCGAAGCCAAATCCCGACAAACATATAGCTTTTTAGTATTTCAGCATTCTTTCCGTCTATTGATTTATTTTACTGCAACCTATAAGCACTCTGCTTTGGTCAAATCAGAACGAGATAGTACAGCGCGCATATATGCCAATCACATTTCGAGCATATTGTTTTACCCCGCTCGAAGAAAGTGGGAATAAAGGACCAGAAGCTGTACGATCGATTTCAAGTGGAATTAAAGGTGCATGTTGGCGTGTTGAAACTGCTATAGACCACTGTGTAGTGCATAGGGCTTTCCAACAGTCGATTTTCTGAGCCTCACAGAAAAAGTCTCGATTTGTGCGAAAATTAGAAAAATGCTCCTCCAGTTAGTAAAGATAAATCTTGATTTTTTGTAATAAGCTTGATTTGCGTGAACAAAATATCTATTAAGTCTCTTCTTCTTTTTAACTAACTGAAAAATCGCTTACTTTGTCGAATATTTACAAACTTTTTGCAGATGTTCTCACGGAATATCTACTTATATAAAAATGTAGAAAAATAGACTTCCTACTATAAACATGTTGAGTATCCGTTTTGTAGGATAGTCAGAATATTAACCCTATCTTATTGGCAATGTTGAAATTTGTTTGTTTTTTAGGCTGGAGTTTATTTTGTTCTAATAGCACCAAAATGGATTTGTTTTAGATTTTTGTTTGCATTTATCTTATACCTGACCTGAAACGAATATACGAGAATTAGGGTATAAATTGTAGAATACTATAGCCGAGTCGATAGCTATAGATGTTCACTTAGTATTAATGTTATAAGTTGCAATGCATATAGCAAAATAGAGTAAAATAAACACCCTTCATTTACGCTTTAAATATAGATTAACATAGCCAGAGCGTAAATAAACGATTTAAACAGGTTAAACAAAAACTTAATTTACGCTCCAAAACTTCCTGCAAGGCGAATTGACACGCTCCGCTAGAAAGCGATTGCTTTTTAATTAAGTTCATCAACTTGGCGGTAGGAGAGTTTCGTTCGTAGCTTGTCTCACTGGCGTGGTGCAATTTGTTAGAATCGCTGTCGTGGTTCAAGTCGCCAATTACAGCGCTTAGAGTTAGGAAGGTCGTTTAACTAAACGGACAACCTTCTCCCGGTGAAAGAGGGGGGCGACATATGAGAGAGGGGGGCGACATGTTTGCAGTAATTGTCAAAAAAGAAATCAAAACACCTCTGCATAGATTACTGTTTGAGAAACGTGTTCTAATACTTTACTTTATTGTTTTGAATGGAAGGATTGATGTCCGAAACCTTCGTTCGATCGTGTAGCAAATAATTGGAAGTCGTGAAACGCATGTTTTGCTGTTCGCCAGTCGCCCATGTTGTTGACAGGAGAGATAAAATTCCGACCGAATATCTGCTTTATCAGGAAAGTTATGTTATTTCGAGGAATGTTTAGCAGCGCAGTGCAATCGTGGTTAGTTCAGAGATGATTTTATCGAGTCTTTTAAACCCTTATCAGAAAAACATAAAGAGAACACTGATTTAGATATATTTTTCTCTTAGTTTACTGTTGTACTCACAACCGACGTATTCATAGATTTGTTACATTGTTTAGAGTTTCTGCTTCTGTTATACTAGGACAGACCAATGGTTACGTCGATTAAATGTGTTTGGGTAACGTCAGGATTTATTTCATGTACAAGTCGTAATTGCCTTTTTTATATCATATTACACAATAAGGAAGATTACTATTTTGTTCCAAAAGAGTTGATTAGACTTTCAATTTGTAACAAGTGCAATTAATCAATGTCTATAGTTGATATCCAGCCAAGCACGCATAAAAAAATACAAAAATCATTGCATCTCGTCTTAATACTTACAGTACATTGTGTGGCGGTCTGGTTAGACATCAATCTATTTAATTTACCTTTTTGCACCCCATCCTAGTCACCCCATCCTAGTTTTAATTTCAACAAAGAGTTAGACGTTTATTTGTTAACTTGTACGTTTAGAAACAAAAATCATTTTGTGAAGGTTTCGGAAAATTCGTAATTTCTTTTCAACATTACAGTACACCGAAAAGCCATCGCAGACTCGCCGAATCTGTCGATCTATGATGCAAGCAGAGCAAGCCAGAAAAACAACTGGCCTGCAGTGAGGTTCGAACTCACGACCTCCGGTCAAGCCGGGACCGTCGCTCTACCAACTGAGCTATGCAGGCTCAGAGAGGAGCGAGTCGAGAAACAACCATGCGCCAATACTTGCACATTTTGTTAGTACAAGCAACTTCACACTGGGGGATCATCAGTCCGTATCAATCTATGAAAGACACACACAAACATGTGTTTAATAACATCTGTGATCTAGCCCCTCGGAAGTTGCTTTATGACCAACGATTACGGCTTCCGTATCAATAGTACACCGAAAAGCCATCGCAGACTCGCCGAATCTGTCGATCTATGATGCAAGCAGAGCAAGCCAGAAAAACAACTGGCCTGCAGTGAGGTTCGAACTCACGACCTCCGGTCAAGCCGGGACCGTCGCTCTACCAACTGATCTATGCAGGCTCAGAGAGGAGCGAGTCGAGAAACAACCATGCGCCAATACTTGCACATTTTGTTAGTACAAGCAACTTCACACTGGGGGATCATCAGTCCGTATCAATCTATGAAAGACACACACAAACATGTGTTTAATAACATCTGTGATCTAGCCCCTCGGAAGTTGCTTTATGACCAACGATTACGGCTTCCGTATCAATAGTACACCGAAAAGCCATCGCAGACTCGCCGAATCTGTCGATCTATGATGCAAGCAGAGCAAGCCAGAAAAACAACTGGCCTGCAGTGAGGTTCGAACTCACGACCTCCGGTCAAGCCGGGACCGTCGCTCTACCAACTGAGCTATGCAGGCTCAGAGAGGAGCGAGTCGAGAAACAACCATGCGCCAATACTTGCACATTTTGTTAGTACAAGCAACTTCACACTGGGGGATCATCAGTCCGTATCAATCTATGAAAGACACACACAAACATGTGTTTAATAACATCTGTGATCTAGCCCCTCGGAAGTTGCTTTATGACCAACGATTACGGCTTCCGTATCAATAGTACACCGAAAAGCCATCGCAGACTCGCCGAATCTGTCGATCTATGATGCAAGCAGAGCAAGCCAGAAAAACAACTGGCCTGCAGTGAGGTTCGAACTCACGACCTCCGGTCAAGCCGGGACCGTCGCTCTACCAACTGAGCTATGCAGGCTCAGAGAGGAGCGAGTCGAGAAACAACCATGCGCCAATACTTGCACATTTTGTTAGTACAAGCAACTTCACACTGGGGGATCATCAGTCCGTATCAATCTATGAAAGACACACACAAACATGTGTTTAATAACATCTGTGATCTAGCCCCTCGGAAGTTGCTTTATGACCAACGATTACGGCTTCCGTATCAATAGTACACCGAAAAGCCATCGCAGACTCGCCGAATCTGTCGATCTATGATGCAAGCAGAGCAAGCCAGAAAAACAACTGGCCTGCAGTGAGGTTCGAACTCACGACCTCCGGTCAAGCCGGGACCGTCGCTCTACCAACTGAGCTATGCAGGCTCAGAGAGGAGCGAGTCGAGAAACAACCATGCGCCAATACTTGCACATTTTGTTAGTACAAGCAACTTCACACTGGGGGATCATCAGTCCGTATCAATCTATGAAAGACACACACAAACATGTGTTTAATAACATCTGTGATCTAGCCCCTCGGAAGTTGCTTTATGACCAACGATTACGGCTTCCGTATCAATAGTACACCGAAAAGCCATCGCAGACTCGCCGAATCTGTCGATCTATGATGCAAGCAGAGCAAGCCAGAAAAACAACTGGCCTGCAGTGAGGTTCGAACTCACGACCTCCGGTCAAGCCGGGACCGTCGCTCTACCAACTGAGCTATGCAGGCTCAGAGAGGAGCGAGTCGAGAAACAACCATGCGCCAATACTTGCACATTTTGTTAGTTCTTTTCAACATAATAGAGAATTTTTACGCGACCCTATATTTAGGTATTCTAGTTCAAACTACCATCGTCAACCATTGCTCCAGAAATTAATTGCTGCTCAGCTTCGGCCTATACTGCTTTTCCGGTCAGCGCTACGGAAAAAACTTACTGTGACTTTGTCGTTTTGCATTTGACCAAGGATTGAGGCGCCCTGATAAATCGCTGTTCTGGACGCATTTCAACTTAACGATTTTTCACAACCGCAGCTGGAAAAATCTGCGACGCCGTTGTGAAATGCGACACGTGTTTATTGGCCTTTGGCGCCGAATTATATGAAACCGATACAGTAAACTGTACTAAGAGAATTACAGCCTGGAGCAGCGAATGGTCACAAAGACCTTCGAGTCAGTTGTCCCGTGAAGGAATAATACGGTTAAGGCAAACGTTTTAGTCGGTAACAATGTATATAAAAGAAATAATTTTTTTGTATTTTCACAAAGCAAGACAAAAAATTAAAGTTAAGTATAAGATATGGTATTTGTCCTGACCAAAAGACGTATAGCCTACACCGATCAAAAGGTAAAATTTGGACCAGCATTACCACACCATACTTTTTCTTAGGGCGGTTTGCTAACACCTAAGGCGCGAAGGCTTTTATAGCCCTACCCTGCATTTATGCTTGATTTTCGTTCGATTTGTGCGCGTGAAATTTTATTGCTAAACGTTTTTACCATGCTCCTCGAACAAAATTGCGAGATCCACGCCTCTGATTCTATTCCCCCTTTGTGAAACGTCAACAGATTTTAGATACTTTACAGGCGGTATGATGCCATTCATTCGAAAAGTCCTGCGTGGCTAAAAGTCGCTTAAATGCAGCCTTATATATATACGCAATATTTGCTGAACAAAGGTAGCATAAACGTGCAAGTAAGGAAGGTACAGAGTGATATTCATTTTGGCCATGTGTAGATGAGGCTTTTTGCGGTTAACAGAGTAAGGAATGTGGCTCTTGACTTCTGACTTGTTGCTGGCCACCTCTGACCAATATGTTTTAGGACAGCTTGGTTTATTTTTCAGTGCGCGCCATAAGGTAAGCCCCTACACTTTAGCCAGGAAATCTAAAATTAACACGGTTGATCAATAAAAACCTGTGCCAGATAAGGTTTAGCGGCAAACATCCACTGCCACAGTTGTTTTAAGATCTAAAAATTTTAATTGAGAATTTTCCAACTTTTATGTGGCCTGGACAGAAAAATAGAAGCACTAGTTAATAATGCTGTTGTCAGGTGTGTTATTTATAGTTTTCAACGTTTATACATAACCTGCAGAAAAAGGGTGTTTCCCAATTAAAATAAGTTTAGGAAAGCCACTAAGTTTTAAGTTGAACTGGTTACCAGTATAAAGTTTTGCCTTCTCCCAGATCTTTGACTAAAATTTATTGGTGATATTTAAGGCCCGTTTACACTATACAGCTGCACTGAGCGGAGCTGAGCTGCACTGGGCGTGAAGTTGTTTTCACTACAGCTGCAGTGAGCTGCGCTGGGCGTAAAAATCGCCCCAAAACGTAACGTGTTTCAATAGCTGCACTGCGGGCTTGAGTTTAGCAAAGCGTGAAAATCGCTCCAAAGCGTAACTTTAAGCTATCTGCAGCTGCTGCACGAGGCTTGAGTTTAGCAAAGCGTGAAACGCTCGCTACAATAGAATTTAAATGCAAATTACGCTTTGCTCAGCTCAGTGCAGCTGTAGTGTAAACGGGCCTTTAAAGATAACGTGGCCAATAGCCGATACCAAGTTAAAGTATCGGTACTCGCCGATATTTGGAATAGTATCGGTTCCCATCCGATAGCAAACTATTTGTGCATTCGTTTTTAAATTTTACGTTAAAGATCGAGAATAAAAAGGCAAAATTACAATTTGCGGCCTATCAACCTCCAAAATGTTACCATCGTTCTTTTTAATTTAATCATTTTATTTTGACCATTGCAATGTAGTCATTCGGTATCGGGCCGCGCAGCATTTTTTCTGCCAAAATTATTGAGTGAATCTAAACAAAATACCAAGTATTGGACATCGTTAAACTTGATTGTTGTATGCCTTGGAATTGTAAATACCCCCCGGCCTTGGAAAACGTCTGCCAACGTGTCGACCGACAAATTGATTGCAATGTAAAGTTTACAATTGGAAAAATGCCTGACAGCAACAGCATATTCAACAATAACTTATTTCAAATCATACGAATGCCATTGAACAGTATTTTTCCGATCATTCTTCAGGCTGCGCGAGTATAGATATTAGATGGATATGGAAAACGAAGCTGTCCAGCCTGTCACTCTGAACATTCCTGGCGGAAGATTGAGCGGCGAGTGGACGTTAAGTTTGTCGCCACCTGGCGGAAGCTCACGCGCGTGGACTTCGCCGAGCTCCAACGGAGTTGGTAAGCTCATTTTTATTAAATTAACGCGATTATTTTTACATCGTAAGTGTTAATGGATCCGCAAATTCATTCTTCGTCAGCAGACTAGTAACGCATAACATCACACTCTGTCATTTTGTTAAATTAGTCTCAGTAAAAACCATTAGTTTGATGCTACCTTGGACGGAGTGAGTTAAAAATAATTCCGAACCCGACTTCCGAGTCAGAGTCACGAGTCCGACTCTGTTAAATTTGCTGAACCCGACACCGACTCTACAGCCTGTATTGTGCCAATTTACGTAACCAAAGCAGAGTGAACATACAGCAACTCATGGGGGTGTCATATAATTTATCACCCCGCAATAAGTGGTTGGAAAATATTCCACTATATGCTATTTCTTCTTTACAACTAACAGTTTGCTGGCAATATTCTGGAGGTAGTTTTACGTATAGTGTTACTCGAGTCCCAAGTCCGATTTCAGCAAAATAATCCGAGTCCGGAGTTCGACTCGGATTCCGCAGCTCTAATGCAAATGTAATAAAGTGCTCGTGACAACTATTGTGAGCATATTATGTGACAACAGAGCAATACAATTGCAATCAACATTATAGGTTTGAAAAACGCTTCATGACGATATGTCTGATCCGTAAGGATTGCTACCAACATTCTTCTGGCGGACTTCCGCACTTGTTTAGTGCGGTGAAAGTGTAGTCTTACCTGATATCCCAACACTATAGAATGCGAAATCCGGGTTAAAAGCACAGGAATTACACGACATCCCTCTCAACAGAATAGACCGCGTACATTCTAATCTACTTTTTATGTCGCATTATCGACCAGTTTTCCTCAGAACCCTAACAAGAGCCGGGCGAACACAACCGCAGCACCTGCTTTGTGTAAGCGTTCTCCAGGAAGCGAAAGGTCGTAGTTTCTGTTTGGTTTCTGACGTGACAGTGATTCGTGCTACTATTGGTAATAATTATTGACGTTTCATATGTATACGAAACATTTAAAAGTTTTAAATGCATTTTTAGTTGTTGCACTGAATATGTGAATAATGGAAATCACCTCGACCATTGCAAGATAAATGTCGACCTTAATTCCTAATCAGTAACAGCAAAATACTCTAGCAAAGCTAGCAATCGAATATTTTTTTTATTATTTTAGTTATTTTACTTTGTTTTATTTAATTTTTAATGTTTCCGACTTATTCTTATACTGTTGCGTTTGTTTTTATTCAGATATACTGACGATGCCTTGATTGGCGAAATATATAGATATCTTTTAAGATCTGTTTATTGTGTCTGACCTGAATTGCTAGCTTTGCTTAGAGTATTTTGCTGCATTTTCAGTTGATAACAATTTTTAAAAAAACTTAAAACTTAAAAAAACCCTTTGTATATACGACTCGCGCTATATGGCTTGATCTGTCAAGTAAAAGTATTAAATATATACAAGCAAAAATAAATTCTGTAAACATGACAAAAAAATCATCACACAGTATTTAAAACTAAGAAGCAAAACAAAAGTTGATTTCAACGTTCTGTTTGAGCTGTTTGCTTTTCCAATCTTGTGTTTTACCACGAGAACGCGCACACTTACCTGAAGAATGGTTTCCACCACGAGGGAAAGTCCCGTCAGTGACGTCACGGTCTTGAGGCTTCGAAACGCGCGAATAACTCTCAGAATCCGTAGCAGCCTGGTATTGCTGAAGAACTTCAGCCATGGGCCAAGCTGAATGGGGCACGTAGAACACAGTTTAACTGAATAAATTTCGGTGTAGAACAAAATAAGAATTTACATAGCAGAGTTGGCGAAAAATACAGATTTTTCGGGGGCATGGCAAGGTGCCCCCTGGATCCGCCCCTGCTAACAGTCACAATGCTCTTAGCCGAATCTCATGACCAGCAATTGAATACTGATGTCTGCCTGGACCATAACATAAAAACCCTGCTTAATTTTAGACCTGTTTTAAAATTCCAATTTGCGGATTAAGTGGGTACAAGTTTGTATTAAACACGTGCACGGCCGCAGGCTGTGTACACCTGGTGTAGAATGTTAAGTTGTTTATAAGATTATATTCATTAGCTTTGATAAGGTGATGCGACCAGCTTTGAATAGCCTAAAATTGTTTTCGTTTGTTTAGCGCTGTTGATAAACATATGTGTGCAAATTTGTTAAATTTAGCTGCAATACGCAATTTGCAACGCGAAAAACATCAACCTGTGTTTATATTTTCGTTCCTCGTTCGTCCGTCTAAAAAACACATGCAGGTTTAGAATTAAAAATTTTAAGCATTGTGAGGTTTCTCAGACATTTATTGTCATATATAAAGTGTATTAGGACGCCATAAAGCAGAAAAAACAATCTCCAGACTCGCGATCTCAATTGCAGCAACCATTCACACGCACACACGGAAACACACACACACATTTGCGCACACGCACGCACGCACACCAACGTACAAAGTACGTACACACGTACACACCAACGTACGTACGCACGCACAAAAAAAAACACATCCACAAGCACACATGCAAACACACACACACACATTTACGCACACGCACGCACGCACATCAACATACAACGTACGTACATATGCACACATCAACGTACGCACGCAAACGCACACGCACACCAACGCACACATTTACGCACGCTCATAACTATATTGAGCGTCGCTTACGTGCAGCACGAAAATGATGACAAAGTCGAGAATGTTCCAGTAGTCCTTCCAGAAGATAATAAAGCCGCTGTACCACTTGAGCACAATCTCGCAAATGAAGATGCCCATGATGAGGTTGTCGATGAAGGAGAAAACGGCCGAGTAGGGGATCGCGATGCTGTTCACGGTCTGTAGAGCGATGTGCACTGCGTTGATTGCGATCACCACGAATATCATGCCTGTATAAGCGCAAAAAACACAAAAAAATATTAAAGAACGCTCATCACTAAGGAAATAGGCCAGCATTTTGTTGGCCAACCGTAACCAAACACGAAATTTAACCAACTTATGGGAGGTTAGATTAAATAAGGTTGGCAATGCCTTAATTATAAATTAAAAAAATGCGTGATATATGTGTAGATCTATAGCTTCAGATTAATGCTTCTTAATTTATTGAACCAGAACCTGAACTTTGTGAACCGATTCCAGGATAACATTAGCAGAACAGGAACTGAACCGGATTCTATAGAAATATACTTGTGCGCAAAAATAATTATTGATTTGTCGAAGGAATAAGTAACTTTACGTTTGGGGAGAAACTATGATTTATGACCCCAAAAGTGTGGATAGTGACGAACAGTGTTTTTTAAGGTGTTTTGGGGGATCGAAACGGTCCCCCAAATTTCTCCAGCGGTTTCCCAAAAAATAATAAATAATTCGTTTAAGCAAATATGGCTATTTTTTGGTATTTAAATAAAACACTTGCGGTTTCTTAGAACTACTTAGCGGTCACCCAAACCAAACCTTAAAAAAACCCTGGTGACGAGTACTTCGAACCACAACAAGACATCATTTCTGTAAAACCAGAAGTGAGCGAAAGTAACCTTTTCTATGAATCTTGCTATTTGAAATAAAGAAGTTTCTAGCAAAAAAAGTTGGTCAAGAAATCTTTCAGAAACGTACTGCAAATTACAAATCAAGCGATTTTTACCCTTAGACGCAAAAACACAACAAATAAAAAATGACCGAGTGTGGCGAGCTGTGATATCGATCAGCTACTCCAGGAAAACGAAATCCCACGACCGGCCACCTATAACACCTTCTAAATATTAATGAGTCTCTCCGTTCGCGTGACTTGGTCAATGCGAACGGCGACAGGCAATGAAATACGATCGACTAAGCCCAAGTAGGAATCAATATAAGTAATAACTTTGGTTTTAAATTCACGTCAAACTATGCTTTGTTATTAAATGAACAAATGCTGACCGAAACTATTTTTGGTAAACATTGTTAGCCGTCGCGATAGTTGCGACCGAGTGTTGTCTTTAATCAGTGGTTTCCAACGTTTTGTTTTCGCGACCCCAATTTTTGGTTTTCGGAAACCTATGCGACCCCCATTTATGCTACATGTAAAACCATATTATAATCGTATAAAATTTGCAAAAATGTTCACATTTCTTGACAGATTGTTTCAAAATGAAGCAAGAATTTCTAAATTTAACAAAGTAGAAATTTAACAAAGTAGAGCACTTGTTACGTAACAATGGAAAACTTACATCTAGAAAACGCAAAATTCGGAAAGAAACTTGTATTATTAGACACCTAAATCGTTTCCCCACCACTGCTCTATTACCTGACTAGTGGTGGCCATAACAAGTGTCATTTGAATTGTTAAAAATTTCTCTTAATACGCCCAAAAGTATAGCTGCACAATGTTGACAGTTTTTTACGTTTTTTACGTGTGCAGTGGTTTTCAAACTATTTTTTTTTAATTTAACAAATATTCGTAGCCAGGGTTTTTTTAAGGTTTGGTTTGGGTGACGGCTAAGTAGTTTTAAGAGACCGTAAGTGTTTCATTTAAATACCAAAAAATAGCCATATTTGCTTAAACGAATTATTTATTATTTTTTGGGAAACCGCTGGAGAAATTTGGGGGACCGTTTCGGACAGGTACTTTTCATAATCACATCAGGGATGGATTAAGGGTACAGTCGGCATAAGGCTGTTTACTAGAAAAGAGACTAATTTTGCAAACCAAGCTTCAAAAAGTAATCCAAACATAAAACATTAAAGTTATTTACTGCAAAATAACATAAACAAAACATAAAAACATGTCAAGTTTGTAGAGATCTTCTAGCAAATGTATTTTTTTTTAAATTACAAACTTGATATTATGTCTGGCAACAATAGCTTATATAAAAACATGTGTTAAATATAACTAAGTGTCATAGATTCATAGTGTATTACCAGGTATATTTAAAATACACTTTCCTAGCCTAAGCCAAAATTTTACTGGTACTGGATCTGTGTCCTTATCAGCCTTACAAAAATTTAACCTTAAAGAAAATTGAGAGCTGACATTTTCCAGGGCCTAAGGCAGTTTTTCTCAGCCTTTTATGGCTAGTGGCACCCCTATCAGAAAATAAAAAGGGGATAAAAAGCAGACCTCAGAAATAAAAAAATAGATTGCGGCTCCCCTTTAAGAGCTTTACGTAGGCTATTCACTAGAATGTCACCATAAACGGAACTGTTTATCAACTCTACACTACGTAGGAAGTAGAAAGTTCCAATTGGATTTATTCCACTCTGGTCTTACCCAAAAGAAGAGTTGAACAAAAATCAGATTCTTAAAGACTCCCAAATGTGTCGCGGCACCCTTGAGGATTAGAAATGTCACCCCAGGGTGCCGCGGCACCCCGGTTGAGAACCACCGGCTTAAAGCCCTAGTAACCTAATGGTTAATCCGACACTGGATACCTTTGAAGTACACTGAGTTGAGCACGTGGGCAACCATTGTCGAAACCATGTCGGAAATATCGTCGTCATCTTTCTCCGCGACGTCGTTTATATCAATTTCGACTTCTGCCAGCTGGTTGTACAGTCCTTGCTGCAATTAGAACGATACAAGGAGCATTGTTACTCAGACCAACAACAGTTATGAAAATATGCGAACACACATGTGTGCTAACAACTGTGATCAAGCCCTTCTGAAGCTACTTTTTGACGATTTAAAATGTATCAAGCATTGGCGTAATTGTTTCGCGACTCGCTCCTTATTGAGCCGCACAGCTCTTGGTAGAGCGACCGTTCCGGCTTGACCGGAGGTCGTGAGTTCGAACCTTACTGCAGGCTAGTTGTTTTTCTAGCCTGCACTGCTTGTATCAAAGATCGACAGATTCGGTGAGTCTGCGATGGCTTTTCGGTAAAGTTAACAAAGATTGGAATAAACGGAAAAGTTAATCGTTGTTCAAAAAACTGCTTTCCTTAGCCGAAGATAAGCTGAATAAATAAGTTGCAAAACGTACAACGATTCGAATGTTTTTTAGTTTGGTTTCACAACAGTAAAGACTTGCACAAAATACCTAATATTGGATTACACCACCTGAAACCAGGGCTGCGGAGTCGGAGTCGGAATTGGGACAAGACGGAGTCGGTTTGTTTTGCCGGAGTCGGAATCGAGACTCGAGTAAGACCGCGTAAAACTACCCGAGTCCCGAGTCCGATGTGGGCATGCGCAGTAACAAATTTTGACTCGGGACGAAATCTCACATTTTTGACGGAGTTGGACTCGGGTTTATTTTTTTACCCGGAGTAGGACTCGGGTTATTTTTAACAAACTCCGCAGCCCTGCCTGAAAAATTCTTAGACATAACTAAAGAATTTACCGGAGAGGGCTGATAAATTTGACAATTTCCCGTTTCTTTGCCAATTCATACACTGTTCGGGGTAATTGACCTTTATAAGCTGTAGTACAAAGACAAACCAAAATAACTAACACAGTGGTTCTCAAACTGGGGTCCGCGGTCCATTTCGGGTCCGCGAGACAATTTTCTGGGACCGCGAAGCACCTACTAAAAATCAACTAGACCTGAAGGAGAACATTTTAATTTCATCGTGTTTGCGCTCGTCATCTAAAGCTACGATTAGTTGTTCATTCACGTGACTGCATGCTTTGAGCTGAATTGTGCATTGTAACGTCATACTGATGCGTTGTGCTAAGAATTACGTTTCTACAGCTTGCTGTGCTGCCATTGTGGGTTGTACGGTCGCGGTTTTAAAACTTATTGTGATTGCTTCACTCAAATAAAGTGATTTTGTTAGCGTTACAATACTAAATGCGGCACCAACAAGCCTATCTAAGACTGTAAGTGCACCCGTCCCATCCAAACGTGTTATTTTATGTTTATTTGTGTGCATTTTGAAGGGGACCGCGAGCAATTGAAAAAATTGCTAGGGGACCTTTGCGTAATTTTTTAGAAAAAGTTTGAGAACCACTGAACTAACAGCTGCTAAACAGAACATTTGTTTAAACAGATATTTACCGCGTTTTTATTATTTTGTTGTTTCAGACCCGCCTTCGTTTTTCATGCCTCAAGATAGCCCCAAGTTCGGTAAGTATGATTTCTCATTTTTTTTATTTATACTTGTTTTTTTTTCGCGTTTTTGTTGCGTCACGTTGTGTTAGTACAACCACTTCTTGACGGATGTACGTGATTAACATCAGATATTTTACCTTGTGGCAGCTTTCATCTAGCAATTCCTAAAGAATTTAAATCGTTTATACTACTATCTTGACACTATGGAAAATGCGCCATCTAGCGGCTGTATATAATTTAAACTTTGTGCCGCGTGGTGGCGTTGCGCAACCAGCGTGTGTGGTCTCTTATTTTATTCGAGTGTAAGGGGTAATTTATTTTTATTCGAGTGAAAGGGGTAATTTATTTTTATTCGAGTGTAGGGGGTGTTTTACCTCTCATTTGTCCCCCAAAAAAGGTGAGCAAAAAACCGAGTCTCATTTCGCCTATATGCCCTCTCAAAAGGTGTGTGGTCTCTTTCCCATTTTTTTCTTCTAATTTCCCGAAAAACACGCGTTGCGCAATCTCGTGGCACCTTTTAGTCGTCCACACCTTTTTGTTTCTCCTGACCCTTTTCTCTTCCGGCGACTCAAAGCTGAATCTTCTGAGGACATCCGGACTCGCGATTACTTCCACATCCTCTTCTTCTTCCACTGGCTGTGTTGGAACTTTGAGGAGGTTTCCAACCTAAAAAGTAGCTCAAAAATGTGAAAAACGCACAGATCCTGTTTAATTAAACTGTTTTTAGTCGCCGCGAAACAACCCATGTGTATAGTAAAAAGGAATTCTTCCGGTACTTATTTATTTTCTTCAACGTTTCGGCCACAGTAATTAAAGATATGCGTCTGTACATCCCCTTCAATGTGAATTCGCTTGTAATAACAGAATGCAGCAATACCAAACTTGGCCTATGGTTGTTTCTTGACTCGCTCCTCTCTGATCCTGTGTTGGACTACAGCCATAAGACCCAAATAAGAACAGCATCAACGTCTGAATAATACACACTTTGGAAGAAGACTAAAATAGCACTAATACTCTTATAGCCGTAATACAAAATAATCGGATTAAGACCTAAACCCGTCGGAATAACACCTAAACGGCCAGAATCCGCCCTATACAACATTTTAGCTAGTCTCCTAAGTACACCACTAACTCCCTTAATAATTTCAACCCCAACACGTTTTGTAATCCCACCCATTACCCACCAATAACCCCAAACAACCCAAAAAATATGGTTGCAAAACAGCGGCGCCCTAATGGCGCCATTCAAACTAGGGCGCCCAAACGTCGACACCATAACGGCCGATGCCAGATCCAGAGGCCCTAATCGTCCCAATACCCTCTCCCTACAGTTTGAGGCGTTATTTTGGCCTATTCTGAAGAATTAAAACTTATTCCGACAGGTTTATGTCTTATTTAGACGATTAAGTTCTTCTGTTGCAGATATTACGATTAAGTTCTTCTGTTGCAGATATTACGGCGTATTTGGCTTTATTATGTCGTCGGTTTTAATACTGTGGTTTTATAGATTTTTTCTGCTTAGGTTTTATTGCTTTTTACGTCATATTGTGTGTTCCCCTTGTGTTCAAACCGCAGCAGTTGTCCTGAAGTTATTAGTCAGTTTTTGCTAATGTTGTAAACAAGTCGTTTTGAAACAGGCAGTCGAAACGGACCTTTATGAAAAAGTTTTTGTGCTACTTTTACCCGAACCGTTCTTTGCCAGATTTCAAGGAGCCCAACTGGAACTGAACCGAATATTTGAAAGAACCTGAACCTTAACCGAACCCGAACCTGTCAATAAAGCGGTTCACTTCAGCATGACGTAACAAGTTGTATTGTATTGAATCAAGTTAGGCCATGTTCGAAATTTTATGAAAAATTTATCATATAAAACGTTGCAACCTTTAAAAAGCGCGTATTCTAACAGTAGGCGCACAGATTCAATAAAGTTTTTTTTAATGGTAACAAAAACAACGTTTTTGATTTTTTCTTGTCATATTAACGTTTTGCCATCATTTAAATTTGTCTCAAATTCAAAAATGTTCTGGTATAAAATTTAAAAAGTATTAAGTCTAGGACATTTAGGTACCATGTGGGTTGAGAATGAGTTGGAAAGCTTAAATCCGACTTTTATGGTAACCTAGACAACATTATTTGATTCCAGCAACCACTGTTATCTATCTATTACATTTTGAAAATAAAATCTATAAGAATTAAATCAGCCTTTTTTAGTTGCATATCTTTTTGTTACAATTTGAACATTGTTTAAAGACTGTGTTATGCAACAACTTTATTTTAGTGACTTAATTCCTGTAAAGAACAGTTTGTAAAACTACCAACCCACCTGCTGCACTTTTATCATAGTTCCCACTTTCGATTTCCATTTTCCAGACATTGCAAAGTAAGTTTTTTTGGTAAGGTTTTATTATATTATTACGACAGGCTTTATTTATCTTACCTAAAAGCTATGCGTTTTTGTAGTTTTGCTAAAATACTTTGCGAATATGTCGAAACAATGCTAATTGTTCGTACAGTTCAAAGAACTTACAATGTTGTTCAATTTACTTTAAAATGTTTAAAAAAGGCCATTCAACCATAGAGCATTACTATTAGTGCTCTATGATTCAACCTGTCTTTGCAAAAATTATATTCCTGTGATGGTAACATTGTTCGTTTGAAATTAAAAATGTTAAAAAATGGCCATTTAGCTGTCTTTGCCAAATATTATATTCCTGTAATAGTAATGGTAATATTGATATCATACCATTATTTAAACTGTCGTGGTTTGTTGTAACGTGCTATTACACCTTTTTCGGTGAATAAACATCGCAGTAAGAAAAGATTTTTCATCTCTCGCGCCAAAAAATGCGAGTAAAGTCGCTAACCCGAAATAAATTGAATAAAATTGGCCCAAATTCAGAAAAACAATCGAACGACACACGAGGCTCGATTCGATAACAGAACGAATTTCGCTCCACGCCAAATCGATTGCTTTTTATTGGAGTTAAAATGACGGCAGCGCGTTTTCCATCAGTCTTGCTGGGTTAGAGTTTCACAGGTGCTTGTGAAGTGTGAATTGTTTATTGCAATGCTGATGGATGACTGCAGCCCTTTAGCGAGTTCCGGACCAGCTAGCGCCGGCGACGATATTACCAGAAATGACTTTAACCGTTTTGCTGGTAAGACTGACTTTAAGACTTTTAGAGTGTTTGTTGGCAAATGCGTGCTGTTCGGTAACCTACCCTATTACCTCGCAAGAGATAAAATGCGAGCTTTTATTGTTACAAATCGTACAGCAGAAAGTTGAGTGTTTGAATTTATATGAATATTATACGTGAAA
This sequence comes from Ascidiella aspersa, assembly GCF_963924565.1. Taxonomy (NCBI): domain Eukaryota; kingdom Metazoa; phylum Chordata; class Ascidiacea; order Phlebobranchia; family Ascidiidae; genus Ascidiella; species Ascidiella aspersa. The sequence goes on from NC_139454.1 coordinate 20,908,597, forward strand.
TTCCTGTGATATTTCTTACGCGCTAATTTTATAGATGCCCTTCCTAAAAAACTAAATGTTGAGCTTATATAATTAAGATGTTCATAGAACTTAAGATTTAGAACATCGTTTAAATTGGCGCTGTATTTAGGAGGTGCAACCTATTTATGTAGAAATTGATAATTGTCGTTATAATTGACCCCACAGTGAGTAAAATGATTAAAAAGTTCTAAAAGAGAATAGTTTCGCTTTTTAACCGTTAGCCGCATTTACTTAATTATTAGGTGAGATTCATGTTAATTTGCTTTAAACACATGTGTCCCCATTGGATACCTTCGATATATCTCGTTTTTTAGTCTCAGAATCGTCATTATAGACAGTGGTTCTTAAACTGGTGAATGGTTTACCACAGGGTAAACGAAATTTTTACGAGGGTAAATCGAGAGCGATCTGAAAAGGCAGGTGAAATCATTTATTTTATGTCGATGATTGTACGCATTGCTAGTCGAAAAAAGAAAGCTAAAATCAGTAAGTTAATCTTGCATCAACGCTACTAACCCCTCAAATACATTTTGCTCATGCCAAACGTACAAGTATTATTACGTTTGTGAAATATTTGCAATTTCCTGAATGAAATGCACAGTTTTGTCGTAGAGGTAAAAAACGAACGCTTAAGAAGCAGTAGTCAGGGACCTTTTGGGTGGTCGTATAAAGCGGACGACCCTACAAAATAACGTTTGGCGGAATTGCCTTGGGACGTTAACGAAATTCAGCGAAACCGTAAAACATTAACGAGAATTTAAACAGTCTTATGTTTCCTTTTTGTCGCTTTATGCAAACATTTTTCGGTAAATTTGGAGAGAAATATTAGCTTCAGGTCGTATTTTGCCTATGCAGTAAAAGTGTTTTAAATCCATAATATACCGAAATTAATGGATAGATAGATTAAACCAAGGGCTAAAATTTCCCCTATAGTATGATAATTTTTTGACTTATGTCTCGTAAATATATGTTCTTGTACTCGAATTATCACCAACAGATTTTAACCCGAGACGTCCAAACTGTGTGATTCGCAAAAGTATTATTCTCCATAAACCGTCTTTAGGCATAATCAATGTTGATTTTCAAATTAAAATATGGTGATAAGCGTTGTTTACTTAAGTGGAAAAAATTAAATTTAGCCATATATAAATGCGTTTAACTAGTGAAATTTGCGGGGGATTCTTTGCCAGAGCTTAGATTGTGTAAGTAGGGGACTTTTGGGGCCCACAACGCTTTACATTTTCACACAATTGCCACAAATAAAAATCGGCTGATAAGTACAACGTTGGGGAGATTTTAATGCTAATCCTCACACAGTGCCAATTAGATTATCGGCAAAGAAATTAATCGAATTTATCCTCCCCTGTTTAAGCCAATGCCCCTTCCCTTGGCTTTTCTCGAGAAAGAAAACTGTTTTTACATTGAAATCTGTGTTTTTCTAAACCGATTTTTATTTAAATAGCGAAATGTAGGGACCATGTTTTATGCGAATGTTCAATTCCTGGGCCAAGTAAATCGCACAATTCTTTTATTCTAATACAAACATCACCTGGCAAAGGTTGCAAAAGCACATTTCGAATTTCCGTATTTTATGTCGAAGCCTACTTGAAATGCACCTGAAGAAGCTTTAAGCCAGCAATTTAACATGGTTGGCAGTAAGCGTCTCTACCCTATAGCTCAGGGGTTCTTAAATTGGGGTCCATGAACCCTTGTGGTCCGTAAAATAGTTTTTTGGGTCCATGAAAGCCCAATTGAAATGTTAGAAGCAATCAATTTATCAAAGAAAAGAGGATAATGAAAAATAAAACGGTTTTGCACTGAATGTACATAGACTCCATTTCATTTTCACATTTTTTGGACCGAAATCAGCAGACTTCCGAAGCCAATTTGTCTTGTGACGTCAATTGATGACGTCATCTTTAAAATTTTTTGCCTACCATGGTCCGCGCGAAGCAAAAATAATTTGGCTGGTACACGGTAAAAAAAGTTTAAGAACCCCTGCCATAGCTGGTCTCGATTGGGAAAGCGTTGGGGTGCTTTTTTGCCTTATCAAATATTAATCGCATTTCTGCGCGTGAGTGTTGCGGGCAATGCTTTGTCGTCTTTGTCGCAGTTTTCCGCCGAAAAGAACGATCGATTTAATTCAATTGTACGCCGTGCCGGCATACTTAAAGTGTTTGATGTAAATGTCAAAAGCAATAAAACCTTCTCACATATCAAGTTTGCCATTTCGACGTTTGTATTCCTTATTTTCATTAGTTCTAAAAAAATAGTTTTTTAGTGAAAAACAAATGTCAGGACATTTTGGTCAAAGGACTTCAGTCAAGCCAATTCAAGTTATTTGCAAATATGACAGCGACGAATCTTTGACCACTTAATTCTATTCACGTTTCATAAGTGATCAAAATACAAGACAAATAGCATAAAACTGTAACATGTAAATTTTATCAATATGAGCCATACATTCGTAGGTTAATTTAAAAAAAACCAACTATGTGGACAACTGTAGTCGGCGACCCACTTTTGCGTCGCGACCAATAGGTTGAGAAATACCAATTTAATGTTTTAGCTATATAACAGCCAGTTAAATTGGCCCATAAACTGTTAAGTAAAAGATAGTTAATGGTAAAAAACACTGTTTTATTACTGTATTAGACTCGAATCGTTAAATCATTTGACCAATATTAACAGCATTTTCAGCTTTCCTGAATTATGCCTTGCATAACGTAATGAATACGCATTACGCTGTGTTTCTAATGCACAACCATTAAGTTGGATGGGCACATAAGTTCGCACAAACTGCAAATGTTCAAGCTGCGAACTTAACTGGAATATTACTGTATGTATGGTTTACTTAGAACAGGACCTGGGTTACAATTGAATCTGTTCATTGCTGAACTCTTTATTACTTGAACAAGAAAGTAACATGATTTCCATTTAAGTTGCTTGTGATTTATCTAAAAGAGTCTCATGTTTGGCAAATCAGGACACTCCTATACGTCGTCTAAAATGATATTTTCATTAACGTAAAATAAAACGTCGATCTGATAGCGTTTCGCAAAAGAAATAAAAATGAACATCTTTGCTAAACGAATGCTAAACAAAACTTTGAATATTGTGTTGTAAGCTTAAACAAATAATATGTGTAAGGGACACTAAAAAGGCCTCATCGAAATGTACACGTTATATATATATAAGCTGCGGGAAAACTCGAACCTCACCTCTGTAGACTAGTTTGTAGCCTGGTCTGCTTGTTTTTTTAGCCTGGTCTGCTTGCACAATTGATCGACAGATTCGGTTAGTCTGCGATGGCTTTTGGTGTACTAATGATACGCAAGCCGTAGTCGTTGGTCAAAGACAGCTTCAGAAGGGCTAGATCACAGTTGTAAACACACATATGATGTGCATGTGCGTGTATCCTTCATTGAATAATGAGATATGCTACTGTAGATCCCTTTAAGTGTGAAGTTGCTTGTATTAAAGAATGCAGAAAGCTTTGTCGTATGGTTATTTATCCACTCGCTTCTCTCTGAGACTGTGTTAATCACTAGCTAGAGTGGCGGTCCCGGTATTGCCGGAGCTCGTGAGTTTAAACCTCACGTCAGCCTTATTTTTTTTCTGGCCTGTCTACCTTACCTTACATCATTGATCGACAGATTCGGTGTAATAAAGATACGTAAGCCGTGATAATTGTTCAAAAAGCAGATTTAGAAGGGCTAGATCTCAGTTGTAAACACACATATCTACGTGCATCTTAAATTGAATCCCCATAGACCTAAGCGTATTTTGTTATTTGCTCAAATTTAGCTCGACGCACGAACGGCCGCAGCAACAAAGGTTCGTCCATATTCGGCTCGGCTTTCAAGCCAACCAACGAGGAGCTGACTTACCTGGAGGCGGCCGAGTACGGCGACATTCCGACCGTCAAGCGGATGGTTGAGGGATCCCGGACTCTCAACGTCAACTGCGTCGACTACATGGGTCAGAATGCGCTGCAACTGGCTTGCGGTAACGAGCACTTGGAGGTAGGGATTTCCCATATTTGGTTGAGATCGACCGATATCACTTTTTTAAATTGATATCGATACTCGTTTGTTTACAATTTTATCAACCGATACCCGATACCGATTTTTTTTTATATACCTGGAAAATGTTCACAACTTGAATTAATTGAAAATAAAATCCAAATAACGTTTAGTTTGTATATCTTTAGTAATTATTAAACTATTCTTTGCATATTAACTTGGTGTGGAGCTAAAACCCAAATTTTTTCAATTAAAAAATTGGTAAGTTGTTTGTTGTACAGGAAAAATTATATCATTTTTTCATACTAAAATATCGGCCAAGGTATCGGCTTACATTTACCGATACCGATACAAACATCGGCCAATATTATCGGTAAACCGATATATCTTTCTATCTCTAATATTTGGCATTTCATTTCGATACCGATATACCATAAAAGTATGGCGATCCGATCCGAAACCAAATTACGTCATTCCTATGTTCACATGATCAAAATAGATAAATCGAATTGTTTAACGTTTTTTTTAAACTTATTAGGCCAATATTTTATTTCAAGGTAAAGTCACCGCTTTAGATCGCAAATCAATACCTATATTTTGGAGCATAATAGTTGGAGGTTGTAGTAAGACGTAATAAGAATATCAAAGCCCATACAGAAGTGGTTGTTGAAAATAAATAAAGAGTTATTCAGAACGTTATTCGATACGTTCAAAATATACCTACTTCTGTATGGGCTTTGATATTCTTATTAAGTCCCATATTATTTAGGAATCGGATTGGCACCGATACCAGCCTAATATCGGACAAGTACCGATACTATCCCTTAGCCTCGGGTATCGGCTCCGATCCAATAATTTCGGACATCTCTAATTTCGAGGTATGCGTTATAGTGCGGTGTTTCTCGACCATTTTCGCGCCGACCCAAATATTATATCGTAGCGAAGCGTTGGCGACCCAATTTTCATCTTTGTTTTTTTGCAAGCTTAAATAAAAGCTTAATAAACAAAATCCAAAGAGGACAATAGTAATAATAATGCATTTAAATTATATGTAGAGTATAATAATATAAGCTATTGGTTTTCGTAGTGCTTCATGTATGTTTTCAAATTCTGGAGAAATCGTTTTGAACTAATTGCAATAAATCTAACCATTGGTCTAGTGCAGTTGGCGACCCAACCAAATTAAATTGTGCCCAAGAAAACACTGCGTTATAGTTCCTCTGTGTGTCTTTTATAGCCAGTGGTGTTTCCTGATGTTGTGTGACGGAAAAGTCCAGAATTAAACTAACTTTAGCAATTAGACCAGTGGTTCTCAACCTGTGGTACCAACAGTGATACGCAAAGGCTTTAAGGGGTTCTGCAGAGTTTAGTAAAAAATAAAGTATCTGGTAATGTTGCGGTTGGCGTAAGTTATATTCTTTCTTGCCATATTAGGTTGATCTATAATTAATCTAAAACTAGCACGAGAGAAATGTTTCGTAATCGAATGTTTGCTTTAATAAACAGTGAATAAAGTAATTTAAACTAAATCGAAGTCGAACCACACTTATTGTCCACCTCTAACCCAAAAGTACAAACAGACTGGTGGCAAACCAGCGGCGCCCCAACAACCTTTTTAGGTGTTTATAAGGGCATTTGGGTCTAATTTCGAATTTGAAGACATATTTTAAACGGATAAAATTTTATTCTGACGAATTAAGGCCTTATTCTGTCATGTTAGTACTGCACATTTTGCTTTATTGTCTCGTTGGTCTTAAAACTACATACTATCACAATATATGCCGCTTTATATATTGATGCCTAAAAATAGGTCTTATTTTCTGTTCTCCTTTAAACAGAGTGATTTTCTGAACGCAGGTTGTCGGCTACGTTCTCCTGGATTTGAAAGCTTGTGCATGATGCAATTTAATAGTTGTTGCTATCGGCAATTGCCGATGTGACTTTTTTGATGCTACCCTGTTTGTTAATGAACCATGTAAACATTTCCGATTTGCCCGCACCCCGTCACGGTGTAGTGAAATTTTAATAAATCGATTCTGCAAACTTTAAAAAAAAAGTTCCACCCGAAAGTTATCCCGATATGAAATGCAAATAATTAATTCCTATTGAAATTCAGTAAAGTAGAGCACGCAGGATTCCTAAAACAAGACAAGAAAAACTGTAACCGAATGAATTTCCAACCAACGGGAAACGTAAAAATGTTTAGTGCAATAAAAGTTTGCTTTCAACAAAACTGACGCGTTTAGAAAGATATAATCGAATGTTCTGATCGAAATGCAGACGCGCCCACTATAGTATCCGTTTAAAACGTTTTAAATCTGCAAACATTCTTATTGAAGTAACCGATTTAACAGGCAAGATTTGTCAGGTACAGGTTGTCAGCGTTGTTTTATGGAAATCGATAGCTTTCTTGCTGATTTTTATGGCTTTCTGGTTTTTAACCGGCGCTTTATCTTTTCGCCTTAATCGAGTGGGATAGTCGAGAGGACTAACAGATGTCGAGTGTTTATTTGTTATTTCCCGATGACGTCACCTCTTGTGTTTACTGATGGTAATTTTTTTTCGCTTGAATGACTTAATTTCGTAGTACCACAGCAGGTAACGTTGTGACGTCATGTATATATTTGGCATGTCTTTTTAACAGTCTGTATTTTTCCAATGACAAAGTTTGTAGAGGTATGTCAATTCTGATTTATTTTAAACTAAGTTTTATTACCTGCTAACGCTATTAGAGGGCAATATTTTATTTCGCTTAGTATATAATGTAGCGTGGAGAGTTCCTGGGGAGGTGTAAGAGGGCTGCTGGCTCTGTAGACGAGAGCCGACGGCTGCCTAAGTCACTTACAAGTTCTTAATCCGATTCCAAAGGAGCAGGCCGCTAGAATACCTGTCCTTAACTTCTTATACTCTGGGCAAAGACAATCCACTCAGTAGATAATTTCTCTTTGAGTATATTCACAAATCTCAGAAACACAGCGATAAACAGAGCCGCTAATCAGTAAGACGTTTTCAATATCAAGCGTATAGTAGAATCTATCGTGAAACGCGGAAAAGCAATTCGCTAGGCGTTGCGGTCACACATCAGTGGACAAGGGTCACGTGTTTAGTGAAGTAGGCTAACTGCTACAATAAACGTTAGTATTTTTGCATTTTTATGGTTAGGAAAGTAAGTCGACTCGTTATAAAATGAAATAGTTAATACGCCCATATAGAGACTAAAGGCCAATGTGGAGAAACCAATAAAGCCATATCTACAGAGGAATTATCAATAATACTTAGGATTAAGACCAACGAATAATAAACCCTAATACGCAATAAAACCTACGACTAAATAAGGCCGAAAACCGTCAGAATAAATCCTATACCAATCGGAATTGTTTCTAAATCGCCTAGATAAAATATAGATCAGGTGGCACTATTTAAAGACAAATTGTATTAAATTCTCGACAAGCTTTCGCACAAGCGTGCTTCACCAGTCCAAAGTACAAATACGGTCATTTACAAAGATTAGATAAAATATGAAACTGTATAGCGATACTATAGTATTGGGCGATAGCGTGTAAGTGCAGCCATTTTGGCGCCGCCGTTCCGGCATTGCCATTTAGGACTGTTTGCCTTTAATTAGGCTTCGGGGTGGGGTTCAAAGTTAGATTAGGGATTTGGATATTGGGGATCTTAATTTAGTTCGAGTGGGGTTTGAAAACAAAAATAGACTGAGGTTTGTTATTTGCATATACAAGCTACTTCGCGTAGCATTTTTCCACAATAAGGGAACCAAAGGAAAAATGAAATATAAGTTGCAGCAAATAAATAAATAGAAATTATATTCGATTTGAAACCCTGTGAACAAACCACAGTAAAATCCTGCTGACGTAACGTTTGCGTCCTAATACGCTGTTGTATCAATTACGGGCTCATGCGAAATCGTTTTGCGACTGGGCCTACTGCGAAAACGTTATAATATTTATTTATCTTTGATTCATCGATTACTTCGTCAGGCGAAATCCTCGCTGATTAAAATCTTAATGAAGATCTTGCTTGATGGAAAACCTGGACAGAGCGTGTGCCTGATCAATACTGTCGTCAATTCTTCAATTTGCCGGGACTTTTCTGTTCAAACACAATGAACGGTTGACAGAGAACCCGTGACACCTATGGGCGTTAAATGCACGCCGCCTAAAATTGCTGTTTTAATTGTGCAAGAATATGTTAAACCCTGGGTCAGTTGGTCACATAAAACAATGCTTCATATCTTAATTGGGCATTAGCAGTGTTTCTTAACTGCGGCTCTTAACCGTCCGTCTTTCTGGAGGCTCCAATTAGGGTTAAACAGTTGAAGTTATATTATACTTAAATCTATTTCCCTTTAAACGACTTGGTCCGAACGGCTATGCTCTCATGTGCGGTCAAAGTGCAGTTTACTAACATATTGCCAAGAACGAATTCAGATGATAAAGATGTTTTATCGCAATACCTATTTAGCTAAAGTATAGTATGTTGTACATTACACAAATATCTTGACGTATCAGGAACATACCAATTGGGGACACGAGGCCCCCCAAAATATTTAAATATATTTATTATTTTACTTAAAAAAACAAACATTTTCTCGCTTCGCAGAAATCATATATCCTTGTGCAGATTTATGTTTAAATTAGTGCAGATTTATGTTTAAATTAGTGCAGATTTATGTTTAGTGCAGATTTATGTTTAAATTAGGGGTAAATGCAATAAAGAATTTCACGGTAAGGGTGAACTAAACTGACACAATTAAAGAAATACTGCACCAATTCATGCTTTTAAACTTCGTTTATTGCGACATGTTTCGCTACTTAACTATCCCAATAGCGAAATACATTTTGGTTATTCCAATTTTTTCCTGATCAGCGCAGTTTTTAGCAGATTCGATCTGCGACTTAAACTTGACAGCACTTATGCCAGTGCGATATGAGTGCTTATAATTGGCGCTTAACCGTCATAATCTTATTTCTACTATAGTTTTTTATTTGACGTCCCAGGTGCCCTCTTATGAAGTTGCAAGCGCTGGAAAGAGAAGCCGAACAATTCAAGCGGCGTTTTGTGAAGCACTAGTTTAATGAGAGCCCTGGAAAACTAAATTAGTGTTCCATTATCAGCGTAGTCCCGAGTTGCGGCAGAAGTAGAAAATGCAAACGGAGCGACGTCATTTCTCCCTGTAAAAAAACGTCCGTTCCCATTTCAACCCTGCGTCGCGTAAATAGCATGCAAAAACAACACATAAAAGTAAAAGGAGCTGAATTATTGATATCCACCTTGGCAGGCGACCGTAAATGTTGCTCTTTAAGTTTCGCCAACTCCTTATTAAACCTTCTGCCATTTGATGCCCGCGACACTCTACCCTATTTTTACACTAGACATTTTCTCCACTGCCTATCAGCATTGGTGAAAGCAGCGCCGTGAAATATCAGCGACGCCGTAATGCGTTTCAAATTTCCCGACCATCTTGAGGCTATAAGGTTATTTTTATGTGAAAATTGGCCTTTCCTGTCCGCGTATATATATCCGGCCATTAACTGTTTCCGCAATTAAGCCCGAACAAGTCATTTTCTTGTCTGTCATCTTTAAAATGCGAAAACGTAAATCGAAATAAACCAACATCGATTCCGGGTGACCTCAGACTAAATAAAACATTATTTGCTCTTTACATTTAATCCATGTTACTAATGAAAGTGGAACTTTGTGTCTCGTCAAGAAGTATTTGTAATGGATTTGCAACGCAATCATTAAAAATGTTACTTGTGATAAATCGCGTTTCACACAATAAACGATTTAATTGAAAACAGTTTATTAATGAATAGTAATAAACGTGGATATCACCGAACCATTCATTAAAACTGTTATACTCAACACCAATAACGGCATACATAGTTCAAAACTCAACGAAATGTTGCAATATAGTTGTAAAATGACAATATCTTTTAAAACTTTTTTTTTAAATATGTTTTTGTAAAAATAAAATATACAATAGTTTCACACTATTATTAGGCGTGATGTATTTACTTATAGTTTACTTTTTGTTTCTTATGGTGGCGTTTAAAAGGTCGAATGTTTTGAATTACCATCTTCCTGAAAAAAACATCAGCTATTCAACTTCTACGTTTATGCTACTTAAATCATATGGTAAAAAAGTCATTATATGGCGATATTTCGATGTTCATGTTATGGTCCAAACGAACAAAAATCCCAGATTTTCCAGATTACCCCCTCACCCACCAGACTACCCCTCCCCCCAGCTTGACCCCTCCCTCCCAGACTGCAGGTTTACATAAAGCTCGGCCAAAGTAACACGACATTTGATCGCGCGCGCAATGTTTCACGCGACCCGCGATTTTAAGGAGGCGCGCATGAATATTTCACGACGACGGCACGCGAAGATTGATGGGCGTCGCGTGTTTTGACACCATGTCCATTGTGACGTAAGCGTCTGGAAGGTTGTCGTGCCTGTAGCGAAGGACGAGGGGCGACCATTCGATATGGCCGCATCCCTAATTATAAAATTATGGAAATTGATTGAACTTAATTCTTCAAAAGGGGATTCAACTTTTTTTCAAATAAATGAGTTTCCGTTGATGGGGAATTTTGGTTTCAGCATTAGAAAAATGTTTTAAAAAATGTTTCCGTATCAGTTAGTTCAATTATCTACTCTTATAGAAAAAGGAATTGGTTGTTTTAAATTCTTTCAATTTAAAATTTAGTTTATACAGTCAGAAAAATCTCGACAATTCTTTGCCGGACTACTCGTTTTGGATCGTTCGTCCTACAGAAAAATACCGACGAGGCATCTGATTGCTGGTAAATTTTTTCTCGGTTTCAACGCGCCACAGGAATTATAAGTTTCTTCTTTTTCCAAGTCAAAATTATGGATAACTAATTCCCATAACTATAGTATTTTTTAATATTTGACTTCTTTCCTTAAACATAGCGTTACACGAAACGGTAGTTAAACACAACTTATAGTCTTCAACAGACAAAGATCAACCTGCGTACAACATAAATCATCAATAAAACAGCGAAACTTAAAATTGGACTTCTAGCATGCATATTGCCTGTTGTCAACCCACGACTCGACACATGTGCCTTTTTATCCGGTGCTGTCCGGCTCTTACGTTCATATTGTATTTTGCTTTTAGGGTGAATAGCTTTGTTTTCGTTGGTTCACTATGAATCAAAATATGTTTTGAATCCAAAATTATATCACCTCTGTGAAATCAAGACACATTTCAATAAAAATAATAAATCCATAATAATTCGATAAAATCGGGGAAAAAATAAAAAAGGAACAGGGAAAGAAGGCGATGTATACTTCAGTTAGTACCACTAGGTGTTGAAAAGGTACAAAGGTGTCGAGGTGGTATCGATGTTAAGCTCTGATGGCTTACGTTGTTGACTCATCAGAGAATCCTGTTTTCTTTTCTGTGTTTTATCTCTTTTTTTACTTGAATATTTACACTGATGATCGCGTGAGATATTGCCGATCGTTTGTAAACCACGAAATCTAAATCTTAACGAATATCAAGCCACATTTATTTAACAACTCCCGGTGAAAAACAGCTTGAGTTGTTGGGTCGTTTCAGGATTATTATTAATGTCACGGTTTAATTGAAGCTAGCCGAACAAACGAATGTGTGTTATTAAGTAAAGTTATAATATATTAATTTATGCATATTCAAAAGGGATGCTTTTCGGCTAACAAAAGGCTCTGTGTCTCAGACAGCTTGGCCACCACTGGCGGTAGCAATCGTGATGTATAAGTCGACCATTTGCGGTTAACTATCTAAGAAAATAAGCTCTTGGTCTATGACTGTTTGGCAACCGCTGTAGTGACTATAACGACGCTCGCTTATCTTCAGGTGGTAGAAATCCTGATCAAGCAACCGGCCATGGCCCGCATCGGCGACGCTCTTCTCCTGGCCATTAGCAGGGGATACCTACGGATCGTCGAGATCATCCTTAATCATCCGGCTTTTGAGGAGCAGGACCGGCTTATGTGCAGTCCTTGCGAGCAGCGAAAGCACAGCGTGTCCGAGGTTAGTTTCCCAATTGCCAGTGTTGTAAACAAGTCGTTTTGAATTGACTTAAGCAGTGGTGGGATTCAGCCGGTTCGCACCGGTTCTATAGAACCTTCTCGCGGAATTTTATGAGATCAGCGAACCGGTTAGCATTAGTGGTTAATGTCACTGGATTTTTGCATCTTATTCCATACATTGATTTTTGAGATCCAAGTAGCTCACGTGTTTTGTTTTTTTCAAAATGTACAATGGTCAAGGTCACACCTAACAGCTATCCATTGTGTTAATTTTTATAATTTTAGTAGTTTTATTTTGTGATTGTTTGTGTAAATATTCAATTGATGCGTCATAAGTACAAGTCATAAGGCGACTGCTGCTTTTTAGTGCGGCTGTTGGCACTTAGCAGTGATGAGATTCAGCCGGTTTGCAGTTCGCAAGATTTGCTGGAACATGGGGTTTCATCCTGTTCTTGCAATGACTTTAATTATTTTCCGGAAAATATGACTTTTTGTAACAGAACCGGCTAAAATATATGACTTTTGTGATAGAATCGGCTGACAAAAATTTGAATCCCACCATTGCTTATGTCCCAATTAAGTCATTTGTAAAATAACTTAAGTCTAACGAAAGCTATCTGTGTAAAAGTCAAGTTATATGAAAAATAACATAAGTCCAAGTCAAGTCTTTTGGAATAAATAACAAGTTCAGTCCCAGTCAAGTTATAACTCAATTCCATGTCAAGTCCTTGTCATAAAAACTACACGTTCACCTTTAAAAATTAGTTAAACTCGTCCGATTATGAGAAATACCTTAACTAAAAGAATACCAAAAAGGCAAGAAAGGCCAGCAAATTGTTTTATGTGCAAAAATTACAATAAATAACCCAACTTTAGGAAAAATACTTTTTGAAAACACTTAATTTCAATCAAAGTAATTTGTCTAAAATACTTAAGTCCAGTGAAGTCATTTGAAAACAGCGACTTAAGTACACAATTGCCAATTGCCTGGTGAGTTAAAATTTCGATTGTGATCCTCTCTGTTCGGGTCTTTATCAGAGCGACCGTTGCCCGCATACACTGATTGATCACCACAATTCACTTGGTGAAACGTGGATGCATTAAAACCGCTAGCTCTGTGGTAACCCACACGTAGGTCATTGAACTTTTGGTCCGACAATCCGCACCTAGTTTAACGAGGTTTAAAATCAAACATACTCTTCGCGTATTCAAACCAATTCAATTTAGCGTTTTCAGGATCGATAAAAATCATTTATCACCTGAGGTTCCGCCATTTTATTTTACAGGATTCACGAAATTCAAGTAGTTACCATATTTTGTTCCAAGATTCAGACCAACCATTTACTGATTTTGTTTTCTGACTTGTTTATCTTTGTAGGTCTACCTTAATGTTTTCCCACGATCCTAATCAACCTTTCGTTGTAATTGCACATTCCAATGTTCTATATACACCATTTGTTCCCCCACTTTTTGTAATTTTCCGTGAGCAAAATACATTTTTGATTTTTAGATTTGGTTTCAACCATATGTTTTTAAAAATTCTACAATTTTCTTTCTTCTCAATCATTAGGGGTTTACTAAATATTGGTACTGTTTTATCAGATTATTATAGACTTTACGGTAAGGATTTCTTTTAACATGCCAAATCAAACATTTCTTCTTCCAGTTTCCGTCAATTTTAACGCATCGATTAAAATCCGCCTTTTGTATTTCTCGGTTTAAAATAAATATTTGGCTCTGACAAATTCCTTCTTAGGGATTGCCAGGATCCAATTAAACATTTACACTTCCAAAGGAGGCTATTTTGTCTTAGGTAATCTCAACTCAATAAAAAAAAATAGTTTTCCAGGACCCGTAACTTTATTTTACAGGGTCAACACCAACCCTTTGTCCGTTTTGCAATTTGCAAATTCCAGTGTTGTAATGACTTAAGTCAATGACTTGACTTAAGTGCACTTAAATGACTTGACTTAAGTCTTTTTGGCAAAATGTCTTGACTAAAGTATTTTAGACAAATGACTTGGGTTGAATTTAAGTGTTTTTATAAATCATTGGTTTTTAAAATTGGGTTATTTATTCAAATTTTTGTTCATTGCTTGCTTGATATTGTGATTTTGGTATTTTTTTTAAGGTATTGCTCATAGTTGGACTAGTTTACACAATTTTAATTGACAACGACTTGACTTGTAATTGATTTTCTCTAATTATGAATTGATTTGAACTTAGGTTATTTTACATATGACTTAACTTAAACTTAAGTTATTTTCCAAATGACTTGACTGGAACACTGAAAAAACCCTCCGTTTGTCCAATTGCAGGACCACGACTTCTACGCGTACGACGACGACGGTACTCGCTTTTCTCCCGACATAACGCCCGTTATCCTGGCTGCGCAGTGCCAGGAGTTTGACATCGTTCATGACCTGCTAAGGAGGGGCGCGCGCATCACACAGCCCCACCACTACCGATGCCTTTGCAGGGAGTGCTCTTTCAGGTGAGCCGCGGGGTCAGTGCGTTGGGGGAGTTTTGTTAGGGGAAGCCATTCGAAGAGTAAAAACAAAATGACTAAAAAGTAAAACTACATTAATAAGTATAGCAAACGTAATAATAACTACATCGTTTATGACGTAACAGTGCATGACAATTGAAAGTGTGGCATGGCTGTTATCGACTGTTGTAGTACTGCTCATAAATGCCACAAAACAAATTATTAAGAGGACAATGTTTATAATTTTTTTGGGGCACGACCCATGTGCCTCCCTGGCTACGCCTATGGAAGGGTACCAGTTGTTTTGAAGTTCGGACACAGTTGAGCGGCTTGCAATGCTAGCCCAGGTATAGTGTAAAGGGGTTTAACCAATATTTTTACTTTCTTATTAAGTAGATTGACAGTAAATTGGTGGATTTGAAGGTAGGGATTTTCGACAATATGGATCGGGGCCTATACGCGATGTCAAGTGGTGGTATCAGCACTAAGGATGTCCGATACTTTATATTTTATCCCGATCCCGATATTTTGGGCAGAAAGCACCGCGATCCAAACCGTTACCAAATGACGTCATTGCTTCGTCAAACAAGGAAAACAGATGTGAATAAAACAATTAAAGGCATTTTTCATCAGTTTGTTAGACCTAAGTTTGCTTTTGCGTTCAGATGTTGAAATACCTTTGATTGTGAACCGACTATTCTTTATAAGTAAAGCTTTCGAGATAGAGAGGATGCGTTGGATAACGAAACATGCCCGAATTTCCTATACCCGGATCGCGCCGATACCACCCTAGTATCGGACAAGTACTGTTCATTTTATATGGTATCGAGTATCGGCTGCGATCCGATAATTTCTAACAACCTGAATCAGTAGTCGTTCGATACTGGGGTGGTATCAGCGACGATATATTACGAAATTAATATCGGAATTTCAGCCCTGGTTTTCGACCTGAAACAGCGATTTCACCTTAAAACTGTAAAAACACATATATTAGAGCACAATAGGTTAATCACTCGTGGTAACTAAACTTCTTAACTTTCTTTAAACTTCTTTATTTTAACGCTAAAACGAATTGTGACCTAACAACCTAAATATATCGCTGATTGATTCTATTCTATCAATTTAGCTTGTTTATTCAGAGTAAGCTAATGACGTCATTTGGTATCGGATCGGATCTGGGTGTTTTTTGCCAAAATATCGGGTATAGGTATCGGAATAAAATGCCAAGTATTGGATATTCTTGTAGCTCCTGGGTAACTTTAACAAGTTTATAGAACAACGTTCTAAAGCTGGTGCGGTTTAGTAAACTAATTTAGTGTCTTTTTTAAAATAAAAGTAACGCAAAGTTTTTCCCACAAAACAAATTTTGTTCGCCGGTCTTTCCTTTTCTGTCTGAGCAAGAATTCGAAGCAATATAAACTGTGTAACAAACATTATTATCCATTTAAAATAATTATTTGGTCAATGCCCTATTTTTTTTGACGAACTCCGAACACACAATAGCCAGTTCGCAGTGCTTATTAACAGTGTTGCAATGACTTAAGTCACTGTTTTTAAATGACTTGGCCTGACTTAAGTCGTTTTGTCAAATATCTTGGGATTAAATTTAGTGTTTTTCATTAAAATTTATTTCAAGTTTTGTAGATTAAACAATTCGTTTGCTGCATATTGCGTTTGTGTTATTTGTAGCTTAACACTAACCGATGACTTGGACTAGGACTTGACTAAGTTGACTAGGTATTTTTACAAAAGACTAGACTTGGACTAAAGTCATTCCAAAATGATTTGTTTACAACACTGCTATTTAATTTAAAATAGGCCAAAACAAGTATTGTGTAACCTTTGTATTTCGCCGGACCGGAGGCTTGTCGGCCGTATGTTCTCAAAGCAGTTGCACGCCCCAGCAAAACATACATTGCTTCTGTGGCCATTCAAAAATAAACAAACACCATTTTTTACTTTGTTACGTCACAGGCGAAACCACGACTCGCTGAGCCACTGCCTGTCACGCTTGAACGCGTTCAAGGGTCTGGCCAGTCCCGCCTACCTTTCCCTGGCCAACCCAGACCCTGTCCTGGCCGCACTCAAGCTCAGCCACTCACTCACCACCCTCGCCAACGTCGAGAAGGAATTTAAGGTTGCGTAATTGTGTGACGTCATAGAGGGTAAAGTATATGTTTTCTTTCAAAATCTAAATTCATCGGAATAAGGCCTAAATAGCCAAAATGACAAATAGCTCTTATTCCGATTATATGTATTACGACCATTAGGCATTAGTCCTATTTTGGTCTTATTACGAACTGTGTTTGTTTCGATGTTAATGTTGTTCTTTTTTGGTCTTATAGCTGAAGTCCCTAAAGACCGATCTGAGTATTTCAAGCTGATCGACTCGATCGAGTAATTTACTCGACTCGGTTGATACACTTAGCTCCAGAACTATTTACTGCTCGACTCGGCAAAAAACCTTTAGTTATTCTTTTCGACTCAGTACTTTAAGAACTCCATCTCTTTTCTGCACTCGCCGAGCGATAACACATTATACAAACTGAAAATAGCAAGAAAATGATATTTCGACGGTGGTTACCAAAGCCGAATAATTTTTTAAAAAGTCAATGGCAGTCCACTTTTACTTTATTGTTACGTCACAGAATGACTATCTAAAGTTGGCGACGCAGTGCAACGACTTTGTGGAGAAACTGTTGGATTTGTGCCGCGACACAGAGGAGGTGGACGCCATCTTGGATGGAAACACAATTCGACCTGGAAGGTCCCAGCTGCCCAAGTACAAGGCCAACAAAAGGTTGGAGAACTGCGTTGTCTACGCTGTTGTACACCCACCTGTCACGCTCGGACGCCATTTTAGGTCTAATCGACGATCTGATAACATATAAAACAAAATCTTCGGTGAAACATTATGTGTATTAACAATTCAAAGAGGACTATATGATTCTTTTAAAGCTGAACAGCAAACTGTAGTATAAACCACTCGACTGTTTAATTTTTTTAATGCTTATTCAAATGTAAATCTTCCGTTGTTCTATTTGTTTGTCCATTAATCAATTGCAGGCTATAACTTATTCCTGACAGCAAAAATCACGAACTATTGTATGAAGGGAGAAAATGTTTGAACAGGTTTGTTTTCAATCTCGTGTTAAATCACTCGTTTATCAACTATTTCAGTTTTTTAAGGGCAGACTAATTTGGGCATTAAATAGAAATTGCAACGGTCGTAAAACAGGCGGTATGTGATTAGGAAATAGATCAGATTAGGCATAACCTTTACCACTAATGAGCACAAAAGGGCAATTACGAAAACAGTTGCCCAATCGAACTTTGTTCAAAGCGCTTTAAAGATAGTTTTTTTTAATAATCAAGATGATGTCGACCTACTCGACCTTTTTGGCTTTGCAATTCATTATCAAGCTACATTACAGATCCGTGCATAGTGTACCCTGAACCATTTAATTTAATAAAATCCTCTGCTGCTTACCAAAGCAATATTTAACTTTTAAACTAACCTGCCAATATTCCAATAATCCATGGTAGACCGAGGACAGGCATCAGGCAAGCTACCGCTTTTACAGAGGCCTTTTTTTTAAAGTTTTTGTTATCAGAACATATGGTTTCAGCCATTATTCAATTTTCTGTAATGAAACCTTTTTTAAAACTGTAGGTTTTAAAATTTCATTTAGAATCGTTTTTGTCCAGCATCACAATTCACGAGTCTAACAAAAAGGATTTTCTGCAACATCGTGTATTTGGCGTATTTTTTTTTGCTTATTTTTAGTATTTTTGTTGTTGGCAGCGACTGCACTGGAGACACTGAGAGTAATCCGAAGCTTTGCCAACTGAAGCTTGCCATGAAGTACAAAGTCAAAAAGGTGCGTGCGGGTTGACTTTTATTGTATAGAAGGTTCGAGAAATTAATAAATCAGAGTTTATAAACGTGAATGTATACTCAGATGAGTGATAATACATGTAATATTATTTTTGTGTTGACGTTTTTTCAATCGAACACGTTCTTTTTTGGTGATAGAATTTTTTAAATCGATTTTTGTTTTAATTTTTTTTAAATGTTTCCGCAATTTTATTATGCCTGGTATTTAAAAAGTTTAAACCTTGCACTTGCGCGCAAATTGTAAATTTACTAACCGCAAATTGTAAATTTACTAACCTTAAAGCTGTGGGAAAATTCGGGTACTCTTTTGTTAAATATTTTAAACAACAACTGTTTATGTATCTCCAAAAGTGACGTATTTTTTCATTACTGTGAAACTAATACTGCTGTATTTAAAATTAAAAAACTTTGTTTCGCTATACATGCTTGTTAAATACATGTTCAATAAAGCGAAATAATGCTCTACATATTTTATGCACCAAGTGACGAAACACTGGTTCTGCATTTAAGAAACCTAACATGAAAGTAATTACAAATTTGCACGCTTAAAAAATCGGAAAATTTGTATTTTACGAAAGGTCATACTATATTTTCAAAACGAATTAATAGTCAAATTTAGCCTATACTGATGAAGCAAAATTCAGTCGAAATATATTTTCTTCTTTTGAGGGCTCAGAAGCCTCGGGGTTGTGCCAATGAGACACCTACCGGGGTGAGGGGAGCATCATTGCCCTTTTATAATTTTGTTATTTTATGTCGTATACGTTGCGAAAAAACAAAGCATTACGTCAAAAAGGGGAGTATTGTACGCAAACATACGAGAACAACATTGCTTACGTTTACAGAATAGGACGCAACGTGACGAAACTATGAATAAAGTGCTTAGCAGAAATGACGCTTTTTACATTATGGGTGGTTGGTTGGCGCGTGGTTTGATGATTCAGAGTTGGATGTGGGGGTTATTAGATGGCTGTTTTTCTCTTGCCTTTTCAATTGCATATCGGATTCGTGTGGGTAATTTTTGTAATAATGAGCGACAGTGGCGTAGGCAGCAAAAATTTTGAAAGGCGCCAAAAAAACTAAACTTTTTTGTTTGGCTTTTGCCATTGTATGAACTGCCGAATCGAAAACAAATAACTAAGCCAGCAAACCGTTTCGAGCAGCAACTGACTGAGTTTTAATGCAATAGTCAAGAACATTTAATGAGAAAACAACGTAATAATAACCACACTTAGTTTGTGACGTAACAGTGCACTGCTGTGGTAATGCTCATAAATGCAACAAAACGAAAGAGTACAATTTTTTTGTGGGGGGGGGGAGGGGTATGGCCACTGTGACCTGGCTACGCCTATGATGAGCGGCCCTGTCCTTGTACTCCTGTCCGACATTCTTGGACGGTTTTGTCCCGTCTTTTCGTCTAACCTCAAACGATGTTCTGTAATACTTGTCTTCAGTTTGTGGCGCACCCGAACTGCCAGCAGAAGTTGATGGGAATTTGGAACAAGGAGGTCAGTTGGATGCGGCAGCTCTCCATTTTCTACAAGACTCTGCTTGCATTGGGCGCAAGCCTGCTGATGCCAGTGCTATCCCTCATCTATATATTCGTACCTTACAGCAAGGTAGGCCACTGGTGTTGCGCAGCAGTTTCACGCTACGCATACCTGCATTCAACATGCGGCATTCAACATGCGGCATATAAAGACAGTAACAAATCATGCGCAACCGACATTGAAATGTTTACCGGTCGCTATAGTTTTACTGAGTCAGGTATTAGACTATTATGCCAAATAAAGTCGATTATTATGAAACTGTATAGCTTTGACAGAATTTTAGGTGTTCCGCGTAATTTTTCGTAAGTATCGAAAATAACCATCAAGCTAAAAAAGTTTTTCAACAACTGACTTAAGTTCTAACTTCGTTTTTTAAACTACCCCTATTAGTCATCTTATAAACTTACCGTCGTGTTGTCCCAAATCAACCCAAAATGGGTTAATGGAGCGAAGCTTAAAAACAAGATGCATATCAAAACGTTTTACTATTATACCATTTTTGCAAAATTTGTAAATAAGTACGAAAACTACTTAACAAATGATGTCGATACATTTCATTTCGATTCCGATAGACGATATTTTGGCGAAAATTATCGTGATCCAATCCAATACCAAATGACGTCCATTTTCAAGTAAATTTTTTTCAGGTCATTAGCCCAAAATTTGCTTTAGTGTATATAAGTGTATTTACATTTAGTTGATAACCTACTATTTTTTAAAAGTTATCAATTAAAGTCCAAATCGCTGCTCCAAACAGCAAATCATGGCTGAAATTCTATATATTAATTCGGTATCGGACGAGTAGCGATACATCCACTTAACATCGAGCATAGGTTTTAATGTGATATTATAGCATAGGCTTTAATGTGATATTATAGCACAGCCTTTAATGTGATATTATAGCATAGGCTTTAATGTGATATTATAGCATAGCTTTAATGTGATATTATAAGGAATCGCTAGCCTGGATAAACTAACTGCTCAACCAACTTGTCGCTCAGGTCGGTCGTATCCTGCAATCACCCATCTGCAAGTTTGCGCTGCAGGCAATTGCTTACGTACAGTTCGTTACTCTGCTCATGATCAACTGCCTTGACAGGTAAACACCCAAACCTCCGATGCAAGATACTTCGTTTTATTACTCCCATACCGATGGGAGACGTTTTAGGTAAAAAAATACGGCTGTACTTTTTGACCACAAATTATTATCAATTATAAAATTGTTCTTCCGGCACATATATTTTTTTATGAATTGTAGCAACGTTTCGATAACCTAAACGGGAAATCTTTATTGCGACAATGAACTTGTCACGGGTCGAAGAATATATAGGATAGCAGCCACACAATAAACAAAAAAATACAATGGATTAAGGTTGACAACAATATTATAGTAAAATTTGTCAAATAAATTGAACTCAAAACGGGCAAATACCATGTTAAAGTTATCACTGACTCGGTTTCATTCCGTTGATATTTCACTTATTTCTGCCACTTTACAAACTTCTCGAAAATTCCCATAAAATATGTTTATCGGATCTGCACCGACACTACCCTAAATGTCGAACAAGTTTGGGGGGCTACTACCTAAAAACGGGTATCAACTTTAACCAAATAGCTTTGGACATCCTATACTGGAAACTAAATTATAACCCATATAAATACATCTTCAAAAGACCATATTTAATTCACTTAGCTTTCGCTTAAAAAAATCTGCCTATGCCTAGCTTCAATTACCTGGCTTATAATACCCTTTTTGTCAGGATGGAAAGCTTCCGTGGACTCAGCGTTCTCTCATTCTTACATCACCAGCACGAGCCCACTGGAAGACATACCAAGTTCAACTGGTGCGAGATTATAATCATGATCTACATATTGGGTGAGCCACGTCTTAGAATCATGGTTTTTGTGAATTTGTCGATTCAGTATGACGTGTTTTGTTGTCGATCAAATAACAATTAATTGTTAAATCTATGGCTTACCATATCTTGATTGATTGGGATTAGCAATTTAAGTTGTTTTGGTTTACGTATCGCAAGTAACAAGCGAAGACTATGTATATGAAAAACCAAACGACCATCATAAATAAGTGAGTCGTCCTCATATATGACGATAACCAAATCTTGGTTGATTGGCTTTAACAATTTAAGCTACTCTATTTTCCGTATCGCAATCAAAAAGCAAAGATTATATACAAAAACCAAACGACCATCATAAGTAAGTCGTGCGTCATTTTAAAGCAGGGGTCGGGAACCACTTTAGCTAAGGGAGCCATAAAACATTCGATGTTGTATTTCTATGAGAGCAATATAATACGAAAAATGGCAATTTGAACAGGCTCTTTACGGAGCCCCGTCGAAAGAGCAGGGCCTTGATATAAAGAGATTCCATAAAACGGGATAACAGTCCCGAAAATACTAATAGAAATCGCCCAAAAAATGATTACTATGCGTTAAAAAAGGAAAAAAAAAAGTTAGTAAAGCGACCTTGACCGTGTGACGTTTTATTCAAATCATGCTAAAATGATAGCTTAGATTTATTTTCAAACAAGATTCTTTCATCAAAAGATCCATATGGCATCAAAAAAGAGCCATAGGTTCCCTACCCATGTTTTAAACCGACTGTAAAAAACGCAGTGGCGAACCTTGCTCCAAATTATGGCTCTAGGTCTCCTCTGGAACGAGTTGAAGGAACTGTGGCAACTGGGACCCCGTGCCTACATCTGCCAGCTGTGGAACATCATCGACTTCTTTATGCTGCTTATTCTCATCACGTCCTTCACCAGCAGAGCGATCGCCTACATGAAGGTGTGTGTAAAAGGTTCATAGAGCGGAAGAGTTTAGGCTTGCTAGCAAGTTAGCTAAGCGGTTTACTGTAGAAGTGCTTCTCAACCGGGGTATGTCGCTGCACTTTATGGTGCCATTTTAACGCACAAGGGTGCCGGAGGAAAGGCTATTTTAATTATTTAGGATTCTAATTTTTGATCTATTAGTACGCTTCTTTTTTTAATCTCGTTTATTGTAACGTTCCAGTTAATCCACTCAGAAAAAAATACGACCAATGGTGCCGCGGACTTTTTATAATTTCTGTAGGGTGCATCAAGCCTAAAGAGGTTGCGAAACACTGCTGTAATGCAAAGATAAAATATAACAAATAGCGCCCAAAAACGGTTTTCAATGTAGAAAAATATTCAGTGATTTATTGCGTTGTAAATGCAGATGGGCAATTGATAAATAACCTTGCCAGTAAAGTAAAACAATTAAATTAACATATATCTTGGTGTTTTTTGAACATTACAAACTGCATATTGGTTGGGAATCACTGGTTTATGAGAATGCTGTTAAATTCTGGGCCCAAACGTTTTTGTGTAGTCCTGGCACGAGCATTGTCATATGGCCGTACTCTTCCTCTATAAACCAGTAAAAGGTTTGAATTACACTGGATTAATATTTCTCAAAGATTAGTAACAGTTAGCCACGAGTCCGTTTTATTGTTCCAATTACTTTGCAGTAGAAAACTAGTTGAGTAAACGTGAAAACTATATAGAACAAAATCTCATTCGGGTCATAGGTATTTCGTGAAATTTCACCAGGTTATCTGACGCGCAAAATATCCAGAATATAAACGAACGTTCTCCCCAACGCTTCAATATGGGGCTCTGCAATTACCGGCACACAAACTAAACAAATGAGCCACAATGCCGTTCACATCAACATTTAAAAATATAATCAGTAAAAAAGTCAAAAAGTAAACAGAATCATTGGAGCATAATGTTTGGAGGTTGTAGTAAGACGTAATGAGAATATCAAAGCCCATACAGAAGTTGGTATCGATGTTGAAAATGAATAAAGAGTTATTCGAAACGTTCAAAATGATACCTACATCTGTATGGGCTTTGATATTCTTGAACAGAATCAGCTTTATGTATTTATACTACAAGTTATTTTACTTCCAGGCGTCAGTGGGCCAGCGTTGGTGGACAGACCGCTTTGGCGACAACGCAACAATCATGCATTATAACGTCACCAGCGATGTAGTGACGTTGCACGGACACCCGGTGGCGCAAGGAGTACCCACGTGGGCCGGATATTACGCGTTCACCAGGAAAGGTGAAAATACACGAGCGGTTCGAGTTCAAGTTACTAAGGTTACGCCACAAATATCAGATGTCTACTTCACGGCCGTCGTATCAGTGTTGTGTGTAATATAGGACGATACAGGCGAACTGGCATATATAAGACATAAAGCAATATAAAAGCGAAAAAATCGGTCAGTGACTAAAATCGGGCATAAACGAATAAAAAAAGCGGTCAGCGACTGAAATCGGGCGTAAACGAATAAACAAAAGCGGTCAGCGACTGAAATCGGGCATAAACGAATAAAAAAAAGCGGTCAGCGACTAAAATCGGGCCTAAACGAATAAAAAAAAGCGGTCGCGACTGAAATCGGGTGTAAACGAATAAAAAAAAGCGGTCAGCGACTGAAATCGGGTGTAAACGAAGACGGTCTCAACTAGTCCTAATCCCAGCTTTTCCCAGCCTGACCGTCGACAATTACTAAGCCTTCCAAAAACTGCAGGCCATGAGAAAAAGTTCAAGGGCTACGAAGTAATCAATAATAAATATGTGCTAACAGCAAAAGTGATTATAGATAAGGTATAAACAGGTGAAAGGCGAGGTGCGGAAGTGAAGAGAACGCAACAGTGAAAATAACGATCGGTAAAATATTCTGTGCAACACTAATTATTTTGGTAACAAATCGCACGATTTTAAAACAAATAAAAAATACATAGTTTAAGTACGTAAGCGTGCTTATAGCAACCCTGTGAAATGGCAGTAACCTATAGTGCAACGGTTAGTCGATTATATAAAATGATATTCCATAATGCTAATATGAGTTCTGAGATTTGTCACGAGTAAGGTTCTTAGAAATAACTTCTTGTTACCCAAGTAGTCAAAGTCAATTTATTGTTTAAACGTGTTATTGTGTTGTTGTAGAGTTCGTGTTTTCGAACACTGTTTGCGAGTTTAGAAGTACAAAACAACTGTGTCGCACCGATCGTTATTTGTTAGATATGTTATTGGAAAGTTGCTTCTTTAATAAAAAAACGTCTTTTAGGAGCGAAAACTGATAATACAAACTCATTAAATTGGTTTTGTGCAGCAATTATTTCACCAGACGTAATGTTAGGTTAGTCGGTTCATGCTAATCCTGGTAATCCGCTTTAAAACAAATTCAAATTCAGTGACAATCTTATTACAATTAATGAATATTGCCGTTTTGGCTTAATAAGTGACCCTACTTTTCTAGATATCATCCAAATATATGTCTTTGTTTTCTACGAAAGCTTTAGCGATGCTATTTTTTGTTAGAGTGCGCCGAATATAATTAATTAATGAAGTTTTGCTAATTCTGGTAATCCGCTTTTAAAACAAATTCAAATTCAGCGACAATCTTATAACAATTAATATATAGCACGAGATTGCGATGATTTACAGCACTTTGCCATCACTTAATACTGAAACATTGCAGATCGCTCCAATTGGCATTCGAGCGACCCAGAACTGGTTGCGGAGGCTTTCTACTCGTACGGACTCGTACTCAGTTTCTCAAGGATTTGCTACATCCTCGAAGTAAACGAAAAGTTCGGGCCATTGCAGATTTCGCTGGCGAGGTATATTACATATGTATTGAGCAGGGCTGCGTAGTCGGACTCGGGACTCGACGGGGTTGGTTTATTTCTGGTTTATTTCGCTGCAGTCGGACTCGGTACTCGCGTAAGACTGCGACTGTCCTAGTTCCAACTTGTTGGTGCGCAGAACCAAAGACTATCCCAGTCCGACGAAGAACCAATTTTGAAACCAATAAGGCCGCAAAATGTAAATCGTAAGGGGGGAATTGCCAATGGTGAAATATTTCTACAGTTGTATACACTAATAAGAGTGGACTGCTTTATTTCTACGCTATTTGAGGTACATAAATTGGTGAAATACAGGCTGTAGAGTCGGACTTGGATTAGGGACCCCACATAACCAGCTAACCTGGGTGTAGTCGGACTTGAGTTGATTTTATTCAACCCGAGTAAGACTCCGTTGTTTTCAACCAACTCCCCAGTCCTGGTACTTAGAGACTCTCTTTAAGATTACGTTTTTTTCTGGACTATACTTTGGTGGTGTTAATTCGCAGTACAGGTGCCACTTGTTGTGTATTTTTTGATTTATTTTAGCCGTTGCTTGCTCTTTCAGGTAACAGCAAAAAGTAAAAAAAGAACAACTCACAATTGCAGCTAATATACTATCGCTGAGATTTCGAACCTAAAAACAAACCACTATATTCAAATATACGTTTGTTTTTTGTTGCCACCGTTTTTGCCATTTCTTATTTTGAGCGTTTTTTTAACCTGCAGGACGGTGACCGACATCATAAAGTGGTGCGGTATCTTCTTCATTATATTTGGATCATTCATGCTCGGGCTCTACAACCTTTACTCCAGCTACGCGGCTCCAGGCGCCAAAAAGAACAAATCCTTTACTACGTGAGTTCTCATTTGATTGAGATACTCGACTCGATCGAGTAACCATATTGCCGTGCAGTTACTCTTCATCGGCCATTACATATATAATAGTGTCACTTTTCGACCTATTGTAATGGAACATGTTATTTTTTGAAGCAGTGGTTGTCAAACTGTGTGCCTCGATTGTGTGTCGTAAAACTTTTGTTGTTGAGCACGCAAGTACGATTTGAATAAACACTATTATTTAATAACTAATTAGATTACGGTATCATCTATATCTGACGTGTAGTTAGGGTGATTGTTAAGTTATAAGTGCATGATTTTCCAAAAAGTGTGATGTGAAATTGCTTTGATTGTTTTAGTGTGCCGCATACTAAACAAGTTTGAGAACCACTTCTCTACCCAGAGAGACTTTTTTTAAACAATTTAAAATTCAAATGTGAAATACTTGCGATTGTCATAAATTATTTTGTAATTTTAAACGCCTAATGATGAAAAATGTAGTTTTCAACAACTCATGTTTTATATATGATTAATCGCGAAAATATTGTTTAGTATTGCTACAATACATTTAATTTCGCTAGAACACGTTAGTTACAATCGCACAATTTACGCATTTATTTCACTCGACCTACAATCTTATGGTTATGCGGTTGTAACATAATCTTGTTACTTGTTGAGTCCATAAAAATCTATGACAAGATTGTCAATCATCGCTTAATTCAGTGGTTCTTAACGGAGGGTGCCGCGGCATCCTGGGGTGCCATTTTTAATCCTCAAGGGCCGCGAATTATTTGGGAATATCTAAAAATCTCTATTTTGCTCAACTCTTACAACTTTTTGTGTAAGATTAGAGTGAAATAAATTCAATTATAACTGCCTACGTTGTGTAGAAAAACTGCTACTTTGTCCAAAGGTATCTCAGTTCAGTGTTGTAAACATTTTGAAATGACTCAAGTCCCAGTCAAGTTATTTGCAAAATAACTTAAGTCCAATAAGTCAAGTCTTTTTGAATAAATAACAAGTCAAGTCCCAGTCTAAGTCATCGGTTGCGCAAGTCAAGTCCCAGTCAAGTCATAATTAGAGCAAGTCAACTTCAAGTCACGTCCTTGTCGTAAAAATAAAACGTTGAACTATTGGAATTTTTAAACTCGTACGATTATGAACAATAAATGAACTAAAAATGAGAAAAACGCAACTTATAGCAAGCAAATTGTTTTATGTGCAAACATTTGGATAACTAGCTCAACTTTATTAAAAAAATACTTACGGAAAGCACTTCAATTCAACCTAAGTAATTTGCCCAAAAGACTTAAGTCAAGTCAAGTCATTTGAAAACAGTGACTTAAGTCATTACAACACTGTCTGAGTTTGAACTAGTGCTAGATGATTTTTACAGTCTTGATCCGAAAAATATCGAATAATCGTCCTATTAACCTGGTTCGGCAGGATCGAAGAGACCTTCATTACTCTCTTCTGGTCGATGTTCGGCCTGGCCGACTACCGCGGTGTCGAGGTCAACTACGACCACGAGCTTACACGAATCGTCGGCTACCAGCTCTACGGCGCCTACAACATCGTCACCGTGGTCGTGATGCTCAACATGCTCATCGCCATGATCAACAGCTCCTACGCCGAGGTCGAGGTAAGGATATCTTAAAGGCGTGACGTCACACTCTTCTAGCGGGGTAAGGGAGGTTCCTATTAGGGATGTTCTATCTATAAGATTGGATTGGAGCTGATACCGAGTGTTTGTAAACAAGTCATTTTGAAATGACTGAGGTCCCAGTCAAGTCATTTGTATAATAAACTAAGTTCAATGCATGTATTTTTGAAAAAATGACAAGTCAAGTCCAAACCATTAGTCACCCAATTCAAGGCCCAGTCAAGTCATTACAGCAAGTCATATGCAAGTCAAATCATCGATTAATTTTTAAAACGATAAACCATTAAAATAACTTGTCCAAATATAAGCAATAATTAACAAAGTATAACGTAAAAACAATCTGTAGCAACGTATTCGTACTCGCAATGACTTAAGTCCGAGTCAAGTCATTAGTCCAAAAGATTTAGGTCAATTCAAGTTATTTCAAAAGAGTGACTCAAGCGCATATTTAAGTCATTGACTTGCCGATCTGATACCAAATAAATTTAGGTATTTCAGCCATTATTTGTGGTCAAAAGAAGTGTTTTCTATAAATAACAGTTTAATTTCCTAATTTTATCAGAACAAACAATCGAGAGAAAACCATGATACTACAGCTACACCAATTTATGGCTTAATAACCTAGAAAGCATTGCCCTAAGACACTTTAATGCCTGTAATTTCGCCTATAAGATTATTGGAGGGGACCATTTCGCATCCTATCGCATCGCGATACTTTTTAGTTCAAAATATCCCCGATTGGTATCGGAATACAATAAGCACCAGACATCCCTGTTGCTTTTTCGTGAAGCCAAAACAGTCGCTTTAAGACTACAGGCTGTAGAGTCTGAGCCGGGCCCGGAACGTACTTTGGCCGGAATCAGACTCGGAACTTAGGATTCGGACTCGGGTTAAACATCAGCACTATATATACATCCATTATTCACTAAAAAATCTCTTGAAAGTTGGATAGGTGTTATTCACGATACATGGACACTTTGCAAAGCTGTATGGAAAATTGTATTACTTAAAAAAATGGCAGTCATTGCCGGCTGTTGACACAAAGAAGTAGTGGCACTATAACCTTGGCCCCTTAAACCCGAAAACATTGGCTGCCGTAATGCATAAATAGTTTAACTTTGAAAGAATGTGCAAAGCGCAAAAAATGTTGCGTTTACATGGTTAAAGTTGGCAAAAAAATAAGTTTAAGGTCACCTAAAACAGCGAAATAAAGAGAGCAAAGCCGTAATATGTTGCAGAGCCACTTATGCGGAAAAAATGCTTTTCGCAATTGTATAATTTTTGACAAATCGAATCATTGCTTAAATGTTTTAATCTCATTTCTAAACCAATTGCCGGTTATAGCGAAATTGCTTTGCGAACGGCTATATTCAATCTAATCAAGATTTTAACCATGCAGGTGGAATTTAATAAAGCGAGATAAACGCCAATCTTGGCAAACTAATAGTTGGACCACGCTGACCTAATGTATAGGCTATACACCAATGGTCTCTTTTGTATTAACCGACCCCAAACTATACAATAAACTCAGTATTTATATGCGACCCCATTTTTTGTTCCAATGGGTAAATAATCAAACTTATTATTACTCGAGCGACTAAATATTACGCTTAAGATATACAATTAAAAAAATGTGGCTACACATGTCTACCGAAATAAGAAGTTTAAATTAATACATGGATTTGAAAGTAACACAAGCAATACGACTCTTACATTTTTACTGTACTTATTACGCTCGTTGAAACTACAAGCGCAATGTAATTACTAAAACTGCATGAAAAGTGATGACGACCCCAGAATAGGTTTAGGCGACCACAAGGGGTCGCGACCCATAGATTGGAGACGACTGCTTTTTTCCTTTTTTTTCTTTTTTTATTCCTCATTTAGGCCAAAAACATCAGAATAAAATCGTTTGGCTATTAAAAAAGAACCAAAAGTTATACCCATATTTTTAATCTATTTTTTGTTTTTTTTAAGCCCGCACTCACAGACAACATGTCTCCATTAGGAAGCAGGTATCAAGAAAGGAGGGAAGGCTCTGCGGTTTTGGGTATATAGGGCCCCATCATTTGTTGCCTTTTCGGCCGAGTGCCGGTGTTTTATGGGCTACGCTACACTACTGTAAATATACAACCTTAACCGCGAACTCACTGACATTCAAAACAGCAGCGAAGCTAGCTTTTCGTGGATTTACTCAATTTCCTCTTTTCCAGCACGACTCGGACGTTGAGTGGAAGTTTGCGCGAGCCGAGCTCATGCTTTCTTACTTCGAGCGAGGCCAGACGCTGCCAGTTCCCTATAACCTCATCCCTGTACCAAGGGCCTTCACTGGAGCACTGTCGTGCGCATTTCAATGCTTCGGGTAGGACGTTAGTTCATTTTGTGCAAGAAAAAACAATTCAAAAACGGTATTTGCGCTGTGATTTACAACTAGACTTAGACAACTATAGATGGTTTTAGTTTTCTTTTTCAATGAATGAGTGCAAATGTATTTGAATTAAATTTTTTTTATTGGAACGACTAGTAAGTGATATTTACAGTCTGAAAAGCATATGCTATGCTAAAGGCATTAAATTTGACACAGAAATATAGGCCATTTACATTCTAATTGGAATCATTCGGGATTTAAATGAAATTAATGGTGAATAAAATCAAAGGTAATTATAGTTAAAATTCATTTTTTTAAGAATTCGGTAATTCTAAATCTCATTTGAAAAGCTCAAAATGATCTATAATTCTAATTTTACTCGAATTTGGAAAAACTCAAAATGATCTATAATTATAATTCTAATCTAGTTTGGAAAAAACTGAAATGCTCTAATTTTAAAAAGCTAAAATAAATCTAGTTGTCCAAGTCTGGTTTTTGGTGACGTAACAAGTAATTTCCTTTTCAGCAAGCACTCCTTCAAGAGGAGCTCGCTCTCAGGAGGAATTGGAGCAAGAGGGAGAAACGAGAGGCGCGTCGCAAGAGCAATGCTGGGCGGTGATCACGCGACTGGAAGCGATGGCGAACGTCAGGTACGGTTGTAAAGCTTTGTTGCCAAAATAGGGAAAAATTAATGCATGGAGTATCGCGTAATACAGTGTTTCTCATCCTTTTTGCCCGGCGACCCAATTATTAAGTGTAATAAGTAAAACGGAAAAGCGTTGGCTAACTAATTCTCAAACTTTTGTAAGCGAAAAACATAGGACATTGTCATTAACAAGTTCAAATTTTGTGAATATTGGCCATGCCTTCGGATTGTTTCCACTTTTTTCGAATTACGAACAAATCTTGCTCAGAACTAATTGTAGTAAATCCAACCATGTGGACTGCTGCAGTCGGCGACCTAACCAAATCAAACGAAAAATGTTCCCAAATTTTGGGTCGCGACCAATTTGCTGAGGGACCACTGGCCTAATACAGTTTACATTTCTTTTCGACTTTAGAACTTAAGCATTCATGAAGGGCATGAAAAAGCTGCTATAGGCAGAGGTCAGCATTGGACACCTTTATTTATTTTTCAATTTTACCTAGACAGTTAAATCACTGAACTTGCTAAAGTTATAAATTAAAGTAAAATCCTCATTAAAATGTATTCGTTTAAATATAACAAAAGTTTTATTTACAATCTATCTATATTTCTTTAGTAATGTAATTAGCACAATTTTTAAAACTGTATAGAGTTTTAGCCTGTATTACGCCTAGGGATGTCTGATATTTGGCATTTTTTCCGATACTGATAGCCGATATTTTAAGCAAACGTATAACGATCTAAACCGATAACTAATGACGTCATTCCTATTGACAAATAAGCCTAAATTATAAAAATAAAATATGCAACTGTTATATTATTTATTGTATTAGGCCGAAATTTACTTAAATGAAATTAACATGTTTAGGTAGGTTTGAATCGCAAAACCTGTGCTGTATGCAGCCTAGTATCGAACGTGTACCAATACCAGCCCTTGGAGCGGGTACCGGGCATCCTTAAATACAACATACAACATGACTAAAATTGTTTTAAAACAATATTTTGCTCTTATTGATATGGAAATGTCAAATTTGTTTAGACTGGCGGAAACCAAAAGAATCACTTAAACTATAAATGATCTACTCGCAGTCTTGTTTTTCTTCGTTGAGCAAAACATCTGTATCTGAATAAAGTTTTCATTTTAACGAAATAATTTTGAATAGTTTCATTTTTTCAGCAAGATTCCTTCATGACGCGTTTCTCGTTCAAAGTCCAGCAAAAAACGAGCTGTACTCTCAGCCCTTACGAGGTAACTGTGGATATTTTGTTATCTATCGTAAAAATTACCAGAAGAACCTAACACAAAGACGGTTTGTTCTTTGTTCAACAGACGCTGATTTGCGGAATCGTGAAAAGGTTCGTTTTAAAGGATCAAGTTGAAAATACACGAAATGCCGAAATCACTGAAGGTAAGAAACGACCTCTGGTTAAAACCGACATAACAACAATTTCCGGTTGCATCTGTGTTCGTTTAACAGTTGTTGTTACACGCTTTTAAAAAGTCTTTTCTTCCATGAAATAGTGAAGAATCCTAATATAAATTTGAAATTTATACCAAACAATAGAATACACCGTAAAATTTCACTGTAAAAATAAATTTAGTACTCAACTCTTCTTGCGCCCAAGACAAATTTAAATAATAATTACTCAAAGCTTAATATACCGGATATATCACGATTTTTTTGTTTTAACTTAATACCAAACTGACTGAAGAAGTAAATTGCTCATGCTCATGTTCTTGTGTTTTATGGTTTGTTATCCGTTCGGGCGAGTCAATTAATGTTTCACCATTAATGCGCGATTCAATATTTTTAACTGTTCTGTATGTCCAATGTCCACATTTTCTATCCAAAAAATACTGTTTTCTATACAGGTTTGCAATGTGAACATTGTGTCGTGAGTAACGGCTATCCAAATTTTAAAGCACGAAAAATACACTGTAGGCTTTTGCGCAAACTTTTTACATGATGTTAAGGTAGGCCGCCAGGTTTGGGAATATGATAGTGCTCATTTTTTACCTGCTTAAGCATTCAGTGTAGGTGAACATTTTTAAATAGCAAATCGACGCATTTTTTTCGCACTTCATGCGACTAACTTAGTTGCGTAGTTGCACACCAAATTTTCGAGATCAGTACGTTTCTTATTATTACTTGAATCATGGCGTCACGTTAAGAAATAAATGATGACGTCATACTTAATACGTAAGATATTTATGCCCCCAACCAGTCGCGGATCTAGCATTATTGTTTGGGGGGCCATGATTTTTTTTTGTTGAAAGGACGTTACGTTATACAGTGACGTCACAAACGTGCGTCAAAACGTGACGTTCGTTATTCTAAACGTAATGTCATAAAAAAAGTAATCGTAAGAACACTAACACAGTTCGTTCGTTTGTTAAAGTTTTAGATTTGAGAGGTGTTACGTATACAAAAGCTATATTACAAAGATGTTATTGATTCACGCAAATCGAAGTTTATGCATTTACGTAGCTGAAATCGGCAAAAAAACAGTTTTTGAATGCCATGGCCATGTGCAGGGCCAGATCAAGGGTACTGTAGGCATAGGCCTGTTTACTGGAAAATGGCCTAATTTTGCAAACCAAGCTATAAAATGTAATAAAAATACATACAAAAATTTAACCTTAAAAGAATTGAGGGCGGAATTTTTCCAGGGCCTGAGGCTATAGCCTTAGTAGCGTAATGGGTAATCTGGCACCGGCCATGTACCTCTGCTGGATCCGCCTCTACCTCCAACATGGTTCGCCAGTGGAAACCAACTTGTAATTATGTATGTTTTCCACTTCAGCCGAACTACAGGAAATCAAACACGACATCAGCAGCCTGCGTTTTGAACTGCTGGGTACGACGGCAAGATACGAGGAGAAGATCAACACCCTCATTCGGATGCTCGAGGATAAAGGGAAGATTCCGAGGTCCCTGTCGGAGCAAGTTTCTTACTCCACGTGCATCAAAGGTCAAAGGGCCGTCCCGCCAAATAATTTGAAGGTCACAGGGGCAAACTGAATGCGTCGCCTTGAACTTTAAACAGCCGCTGATTGCAAGTTTTGTTTTGAAAGAAGACGCTTCAAAATGCAAGTGTTTTTTGTATTCAGACCGGGACCACAGTGGAAGTTAGAGCTGCCCTTACAATTTGTTAATTTATCGCAGACAATCTGTGCCCAATATAGGAATTCAGTCCAAATCCGCAAAGAGCAGTTAGCCACTTCACTGCGTTATCGTGCTGAAACGGATACCAATACCAACCGCAGTGACCGAATAAAACATGCAGTTGGTTTGATGTTTAATTATGATGCAGGTTCAAAATAAACCAGGTTCATTGTACATCAACACTGCAGAACTATTTATTTGCTCTAAAAGTCAAGTTCAACCTGTCAATATTCATTGTCGATGTTACCTTTTTTTTATTAATTTACCTGTAAAATTAGGTTTATAGTGTGTAGCGACAAAAGCGAAACAAAACGGTCAACTGACAGTTTTTGTTAGTCGCTGTCGAGTTTTAAACCTCATTTCGGTTCAAATACATTTGTTTTTTGTTTTTGTTTTTCGTACGGTACTGAGATATTTGTTTGAAAGCAAGAAAAAATTTGCGTCACGAAAACTGGAAAATATTGTTCGAGGAGTCGGTTTGTTTTGCTGGAGTCAGACCAGGGACTCGAGTAAGACCATTTAAAACTACCCGAGTCCCGAGTCCCGAGTCCGACATGCGCATGCGCAGTACCAAAATTTAAAACAGATATGGCCGCCAACTGGTAATTATAAAGGTTGAATAGCATATGGTGGAATGTTTTCCAACCATGTATTATGAGTGAATGAATTATACGACACCCCTATGAAAGGGGTGGATTGCTGAATATCCACCTTATTTTAGTTACGTAAATTGGTGAAATACAGGCTGTAGAGTCAGGGCCGGACTCGGGACTCGACGAAGTCGCACATTTCACCGGAGTCGGACTCAGGTTAGTTTTAACCGACTCCGCAGCCCTGGTCAAAAGTTAACACTTTGGTTGCGGACATTTGAAGTTATTTGATGCTTTTCGTCATCAACCCGTGGCAGAGCTTTTCAGGATAAAGGCTGTTTTTTTAATTTGATTCAACTTTATTTTTTACTGTGTTTATTTTGTAAAATACAACAAGAAATGTTACTTTGTCTTGTTATTAATGGGAATTATCTTGGATCAGTATTAATCTTTTTTTTTGGTCTAAGTAACTGATGCACGAGGACTCAAAATCACGGAACGGGTATAAAACTCAGTGTTAAACTATGTTGACTTGACTTAACCTATATCTTGAATATATATAGTCACTCATTAAACGAAGGAATTATAATCAAATCTTTAACCAAACGTAATGATTTATGGTTTTGTTGATTTAGCAAAATTCATTATATATTTGAGGACTCCAGCCATAAAACCGAGATAAGTGC
Source organism: Ascidiella aspersa (assembly GCF_963924565.1). Classification (NCBI taxonomy): domain Eukaryota; kingdom Metazoa; phylum Chordata; class Ascidiacea; order Phlebobranchia; family Ascidiidae; genus Ascidiella; species Ascidiella aspersa. Next base: position 20,944,278 of record NC_139454.1, read on the forward strand.
AACTTTAACGTCAGAATAAAACACAATATATGGAATAGGGCCAAAATACGACTAATACCTAATGGTATTAGTACCGTCGAAATTGAAATAAGTCCTAAATCCGTCGGAATAAGACCTTAAAGGTCAAAATCAGGCCTAAACAACACTCTAACTAAACCCACCCCACCCATTGCCCGCCAATAACCCCAAATAGGATGAAAAATCCGGTGCCAAAACAGCGGCGCTCTGACGGCGCCAGTCTGACTAAAGCGTCCAAACGTGGTCACCAAAACGGGCGAAACCAGACCGATGGCCCCCGATCTTCTTATACCCTCTACCGAAAGGTTCAAGCGTTATTTTGGCCATTTAAGCCTTCTTCCGATGAATTTAGGCTTCATTCAGATGAATTTAGGACTTATTCCGATGAATTTAGGCCTTATTCTGATGAATTTATTCCTTATTCCGATGAATTTAGGACTAATTCCGATGAATTTAGGCCTTATTCCGGTGAATTTAGGACTTATTCCGATGAATTTAGGCCTTATTCTGATGAATTTATTCCTTATCTCGATGAATTTAGGACTAATTCCGATGAATTTAGGCTTTGTTTCGATGAAATTAGACCTTTTTACGACAGATTAAGGTCTTATTCAGGCGATTTTGATATTATTCTGTCGTGAATATTACTGCGTATCTGGCTGTACTATATCGTTGGTCTTAATATTATGGATTTATACATTTTTCTGCATTAGGTATTGTTGCTTTTTAGGGCTTATTGTGTGTTCCCATATTAAAATCCGATAAGCATTTCCGTTGATGAACTATATTCCAATGTTTTGGAAATTGTGCCGAGGGCCGAACAAAGATGTATTTATTTACCTTATATACACTATAATACACTTTTTAATTGTTTTTCTTGATGGTCACAAATAATAATTAATTTAACTTTGATATTGTAGTTAACTAAAGAAACGTACTGGTAATCGCATTTAAAATATTGACAGGTCCAAACAATAAAAAGGCTTGCTTGAAATCAGATAGACTAAATGCTTGCTATAGCAGTCGGGATTGGTCAGCGTCAACACCAAGCCGCGAGCATTGTAAAAGTGCTCCTTGGGCTGCAGCAGCATTTAGCTGCCCACCCGGTTCACTAGCGTTGTGCGCGTTGTCTCGGCTGCCAATCGAACCAGGTGCTAAAGTTGGCTGCTTTCGAATTTTCCTGTTGTAATGGAACTGTAACCTCAAAGTTTACAGTTGTGATGTCATTATGACGTCATATGCTCGTCTAATCGTTTTTATTTTACTTTTTTGTTTGTTTGAACTTCACTTTTAATATGAGGCTAATCTCAAGTTGTTTGGACTATTATGAAATTTCAGCCTATATTGACATGCGTATGGTTTTGACGTCATTATGACGTGTTAAACACTACATTTTTCCGGGGCTTTTTTGGGAGTTCCGGGGACCTTTCCGGATATGATTTAGCAAAAAAACCTTCTGTTGCAATTAGTCCTAGGTTTGAGCCTTTTTTCACCTAGATTTTCTGGCCTAAACTATATATTATAAATTGTTAATGGATTTGGAGCGCGTTGAATCAAACATATAGTATGATAGTACTAAACTAAAATGTTTATGTTAGTTATTTAAATGTTATAGTATTTGGAGCTGAGATTTCGCACCTATACTTGGTTCTTAAATTTTGACATAATTTTCTGGACAAGATGTGGCTGACCAAACAGTGACCAACATTCGCATGTGGTACTTTGTTGACTGCAAAGAGTCACACCTTGCATTCCAAGTAACGACATTTTTATTGTTTAAGTCAGTGTTTCTTGACCCATAAGTCGCGACCCCAACAAATTGGGTTTTCGTTTATAATTAGGTGGGTTGTCAACTGCGGAGCTTTTATATCGTTAGATTCATTGAGGTTGGTTAATAATTTAAAAAATACTTAAATTTGTTTGTTTGCAAAATGTTGGTGAAGACAACTGCGTCGCCAGTTATAGTTGGTCTACTTACGCTTAACATTTGAGTCGCCGCGAGGAATAGTTGAAAAACACTGGTTAAAGTTAATAAATAGGCTAAGTTTTAACAAATTAGGCTACTTAGGCTAAATAACTTACGTGATTTTGGTAAATCTTATTCCAGTCTAACAATATGGAACTAATTTAATTAATAATTATAATAAAATAACACATGAGCAAATAGTTATTTCTGTTTAAAATAACTTAAAACACATTTTGTCAATCATCATAAACAACCAAGCTGTCGTATGACGTTTAAGGAATGTAAGGCAAGAGAGCAATCGGTGGGATTGGTATATAAACCTATTTCGCGCCACTTAGAATTGTCCTCGTTAGTATAGTGGTGAGTATCCCCGCCTGTCACGCGGGAGACCGGGGTTCGATTCCCCGACGGGGAGCACCTTTTATTTAAAATTGTGCATTGTTTTTTTAATGTACAAGATATTTAGGTTTGTTTTTACTTTTGATAAGGTTACCCGTTTTATGTCTTCAAATATTGACTATTATTTGACCCCTGTAGATTTTATTTAAATTTGTTAAAACAAAATTGTATGTTCAAACAATATTTTACGTCGGGTGTTAAATGTAACTTTGTTGAGTCCAGTTTTGACTAATACCTATACCAGGGGTCGGCAACCTTTTTCTAGTTGCGGGCCAAAACCAAACTCAGAAAGATCTCTGCGGGCCGCACAAAATGATAACTAAGAATTGTGATATTTTCATGTTAGAACAACTGTGAATCAGTCCGGCCTCGGGTCGTTTTTGCACTTGAAAACGTGGTTAATTACGTTTAAGGAGGCAGTAAAGTGTTGGCCTAAAGCACAAAAAAGGCGTTTGTTTGGTTTAAAATTCGAGTTTACACGTCGTCATCCATACTGCTAATGAAAAGTGTAATAAATCTACTTCGAGGAAACGCGATAACATTTGAAGGTAATGTAGCTCAGTGTTTGTTAAAGTTTTAAGTCAAGGCACAGGTGGTGAACGAAGCGATCGCCATTTTTTTGGGTATACCGGCATTTTTAAATATCTTGCAGGTTTTATTACATTGCCGAAAATAAAAAATGTTAAAATATATATCTAATACTTTTTAATACTTTTTCCTGTTTTGCGCTACGCACTTGGCAGCCTTCCACAGCGCAACGGCAAAGAAGCGCTGATCTAGGTGAAAACACAGCATCAAAACGTAAACAAACCGGACGAAAAATACACAAACAGGTCTTTAATTACCGGTACATGTTAATAATAATGCTAAGCTTGCTGCTACATCCTCTCTACAAATATGGTTATCCTTGATGACAATCAATAAATTTGTTGGTTTAATTTCAGTTACGAAAAAGACAAGTTGAGACTCGGGTGAATATTAAGAAACAATAAAGTTAATTAAGCTACTGCAAATATTTACATTAAGAAAAGTTCATAAACGTACAACTGGATTATTGTATTATGGTAAAAATGCCTGCCTTAATGAGATGTAAATTTTTTGTGTTTATTCTACTGATAAAAGTAAACTGAAAAATGCAAGTAAAACACCAGAAACGTCGAGAACCGCCCTCAGTGAATCAGTAAAACAGAATAAACTTTTTACGAAATTACGAACAAAGTAAATATTTTTTTAAATATCTTTGCTCTCAGGTGTACAGGGTTAAGTTAAGGGGGTTATTGTTCATCAATTCGCTGGGATATCTTGAAAGAACACTATACCCGCTTAGTGCAGTAGCGGGCACTAAACAAGCAGTTTATGAGGTGTGACCCAATATTCGTTTAATGCAGCGAACAAATTGCAGAATATGCATCTCTTTGGCCAAACCACTCGATCAGCTGGCCGTTTGCACACAAAAACTGGCTGCCGCGAAATTATTTTGTAATGCTGGAAAATAATATATTCCTATTGCTAATCGCATGTGAAACACGCGAGGCTTAGATGTACGCTATCATCTATCATCAAATCAGCAGTCATAATTTTTTTCATATCAGCCAGATAACTTTAATTTGAACCTTTTTTGTTTGTGCATAAACTGCCGCATCGAACACAAATAAATATCCTAGCAAACCGTGAGCAACAACTGACTTAGTGTTATAACGCAATACTCAAAAACCATTTAAAGTGCAAAAACAAATTGACTAAAAAGTAGTAAAACTACATTAATAGGTATAGCAACGTAACATCTGAATCGTTTGTGACGTAACAATTGAAGGCGTTGCATGCCTGTAATCGACTGTACTTTACTGGGCGTCACACAAATTTTACCAAAAAATTATTAAGAGTTCAATATTTATAAATTTTTGGGGAGGCAATGCCCCTATGACCCCCCCCCCTGCCTACGCCTATTCTTTCTTGATTCGATAAATAAAAAAGGTAGTATTGTCGTGGCCCAAAGTACTCTTTTCAGAGCTATTGAAGGCCCACTACGTAAAGCCACTATGAAAACAGTGGCGGATTAAGCATATTTGATTTTAAGCTGAAATGTTACACGGCAGCTTGATACCCATAACACAGCCATGGCATAATGCAAAACATACTATAAAACAAAGAATATGCGCGCGAAGTGCGAAAAAAATTCGTTTACATATAGTTGGCGAAACATAAAATTCGACAGGCTCTCAGGACGACATATGGTAGGATGGGCCTTTCTAAGAGCCAATTTAAAATTTCTATGCCACACCAACTACAAAAATGCAATAAATGTACGTCTGTCACGCGGCCCACAACTACATGATAACACTAAGCCAAATAAAAATGGTTCTGCGGCCCACATTTGGGCCGCGGCCCAGATACACAGTTTTGCCGACCACTGGATTATTCTTTCTTTGCATGTTTTTTCGCCAGCTAAAGGAAACATGGGAATTTAACAACAAGACCTGATTACTGCTACAAATGGAAGTAGCACCAACGTTTGGCTAAGTCTGTACCAGTATCGGTGACACCGAAGCGATGCTCTTCCAGTGTACTAACGGATTTAACCTTCGAGCGCCATCGTGGAAACTGAGAACTATGGAGGCAAGGGAAAGAATCGACGCGGCGTTGGTCAGCACAAAGCCAATAGAATCGGGGGAAGTTTGGTCGAAGATGTCTCTGAAGTAGGCGATGATGAAAATCATGGTTGTGTGATTGACGAAGCAGAACAAAGAGCTGAGTACAACGCGGGTAAAGACCCTTCGCACTTTGGCGTTGATGGGCTGCTCCGTGCTGCAGAAGTGGTTCACGAAGGGCAAAAGCGCCATGACGAGCAAAACGCCGAGGCAAAACGTGCCGAGGGACATGAGCAGCACGTCAACGCTGTTGTTGTGCGACGCCGGGTAGTAGCAGCCGGTCAGGCGCGGTATAATCGGGTGGTTATTCATAAAGGCGGCGCCCACCACCGGGATGAGGCACATGACAGTGACGGCGACGAGACTGACTATGTTGGCCACCACTTTGGTCGTAGTCCAGGTAACGATGGGCATCGCGAAGAGCTTGATTTGGCGCAACCAGAGCACGACACCCACTAGGGCTCGTCCGGTTCGCGACAGAACGGCGTTGCCGATAAAAATCGTGTTGCACATGAAAGAAGTGTAGTGGAGCGTCATAACCTCTACCAGCATGAGGCTGCTGCCCAGAAAGAGGATTGAGGATGCGACGGCGATAAGCAAGTTTGTCCACTTGAGCTTCTTGTCGATGGTCCTGGCGTGGTAAAGGATCGAGGCGGCAGCCAGGAAAGCGGCCACGGGCGTTTGTAGGCTAATAGACCATTGCTGGAAACACTTCAGCTCGTACTCGCTGGTGATGTCACCTGTGACGTTTCTGGTGACGTTGCTTCGATACGTCGTGGCTTTTTCTTCGGCATGTTCCATGATACCAACGTGAAGCCGATAGGAGTTTAAGTTGGGAAAAATGCAGGGCTATACTGCAGTGGTCTCTCAAACTTTTTATTATCCGACTCCAATTTAATTAAACTGAAATCAGCATTTACATGCAACCCCGGTTTGTTTTCAGATAAGTAAAGCTTGAACTAAATAACACAAGCGATTGGTTACTCTTAATTTATACACAACTTCAGATACTCTTTAATTTGTTTTAACATTTTAATATACTCAGTGCACTCGTTAAACCACGAGCGCAATGAAATCACTAAAACTGCAGGAATTGGAGAGTGACGGCGACCCAATAAAAAATTTGGACGACCTCATATGGGGTCGCCACCCATAAGTTGAAGACCACTGGGCTATAAGATAGACTTTTTACGGTTTTGAAGTTGACAAATATTATGTGTTGCAATACTTAAATACTCACCTTTTTTTGTTAACCTTTAGAGTTAAGCAGAAGTAATCGGGCATATGTATTTATTCCTTTCAATCCTGGTAACATCAATATATTTGCTTTTATAAATACATTTTTCCACTTATAAACTTATAAAAACCCTAACAATCTAACATGGCTAACTCTGACATATTCAATATACACAAAGGCTATTCAAGTTAGGTGCATTGACTTCATATGCTGGAAATAATGATCAATAATGATCAGATGTTGAAAATGAATAAAGAGTTATTCGAAACGTTCAAAATGATACCCACTTCTGTATGGGCTTTGATATTCTTATTACGTCTTACTATAACCTTCAACCATTATGTTCCAATGATCATTCTGTTTAAGCGATTTAGACGCTAATGCGGCACAACAGCTCTGATATGGAATTTAGAACAAAAGTACAATGATAGTCAAACCTTAGACAATTCTTATATCAGGAGCCACGGAAGTGTCACCCGAACAACACCTTATGCTGGCTCACAAGAGTGGGACTAAAAGCTAACATGACACGTTTGCGGCTTCCATTATTTTGCTTGTGATTTTCGGGCGGCCGCTCGGTCAGAAATCCGAGTTTTTGCGCAACATTCCTTTTTTTGCTTTTAGTGATTTAGTGTTGACTTATTTATAATTCATAAACGACCTTTCACCAGGCCGGCTTAAACACCTGGAACGTCAAGCGGTAAATATATATTTGGTTTGCCACTTATATATTAAATTACTTTTTAAAAAATCCTATTTTATTGAAAATGATGATTCGCTTCTACTGTGCTTGCAACTTAATTGGCAATAACACATGTACTGCGACTGAACAGGTTTGTCATCATTTGAAATGTTTTTAACTATATTTGCTACAATGCATAATTGATTTGCAACATTGATTTCAAACCTGTTCTCGGTAATTGGAGAAGTGTCAACAACGAAGCATAAAATGTCAATGCAAACCCATTTGACTCCGTTTAAGCGGCTTATTCCTTCGTTTTCGTTTATTGATAGCAGCACTTAACGAAACAAACAGCTGTACACGAGAAGAGAAACGACAAAGTCGAAGTAAATGTTTTTGCGGCATGACACATTTAATTCGTTGAGAAAACGCAGAAATGGCGAAAATTCAGTGTTTTGTCCGGAGGCTGCAAACGCAAATCAGTTTTGGTCAAAGCTGTTCAAAAATGGCACAATTAAGCAAAACAAGCTGCTCAATTTAAATGATTTTCTTGTTTTAAAACTTAGACATAAAATAAAATTTTCACAATTTGTTGCCTTTAGTATAGGATGCTTCTATTAGGTTTAATAAAAAATCAAGCACCTTTAAATAAAGTATGGCGTGTTTCACAAGCCAGCTCTTTTTAGTTCTTTTCACCCATTCTTTCTGACTGTTCGAAAAACAGTGGAAAAAATACATAAACTTCGTCTTCTTATGCGGATTTGCAAAAAAAACAAGAAAACATAGTACACGGCTCACTTTTACAACGAACTTACAAAAATGTGGTCTGAATTGAAAAGAACTGCAGGCGAACTAAGAATGCGTTTAGAAAAAAACAGTTTTCCCGATAAAAGTGAAATCCATAACTCTGTGATAAACTTTAGTCTTTGTTTTTGTAATGGATTTTAGGCCTGGCGGTGTTAAGAGTGACTTGACGCCTTCCGGGACAAAATACTACATTTCCCGCGCTTACACAAGCGAACAACGAAAGCAACTCATTCGTCAGCACATTTTATCCGGCTTTCAATGTTCCTCGAACAAAAAGAACCGTCAATGTTTCAGAACTATCGTTTTTCGCATGAACTCTTCGGCGGCCTTTTTCGGGTCAACAGCAGTCGGAGTGTCCGTTTCCGAGCTGTCCAGCTCCTCCTCAGCGCCACTGCTCGAGAAACTCTCTTCTGTCGCCAAGTGGCGCTGCGAGCTGATCTGCGCGTCCGCCAGCTGTCGCTCGAGCGCCGGCCTGGCGGTGCGATCACACAAAAACTGGGTGCCGCGAAATTATTTTGTAATGTTGGAGAATAATATATTCCTATTGCTAATCGCATGTGAAACACGCGAGGCTTAGATGTACGCTATCATCTATCATCAGATGAGCAGTCATAATTTTTTCATATGAGCCAGATAACTTTAGGGCTTGACGACCGCGGGTTTAACTTGATTACTTCAAAAAGTTTAGTGCTCCCTTGCAGTGGCGTTGCCAGCCGATATATATTTAGGTGGGGGAAAGTTTGAACTTGTTTTGTTTGTGTATAAACTGCCGTATGGAACACAAATAAATATGCTAGCAAACCGTTTTGAGCAGCAACTGACTGAGTGTTTTAACGCAATACTAAAAAAACAGTCAAAGCGCAAAAAACAAATTGACTAAAAAGTTGTAAAACTGTATTAATAAGTCTAGCAACTTAATATCTAAATCGTTTGTGGCGTAACAATTGAAGGTGTTGCATGCATCTAATCGACTGGTGTCGTACACTCGCACAGCACTACTGGGCGTCACAGAAATTTTTACAAAAGAGTACAATATTTATAAATGTTTGGGGGGCCATGGCCCCTGTGCCCACCCCTGGCTACGCTTGTCCCATCTTGCATTCGATAACTCAAAAAAGGTAGTGTTGTCGCAGCCGAAGTACTCTTTCCAGAGCTATTGAAGACCCACTACGTAAAGCCACTATGAAAACAGTGGCGGATTCAGCATATTTGATTTTAAGCTGAAATGTTACACGGCAGCTTGATACCCATAACACAGCCATGGCATAATGCAAAACATACTACAAAACAAAGAATATGCGCGCGAAGTGCGAAAAAAATTCGTTTACATATAGTTGGCGAAACATAAAATTCGACAGGCTCTCAGGACGACATATGGTAGGATGGGCCTTTCTAAGAGCCAATTTAAAATTTCTATGCCACACCAACTAAAAAAATGCAATAAATGTACGTCTATCACGCGACCAACAACTACATGATAACACTAAGATACAATAAGCTATTCAAAAGTAACTCGCGGCCAAATAAAAATGGTTCTGCGGTCCACATTTGGCCCGCGGCCAACAAACACAGTTTTGCCGACCACCGAATTTACCTTTGTTTACATGGTTTTTCGCCAGCTAAAGGAAAAATGGGAATTTAACAACAAGACCTGATTACTGCTACAAATGGAAGTAGCACCAACGTTTGGCTAAGTCTGTACCAGTATCGGTGACACCGAAGAGATTCTCTTCCAGTGTACTAACGGATTTAACCTTCGAGCGCCATCGTGGAAACTGAGAACTATGGAGGCAAGGGAAAGAATCGACGCGGCGTTGGTCAGCACAAAGCCAATAGAATCGGGGGAAGTTTGGTCGAAGATGTCTTTGAAGTAGGCGATGATGAAAACCATGGTTATGTGATTGACGAAGCAGAACAGAGAGCTGAGTACAACGCGGGTAAAGACCTTTCGCACTTTTGCGTTGATGGGCTGCTCCGTGCTGCAGAAGTGGTTCACGAAGGGCAAAAGCGCCATGACGAGCAAAACGCCGAGGCAAAACGTGCCGAGGGACATGAGCAGCACGTCAACGCTGTTGTTGTGCGACGCCGGGTAGTAGCAGCCGGTCAGGCGCGGAATAATCGGATTGTTAATCATGAAGGCGGCGTCCAGCACCGGGATGAGGCACATGACAGTGACGGCGACGAGACTGACTATGTTTGCCACCACTTTGGTCGTAGTCCAGGTAACGATGGGCATCGCGAAGAGCTTGATTTGGCGCAACCAGAGCACGACACCCACTAGGGCTCGTCCGGTTCGCGACAGAACGGCGTTGCCGATAAAAATCGTGTTGCACATGAAAGAAGTGTAGTGGAGCGTCATAACCTCTACCAGCATGAGGCTGCTGCCCAGAAAGAGGATTGAGGATGCGACGGCGATAAGCAAGTTTGTCCACTTGAGCTTCTTGTCGATGGTCCTGGCGTGGTAAAGGATCGAGGCGGCAGCCAGGAAAGCGGCCACGGGCGTTTGTAAGCTAATAGACCATTGCTGGAAACACTTCAGCTCGTACTCGCTGGTGATGTCACCTGTGACGTTTCTGGTGACGTTGCTTCGATACGTCGTGGCTTTTTCTTCGGCATGTTCCATGATACCAACGTGAAGCCGATAGGAGTTTAAGTTGGGAAAAATGCAGGGCTATACTGCAGTGGTCTATCAACCTTTTTATTATCCGACTCCAATTTAATTAAACTGAAATCAGCATTTACATGCAACCCCGGTTTGTTTTCAGATAAGTAAAGCTTGAACTAAATAACACAAGCGATTGGTTACTCTTAATTTATACACAACTTCAGATACTTTTTTAATTTGTTTTAACATTTTAATATACTCAGTGCACTCGTTAAACCACGAGCGCAATGAAATCACTTAAACTGCAGGAATTGGAGAGTGACGGCGACCCAATAAAAAATTTGGACGACCTCATATGGGGTCGCCACCCATAAGTTGAAGACCACTGGGCTATAAGATAGACTTTTTACGGTTTTAAACTGACGAAAATGATGTGTTGCAATACTTAAATACTCACGTTTTTGTTAACCTTTAGAGTTAAGCAGAAGTAATCGGGTATATGTATTTATTCCTTTCAATCCTGGTAACATCAATATATTTGCTTTTATAAATACATTTTTCCAGTTACAAACTTATAAAAACCCTAACAATCTAACATGGCTATACCCTGACATATCTAATATACACAAAGGCCATTCAAGTTAGGTGCATTGACTTCATATGCTGGAAATAATGATCATTCTGTTAAAGCGATTTAGACGCTAATGCGGCACAACAGCTCTAATATGGAATTTAGAACAAAAGTACAATGAGTCAAACCTTAGACAATTCTTATATCAGGAGCCACGGAAATGTCACCCGAACAACACCTTATGCTGGCTCACAAGAGTGGGACTAAAAGCTAACATGACATGTTTGCGACTTGCATTATTTTGCTTGTGATTTTCGGGCGGCCACTCGGTGAGAAATCCGAGTTTTTGCGCAACATTCCTTTTTTTGCTTTTAGTGATTTAGTGTTGACTTATTTATAATTCATAAACGACCTTTCACCAGGCCGGCTTAAACACCAGGAACGTCAAGCGGTAAATATATATTTGGTTTGCCACTTATATATTAAATTACTTTTTAAAAAATCCTATTTTATTGAAAATGATGATTCGCTTCTACTGTGCTTGCAACTTAATTGGCAATAACACATGTACTGCGACTGAACAGGTTTGTCATCATTTGAAATGTTTTTAACTATATTTGCTACAATGCATAATTGATTTGCAACATTGATTTCAAACCTGTTCTCGGTAATTGGAGAAGTGTCAACAACGAAGCATAAAATGTCAATGCAAACCCATTTGACTCCGTTTAAGCGGCTTGTTCCTTCGTTTTCGTTTATTGATAGCAGCACTTAACGAAACAAACAGCTGTACACGAGAAGAGAAACGACAAAGTCGAAGTAAATGTTTTTGCGGCATGACACATTTAATTCGTTGAGAAAACGCAGAAATGGCGAAAATTCAGTGTTTTGTCCGGAGGCTGCAAACGCAAATCAGTTTTGGTCAAAACTGTTCAAAAATGGCACAATTAAGCAAAACAAGCTGCTTAATTTAAATGATTTTCTTGTTTTAAAACTTAGACATAAAATAAAATTTTCACAATTTGTTGCCTTTAGTATAGGATGCTTCTATTAGGTTTAATAAAAAATCAAGCACCTTTAAATAAAGTATGGCGTGTTTCACAAGCCAGCTCTTTTTAGTTCTTTTCACCCATTCTTTCTGACTGTTCGAAAAACAGTGGAAAAAATACATAAACTTCGTCTTCTTATGCGGATTTGCAAAAAAACAAGAAAACATAGTACACGGCTCACTTTTACAACGAACTTACAAAAATGTGGTCTGAATTGAAAAGAACTGCAGGCGAACTAAGAATGCGTTTAGAAAAAAACAGTTTTCCCGATAAAAGTGAAATCCATAACTCTGTGATAAACTTTAGTCTTTGTTTTTGTAATGGATTTTAGGCCTGGCGGTGTTAAGAGTGACTTGACGCCTTCCGGGACAAAATACTACATTTCCCGCGCTTACACAAGCGAACAACGAAAGCAACTCATTCGTCAGCACATTTTATCCGGCTTTCAATGTTCCTCGAACAAAAATAACCGTCAATGTTTCAGAACTATCGTTTTTCGCATGAACTCTTCGGCGGCCTTTTTCGGGTCAACAGCGGTCGGAGTGTCCGTTTCCGAGCTGTCCAGCTCCTCCTCAGCGCCACTGCTCGAGAAACTCTCTTCTGTCGCCAAGTGGCGCTGCGAGCTGATCTGCGCGTCCGCCAGCTGTCGCTCGAGCGCCGGCCTGGCGGTGCGATCACACAAAAACTGGGTGCCGCGAAATTATTTTGTAATGTTGGAGAATAATATATTCCTATTGCTAATCGCATGTGAAACACGCGAGGCTTAGATGTACGCTATCATCTATCATCAGATGAGCAGTCATAATTTTTTCATATGAGCCAGATAACTTTAGGGCTTGACGACCGCGGGTTTAACTTGATTACTTCAAAAAGTTTAGTGCTCCCTTGCAGTGGCGTTGCCAGCCGATATATATTTAGGTGGGGGAAAGTTTGAACTTGTTTTGTTTGTGTATAAACTGCCGTATGGAACACAAATAAATATGCTAGCAAACCGTTTTGAGCAGCAACTGACTGAGTGTTTTAACGCAATACTAAAAAAACAGTCAAAGCGCAAAAAACAAATTGACTAAAAAGTTGTAAAACTGTATTAATAAGTCTAGCAACTTAATATCTAAATCGTTTGTGGCGTAACAATTGAAGGTGTTGCATGCATCTAATCGACTGGTGTCGTACACTCGCACAGCACTACTGGGCGTCACAGAAATTTTTACAAAAGAGTACAATATTTATAAATGTTTGGGGTGCCATGGCCCCTGTGCCCACCCCTGGCTACGCTTGTCCCATCTTGCATTCGATAACTCAAAAAAGGTAGTGTTGTCGCAGCCGAAGTACTCTTTCCAGAGCTATTGAAGACCCACTACGTAAAGCCACTATGAAAACAGTGGCGGATTCAGCATATTTGATTTTAAGCTGAAATGTTACACGGCAGCTTGATACCCATAACACAGCCATGGCATAATGCAAAACATACTACAAAACAAAGAATATGCGCGCGAAGTGCGAAAAAAATTCGTTTACATATAGTTGGCGAAACATAAAATTCGACAGGCTCTCAGGACGACATATGGTAGGATGGGCCTTTCTAAGAGCCAATTTAAAATTTCTATGCCACACCAACTAAAAAAATGCAATAAATGTACGTCTATCACGCGACCAACAACTACATGATAACACTAAGATACAATATTCAAAAGTAACTCGCGGCCAAATAAAAATGGTTCTGCGGTCCACATTTGGCCCGCGGCCCACAAACACAGTTTTGCCGACCACCGAATTTACCTTTGTTTACATGGTTTTTCGCCAGCTAAAGGAAAAATGGGAATTTAACAACAAGACCTGATTACTGCTACAAATGGAAGTAGCACCAACGTTTGGCTAAGTCTGTACCAGTATCGGTGACACCGAAGCGATGCTCTTCCAGTGTACTAAGGGATTTAACCTTCGAGCGCCGTCGTGGAAACTGAGAACTATGGAGGCAAGGGAAAGAATCGACGCGGCGTTGGTCAGCACAAAGCCAATAGAATCGGGGGAAGTTTGGTCGAAGATGTCTCTGAAGTAGGCGATGATGAAAACCATGGTTATGTCGTTGACAAAGCAAAACAAAGAGCTGAGGGCAACGCGAGTAAAGACTTTTCGCACTTTCGCGTTAATGGGCTGTTTCGTTCTGCAGAAGTGGTTCACAAAGGGCACCATGGACAGCACAAGCAAAACGCTGAGGCAAAACGTGCCGAGGGACATGAGCAGCACGTGAACGCTGTTGTTGTACGACACCGGGAAATAACAGCCGGTCAGTCGCGGAATAATCGGATTGTTAATCATGAAGGCGGCGTCCAGCACTGGGATGAGGCAAATGACAGTGACGGCGACGAGACTGACTATGTTGGCCACCACTTTGGTCGTAGTCCAGGTGAAGATGGGCATCGCGAAGAGCTTGATTTGGCGCAACCAGAGCACGACACACACCAGGGCCCGTCCGGTCAGCGACAGAACGGCGTTGCCGATAAAAATCGTGTTGCACATGAAAGAAGTGTAGTGGAGCGTCATAACCTCCACCAGCATGAGGCTGCTGCCCAGAAAGAGGATTGAGGATGCGACGGCGATAAGCAAGTTTGTCCACTTGAGCTTCTTGTCGATGGTCCTGGCGTGGTAAAGGACAGAAGCGGCAGCCAGGAAAGCGGCCACGGGCGTTTGTAGGCTAATAGACCATTGCTGGAAACACTTCAGCTCGTACTCGCTGGTGATGTCACCTGTGACGTTTCTGGTGACGTTGCTTCGATACGTCGTGGCTTTTTCTTCGGCATGTTCCATGATACCAACGTGAAGCCGATAGGAGTTTAAGTTGGGAAAAATGCAGGGCTATACTGCAGTGGCCTCTCAACCTTTTTATTATCCGACCCCAATTTAATTAAACTGAAATCAGCATTTACATGCAACCCCGGTTTGTTTTCAGATAAGTAAAGCTTGAACTAAATAACACAAGCGATTGGTTACTCTTAATTTATACACAACTTCAGATACTCTTTAATTTGTTTTAACATTTTAATATACTCAGTGCACTCGTTAAACCACGAGCGCAATGAAATCACTTAAACTGCAGGAATTGGAGAGTGACGGCGACCCAATAAAAAATTTGGACGACCTCATATGGGGTCGCCACCCATAAGTTGAAGACCACTGGGCTATAAGATAGACTTTTTACGGTTTTGAAGTTGACAAATATTATGTGTTGCAATACTTAAATACTCACTTTTTTTTGTTAACCTTTAGAGTTAAGCAGAAGTAATCGGGCATATGTATTTATTCCTTTCAATCCTAATAACATCAATATATTTGCTTTTATAAATACATTTTTCCAGTTACAAACTTATAAAAATCCTAACAATCTAACATGGCTATACCCTGACATATCTAATATACACAAAGGCCATTCAAGTTAGGTGCATTGACTTCATATGCTGGAAATAATGATCATTCTGTTAAAGCGATTTAGGCGCTAATGCGGCACAACAGCTCTAATATGGTGGTTAGAACAACAGTACAATGATAGTCAAAGCTTAGATAATTCTGATATCAGCAGACAAACAAATATCACCCGAACAACACCTTCACTTAAGAGAGGAACTTGACCTGAACACTTATGGTGCTTGCATTATTTTGCTTGTGACTTTCGGGCGGCCGTTAGGTCAGATATCCGAGTTTTTGCGTAACATTCCTTTTTTGCTTTAGTGATTTGGTGTTGGCTTTGCGTATTTATAATTCATAAACAACCTTTCACCCAGCTGGATTAAACACCTGGGACGTCAAGCGGTAAATATCTATTTGGTTTGCCACTTATATATTAAATCACTTTTTTTTAAACATTTTTATTAAAAAAAAATGGTGATTCGCTTCTACTGTGCTTGCAACTTAATGGCAATAACTGGGGCCCGCAAAAGTCAATAAAGTTAATTTTTTCAAGGAGCTCGCATGTCCACGAATTAAAGAAAAAAGTTCTTTTGAGCACCTATAGGGGACTGTTTCTAAGAAGTTTATAGATTAAAATAAAGTTAAAATTTTTTAATAAAGTCAAAGTTTGTCAAATTATGACTTTTGACAAAGTTTTTGTGTTTCTTGAGAGTAGTGTTTGTAAAACTCGTCGTGGAAGCATTGTAAGTCAGGAACCGCGACACAATTAAACCATATTAACCCATAAAACCAGGAAATATGTCACAAAGCCCACTTGGTTCAGCAGTAACTTTTATCGCAAATTGTCCATTTTCTTATTCATAGTTACGCATTTAAATAATTCTTATAAAACACTTCCTCTTCATGTTAAACGTGAAATTTTCATAAACGTGGTCTTTTCAAAGATCAACAGTTTGGATCTTAGGAATAGCCTATACTGACATTCTGTAATACAAAAAGGCCTAAGCAAGCTAAATCTAACGCCAGAAAGCACGACGCACTTTTTAAATCCAAAAAACATCATGACTTTTTCGACGAAATATTACGTTTGGGTCTGAAAGTGACAAAATATTATGTTTGGGTAACTGGCATCAATTCAAAAAAGAACTGTAGCGCCTACAAATAAGCAATTTCGTTAGGTTAAAATAAAGGTAAAATTTGATAAAAATAAAGTCAAAAAAAATTTTTTTTAGGTAAAATAAAAATGGCCCTAGCAATAACACATGCTCTGCGACTGAACAGATTTGTCATCATTTGAAATGTTTTTACCGTATTTGCTACGATGCATAATTGATGTGCAACATTGATTTCAAACCTGTTTTAGGTAATTTGAGAAGTGTCAACAACGGAGCATAAAATGTCAGTACAAACCCATTTGACTTCGTTTAAGCGGCTTATTCATTTGTTTTCGTTTATTGATAGAAGCACTGAACGAAACAAACAGCTGTACACGAGAAGAGAAATGGCAAAAATTCAGTGTTTTGTCCGGAGGCTGCAAACGCAAATTATAGTTTTGCTCGAAACTGTTTTAAAATGGCATAATTGAACAAAACAAGCTGCTCAATTTGACCGATTTTCTTATTTTAAAACTTATACGTAAAATAAAATTTTTACAATTTGTTGCCTTTAGTATGGGATGCTTCTATTAGGTTTAATAAAAAATCAAGCACCTTTAATTAATAAAGTATGGCGTGTTTCACAAGCCAGCTCTTTTTAGTTCTTTTCACCCATTCTTTCTGACTGTTCGAAAAACAGTGGAAAAAATACATAAACTTCATCTTCTTATGCGAATTTGCAAAAAAAGCAAGAAAACATAGTACACGGCTCACTTTTACAACGAACTCACAAAAATGTGGTCTGAATTGAAAAGAACTTTAGTCTTTGTTTTTGTAATGGATTTTAGGCCTGGCGGTGTTAAGAGTGATTTGACGCTTTCCGGGACAAAATACTACATTTCTGCGCTTACACAAGCGAACAACGAAAGCAACTCATTCGTCAGCACATTTTATCCGGCTTTCAATGTTCCTCGAACAAAAAGAACCGTCAATGTTTCAGAACTATCGTTTTTCGCATGAACTCTTCGGCGGCCTTTTTCGGGTCAACAGCGGTCGGAGTGTCCGTTTCCGAGCTGTCCAGCTCCTCCTCAGCGCCACTGCTCGAGAAACTCTCTTCTGTCGCCAAGTGGCGCTGCGAGCTGATCTGCGCGTCCGCCAGCTGTCGCTCGAGCGCCGGCCTGGCGGTGCGATCCAGCGCGTTCGAGTATGTGACTTCTTTGTAGTTAAACCGCTCGCCGGAGCCAAAACGCCGCTCCGGGGTGGCGGTCGGCGACACGACAGGCGATCCGAGTAGGCGTGGTATCTTGTCGACGTGCTTGTAGGACTTCTTACGGCGCACAGGAAGCGGTGAGAAGTGGTGCGGGATTATGGGCATTTCGACCCCGCCTCCGCCGACGCGTGATCCCTTGTTCTTCTGGTGGTGATGTCCGCCACCCGTCGGTGGTTGCAGACGCAGACCGAGCCAGTGCTCACGGAAGAGCTTCTCGTAGACGGCCGATACCTCTTCGAACGAGTCGCGCACTGCACAACGGAAACATGTGGGGGTTAGTTTCTGCTTTTGTTGTTGCATTTCTAGAATTGAGGAAATTGAAAAGGGGAATATTGATGGTGCGTTTCCGCGAAAAGATTAAACGCGCAATCAAGGCTCTGTCACTAGTATATTTTCATTGTCTCTTTCGCACTTAAAGCTGACACGTTCTAACAGCAACTCTCACTGCTTTGTACAACCGATTTATCTTCAGAGATCGATATTTTGCAGAAGGCAGATACAGCAAACACGTCACAGCACATGTCCTTCCAATACACGCGCAGGTGCAGTGTGATTTGCGGAGCTATAAGTGTACAGTCGAATATATACCGAGGCTGAACGATTTTTAAATCCCCTAGACATCTAAATTTAGGTGGCTTGTTTTAAAGCTGCAACTGCTTAATCCGGTGCTTAAATGTGTTCAAGCAACGGTTGGGTGTTGTGAGCACATGCACAAAATCACTTACGTCCGGTTACATCAGAGGTGTCCAACTCAAATAGGCAGGAGTGCCAATTTTTATCATATAACTTCTTTCCGTGCCAAAGTTTCGTAACTAATTCTTTTTAATCTTGAAAGCGTTTTTTTTTTGCAAAAAAATAAAAACGTTTATTTACACATGAAAAACATTTCTTTATTTAATCAAGCAAACCGTTTACAATCAACCAAACTTATTTAAGAATAAAAAAGTTAAAAAACCTGAGTAAAAACAGGATCGCATATTTTTAAAGGAATACATATTTCGCCTATACTGGATTCGTCAGGTCCTTAATTCGAAATATTCGTTTTGTTTTTAAGGAATAGATAAAGAATAAACGTTTCACATTTCAACGAATCAATGACAACATCGCCCCTGTGTTAAAAACGCATATATTGAGTGACCAGAACCATTAGCTAAGGGTCACTGCCCTGAGGATCAAGGTCAGAATAAATTTCGCACCGCTACCTCACATATCGATATTATCGGCAACACCAAAACGTAATTCAGGCTAAACTTTGAAGAAAAAAAAATCACAACCAGTGTTCGGTCGCTCACCCGAGACTTCGTGAAAAGAGCACTTGAGACTTGAGGCCAGGATGTCGCCTTCCGATCTGCTAACCATCCGCTTTCGGTCCATGTCGCTCTTATTTCCAACGATGAATATCACTGGGTCAAAGTTGGGCTGCGGGTAAAATGCGGATCGCGGTCAAAACACGGATATTGTAAAATGCGGAATGCACAGTCGAACCGGATGGTGGACTCAAATGAGTCGGTTTGTTTGGCAAAACCTTTGTGTTTTGTTTTAATGTGTTTCAAGTGCACTTAAGTCACTGTTTTTAAATGACTTAACTTGACTTAAGTCTTTTGGATATCATTACTAGACTTGAATTAAGTCTTTTATAACAAATGACTTTAAGTGTTTTTGTTATGCATTTTGTTTTATAAAATTCATCCTCAGTTTTGCACATAAAACAATGTCCTTGCTAAATGCTTAATTTCTGTTACTTTTTAGTTGTGTTATTGTTCATATTCGGACGAGCTTACCAATTTCACTTAACGTCTAACTTTTTATCACAAGGACGTGACTTGAAGTTGACTTGCGCTAATTATGATTGACAGGGACTTGAATTGCTATTTATTCAAAAAGACTTGACGTAAGTTTTTTTTTTACCAAAGACTAGACTAAAACATAAGTCATTTCAAAATGACTTATTTACAACACTGGAAAACACGTAATTAGTCGAAAGACAAACAAGGACAAAATTGAAGTAAATAGCGGTTACCTTTTTATTACTCGTGTGAGATATCCGGAATTTGAGCCGGGCGATCTCGTCGAAGCTGACTCGGTCCGTGACCGAATAAAGCAGGATGAAAGCGTCGGCCCAAAGAATCTTCTCTGTCAGAATGTCGTCGTTTTCCTCCTGTGCGCGTAATGGTCATTTTAATTCCATTTACACTATTAATTGACATGTAAATGTGGTTGCTTAATCAATTCGAAATCAAATCAAGGTTTCAGTGAATAAAGGTGAGTGACTTCAGCGTTGTATACATTTCGAAAATGACTCAAGATCCACTCAAGTCGTTCCTAAAATGACTTAAGTCCAAGTCAAGTGTTTGGTGAATTACCTTAAGTCCAAGTCCTTGAAAAAAAACGTTAAATATTAAAATTGGTAAACTCGTTCGATCACGAACAATAACTTAACTTAAAAACAACAAAATCGCAGCATATAGCAAGCAAATTGTTTTCTGTGCAAAAATTAAGATGTAACCCTATTTCATACAAATCGACCAAATAGTACAACACTGTTGGTTTGACAGTGCGAAATTTGTCGGTGTTGCAGGTGCGCGTCGGAAGCCACTTAGACCAATCGCAAGTGAAAAAAGACGTACCTGTCCGGCAGAGTCCATAATCTCGTAGAAGACAGGCATACAGGGGGACACAACGCACGCCCGCTGGTAGATCCTATCTGTCAAAACAAAACAACAAGACCACTCATCATCGGATGCTGCAAGCATTTCGCTCGAATTGCCACACACGATGCCGGCGTTGCTGGATAACGAACAGTAAGAGAAATGAGCGGGCATTGGCAGGCGGAAATTCAAGGCCGTTTATAGAGGTCCCTGGACCAAAATAAAAAACGGCCGTGGCTCGACTTTTGTCACTATATTGGGTAAGAGGAATTTGCGAAAAGCACATGTGTAATTGTGGAATGTAAGACTCTGACAACCACTACCTTCATTTGTTGTTTCCCTTAATTGGTGTTTGATAACTTAATGTTACCGACAGTGCTTTTCTGTAGTCAATTTCTAAATACATTCAAGGGGGCAAGAAGTTTGAATTTTTGAGTTTAGCAGCTTTACGTTGTTATAATTGAAATAGAAAAAATCTTAATTTATAGTAAACGTGACATTTCAATATATTTTAAGATTTGTTTCAAGCACAAAAAATTGTACATTGATACAATGAGTTTAACTTGTTTGATCTCAAGTCGAAGAAAATTTTATTACCATACAAAAGATTCACTAGATTTTTGCCGAGCAAAAATACATTAACTGGATTTCATTAGCAGAATGTGCCCGCGCATACGCGACCAGCGTTTAAAGAGCGTGAGTTGAGCGCTGCGCTTTTGTTCAATGCGTTATGCTAAATAAAACATCGGAAATTGGCCACTTACAGGCGTGAGCTGCCGAGTGCTTAATCCGCACTAATCGGACAATAAAAACAAACACGATACAGTCTGTGCTTTTGCTACGTCTGGGCCCACTTAACTGAAACCACACAGTGCCTGTAGTGCCGTGCATTACGCGACCAACGTGCTTACTTTGGCGTGGCGATTTGGCCTAAATTTACAAGAAGCAGGAACTAAAGAGCCAGCCAATAAAATAACCACGGGTTCAACGGGGTCGTGCGCACTACATTGGTTGAAAATTTCGCGCAAATTAAAAATCACACACTAATGGAAATGACATTTTAAAATAACCTAGGGCGAATTCAGGTACTGTTTGTATAAAGTGTTTGTAAACTGATCGATTTACCGAAAACGTTTTTTAAGGTACAGAAATTCTCTCATAAATCACTTTAAAATATTGTTCGGCGAACGACATTAAATGTCGTTTAATTAGTCAAGATTGTATTTTTTTATTATTTTTTTATCGTTTAACAAAGCCAAACATTCAATCAACCTCATTCAAAGCAAAAAAGTTTTAAAAACTCAACATGTTTCTAAATTGGTTGCGGCCACTCGAAAATTTCACATTTTCAAAATCTTAAAACAACAATGTTTTTACTGTTGGAAAACAACCATTTGCGCGCTGTGGTTACCGAGATGTTCAATAAAAAATGCAACATACCGAAAAAAGCAAGGCCTTGTAACATATCACGGTAACGGCACAACGATCTTTTATTTGGCCTTTACCATGCAACGCCCTTAAAAAGCGATTCAGGATTGGGCAATAAAACCGCATTAAATGCCAATGCTGGTTGCTCTGCTCCTAAACGGTGACAGGTCCCGTCATCATAAAGTCGCTACTGTGACGTGACAATGACAGACGGCGTCGAATGGCACGTGACACCCGAAAGAGGTCACTCGTCGTCCGCCCAGATTGCGGGGTTAAACGGTATCAATGTCTATCCTGACGCTGCTACGCTTATCCCTGGCCTTGCCCGTATGACACGCGCTGTGGATTACAGATGAGCTTGTATAGGGCAACAGCAGGTGGTTCATTTGCCCGGTTATTGCCTCATATAGATTGTGATTGGACGTGATTGAAGACTATTGCCTTGTTGATTTTGCAGCGGTGCGGACGGGGTTGTATGTCGGACTATGGCTTTCACGCTCGGCTGGCGATTGTTACGATAAGGCCCTATTGTTGACAGTCATTTCCGACGCTTTTTAGAAGGATAGGAATTTTTCATGTGACGAAAGAAAGAAGCTGTTGACAACAGGAAAATATTGCCAATTTTTTTTTCCGGTAGTTATTTTTCACTTAGAGTTATTTTTGGTTGTAAAAAGTATCTCAAATGTGCTCCGAATTTAAATGTTTAAACTTTCGTTTTAGTTTTGCTTTTCGTTAAGTACGTCAAAACTCGACACTGAAAAGCTCAAAATAGTGTGGACAACAAACCAACTAATTTTCGGAAAATGTCGTTTTGCTCTTTTTGCATCTACGCGAATGTTTAAGACAATGAACCCCTTAAGTTTTCACAAAACTTACTAAGCACGGTGTACTACGAAGAGTAAAACGAAATCACCCACACATGTTTATTGATACAACACAATTCTACTGACCCTTTAGAGGTTTTGCAAGAGTAAGAACCAACTGTAAGCCGCAGTGTCAATTTTCCGGTCGATGAAATAAAAACTAAGGACGCTGACCAATTCATTAAACGTTTACAATGAGGACCGATGAACAACTGCTTTAGTTCCTAAAATAATTAAAGTTTTGTACTATATTAACCTACCGACAGGCATCCTCTATTATTACTAAACCCGCCAAGAACCCAGAAAGTGAGTCATTTTGGAGGCACTTGATAAAAAAAATCGACCGTGCCTTGAACTGGAAATGGCGAAAGCCCATTTAAACCAGCTTTTGAAGTTATCTTGCTTTTGAAGTTAGCTTATGCGCCTTTTCTAAGCAGTGTTTGCTGCTCTTAACGCCAAATGCTACAAATTTTTCGGTGAAAGATCACTAGAGAAATACGGATTGATTTGATGGGAAACCCAACGCCGCTAAGTAAGTCCTGATGCCAGGTTCCGCCAACGTTGAAACTCGCAAATTTACGATAGAAAAACAAACGAACATTTTTTAAATAATTGAAAAGCACTCACGAGTTAGTTGTAGCCGCAGATGATTATAGCAGTTCTAAAAACTGCTTTGTCGGCTACGGTACGTTACATTCTAATGGTAATACAGGTTTTGCTTTTTTTTGTTTTGTTTGTTTAAAATAACAAGGTAAAGGTGGAGTTGGAATTAAATTGGTTATTCTTGGAAATATGTACAGCTAAGTGGCTGCAATATTCATCGTAATTGGTTGGCCAACGCTTGTGTTTGGTTTTCCAGCGCCACAGTAAATTGCCACTAAACGAATGACAACAACACACTCCAAGAAGATAATATAACGTTCCCCGCCTTACAATAGGTTTTGACTCGTAAACTTTGCTCAGCCAAAAACAAATTGATTTTTAGTTTTTCCAACTTCCGTTCTAAGGAATAGTTTACAAACATTATAACCACTCGTTTCAAAACAAGGCGTTTCCAATCATGTTACGGCGAAACGCCGCATCCCCATATTGTTTAAAAAAATGTATTAATAGAAATCTTACTCGGTCTAGTCCTTTTTTAATAACATGTGCTTTACATCCAAATAATTTGTTTTATTGCACATAACTCAGTTATTACTGTTAATGACGTTAAGTTAACCGTAATTCTTTATATTTTAGCTAGAAACTAAAATCAATATTAAACAATTAAATTGTTAACACGCGGGGAAGTTTCACTAAAGCCACAAGTATTCGTTGAGTGTTGTCTCTTGTTTCTTACCGCCAGTGTTATACTTTCTGTAACCGTTTCTATTTTCTTTTTAGAAAACGCATGCATGATCGCATGTATGAACGTCCAATGTACCTTTTGTACCTGTGACTCCAAGTGCTGATTTGAATATATTACCTTGATGAAGCATACATGTTGTTGTCGATACTTAGATAGCAATTGACTAGTTTTTGCCGCAAAGACAGTCAAATCCTGTCACCCTCTATGTAACTGCTGAGAAGCTAATTACGGCAGCCACACTGTAGGCTCATTTTTTGTTTTGTTTTCTTAAAAGAACAAGTTCGAAGTGGAGTTGGAATTAAGTTGGTTATTTGGGGGAATATATCGAGCTAAGTGGCTGTAATATTCATCGTAATTGGTTGGCCAACGCTTGTGTTTGGTTTTCCAGCGCCACAGTAAATTGCCACTAAACGAATGACAACAACACACTCCAAGAAGATAATACAACGCTCCCTGCCTTAAAATAGATTTTGACTCGTAAACGTTGCTCAGCCAAAAGCAAATTGATTTTTCGTTGTTCCACGGGACTTCCGTTCTAAGGACTGGTTTACAAACATTCCAACCACGCGTTTCTAAACAAGGTGTTTCCAAGTAATTTGTCAGAGTGCCAGGAGCACAAATTTTCAACAACATTTAAGGGAAGCTGGGCCTAAACAAAACATAGAAATAGAGAAAAGGAATTTTGTTGTCCCCTTGAGTCTTCGGTTACCAGCATTTTTATTCTTCCACGTTCTATAACTTTTTATGTTAGTATATATATATATTATATATAATAGTATATATTATATATATTTTAGTCGTAATATCTAATATTAAAATAACTTAATAGACTCCTTCGCAAAACCATAACAACGATTAACGGCAATTGGGGATCCTGTTATTAAAAGCGCTTCTAGGTGGTTTGTAATCTCACCTTGTGTTTGGTCGTATTCTCCAATGTAGCGCTTTGTCACAAATCGAACAGTGAAAGCTGCAAAACAAATGGTTTAGGATTTATTAGCTTTAGTTGACAGACGACGATGCGAGTTTAGGCCACAATACAGTTTTAGGTCGAACTATACCATTAGTACGTATAGTCGTAATTTTTTAAGCCGCGTATAGCACAATACCAACACTGTATACAGCAGTGCGGATTCTTGAGGCACGTTAATAAATTTAAAAATAAATAGCGGCACACCTTCTACAGAACAAAAACATCATAACTTTACAATCGCGGTTTATATAATCATTTAATTTATATCATAACTTTACAATCGCGGTTTATATAATCATTTAATTTATATCATAACTTTACAATCGCGGTTTATATAATCATAGTCTGTCATAGTTTGCCTCCATGCTTAATCAGAGTGGATTATTGTTGTCCACAATTACAGTCTTGCGTAATACTTTTTTTTTACATTTTAAATATTTAGGTAAACAGGCCTTCTGTTCGTTTTTTGCCTAGCTTTAGCATATCTCAAAGCAGAACCCTGTACAATAAAGATAAATACACAAATGAAACATGTATTATAACAATAACGAAACGCTATCTACATACATTGGATGAAACGTATTTACTCGGCTAATAAAACAACTCGATGGATTAAGAACATTAATAAAGGAATAAAACGTAAACTAATAGATTCAATCCTTTACCACCGGAGTTTTGGGGCCATGATGGTATTTTTGCACCACTGTATTTCGAACACTTTGTCGACATTTAGGAGTGTCGTAAAGGTAAAAAAAATAGTAAAGTTCTTGAAACCTATGTGTTCCTTCTGTTCTGCCTGTGGTGCTTTGTGATGGGGTCATTTTGAATTAAACTGTATCATAATAAGGCATACATTCAGTGGTGGGATTAAAATATTATGGCAGCCGGTTCTATCACAAAACTCTTTTTGGTTCAGCCAATTCTGTTACAAAGAGTCACATTTTTCGACAATAATGGTAGTTGCAATAACAGGATGAAGGTTCCAGCGTAAGGTTGGAACCGGCTGAATCTCATGACTGCTAGCAGCCTCACTAAAAAGCAGCAGTGGCTCTTGACTTGTACTTATGACGCAACAATGCAGTTTTCAGGCAAACTACCACATAGGAAAATTATAACAATTATAAAAAATCAACACTATTTTACGTGCGAAGTTGGGACAATAACCAGTAATGCTAACCGGCTCGCTGGTCTCATAAAATTTCGTGAGACAGTTCAGAACCGGTGCTAACCGGCTGAATTCCACCACTGAATACGTTGAATCAATGTGGTCTTGGTTTGACTCTGGCTTTATTTTATAGCCAGCATATACATCAGGGGTTCTTAAACTGGGGTCCATGGACCCCTTGGGGGTACGTGAACCAGTTCTAGGGGTCCATGAAGGCCTAATTGAACTATTAGTGTATATTCAAGCAATCTATTTTTCAAAGTAAAGAGAATGCTGTAGTTAAAAATAATACGTTTTTGCACTGAATTGCTTAGACTTTATTTAATTTCACATTTTTTGGACCGAAAACAGCAAATTTCTGAAGTCTGTTTGTATTATGACGTCATCACTAAAAATTTCTTGCCTTTGCTGGTCCGTGCGAAGCAAAAAAGTTATTTAGGGTTCCGCGGTAAAAAAAAGTTTAAGAACCCCTGTTATACATGCCTGTTGTGACATTTTGTCGGGTTCAATAATTTACATTGTGTGAAAAAGGTTTCACATCAGGTGAATCAGGCCAACATGAACTTTCACAATATTTTTCAGGTTTTGACTTCTATTAATTTTATCATTACTTTGCTATGTATATGTATTTTACTTTACTTAATGAAACTGTTGACGCCAGTATAGGCGAAATATATGTTACTTAAAAGTGTCTGATCCATTTTTACTCGGGTTTTTAAACTTTGAGTTTTATTGTGCACAACTTTAGCAGACGAGTTGGCGCAGGGCGCTTAGAGGTGTCAGTTCGTGCCTTATCGGTAAAGAGTCCATAACCTTATTCCGCTGGAGTAAACGCCCACAGGCAAACGCCGAAGAAAGACGATATCTTAAAGTCCCCCTAACCTTCATGCGGAATTCTTATCTACAATTTATTCCAGGCTTCAACTGCGCCGTGATGTTTTCAATATAACTGTCAGGGGAGATGTGGTTTATTTCGCCATTGGTCTTTAACGTAAGATGATGTCATATATGTATGACTTCATTTAACTGCTTACATAACTATTGAGGTTTGTCATAGCACCTTCTGAAACATATGCGACATGTTTTAGAACGCTCTATGCTTTGACTAAATAAACTCATGTAGTCTCTGAAATTTTTTTTTTACCATCCATCCATTTTCGTCTCCGCTTTTTCATTTCAGTGCGACTAATGGTATTCCTGTGTTATAAGATATAGCACCAAGGCGCCCTACCACGTTGATTTAAGTCGCCATAAACAAACATATAGTCATTGCATAGACGTTCACTGTCCGGCGTGGCACTAGTTTAACGAACCTGAACATCGTCAAAATATTATGCCGTGGCTTATAAAAAGCTCCAGTAAGTGCACTTTCTCCATTTATCACCACGTTAGAGCATACGATGGTTCGAAGTTCGGGGCTTTAAATGAGCCGTGAAGTGAGGTGTCATGCTCCGTGTTTCCAATAATCTTTCGGCTCGCCTTACACAGAAACTCAATCAGAGCTCTCTATAGTGGTGTTATGCAAACAACGCTTGGCCGTTGTGTTTTTCGACTCGGGGTTTTTAACTCGCCAATATTATAACGGACATATACGCGATTTACGCCATTTTTATTGTACGCCAGTTTTCACAGAAATATTTTTGAAATGTCTCTAAAAATGAGTGTTCATTTTACATAGCCTTGAAAGGCGTTATTTTCTTTTTTCTTTTTAAGCGTGCTCAGTGCGATTAAAATCTCCTAAGGGTGCATAATTTTTTTAGAAAAATGCTACAATTTTTTTATCACAGGGCGTTTGTAAATCAGGACTGTTGTTTTTCGTAGCGCCCTGTTGGCTAAAATATACTTTCTACAATTTATAATTTCTACAACAGAGTGCATTTAAAGTCCCACATCGCATTAACAATTGTCAGGTAATATATTATAGAATCATATTAACCATAGGGACAGGTCCAAAAATTTTGTTTTAAAGGGGGCCGTGAATTTTTTTGGAGTTGACCTAACAAACAAAGTTACATCTTAATAGGACGGAATAAAACAGTTAATCTTGAAGCCAACTGTTGTTCTTAATCAAACTCGTTACTAAAAGTTCAGCTGAAATCCAGTCTCATTGCACCAAGTGCCATAAAAGTTGCGTTTATTTAGTTTAAATTGGCAAAACCTTCAATTCAAAAGAAAACAGAATGTCAGAAAGGACAAAAGCATATAGTAAACACGGCTAGTATGTTAAAACGGAGAGCACAAAATTTTTAACATTTAGTAAAATATGGTGAAAAATCTGGCCGGTTGCCCCCTGGATCCGCCCTTGACCTATAGCAAAGTTAAAGCACTACCAAGAAAGTTAAAGCACTAGTTTTAAAATTGTATTAAACTAAACTTAAAATATGTATGAAACGTCTTTTCAAAATTCATCTTCTTATACAAAACAATTTAAACTAATGGATGGAGCAATCGACGAATAGCTGCACAATATTAGTTACTCGGTCAATATAGTCGAGCCAATAGTGGTTTAGACGTAGCTTAATTTTCCTAACCTGTTTTGCCGACGCCTGATTGGCCAAAGACCGCCACCCTGAACATATGCGAGTCTTCCATGCTGCTGGTCTGCTTCCGAAGTCTTCTGAACACCGGACTTGACATTTTGCCGTCCGCTGAGCTTTTCTCACTTCAGTCGTTGAATAACGCCAGATCAAAAGCTTTAATTTAGGTTTCTTTAAACAAAATTTAGAATTTAGATTTAGAGTCTAAACGCCTTAAAATAAATCGTCATTTATTATCCATAAAAATTTGAATTGAACACAAATACCAATAAGAAAGTATATTTTTGCGTGAAGAACAATTGTATCATTGAAATACCAATAAGGTCGTTTCAATATTATTGTGAAATGCCTTAACCTCCCTGAAAGGTTTCCCTTTAAATTCTAGAGAATAAAACCTTTTTAGAGTCTAAACACCTTTAAAGAAATCGTCATTTATTACCCATAAAAATCTGAATTAAAGACAATTACCAATAAGGTCGTTTCAATATTATTGTAAAATGACCTAAACTCGTTGAAAGGTCCACGTATAAATCCTACAGAATAATTTTTTATTTAAAGTCTAAACTCCTCTAAAGTAAGTGCAATACCAGTCAACTTCGGCGACAATCGGAAACGATCGAATAACCAAAGATACGATTAGTTTTATTTTCAACAGCGAGGTGTTTTATCCGACCTAGCCACAGTCGCTTTCAAACTCCTTTCTCTTGAGCTAATTAGCGAAATCTGATCGTAAAGGTGGCGTGCCTTTGTGGATGATAGCGCATCGAGATAGCTCTTGTCTGAATCGTGCTTTGCAAATTGCCCCTAATGCATTACACAGCACATGACGTCAAGGGTTTGGAAATTGCGCCGGACTGTATATTATGCCATTAATAGGGTTGTTTAGTAAACAATGCGTTTGATATGTCTCACGGTCGATGGTACAAAGTGAGTAAAGCCGTATACGGTTAATCAGCACATGTAATGCGCACAGTGCTCTAGATTTGTCAAGATAGCTGTATTGAGGGAGGGCTACGTTGACGCAGTTTGAGACAAAACACATTTAAAGTAACGCACAGAGTTGCTATCTTTCGTTTGCTGCACGATTTTTAAACATAATTGATGTAATCAATCAAAAAATGACGTATACACACCGACCTTTAAAACTGCCAACTTTCATTTAGTTAAAGATGCGAAAAAAAGATAAATCAATATTGGGTATTGTATCATACTGGTTCGTTATATTTAATTGTGGCTGATGTTGTTGTGAAGATCCTCTCTGAAATAATTTGCCATTTGGGGTTTAACAGCACAACTATACAGTACAGTAGTTTACTGATATAAATTGGGGCTCCTAAATAAAAAATGTGAAGTTAATGTTACTATTGAATTTTCAAATTGGAAGGACTAAGATGTGTGGGTTTCAGCCAAATATTTTGCAAAAAATAGCAAGTTAAGTCTCAGTAAAAGTCATCAATTAACCAAGTCAAGTCCTATTCAGATCATTATTAGAGCAACCCAACTTAAGTCAAGTCATTGACATGATAAGACAACGTCAAACTATTAGAATAGTTTAACTCGTCTGTGTATAGGAAAATTAGTAGGTATAGATTAGAAAAGTCCTCGGTATATTTCTTATATAATCAGCATCGTATATATATTAGTGTTTTAAAAAAGCTATAGTGAAAAGTGTCGTCATGAAGTACTCCATCCGTGCTCACACGGAAAAAGGGAAATCAGTTTACTGTAAATTGCATTAAAACCCACCCTCGATTTAAGCTCTTGGAATACCTCCGTTTAAAACAGTTAATAAGTGCTGAAAAGCTCGTCCTTCAATAAAGATTATCGCCGCGATTTTCAAACATACAAAAACAAACAAAAGGTCGACTACACCTCAAGCGAAAGGTTCGTAAGCTGATTATGTCTTCACCTGAAACAAATGAAATCTCTCAGCTGGTACAGTTTCATAAAAATGATCGAACCAAACCTTTATAACGAACACGTCATTACTTGCTGTGAGTTCGCTGGTTTAATTCTTCTAGGTCGACACAATGTTTTTCCAAAGTACGATTTAATTATAAACACTTTGTTAACGGAAATGTTCCAAAGCTAAGCTGAATTTTGATTCTTATCGAGCTAACTGTATATTGTAAATATTTTTTTAGATTTATTTTATTTATAGTTATGTCAAATAAAGGTCAACACGATATTATAAATCGGCCTGTGATATTTAATCTTTAAAGTTAATCGGCCCTATATATTACAACGTTTAGTGATATTTCACGGCTATTAAAGTAAGTCTTATGTGATTTCTCGTCTGTAACGATATGCCGCTTTTGGCGGGATTTTTAAACTCACTGAAATTGACAAGAGTCACGTTGGATTTGTTTCGTTACGATGCCTTTGGCCTGATTTATTTATTATGTGGGCACATAGGTCTCTCGCAAGTCTTTGATCCAGTTTTTAAACGAAGGTTTTTCCAATAACCAAACATCTAAATGAGTGGTCGGCAAACTGTGGGCCGCGGCCCTAATTTGGGCCGCAGGGCCATTTTTAATGGGCCGCGAGCTACTTTTCAGCACTTTAGTTTTATCATGTATTCCTGGGATGCGTGATAGTCGTAGGCTACACGCGTACATTTATTGCCAGGTATTAAAAGTTGGAATTTTTATATTGTCTCAGCGTGGTTCAAGCCAGCGTGTCAAATGTGGCCCTAAGAGTGCCTGTCAAACTTTATTTTTGCAAGCTTTAACTATGTAAACGCAATTTTTTTCGCTTCGTTGTATGGTATGTTATACAATATGGCGTTTTCGGCATCATAGCCCCAGTATTATTTCACCATTGCTTGGTGTCAAAAGCCTAACGCTGTGTGGACTTAGACTCCCTGCAAAATGCAATTTCTATCAAAATATATCTTGTTAATGTAATTTTCTAAAAACAAACAATGTTTTATGACGCAACTTTGTGACGCCATTCTAATGCCTTCAACTCTAAACAAATATCCTGGGGCCACACCCGTTTTACGTATAGTGGGCCGTCAATACCTCTGAAAAACATAGTTTGGGCCGCGATGAAAAACTTTGTCGACCACTGATCTAAGTAGACGTACGCCAAATACTTAAAATAAAAACAAGTAAAGCGCATGTCACGCCACAATTCTTTTCCTGAACTCAAAACTTGTCCTCACAAATTTCCGCATGTTTCCTTTTTCATTTAGCCGAGTGTTTAAAATTACAGTTTGATGTCTAACTGATGAATTTACCTTTTCTGCCTCAACCAGTTAACATCAACCCTCAAAGCACAACGAATCCTGGCGTAAACAGAGAATACTTTATTATGAGCGAAGGTGCGCAAAAATCAATTAGCTGTAAAGCGGTTGCAGGCGTCTCACTGCAGGCTATGGCGTGTCTTTTTAGCTCTTGGCGCTCGCCCCTGCTTGCACGCTGGCAATTATAACTGTCGGCCTTTGTCAAGCACTACATAGAATCAGATAAGGGCCGAGCCTTGTAATCCACCGTGACAGCCCATCTGCATACATGAAATAAAGCGGCGAGAAATCGAAGAGTTTTTCCGGGACTTTCTTTACGCGGACCGCAGAGAAATAATTGCCGCTAAGACCGGAACAAACTTTTCAATTGTTTTCGAATTTAAGATTACATAACACGATCGGAATATTTTCATCTGTTGTTTCGAGATTATTGTACAACTTTAAAATGTAGCCTTCAGTTTGTTGAAATTGTTGTACGCATGATATTCATTAATTTGTCCCACAAATTTTTAAAATTAAAACTTCATTAAGCTTTTACGTTTTGTCTTCAGCATTATTTGATTCTCAATTAAGCAAATCGCCCGTTAGTTTTTACTCGTAATTCAAACGCGATACCTTTCAGTTCATACTTGTCTTTATAAAAATGTTCTGAATTTTGATTTTCTGTTGGCTGACCTCCATTCAAGTCAGTCACACCGTACAAATTGAGTTTAATTTTTGTTGTTCTCGAGGATAAGTAAAGCTTCAGTGTATTCTTAATAACCGCCCAAACGAATCAATCTGCCTTTGACAGGTTTTAACTTTGATCTATTCATAGCGCCTAAAGACCGACAACACCACCCTCAATTAACATTTTTTCCGAATTCGTGTTCGATATTTTCTAAAAAACTTATATGTAAATAAAAGCTCCATTTTTTACTTTAGCAACCATACAGTTTGTCTGCCACTTATACCTAGAAAAACTTTGATTCTTTCGTAGTATCTTTAAGCAAACTAGGTTGAAGCTTAGCGAATAAACCTGCGCCAAAGCGAAAAGTAAGAAATTTAAGTTACTAACAGTAGGGACCGGGTGTAAATTTTAAAACACAACACTAGCAATGTGATTAAGTATGCTCGACCCTCAAAAGCAAAACCGCACTTTTAACTGCTCTAACAGGATTTCTCCAATCGGTAAAACGCAACTTTCAACGTCATATACTTCGTTCAGCTTTTTGCAGTTTCCCTGTCACAATTGGAAACGACAAAACCCTTCATAATCGTTCAAACACTGGAGCCGCTATGTAGCTTCAAAACACATCGCGTTAACGAAAGGGCGGAAGCGTCGCGTTGTTTTACCATAGTTCTAACCGGAACACTGCAGTCAGCACCTTCACAGTACACACACGAATCAAGTTCTGCACAACGTTCAACACTCTAATATACAAGACGCCAATCGACAATATGTGAGGCTCATGTTTTCGAAGGCACCACGCACCGTCAACGATGAAAGCGTCGCGACTAGTAGACGCGACTCGCCCCAAATCGCGGCCTTTCCCGTGACGTCACAGTGCTTTTATTATGTTGTGGAAAGAACGGACGCCGATGTAGCGGCGATATGGTTTGCACCGCCGAGAAAAACTGCGGAGAAATGCGTTTGGAAATCGGTTCAATTTCAACGACGATGCGATGTTACTCTATAAAGATTTGACGTAAAGAAAACTAGGCAAATGCGTAATTAACTCTAAACATCTTAACAAACCAGTTTCAACATTACAGATTTGTGTGTAAAGATGCGGCGACCTTCCCTAAACAGCTGCTCCAGCCCTGCGCAGTGTCATTTATTGTGATTCTAGATCGACCTTGCAACACGAACCCGTAACCCCATGACATCACTTACCCCCAAGCAACCGCAACATTGTCATAATTACATTTGCGCGACGGGTGGAGTGTCACGCCACTGGATACACACAACAAACTCAAATCGAGGCAAAATTGTTTGACCGTGTGAGAAACTCAAATCCAGGTTAGATTGCAAAAAATCTTAATTTTCGGACTCGAAAAACCTAAATACTTCAGTAAATTTTAGCTTAAATTTAAATGTAAATAAACTTTATTAAGAAATAGACTTGACTTTGTCTGACCTTTATTTTACGATAAAATTGTTTTTACCAAAACCTTTTGAAATGTCAAAACGGTACCATAAGCATTTTAAACAGCAACGTTCAAACTAAATTTTGCTCCAGATTAAACGAACTCTTTTACTTAATTGTTGCCCGCCAGCACTTTACTCACACTACTGCAATGTGATGAATACAAACCTTCTTGCTTCTATTTATACCAATAATTAGGAATTCTGATTGTGCTACGCCAACACAAGCGAAATCGAGTTGCGATTCTTGCTCTCTCAACGTGTGACGTTATAGAAGTTTGCAGACAAAGCTATAGTTCTAACCACAGAGACTGCGCTGAAATAGTGCTGATTGTGCGCGTGCCACTTTTGTTTGCAATAGCGCCGGCTATCGTATCATTCAAATGGCCGAATTCCCGCTCTCGCCTATTCCAAGTATTCGTTCTGTAATCACAATTCGATTAAGGAACTCATTTACAATCTGTTCGCTGAAATACGCATCTTCATTTATCACGTTGGATTAAAATGATCTCAACCAATAAGCAGGATTCCTGCTTTATTTATTCTGAGCTATCCATTTGGATATTCAACAAAATCATTTCGAAACAACTAAAGTTTAATTTTTGTTGTTGTTAAGCATTCCAGTTGCTAAAATCGGCAAACTTATTGTTTTTAAAGCATAAATGTTATTAAAATGTAAAAGGAAACATACAGTAAAGCACACTGCTTTTCATGTACACAAAAGGGCAAAATGTTGTCTTGAAGGGTCAGTCGAGCCTAAAAATTTTTCGCAAACAGTTGTGATATTTGCACCAAAGTGAAATTCTGACTTGTCCAAGTTGATTAAATGAAGTCAGCATGTTTTACCAACCGACCTAAACGATTAATATCGAAACTAAAAAAACATAATGGTGAAAATAACGGCCAAATAGACATAAAAAGCGACATGCTTTATTGTTCAAACGTTTCGGCAAATGCTCATGCCATTATCAGTGATATCATTTTCACCATTAAACTTATGAACAGATCCGTATATAGTGAGAAAACTTAGTGTTGCGTTTTCAAAGCCGTAACACTGCGCCGCGTTAAACACCGATCGCTGAACATGCCAAGCCGCAATTGCAACAAAAAACATCAATCGAGGCGCAGAATTGCTGTTGTTGACACAGTTAAGCGTAAGCGCAAAGTATGCGGCGGTACGATGAAAGCCTATGGTGGCCGTTTCTGCAACGAGCATCCGATTGTTGGCATTGCCTCATCGCCAAGGCTACCCGAGCGTTCGAGGCTTTTAAGCCGTTTGGCAAACGGCTTGGACCGGGACTCGACAGGAAGTGATGGGCCCTGACTTAAGGTGACGTTGGCACATTTTTAAACAGGCCTTTTTTAAACTTTTTTTTTAATTTTAAACTCAGCGTCCCAAGTGGCGGTTTGTTTATATTATTGTGAAAAGCAGAAACGGCATAATGGGCAAACTTTAAAAATCAAATCGTATGAAATAACGTTTGACAACTGCAATCTCTGCAATTTTGAGGTATTTGGTACCGGCAGCTATTGTAATGTTTGGCTTTTAAGTAACTAAACTTAAAAAAAAAGTAAAATTTTTGTGCTTTCGTCTGGTAATGCGTTTTGTTTTAAAGACGTTAAAACGCCGATAGTTGATAGTATTTTAATGTGTTTGCGGCTCTTTTGATTTCATATCTCCGTGTTGAATGACGGGATAAGTGCATTGTAATATCCGAAAGCTCTCTTTGTATTTCGCCAGCTTTAGGTATAGCAAGACTTCCACAAAGTTTATCAGAAATCGGGCAGCGAAGCTAATTGCGTTGACGTACATGCAGATTTACCAGGAATACGCAATTGAAGTACGGCGTTAAAACACATTACGAAGAAAAACTAAGGTAAATATGGAATATTTTAAACAAAACAATTTGTTTTTGCGTTTTTTCCTCAGTTCCTGTATCTTGATGGTGCGCCATGAATAAATGTAAACGAAATTTCATCAATCAATAAACGTTGTCGCTGAAAATCCAGCAACAACATTATTTACACATTTGTTTTATCAGTTTTTATTCGTGTCATAAAATACTGTTTTTACAGAAAGAATTCGATGAACACAAAATGTCTCAAACCTAACGAAAAACAACTGAGAATAGTGGCCTTTGATCAAACAACAAATGCTAAGTGGGAGAAATGTGCGTGCAACCGCTGTACAACCCCAGTTCATCTTAAGAAACAATAACAGAAACGCTAATTGAGGCCCATCAACAAAAACCTGAGACCATAAACAATATCCTAGCGTTTACTTAAGCCCCTTTTCAAAAACACTTACTCTTTTTTGTTGCGGCTTACAAATGGAATACTTCAAAGTAAAATCGAAAGCTTAAAAAATGGCCGTGCAAAAACAGGAAAAGTCCATTTTTGCGATGACAGATGGACTTTCGGCTGAAACACCTGTCGACAAAGCCTTTTCAGAAAAAAAGGCTTGATACTCTGTTTTCAACGTCAATTCGGGAGGGAGTTCCTGCGCCAAATGCCAACTTGCCGGTTATTGATAGCACCCTAATTCCTCGGCCCAATACGTCAGCCCCCAGTTTAGGTTGATCTGAATCGCTGAAAACAACTTTCGACTAAATTCGCCAAAAAC
This sequence comes from Ascidiella aspersa, assembly GCF_963924565.1. Lineage (NCBI taxonomy): Eukaryota > Metazoa > Chordata > Ascidiacea > Phlebobranchia > Ascidiidae > Ascidiella > Ascidiella aspersa. The sequence continues at coordinate 20,980,989 of NC_139454.1, forward strand.
TTTTTGTAAGCCAGTCTGATTGGAAAAAAAAGTTCTTGATAGTTCTCTTGACCTGGTTACCTTCTAAACCAGTTGTTCCCAAACTTTTTTGGCTAGCGGCACACTAAAAAATTCTTAACTATATCGCGTCACACTTTTAACAGAACAACAATAGAGTTTAATAATAAATTTCAAAGCCAAAAAGGTCGAGTAGATCGACAGCATCTTGATTAAGACGTTTATTATTAAGCTACATTACAGATCCGTGCATAGTGTACCCAACAATAGAGTTATTTTACAAGCGCCCTTAACGCACGACAAACTATATGTAAATGTCTTAAAATTGTTAATGCGCAATGAATAGTGCGTATTTATGTCTAAAATACTTGCGTGTATGTCTATTGGTAATAGAAATACTCTCTTTTCCGACCTTACAAAAATTTTTGCGGCACACTTGACAATTTTTCGAGGCACACTATAGTTGCCGCGGCACACATCAGTTTGGGAATCACTGGTCTATCAATGGTTTAATTTTTTTGGCTTTCAGCATACTACAGAAAAAATAATCAAGATACACTGTCCACAAAAATCATAACTTTGCCCTTAAAGTCAGGACAACAGGTATATACAATAAGTACGATAATAATTTAACGAGTTGTATCCTACAAGGAATGGCGTACAATCAGTTTAGCCCTCTTACCTGTATATGAGCCTAACTGTAACATTTTCTCACAAATTAAAAAAAAAACATATTCTCTCTTAAATTACAAAAGTTTCGAGGCACACTTAAGCATCTCTTACGATACGAGAAAAGTTTAAGAATAACTGATCAATACCCTTCGAAGTATGTCGTTAAATAACTGGTCAATACCCTTTCGAAGTATAAATTGGTATAATAAGAGGACAAATAAACAACTCGTCCTCTAAGAGAGGTTTTTCCAAAATTACAAAAAAGTTACGAGGTAAAATCTTTTGAGGAACGAGTGAGATAACTGGCTTCAAATTATGCCGTTGTGGACAAGAGGCAAAATTAACAACTCGCCCTCTAAGAGAGGTTTGCCGTTTGACAAGGTCGACTTTTCACGTTTTTTTTTCGCCCAATTTTTGTGTAAATGGTTTATAGGGATTCTGTTGTTTGCTGTAACCTTGATTCGGCAAGATTACCGATTTACGTAGTGACTTTTGCTCCATATATATACGACAGGGTGCTGTGAAATCAGCCTCGAAAGGTTAATATCACAACCACCACTTCTATACGCAGCCGTGACGCACTTCGGCCTTACAACGATCACTAGTCAAAACCACGCAAGAAGCCAACGTTGGTTTAAGCCAGGGACGTAGAACAAAGGGGTTAACCGTAGTGGAATAACTTTAATAGTCGTTTGACGAATTGGTGGATGTTACGCGAAATTTCAACTACGAATGATCCCCTCGCAAAGAACGCTATACGACAGTGGTTCTCAACCGGGTGCCACGGCACTCTATGATGCCATTTTTAACGCTAAAGGGTGCCGAGAGATATTTCCAATTCTTTAGCATTCCAATTTTTGCGCTTTTGGTAAGCAATTTTAAAACAATTTTTTGTGTACGATGAAAGTTACAAAAATTAAGAAAGATTTTTCAACCTTGTTGTACAGTTAATGTACTGTTTATTTCTTGCTGATTGTAACGTTACAGTTAACCACTCAGCAAAAGGGTGTCGCGAACAACTTATAGTTTCTGTATAGGGTGCCGCAAGCCAAAGAAGGTTGCGAAACTTTGCTATACGGGATAAAGGATATATCTACTGATGAAACCTGTAGGCGAAACGGCAATTGGTGCAGTGGGTCGGACTCGAACAGAGTGAATGAGCCAGGCAGCTGGCAATGGTCTGTTCTGGCACATTTGTATGCTACCGCCCAAACACCACACGATTTCAGCTCTGTGAGGCCATCGTAATGAGGTGACAATATACCCGCTTAGTTTGCCAATCCGCTAGTACCAATCCAAACAACCGTTAATTTGTTAGCAACTGCTGTACGCATTGCCAAACCACAAACTTTTAAGTACATATTTGTATTTACGACCTAAAATTTTTATTGTTTTGTAATCAATTTTCCGCATTTTTCTGCAATCGTTATAATGTAGGGATGGTGTAGCGCACGGCTATTTACCGACTAAGAGATTTTGTGTTTATTGTGCAATTTACGCTGTAACGGCTTATGCCCCAGATTTATTGTCTACTCGCACCAAAGTGTAAATGCTAAATGTGCTGTTCCGCGATTATCTCGGCCGTCAGCATTCGATTGTCTGTGGCTAGTTAAGGCCGCTATCCGCTTGTAAACAACAACTCTTGTCAGTTAACGTGTTGTGCTGTTCACAGCGCTGTTTGTTAACAGTGTTGATTGTCCGCCTTCTATAGTTTCAACTGGGTGTTTCGCTTATCAGATAATACAATTAATTATCACCAGAGGTATTGTGGTTGGCTAACGAGTTATACGCACGCAACCTTCAAGCAACCTTAAAACGAGAGTCAGAAGCTTCAACTAAACAAATTAAATCTCGTGCCCCACAATGGCACTGACATTTTTTTAAATTTCACAGTTCGGGTAAGGGTTATCATTTCGCAAGTGCTGTAAAATTCATAAATTCATAATGCCGTAAATTGGTGAAAAAATACTATGGGCTAACGTGACAAGTGGCTTGACTTCCCTCTGAGAAAGCAAAATCTAAACCACCCAAGTCCAGGTGTGAAAATGTAGCAGGCGCAGGTTCCTAAGAGATTCGTTACGGAGCTTTAGAACCCGGGCCAACCCTTGCACCTGGCATGCAAACCTGTGTTTAAATGGCGCCGGTCTGACGAAATTGTTACATTCGTTGAGCTATCAGCGGATAAGAATGCGGCTTGAAATAAGATTGCTTAAAAACCGTTTTTCTCCCTGCGTAAACATATACAAGCTATAGCCATACATTTGCTCAGAGCTTTAATAATCGAAATTGGCATATTGTTTAAGAGAAAGTGTTTTTATGCATATAGCGATAATAAATAAGATGACAAACATGTATTTCTGTTGGAAATAACATCCCTTACCGGACCAAAGTGCATTATACCTTGAAATGCATTTAGACTAATTTCAGCACGATATCGAACGACAAACACAGGTTTCTTCAAAGTTACTTGCTGTATTGTGCTATCATCTCTAAAAAATTTTATACTTTCCGGTGAGAAAATTTTCTATCTTCACTCCTGGTTAAAACCGCAACCAATTGAACTGTGGCATTGTGTGATAACCCATTTGATCAGCCTTTCGTTGATTGGTCAAAGGCAAAAATAGTACAGCTATGGTGCTTTTTGGTTGGCAATGGCGGGCATTTGACAGGTCATTGTAAACGTTGAAATAGTTCACGTCATTAAAATCACCGTGACGTCACTAGGGCCGTAGTTTTAGTCGGATAGGCATTATAGGATGCATACAAATCAAACGACACTTTTACGATCTAAAAGCGCTAGAACATACATTTTATTATTCTGTCCGAAACATACAATTGAGAATGATGATGTTTTTAAACCTTAACCTTGACTGACTTGCCAGTATTAGACTTTAAGCGATGAACTTGAAGGACCACATAAAAGATTAGCACAGCCAGTCAACACTAAACGCCCTGTTCTGCTTTACTGTTAGAGGTTGCAATACACTACAGGTCGCAAAAAATTTCGGGCCACAAGTTGCGCTAAACTCGACAAATGTGGGCTCACCAATTGTCTCTTTTTTGAAAGCAATCAGTGCTACTATATAATTATAATCGATTTTCTAAAATGCCTGAAGTGTTTTGAACCGAAAAGCGAACTTGTTGATTCAGCTGTGTCTTAAAGAGTTCCTTTTCTTGATCTTTTTAATCTTTCTTGCGTTCTCTCAAAAAATCGTTTAAATAAAGACGACCTTCTCCGTTTTACGGCCAACGTTGCAAGAAATTATTGGTTAAGCTACCGTAAAGCGTCGTCCAGCTTGTCTAAACTCGCTTCTTAACCCTAGGTGAGTCGCATAAATAACGCTTGGCAAAATTCTTCGTACGACTTTGGCGTAGTTGATAGTATAGAAGGCTGGTAATTTGGCATTAGTAACTAAGCCCTTGTCGCCTTCGTGAGTGGCCCGATTTTGACGCAGTAACGCTGAACGTTACATCCTGAATTTTGACAATCTCAATCATTACAGGTAATAGAATCCCAACTTGATTTTACTCAGCAAAATACTATAATGAAATAGGCACTTTATTGTGGTAAACTGCGTCTTCTGTGCGGTAAATACTGCGATTAGCAAAATGTAGATAAAAAGCATACGGATCCTTATCCTTACCCTTTAAAATGTTACGGCCCCAACGTTTTTCCCTCGATTTTACCCGTTACGGCACTTCAAAGCAAAATTGATCCCATTGTTAAGCAACAACAGCTTATAGTATTATCCCTACGAAAACTGCAACCACCCTGTGTACCCTTTCTCATTTCATCCAAGCCACTAACTTTTCTTCTTGATCCAATAATCTGTTTTTCTAATTTTTCTAACCTTTACCCTAATACCATTGTCTTACTGGATAAAGTTGGGGGAACCTTTTCAACCGACCACTTCTTATTTGGTAACAAGAAGCCATTAAAAAAGTTACACTTTTTATGATTAAAGCTACTAACTTCATAAAAGCTTAAAGCTTTAAAGCTTAATGTAATGCAAAATTTGAATATATTGTACATGGCTATTCTCTGGAAAGCATCACTACAAACCAATTTTCCCTGCTGATGGTTGTGTTCCTTGGCTTTTAAAACAATTTCTGTCCAAAACATCGCACGAAGTCTATTTTTATTTGGGTTGAAGCTAAACGATCGATTGTCCAGTAAAAAGGTTTCGACCAAAAACAACGAAACAAAAAAACAGTCGCGCAATAAAATCAGCTTTCACTTAAGTGATTTCGGTGAATTCTGGCCATGAGTTCTTCCATGCATTAGGGAAACCAATTTAGAAAACATTTTACGAATTTACTCCTAAACTTAAAACTATACAGGTGGTGCATTGGCGTTTCGATTTGCAAGACAATTAAAACTCCTCGAAACAAACGTGAAAAGTCAATAATAAACGAAAACCATATTGAAAGATGATACAAGCTCGTATCGTAAGGTCTTAGTCAAGATAATGTCGATCTACTTGACCTTTTTGGCTTTGCAATTCAATAATTATGATTCAATAACAAACGTTGCAGGAGATTTTGCATTTTCGGCTCAATCTTCTCAGATCTTTGCGTTTTTGAATCACTTGAAAAAAAAAACAACCAAAACTATAAAATTTTCGGACGGCCATTTTTTGAAATCGTTAGTATTCTTTACTTTTAAAGGGGTTTTTATTTCACAAAAAAATTCTCTCTAATATGCAAAATCTTGCAAATTTTACTAAAACGCTTAATAATGCCCGAAGGGTCGAAAATACCACCAATTCAAAAACTTAGTTTTCCAGCTTTTTTAGGCCAAGTTGTCAGATATTTCAAACAATTCTTCGGGGCCAATCCCCTTGATTGTTTTTTTATCACTGATGTCGGCCATCGACATAACGCCTTAACGCGTTCCATCATCGCGTTATCATGTAAAACGGCTTCGCTTCGCCGCTGAGCGATTAGAATTACAGGCGATACGTTTAAGTATACCGGAGGTGCCGCGTCACAAAACGTCGCCAAAGCAGCGCGGAAAGTCAATAAATTTCAACGGCGCTTCTTGATTTTCTTTTCCGAGCATCGATCGATGACACTTGGCGGTGTTCCGAGCCCCGAGTGAGATAAATTAATTTCGAGGGGCTTGGCGCAAATTGACTTACATCCCCATAGTTAACGTGCAGAGAGAGGCGCGGAAAATCGTTGCGCTGGCATCTCGCCGCGAAAATGAAATCCAGTATCGGGAAAAGCAGTCGACGTTTCCTGCCTAATTGCCAAGCTGTTAAAAGGAGTACAACGATCAGTCGCTTTTTGGTGCTTCACTGGGTTTAATGCGGATGAGATTAAATGTTAACGAAACGTCAGATGGTAGGGCTCAAACGGAAGTAATTACGCGTAAGTGCGTCCAACGTTTGCGAAACAGACTAAAACCATTGAATAATTGTCTCAAATGCTGGTAGCGTTTTTTTATTAAACTTGAAATAATGAAATTTTAAAAGCCCATGCGAAACTTTGAACGTTTCGAATAACTCTGAATAAAGAGTACTTACTTCTGTATGGGCTTTAATATTCTTATTACATCTTACTAAAACCTCAAACCAGTATGTTCCAAAATAAAATTTATAGTTTGTGCGTTATGGTGCAAATTGTATGCGTTAACCTATACAGATTTGATCAGTAGTGGTGAATCAAATTTTATTGGAAAGTATACGAAATGCGTGATAAAACTTTTAAAATCTCTAATTTTTTTCTTCGTCAATTTAAACCAAGGGAGATGATAAAACGGTGAACCTTGATTGAAACAGGTCCCTATACAAAACGCTGTTACGCGCCAACCTTCGGATATCTACCTGAGAACTAGAACGCAGAAAATCTTATCGAGAAAGACCAGCGCGTCGAATCGATTCCAAGCAAATGCTTGCGGAAGAATTTAAAAACTCGCCATTTTACGCTCGACGTTTAATTTTCTCCTGTTTACCGATAGCGCGAGAACTGGACGCGAATTGGCAATAAGCCTTATTTTTGCCGAATTAAACCCTTACTCCCAACAAATTTATGGCAAGCGAGGCATCATTGGAAAGGTTTACTCCTGCGCTACTTAAAAAAATTAGTTTTAACCTGGGATAAAATTTTTAATTTGATATTTATGGCGAATATTAACATTGAATATGAATATTTTTTTTCAAAATTAAAAAAATATAGACCAGTCCTAAGACGGTGGTAATATTTTTTTGGAAAAAATTATACGTAAATGAGTTTATTTCGGCGTTGAAATAATCTGCCAGAAATTTATGCTGACTAGCTTTTGGCCAATAAACCGGCTTTCTGTTGTGGACTGCTGCTGCTGCTGGTTGCATCACGCTCAAATGCCGCGCTTCCTTGGGCGTCTTACGCCATTAGCTAATTAGATAATGTGATAGTTAACCGCGCGAGTGCGCTTAACGTTGCTGCAACAAGCCTGACATTTGGTAATCCGTTTACCGAAGGGCACTGGCGGTTATGCTAAAAGCGTTGCCTATCTAGCCTTAACATCAGTCGTATGCCACAGTAACGGCAAAGATCCACTTTTCCGCAATCTTTACCTGTTGCTGTGTCGCCGTTAGGCTGGACTGTATGAAGCACGCAATGGACATTTCGTGGACATATAATCGACATACGGTATATACCGCAGTAGTTATTGTACATTTAGATGATATTTACTGGACATACGATATATACTGCAGTTGATATTGAACATTCAGCGGATATTTACTGGATATAGGGAATATACTGCAGTATATATTATACATTTGGCGGGTATTAACTGGATATACGGAATATACCGCAGTAGATATTGTACATTTAGATGATATTTACTGGACATACGATATATACTGCAGTTGATATTGTACATTCAGCGGATATTTACTGGATATAGGGAATATACTGCAGTATATATTATACATTTAGCGGGTATTTACAGCATATACGGAATATACTGTAGTTAATATTGTACATTCAGCGGGTATTTACTAGACATACGGTATGCACAATATAGGTTGGCCTAAATAAAGTATTCAGTGTGCTTACAGTGGACATAAGTATGGCGAAAATATCGACTTTCGAAGTTGTTTTCTTCGAAGATCCACATTAAACAAAATCGTATTTTGAAATGATTTACAAACAAACACTTAACAAAACGCCTTACTGCTGTAAGTATATGAGATAGCGCCTCAGAAGCAAGACGTTTTATCTTTTAAACCCTTAAATCAGTCATCTTTCTTATGCACGCTAATAAGGGTGGGTATGGGTCATTATGATGGCTAGCAGGGATACTCAACTGGGGGCATTTAAAGTGCTGGATTTGCGTTTCAAAAAACAACAACGCCGTTCAAACGCGTTATTAGAAAACCTTTCGCAACTTGCACTTTTTACCGCTTCAACCTAAAGAACCAGCTTTTAACAATACAATAGTCGGTTAGCCTGTTATGTATGTTAGGCTACTGGGGAAGTTTCTCAAACGCTTGACTCGCTCTAGAAACGAGTGTCCTGTAGTTACTCGCCAGGTACTCGCTCAACAGTCATGGTGTCCTTATATTGACTTGCTTCCTACATGGAAGATGACACAATACAAGTTAAGATGACAAATATCAAGTTAACATTCGTCATCAGCTATAATGAAAGAGCCATTTTTGAATACTATCTCCGTGTATTTTAAATTTTTCTGGATTTTGACACTCAATCTTGCATTTTTTATCTGGCTATTTTTGAGGAAAAAGTTGCACAGCAAACAGTAAGACACTCAGGCACAATTGCCACAATATTCGTATGGACAAAATATTTCGGTTCCTGATTCATTTGTTAACCTTTTCCCTACATATAATCTCAAGGGCTATAGATGCTAGAGTTATTTACGTTACGGCTCTGAACCTTATGTCGCCACTGACAGTCCCACATGTTGAACTATGGTGTGTTTAGCGCTAGTGCTATACGTGCATAGGACTGCGGGCGAACTTGAAAATGCAGAAAATCTCCGGTATAATGTCGTAAGTTATGCGATTACAAAGCCGCCGGTAAGTCTGATCCTCGATAAATCACTTGAATTTTGCTCTGTACGGCCGAAATTCGCGAAAAGCGGACGAAACGGTACAAACGCCACGCAAAAATTATCTTCCTGCGATAGTTTTCTAAATCAGTTTATGTTGCAGCTGAAAGTTTATGTATAGTTTTGCGGTGCCACACACTTATGTCTACAATGACTACAAATGGTTATAATTTATTAGGAAGTAGAAGTCTTTATTTTCTATTAGAATAATTTGGACTGATGAGAAATTAATATTCTGTAGTATATTGTTCAATAAATTGCTGGGCATAAATTTTGGAATCAATTGCCCACAGCGCTGTAATATACTAATTTCGAAACCAATATCAAGATTTTGCCAATTTAAGCTCATAAACTTATCACCATAAATTCGAACAGGCTTGCGCCATTTTCCTTTAAATGCCAGACATCCAATCCAACTCACGTTACGGGGTGAGAGGAGGCACTTGTGGTCTTTAGTCCCTGCAACAACAGAATAAAAACACCTCCCGTGGCCATTTAAGGCGCGTTCATTTTCACATGTGACGGAGTTCATTTCGGATCCCCAGGTTTCTAGGTGGTCCTTACTTAAGAGGCCAATGTCACGCTGTTTTGACATTGTAAAAGGCTGTAAACGAGCCTATAAGCAACTCGGATGTCCTCCACGCGATGGTGTCGGAGCTGTAAAGCCTTTAAAACTTGTAAAAACAGGACCTTCGTGCACCAATACCAAAACTTGGTACGCCTTCGTTCGGCTCTTACCCTTGCGCTATAGTACTCTTGACAAAGGTAAATTCACTCTCTCACAAAACTGAAAATCGCATTTAAATTCCTCTATAAATTCTAATTTCGTATTAAACGGCTGATGTACACCTGTCTGCTTCACCGATTGATATTCGAGGTCTTAAAATGCAACTGTAACGAAATCGAGAAAATCGCTCCGCGCAGTGAAGCGTAACCAAACACGTGACCATTTGACAAGGTATGTTAACGTTAAGCAATTGGAAAGAGGTCTGCGTTTGTGGCCAGATTAATTTCCGGCACTCAATACGCAGACTAGACCTTATAACACACAGCTATTATTCCTACCTGACATGATCTTCTTACATTCCGTTGTGCTGTTAACACAATCGGCTTAGATTTACAGAATTTAGCCGAAATTTAAAATGCAAATCTTATTTAATTGCTTATATGTTGAATGGTTGTTTGCCGCAAAAAATGCGTTTTCTGAGCATTTCCGCCGAATTGAAATGCCAAATAAGCTGCCTGGATCCTGAAAACTATAATATATGCTTCTGTTATGCAGCCTCGGCCACACAGACAAGAGTAGGTGACTTGGCATATAGTTCTAGAAAGGTAAAAATCGAAAATGAAATGAGTTTCGGCAAACGAACAACGTCAAAAAATAGCAATCAATTGATTTTCGGATTTATTTTTTACGCAACGAAATGTAATTATTTAAAGAACAAGTTGAATTTGTTGGGAAGAGTATTTATTTATACCACGAAGCGCAGTACTGTTTAGTTATGGGCCTTATATTTATTTGTCAAACATTTCTCTCGAAGCAAAATGCCATACTGACCATGATTTATTAGATAAACCAGCCAAGTGTTTCTGTACTCTCGAGCGGTAAAACCACAAGTATATTTTGCAATGCTGTATACCGGATATTTGCATTTTTGGACAACAAACACTAAATATGCCTAATAAATGTTCAATTCACAACGCATTTTCTCTCCATTGTAGTCACAATATAAATTTATAGGCCTGTACAATTTGTTGTTTAGGATGAGCACAAAACGTGCTCTGTGAATGTGCTTTTTGTGAGATGGTTTAGGAGTGTGGTGCGTCAACGATAGTATAAATTACATCGTGTCATGCTCTTGTATTATTAGGCACCACTCAGGCAATTGCGCCGAACCAATGGTTTTCTGTGTAAACATACATATGTGCGTTAGAAATAGGGGCGATGTATACTTACTAATTTTGAAAAACAATTATACGTTTTATACTTTGTGATATATCTGCAGCAAAGTGGCTACTATATAGGTGCTTTCTGCGAACGATGTGCAACTCAGGCCGATTTTCACTTTAATGCAGCCTGTAATGGTTTTGCCAACTGAATGTTATCGCAAAATTGGCGCCTACAAACCGCAGTTGGGTTGGCCGCGAGTCTCAGAAGCCGGCATTTACGTAGAATCTTTTTTGGATACTGGCCCCGTTCAAAGTTGAATAATCGCAAGCGAGCTTGTGCTCGATTGTTACTGCTTTAAACCAAGGGTTATTAAACTTTTTTACCGCGGACCCCTAATGTTTTAGCTTCGCGTGGACCACGGTAGACAAGAAATTTTCAGAGATGATCATAAGTAGATGTAAAATACGAATAAACTTTAGAAATCTGCTGACTTCGGTTCAAAACTGTGTAAGTGAAATGAAGTCGAGTGATAAACGTTTTATTTTTAATTAAACTTAAAAAAAATGAATACTTTTTAAATACACACTAACATATCAATTAGACCTTCAATGACCCCCTAAACTAGTTCACGGACCCCCAATTGATCCATGGACCCCAGTTCATCGAAGCCCATGCTTTCTCAGTTAACCATTAAGCTACGCAAAAGCGACAATACGAGCAGACCGCCATAGGTTAAGTTTGCGAAGCCTAAACATCTTGAAATTGGAGCCATAACGCGCGAAAATGCAGCTTTTTGTTTGTTGTTTTCAAGCGCCTGACTCAGTGAGGCCTTTTTTACGGTCATCGATTTGCCGAAAAAAATACCAAAAAACTCTATCAATGTAAACATTTTTCTATGATTACTCAGAAACACACCCTGATCACATGGACGAGTAAATAACCACATAATTTGCTACCAGAGAAAGCAAAAATAAGTCGGAGCATTTCGGTCGAGGACAGCAGATCTCAGCTTGTGCGCAGCAAGAATCCAGTAAATGGTCACGGGTCGTTGCGCAAAGCTGCAGGGGATTAATTGCTACTTGAACCTGACTTCTGCCAGGAAAGTAATCCAATTTGTTTCGCCGCAGAAACTCGGCTGATTTAAACGCTCTTCATGTTTGCTGAGCAGTACAGAATGTCGTGTTAAACATAGTAAGGTCACGGAAATGAGGCAGTTATGGATTGCCATTTAACTTGAGGCATCAAAACTGGGCTTCATCACACTCAAAGGTGATATCGAATCGCATTATTAACGACATAAAAAGTGTAAACCAGTTAAAATGCAAGCCCTAATTAGTTGAAAGTTGTTTCAACAAATCCGTGGGAACCATAGCACGAAAAATCTGTTGATTATTGTAGCTTTACGGCCGCAAAAAAGCGTCCACATATTTAAAGGCTTTACAGGATCGAAAACTTTAAATTAACGGGAATTTTTGAATACATCCTATAATTGGCATTGTTTGAGATAAAACGTTTGAGAATTATAATATTTGGCGTGTTCTTTTTTCGGTGGTGTTTGCAATTCTACCATTTCCTATTTCGATAATATGCTAAATTGCTAGATCAGTGTTTTATTTTTGCCATTATTTTAACCTTGTATATTAACTAAACTGTTTACTAAAAAAACAAAATATTTTTTTCTTTCAGATTTCTATAGTTGTTTATATTTTTCATATGCCTAAAATATCAAAGTAAGTTTTGCATAAACTCGAAAAAATAACTGATTTGTGTTACACCGATTTATTGTCAGTACAACATGAAAATGAAGCGACGCTAAGACACTTAAATAAAGTACCTTAAAGTTTAAGGTAAGACCTAAACAATAAAGCGCTTTTAAATCAATGTATTTCTAAGAGGTCAAGTTTAAAACAAAATAGGTTTGGGTGAAAAGTCTACAAAATTGTAATTTTATAGGTCAATTTTTTTCATTTTTCGGGTAAAAATATAATCGCGTTACCAATCAATAATATATTTAGGTATTTGCGTTTTGAGAAAAACTGTAAAACACCCCTTTTTTAACCAAACTATATTCTTAATATACCACTGCATGTGGTACGTTTTAATCTGATATACTTTGCCAAGATAGCAACACTTGTATAGAATATTCCTTCTATAAGATGCACATTTATTTTGACTATATGAGGACTAAGTTTTTTTGCGTTAAATTGTGTGTGTCACATAAAAAAGTTTGATTTGAGTGGGTCTGAATAAAATGTTGAGCTTTATGCGCTTGTTATGGAACTGCACATGAGCCAGCTTCGACACCTAACGGATAGATAAATACTGAATTATTATTTGCCTTCAGATTTAGTGCTACAATGTACGTCATATCTACGGTGGTGCTTATTTTTCATACTACACGTTAATAAAATTTTGTTTACTTCGATCCAAATATCTCAAATATTGCACTGTGAATCCTTATTTCAAGTTCCTATCTCCGTAAGCTTAGACATAACTGCTGCGACTGCCGACCATAATGCTGTGTTATCGCATCTACAACAGCCACAATGTCAAATTTACGTTTTAATCTAAGCAACTGCCGTACTGCAAGTTGAACAGTTTACCTCCAGGCCATTTAAAAAAAACACCCAGAAAGTGATTTGTGCCTCTAATTTTTTTCTCCAGTATTATTAGGAAATTAAATCAATTTTCTTAACAGCTGGTTCGCTCTTTTCGGTGCAACTTCAGCTAACCTATGTTTTAGCAAATTAATTTACAAACAGCTTTATTTTCGGATGGAAAAGTGAGCGATTTAGCAAAGAATCACACTTTAATGTTGTCTTGTTGTGTGTTGTCTGTTTGTGTGTTGTCGTTTTGTGTGTTGTCTTGTTGTGTGTTGTCTGTTTCTGCGTTGTCTTGTTGTGTGTTGTCTTGTTGTGTGTTGTCTGTTTCTGCGTTGTCTTGTTGTGTGTTGTCTTGTTGTGTGTTGTCCTTTTTGTGTGTTGTCTGTTGTCTTGTTGTGTGTTGTCACTTTTTGTGTGCTGTCTTTTTGTGTGTTGTCGTTTTGTGTGTTGTCTGTTTGTGTGTTGTCTGTTTGTGTGTTGTTTTGTTGTGTGTTGTCTGTTTGTGTGTTGTCTTGCTGTGTGTTGTCTGTTTGTGTGTTGTCTGTTTGTGCGTTGTCGTTTTGTGTGTTGTCTTTTTGTGTGTTGTTACTTTCTGTGTGTTGTCACTTTTTGTGTGTTGTCAGTTTTTGTGTGTTGTCTGTTTGTGCGTTGTCGTTTTGTGTGTTGTCTTTTTGTGTGTTGTTACTTTCTGTGTGTTGTCACTTTTTGTGTGTTGTCAGTTTTTGTGTGTTGTCTTCTTGTGTGTTGTCTTCTTGTGTGTTGTCTCCTTGTGTGTTGTCTTCTTGTGTGTTGTCTCCTTGTGTGTTGTCACTTTTTGTGTGTTGTCTGTTTGTGCGTTGTCGTTTTGTGTGTTGTCTGTTTGTGTGTTGTCTTGTTGTGTGTTGTCTGTTTGCGTGTTGTCGTTGTGTGTGTTGTCGTTTTGTGGGTTGTCTACATTTGGTCAGTCCTCCAATCCCTTTTACCATTCGCCGTCTCAGTCCTTCACGATAGTCCTACCGACCGCAAGTCCATTCGTCAAGTCGTCCGCCCACTATAGTGTCCTTATGTCCAGTCGTGTCCAAGCGCACTTGCGCCCTACTTTTGATCGCTGTTTTGACGAAGGCGGTCGACTGTCACTTGAGCTTCAGCATCATGACAGTCACGACCGCCGCGATTAGAATTACGACGAATATAGAGAGCACAGCGACGGCGATGATGAGGTGTCGGTGGCGATGTGACTTGGGGGTCTTCATCTGTTCCACGTTGCGCGACAAGGTGCCTAAAACCAACACAAAATGTTGCAGGGCGCAAGCATTGCTGCTATACCGATACCTATAATAAAAGGTAAACCCTAAGTCCAGGATTCGTCTATAATTAGTCAGCTGCGTCCATGTGCCATTTTTTGGGCTATTTCTTGTCAAAGATTTAAAGTTGCATAACAACCAATTGGATTTTAAATCTTAAAGGCTAATAGTAAAACGACCGTCATTTTAAAGTTAAACCTAATGACGTTTTATTGTTTTAAATCATGGTTAGTCACTATTATAAAAGAATACGCAAATTTAACGACTGTTTTGGGACTACCTGCTTAGTGTCCAATCGTATGGATAGCCTAATAGACATTTTACATCCATTTTTACATCAAGCCCCCCACTTGTAAAAAAAGTACCACAATAAGGTGTGACGTCAACATATTTTACACAAATGAAAGTGTAATTTACTTAACATTCTACACCAATAGGATCTTTAATAATAATGGTGATTTTCTAAAGCGAAAGTATGGTCAAAAAATTGATACATCTAAAATCACTCCAAATAAATTGCGGAGTCGATCAGGTGATGCTTTTTGATTTATTAAACGAAATTAAAATAAATGTACATTGGGCAAAACAGCTTTCAGAAAGCTCTGTTCTATAGTATGTTTTTTACCCAAAAGTCATATGATTCTCCTAGTAAAAACAACCTAGAACGCAGCTGTTTTAATGCTGAAACAAGTAACGACCTAACCTTCCATTTTCGTTCAAACCGAAAATAGCATTTCGCCTTTATGACGTCACAAACCTACCTGCAAGGCTCACAGCGGCATAGGCTTCGCTGTCCTCCTCGTCGGAAATGAGGTCGATGGCCGAATCGCGCAGCGTTGCTCTTGTGGTTTGCTGCACGTTCAGTCGGGCACTGGACGACCGGTCAGTTAACGGCCGCAACTGGACGTTTACATGGCTGAAATGTAGGGCACGGGTTCTTAACCTATTTTGTATGTTTTATCCTTTTAACAAAGGTGATATGCAGAGATGCCGCTTCGCATAGGTTAGTTGAAAAAAACGAAACCAGAATATTCAGAACTTGAATACCCATCCTTGGATTACCCCCTAAGCGAGAAATTTTACCCCTGGGGTAAATTAACCCCATGTGAAGAAAGGCTGATGTAGGGTCATTGTGTGGTATAGGCTGGGGGACGGTATATGCTGTATTCCTGAAAAACACCCGAGGTTGCCATATACATTCAGATTTCCTGGCAAATCGCTTTTTAATTTTCTATTATTGTATTTCTTTTTTTGTAGTTTAGCGCCAAGGGTATAAAAATGCTCGTTGAATTTATGAGGACTTACTAGTTTTAGAATTTCCTCGAGCGTGCAGAGTTTTTCGTGCCTTAAAAATTGCCGATATATATTGTCAAATGCAGAATGGGCTCTTCTGGCACATAATTATTTTGAAGTTTTAAATAGAGTTTTGCACTTAATTAT
Organism: Ascidiella aspersa; assembly: GCF_963924565.1. NCBI lineage: Eukaryota > Metazoa > Chordata > Ascidiacea > Phlebobranchia > Ascidiidae > Ascidiella > Ascidiella aspersa. The sequence goes on from NC_139454.1 coordinate 20,996,937, forward strand.
TGGTACCGGTAACCCAATATTGATCATTAGATTTCGATAAACACATTGAATGAACGCTGATCAGAGCCTTCACAACTGCACTGTGCGAAGCGACTACTTTTTTGTTCTAATAAAGATACTGTAGACAAGGGGTTCTTAAAAAAACGCGAACGCCTAAAATTTGTTTTTGCTTAGCATGGTCCACGGTTGGCAAGAGTTTTTGAGATGACGTCATAATTGCCGCAATATTTTCCAAATGACTTCAGAAATCTGCTGATTTCGGTCCAAAATAATGAAAGTTTAATCGAGTCTACATTCAGTGCGAAACCGTTTTATTTTTAATTAAACAGTTTTCTTTAAAAAAATGATTAGTACTTAATGTACTAATATTTCCCATAGGCCTTTATGGACCCCCGTAAGACTAGTTCACGTACCCCCAAGGGGCTATCGACCCTAGTTTAAGAACCCCTGCTGTAGACCATTAAAAGAACTTACTTTGTGCCAGTTACCCGGTGACGATCTGTTTCGTTGAAAGTTTTTGACCTTCCGACGACCGCTCCTCGGTCTGTCGGCAGAAAAATGCGAATCGTTCGCATTAGTTAGAAAGTTGTTAATTTAAAAAGAATCGTGACCGCACTAGCATACTAGAAGAAACTTGGGTCAACTGACCCTTGAATTTCTTTAGGGCGGCGAAATACCAAATAACTGCAAACGGTTCGCAATTTTTTTGAAAAGTTTTGGAACAGCCGCTATACACTATATTCTTGAACTTACGTGCTGTCGGTTTGACGAACGAGGGATACTTGGGCTGCTCCGGTTTCTTCACGTTCACGACATACGCCATCGAGTTCATGGAAGTCGCTCGGTTTAGGTTATCCCCCCTCGCCACGCTCACTTCGACGTCGGGATACGGCGGGGAATTCCCCAGAGGTGAGACGGGTTCATCCCAGCGGCTCGGCTGGCGCAAGACAGAGTTCTGTGAAATGTTTTTTTTGTTGTCGCTTGGAAATAAAACAGGTGAAATTTTTTTTCTTAGTAACGTAATCTATCTAACTGATTATGAATATTATCGCCGTGACGTAGACTTAGTCGTTGCGTCTTTTTCCAGTTCTCGTTGCGCAGTAATGTTTCGCCTGAGTACGGTCACGCTCTGATGAACGCGCTCGGTTGCCATGCCTCCGAGTCACGTGGTTAAGCCAAGAAGATTTTTGATTGGATGAGCGATGAGCCATTCAGGAACCTTTGGTTGAATTGATATGAGCTTGGGTTTAAGAGGACACGCGCGCTCTCAAAAAGTGTAATTGGGCAAAAGTACAACAGTATTACGTCGATGACCACCGCTACACCCAACATTCTCCATAGCACTCAATCAGTGTAAAAGAAACGCGTGTGGCAAATACAGGAAGTGATGTTAGAGAATGTTTACCGTCTGACTTGATGCGAAAGACACCGCCCTTCGAAGATTAGCGGAACCATTCAAATGGTGTTGGTCGGGTGCTGTAAGTCGCCGCTTCTCAAGTCTGAAAACACGCAGCACGAAATAATAAGAAAAAATCAAACCAGTATGGTAAACAAGTCATTTTCAAATGACTTAAGTCATGTCATTTGTAAATTAAACGTCCAAATCAAGTTAGTTTTGAAATAAAGTTATTTTTAAAATAAAATTCAAGTCAGGTCTTTTTCAACAAATTCCAAGTTAAGTGAAAAAACAAATGATAGCCTACTGTTGCAAGTCTGAAATTAAGTTTTTCAAGAGTTGTTTCATGGGGTTGATAACTTAGTAATTCAAAACAATCTTTGTTGTTCGACGACGGCACATTTTTTGTGCGTTTGCCCCACAATTGAAAGCCTATAAGCGGGCATACCCTTTAGCTCTAAAACTGCATTTACAATTCTACATACCACCCAACGTCAAACCAAAGTGTGTTAGTTTGAGCTATATTTTTGTGTGTTTTTTTCCTTGACTTGTTTAGGTGAGCAAAAGCAGAGACACTTTCCCGCTTTTGCCTCTACACAAAGCTAGATAGGAATTATAATTTCACGCCAACAGGTTACCTTGAGTTGGAAGCTGCCCTCGATGAAACTGGGACGAAGATGGTGGCGCTCTTGCTGTCAAACTTAACCGGCATTGTCTGAATACAAAACACAGCTTGTTACATAGATTGTTAGTAGTATTATTATTTCCTTTATTGTTTAGATGCGGAGCTGAGCGTGTTTTACACTGACAGTTGTTGTATCTTTTATCCATATAGTAAGATCCAATAATAACCAAAAAGGTTAATGTAAAACAAATTTATTTAAACACAGAATACTATACTATATTATAGTTGCGCCAAAATGGCATCTTCAGTTTTGCTTAAAAATTACAAACACAAATAGGAAAATTATTTTGTAAATCTATTTTTTATTTTCTTTGTGTTTGCAGTCTTACCGTACGGTTTTTAGTAATAATACTTGTTTTCGTTATTGGGAGGAAATCCTTTACACAATAAAATGGGCAACAAGCAAAAAAAATATAAAAACAACCGGCAGAAAAAATGTTAAAGAAGTATTTCTAGTCCAAGGTTAAGCGCTTGTCTTTGACGAAACGATTGTCACCCCCTACTGGGTAATAGACAGAACCGCTTTTTACTGAGCAATTTGTATAAATTGTACTGCATGGCTTCGGGCATTTCACTTCAACTATTTCCCATAATATTATTTCATCCAGGCACCAAACGAAATTCACCTCTATTTGTAATAAGTTAAATTTGTAAATGTTTCTAACCAAGAAAAGGTTTTGCGAAGATCTATTGAAGTTTCCAAATAAACGGAATCTTCCCCAAAACGATTTGGTTATATTTTGTAATTACAACGTTTGCAATACACACAAAACAATTAGCTTTTCTTTCTTTGGGGTTCTGCGCCTATTTTGTGATGCAACGCCGTGATAACATAAATTATTCAACTTGAATATACAAAGTGTGATTAAGTGTCTAGTTCGGAGATTTTATTAATTTATTCGCTTGTTCTATTTAATCTGTGCAACTAAACGGAGTTGGTCGCTATTTGCGATATGTTAAATAGAAATATTTCCAAGTAAGATTAGGTTTTTTGATTAACTGTCTAGTTCAAGGAGTTTTTGATTTATTACTTTAGTCGCTTGTTTCAGTCAATCTGTGCAACACAATTTCCTTGGTCGTGATAGCAGCGGCTTGACAATCATTTGTCCAAGAATTTCGGCCGACATTTGTGCTACCGTTTTCCAATTGAACTTGTTTGCAACACAATTTTCAGGCAGTGTCAATTGTTTGCTTGCACAACGGTTACTCCATAGTGTTGGGGTTTAATGTAAGCCCTGTAGGCCTACTGTTTTCGGCTGATTGCATATGTGTTTACAGTTTACAGGGTTATACGCAAGACACGAAGTTGATGTCGAAAACCCTTTCCAGTGTAGCGCACACTGCTCTAGCACGTGAGCCGTGATCGCAGTCACGCGCAGTTTCGCAACGATTTAAAATCGCGTCTTTAAAGTATGCCGGAACTTTTTGCGGGCGAAGTCCACAAAAGACTTAAGGCCACAAGTAAACAACACTCTCTACCTGTTTGGCCTGTTGCATTTAGGACGAGGTTCTGTAACATGGAGCCCTTTGGGACTAGTTTTAGGGTGTCTATGAAAAAACAATTAAAACCTAGTGCATTATTTAAAGAATGGGATAAGTTTTTCAAAATAAATTAAGAGCTTAATTGATAGAACATGAATGTTCTTTATCAGGACCAAAACCGCGGGCTTTTCAAGTCTCTTTGTTTTATGAGTCAAATTATCGCGTTTGCTGTAAAATGTCATGCCCCATGCTGCCATTTTAGAGGTCCACGTCAGGCATTTTTTTTAAATTGGTCCTCATAAAAAAAAACGTTTATGCAGGTGTAGGGCATTAGCTTACAAGTTTAGCTAATTGTCCAATTCATTAGTATAGGCCATTGTTGCTTTGTCAGCTAATATGCAATAAATATATGATAAGCCAGATGGAAACAAGTAAATTAACTTGCCGAAAATACATTTTCTGTTTCGCCAAGAGTAAGTCCAAGGGACATGATTTCCCAGATGAAATTATTACCCACATATACCAAGATAGTACCCTACACCACCTAATTTTTAATGTCGATGAAGCGTTTCTCTATATTCGAATTTTGAATTTAAATCTGTGGCATTCTAAGTGTATCATGCTTGTTTTTAACCCTGTAAAAATCCTAAATCTGCGCGTAATTGTTAACATAAACTTAATTCTAGATTCTAGCGTACAACAAAAATACAATTCTTGCGTTAATGGTTTCAATGTGTCGGTGAAAGACGTTACTTCGCCATCCTGTCAATAAAAGTAGTTGCATGTGTAAACAATAGACATCTTACGTCAGGAAGAGGTGGCCTTATTCGTTTAACATCCATAAAATCCGAGTCGGAGGAGTTTTCTTCTTCTTCGTTATTTTTCTTTATTCTTTCAGCTTGTGTTCCTGGCTGATACGGAATTGGAACTTCATAATCGTTATCCATATTTTATCGACGTGCAAATCTTATAGAAACATTAAGGCTGCTTGTGGTACAAAAGCCCGTCTTATCAAAATGCTCTATGTGCTATATGTTTGGTAACGAATTACGCTTCTTCAGAACTGAATTATTGATTTCACTAAACCTTGTTTTACAAACAAAACATCATTTATTTTTAATTGATTGACCATATAGTTAATGTAAGGCTTCATCTTTCATATAATTTAAAAATATTTTAAACACTTGTTTTAACGTACAACACTATTAGTCCAAAGGTCCAAACATTCTTGAAATGTTTAAATCAGGGTGAACACTATCCTCCTTTTTTCAGGAGGTTTGTTTTGTTTGTGAACATGGGTAATTTGGTATACTGTAGATTTGTTCTTTGGCGAAAGTGGCCTATCAAAAACAAGAACTGCTTAATTCGTGAAGTTTATATTCGTACCTTTAGCCGCTTTCTAAGAAATTTTTGAACACAACTAAACAAAATGTCTAAATATCCATCGGACTCGCAAGCTACTAAAAGAAACATACCTGCACTTGACTCTGCCATTGCGATAGGCGGGTCTGCCTGCATGTTTTGAACTGTTGGGCGTTCTGTGTAGTCACAATGCGTGCTAATTATTTGACGAATATAGAACGTCAGCACTAGCAGTCGATGATTCTATTATTTATGATCAATTGTCGTAATACGAGCCCGTTTAACTCAACACATATCACGCTGCACGTTTGTGTGCGTATGTCGGAGCGACAATTAGACGTCAACACAAGTTGAGTTCAGTAAAACTTCTGAAAAGTTTCTGTTTGTGTTTCTCACGCAGTATAACACTTTTTCACACGGTTTTTCGCACAAAATACGATTGGTACGTTTAAAAGAAACGGATACAGCCGAAGTACTCCCACATACACGGCAAGTTTATATCCGTTTTTGTTTTACTTGGTTGCTATCTAAGGACATAATCATAAAAACAAAATTTATAATTTGTCAAAACCCCGCAAAGTTGTGGCTACAGGAAATACTCTCATTAATTAATTAATTATCAGCGCACCGACAAAGTTGACCCAAACCTACAGCACATAAACATTTTCCCATTAGCTCTTATCTATAAGTAATTCTCATTTAGCCTACAAGCAATATTAATTATTGCTGGTGCAAATTTAAATAAAATAAGGTATCAACCATTTTATGTAATGTTACAGATATTGTCATATTAGCAATAATTATAATGTTGTAAAATGCCGTATGCGCTCTTTATCCATGGCAATATACAAAGTAGTTTAAATGAACAAGACAATTGCTCCAATAGTCACAATAACAGAACAATATCAGTCTGACGCTTATTTTAGTATATTAGTTTACTAGTGAAAAATGACTAAACTGCAACATATTTTTGAACTAATTAAGATGGTTTCTAAACCCCAACAGTTAAATAAAGGCATTTGTTTGTTGAAAAAGAATAAACTGGAAAATTCTAGATAATCTTGCCCTGGTTAACCTTACACCAAATAACAATGACCCAAAGATACAGGCATACATATAGCTATGTTGTACCTTACATTCGTTTGAGATGCCTTAAACTCTTTGCACCCTAGGAACGAATAACTTGCTTACCGGGGACAAACCAGCAATATACTTTCAGAAGCTGCTCTAATTGTCCAAACTTTGTAGGACACATACACCTAAACGTATATGCCCGTAAAGCACTAACCGCGTTGTCTAGGTGCATCGGAACGTTGTAATTTGCGCCAATCTGTTCGTTCACGTCTATATAAATCCTCTAAGCGGTTACGGAAGTGACGCGACAATACGCACGACGTCACGACCCTTGGTGCATGTTGCGATACGAGGAAGCGGCGGTAGTCGGGCTGCCAGGCGCGATGTAGCTCAGAGTGGCACCTGTGAGGTTCGAAGAAGCTTTTCAAAACGATGTATTTGTTTCATGCCGTTCCACCATTGCCAAAACTATATATCGTTTTGACTGGAAAATGCATGCGCACTCAAACGACGTAATACTCTCTTAGTTGCGTTTGTTTCATCCCTTTCATGTGTGTGGCAGACAGGGCTCCTATTACTTATAATAAAACCAAAGTAGGTATAATTTTGGTCTTTACTGATCACTGCTTGTTAGTATCTTGCCTTTTTTCCCTAGCTAAAACACCGGGTTTTTGCTGGACAATGAATATTGAAATTACATTGACATTTGTATGACACTCTTAGCGGTACTTACATCTTACACCATAAACTAATTATTTGCACAGTACCCTTTATTTTTCATTAAGTGGCTAGTTGGTGGAAGGCTTCCGGTTTTGTATCATTCACAAAAAATATTAAACATTATGTTTTACCGTTAAACACTTTTCGTGCGAACGGTTCAAACATTATTAAAAAGTTTAAATAAGGAGGCGGGATAGTATTTTACTTTTAAAGAAGGTTTGGTAATGAACACGGGGCTAATGTAGATTTGTTCTATGTTGAAAGTGTCCCATGCTATCAACAATAAGAACTCGTCAGTTAGGAACGTTTATTGTATACTGCGCAAAGTATGCTGTCATTTTTTTGAGGGCAGTCAATACTAAAATTACATTGACTTTTGTATCGACACTATAACTTACACCATAAAGAAAAAGGGCAAAAATGTTAACCTTTTTACCAATGCTCAGTTCAACTCTGGCTTTACCTCCAAGTGGCGGCACCAGCTCCTTTAATGGAGACTGGTTCTCCGAGGACTGGGGTCTGAACATATGCTGACACTTCATAAAAAAATCCCTAGCCTATCTTCTTTTTTTCTTTTTTTTTATTGATTGTCCAATAGGAAGAATACAGCACATTCACCCCTACTTTACATTTTAGTTTATTTCAGTTGGTAAAGTAAAAAAAAATTATATCCAACATAATTTTTTTCGATTGCTGCAAACAGAGCAGACCTACAACTTTTTGTCCGCCGTGTATTAAATTAAAAATCTTGTGGTTTTAAAGATATAAATCGCCTTTCAGCGATTTGTCAATAATAAAAAAATAAAATAAAAGAACAATTACTATATTTGTGTAAAATGTCAAAAAATATTTTTGGGACGTTTACACAAGGGAAACAGTATCTTAATTTTGTAAACGTTTTCTTTGCGCACCCAATATGATTTATGTCTCCAATATGATTTATGTCTTATTGGCGATGGTTCCAATGGAAACCAAACTGCTGTCAAACAGTCTTTTAACATCATAAGCTACTTTTTTAGTAGCCTTATCATTATTTTATGCACGTTGTAATTAATTGAAAATTCCTGTAATTTTATTTGAACGGTTTCTTATTATAAAAAGGCTGAAACTTTTTAGGTTTGCCTTAGTCTATATCAGCCGTGCAAAACCTCTTGGCAATTGAGAGCTGCATTAACAGTCTTTATTTTTTGGCCGCTAGCAAAGACCTTCGAAAAAATAGGTGTGGAATTGTTCAATAAAAAGGTTGGGAACTACTAAACTATAAAACTATACAACATGATCCTAACACGAAAGGAGAAATTAAATGACATTCCTGCTAACTAAGAATTCTGCAAAGTGCCGCAGCAAGTTTAAACGGCCGCGGACCAGGGAGGCCGGAGCGATTTCAGGGCAAAGGGGGCGACGTTTTTGGCAAGGGCAACATAGACCGCAGGCGAGCGTAGCGAGCCGAAATATTGGGGGGTCCGGGGTTACTCCCCCGGAAAAAATTTGCGGCCACGCCCTCTAGATTGGCCTAAAGTGGTACCAAAAATGTTTTAACAAATGTCAAACATGTCATTTTACGAATTTTTTTCCCTTTTTCCGTAGCTCAAGCCCTACTCCTGTCGGTCCTGTGGACTAGTAAAAGTTACTTGAATTTTTTAGATTTTTGAGTTAACCAAGAGATCAAGCGAATCCATTGTAATTTACCCTAAATTCTAGTGGTATAGCGGTTTCTTATGCATACAAAGGCTTGAGCAAAGTTTCTTATAAAAAAAATTCGTGTACAACACTGCCTTATGATTTCCTTTGCATATTATTTAACGTTGTGAAAGCAATATATCATTTTTCGTGAAAAGGGCACTATTGCCCCCCTTGCCCCCCTTAGCAAAGGGCAGGAGGGGCGCTCTCCGGCCCTCTCCCGCGTCCCTGCCGCGGACCTTCTCTTATTCTTATTCCCACGCTTGTATATCAATTACCTTATATCACGGTTGGGATATAGATTAGCATAAAATCTCTGTGAGTATCATTGCATGTTTTTTCGAAGATATAACGTTCATCGAAAATATAACGGCCCTATTCAATTTACAGTTTGGCTAACTTATAGATAAACGATAAAAGTTATGCCCTTTTCAACTATTTTATATATGATAAAGGGCTAGAAACACAAAGGCACGAACTTTTTTTTTGCTAGTTCAACCAAATAAACTGAAAAAGTTTCGGTCAACGATACACTATTTCCCATGTTGTCTCACTAATATGTAGGCCTATAATTAAAAAAAATACCGAATTGCTTTTCGTAGGGGGGCGCGAAGCGCAGGATAATTACCAAAGCGGGGAGCGGTTCAATAAAGGCTTGAGTATCGTGAACCGATTCGATACCAATTACGTCATAACTATGCTCAGGAATAGTTTAAATTAAAACTTTAAAAGACAATTCATTTTCTCAGGTTGTTGCGACAAACTTTGCTGTAGTTTTTAGAAGTCTAATTACCATCAAAGCATATATCCTTTGAGGTAGAAATTGGTGCGCCGGATGGCAAATCCTGACTAAAATACATATACTAATTTAGTATCGGACCAGCACCGATACCTCCCTAATATCGGGTGCCGATACTTCCGCTTGGCCGATATTATCGTAACATCCATACAATCATTCATCTAAAGTCGATTAGATATTCTTATAAATTACCGGCCAAAGATCATATTATTTACAGAGAAGATGCAGAAGTAGTTTCGAACTATTATGAGTGTTTAGAAGTGAAGCATGTCCCACTTGCCATTTTTGTGGGTTAAGGTCTCGTTTGTGAACCAAGATATTACAATACACTAAAATGAACTGAACACAATTTTTAATTTCGATTCACACTCAATGGTTGTGATAGATGTTTTGCATGATCCGGAGTGATAGTTTGGCGTATAACATAGTTGCCAACATATTGCATGGCGGGTATAACCTACATGAGAATAGCAATAGGTAATCCCTTTTTTTTTGTAATAAATTGAACTTTGGAAAATCTAATCTCTGCTTGACGCGAGGAAAATCGCTTTGCGCAATTTAAGGGCCTTCTTGGACGAAGAGAAAATCCTGTTTTTGTGCGGATGTTGGTCATCTACATGCGCCACAAATTGTTTAAAATAAACAAATTCTGGCCATCTTTTGTGACAGCAGCTGTTAACCTTCGTTATACAACTGGGGTCTACGTAGGCCCATTCAGTTTGTCAGCAAAGGGATAAGCTTAGTTGGCAGACATGCACCTGCGTTACACAGAATTTACAAGCTCATTACACAGCAATGCTGGCAGCGCTGCAGTTACGAGCGGCGAACAGATCGAATTAGGAGCATTGTGTCGTCTTCATTATAAGGTGGCTGGAAAATAAGAGTTTAAAATGTTTTATACAAAGGAGGCAAATAATGCCAGATTTAATCGTAACATTCTTATGGTTTTGGGTTGTTATAAAAGTTCTAGATTTTAAAGAAAAAATAATGCGAATTCAGTAAATTTGCAATGTACTCCGAACAGAAACATTGATCTCTTTACTTTTTTCATTTCTTTTAAATAATTAAACATTTAAAACAATCTGAACCTTTCTTATAATTACCCTGAACCACAAAAATCACAAATAAGTAAGTCGAAAAAAAATTTTCTTTTTTAGTTTGAGGTATTTTGCACAACTATAATTGCGAAAGACGATAACGCAAACGACACAAGAAATAATGCCGCACACGCGTTTTTACACAAAGGAATGGAAAAATAATTGGTAATTATAGCTAACCTATATAAGCACAAAAAACCGTCGCCAAATTATTTTCTGTCAGTCCATTGCAAAGGTGGTTGAAAGAAGGTTTTAGAAATATTAAAAATGTGATTTTGTGTATAAAACAAAATTTTGCACTTTTACGGAATATGAGTCGACTTAACGTTGTTATAGAAACGTTTAGTAGATTTTTCGCTAAGTATAGTAGGCCTACGTGTTTGTTGAGACTGATTTGCCCACAGTGATTTTATATATTGCTTTAGTAAAGATGTAATAAATTTTATGAGCTAATTTAGGTATAACTTAAAAATGCTACTGTGTCTATTTTATTGTGTCATTGAACAATTTGCGCTATTTATTAAGGTCTTAGTACACCGAAAGCCATCGCAGACTCACCGAATCTGTTGATCTATGATGCAAGCAGAGGTTCGAACCTCACTGCAGGCTATAGTTGTTTTTCTAGTCTGCTCTGCTTGCATCATAGATCAACACATTCGGTGAGTCTGCGATGGCTTTCGGTGTACTAATTATACGTAAGCCGTAATCGTTGGTCAAAAAGCAGCTTCGAAGGGCTAGATCTCAGTTATTAACACACATACGTGTGAATGTTTTGTCTTATATCGATTTTCTTTCAATTTTTTTAATTTTTCGAGTTTCACCTCAAATTTACACAGTCTACGTATAGCTGTTTTGAAAAGGTGGTAATTGGATAAATGTATCGAATAAACCAAAAAAAACAACAATTATATGCACTGTAAAGGTGTGCCAATTACAAACAAATTTAAAACAGGTTTTATAAAAATGCATTTCTCACTTTCACTATTTTCCTGCCAACTGATTTCAGTACCATTATTTGCGAAGTTAGTCGGTGTACGAGTTTTAAGTGATACACACATTTGCGAAAAATTAAATTGTTTTCGTTTCTTTTCCTTATTGTTTGCTGTTAAAGTATTGTTAGGCCTTATAAGGTTTACGCACTGTTTGATTTGTCTGTACAATATTTCTTGTTTTTGATAAACATATAGCTTTCATTAAACAAAAATAAAACTATTAATTCTCGCCGCCGATCATATAAATCGACGAAAATGAACGAAACCGTCAACGCAACCGCACAATTGGAATCCCGCATCGCCGAAAAGATCATGGTGCCGCCCCTGGTCGTTGTAACCACATACTTGCTGATTTGCTCAGTCGCTTACCATCTAAAGAAGATTTCATCGGGCCAGAACACACCTGACTGCTTAAGATGGAGCGATCGTTTAATTACGCTTCTTACTATGTCACTGGCGATTCTTGTCTGTCTTCTCTCGGTTGATATCTACGCCACCCGCCATACAAAAGCCCTATGCAGTGTATTTTTTCCGACCGTTGTCATTCTATGCGAACTAAACCAAACTTCTGTCTGCGCGGTGTTCTGGTGTCGCCAGAAGAAGCTCTTTGCCAATCCGTCGCTCCGATTGACCTCGCGAATCTTGCGAGGTGTCGCGGTCGTGCGCACAGCAGTAGCAGTGCTGGTGCTGGTCCAACCCTTCATCAGTACAGGCTTCGTAGTGTTCTACTTTGAAACGCTTGCTTCGGCCAACGGCTGCGAACTCTTGCACCCGAGAATGAACTTAATTTTGATTTTTTGTTATTCCGCCAAAGTGTTGCGCACTTTACTTTTAATTAGTCTTACCTTAATTCCTCTCTTTAAACTCATGGCGAAGGCCAAGCCTCGCACGTAAAAACAAATCTCATCTACTGTCACACGGAGTTTAGTTTGTATGTTAACATCTACGCTTGGCGATAGTATTTGTATTTCAATTTCCGTTGGCAGCTTTGCAATTTTGCCATGGCCAACTTTCGCATTTCTTCTGTTGCTGAGGAGTTGTTCACTTTCCGTCAACACTGTTACTTTGCTGCTTACGTTTAAAAACGCCAAGGCCCGTCTCCTTCCGTGCCTTGCTTATGACGACGATCGAAGTCTGGATTTTAGCCTACTTCCCACAGAAAACGCGACGGCTGTTTAGCTAGATGTGTTTTTTATACTTTTTTCCGCCATTTTTTATGCCACCTTTATTTAAAACCCGCAGGTTTTTTAAATTTATTTATTTGCACGTTGCAAAACGCGCGACTAAGTGCATCTTGTTCGAAAGCATTGCATCGTGTAGGGCAGGAGTTCTTAAACTTGTTTTACCGCGGACCCCCCTACTTTTTTGTGCTTCGCGTGGACCATGCACGTTAGGCAAGAAATTTTTATAAATGATGTCATAAATTGACGCCACAATGCAAATACACTTAAAAAAAATGTGTAAGGGAAATTTAGTCTAACTATATTCGGGGCAAACCGTTTTGTTTTACATTAAACTCTTTTCTTTGAAAATTCATTACTTTAGTAATATTTCCAACAGTAATATTTAAATTTGGCCTTCATAGACTCCCTAAAAGTAGTTTGAAACCTCCAAGGGTTGCAATGGTGCATGGACCCCAGTTTAAGAACCCCTGGTGTAGGGCCAGTGTTCATAGTATTAATAAAGAGTGACAAGCAGATGAATAAGGCTAATAGGAAAGAGTGAAATTTGAGAAATTTTGATTTCATTCAGTTTAAACTATATTAAAAACGACCGTACAACCAACAGGACTAAACAAACTGTAATATTAAATGACCTGCAGACACCGGATAGGATATATTTAAATAAGGCATGTTCTTAAAATATTCCTTTTTTTGGATCACAGCAATGTTTGGAGATGTGTGTAGAGCTGTGATCTCACAAATATAGGCATGCTCGATACTTAGCAACTTATTTCGACACCTATACCCGATATTTGGGATAAAAAGAATCGCGTTCCGACACGAAATGACGTCATTACTGTGCACAAACATCCAAGATTAAATCTTTTTGTAAAAACATTTGCCTTAGGGTTTTTTAGAGGTTTACTTACCTCCAGTTGTTATTTAAATATTCTTTCAATAAATTTTCCTTTAAAGATAGAAAACATTACGTTAAATCCAGGCCATAAATTTTTTTATCATTGGTTAAACTTGTAGTTTTCGACTAACCGATCTTAATGTTTTACAATTAGGGATGTCAGATAAATGGGATCGCTGCGAATACCCGATGCCAAGTTGTAGTAGCGGTACTGGTTCGATACGAATGAGGTATCGATGCTGATCAGATACCAATGTATTATCGGTATTATAGCCATGATTTGCCATCCTATGCAGTAACTTCTACCTTGAAAGGTCCGTTTATCAACATAAAACAGTATAGGTTAACAATTGATGGTAATTCTCAAATTCTCAAACATTGAAAAAAAATAATAATAATAAATTCTCAACACTAAAATGCAAATTTTGGCTAAACACCCTTGGAAAATTTATCTCTGAATGTTTTAGTTGATCTGCTTTGTTTGTACGAAAATACGAATGACGTCATTGGTATCGCATACTTTTTGTTTAAAATATCGGGTATCGGCATTGGATTTTAATGGTAGGTATTCGACATCCCTGTAGCCCCAATGCTCAAAATGTGGTGCAATGTCTGCTGTTGCCTTTAAGCGACTATTCTACATTAAAAGTTGTAAGGCAGACACGAGTTTTTGGTGTGCAAAAAATAAAGTTTAAAGCAAAACTTATTCATTTAAAACTTGTGGTCAGGGTTGCCCGCGCTATGTTTTTACACCAAATATATGTTTTTTGAAATTCACTAAGGTTTCTATATTTTCAAATTAAAAACATTTAAGAAAAGGATTATTTTTGCTAGCCTAAATTAATTTCGCGATACGACTGAAAAACGTTTAGATAAATAACTGTTATAATATATAAACAAATCATATAAAGATGGATGTTTAGGAGCTCGAAAATTTAAATTTGAACAACGGCTAAGAAGTTTTACTGTAATAAAAACGATTGCTGTGTAATAAATTTTATTCTCGTTTTTTTATATTTTTTCTCTACAAACTCTGCTTCGGGCCGCGACCCATTTGTGTGTCGCGAAGCTATTTGAGGTGGGTCGCGAATCATTTCTAAATGCTGTAGTTTTCTACTAGATCGGGAAAACATTGTATTATCATTACGTGACATTTATGCAACAATGTAACAAATACGCAACAGTTAGAAGTGTTGTTTTGCATCTATTTCAGTACGTACGCCAGTAGTAAAGGTGCACGTTTAATGTAACTGTTAATGTTATTCCCAATTAGTTGCATTTTAAATTATTGCTAAACAAGGGTTAAAATATCCAAGCTCAAGTTCGCATTAACTGTAAATTGCATATGTACAATTGTTTATTTTCTCATTCATTTGTTTTTGCTTTCGTTAGGTCATATCTCATTGTGGGTCGCACAATAAAACTTGCATAAAGTGATTCGCGAACTGAAAGAGGTCGGAAAGCACTGGTATAGTTAATGCAGCGGTTCTCAATCTTTTTTTTTAAATTACGGAACGGCCCCTAGCATGTTTTAATTTGCTCGCGGTCCCCTTACAATATACACAAGTATGCTCAAAATAACACGTTGTTTTTAATTGGTATCAATGGGACGGGTGCAAGCTGCGTCACATGCTGCCTCTGCTTTCAAGGTATACGACGGGCCGGGGTCGAAATTTCCACGTAAAATGTGAAACCTCTAACCCAGGGATGTCCAACCTTTTAGCAAAATGGCCGCATTTCCACTTAAAAAATTTCGATGGGCCGCAAATCCCATTAAATGATAGGGGTGACGTCATAAGTTACGTCATTGCGTGACGTCCTTAAACAACTTTACTTATAAACACCCGCTATTCCAGATAGAACTTGTGCGCAAATACGCAAGAATTAACCCCGGGAAAGCGAAGTTCTAATTGCACGAAACGCGAAAGATTGAGTTAACATGCCGTACCATGCCATGGTACGACACCATTTATTTCCTTAAAACGGTCCGCAAAAACACACATTAAAAAAACACACACATGTTGCTTAACAATGATGCGTGCTCAAGTGTTCGATAGATGTTGAAATGCGACATTACACTCGATTATAGTCTCAGAAATCATCTTAAATTAGGTCTACATCAAATATAGCGCTTTTTGCACATTTTAGTGATAGTATAAACAATTGTTTTAAATAAAGGCTACTGAAATTGAGAATAAGTGGTGGGCCGCACGTAAACATCAGGCGGGCCGCAGGTTGAACATCCCTGCTCTAACCAATCACTTAATTTAATTTAAGCAATCATGATCAGTTTTAAAACCGTGACCGTACAGCCCACAGTGGTAGCGCAGCAAGCTATATAAACGTAATTACCATTAGCGTAATGCAAGACCACAACATCAAAAATGCACAAGCCAAAGCATGCAATCACGTGGATAAACAACTAATAGCGTATAGGCCAAACCTGAATTTGGCTTTCTTTCCTTAATTACCCGAATTTTGGCTTTCTTAGAATTAAGATTTTACTGCACAAATAATTTTCTTCTTCAGGAGCTTTGTGTTGATTTTTTGTTAGGTGCTTCGCGGTTCCCAGTTTGAGAACCACTGAGTTAATGCATAAAGCTTTGCAACATGGCCGTTGTATATATTTTTATCCAATTTGGCTTAAAAAAAGGATAACAAGTTCACATGTGGAGTTTTAATTTTAAAGAATTTTATTCATTCTCTTGAAGCAATGGATCTCCAAGCTATGTTTTTTCAACTTTTACTACTTACTGCACAAATGGATTTTTTCCTCTTTCATGTTACAAAAGTTTTTTTTACTTGGTGTCGCAAGTGCGCAGACATGTCCATGGCAGTCGCAAGAGAAAAAGTTTGAGAATCACTGACCAAAATAACACGAGGCGAATTGATTTTAACAGGAATATTTGGTGTTTTCCTTAAATAGTTTGAACTCAATTGATAAGAAAAATGATGATTTTTAGAACTCTCATTTAGACCTCAATATATATGCAGAGGAAAAATAATTTCACTTAACCAGGTCTTATGCCAAAAAGTCACATAAAATAATATGCAAAACTGGTAAAAAAAACAAGGACCTTTCGTTCAACCATCTTCCTGTTCGGCTTGTGTCAACACGACCGAAATGTAATTTACATTAATTTCTAGTAAGTTTAAATTGCATTTTGGATCGCTGTCGTGCGAGTTATCATTTAGTGATACCGTAGTATGCAGACCTGAATGTCCAAAAGAAACTTGCCGTTTGCCTAAGATTAGGAGGGAAATTTCGGAATACCGTTTGTTCAAAACTCGCTTCACGTTTTGCTCAGGATTTTTGAGCTCAAAGATTTTATAGATCAAAAATTTTTTTGAACCAATTTAGTTGACTATATAGGACAGACCTGGGCAACATACGGATCCGGCCCGCCAAGCAATTTAATCCGGCCCGCGGCTTATTTTCCTTAAAAGAAGATAGGCTGAGCGAAAACTAATGGAAGTTTCTACATGTTTGGTTGTGTCGTAAACACTTTTTGCAGGGACGGGTCTATAGTCATGACCACGCCAAATTCTATTTTTAGCCTCTTTTAAATACTAACACGGAAATTGTTTTCGCGCTTCGCGCGAATCTTTTTTGTCTCTCTCGTAAGTTCCACGCGAGCTTTATAGACCAATCCTTTGCAATGTTGCAGTTTCTCTAACAAAGTTTAACTAAGCCTAATATTTATATTTTTGCGCTTCGGTCGAAAGTAGTCTGTCTTTAAAATATGCACGAAATACTGTCCGTATATTCTTATCTCTGAAACATACCGATTCACATATTGTTAACCTAATTTAGGTAATGCCATGCTATGTGTTTCTCCGGCTTTATATCCTTTTTGCAATATGTCAGTTTTACCGCAATTAACACATCGGTAACTTAAAGCATCCAAATGCCAAAAAACACTGTTTTTTGTGCGAATTTTTCACTTATTTTAAACTTAACTTTTGTGTCAGCGCGCTCAACAAATTAATAAATGCCAACTAGCAATGCACATTTTTTTATCTGTAGGTAATGCATCACGCCCCCCTCTAAATCTAAATTAAAGTTTGCATGTTATAAAAATATAGAGGACTTTTTTTTTTGCGCTTCGCTCGAAGTCTTGTGGCCTTCTTTAAATTTGACTTAAATTGCACATTTTCGCTTTGCACAACTTCAAACGTAATAACAACAAGTTTCGCTTATTTGTTTTATACCGCCAGAGTATGACGTCGTATTGCGTGTATTTCAGATCCTATTTTTGACACGGCCCGACACAACATTCAAAGTTTTTAATGCGGCCCGCGGTTAAAAATAATTGCCCACCCCTGGTATAGGGGTTATTTCGGCATGGCACTGGGATTTTAAAAGTTATATTTTTCCGCTAAAAAAAACAGAAAATGTATTGCTGCAGGTCTGCGAAATAAACGGGATTAAAGAGAATTTATCAGAAATTGCCAGCATTTGTAGTATATGACTTTTAAACTTTTCAGTGCCCAATATAAAAGTGATAAAGAAAACTTTTCTCGTTATGTGCTGTTTTACGCATTTAAAAAAAAAGTGCGACCTATTTGGGGATTAGGTATGCATAAGTTTCTCACATTTACATTACATGTCAGGCAACAAACTTTTTATATCTTCAAACCACGTCCTGCAGAAACGAGTTGATTTAGTGGCGATCCCGAAATTACGCCTCGCACTTTCTGTCAGGTTTACTAGCCCTCCTTTGCGAGGATCCAAAGTACTTAACAGTTGCGCCAGCATGCTTAAAGTCAGAGTGGCTATGGCGGTCGCGCCAATAGACGCAGTTCGTACTCAGGGGAGGTGCAGCCTTTACTTGCCAAACCTCGATAGCAGCGGCTCTTTAATCGCGCAGACACACGAACCGCAACACCGACCTGGCTTTTGTCACACTGTCTGCCTGTCATCACAGTAAAAGTTGGGTACTTTGCAAAATGACTTGCAACATATACCAGAAGTCAAGACGTTTTCAAATCAACTTCAACAATAAACTCTTACACATTTACCAAGTTTGGAAAAAACAGGCAAGATTTTAGTAAAGCTATTTACAGCGAGGGTAGGGATGTCCGATTGTCCGATACTTAATACTTTCGTTCCGATACTCGGCAAGAGTATCGCGATCCTATACCTAACGACGTTATTATAATGCCAGACAGGTAAACTTTATCAAACTGTTGAGGGTAATAAAATGAGTTTGGGGTATTAGGCCACGAATTTGCTTAGCATTACAGGAATGGCCAACGTCATTAATTGACTTAATTTGGCTTACTCAGCATATTAATAATTTGTTAATAATGCCAGTGGTGCACATTGTCATTTCTAAAGTCGTCTCTATTCTTTTGCTAATAGTCGGATTTTTTTCGTCAAAAATTTGATGGTGTATTACGTTGTAACGTCTCGTGTGCCGCAAAGAACACCCCAGTTTCTCTTGGAGAACGTCAACAGGCGTGCTACAGGCCAAATGCACTCCGTCGTAAACACTCCTTCACCACAGCGTTCCCCTGTCGCGGCTTAGGCGAGTCTAGAACCAGTGCATGGGCATTTATGTAAGCGGGTGATATATTTAAGGCTACAAACATGAAGGAACTAAACCTCGAGACCGAACAATAGTCTTCGTGTAGCCATTTTTTCATACGATAAACTCAACGTGTTTTCGTCTGTCGTTGTCCTAAAGAATTTGTAAGTTTGAGGTGTAAGATATCGCTTGAACAGTTTAGAGTGAATACGTTTTGTGTCGCACAGTGAGTTGTAATTCGATTTTTTTACTTGGAATAGCTGCTTAATTCTTTTGCAATTTAAACAGTTGAAAACAGACAATAAAGACATGTTATACGGTTTAGTTATTGTTAGACGACGATACTTTACTGTTGTAAAATGTGCTTGATTTGGAAGATCATTGGTGGGTTGCTTTCGCGTTGTGTTAATTTTTTGCCCACTTTATTTTACGTGTTGGACATCCCGATAGCGGTTATTTCCAACGTTTTCATACTTACCGTGGGACAAATTAAAACATATATATATTTGTCAAACTGCATGGTTACATTAACAGCATTTATAACAACTCAGCCGTTTTGCATTACTTTAGCAATAGTGTATATGAAGTTAAGATGAAACATCATAGCATATACAGTTGTTATGTTTGTTGCTGGTAAAATGACATTCGTAATAAGATTTTAATTTAACAAATCAATGGCATTTTTAGCTTTTTTCTGCCTGCTTCTAGTAGGGCAACTGTTAGTTATACTCGTGTTAAAAAGTGCTAAACCTATGGGAACACACAACGAGACCTAAGCTACAAGGCAACAATATCTAAAGCAGAATAATCTAGTGTTAAGACCAACGACATAACAAAAAAGTCAAATACATAGTGATATCCACGGCTGAATGAGATATATGGTCCGAATAAGACCTAAACCTGTCGGAATACGTCCTAAATTCATCGTAATAAGGCCTAAATGGAGAAATAAAAAAGTAAGGATATGGGACGATCGGGATTTAAAAAAATCCTCTAATTGGAATAGAAATGGTGTAACTTTGCAACGGGTTGTCGCCTGTAAAATTGCGTACCTCTGCAAAAACTCCAGATTCTTATTTTTGGTGAGCCATACACTCCGTTGTTAAATTGTTGCACATGCTAAATAGAAGATTGTTGTTAAAGTTTGGATTTTAATTTTGCAAGTTGCCCATTTAATGAATGCTAATGTTTTGATTTGCTCGTCGCAGCCTTGTGATAAAATCACGCCATAAAGATAACAGAATTACCCAATCAAAGTGCAGCTGCTGCCAAAACCACCCATTTCCTTATTTCCACTGCATGCAGGATAGAGAATGCTATTTCACAGTGTAAAACACATCCATCCGTATGATTAGTATAATTATTTTTGAAATGAAATCGATAAATTCATGGATGGAAGACTTACGTATAGGCAATGCAAAATAAAAGATTGACAAACAAAATGAATTAACCAAAAATCTAAGCTTTAATAAACAACTTGAGAAGCGCACCGCTTCGAACAACAATCTGTCCGCAAGGTGTAAAATTTTTAATATAAATAAGCATTTCGCCGTATAATTGAATGGCATCATCAGTTATCTGCACAAACAAAAAATATTAAACCGATGATGCCATTGATTTATATGGCTAAATGCATATTTTTGTTAAAAGTTTTAGACCCTGCCGGCTTATTGTTGTTCGAAGCGGTGCGCTTTTCAAGGTAATTAAAAATTAATCGTCGGCATTATGTGTTCTGTTGGAGGGCAAGATTATGTTGTGGTAACAAGTAATATTAAGCTTTTAAGAAACAACCGCGCAATAAACGAGATTACGGCATTGCAGGCTTCCTTTGATAACTGACGAACGCTGATCAATAACAAGCAATCGATAATTGAAAGGTATCACGTCAACAGCGATATTACCTGTCGAACCTCGACAGCGCCGTGTTGAAACCGCCGGTGTCGTAATCACGCGTCGTCATCGTTAACCTGTTGGGCTCAGCGCCTGGCACGATCCCCCTTTTATCGATTCACTAGTTAGAAGCTATATCGGCAGAAGTGTGCCCACCACAGGCTTTGTATGATGATCCGCGGCGATCAGACGGCTTTTTCGGAGCGGGAAGATAAAAAAAAGGATATTATAGTTGGAGAGCGACGAGGTGGTTTGGAAAAAATGTAGTATTTCGCATAGGTCTAAATACATCTCAAATGCAAAGAATAGGTTTTCTATTTGAAAAAAGTTGAACCGCAAACTTTAAATCAGCTTTACATCGTTTTTAAATATTAATTAATCGTATATGCCATAGCTGTGGAAAATGAACTTTTGCGATTGTTGTAAGCATTTAAGGAACTGAAATGAAACTGACCTCATGTTAGTTTTCCGTGAAGTCAACCGGTTGGCCCAATGCTTTTATTACTGAACCTTTCACGCCTGTATAAGTTGAACTATTTCGGTTTCTTATTATTTGGTCATGCTTTTGATTGACACTTTACTTAAAGCAGGAATTCTTAAACTGTGGTCCATGAACCCCTTGGAGGTACGTGAACTAGAACTAGAAAAGGGGGTTCATAAAGGCCTACTTGAAATATTAGTGTATATTTAAGAAGTAATTAATTTTTTTAAGAAATCAGTTTAATTAAAAATAAAACGGTTTTGCACTGAATGTATTTAGACTGCATTTCGCTTACACGTTGTTTGGACCAAATCAACAGATTTATGAAGTTGTTTTGTATTGCGACGTCAATTTATGACGTCATCTCTGAAAAACTTGCCTACAGTGGTCCACGTGAAGCAAAATAATAAAAAACAAGGGCCAGCGGTGATTAAGACTTTAAGTCTTTAAAATCCCTGACTTTAAGTGACAGTGAATTTGTGCGCACGTAACCCTGACCATGTGCGTGTGTGTTCAATTTTTTTTTGTGTGTGGACGTTAGTGTGTGTGTGTGTCGCTAACTTATTCCGACTTCAAAACTAAACTGATGCTGTTTAAAGGAACTAAACAGGCGTTGTTCACCTGCTTTGTAAATCGAGCGGAACAATAAAATGGACCCGATATTAGAAGGCAACAAAATGTTCGAACACAAACCAGCGCTTTCATCTCTTTCATTTGCTCCGCTTGGTTCCGAAACAAACCTGAGCAGCAGCACGCTGGAAGGCTCACAACTACTGGCAAGCAGTCGCCTCTCCTCGAGAAACTCGCCCGAAAGCTTGAACGTGGACTGCGTGACGTCATCAGCAAGGAATAACGTCATCGGTGGTCGTCACTCGCGGATCGGCAGCGGCTGCAGTGACGTCACGTTTCCGTCAAGAGTAACCCCGAGACATTTATTGGTGAGGGAAGTTTTTGTGCAAATTATTTTTGGTTGGGTTTGTTTTCGTTTTTTTTTTATTGTTGCTCTTATAAAATTATTTACGTATTTTCCGCAAGTAAAGAGGCAAGATACATAAAATCTATGTAATATATAAAATTATCAGCTATATTAAACGTAATATTGTTATTTCGTAAAACTGTTGTTTTGGAATCTTTCCAGAACGTTTCCTAACTGTATTTAGGTTGTCTGAAGATTTATGACAAATCATAACAGTTAACGAAAATTTTGCTTGGAAGGGTTTTCTGGTGGTGCTTTCAACATATTTTATTCTCCCAAAGTATAGTGCGTTTAGGGCCCTTTAGTGAAAACGCGGTTACCACACATATAAGGCGATCAATCTTGTTTACCCGAATATGACAAATCACCAATATCATCCGTTCGCGAATTGTTAATTACAGCCCCTTTATTACTTGGTCCACGCGTTGGTTTGCGTTACGCCAAACCGGCATGTGTTTTAATGCAATATTAATGGCTCCCGACTAAAGGCGATATAACCTCTGCCTTCATAGTGGATGTAGTTATTGGACTGTCGTAAATCGACATTCGGCGGTTTAAAATAACCGATATAAGCAGAAAAAGCTCGTTTATGAAGTTCATTTTAAGAGGAGAATTTGTGAAAATTTTGGCTAATTTTTTCAGAGCAGAAAGTACGTAAGCAAGTCGTCGAGGCACCAACATTCACGTTCGTCCTTCAGGGAAAGAACCAGAACTACGTCGACCAATTCTGGGCAAACCGCTGATGAAGCAAAGAAACATCTTAGTCGCAAGTAAGTATATACGTAATATATAAAGTATTTTCAATCGATCTCATTGATATGTGCGTGAATATGACAACATATTATATTTTACGTTCGCAGTTCGCTTTTGTACGAGCAACTTTGCTGACGAATTGTTTATTTTCAATGTAAAAAAACGTTACATAGCGGTCAATGCAATCGCTTCATACAGAAACGTTTTTAATATGTTCTCAATATCACTAGCTTTTTTAGCGTTTTGTTAGTTTTCGTAATGCCTTTACATAATAATTGATTGCTGTATTACCAGTTTAAAGCACCATATTTAGTTGCAAGACGGCGCTAACAGAAACGTACATATAATTTTACTAAGTCCATTTAAGTATTGAAATTGACAATCGACAAACCAACAGCATTTATAATTCCCGGGAGATCGAAACCATTATTCGACATATATATCCTTGGTTGTAATACTAAAGACTTTATAATGGCTATAGGATCAATACACACAAAGATTTATAACTCCTGAATGATTTCAGTTGAAATGACAACACACAATAATATCTAAAAAGCAACAATACCTAAAGCAGAAAAATCTATAAAACCATAGTAATTATTAACATAAAGCAGCCAAATACGCAGTAATAGCCAGTCAAGATTAAAATCGAAATTGTCTGAATAAGACCTAAATCTGTCGGAGTAATACCTAAGTTTTTCGAAATAGGGGCTCGATAGCCAAAATAACGCATGAAACTGT
Organism: Ascidiella aspersa; assembly: GCF_963924565.1. Taxonomy (NCBI): domain Eukaryota; kingdom Metazoa; phylum Chordata; class Ascidiacea; order Phlebobranchia; family Ascidiidae; genus Ascidiella; species Ascidiella aspersa. Next base: position 21,020,675 of record NC_139454.1, read on the forward strand.
ATGTACAGGACATAGAACGATCAGGGGCCGTCGGTATAACATCGGTCGTTTTGGTGACTACCTTTGGATGCCCTAGTTTGACCGGCGCCGTTCGCTGTTTTGGCACAGGATTTTTCTCCTGTTTGAGGTTATTGGTGGGTAGAAAATGGGTTAGGGTTGAAATTATTAGGAGAGTTGGTGAAACTACGCAATGCTTTTGGTTTAGTTTAAGTGTTGTTTAAGCCTGATTCTGACCATATAGGTCTGATTTCGACGAATTTAGGACTTATTCCTAATTATACAGTACTATGTACGACCTTTAGGTATTAGTCCTATTTTGGTCTTATGCCAAACTGTGTTTTATTCTGACGTTGATGTCGTTCTCATCTCGGTCCTATGGCTGGGGTCCGTTGAAATGTTATATAGGCCTACTCACCCAAATTTCTCCTTAGACATGACATTTTATACAATAGTATTTTTTGGTGGGACTATATCGTGCTGTTTGGAAATACTGTGTTAAACTGCCGTGAAAATATTCAATACTATGTGTTTTCTGTACTGATTTAAGTGCAAATTAAACTTTTCTAGCATTAACTAATTTTTGTTCGATGAAATACCTTACTTGAAGGGGTATTTTTTAATGCTTGTAGATGGAACTCTAATGTACTGTACCATTAGCGAATGTTCAGCAAATTAGTGTAATTTTTGATTTTCCAATATGACATAATAGTTAGCTCTCTTGTTTAGCTAGTAGTGCTGCTTTTCTTCTATGAATATTCTTTAAGAAGACGGAAAACCGGCTAATGCAGTACGTTTGATTTTAAAAGCCTAGCTGTAAATCACACACCTGCTGTAGTCTGTTAATCCATATGTTTGCTGACATCATCATTGATAAAATGCTTCATATAATTCTTCTACACTAAAAGGGTATTTTTCTTTCGAATAATTTGGCTGTGAATTGTTGAATACCAAATTAGCAATGAATCATTGCTGTTTTAATAAAAAGTTTTAAGATGTCAATTAATCGCTTTTTAAGTATTTCTAAATACAAGTACGAAAATTGTACGTCGTATTGACGCGAAAGCTTCCTAAACGTGGTTTACGCCCTCATGGAAATATGCATAATGCGCCGCATGTGTGACAAAAAGTATGTCAATGCGCAATGCATAATTCATGATTTTTAATGCTTATTGAATTTGTCAAACTAAATTTAATCCGCAGCCAACGGGAGCAGTGTCGGACTCATGTTAAAGCTTCATTAAAAGTGATATTTAAAGTTCTGTAGGGCAGACCGAGTCTTCACTACTGAGCGAGCATACTTGGATTCAAATACTTTGCCTATTAGTATAACGACAACGCTTCGGCGATCCAAGTATTTTAACTAACCTTTTGTAAGCGCACAGAACGTGACAATAACGTTGCTATAGGTTCAAAGTTAATTTACATGGGCCATGTGTTCGTCCGCATTTTCATCATGTATTGAACCAATTTTGTTAATAACCAATCTCCATAAATCTAACTATGCGAGCTACTGTAGTCGGCGACCAAACCAAATCAAACGACACCCAATTAATTCTTGACTGCGACCCAAAGGTTAAGAAACACTGGTTTATAACTATAGTGTCAAGTGACGAACCTAACCAAAAGAAAACCTATGCAAAACTTCCAGCGAAAATTGATTTACAAGTTTGTAGATGGGCGTGTTTTGCACCGAAACAAACGTTAACCTGCTCTGGTACGTCTTTTGTCGCTTGAATCTTTAAACAACCGTCCCCATGTGAGGTGCCTCTTGGGAATATGAATTACCGCGAAACGCTTCAAGAAATATGACTTGTGTGTCTGGTTGGTTGGGGCTATTCATTTTACAAGCAAAAGACTTTGACTACTTTGCTAATTACGCCAAAGTTTTTTAATTGAGAAACGGTAAGAGGTAAACCCTATAAGTTTTAAAATAAATCCCACCATATAAAATCCATGGTGGTATGGCTTTTTTTAAATTCTTAATCCAATTGCCCTGACAAACTAAGAGATATAATTTATTATGAATTTGTGCAACGAAGCAGCCAAAAAATTGAAAAAAACTACACACAAGGTCATGATTCATATTTTTACTTATTTTAACCATAATAAAATGCAAAAAAATCGCAAAACCCTGTTTTCACTTTAAGTACATTTTCGTTCTGAGGAAAGTTTCTTAGACTATCTTGGTAAAACGATTTAAGTAACATTTATTCGTAGCAAGTGAAATTTGCTCCAACCTAATCTATGTTCTCTCATGTATTCCGTGTTTTATAATAAACGTATAACAACAAGAGTATAAGAAATATTTTATTTTGTTTGTGCGCAATGCATCACGTCTTCTAAAAAATATCCAAGACTTCTAACTTTGAAAGCGTTAGATGTTTACGTCTGGAAGTTTAGTTTGCTCAAACGTATAACCTGTATAGGTATTGTGTTTATATCTATGTACAAATGCCTGCATTGGTGTATATTAGTTAAATAACTGTAACTGTAAAGAAACAATAGACTTAGAATATGAGCCAAGTAGACTCTTAACAATACCAATAATAATTAAAGCTAATTAGCAATTTATTGCATATAAACGATTAAATAACTTCTTTGTTATCAATTTTTCCTTCCCAAGTCCTTCTAACAAATTTCGTTCCCAAATTTAAAAATTCCTCCCTTTAAGAACCACTGGCATGGATAAAACAAAAACTTTAGAACTACTTTTTACCAGGAACATCAGTCGACAGTCGACGCTGTCCGCCATGATCGGAGGTGATGTGAAAGCGTTGCGCGACTCCCGTCAACGCAAATGCTTCGATCGCACCAGATTCCAGCAGAAGGCCTACAACTTTCTCGAGCGGCCCACCGGTGTCAAGTGCTTCGTCTATCACGTCATAGTGTGAGTGCGCCGCCGACTGTGACGTAACAGCAAGGCACACTATCTGAAAAGTGTCGCACAATATGTTCTTAGAGCGCTATTCTAATCTCAATTTCCAATTTCGAATTTTTTTAAACTAAAAGTAGGGCGCTGGTCTCGAATTCTATCACATTTTCTTCGGGGGCTTATATTGCTAACGATATTTGGGTTAGGGTGAGAGTTAGCGTTTGGGTTTGGGTGGGTGAATTATTACTATTATAGTTATCCTTACATATTTATGCCTTCCATGCAATTCAACTTTGACAACTCGTTTCGTTAGTGTTAAAATAGATGTGGTAGGATTCTAGACCGGCGCCAAAAACTGTTATCCGCTATCTTTTTTGGAACAGGTTGTTTATGTTTTGAAAATTGGTACCTAAAACCTAAACTATTGCACAGTGTTTTGTTGTGCCTGCTTTGTTTAAAATTCTGCTAACTTGGAAAAGTACATTTTCAAACCGCTGTCTTTGGAGCATTTAGTCTTGTACAATGTCTGTAGGCCAATCGGAACGTGCAGAGAGCCCTAATAAAAATAACAGAACTAGCTTACAACAAGCACTAATGATCAACAAGTAACATAAATACGTTTTTCACACAGATAATTCCCCCCTTTAAAACTTCGAATTAATTACATAGATTAAAAATGTACCCCGATTGAAAACATCTTAAGTATATAGCAACAAATTGGGGTGTCAGCTTTAATCGTATTTCGCAAGTTTGACATGTCCATAATAAGTTTTTCGAGGGTAGAATTGTGTTTATTGAAAAAAAAACGTTTTGCAAGAAACATATCAATGATATGTCATAAGCCAGAGGGTAGCAAACTTTTATCTATGAGCCGCATATTAAGTATATATTTTAATGAGTGTCGCATGATAGATGAACGTGTCGCGACTATATGTGTGCTCTATTGCAAGTGCCACAACACAGTTAGGTTTGAGAAATACGTCATATTTCGTTTTCCTTTAAAAGTGTAACACCAATTTTATCCTATAGTGTAACATTGTTCTCTCATTGTAGCACCCTGCTGTATTGCTCTATGTAACGAGTAATGTGTACGACCTGTGGCGTACACTCAATGTCTATATACGTCCTTTTTTGTAAAGCTTTTTTGGAAAATTTCTGTATAAAGCTTGGGGGCCGTACCTCGACATATGTGTGACCTGCAATTACGCCCTGTACAAATACACGGCCTTTCGTTTAGTAAACACAGCGTGGTCTACATGTTGCTGTTCCGCAGTAAACCCATCTGGGTCAATTCTAGTGCTATAATTTATAGAAGACACATTGGATGGAATTACATATTTAAATAAGTTGCTCGAAGTTGATTTTCCATGTTTTAGCGCATACTTTAATTTTTGCAATAGATCACAAGTAACGGTTAAGCAAAGAAGTAAAAGCCATTAAAAAAATCACAACCCCGTTTAAGACAATCATTCAATATTGTGCACCAACAACAACGAATGTCTATCAAACAAACGTTTTTCCTACACCCGCGTTTCACTTTCAGCATCTTAGTCTGACTGTAACTATAGCTTAACTCAGTGGTTCTCAATCGGTGTGCCATTTTTAATGCCCAAAGGTGCCGAGAGATATTTTAGAATCTTTAAGAATCTGAATTTTGCTTAAATCCCAACTTTTTGTGTAAGATTAGAGTGGAATAAATCCAATTAAAACTTCCTACGTTGTGCATGTGTGTTATTCCAGTTCCGTTTATTGTGACATTCTAGTGATTTACCTGCGGAAAAATCTTGTGGAGGTGCGGCAATCTATTTATTCGACAAAAGGTTAAGAACCACTGCCTTAACTTATTCACTATTATATTAGTTAAACTAGAAAATAACGCGTTTGAGGAAGTTAAAGTGGCCTTGGTCTGGTTTGTTCAACTTGCCTGACTGTTATATCCACCTTTTAGGTTTATGCTGGTGCTGGTGTGCCTCATATTTAGCGTCCTGTCGACCATCGAAGGTCAAGAAAACGACAACCTGCAAGCCCTGCTCATAATGGTGAGTGGAGATTGACTCCGACAAACGCGCTGACGCCATTTATCGTTTACACACTCACTTTTTGGCCCAAAATGACGGAAATGCAATTTGAATTTTAACCGTTTGGGGGCAATCTGTTTTTAGTTCTCCAAATTCAATCAAGCGCGCCTCGAAAAAACGTTTTGGAAGTTTGGAAGTTTTAAATTGACCTGGTACAAAAGAATAAATAATATTAAACAAATTTATTGTACGATTGACTTTTCGGTGTCAACGAAAAAAAAACTGCAAACAGTTGTTTTTAAAGATCCGGCCAGCAAAACTATCCTCATTTACTTTTTGTGTTTAAAACAGGTTCCGGTTGTATTACTTCAAAACCCTCACTTAAACAAAAAGGTTAACTTTTGTATCTGGTTCTCCGCTAAAACCGGTTCAATTCTGTTTTAACCAGACAATGTCCATTTTTCACCGGATTATCCAACCATCTCCTTGCATTTAAACTAAGATTTTGGTTGCATATTTGTGCACAGCATCGAAAGGTATAACCTCAGGTTTCCTTAAGTTACTTGTTTCAGAGGCCTGTTGTTACGTAACTTCGTGACGTCATCTTAAAAAAAAGTGATACGTTCGGGTAGGAAAATATTTTACTTTTACCCCTGGATAAAGTGATATCAAAACACAAGCAAAAAACGTAAAAAAACTGGCTCAAGTGTTGACGTCTTTAGTTCGCAGGCTTAATCGATATCTCTGGTTTTCGGATTACTCCATTGAGACACTTTGGCTTTCTGCTATGAACTTAATTTTCCGCAAATTTTTCTTGCTGGATTGTTCTGCTGCATTCGCAATAACTCGGCCTTTCGGTTTTGTCAGGAGGCCATCTTGGTGGTGGTTTTCAGCGTCGAATACGTGGTGCGTCTTTGGTCAGCCGGCAGCATCGGAAAATACAAAGGTTGCAGGGGCAGGCTACGGTTTGCCAGGAAGCCAATATGCATCATAGGTGCGTTGGCTTGGGTCTTCAACATTAAATTAAACGCATTACGTATAATTTTTGTAATAGGTAAAGTTTTTCTATTAGTAATATTGTCCTTTGACTTGGCATGTCGTCTCAAATAGCTCTATGTTTTTCATTTATTTTTTCTGAAGTAACGTCTCTTGTTTACTTTGCTGCGGAAAGCATCGTCATGCCTTTCTCGCCCGTTTATATCTGTTTAAAACCATTTTTCGCTTGCAACGATTAACCATTGGGTAACGCTAAAAATGGGAAAATAGTAATTGACAACGTTTGCACCCTGACCGTGAGTTTTTACTTGCCAATAGAGAAAATAGAAATAACTTGTTGAATTTGCACGTCCCGTTAGAAATGCTGTATCGCTTAACCCTTGCTTGCTTCTTTTCTAACTTTTCAGATCTTTCGGTTGTATGTGCGTCCGCCATTATCCTACTAGTGGGAAGAAACGGTAATGTTTTCGCCGCTTCGGCAATCAGGTGAGCATATCTCAGCAACTGTAACAAAATACGCACGAGTTTAATGTCGTAGAAACTACATAAATCTACTATAAAATGCATAAGAATAAAACATCAACACCAAGTAAAAAGTTTATCTGGCATAGTTTTGATAGACTACAATTAACTTATAGGAGAGGCAATATGTTTGGAACATAAATACCCAATAAGACTGTAAAATACAGAAATACTCCAGTAATACTAGATATAAACACTCAGACATTTTACGTGTGGGTTAAAATATTTATATGTATATATTGCGACCAAAAGACATCAACAAACTGACTGGATAGCCATTTTGTGGATCTTCGTTGCTCCTTTGCAACTTTGTTTTGCAGCAACAAATAAACATTTGTTGTTCGCCAATGGTAAACGGGCTACTGAGGGAAAGCAAATTGTGAAAGTAATGTATTAAAGGTAAGGGTTGATGCTGGGTTATTTCCATTGGCCTAGAAGGAGGCCGGGCATTTCTGAATCACTCAGGGTCCGAGCCCTCTGACAAACTGCCTCCACTAGAAAGCAGGTGCTGCCACGGAGCTAGATAAACATTTATCTTATCTTATTCATTTCGTCGACGCGACCACATTTGCACCAGTGCGGTCTCGAGGTTGTGACCTATTAAAAACTATACGTACAACAAAAACGTTCCTACGTAGTAAAGGCTTTGGAAAGTTAAAATAAAAAATAAAGATGTAAAATAGGTTCTCATGCACTACACCTCTGTTTCATTGCGCAAAAATGCGGCCTTGCCTATATGTTGGCTAAAAATGCGATACTAGAAGTAGCGCGGGCCATCTCAGGTAAATGCGAGAAGTCACGTTTTTAGCGAATTTTGGGAGTGAATTATTGTTCGTGTTGTTGAACTCTTTTTTTATCACTCTTCAACATCAGGGGCATCCGGTTTCTGCAAATCCTGCGGATGTTGCACGTGGACCGTCAAGGAGGCACATGGAGGTTGCTAGGTAACGGACTATAGTTCATAAATCGACTTTGTGCAGAGTGTGATTCTCCATTTTAAACTTCGCTTAACATTTTACACAGCGTCAAATGCCACACGACAAACGTTTTCGCGTTTTTAATATATGAGTATATAGTTTGAAATGTTGCAATATACAGGAGCAGGAAATGTTACATAGTAGGGTTTTGGTTAAACGCAAACAAGCTATAGTTTTGCGGTGAGTAAGCTTTAAAGGGTTGGGTAACAACTTTAAAATGACTTAAGTCGCACATCATTTGCGAAACAATTTTAGTCAAAGTCAAGTTTTTTCAAAAACTATCAAGTCAAGTACCAAGTTAACACCAAGTGAAATGACTGATATAAAACGTAAAACGATAAACTAGTTCGATTATGAGCAATAACTGAAATAAAAAAGCAAAAAAAGCATACCAAGAAAATTGTTTTAGGTGTAAAATTAAAAGAAAATAGCCCAATTTTATAATAAAATGTTGAATAAAACACTTAATTTCAAAGTTATTTGACTTAAACACTTGGGTCGAAGACAAGTGGTTGTTGCAAAAGACTCAAGTCAAGTCATTTGAAAACAGTAAACAAAGTGTACTTAAGTCAAGTCATTACAAAACTGGCACTTTTGCATTTTGTCGCCCAATTCGAACCCTGCTCTTTTACTATTGATCGCAGAATTCGAGCCCTGCACTTTTACCATTGATCGCACAATTCGAGCCCTGCACTTTTACCATTGATCGCACTATTCGAGCCCTGCAATTTTACCATTGATCGCGCAATTCGAGCTTGCGCTTTTACCATTGATCGTGCAATTCGAGCCTTGCGCTTTTACCATTGGTCGCGCAATTCGAGCCTTGCGCTTTTACCATTGATCGCGCAATTCGAGCCTTGCGCTTTTACCATTGGTCGCGCAATTCGAGCTCTGCGCTGTGACCTGTTTTCCACGAAACAAAGAAGTTTGCGTGATCAACCTCAACTGGTGTTTTTCAGCGTGTTTTGGTTTCCCCTTGCCATTAATTATTCATCAGGTGAGTCGCGCCCCTCTATGACGAACGACGAAGCAAATTGCATACAGTCTCCGCTTTTGGAATCCTTGGGGGGGGGGGGGGGGGACACACGGGAGCCGACTGGCCAATCGATGAAACGCCCTAATCGGCCAGCGCATCGGAGGCCCGCTCTATATTTATTCACCGGGATTTGGGATGATTTAAAACTGGTGTGTTAAACAAATACATTGCAGCTACCAGTGATACAATTAAATTATTTCGAACTCCGTTATGTCGCAGTCCACAGTGTTGTAATGACTTAAGTCAATGACTTGACTTAAGTGCACTTAAGTCACTGTTTTTAAATGACTTGACTTGACTTAAGTCTTTTGGGCAAAAAGACTTGCCTTGACTTAAGTCTTTTGGGCAAATGACTTGACTTGATTCATTTGGACAAATGACTGGGTTAAATTAAATTGTTTTAATTAAGCAATTAATTATAAAATAGCGTTATTTATCCTAATCTTTGCACATAAAAGAATTTGCTTGTTATATGCTGATTTTGTGTTATTTTGACTTGAGTTGCTCATAATAATCGGAGGAGTTTGCCGGTTTTCATAATTTAAAGTTTTATTTTTTTGGGTTGGGCTGGACTTGAAGTTGACTTGCTCTAATTATGTCTTGGACTGGGACTTGACTTGTTATTTATTCAAAAAGACTTGACTTGTACTTAAGTTATTTTACGAATGACTTGACTGGGACTTAAGTCATTACAAAATGACTTGTTTACAACACTGGCAGTCCAACTCTTTGTCCACGCAATTTATGTCGAAGTCAAGACATTGCCATTTATAAATAGTTGTTATAAGCTATTAAAATCGATAACCGCATTCTATTAAATCAATATACCACATTGCAACCATTAAAAACTAAACAAAATAGCAAAGAGATTGTTTTACGTATATATATGATTATAGACAGTCACATTTTTTTAAATTAAAACACTTAATGTTACCCAAAGTCGTTGTTCAAATAACAATATAACCGCATTTCTTTAAAAGCAAATTTGTAACATTGCACGCTTTAAAAAATTAAAAATAGCAATAATATGTTTTATGCGTATATATTTAGTACATATATACCCCATACTCAACCATCATTGCATTAAGGGAAAACACTTGATCTCACTCCAAGTCGTTTGTCCAAATAACTGTAGTCAAGTAATTTAAAAGGCTCAAGTCAAATTAGTATTTTAAATAGCGAGTTAACTGGTTCATTTACATTGCCTTAACAACACCAGCCTTTACCCATTTAAATTGTGCCGAAAAAAAAAAGACATAATCGCGAGCGAAAAAGGGAAACCAGTTTGCTTGGAGGCGATCTCTTAACTGACGGCCTAACCACCCCTGGATATAATGAAAAGTTGATTTTTGACGTGCTACGGTCTATCGATTTTCGCGGAACGCGGATTCTGGCTAACCGCTGGCAGTTAAATCGATTTTTCTCAGATCGGTCCAAGATTTTTATAGTGAGATGTGCGAGTTAAAGACTTTGGCGGCGTCGCGCATCTTTTGTACCTTGTTGACGTTTATAATAGGATGCAATGAAAAGGAGACCATACACATGTCGTTTGCATCTACTTGCCGGGACTCTATCGAAACCTGACAAAATCACTTACCATTAGACGGTTTCACTCTAATTTGAAAAACCAAATACTCTTTGAATCACAGTTGCTTCTAAATATCGGCCGGCGCTTAAAAACAAATCTATACCGGATGATGGCTTACCAAACTGATTTAAACTATAGAAAAAAAATGACAAGACCTGTTTTTATAACACCACCACCACCACCGAATATCTTAAAAGAGTTTTTTTTTATAAAATCATAGAAATACCAGGAAATACCAGGTAAGAAGTCTTGCGAAAATACCCGAACCATTTAGTTAAGAAGAACGAAAATCTTCTCCTCAGCTTTAAATTACAATTTTGCGCAAAAGATTTATCAAATAACGTATATTAATATTTTGCTTTTAAAGCCATGTTAAGTTATTCGTGTTGATTTAACTGCCTATTTTGGAAAACAATTTGAAAACTAAAGCGAAAGCTATAAAAATGCCTTCATACACCATATGGTTTTTATAATATTGCCACATGCCAATCGACAGAGTAGCATACAATGGTTAACGACACGTTGCTGATCGATGGTAAATGAAACTAATGTTTACTCACTGCTTATTGCTTCCCGCAGGAAGCGTCGTATACATTCACCGCCAGGAACTGATTACCACCCTCTACATCGGATTCTTGGCTCTCATATTTTCATCGTACTTTGTTTTTCTGGCTGAAAAACCATCTAACGGTAAATAACTGCCAGTATATGTCGGCCATTCCTATTGAAACATAAGCCTTCGATTAGAGTTTCTTCTTATCCTAAATAGTTCACGAATCTGTTTATCCGTTGAGGATCTTTAAAAAGTTCTAATTCAGATATTTTTTTGACAAAAAAATGTTTAAAATAGCTATTTTTATGTTTAGCTTATTTTGTTATACGTGATTTTTTTCGAACAGATCACCCAACCGACGAAAAGGGAAAATTCCAAAGTTACGCCGACGCCTTATGGTGGGGGGTGGTAAGTTGGAAAGAGTCTTGCATGAACTGCCAAACAACTTTAATGATATGTAAAAGACCTTTTACTAAAGTTTGTGAGGAAAAATTATTCAGTTATGCATGGACTGCTGTATACAGAAGGGGCCAAAACTAGGCTTACAATTATACAAAGTACGATTTCATTCTAAAAGTAAACTTATTGTTTTGGGGTTCTTCTCATACACCTTGTTCTTTACAACACCCCCCAAAAATAAATCCATTGTTATCAGGTAAGGTAAGCGTGGTGGCCATTCAATGCTACTTCTTCTTCCAAGCCAACGCTGTATGGAATAACTGTAAGCCTATACTTTTGGCCCACCCTGTATAAACTATTGCTACCAGGCATAGTAATATTAATTTGAAAACAGCTCTTCTGATAATTGTAATTCTTTACAACATTTCGGTAATCTATGCAAGTCGCCTGTCTTCATCAAGGTGAATGACGCCGAACGCTCGTACAATACATACAGAATACACACGAAGGATAAAATGCAAGAAAAAACGCGAGCAACGAAACGATAAGAAAACAATTAGAGATAACTTTTGTCCTTTTTTGATTAATATAGACTGCTTTGTAACGATTGCCAGGTGATAGTCATAACGATCGGATACGGCTGTGTAAAAAAACTTAAAGGCTATATACAAAGACATGTTTTATTAAAATTTGTGAGGAAATATTATTTAGTTATATATAGACTGCCGTGTCGCCCTTTACACACATGCGTATGATTTTTATTTGTTATTTGCACCCGAGGTGCCATTTATTTGTTATTTGCACCCGAGGTGAGAAATATAATTGTCAGAAGACTTGTTGTTTAATAAAACTATGCCTGCCTCAGCTATTATGATTTCCAGGTGACAGTCACAACGATTGGCTACGGCGACCACGTGCCAGTCACGTGGTTAGGAAAGGTGATCGCCTCGTGTTTTTCCATCTTCGCCATTTCCTTCTTCGCGCTTCCAGCGGTAGGTTTTAATGCGTATACAAGTTTCCTTAAGGAATAGTTCAGCAAAATGTTGGTGCAATTTGGTTAACATGCCGCACAACAGTGTTGTTTTGACTCAGATAAATGATTTTGCTTAGGTGCACTTAAGTAAATGATTTGACTTGACTTAAGTTTTTTTGGCAAAATGACTTGACTTGGACTTCATCTATTGTTTTTTTTATTAAATAAACTGTACAAAATTTTTAGTTTTTACCACGATTTCTGCTTCTAAACAGTTTTCTCTCAATATGTTATGTTTTTTTGTTTTACAGCATACAAAACTGTTAAGATGCGAATTTACCAACTTGAAAAGTTTAAAAGTTTATTTCGATGAAAATAAATATTTCGACCTGTTTTGGCATGACAATAACTTGGGCTGAGACTTGACCTTTTTTCTAAATGACTTGAACTTAGGTCTTCACAAAATGGCTTGTTTGCAACACTGCGGTTCGCAGCATATTAGTGTATTGGTGTTCGTTTGTTTTCTTATTTGCTAACGCTCTTCCATTTGTCATTCTGTGGGACTTTTTAATTGTTTTAGTGACGTTTTTCCATAATCTTCAAGGACATACGGCGAGCCTTGGTTCTTTGTTTTCTATTAACCGGTAAATGGCGCATGTTTCAGTGAAATAATATCTTCCTCACTACGTCGTTTAAGTGTTGACTAAGATCAGTGGTCGGCAAACTGTGGGCCGCAGAGCCATTTTCAGTGGGCCGCGAGTTACTGATAGCCGTACATTCATTGCACTTTGTTTTAAAAATACATGTTGTTTCAAAATTGTTATATTGTCTTAGCGTGGTTCAGACCCACGTGACAAATGTGATCCTGAATAGCCTACCTGTCGAACTATGTTTTTTGCCACATTTAATTATATGTAAACGTTAAATATTTCGCGCTTCGCGCGTATGTTATTCCTTTTATAGTATGTTTTACATTATGGCGTGGCAGTGTTCGGCCATCAAGGCGCTGTGTAATACCTCACCTTAAAAACAAATATCCTGAATCCGCCACTGTTTTCCTTGGTTTTACGTAGTGGGCGTTTAATAGCTCCGAAAAGAATACTTTGGGCCGCGACAAAAAAGTTTGCCGACCACTGACTAAGATGGTAGTACACTTTGATTAAACCGACGAAAATGAATACGAGGAAGCATTATTCATTAGAAGTGAACAAAACCCATTCAATTTAAGATGACTATTCTTTTCAGGGAATTCTCGGCTCCGGATTCGCGCTCAAGGTTCAGCAGAAACAGAGACAGAAGCAGTTCAACCGACAGATCCCCGCTGCAGCCACACTCATTCAAACCACGTAAGTAGGTTTTTATCTTCGCCACCAAACCTAAATAAAAACCTTATATTGTTGAGCGTAACCTACGGCATCTTTAAATTATTTCTTATATAACACGAATGTCATTTTAGTTTTAAATTTGTGCCATTATCTATAAGTTAGTTTTTAATTAAAACCGATGTGCACCAAAACGATATTCCGCTTCGATACCGGCTCAGTACTCTACAAAGACAATGCTAAGTTAGCGTTAGGGCTGAACTTAGTTGACCCACAAGGATTGAATTGCACGCAAACATATGGCCGCCACAAAAGCGGGCTGTGAGATCATGACTTTGACAATTTTGCGGCTGTCGCTCTATGGACTGAGTTCAATGGGGGAAAGATTCACTGGGGGAAAGTGTATTTTTTCTTTTTTGAATTAAATCCTTGTTTAACAATATGCACATGTGGATATTACTTTCAAGTTGATTGATTCGGGACTGTTGATCTCCTTGATGAGTTGTTGTAGTAGGTGACAAGATGCAGCTATCTTGAATGTTTCTCACAATGCTCTCCTCTGAGCCTACGTTGCTCATTTGGCAGTGCGACGGTCCCGTAATAGTCAAGATCGTGAGTTTAAATCCCACCACAGCGTTATTAACAACCAATACATTGCAAGCAATTGAAAAAAAACTTTTCAACCAAATAATCGCGAGACTTACGATAACTTGGCAGCTCGTTGTTTTAAAATAATGTGATGTGGAATCAAATTGTTTTTTTACTTAATTTTAAATACACGTGAAAATGTAATAGAGTTCAAGCTGTTTAAACCGTCTGTGAATCGCGAACTAAAACGTTTTTCACCGTGTAACTTTTGGTAATCTTTTATATGTGTTACTTCTATATTTTTACCATTAGGTGGAGATGTTACGCAACCATGAAGGAAACTGATTGCAGCGGCACCTGGCGAATTTATAAGCTGAAGCAACGAGACCTTCCCAGCGTCAGTGGAAGCTATAGGGACGACGGGGTCACTGAAGCTAGAGTTAAAATGGGAAGGGTTGATCGACCCCGTTTCACCCTGGGTTCCTTATCTCGTGGTGATGAGTCAAAATTGGGTCGAATTAAGCGTCTCTACTCGTGGACGTTCGAAATCAACATGGAAGAGAATCCTGCAAACGAGTCAGTATTAACCAGTCCAATTAATTTTTTTAGCTAATATCTTGTTTGCGTTTTGTTCAAGGTAACGTTGCACGCTTTGCTTATTAGTCGAACTCCGAATTCGAGAAGATATTCCTTCAAATTTTGTTGTGAATGTCGGAACTGAAGTGTGCTGTGTGTTTTGTTAATTATCATGCGGGTTTTCATTTATTATAGCTTACTATGCATAGACGAAACATTAGTACAGTAAGAACAGTAAATCTCGTTTTCCTGTTTGTTTGTCCATATTAAAAATATTGTTCATTTTCAGAATTCGAGAAGATTTTTCTTCCAATCTTATTGTGAATGTCGGATTTAAATTGTGCTATGTGATTTGTTAATCATCATTCGGGTTTTCATTTATTGTAGCTTAAGTCTGTATAGACAAAACATTAATAATTTAGTAAGAACAATCAACGTCATTTTCCGTTTCGTTTATCTATCTACATTAAAAATATTGTCTATTTTTTCACCAGGATGCCGGAATCATATAAAAACGTCGTCCGTGCGTCTAGACTTCTACTGTACTTTCTTGCCAAAAAGCGTTTTCAGGTATTTTCTTTGAAACCTCCAAGATATAACAAATTTAATAAACTAAATCTCGCGTAACGAAAATTACTTTAACTTAACAACATGTGAAGAACGTTGCTAAACACACTAAACCCGCAATTGTTCCACTGGTCACGTTGCTGTAAAACTTACTTATGAGAGTACTTTTAAGGTAGGCCAGGATACGTACTATACAAGGTTACGTATTGTTCTGATGCTCAGTTTCCAGTAATACCACAGAGGTATATGCGTTGCTGATTCAAGGCGCTGATTGACATATTATATCGGCCTTAGGGAACAATATTTTTAATGAAACAGGAAAAATAACACTACATCAACTGTTTCAAATAACCTACAGCGTTTATCATTTAATACCGTCCAAGAAAGCCCATTCCGTCTTTACTTTGACAAATGCTAACATTTCAGCAACATAAATCGAAAAAGCATTCAATATTTATCTGGTGTATTTTTAAGATATCACGAAAGCCTTATGACGTTCGTGACGTGGTCGAGCAGTATTCCCAAGGTCATGCCAATGTCATGATGAGGATCAAAGAGCTGCAACGGCGATTGGACCAAACTCTAGGAAAACCTTCCTCTTTTAACGACGGTCTGAAACGAAAACTGAAACTTCCTTCTCCCCTTTTGTGATACATACGATTTAAATCACGTTTTTTTTTAAGCAAACGCATGTGTCAAATTGGTCTTGGTCCAGTCTTCAGCATTTAAAATGTATCCACAAATAAACGTCTAAAAAATATATAATCAAACATTGAGCCAAATCAATTAAGATGTAAAAGCTGTAAATTAAATATTCTTCTATATTTGTTGTGGTTTTAACAACGTACACACAACACAGGAGTACAAAAACAGGAATAGACCCAACACTAAGTCCAGGCCGGTCACCTAAATAATCCTATGTTTAGTTGAAAGAGCTAGTTATGCTTAGTCTTTCGGGTGGTATTTCGTATGTATACTAAATGTTGACATTATGTGTATCAATTGCTTTCTTCAGGAGAGTTCATTTCGTTCTCGCCGAACATTGACCGACAGCGCTTCACCGCCGGTGGTCGCTTGTTAAGGTTGGAACGCTGGGTAAGTAGTTCGGCAAACACCCTTGTTTCGCTAACTATTGCAACTGCTGGCCTTTCTTGGCAAAAAAATTATTTAATCATGCTAAAAATTTTGCTAAAAAAATTACCTAAGTTTTGTGGATTTCAAATTTTGCACGTAACTTAAGATTTAGGTAAAACATCAATGGCTTCGGGGAACTAATGAACAAAAAGAAACATTTACTTATATTTTTATTTATTAAGTTCAAATTGTCCTACTTGCAGATGAACCAAACGTTTCATATCGTTCAAAAAAATCGTTTATGAATATGTCATTGCTTTGTTCAAAGCAGGGTTTCCTCAACTAGGGTTCATGGACCCATTAGTGGTCCGTAAATTAGTTTAGGGGGGTCCATGAAGGCCTAATCTAAATGTTAGTATGAAGTAATCAATTTTTAAAAACCAAAGTTTAGTTAAATAAAAAAACGTTTTATTACGAAATGTATTTTGACTGTATTTTTGGACCGAAGTCAGTAGATTTCTGAAGTTTTGTATTTTTACGTCAATTTATGACGTCATCTTTAAAAATGTATTGCTTATCGTGGTCCACGCGAAGAAAAAAAAATGATTAGGGGTCCGCTGTTAAAAAGTTTAACAACTTCTGGTTTAAAGCATAAACCAGACACAAAAACTGCAAGCGGTGTTCAACTTTATGATTTTTCCATTATTTTGTTTTTAGACGGAGTCCGTGGATTCCAAAATGAACGCAATCATGGCGGTGCTAACTAAGCTTGAAAACGGCCAGCAACAACACGAACAACCAAGGCAGCAGCAAGAACATAATCACGAAACAGAACAACAACATAATCAAAACGCGAGTCTTGTAATACCTGATAGCACTTGATATCTGTTTTTTTTTTATAGTAATGACGCTTTGTTTCCGAAACGCGGTGTGATTTTCAATATGTTGCAAATCTTGTCAGCTAAAATTGTTGGTTGGCCAGTGCCCAAGGCTTTTAAAAGTATGAGAGGAGTTTCAAAAATGTGGCTGCAAAAATCTAGTTTTTACAATTGTGCTTTTATCACAGAGACACGCCTTTTAAAATCCGCAGCTTAAAGTTGTTTCTGCGATTTACTTAGCTATCAGGTTTTTGGTTTATTAGAAATGAAATTTACATCGAATCATGAAACAATCACAACCCGCAACACTTTTTTCTACTTGTATATTTCTAACATTAAGAACCAAACGAAAATTCCTTATAAGTTTATACCATAAAATATAAGGTTTTACTCTTTTTTGTTGGTATATTTGAGAGTATAGTCTCAATAAAGCACTATAATTATTTACAATTTTATTGTGTATTGGCAGTTTCATAGTTTTAAGTACACATAATTAAGTACACGTGTCTCAGACTAGAAAGTTTTCGATTTCCTGACAAGATAAGCAATTTGTAATCGGCGGTCAGCTATGATGATTCAGTTTTGTTTTTCAGGATAGTGGTCTGCGTAGAACCTGGGGAACACCCATTCTATAAGTTCTGTGGAAATATAACCAAGATTGATTTTTATTTATTAGCTAAAAGCACTACTGAGTTGGTTGTCGGTGCCGCAATCCCCTTCGCATACCACTGGTTGCTTAATGTACGTTAACAAAGTGTTGCTCATCCAGCAGTTTTATTATAATCAATCGACGTTTCGACGTCCTATACATGACACCTTCACCAGGATAATGGCTTATCCTGTAAGACAGATCTTTTATTACATGACATGCCATTATCCTGATTAATAGCTTGTTTCAATTGTATGTTAACAAGTTTAAGAGGATGGTGTATATCAGCAAAACTGAAGTACAGCAACAGTTGGGTTGTGTGGGATGGTCAAGTTGTTGTGATAAAGGTTTGTGGTTGTCGAAATCGTTCTAAGTTGTCCTTGCTGACAGGTTCATGACTTTCTGTGGTTGCTGGTTAACAAGAGATGTCGTGGTGTGAAGTTGCAAATTTCTGCAGTTTTTTTTTAATTGTAGGTTTTTTTTTAATTGTAAGCCAAAAGCTTCTCTAGTCATTTATCGTAGTATTCTAAAGTAGGGCAAATCCAACTTTAAAACTCGTTTTAGTTTTGCAGGGAACTAATTCGCTTATAATTATAGACGTTACGAAATTCAGTTGTATTTAACTTTATTAAACAAAATGTGTTCAAAGAGCGTTCGAACTTGACTAAAATAAATTTACAAATACTGCTAAGATAACGTTTTTGAGCTCCTAACACGAAGCAAAAACACACAAGGCTGAAGCAACGTCTATTACAAGCATATGACGAATTGTACCGTAATATGCACAAGCGAATAATTTATATCGAAGTAATAAGTCGAAGAGATGAAACGGGATTTGGTCTACTTTACTAATCTTTTAAAAGTGTGGTCTACTAATCTTTTTTTAACATGAGATTAAATGGTTTAAAATTTCTTCAATTACTTTCAACAACATTTAAGCTAATCATGATTGGAAAACAGTTTCTTGTTGTCAGGTATGCTTGTACCATACATTTGAAATACACTTAGAACAGATGGCAAAAACCTTAGCAATAATGCCTTCATCAATTATGTCAATTATACCTGATGCGTTTTAACTGTTCGAAAAGACGCGAAATAGTTGCGAAAATACCGGTTAATTTCCTTGGACAACGGTACTTCGGCGTGTTTGTCGGCCACAGCCCGGAGCGATTTGGCGCTGGGCCAGTAGCCTTTGTGTAGGACGCCGTCTGACGTCATGACATCCATCAGATTAAAAACGATCTTCCAAACAAACGGAAACATTCTGGTTCTCGAAGGAAGATGCCAGGAGAAAATCCCCGTGTAGAAGTCAAACATCCGCTTCGAACCGGGGCCTGATATCTCCTGGACGTTCTTGTGCCCTCTTCCCAGCTTCTCCCGGAGCACCCCGGTGATGTAGACGTCCTCCAGGTGGAGTCCGGAGCGGTTCGTGACCTCTGACACCAGGTAGATGTCACTGACTATGGCACGTGGCAGCACCGACATGCCACCGTGGCAAAACGGCGGATATGTGCTGGAAGGCCACAGTTCAGACGAAACGCCATATTTGCCTGTGCTGAAAGTTTTCATGCACGATATAATTCTTGTTAGGTGGTAAACTGCGTTACACTTACAAAACACAACAAAAAGGCAACTAGAGTTCCGTCTTAAATTATTACTGTATGTAACAAATATGTTCTAACATTCCAGATACAGCTTCCGACGTACAATTAAAGCCTCAATACAAAGAAAAGACTAAAATCGTTGGTTAAATATACATGTTTTTAAATAGTAAAATATAGGTTAATATTTTTTAAATGCTTGAGAAGTCACTGCCAAGGAGTATTGTAAACGTCTTTAAGAAATCGACACATCAATTATGTTAATTTTCTTGTTAGGCCATTTTTTGCGGTTGTTTTGTGTTCATTTTTAGGCTGTTCTATTTGGTCTTTGTTACTTGGGTGATCGTTTTTATTTTTGTGACCACATTAAAGCGAGTCTTTCGAGCTATGTGTAGGCTATACTTAAGTTCATGCAACTTGTCGAAAACCTTACATTATATTTAATTTTAAGGGTAAAACTGATACCTGTGCTGTGATTTTCGAACTCTGCGCCGCGGCACATTAGAGTGCCTCGCGACCTTCTCAAGTGTGCCGCGAAACTTTTTGTATTTTTTGAAAATAAGTCTATTTATTGTACCATAGGTATACACGCAAGCATTTAAGACTTAAATGCCCACTATAGTCATTAAAAATCAATACGTTGAGACATTTACATATAGCCTACCTAGTTTGTTGTGTTGAGGGCGATTGTAAAATTACTCTATTGTTAGTCCGTTTTTTAGTGTGCCACAACTGCCACAAGCTAAAAAAGTTTGTGTACCACCGCTCTAGTCTCATGGTCAAAACGCAAAAGCGAAAAAAATGTGAGTGGCAAATATTTATGCTGTAGTGTAATTTTTCAAATCTTACAATAAATTCCAAATTCCTTTTTAAATAAAAAGAAAAAATGAAGGTAAAGTAATACGTTTCTTGGGGTGTGTATTATTTGATAAGCAGGAGAGTTTAAACATATATTACGTCGGTACGCCATAAAACGTGTAAAACAAGTTTCTTGTCCAAAGTTAGGTGGACAAATTATTTGTTAAAATATTTGTAGTAAAGATTTATTTATATTTTTACTTTTTGAAATCAGCGGTTGAAAGTAACAATTTAAATCAAATACAAAATGGTAATAATAGCACAGTTTGTGTGTTCGAAGAGCTGTAAATAAGCTTTAATGGCCAGTTGCTTACGATTAGAAGAACGCTGTCGGAATATTTTAATGATTTTCGTGGTGTTTGAAGTGACAGTTTATTGGAGTTTCTCTACTGCATCTGGCAACTGTACAGCAAGTAACCTAAAACATTTAGCAGAAAAGCTGTCATCGATGCTTTAGCTTAGCGATTAACATCACGAAGACCCTCTTTGCGTGTAAGGCGACGCGACTCGATTTTGGTGCAATTTATTGAAGGATTCCTACCGTTTAGGGAACGCGACTGAGCCCATGATGAAGCCGCAGTAGATGATTCCGCTCTTGGTGAAATTCTCGTGATTGCTCACGAAATAATCGTACGTTGACGCCAGGTTGATCATGCAGTCGTCATCCGTGAAGCCGTAGAAGTCGGCCTTGTCTTTCGCGTGGTAGTGAATCCACTGATAACCGGACAAAACCTTGTCAGGTAGACTTCGGTATTCATCTGGTATGTCCCCGCCCTGAAGCAGGTCTCCATGGACCCCGTTTTCCTTGACCAGGGCGCCCTGGTCTGCTGCGTTCCCGGCCTGGCCCAAGAGGAACACGACTCCGAAACTGTTTTTAAAACGTAATTATTTTATTTTTTGTGGTATTTCCTTTCTGCAAGTGGAGATTCCAATATATAAAGCATTATGTTTTTAACGGCAGGTTTTATACTGACTGGGTGTATATGATCATTTTTTTATAATTTGTCGCGAATTTAAAAAAAACTAATAAAATAAATAAATTCTGATAATGAATGAATGAACCTGACTCGTGTTTTTGGGCAGAACACTTATTACTAAAACATTCACTCACACAACTTTTATAAAATACTTGTGAAAACACACATTCGTCTTTAATCACAATCCACAGAATAGGAATAGCTAAAGATCATAACATTTCCTTACGATATTGCCGATTCAAGTATCGCATGATGGCCTGCATGTCATCTTGAAAGAGGTCTATATACTGACAAGTAACGGCAGCGCTTCTCAACCGGTGCGCCATGAAAGGCTGCCAGGTGCGCCGCGAGCAAATGGAAAAATTAATTTAATATATAAAACATGTATTTTTACTTTTCTTTTAAGCTTATCTCATTGATTTCGCAGTACTTTTAAGTAGAAAACACAATAAGACCTACAAAGCAACAACATCTAAATCAGATAATCTATAGCCTAATACCATAGTACTAAGACCACCGACAGAATAAGATCTAAAATAGTCTAGATAAGACCTAAACATGTCGAATTAAGCCCAAAATTAATCCGAGTAAGACTTAAATAGACAAAATCACGCTTCCACTGTAGGGAAGGGGTATGGGGACACCTGTTTGGCATTGGCAGTTTGCTTTCGACATTTGGTCGCCGCTGTTTTGGCCCCAGATTTTTTGCACGCGTTTGGGGCTTATGGGCGGGTAGTTGGTGGTGCTAGGAATTGGGTTAGGGTTGAAAATATTCGGGGAGTTAGTGATAGTTATGGATGGTGTTTGGGGTTAGGTAAAAGGTTATATAGGCCTTATTTTGGCCATTTAGGTCTGATTCCGATTTCGTCATGATTACGACTATTCTAGGTATTAGTCCTATTTACGCCTTATTCCTAACTGTCTTTCATTCCGAAATTGCTGTTGTTCTTATTTTAGTCTCAAGGCTGGAGTCTCTTTAAAGATATCCAACTATAAAGCCTATATAATAAAAAATTGCAAGCAATTTAAGAGAAATAGAGGTACAGCTCAAAAATTTCGCGGTCGCTTCGCTCGCAAAGTGCGCCGCCTTGTTTTGAAATGTCTCTAGGTGCGCCACCAAGTAAAAAAGGTTAAGAAACACTGGGTTACGGTATTAAACAAATTTATAAATTACCTCCGCGGCACACTTAAGAACCTCCTAAAGGCCAGGGCTACTGAATCGGAGTCGGGACTCAGTGCTCGACCGAGTCGGTTTGTTTGTGATAAAATCGGACTCGTGACTCGAGCAAGACTACATTAGACTATACCCTAGTCCGGAGTCTGACGTGCTCATACCGAGTACCAAATTTTGAAAAAGGTGAAATAGCATGAAAATAAATTGCAAAGCCAAAAAGGTCAAGTAGATCGACAGCATCTTGATTAAGAAGTTTCGATACGAGCTTGTATCATCTTCAGTTGATGTGACTGAGAAGCACATCAAGCATCATTTTTAAGAGATGGGACGCAATTGTTATCGCCAGTCTGAGTTTCGAAAGTTGGGCCATTATTTATCACCTTCAGGTGTTAAACAGGTACAGCGGTGTTGATAATGTGTCAACGTTCAGTTCGGGGCTGCAGGCTTGGATAGATAGCGACTCGAGTAGCCGCAATCTAAAAACGTCTCAAGCCCAACCGAGAACTGTGCTTCTCAGTCACATCAACTGAAGATGATACAAGTTCGTATCGAAACGTCCTAATCAAGATGCTGTCGATCTACTTGACCTTTTCGGCTTTGAAATAGCATGTTGTGGAAAATTTGTCAACCATATATTGTGTTTGGGTGAGAGTTGTAAGATGCCCCTAAATTAGTGGATTCCTGTATATCCACCTTCTTTTAGTTGCATAAATGGGTGAAGTACAGGCTGAAGTACAGGAGCCTGGCTCTGGACGCAACAAAATCGTACATTTGGCCGCAGTTGGACTAGGGACTTGGGAGTCGTACTCGGGTTATTTTTAACCGACTCTGCAGCCTTGATCGAGCCACGCAAGTGTACCACGGAACATGGTTTAGCTTACAGCCTTCCATTAATTTCCTTGATAGATCCCCACGTTCTTCGCACGTTGTCCCTTTGCTCCTTTCGTCCGCAGGCTGACTTTACTAGGAAAATCATCAGGTGCTGGCGATTCGAGTTTTCTACTGCATGGGGTCTGTATGAAATGCGTGGCAAAACGTCAAATTGAGTGGCTATATATAGAGATGGTTGTTGGCGCCGTCAAATGATCACAATGCCGCCTACCGCCCGTTTATACTGATTCGGGCCATTATTGTTTGTTACTAACATTCGTATAATATTAACTAATTAATAGTATAACGTCGATAATTTTGATTCCAAAGAAAAAGTTTAATAATTTTATAAAGCTAAAAAAATACTATTTGAAAACTATAGTTTTTCGAAACTTACTATGTATATTTATATTAAAGTAACTTTTTTCATTTTACAAGTTCGCATCGTTTTGCTTAATCACCTACCTTAACGTGAATCCTTCAGTGATCGGTTTTCGCTCGTGGTTCTTTAAGAAGGTAGCCGGAAGTTCAGGGTAACCTTCGCGTTCTCGTTTTTCGATGACACTTGCTTTATTCTTGAGGTTTTCTTCGTAGGCCCTAAGTACGATGAAAAACGCCAAGAAGTTTTAAGCAGCGCCCAGTTTGTAAAACAACGTAAGCGAAAATGCTAATGCCGGTTTCAACCTTACGAGTTTGGGTCTATTTTATATTTGTCCTGTATAAGCGATTTCACCGGGGACTTTCAGAAAACGAGATAGCTGAAGGTAATCAAGTCACTATACTGTAATAGAGTGACCGTTGTATACAAGTTAAACAACAGGTTTAGAATTTGGTTAACAACTTTAGGGGGGGGGGGGGCAGCTTATTTCTGTGTTGTTTTTATTGTGTATTGCCGGCTACTAGTTCTGCATTTAGCTTGTTTAGTCTATAATACAGAAGTTCACATAGTAGAAGAGAAGCAAGAAGTCAGAAAAGGTGGTTCCTTGGCGAGACACAGATCGGTTTTCGACCTACAGTCAGTACTGCTCTACAATGCAACTGACTTCATAAAGCCTTAAATTTTTGCACATCAAACTGTACTCAACATAGTCTCACCCTATGCTTAAGAAAACAATCAGCAAGTGCTTTTGATGTCTTTCATACTTTTTAATTAAACTGAGCTGAAATACAATTATTTCCTGACTGGCTTAGTTCCCTGACACCCAGCATGGCAAAACAGGTGATTTGTTTATTAAACCAGCCACTGGTGGACCATGGAAACATTTGAGTTGGGCCATAGACTATTATGAACAAGCTAGATTTATTTAAGAATTTAGTTCCATTTGTGCCTGTCACAAACTATTTTCTAACAGTTGTATTAAACATTCTTCCTTTATGCGTTAAACTTTTTTATGTTTCCAACTAACTGTTCGTGTCTCGTCACAATCAGTGCTCTCACTTTTAGGGATTTAGTTCCAAATTGGAACTTTTAGCCCCTTTTAGGGACAAATCTGGGGATTTTGATGATCTAGGGATTTTGGGGGGATTTTTCGCCATTTTTTGCAAATCGTATTGTATGATTTGTTAACTAGTAAATGTTAACCGAATTGCAATTTTGAAAAAAAAATAGGTTCAGAATATGCTAATTTTTTTTGTTCATTTGGAAGTTTATTTAAAATTTTAATTAAAGGATAACTAAAACTGCTTAGCCTATTTAAAACGTGGCATGAATTTGTTGTTTTTTTCGTTATTGTACATTATGCATAAATTTGTATGTGTTAGACCGGTTTGAGAGAAGCCGCAGTGCGTCTTATATGAAACTTTCAAAAATGGCTGTTTTGCGAACTTGAGTTATAACCGTCAAAAAAACATGAGTTAACCGTAAGAAATGGCCGATAGCTTGCGAGCGGGGCGAATATTCCGGGTGCTGTTATATATAGACAAGATAGTTTTATCATATCATGAGACAAGGGTGAAAGAAATCTGGAGATAGATGCTAGGGGTGAACAAAATTAAGAAGCAATAATCTAAATTTAAAGTTTTGTCAAATTAGCAAACTTTTTGCGCTTTGCGCGCACCATTTTTCCATTCTTATAACACTCGATTTCATTTGCGCATAAGATCGACGATAGCGGCAAGTTTCTGGAGCTTATGTATGTGACGATGCTTTGTGACGTCATTCTAAACATTTCGTGCCCCGACCAAACGTAAATCCTCGATCCTCTTCTGGTACGCATATAGTCTACGTTATGTGGCCCGTAGATATATGCAAGAAATATCGTGACCCGCAATGCTGTCAACCTTGGACCACCCTGAGCTACACAATGCTGTTATTTTTTTAAAAATATGGGAATATCTAAAATTCACTTTTAGCATGTAAACAAGGTTAATTGGTTTGTCATTTGTGTATATATATATTTGTACCCCGACTATCGTTTAGCTAATGTGATATTATAATAGTGTAACGCGCTAATTTATGGTTTAGGAATTTTTCATGCCATCTAGGGATTTTGACATAGCTTTAGGGTATTTCTGGTTTTCATTTGTGAGAGCCCTGGTCAAAATGCCTAAAAAGAGGCGTGATGTTTACTGCGTTAAAGAAGAGCATTCGAGAATGGAGATAAAACGTGGCAAGGTAAACACGAGTGGTTTATGTGCGATTGAAAAACTAAGCGAAAGCGAAACTAGTAGGCTAGTTAACACTTCTGAATATACAGGCTGAAAAGCGTCAAACTATATCCAAAGAAACGGGCATATTATTGTGTTCGTGACAGTTTCACTTACACATAGTGTTAACATTTCATGTATAAATGAATAAATTTCCAAAATAGCTTCTACTGGGATGCAAATTATGCGTTGTGCACTCTCTTCAACCCCTCCAAAAATTGATGAAATGATCGATAAAGTTCAGCAGCAAAAATCTCACTAGTGCACGGTTAAATAAATCTCAGTCTTGAAATGTGCCCTGCTTCTGTTTGTGCAAACTATATTAACCTATATTTTATATCCTTTTTCTTTCGTAAAAATTGACTGAGCCACAGAATTATTGTAAAATAAAAATGAGCCATGAAGTAAAAAAGGTTGAGAACCACTGGATTAAACCCTTTATTATCTCCTGTCGAGTAAAGGGCCACTTCGGCAATGTCATTTCGTGAAAGAAGAGTTGCAGATATTTTTCTGTAGCACTTGCCTATATGTTTTGTCTGGTGCAAAGTGTTGTGCTAAACCATATCTTCGGTTGGTTTCGTGATTACGACAGAAACTCTCGTCACAACGACTTTAGAAGCAGATTAACAGGCGTTTTCGTAGCAATACGTTTCTGGACTATAATTATAAGTTTTTTTCACGTTTTATTCGCGCCGCAGTGCAAATTGTAGAGCAAAACCATGCGCTTTGGTACCCAAAACCTTTTTTTTTTTCAGGGGTGGATCAATTTTAGGTCAGTGGTTTCTAACCGTTTCGGCTTGCCCAAAACAACATAAATTATAAATAATAAGCGGTATACCCTAGTTCACATTTTCGCTGTATAGCGCAGCCTTCTTCGAAATGGAACAACACATATTAACTGTTTATAACATAGGAACGTACCCAAAACTGTGTCAATCAGCTTGATAGGGAGAAACAATTAGGGTAGAGCAAAAGCCAGTAGCGTATAGAGCAGGGATACTTTAACGTTTTTCACCGCATACCCTAAAAAAATTATTTGCTACTTTTGTGGGCCAGGGCAGGCAAGAAATGTTTAGAGATGGTGTCACAATACAAACAAACTTCATAAATCTGCTGGGTCCGATTTCAAAAAAGTTTAGAAGCAACAGCCAACCAATCCGTCGACTTTATGCTTCTGTGCATTCTACTTAAATGTTTTATAAAAATAAAAAGCTGCAAATTAACATCTAGTGCTCGTAATACGAAATATGTGGCTTAATCAGTCTTTTCAAACGCGGTCTTTAAAGTTCGCATGGAGTGAAATCAAATTTGGTTCATTATGTGCAACTATGTATAAGTAAACACAACAACAGGCCGATATCGGCTATAACACAATGATTTTAAAAGACAAATAGTATAATATAATAGATTGTGTGTTCAAGCCTTACTTGCAACAGCGGACAATATTTATAATGTTTAATAATTAAAAGCGGTAATGTTTCGTCACATTGGTTAAACTAGTTAAAGAGAGGTATAGTCTAGAGCAGAGTGGTCCAAGGTTGAGTGTATCGCGGGCCACAATACTTCTTGCATATTCTTTGCGGGCCACATAAAGTAGGCTACATGCGTACCAGGAGCGGATCAACGGTTTTCGTTTGGTCGGGTCATAAAATGTTTAAAGATAACATAACATCGAAAGACATATAAGCTCCAGAAACTTGCTTCTGAATAAAATGGAATGTTATGAGACTAGGTAAAATGGTGTGCACGAAGCGCTAAAAATTTGCGCGTTTGGCAAAATTTTTAATCTAGAAGACTTTTAAACTTGCGTACTACACAATCGCTAAATTACAAAGACGTTATAATTTCGCAAAATAAGGTTTTATTAACCAGATCAATTTGACTGAAATTGCATCTTCAGGGCGTTTAGCCTCACAGCGGAAACCTGAAGAACAATACTTTCTAGCAGCGCGATATATTTTTTCGTACATTTGGTTGAAAACGCAAATAAAACTTATAAGCGGGCTTTTATCAAACCGGCCTAACACATCCCAAAAATTAGGCTTTCTTGCCACACCCTGGATCCGAATTTGTTGAGCGATAGGAAACTGGTTTATTTCATGGTAAAACCGAAAAAAGGTGTGATCATAACCAAACAGTTGCAGTATGCTTATTATTTGTTGGTCACTTAGATTTCTTTAAATAAACACTCAGAGATACGCATTGCAATAATTCAACAGTACTTCGCGGGCCAAAAACAATGATGTCGGCCTGGGTTTGGACCACCCTGGTATAGAGCAATCACTCTCATGCCAACCATCAATTATGATATTACTCTTTAGCTTTATTAAGGGCAATTCCGCCATAAAGGAATTTGAACCACTTGTGTCATATACCGTAATCACTTTTTACAGGAAGTCAAACCGTTTAACTTTACCGGTTCAGGTTCCAGTTCAAAGATTTTTTCGGAATCCGATTCAGTTCCGGTCTCCGGTTCGACCATCGTTATTTCAAAACCGGTTCATAAAGTTCCGGTTTGGATACAATATAGGTTGCGTTAAATCTAAAAATGTGGGTCACTAAATGTAGAGAATAATCTTTGAATCATTTAATCTAAGTTTCGTGACGTATTAAAAAAACAGCCCTCGATAGTGAAATATGTAAAAAATAAAAATCAACGTTTATTTAATCACTATTCATATTTTTTTCATCAAATTTCGAGCATGACTCTGTAAAATACCAGTTATTACGTCATGCTGGAGTGAACAGCTTTTGTTTACAGGTTCGGGTTCAGTTAGGGTTCACGTTCTTTCAAATTATTCGGTTCAGTTCCGGTTCAGCTCCTTAAAATCATACAAAAATCGGTTCGGGTTCGGTTAAGGTTCGGAAAAAATTGACCCAAAACCGGTTCATAAAGTTCCGGCTCGGTTCCGGTTCGACTCCCTGCCTTTTTAAGGTTGCACGATGCCGATAGCAGTTAAGTGAACAAGACCGGCATGGTTTGAAATTTTCCTAAACCAAAAATACCAAGTCAGATGCCTAAATACGTGATCACGGTTATTTCGTTATAACGGTGGTCACGCTCTTTTCACTAGGAAAAAACAGGAATACATCGTTTGAAAGACCAGCACTTATCAACTTTGTAAAACGTTGTGGTAATTGTACCTGATAAGAGATCTCAGTGGAGCCAAGTCAACCTTGATTTTCACTTGTTCCGTCGTCGATGCCCTCCTACAAAACAAGACGTTTCTTGGTTATATTTCTGTGGTGTTAAATACAAGCCGCCAACTAAAACGAGGTACCTCAAATCACTTATATACTTGAACAACAAGCGAATTTGTGAACCGTTTGGTTGAGAAGCTACTATGTAACCTCGTTGTATTTTGCTGTTTACAACATGTCGTTGGACTAGGAATTTGAAAATAAATCTTTAGAATTGCTTGCTATAATGATGACTTTACCAGTTCGCGATTGCCTACCCAAGAAAGACTTGAAGCAAACAATTACATCCCTAAGTGGGCTCAGTTAAACTTGAGTAACCCACTGAATCCGATCACTAACTAGACAGTGGCATACAGCAATTTAAAATCTAAACACCAATGCAGGGAATGGAAATATACTTGTAGTAAAACGCAGTATAATTTAAAGCAGTGGTCGGCAAACTGTGGGCCGCAGAGCCAATTTTAGTGGGCCGCGAGTTACTTTTGAATAGTTTAGTGTTATCATGTATAGTTGTGGGCCGCGTGATAGCCGTACAATCATTGCACTTCATTTTAAAAGTTGGTGTGACATGGAATTTTTAAATTTATTTAGCTTGAAAAGGCCTACGTGCTAAAAGTGGTCCTTAAAGAGCCTGTCGAACTATATTTTTTTCAACTTTATGTAAGTGAAAAAATTTTCGAGCTTCGCGCATTATGTACTTTTTTGTAGTATGTTTTACATATAGCATGTCAGTGTTTTTTTGGCAATCAAAGCGCTGTGTAATATTTCACCTTAAAATCAAATATCCTGAATCCGCCACTGTTTTCGTAGTGGTTTTACGTAGTGGTCCTTTAATAGCTCTAAAAAGAGTACTTTGGGCCGCGAAAAAAAAGTTTGCTGACCCTGATTTAAAGTATATTGTAACCTTTAGACAAGCGCTAAGTGTGTTCTAATTATTATTGAGTTGTTAGGTACACATTTGTTATAAAGTCACAGAAAAGTTAATGTTTGATTTTTTTCTTCGCACCGCCCTTCACCTTCAGCACACGAGTTTGTCAGAAGAATACATAAACGTCAGACCCTCAACAACCTGCTTGTTTAAAAATACATAAACTTCTTACGTTGGTTGGGTGTTTATCGGGGTTACGGAAGTGCTCGATGTAAAAGACTTGCCCATCGCAGCTCCCACAGATATTCTGCAATACGACAACGTTATACTTCGATTCGTGTATTTCCCCTTTTTCAAGTCAAACTGGCAGTGGCTTAATGACGTAAGTCTAAGGCTCGACTCAAGAGCGTTTGTCACTGTTTCAAATGACTTGACTTAACTTAAGGGGTTGAATTGAAGAGTCTACAACAAACATCCCTTGGGCGTGCCATTTTTCATTACATTTGGCACACGTGCCGCTTGTTGGACACCCCTGATCTATAGAGTACCCTGTTTGTGTTTCGTTGGCTAAGAATAACACAGGCAAGTTTTAAAATTACAGTTTTCTTCCTTAAGTTCCCGGAATTGTTGTTCAGGCTTGTTAAAAAGAACAAACATACGGACCAAAAAGTTGTGTTGTGTTATGTAACCCAACACAGAAAATATGACTTTTTAACTTTTTAAAAGGGTCTTATAACAATGCAGTTCTTTAATTTTTATCAAAGTTAAATATTTTTTGCAAGGTTACATCAAATTTTAGTGCTTACCTTGGAATGGTGATTATGGCTGATTCTCCGTGATTGTTCAGTTCTCCTTTGCTTAATGACTTAAAACTAAAAAAACGTCTTTGTCGTAAAACAGTGGTTAACAAACTTCCTAAATAACTTTAAGAACCCCTTGCAATTGCTTTAATGGTTTACCGACGAAAATAAAAAAAAGTCCGCTGTAATTAAAAAGAAAGACCTAATGAAAATAACTTATATATGGCAAAATTTATTTAAATTGGTCTTTTTCTTTGCTCCGTGCATTCTCCTATATTTAATTGGGATTAAGACTAAACACATTCAATTTGCGGACAACTTAATCCGTCTCGTTGTTTTTTAGCGAGTCCACGGGCGCCAGTTTGGGAACTGCTGGTAAGAAATAAAAAAAAAAAACAGGCGAAAATCAGGAAAAAAACAAAGCAAACTGAAGGAGACCTGGCGTTCTACCTTGTTTTCACGTGCACCAGGGAATTGGTGAAAACGAGAAGGCTGCCAGTCGTCAGGACGGATCCGACAAGCAACACCAGCAGAATTTTCGGGATGCTCTTAACGTTCGTCAAAATTTCGCGCCACGTCGGACGATTTTGCACAGTCGCATTCATTTTCGGCGGCCTTTGGTTTTTACAACGGCACCTCAGCAATCTTGATTATGAAACGCACGTTTTAGCAACTCGGTAAACTGTAGCTCTCCAGGCTCTGCAAAAACAATATTACCGTTATTGTTTGTATTTCAAGTAAGCTTTTTTTAAATGGCTCTAGAACACGAATGTATTTGTCTAACGTTCCGCTGTTCCTGCCTAAAAAGCTTATACCTTTATTCGCAATATTTTTAGAGAGTGTTTAAGGACATTAACATGGCGTTTTTTACCTGCTCTCCTGAAACCCTTAAAGCGGTACACAGGGTGTATTTAAATTCTCTGTTACTAAATTACATAATTTGAGAAGGGTAAACTAAAAATCTCAAGAAGGCACGAGAAGAAAACTTACTAGGCAAATCTGTCATGGCATAGTCATAGTGCAAAACTATGAGTTGCGTTATCAAGCCGTCATCAAATCGCGAAGGATAAGTGTTGAAAGCTGATAAAAGGGGGTGGCAGTCTGAAAAAGAGTCCAGAACCACTGGTCTGGAGTTTTGGAAACCGTATAAAAACTAAAGGTTTTTTGCTTTAAAGATAGATTTTGTTAAGCCGCAATAGAAACAGTTGAGCTCAACAATAAAGGCAACATGACGTAAACACAATTAGGCCGTTAATTGTAGCAACAAATTCAATTTTTAAGTACAGAATGTCTTGTTTTCGGAGAACTGAAATATCAACGTTGAACTACAGTAAGATAATTTAAAACGCTAATGGTCGTTTTCATAAAATCTGTTCGGGATTTCGGATTGCCAATCCCTCCGCCATTGGTATTCAGAAATGTGGATTATTACTGTGATCGCGGATCACCGATCAGTTACGGTGATCGGTGGAATCTATTTTTTTTTTTTTTTTTAAGTATCTAGGGTCCTAACAAATTTTGACCTCTGTTTTCTGTGTTTCCTGTCAGTTTAAGGTCATTCTGCGCAAAATTTATTTTGCGCAACTATTTCGTAACCAACGTCAATAAACTATGTTAAGGTTTGAAATCAGCAGAAGGGTTTTAAAAATTCTTTTTTTTATAGTTTTGGCCGACCTCATAAGAACAGACGTCTTTACCGGTATTTTTTTTAATTTCCTTCAGTTTATACTGTTTTCATGATTAATTTATTACAGCTAAAAAGTCACATAAGATGTTTGTATCTAAATTGAGTCTCTCTGTGTCAAAGAAAAAGGAAACATTTTTGGAACTGCCAAAGAGCTCATCCTATCTCAATGTTATAGAATGCTAAATGGCATATAACAGCAACATTGAATGAAGGTATATTGGGCTCGAGTTGGTTGAGTTTAACTTAAAATAGTTGATTTAATAGAAGGGCGTTCTAATTGACGCTTTCTTTTACACTCCAAACTCGTTTGAGTGACTAACTTGCGGGCCAACAGCAATAAGCGAAGGTGGTAGAATTGTATTATTAGATGAACGAACAACCAGTTTTCAACTATACAGATTAGCGGAGCAAGTTAGCTTAAAGCAGATACCACTTACAAATGCAGTATATCAGCGCAGTTTACAAAACGCAAATCGATAACTAAGAAGGTTAGTTTTTAAGCGGATTGCTTATCTTAAATAAACAATCTCAACTGATGAAAATAAGAATATGACCACAATAAAAACGCTGATTAACGTGTAACACTATAGGGACTAGGGTGAGATTAACATTGCTTCGACACAAAATGCGAATAACAAATAAATCTGCCACAGCACTTAACCTGCAAAATAATACAGACGTCATAGCACGTAAGTACGAATGCAATTTGACACACTTATTCACTCTAAAAGTTTCTAGTATGTCTTGTGTTGACAAAACATATTTTTTGGTTCACTTTTATAAAGACTTATTCTACATTGTCAGTCTGTTTTTTTGCTATATAATAGTTATATTTTTGGTAGATATAAATTAGCAAAATATCTCTCAGTCACTTGATTTCTAAAAACATTTTCAGCTATACTGTATGTTTCAACAACAACTGCTGTAACTACTCCTGAGCAATTTATCCATCAAGGATATCATTGTGCCTAATTGCAAAATTATGGAGACAGATTGCTCCCAAATAATTAACAAAGATGTTTCTAACTTAATTCCTTAAGGTATGCCTAAACACCAAAACCTCTGTTTAAGAACACCAAAGCTTATTTCTATAATTCCCCTAGTTTAAATTTGTGATTTGCTGTATCGTTTTTCAGGCAGGTTTGATGGTTTCCTTTAGAGCTGTAAGGAGATAATACCTGCATCCCAAAAACGATTACCATTTGCAGCACCAACAAAATTTAGAAAGAATGAGACTATTGTCAAAGATTCGTGCATTATGTATTGATCCTGGCTACCAAGCAACTACACATCATTTATTGACATTCCAGCATCACAAATAGACTGTGCATTTAATAATAAATAACGTTTTCGATTCCGAATAACTTCTGCTTGGTCGCCACCTGGCGATATATTGGGCATGTGGTAGCAATCGATAGCACCTGCCTAGAAATCCTGTAATTTCTGCAAACTTTATTATTGTTCGAATTGTTTCTGATATACATACGGCCAACTTTATAAACAATTTTCCAACTGCAATCTTGCTTGTTAGTTTCACTATTTTACTCACACTTGGCTGACGGCAATCTAAAATATCTTTATCACTCATTTGCTGCTGCACAGTTGCTAAAAATCTGAGTGTAACTAGCAGTTGAGTTGCAGAAGGAATAACATGCTGCTGTATTGTAATAATCGAACCAAATTGTGACGTAGGGCGCAGTAAAACAATGTTTATCTGGCTCCAATTCAAGCTGGTTAAAGTGTACTTTACGGTTAAAGCGTGGTTAAACATTGTATGAAATGTTCAAGGCCACAAGTCAAGTGCAGGCTATAAAATAAAGAGTAAACGTTGGTAATATGACTAAAGCTTAATGTAATTTCGCCGTGTTTATTAGCCGCAGTTTGCCCACCCCTGCACTAAATTCATAGTTTTGGTGACAAATTAATAAAGGCAAACACCTATACTTGGATAATGACAACCTTCCACATTTCTAGATGGTGATAAATTTGTCTTATTGTTCCTTATTCTAAGACAATAAATGACATCGTGCATACCAAACGAATTTCATTTTCAATATTTTCATATATTTAAGCAAATTGACCTGACTTCAAAAACAAAATTGTGGCTTTATTTACACATCTTTTGTGTAATTTCGTTCGACAGCATGCTGCGCATTGTACATGTGATTGTTAACTTAAGTAACCGGCATTAATCTCTAATTTGCAGGCTAACTTTGAACATTGACCACCCTTAATTGTCAATTACAACCAAGTGGCTGTTAAGTCTATTTGGAGTGTTTTACCTAAACAAAGTCGAACGTAAGGTCTGTTTGATGTGTAAAAACTTAACAATCAAACATACATATATAGCTCTTGCTTACAACGATTGAATGTTATTTTTATTTTTTGATAAAACGACCTATTTTATCGGATTAAGTGACGTGTATAGTTGTCCTTGCTGACAGGTTCATGACTTTCTGTGGTTGCTGGTTAACAAGAGCTGTCGTGGTGTGAAGTTGCAAATTTCTGCCGGTTTTGTTTTGATTGTAGTTTTTTTAATTGTAAGCCAAAAGCTTCTCTATATTTAACTTTAGGATATCCACTTAGCTCAATTTTAAAGTCATTTTATCGTAGTAAAAAGTCATTTATCGTAGTATTCTAAAGTTGGGCAATTCCAACTTTAAAACTCGTTTTAGTTTTGCAGGGAACTAATTCGCTTATGATTATAGACGTTACGAAATTCAGTTATATATGTTTAAAGAGCGTTCGAACTTGACTAAAATAAATTTACAAATACTGCTAAGATAACGTTTTTGTGCTCCTAACACGAAGCAAAAACACACAAGGCTGAAGCAACGTCTATTACAAGCATATGACGAATTGTACCGTAATATAGGCAAGCGAATAATTTAGCAATTTGGCGCTGGGCCAGTAGCCTTTGTGTAGGACGCCGTCTGACGTCATGACATCCATCAGATTGAAAACGATCTTCCA
Source organism: Ascidiella aspersa (assembly GCF_963924565.1). Lineage (NCBI taxonomy): Eukaryota > Metazoa > Chordata > Ascidiacea > Phlebobranchia > Ascidiidae > Ascidiella > Ascidiella aspersa. Next base: position 21,055,918 of record NC_139454.1, read on the forward strand.
AACAAACGGGAACATTCTGGTTCTCGAAGGAAGATGCCAGGAGAAAACCCCCGTGTAGAAGTCAAACATCCGCTTCGAACCGGGGCCTGATATCTCCTGGACGTTCTTGTGCCCTCTTCCCAGCTTCTCCCGAAGCACCCCGGTGATGTAGACGTCCTCCAGGTGGAGTCCGGAGCGGTTCGTGACCTCTGACACCAGGTAGATGTCACTGACTATGGCACGTGGCAGCACCGACATGCCACCGTGGCAAAACGGCGGATACGTGCTGGAAGGCCACAGTTCAGACGAAACGGCGTATTTGCCTTTGCTGAAAGTTGTTGTTGTAAATTATTATAACAATTTTTTTCTAACACTCCAGATTTAGCACCCAACGTCGATATACAGCCTAAATGCAAAGAGAAGACAAAATTTACAGCCAAGGGAGTTTTGCAAAAGTTCAGCCCCGGAACTTGAGGAAATCGTACATTCGTTTGGAGTCGGACTCGGAACTCGGAAGTCGGACTCGAGTTTGTTTTATTGGCCGCAGTCGCACTCTGAAACTACACTCGGGTTACTTTTAACCGACTCCGCAGTCCTGCGTTTTAAGCTATGTATATAAGTTATTGCAACTTGTCAAAAACCTTCAATTATTTTTAATCTTAAGGGTAAAACTTACCACGTTTAGTAGTCTAGTATCATGATTGAGTCGGCACACAGAAGCGAAAAAAATATGAGTGGTATATGTTTATGCTGTAGTGTAGTTTTCAATACTAACAATAAATTCCAATTCCTTTTTAAATAGGAAAAATTTGGTTTGAAAAGTAATACGTTTCTTGGGGTGCGTATTATTTTCTAAGCAGGATTAACATCATGAGGCCCTCTTTGTGCTTAGAGTGACGCGACTCTTGGTGCAATTTATTGAAGGATTCCTACCGTTGAGGGAAGGCGACTGAATCCATGACGGAGCCGCAGTAGATGATGCCGCTCTTGCTGAAATTCTCGTGATTGCTCACGAAATAATCGTACGTTGACGCCAGGTTGATCATGCAGTCGTCATCCGTGAAGCCGTAGAAGTCGGCCTTGTCTTTCGCGTGGTAGTGAATCCACTGATAACCGGACAAAACCTTGTCAGGTAGACTTCGGTATCCATCTGGTATGTCCCCGCCCTGAAGCAGGTCTCCATGGACCACGTTTTCCTTGACCAGGGCGCCCTGGTCGGTTGCGTTCCTGGTCCGGCCCACGAGGAACACGACGCCGAAACTGGTTTTAAAACGTAACTATTTTACTTTCATGATATCTCCTTACTGTAAGTGGAGAGAAAATGGATTCCTAAGGTTTAAAGCATAATGTTTTGGAACGGCATGTCGAGTTCTATACTGACTGGCTGTATACCTTCATTTTTGTATAATTAAGCGCTAATTCTTTAAGTTATTAAAAAATAAATCGAACAAAAATTAAATTCTGATAATGACTGAACGAACCTGACTCGTGTTTTTTGAAGGAAGACTTATTACTAAAACATTCACACACACATTTTTTATAACATACTTGAGTACACACACTCGTCTTTAATAATTTTGCATAACAATCCAATAAAATTGTAAATTACCTGCGTTACACGGAAGAGGAAGAGCTAAAGATCGTAATAATTTCGATTTTCTTACGATATTGCCGTTTAAATTTTTGCATGTTAGCCTGTATGTCATCTTGAAAAGGGTCTCAAATTTGTAAAATACTTTAGCGGCAAACTTATTAACGCTTCGAGGCCAGTGCTGCGGAGTCGGAGTCGGGAATCGACGGAGTCGGTTTGTTTTGCTGGAGCCGGACTCGGGAATCGTGCATCGTGCAAAACTACGTTAAATTAATCAGACTTGCGCATGCGCCCGAATCAGACTTGCGCATGCGCAGTAACAAATTTTAAAACTTATAAGGGCGCAACCTGTACATTATAAAGGTGGAAGAGCATATTGTGGAAATTTTTCCAACATGTATTATTGTGTTTGGGTGAGTTATAAGACGCCCCTATAAGCGTGAATTGCTGAATTATCCACCTTATTTTTGTTACGTAAAAGGGTGAAGTACAGGGTGTAGTACTGGAGCCGGACCCGGCACTCAACAAAATCGTACATTTGGTCGGAGTCAGTCTCGGAACTTGGAAGTCGTACTCTGGTTATTTTAAGCGGCTTTGTGGCCTTGCTAGAGGCACGCAAGCGTACCGCGGTACGTGGTTTAAGAATCATTTGATTACAGCCTTCCGTTAATTTCCTTGATAGATCCCCACGTTCTTCGCACTTTGTCCCTTTGCTCCTTTTTTCCGCAGGCCGATTTTACTAGAAAAAGCTTCAGGTGAGTTTTCTACTGCATGGGGTCTGTATGAAATGTGTGGCAAAACGTAAAAGTTAGTGGCTATATAGACTTGGTTGTTGGTGCCGTCAAAGCATCACAATGCCGCCTATCCTTTATAGTCTTTCGGCCAATTAATGTTTGTTATTAACATTCGTATAATCTTAAAAAAATTAATAACATAACGTCTATAAATTTTGATTCCAAAAAAAATTGACAATTTTAAAAAGCTAAGAAAAAATATTATGTTAAAAATGCAGTTTTTTGAAATTTTCTATTTATTTTTATATTACAGTATTTTAGTTTTACATTTTACATGTTTGCACTGTTTTGCCAAATCATCTACCTCAACGTGTATATCCTTCAGTGATCGGTTTTCGCTCGTGGTTCGTTAAGACGGTAGCCTGAAGTTCAGGGTAACCTTCGTGTTCTCGTTGTTCGATGACACTTGCTTCGTTCGTGAGGTTTCTTTCGTAGACACTAAAGAACGACGTAAAACGCCAAGAAGTTTCAAATAGCACTCAGTTCGTAAAACACCTAAACTACACGCAAATTCTAATGCTGGTTTTTACCTTCCGTGTTAGGGTCCATTTTTCGTGATGTAACCTACTTTAACGGAGGATATTTAGAATACGAGATAGCTGAAGGCAATCAAGTCACTCTACTGATACGTGCTAGAGTGAACGTTGTACACAAGTTAAACAACAGGAGAAAATGGTTATTAACCTAAGACGCTTTAGACGGAGTGCCAGATTATTCATTTTTTTATTGTATATCGCCGGCTCCTAATTTGTTGATATACTAATACAGTTCGTAGGGTAGAATAGAAAGTAAGGAGACCAGCGAAGGTATTCTGGTCCGACGAAAGACAGAGAAACGGTGATTTTATCAAATCGGTAGTCACGCTGTTTTCACCAGGAGCCGAAAAAGCCAGGAAAAATTTGGTTGAAAGACCAGAACACATCAAACTGTGCAAAACGGTACGGCAATAATACCTGATAGAAGATCTCATTGGAGCCAAGTCAACCTTGATTTTCACTGCGGGTTCTGTCCCCAATGCCCCCCCTAAAACACGGTTTCATATTTTTGTACTAACAAAAAATATGACTTTAGTGACATTTACAGGTTTTAATGATTAGCCTACCTTGCAATGTTGTTTCTGGTTGATTCTCCATCGTTGTTCAGTTCTCCTTCGCTTAATGATTTTAAACTAAAAAAAATCATCTTTTGCGTAAAACAGTGGTTGATAAACTTCTTAAATAATCTTTTGTCAAGGACCCCTTACAATTGTTTTAATGGTTTACCGACGAAAAAACACAAGTCCGTTGTAATTTGAAAAAAAAAGAAACTAATGCAAATAACTTACCGTATATATGGCAAAATTTATTTCAATTAGTCCTTTTCTTCGCTCCTTGCATTTACCTATATTCAATTGGGATTAAGACTAAACGCATTTAATTTGCGGACAACAAAAACCAACTAAAGGAGAGCCGGCGTTCTACCTTATTTTCAAGTGCACCAGGGAATTAGTGAACACGAGAAGGCTGCCAGTCATCAGGACGGATCCGACCAGCAACACCAGCAGAATGTTCGGAATGGTTTTATCGTTCGTCCAATTTTCGCGCCAAGTCCGACGATTTTTCACAAGCGCCTTCATTTTCGGCGGTCTTCGGTTTTTACAACGGCACCTCAGCAATTAAAAACGCACGTTTTCGCCACTGGGTAAACTGTAGCGCTTCACTCAGTGGTAGGTGACCGCAGTTACGCTTTTAAGCTGCCGTATTTTTCCCAGGATTTTACTCAGGCGTTTAAAATAAACTCCACGTTTCAGGTCTGAAAAAAAAAATTACTGTTATTGTTTGTAGGGCCTATTTCAAGTGAGCATAGTTGTTTTGGGTAAATCTTTAAAAAAATGTTTAGGAACAAAACATAAACATTTTTTTCGCAATAGTATTAGAGAGTGTTTAAAGACATATACAAGGCATATATTACCTGCTCTCATAAAGCGGTGTACTTAAAAACCCTATTAGGAAACTAAATACGTTGGGAAGGGTAAACCGAAAACCTCAAGAAGTTACATGCAGAAAACCTTAATCTATCATGATACAGTGTAAAACAATGTGTCGCGTTATCAGTCGTCATCAAAACGGGAAGGATAAGTATTGAAAGCTTATAAAAGTGGACCACAGTGTGAAAAAAAGTTAAGAACCACGGTTCTGGGGTCTTGAAAACTGTAGAGCTAAACAATAAAACAAATCAGCAATAAAGATAACATGACGTCAACTTTGTTAGCAAGAAATTTACTTTCCAAAGACTGAATGTCTTGTTTTCGGCTACTTGAAACATCAACGCGAAACTAAGATAATTGTGGATTATGTAATCCATGTCATGCGATCGTGAATCACCTATCAGTTATGGTGATCGGTGGATTCTATCGATAGATTTTTAACGAAAAATGGATTTTAACGAAAATATCGAGCGTCATAACAAATTGTCTAACGTGTGTTGATCCTAGCCACCGAGAAACTACAGTTATTGGCATTCCAGCATCACAAATACATTGTAGGCTACATTTATTGAAAAATAAACTTTTCGATTCGAAAAACGTTTATCGCCACCTGGCAATATATTGGGTATGTGGGTGCAATCTGCACCAACTATACCTTGGAATCCTGCAATTCCAGCAAACTCTCTTTTTATTTGAATTGTATCTTATATTGATTCAGGAAGCTTTATAAACATTTTTGTACTAGCAATTATGCCTGCTATTATCTTTACTATTCTACTAACACTTGGTTGACTGCAATTTAATAGATCCCTATCACTCATTCGCGAATACCCAGTTTCTAAAAATCTGAGTGTAGCTAGAAATTTAGTTGCAGAACACATAACATGCTGCTGTATTTCAATAATTCAAAAGAATTGTAAGTCGTAGGGCGCAGTATAACACAAAAAACACTGTTCATCTGGCTGCAGTTTGAGAGAGTAAAAGCGCACGTCAAAGCGTGCTTTGAATATTGTATGGAAATAGGGCCACCAGTGCAGGCTATAAATTAGAGGGGAAACGTTGGTAATATGACTAAAGTATATCTATGACAATTTGTCATAATTATTGTCAGGCAAATACGCAAGGCATAGGAAAATTACCAGGGGCGTGACTCAAAAAAGGTTCACACCCACTGCTTTAAACGAAAGTGATTTCTCGTGTAGCGTTGCGTTAATGCTTTGCCGTCACCCACAGCTTATATATCGTTTCAAGTGGAAGGCAAAATATTTGTCAGCATAAGTTTCGTGCAAGTGTGCTGAATCAAGCCGACCCTTTAAACAAAAAAAATTAACGTAAAAAAATGGAGGTCCGCGCGAACGCCTTCCCTCCTTTTTTCTTTAAAATTTGACCGAAAAGGGCAAGTTCTTAAACTTACTTGTTTTATGGCGTCACATTTTGTCGTAAATTTGTGATTTCATCTTCTTTTTTTTTTGCTTTTGTGCATGTTGATTTGTGAGGTATACGAATTTACACCGTAAGCTATCGCAAACTAACCACCGAATCTGTCGATCATCATGCCGGCAAGGCAGGCTAGAAAAAAAAAACTTAAGCCTGCAGTGAGTAGGAACACAACCTCCGGCCATACCGGGACGGTCGCTCTACCAACTGAGCTGCACATCAGGCGAGAAACAATCCTTCAATGTGAAGTTGCTTGTACTAACAGAATATACCAGGTATTAGCGTCGTGATTGTGTCTCGACTCGCTCCCCTCTGACCATATGTAGCTCAGTCGGTAGAGAGGCGGTCCAGGTATTGACCGAGGTCAAAAATAAAGTACCGTCATAATATGGAAAGCTTTCTCCAAAGATGAGTTTGTTGGAGGGGGAGGGGGCGGTAAAATAATAAACAATAACACACAGCCTTAATCATTATTTCTAACCATCATAATAAACTTTAACTTTTGTTTTCCTTGAGTTTAGTCGAGCATTGTTGGACAACACGCCTGGATGGATTAATCGTGACCAGTTATGGATCAATTGTAATTTTTAATTGCAATTGATGTCACTATTTACAGGTTTTAATGTAATTGTAATGTAACTGAGGCATTTTCATTCTGTTTAATTCTAATTGTTATTGTAGTTTACTAAAATTTTGGCTCAATACTTTGATATTAAGAAAATTGAAGTTGCAATGGCGAAAATTGTAATTGATGCAATTAAGTAATTGTATAATTGTAATGTAATTGAAACGTTAATGTAATTGATCCAACTCAGATCGTGGCCAGATCATTTTGGAAGAGGTCTTAAGACAGCGCATATGTTCCAGAAAGGCAGATATTTAGACCTGGTGCAAGTCGAATACTTTCACAAAAGTTGTGAATCGGCAAATCAGGGTTTCCGTGAGCTATTCGATTCATGATCACTTTCATAGCCTCTCTTCAGATCGAGATCTTGCATTATGGCAACCGATGGGTCACTTCTAGGTTTGATTTGGATTGATGTTTCGTTAAACTTATTTAAAAATTGTTTAACAAGGGTTACGTTCTGTGGACGCCGAGTTTTATCCGACAATGCCGAAACTGAATTTATAAGGCCTCATTAGAAACGTGTATTTAACAAGCCCTCACTAAAACCTATACACGTTGTTTAATGTGATAAAATAGGTCGTTTGCATTTTATCAAAACATAAATATCAAGTTCAATTGTTGTAAGCAAGAGCTATATATGTATGTTTGATAGTTAAGTTTTTACCTCTTATACAGACCTTACGTTCGACTTTGTTTATGTACAACACTCCAAATAAACTTAACAGCCACTTGATTGTAATTGACAATCAAAAGTGGGCAATGTTTAAACTTAGCCTGCAAATTAGAGATTAATGCCGGTTACTTAAGTTAACAATCACATCTACAATGCGCAGAATGATGCTTGAACGAAATTACAAAGAAGATGTATAAATATAGCCCACAACAAAATACTCTGGCAAAGCTAGCAATTCAGGTCAGACACAATAAACAGATCTTAAAAGATATATATATATTTTTTTTGCCAACTAAGGCATCGTCAGTAGATCTTATTTAAATAGAATATTCTATCGTCAGTATATCTTATTCAAATAGAATATCTATTTGAATAAGATATACTGACGATGCCTAGGTTTGCGAAGTATATAGATGTCTTTTAAGATCTGTTTATTGTGTCTGACCTGAATTGCTAGCTTTGCTAGAGTATTTTGCTGTTACTGATCAGGAATTAAGGTCGACATTTATCTTGCAAGGGTCAAGGTGATTTCTATTTTTCACATATTCAGTGCAACATATGGCCTACAATATTGTTTTTGAAGTCAGGTCAATTCACGTGAATATTTGAACATATTGAGAATGAAATTTGTTTGGTAAACATGATGTCTTTTATTGTCTTAGAATAAGGAATAACAAGACAAATTTACCACCAGATGCAAAGGTCGAAGGCTGTCATGCCAAATATCAAAGCTATGAGTTTAGTGCAGGGGTGGGCAAACAGCGGCTCAAAATCGCGACAAAATGTCATTAAGCTTTAGTCATATTACCAACGTTAACTATCTAATTTATAGGCTGCACTTGCGGCCCTATTTTCGTACATTGTTCAGCCACGCTTTAACTGTAAAGTACACTTTGACCGGCTCGAACTGCAGCCAGATAAACACTGTTTTTCGCTTTGCGCTGCGCCCTACGACTTGCAATTCCGGTCAATTAATAAAATACAGCAGTATGTTATTCCTCCTGCAACTAAATTCTAATTACAGTCAGATTTTTAGCAACTGCATGGGTATTAGCAAATGAGTGACGGGGACAGGGGCGCCCGCAGAAAATTTTCCAGGGGGGGGGCAATCAGGGGCGTAATCAGAAAATCAAAAAGGCCGTCCTGAATTTTGAACTTAGGGAATTCCCCTATTTTTCGTCTGACGTTAATGAATAATGACGTCATAAAACAGTGACAGTATGACGTCATAGAATGCTGATTGCAAGACGTAATAAAAAACTAATCAGAAACAGCCAAAAACGTCCAGCAAAAGCGACCACGTGCGTCGTCGACAATCCTGTCAGGCGCCAGCTGCGAAATCACGGTGTGCAATCGTTAACTTCAGGCAAAAAAAAAACCAAGACCGTTAAATATGTGTGATTAATTGTGGTAGAATCACACATAATTCGACTTTCAGCAGCGCAGTTTTCAAGTTCCATGAACGGAACGAGCGCTAAATCACAAGCACGTCTTTCACCACCTGCAATACTAAATGAAGATCGTTTCTTCCGGGTGTTATTATGCCACGATTAGCGCAACTTCGCGCCGAGCTGTGTGCCAAGTCAGCTAAATTACAAGCTGAGGTTGAGGGGAAATAAGTAGTGTCCATTGCACACTTAGCACGTGGTCTTAATCTTAGAGTATGCTTAAATAGCATAATTTTGGGTTAACCATCATTACTTAAAAATGGAGACTTTGAAACGCGCACGACATTCACCATTATAGATACCTCCTTTTAAGAATCTGCTTCAGTTAAACAAATATCGATGTTACACTAACATCGGATATTAGCGCAGAGACCGAACAGCGAGGAACATACTGCGTATAACTCGACGTTTTTAGCGAGAAAAAAAGAAAGAAGGTTTGACTTAGCGTTGTCAATTGTCGAATACACACTTGCTCATCAGTCAACCTAAACAAATAACGAAAGAGAAAAACTTCCAGCGTTTACGATCGACCAAACAAAAGACGAAAAACGGCGTTTTGCACTCGATTTTGGTTTCGCATTAGATTTAAGACGCGTGACCCAATTACTTAAAAATCACGCCGCTTCAAACAGTTAGTTAAACCATGACAAAAACGATAATATCACTTACAAAAAGGGGTAAGAACTCCCGCCCCCCTGGATACGCCACTGGGGGCAATGTATAATATTTTGAACATTCCTAAGTAATACATATTACACTTATAAATAATACGAATAGTCGCATTTTGAAATTCAAGGGGGGGGGGCAATCCTTGCCCCCGTGCGGGCGCCTATGGATGGGGATCTATTAAATTGCAGTCAGCCAAGTGTAGAATAGTAAAGAAATAAAAGCATAATTGCAGGTAAAAATTGTTTATAAAGTTTGTCGAATCTATATCAGAAATATTTCAAACAATAATAAATTTGCAGAAATTGCAGGATTCCCAGGCATAGTAGGTGCTATTGATTGCTACCACATACCCATTATATCGCCAGGTGGCGAACAAGCAGAAGTTTTTCGAAATATAAAACGTTATTTATTAATAAATGCACAGTCTATTTGCAATGCTGGAATGTCAATAACTGATGTATAGTTGCTTAGTAGCCAGGATGAGCAGTGAACACACATTGCACGGATCTTTGACAATAGTCTAATTCGTTCTAATTTTAAAGTTGGTGCTGCAAATGATTATCTGTTGGGAGATGCAGGTCTTATCTCCCAACAGCACCAAGGAACCCATCAAACCTACATGAAAGAAGATACAACAAATCACAAATTAAAACTAGGGTAAATATAGAAAGAAGATTTGGTGTTCTTAAACAGAGGTTTAGGCATACCTAGTTAGGAACATGTTTGTCAGTTAGTTTGGAGCATCTGTCGCCATAATTTGGGAATTAAACACAATGATATTCTTGATAAAAAAGTTGTTCAGGACCAAGTTACAACAGTTGTTGTTGAAAAATACAGGAAAGCTGGAAATGTTTTTAGAAATTAAGTAATTATAGCGATATTTTCCTAATCGATATTTACCTAAAAAGTAAATATTACTTAGCAAAAAGCAGATTGGCAGTGTAGAACAAGTCTTTATTAAGGTGAACCAAAAAATATTTTAATCATGACAGCAGACTAGAAACTCTAAAACAAAACATTCTGTACTTGGAAATAGATTTTTATCTATAAATAACGACCTAACAATGCTGTCGTCATGTTGCCTTTTTTGTTCATTTGCTTTATTATTTTGCTATACGGTCTTCAAAACTCTCGCACAGTGGTTCTAAACGCTTTTTCAGACTGTGGCCCCTTTCGTAACCTTTTAACACTTATCGTTTCCGATTTGATGACGCTTTAAAAACGTGACACATTGTTTTACAGTATATCATGACAAATTAAGGTTTTCTGAATGTGACTGCTTGAGATTTGCAGATAGATCATGGGTACCGCTTTACGGGTTCCAGGAGACCAGGTAAGATAAGCCATGTATATGTCCTTTAACACTCTCTAAAATTATTGGGAATAAAGCTATATAATATTGTTTAAAGACAAAAAAACAATATTAGGATAAGTTGGAGGTTTAAATATTAAAGCCAATACAGAAGCATTTTAAACGTTTCGAATAAGATAATGGCTGGAGGTTGTAGTAAGACATATAGTAAGAATATCACAGCCCTAGAAGTAGTAAGCATTTTGACTTCGAATAAATAGATATTCTATATGGGCTCTCATATTCTTGCTACGTCAATTGATGGCATCATACGCGACATGTTAGACCAGCGCTTCTCAACCGGTGCGCCGTGGAAGGCTACAAGGTGCGCCGCGAGCAAAAAAAGAAAAATTAAATATAACATATATATATATATTACTTTCCCATTAAGCTTAGATCATCGATTTCACAGTACTTCCAAGTAGAAAACGTAATAAGTCCTACAAAGTAGCAATATCTTAATTAGATAATCTATAATATCATACTATTAAGACCACCGACATGATAACGCCAAATTCGCAGTAATCACGACAGAATAAGATGTAAAATAGTCTAGATAAGGCCTAAACAATTCAAAATAAGTTCCAAATTAATCTGAATAAGACTTTGATAGACAAAATAACGTTAAAACTGTAGGGAAAGGGTATGGAATGTCTGGCATTTGTCTGGCATTGGCCGTTTGTTGTTGCCATTTGGGCGCCGCTATTTTGGCCTCGGATTTTTCGCCCCTGTTTTGGCTTCAATTGGGTTAGGGTTGAAATTATCAGGGAAGTTAGTGATAGTTATGGGTGGGGTTTAGGGTTAGATAAAAGGTGGTATAGGCCTTATTTTTGCCATTTAGGTCGGATTCCGATTTCGTCATTATTACGACTATTAGGTATTAGTCCTATTTACGCCTTATTCCTAACTGTATTTTGTTCCGAAGTTGATGTTGTTCCAATTTTCCTCAAGGCTGAAGATCCTTTTAAGATTTGCAATTATAAAGACTATATAATGAAAATTGACACCAATTTAAAACAAATACCGGCAAACCTCAAAAATTTCGCGCCCGCTTCGCTCGTAACGTGTGCCGCCAGGTTTTCATATATCTCTAGGTGGGCCCCCAAGTAAAAAAGGTTGAGAAACACTGCGTAAGACAAATACATTGTTGTCCTAAAGCCATTTAAAAAACGTTTACCAAAAAAACTATGCTCACTTAAAATACAAACAATAACGGTAATTTTGTTTCTTGCAGAGCCATAACGTGCAGTTTTTTTTAAATGCCTTGGTAAATCCTTGGAAATATAAAGCAGCTTAAAAGCACAACTGCGGTCACCTACTGAGTGCAGTGTTATAGTTTACGTATTAGCGAAAACGTGTGTTTCCAATGCACGGTTGCTGAGGTGCCGCTGTAAAAATCGAAGACCGCCGAAAATGAAGGCGCCTGTGCAAAATCGTCGGACCTGGCGCGAAAAAAATTGGACGAACGTTAAAATCATCCCGAACATTCTGCTGGTGTTGCTGGTCGGATCCGTCCTGATGACTGGCAGCCTTCTCGTGTTCACTAATTCCCTGGTGCACTTGAAAATAAGGTAGAAGGCCATCCTAATTACATATTTTGCTTGTATTTATGTGTTTTTTTGTAAACTTAATTTTTGCTAATACAAATTAATCAATTTCGCGATTTTGGGGTATTTACAATATTGTTTCATTTCAACCCCTTTAGTTAAATTAAGTAATTTTAAAACAGTGTCAAAAGCACATGAGTCAATTGATTTACGCCATTAAAACACTGTCAGTTTGACTTGAATAAAATACACGAAACCGAAGAATAACATTGTCGTATTGCAGAGCTTCTGTTGGAGCTGCGATGAGCAAGTCTTTTACATCGAGCGCTTACGCAACCCCGAAAACCTACCAACCCACGTAAGACGTTTATGTATTCTTCTCAAATATTCGCGTGCTGAAGGTCAAGCGCTGTGCAAAGAAAAAAAAAACAAACATTAACTCTCCTGTGTCTTTATAAAAAGTGTTTACCTAACAACACAATACTTTTTAGAACACACTTAGCGCTTGTGTATACAGACTACAATAGACTTTAAATTATACTTCGTTTTACTACAAGTGTATTTCCATTACCTGTATCGGTGGTAAGATTTTAAATTGCTGTATTACACTGTCTGTCGACAAATATAACCAATGATCGGATTCAGTCGGTTAGCGAAATTTGAACGAGCATGTCATTGGGGTACATTTTTTTGGTTAAAGTCTTTCTTAGGGAGGAAACTGCGAACTGGTCAGGTCATAATTTAAGTAATCTATCCTAAAGATTTCTTTTTAAATCCATAATCCAATGACCGGCATAGCTAAATAGCAAAATACAACGACATTGTACCGCAGATTTGGTAAAGTCATCATTAAAGAAGAAGCAATTCTATAGATTTCTTATTTTTTAATTTCAAAGTCTTAGTTTAGCGCCATGTTACCAATAGCAAAATACAACGACGTTGCATAGTCGATTATCAACCAAACGGTTCACGAATTCGCTTGTTGTTCATAAGTACATAAGTCGGCTTGTATTTAACACCACAGAAACCAAGAAACGTCTTGTTTTGTAGGAGGGCATCGACGACCGAACAAGTGAAAATCGAGGTTGACTTGGCTCCACTGAGATCTCTTATCAGGTACAATTACTACAACGTTTTGCCAAGTTGATGTGTGATGGTCTTTCAAAGGATTTAGTGCTATTTTTTCCTATTGAAAACATCGTGACCACAGAAATGACGAAATCACCATGTTCACGTATTTAGGCATCTGACTAAGCATTTTGGGCTTAAGAAAATTTCAAACGTAATTTCAAATTCCGGTATATGGCACAAGTGGTTAAAATTGAATTATAGCTGAATTTAACCTTATTAAAGCTAAAGAGTAATGTCCCAGTTGATAACGAGTTGACATGACTTTCTTGTCACAAATAGTGTTTGTTCTATACATCTCTTTAACAAGTTTAACCAATGTGACGAAACATTGTGGTATGACCGCTTTTAAAAACTAAATGACAGAAATGCTGTCCGCTGTTGCAATTAAGGCTTCAAAGAACACACCCTAAATCAATGTGTTATAACTAGGGCGATTGTTTTTTGACTTGTCAAAAAAAGTCAAAATTTTGTCAAAATTGACATGTTAGGTCAAAATTTGTCAAAATTATTTCAAGTAAAAATCGAATAAAAATGCGCATAATTGGTTTTCAAATTAAAAAAAAACACTTATAGTCAGCTTTTTAAAATTGTCGTTCAGTTTTCTCAATTTTATCAAAAAATTAGTTTTGATTTATGTACAACGACATTTTAACTGTATTATATCTTGAATAGAGCAACATACGGTTTACGCGAGCTGGTATAATTAACCACCCAGGCCTCTCTGAATTGGACAAATGAACTTTTTTCAAACATTTTGTCAAAATAATTTATTTTAAGGTCAAAAGTTGTCAAAAAATAGATTTATTAGGTCAAAATTTCCTATTTTTTAGGTCGAAAAATAATCGCCCTATTTATTACCTTTATCGGCCCGTTGTTTTGTATACTTGGCCGTATTTGCACATAATGAACCAAAATGGATTCCACTCCGTGCGACCTTTAAAATACCTCGCTGAAAAGGCTGATTGTACCACTTATTTTATATTACGGGCACTATATGTTAACATGCATTTTTTTTATTTTTTATGAAACATTTAAGTAGAGTGCACATAGACATTAAGTCGACGGATTGGTTGACTGTTGATTCTAAACTTGGCAAATGGTGACTGATACATGCCCTCGGCGCTCTGCAAAACGAACTTGGATTAATTAATTATTAATAATTGTTAAGAGTATGTTTGCGGGGACATACGCGTTTTACGTAGTTGATAGTTTGAGGTAAATGTTTGGCGGCCTACCACAAAAAAATTCTTGCGATATCTAAGGCTAGGTTTCCAACCAGGGTGTCTCGCCTTAAATCGATCTATATACGCTACGGGCTTTTGCTCTACTCGAATTGTTTCTCCATATCAAGCTGCTCGATAAGTTTTGGGTACGGCCGAAGTGCATCACTTCAAAAACGCATTCCTATGTTAAAAACCAGGGGCCGGCAAACTTTTCCTTATCGCGGGCCGTACAAAATGTTAACTCAATGTTTGTTGACTGTTTCAAGTCAAGGCGCACCTGGCGAACGAAGCGAGCGTGATTTTTTTTGGTATACCGGTATTTCTTTTAAATTTTTTGCAAGTTTTTATTACATTGCCGAAAATAGAAAAATGCTAAAGATTATATATACCATATTTTTTAATGCTTTTTCCCATTTTGCCAAACGCACTTGCTTGGCAGCCTTCCACGGCGCAACGGTAAAGAATCGCTGATCTAGTTGAAAAGGTACCATCAATATGTAAACAAACCGGACGTAGAATGAACATTCGGGCGAAGCGCGAAATTTTTTCGCAATTACGTAGTTAAAATAGTCAAAAAGTATGTCAAATAGACTAGTGTCTAATTTGTCAAAGAGGCGGTGGGCAGGATAAATTACATCCCACGGGCCGTAGGTTGCCGACCGCTGTTATAAACAGTTAATGTGCGCTGTGCCATTTCGAAGGACTCTGCACTATACAGCGAAAATGTGGGTACCGCTTATTAGTTATAGTTTGTTTTGGGTTGGGCAAGCAGAAAAGGTTGGAAACCACGGTCCTAAGATTTATCCACCCCTGAAAAAATAAGGTTTTAGGAACAAATATGCATGGTTTTGCTCTACAATTTGCAATATGACGCGAATAAAAGTTAAGATTGTAATCCACAACCGTATTACCACGGAAACGCGTGACAATAGCGCTTTTATAGCTTTTGCCGTTAAGTAATTGTGACAGGAGTTTGTGTACGGAACAAACCGAATAACTGGTTTAGCACGACACTTTGCACTAGTCAAAACATATATGATAGGCAAGTCTGAGTGAAAAAATGGGCAACTCCTTTTTCTTGAAATGAGCATCGCGGTAGAGGCCCTTTACCTCGATTTCAGATAATAAAGGATTTAAATCAGTGTTTCCCAACCTTTTTGACACTAGTGCCCCATTGGGCTAAATATTATTTCATATCGCCCCTCTCATCTTGCTTTACATTAAAGTATTATATTAATCATTGCCTAACATCATATTGACTTCACATTCGTTTCGATAAGCTGTCAGTCTTATTTTAGGTTGTCTAACATTCACTATAGGAATTTATGGATACATTAATTCACCAGGTTATGTCATTACCAGGAAATATTCAACTTTCTGCACCAATACTTAAAATCAGGCGTCGGCAACCTTTTCTTGTCACGGGCACCAATCAAACTCAGGAAGGTCTCTGTGGGCCGCACAAAATGTTAACTAAGAATTGTGTTATTGGAATGTTAGAACAACTGTGAATCAGGCGGACCTCTTATTTTTTTCATCCATACTACTAATAAAAAGTGTAATAAAGCCAGTTTGAGGAAATGCGATAACCTTAGTGTTTATAGATAGTGTAATTGAGTGTTTGTTAAGCTCTTCAAGTCCTGGCGCACCTGGCGAGCGAAGCGAGCGCAATATTTTTTGGGTATACCAACATTTCTTTTAAATTTTGTGCTAGTATTTATTACATTGCCGAAAAAAATCAAAAAGTGTTTTTGCCCGTACTAAGGTAAAATAGTCAAAAAGCATTTAAAATGGACTCGTGTCTAGTTGTCAAAGAGGTGGCGGGCCGTAAGTTGGCGACCCTGCTTTAAATATACAAACATTTTGCCGCGTATAAAACTGTGAAACACAACAACAACCAACAACTTTACATAAGAAAGTCAATTATTACGTAACAATGGTCGGAAAACTACTACAAGTTCGCAGTACAAAAGTTGCCATTTAAGGTTAAAAGTTACCTACAGTCCTGTTCGTTACTATTTTTATGTGAATTTTTTATAAAATTTAGCCCATAAGTACTTATATGTAACGACCCCTTAAGTGCATTCAGCGCCCCCCAAATTAGAAACGGACCCAAAACGCCCCCTTGTAACTCGCCAACGCCCACAAGGGGGCGGTACCGCCCACGTTGTAAACCTCTGGTTTAAATGATCAAATCACTTGTTTTGCCATGTTGAGTGTCAGGGAACTGAGCCGTTCAGGAAATAATTATTCTTCAGCTCAGTTTAAGGAAAAAATTATGAAAGACAAGAAAACCGTGGAAGCTGGCCGGCATTAGACTACGTTTACGTGTTTTACAAACCGGGCGCTATTTGAAACTTCGTTCTTAGGGCTTTCGAAGTAAAACTCACGAAAGAAGCGAGTGTCATCGAAAAACGAGAACACGAAGGTTACCCTGAACTTCCGGCTGCCTTCTTAAAGAACCACGAGCGAAAACCGATCACTGAAGGCTACACGTTAAGGTAGATGATTTCTTGTAACAGTGCAAACATGTAAAATGTAACAAAAATGCTTTAATACAAATATACATAGAAAGTTTCGAAAAACTATAGTTCTAAAATAATAATTTTTCAAAATTTTTAAAGGATTACTTGTTAATCAAAACTTATCGACGATATGTTATTAATTTATTAATATTATACGAGTGTTAGTAACAAGTATTAATTGCCCGAATGACTATAAACTGTCGGTAGGCGGCATTGTGATAATTCGACGGCGCCAACAACCATCTCTATCTACTTTATATATAGCCACTCAATTTGACGTTTTGCCACGCATTTCATACAGACCCCACGCAGTAGAAAACTCGACTCGCCAGCACCTGATGATTTTCCTAGTAAAGTCAGCCTGCGGACGAAAGGAGCAAAGGGACAACGTGCGAAGAACGTGGGGATCTATCAAGGAAATTAACGGAAGGCTGTAAGCCAAACCATGTTCCGCGGTACACTTGCGTGGCTCGATCAAGGCTGCAGAGTCGGTTAAAAATAACCAGAGTACGACTCCCAAGTTCCTAGTCCAACTGCGGCCAAATGTACGATTTGTTGAGTACCTAGTCCGGCTCCGGCACTACAGCATGCATATTTCACCCATTTACGTAACTAAAATAAGGTGCATATTCAGCAATTCACCCATATAGGGGCCTCACTTTTACTTACCCAATCACAATACATGGTTGGAAAATTTTCCACATTATGCTATTCCACCTTTTTGAAAACTTGGTACTGGGCATGCGCACGTCGGACTTCAAACTCGGAGTCTAATGTAGTCTTGCTCAAGTCCCGAGTCCGATTTTAGCAAAAACAAACCGACTCCGTCAAATCCCGAGTCCCGAATCCCGACTCCGACTTAGTAGCCCTGGCCTTGGTTCTTAAGTGTGCCGCGGAAGTATTTTATAAATTTGTTTAATAACCTGTCAGTATATAGACCTTTTTCAAGATGACATACAGGCCAATATGCGAAAATTTAAACGGCAATATCGTAAGAAAATCGCAATTATTATGATATTTAGCTCTTCCTCTTCCGTGTAACGTAGGTAATTTACAATTTTATTGGATTGTTATGCAACATTATGAAAGACGAGTGTATGTACTCAAGTATGTTATAACAAAATGTGTGTGTGAATGTTTCAGTAATAAGTGTTCTGTCAAAAAACACGAGTCAGGTTCATTCAGTCCTTATCAAATATTAACTTTCATATATTGCTGTTCAACAATTCTACCAAATTCGCGCCTAATTTTACAAAAATGAAGGTATACACCAAAGGTGTCCAACAAGCGGCATGCGTACCAAATGTGGCACGCGACCAAATAAAAAATGGCACGCAAGCCCCCCTAAATTACTTAATTTGTAACATCATATTGTGGTGAAGGCTAGCATTCACATAACTATAAAGTTTGGTGTGAAGAAACAAAAAGTCAGCTCACCGACGGACATTTAGATGCAGTAATGCGCACTGTCAACTACACGTTTTTATTATTTGTAAAAAAACGCTTTTATTATTAGAAAGAATTATATTACTAAACAACTTTGGCACGGGAAGAAGTTATAGGATAAAAGTTGGCACGTCGGCATGTTTGAGTTGGGCACCCCTGGGCCCTGGTATACATCCAGTAGGTGTAGAACTAGACATGATGTTCAAAAACATATTGCTTTAAACTTGGTAAATCCATTTTCTCTCCAATTGTAGAATAGCGGGAAAACGTAAAAACGTTTTTTTAAACAGTTTCAGCGTCGTGTTTCTCTTGGGCCGGGCCGGTAACGTAGCAGACCAGGGCGCCTTGGTCAAGGAAAACGTGGTCCATGGAGACCTGCTTCAGGGCGGGGACATACCAGATGGATACCGAAGTCTTCCTGACAAGGTTTTGTCCGGTTATCAGTGGATTCACTACCACGCGAAAGACAAGGCCGACTTCTACGGTTTCACGGATGACGACTGCATGATCAACCTGGCGTCAACGTACGATTATTTCGTGAGCAATCACGAGCAGTTCACCAAGAGCGGCATCATCTACTGCGGCTTCATCATGGGCTCAGTCGCGTTCCCTCAACGGTAGGAATTTATTAATAAATAGCACCAAAATCGAGTCGCGTCGCCTTACACGCAAAGAGGGTCTCGTGATGTTAATCGCTAAGCTAAAGCATCAATGACAGTTCATTTTAGTTTGCTTTCCTACTAACTTTAAGTGTTTTAGATTAGGTGTCGCAGAGTTGTTAGATGAATTAGACAAACTCAAATAAACCGTCGCTTTAAAAAAACAATATTTCGACAGTGTTCTTTGAATTGTAAGAAACTCTTACGGGCATTAACAGGCTAATGCAGCGAGCCACGTAAATCAATTTAATTTTATGCCGATTGTAACACGTAGATTGGCATCAACCGCACATGATTGTTAATGTTTAATACTAAAGATTATTACCACCACTCGCGTAACCCATCTGGCTATCAAAGCATATTTCAGCTCTTTAAACTCGCAAATCGTAAAATTATTACTGTTTTGTATTTAGGTTAAATTGATATTTTCAACCGCTTTATTTCAAACAGTAAAAATATAAATAAATCATTACTTCAAAAATAATAATCACCACAAGAAACGTTTTAAACTCTCATTATTTCGTATTTAATAAAAAAAGGGGGATTCTGGATTTTATTGTCAGTATTAAAAAACTACGCTATAGCATAAACATCTGCCACTCATATTTTTTTCCCTTCTGTGCACCGACCCAATTATGACTAAACTACTAAAGGTGGTAAGTTTTACCCTTACGATTAAGAATACTTTTTTTGACAAATTGTATAAACTTATGCACACAGCTTGAAAGCAGAGCTGCGGAGTCGGTTAAAAATTACCCGAGTCCAATTCCCGATTCCGACTCCGGCCAATAAAACAAACCCGAGCTCGGCTCGCGAATCCCTAGTCCGACTCCGACCAAATGTGCAATTTCCCGGGGCTTAAATTTTGCAATACTTTCTTGGCAGTGAATTTTGTCTTTCCTCTGCTTTTAAGCTATATATCGACGTCGGATGCTCAATCTGGAATGTTAGAAAATATTTGTCACATAGTAATTTAAAACGACAACTTTCAGCAAAGGCAAATACGGCGTTTCGTCTGAGCTGTGGCCTTCCAGCACGTATCCGCCGTTTTGCCACGGTGGCATGTCGGTGCTGCCACGTGCCATGGTCAGTGACATCTACCTGGTGTCAGAGGTCACGAACCGCTCCGGACTCCACCTGGAGGACGTGTACATCACCGGGGTGCTCCGGGAGAAGCTGGGAAGAGGACACAAGAACGTCCAGGAGATATCAGGCCCCGGTTCGAAGCGGATGTTTGACTTCTACATGGGAGTTTTCTCCTGGCATCTTCCTTCAAGAACCAGAATGTTCCCGTTTGTTTGGAAGATCGTTTTCAATCTGATGGATGTCATGACGTCAAACGGCGTCCTACACAAAGGCTACTGGCCCAGCGCCAAATCGCTCCGGGCTGTGGCCGACAAACACGCCGAAGTACCGTCGTCCAAGGAAATTAGCCGGTATTTTCGCAACTATTTTGCGTCCTTCCGAACAGTTAAAAACGACACAGATAAAGGTGATGGTTAAGAAGGCATGGTTGCTAAGGTTTTTGCCATCAGTTCCCAGCGCAGTTTAAATATACAGTACAAATATAGCTGCCATCCAGAAACAGTTTGTAAATCATAAACGGCTTGAATATTGTTGAAAGTAATTGATGTAGTTTTAAAACGGTTTAGTATTTTCGCACATAAACCATTTCATTTCATGTTGAAAAAAAAAATGTTAGTAGACCACACTGTGGCATGATCGCGGATCGGTTGCTTCATTGTATTCTCTTTTGACGACTGACAAGATATCTATAGTATTTCGGTTTCTTTAAAACTGTTGCGCCATATTTTATGCATCCCCTCGATTTTGATAAATTCATGTTGTTGTTTTTTCAAGATTTCTATACATTGTTTTTTGTATCATGTTTTCGTAAATCCCGTTTCATCCTTCCGATTTATTTCTTTGATTTAAATTATTCGTTTGCCTATATTGCGGTGCAATTCATTATATGTTTCTAACAGACGTTGCTTCAGCCTGTTTGCTCTGTGTTTTTGGTTGATTTTAGGAGCACAAAAATGTTAGCTGAGCAGTATTTGTGAATTTATTTTAGTTAAGTTCGAACGCTCTTTAAACATATTTTGTTTAATAAAGTTACAGCAACTGAATTTCGGAACGTCTACAGCAGGGGTCGGCAACCTACGGCCCGCAGGCCGGATCCGGTCCGCCGATGTAATTCATCCGGCCCGCCGCCTTTTGATAAATTAGAAACGAGTCCATTTCACATACTTTTTGACTATTTTAACTACGTAAGTGCGAAAAATTTTCGCGTTTCGCGCGAATGACCATTCTGCGTCCGGTTTGTTTACGTTTTGATGCTGACTTTTGAACTAGATTACCTCTTTATAACCGTTGCGCCGTGAAAGGTTGCCAAGTGCGTCGCGGAAAATCAAAAAACATACTTATTCTAAAATATTGTACATATACTTTTTAACATTTTATTTAGTTTTCATTTTCAGCAATGTAATAAAAACTTGCCAGAAATTTAAAAGAAATGCCCGTATACAAAAATACAAAAAAAAATCGCTCTCGCTTCGCTCGCCAGGTGTAACTTTACTTTAAAGGGTTAACAAACAATCAGCTATAGATTACTTTAAATTTTTATCGCGTTCCATCGAAGTAGTTTTATCACACTTTTCATTCGTTGCACGGTTGACGAAGTGTGAACTCTAATTTTAAACCAAACAAACGCTTTTTGTCGCCTTGCGTCAACACTTTACTGCCTCCTCAAATGTAATTCAACAAGTTTTTAAGTGCAAAAACGATCCGAGGCCCGCCTGATTCACTTTTCTAACATGTTAATAACACAACTATTAGTTTTTGTGCGGCCCGCAGAGACCTTTCTGAGTTTGGTTTTGGCCCGCGACTAGAAAAAGGTTGCCGACCCCTGATCTACAGTCATAAGCGAATTGTTTCACCAGCAAAACCAAAGCGAGTTTTAAAATTAGAATTGCACTAATTTAGAATAGGCCTACTCCGAAAAATGACTTCAAAAGTAGAGCTAAATAAATAATAGCCTAAAATCAAATATAAGCACGCTTTTTGCTTACAATTAAAGAAAAAAAAACTAACAGAAATTTGCAACTTTACACCACGGCAGCTCTTGTTAACCAGCAACCACAGAAAGTCATGAACATGCGCCAGCAAGGACAACCTAGAACGATTTCGACAACCACAAACCTTCATCCCAAGTACTTAAACATCACACACAACTTAACTATTGCTGTAAGTTACTTTAGTTTAGCTGGTATAGTAGGCTACAGCAGTGCTTCTTAAAGTTTTTTTAGTTTTGTTCACCCCTAGCATTTATCTCCAGATTTCATTCACCCTTGTCTCATGATATGATAAAACTATCCCGTCTATATATAACAGCACAAAATTACTTAGGTTGTTTTGCAAACCATCATCTATTTCTGACGGTTCACCCTTTTTCACCCCTTTTCGTTGGTTCACCCCTGTAAATTTTTATTTACTCTGGGGTGAACCATTAACCAGTTTAAGAAACACTGGGCTACAGCTACACCATAGTCTGAAACTTGTTAACAGACATTTAGCAACCAGTGACATGCGAAGAGCATTGACTGTACAGTTTTAAGGCTGTGATGTCGAGAGAAAAAATTAAACATTGCGTTAAGGTGTTTTAAAGGATGTGACGACACACAATACAACGGGAATATTACAAAAACATTACAGATTCGCGCAAAAAAGTTGAAGCCCCAGTTGCTAGCCTGTTATCAGATGGCGAACCACTGACCCGCGGTTCACAAAGTGACCCACCAAAGATTTTTAAGTACCCACCTCTCTAGAAATATATGCCTCTCTAGAAATACTGAAATATTGTCAATTATTTTCATAAATGTAAAATAAATGTAAAAATTCGTTGAAAAGCACTATACTGTTTAAATCAGGGCTACCCAATCTGTGGGTCGTGCAAAATAGTTGATTAACTGTACTTCAACTAATGCGTGCAGAAATACAGACAACTAAAAGCATTTTGTTTATCGCTGTATGGGTGCCTCTTCGTCTAGCCCAGGGGTTCTTAAACTTTTTTTACAGCGTAATCCTAATTTTTTTTTGTCGCGCGTGGTCCACGGTAGGCAAAACATTAAAATGACGTCATAAATTTACGTCACAATACAATAGACTTCATAAATCAGCTGATTTCGGTCCATAAATGTGAAAGTGAAGACAGTGCCAAACCTTTTTGATTATTTTTCTTTGATAAATTGTATACTTCTTAAATATACACTAATATTTCAATTGGGCTTTCATGGACCCCCTAAAACTAGTTCACGGACCCCTAAGGGTTCCATTGACCCCAGTGAGCCACTGGTCTAGCCTAATAAGGTGACGTTGGTGTTTTTTCGGGCGACCAATTACTTGCCGATAACCTTCGCCTAATTACTTCGAATCCATCAAATGCTGTTTGGCGAGAAACTAACGTGTAATGCAGAGATTTCGCACTTTTGGGTGTTAAGTTGCAAAACAAAACAATCGTAAAACGTGCAAATTGCGCTACGAGGTTTCTCAAAAGGTCAACTTAGGCCAATATTCAGCGTCGTGGCAGTACAAACCTTTATTATTATCGACTGCATGCCCAGAATAGAATCAAGGATCGGGGTAAAAACGTCAGAGGTTATAAAACACAGACGAATCACAGAGGCTCGTTAAGTTTAAAAAAGCAATTGCTGCCAAATCTTTCTCCTAACCACTGCAATGAAAGCTGGCATTTGATAACAAAAATGGTGGATCCAGTATTGGGTATCTATCCGAGGTTCGAACCCACTGTAGCATTTCACTGCAATATTACTCGATAGTGCCTAATTCTACGACACTATACACGTGACCGTTGTTCACTGACGCGTGACCTAACGCCGAATCGTGCGCTTTCAACGTTTCGCATTCATTCTATTATATACGTCTTACTAATTGCGGCTTGAATCACCGCTCCGTTTATCGCTGTGTTTCTGAGATTTGTGAATATACTCACTAGAGTTCAAGAAGTTAAGGGCAGGTATTTTAGCCTGTTCCTTTGGAGTCGGATTAAGAACTAGCAAATTTAGGCAGCCGTCGTCTCTCGTCAACAGAGCTAGCGCCCCTTACCCCTAACTACACACCTCTCTACGCTACACCCACTACTCAGCAAGAAAGTCGTTGTAATGTGCGTTTAATTCGCGACTATAACTATATCTTTGCGAAGCTGCACTCTCTGATCTTGCGTGCAATAAACCGAAATCCAGAAATCGTCGTGGTGTATCTATAATGACATTAAACAGAGACGTATAAAATTACCTTGGCGAAGTTTAAAAACAAGCTTTGCAAAGCCAAAGACTGTATTTGTTATTAACGATTAAACACAATGCTAGTTTATTTATGGCGGGAGAGAGATTGAACACGAGAGTTGACCACGAGAGTTGAAAGCCAATCAAATGGGGCCACGGAGCATGGAAGGTTGAGAACCACTGGGCTAATGCTTTTGTTGCTAGCCTAATTATTTGGTGTGGTATAAAATTAAAGAATTTCGACTATATGCATCAATAGTCGCACGTCATTCAGCGTATCCCACAGTTTTAGCACGCATGATTTAGGTCATGTATAATACAATTCACAAGTGTTGCTTTTTATTTTAAGTACATGGATCTCCAATTTGTAACCTTATCCCATTATGTCTTTTAACGGAAGATGCTTTAAAGTTTAAACTGACGACGAAACACTAGAATATTTAACGATGCACAAAAATATTCCGCAAAACTTTGCACAATACATGTTCTTCAAAAATACGTCACCTTGTTCAAACAGGACAAAGCCGATCACTATTTGTCTGTTTTAATGGCGAAGATGAAAATGGCAAGATAACTTTAGTAAACTATTTTAGGTCGAGCGGTTTGTTGGATAGTCGCGAAGCACAATGTGGTATATAAGCACAAAACGAAAAAACATGTCCATAAAGAAAGCAATATTTTGTATTACTAAGC
Source organism: Ascidiella aspersa (assembly GCF_963924565.1). Classification (NCBI taxonomy): domain Eukaryota; kingdom Metazoa; phylum Chordata; class Ascidiacea; order Phlebobranchia; family Ascidiidae; genus Ascidiella; species Ascidiella aspersa. Next base: position 21,080,981 of record NC_139454.1, read on the forward strand.
CTATGGCCGCGACGTAACGTTGCAGTATTACTTTAACCTGCTATCACAATGTTTCCCAATGTTTACTCTGTAGTCGCAGACGACTGTACCTGAGCCTCAGAAATTCCTTGATAGTTAAAGAAGCGCTTCAAACGAAGTCGTCCTCGCCGTTGTACTCTTTCTGGTCGAGGTCATACAGTGGAAGCGGGGTCAGCGGTTTTCCCAGAGTTCTCTCAAGCAAAGGCAAGGCCCTGGCATTAAGCGTAAAGCGAGTGGGGTAGTTTAGGCGCGGATTAGCCTTCCAAACTTGATCGCCGACCCTGCACTGTACAGTCCTCAGCAGAGCGCTCCAAACCAGACCTGTGGCCTTTTCTTGTAGGCTGGGATCCTGGAAATGCCAGACAAGCTGGGCCGTACCTTTACCACGCGATTGGATCGGCATTATGCCGCCTCTCTGGGTACGGAGCATCTTGTGTCGGAGGATACCGGTGATGTACACGTCCTCCAGATGGAAGTCGCCCCTGTCCGTCACCATGGAGGTGGCGTAGATTCGATCCAGCAAAGGTCGCGCAAGAGCCACCATCCCGCCGTGGCAAAAATTCGGGTAGTATAGCTCCGGGAAGGTTTCGTTGCTTACTGTGTACTTTACACTCGTTGCAATCGCTTCCTCTGCCCTGCGCATAGCGAATTCAGCTGTAGTTATAGTTAGAATGACTCTTTAATTCAGTGATTCTCATTCGGGGGCCGCGGCACCCTGGGGTGCCATTTCCTAATGCCCAAGTGTGTCAAGAGATATTTAAGAATTTAATTTTTGCTCAACTCTTACTCTTTTTTGTAAAATTATAGTGGAATAAATTCAATTAAAACTTCCTACGTTGCTCAGAGTCGATGTGTGTTGTTACAGTTCCATTGATTGTGACATTCTAGATTTTACCTACTGAAAAATCTTGTAGGGGTGCCGCAATATAATAATTATTTCTGAGGGGTGACGCAAGCCATAAAAGGTTGAGAACCACTGCTTTAAATTTTTGGCAAAAAAGAAAAGTAGAACGAACGTATAGAACAAAAGCCTCAAAATATATAAAATGCCTATACACTTTACAGAATAAACAATTTTAAAATAAAATATTTATACATTTTAGATCTTTCCACATATTTATTTATAGTAAAATACCTATACCAATTAAACCGAATGTACAAACAGAAATCCAAAAAAAGACATTTTTGTTCTAAATATATTTTCGACGGTTTTCTTTCAATTTTGGAGAAACCGACGCAAACCTAATTTCTGTCCACTTCGTTCTGCAACAAATAACCCTGAAATACCAACTAAAATATGTGTGATGCATGGAGTAAATAAAAGTGATTCGAACATTGCTCGAAATATCGGCGTTCATAGTCAAATTTAACATAAATTGGACTGTAGAGGTAATAAGTCACACGATGCACAATGCCCTGCATTGCATATCGCCCATGTAAAAAGACTTGGGTAAAAAAAATATTTTTTTTTCATAGTTACACATGGGCTAGTTTAGAGGGGCATGGCCTGGAAGCCCTGTGATTTGCATCAATGGGCCGAGACGAAAACTCTGAGCCACACTAACTTTTATAATACAGTACAATGAGTGTACGGCTATCATACGAACCGAACTACATGACAAAACTAAAATAAATAAAAGAGCTCGCGGCCCACAGTTTGCCAACCATTGCTTTACTTAGCTGTTTCTTTAAAAAGCGCCAAAAATACATTTTTTTGGTTAAAATACATTTGAAATAAATTAAAAATGGGGCATGCAATCATACTTACCTTCTTAAACTACTATTTGATTTCAATTATAAAGAGGGGTCTTCCGACAAATATTTATTCTTTAATTATTCGGAAGAACCCTCTTTATAATTGATATTATGCCTGGCAGCAACAGTATACTATTTGATTTGTTAAAAAAATGTAAAGTTACAAGCTCTATTCGCCTTTAGTTTGTGCCTGTGGCTTACCTAATCGGGGAACCTCCGACCGCCATTTTCATCCCGCAGTGAAAGCTGTTTTTTCCGGCGAGCGTTTTTCTTCCCGGGTAGAAGTACTGCACCACGGCTGCCACGTTCAGCATGAGATCGTCGTCGGCGAACACATAGAAATCGCACGCGTCCTGCGCGAGCTCTTGCGCCACCCACTGGTAGCCGCTGAGCACTTTGTCCGGGAGATTGCGATAATCGTCGGGGATATCGGCCTGAAGGATGTCTCCAAATTGGGATGCCTCCTCTTTGGTTTGGTCCTGGCAAGAAGGGTCTCCCTTGCCGACCAGGAACACAACTGCCAATCTGTGCAAGAAGGCTTGATGTTTAGTTTCACAACAATTACCGTTTAAGTGCTTTGACTGATCCCAGGCATTGTTGGGTTTCATTTTCTCTGTAAATTTCAGGGAGGACACAACGCCATATCACCTATATATAGTTCGGTAATAATTCTCGTCTGGCAGTTTTATAATCCTTTGATTAGCAAGCAACCCATTTATGAAATAGAATGTACGTTTTTTACTTTAATCTAGCCATGCTGAAGTAGTGTTGGCAAACGGTTACGGCATACTTTATAATAATTGCCCAGTGCCCAAGGAAAGCCCATTACCGAAGTTAGTTTTATTACGATTACTGTGCAGGCAAGGCAAGGCTTTATTACGGTTACCCTTTATCACGATTTCGGTGCAGGCAAATCGCAAAAAATCCTAGCCTGTGGTGAGGTTCGACAACCTATAGCGCCTATAGTATAGAATATAACGTGTTGTCCAGACTTCCAAACGTAGTCCAGTGCTCCTCGACGGTCCTGGTCTGGCGGAGGTTGTTTGAACTTTACCACAGACTATATAGGTTTTTAATCTTGCGTGCACAGCAATCCTGAAAAGGCTTTATTCAAGTGTGTAAGATTTGTATAGCATGTTTCGTTAAAAATAGAAACAAGCGATATACTTTCCCTATTTCGAAATTCCTAAAGAGGCAGTGCAAGAGTAGAATTGGCGCCAAAATGAGGTCAGTGCAAGCGATGTAACACTTGATGAGTAAACGTGCCTGTATATCATTACTGTAAAAAGTCCTAAAAACATACCAAATAACTCTTGGAAGAATGGTACGCAGTACGGTTTGTACAGAAAACAGTCAATTCAATTTTCCCCCGCGTACCTCTTTTCGTTGATCTGCTCCACAGCGCCCCACGTGGTGCGAACAGAGTCCCGTCGTTTTCGCAGATGGCACGCAGATTTGACAACGATGAGCAAAAATACGTGACCCCGACTTCCAGCCAAAACCTCTTCTATCGTTCTCGGCCTAAAAACACGGTAAGTCCTTTTCTGAAGTTTCAAGTTTAATAATTGTTACTCCACTATTCGCAAACAGCTCAACTTCCTGCACCCTGTTAGTAGGGGCAGGGCTGCGGAGTCGGACTCGGCATGCGCAGTACCAAATTTTTAAACTGATATGGCCGCCAACTGCAAATTGTAAAGGTGGAATAGCATGTTGTGTAAAATTTTCAAAGATTTATTGTGAGTGGATGAGTATATCAAAACCCTTATGAGTGTATTGCTGAATATCCATATTTTTTTAGTTACTAATGGTTGTCAGTACTCGCGAGCCTCGCGTTATGATTAAGCGGTTCCGCACCCCCTAATAGGAGTTCGCGCCACATATAGTTGAACTTTTAAAAAAATTCATAATATATCATAAAAATCAAAAAACACAAAAATAAACGCTAAGGGTTGAAATGCTGCATATCTATATATCTAGCGTTTGTATTATCGATTTTATAAACTTAAAATCGCACAATTGCATCGGGTTTGACAAACATTAACGAAAATGTTGCAATAGCACTGAAGTATGATAAAACATGTAGCAAGTATGAAAAAAAGGGGGACTTTAGACATAAACTAATCTTTTACCGCAAGTTTGCATGAGAAATTGCACAAGGTTGAAAGAATCACATTAAATTCAAACATGCGATTAAGGGTTATTCCGCCAACGTCAATAACGTTTATTTTCTGCCAGGTTTGAAACCTTGATGTGATTTCAAATATTACTCGACTATATGCCTTCCTAATAAAATAGTGTAGCTCTTACCTTAGCAAAAACCTTTCAGTGGCGTTGTGTGCCGCGACGTTCTGCAGAAAATTAAGCGGCAAAATGACTTCATCATCGGGAGAGTTCAATCCTGCTGTCACTCTGTCAACAAACGCAATTGTTAGCTGAATAGCGATTTATCGATTGCCAATTAGGGATTTAAGTGGCAGAGGTTTTTCGGAGTGGTGTCCTTAAGGCTCACAAGGAAATCTGTCTGAATTACTTTATGATTGAAACATGTTATAAGTCACTATAAGAACCGTATATATAGTGAAAGACTTTAAACATGAGACTGTTGTTTAGTTAGTGTTTCAAAATGCCAAACCGAATATTGCGAACTTTTGATTTGCTAATTTTGTTTACTGTCAGACACATGGGTGTGTCGTTTTATTGCCGCAAAGGAGGTTACCCTCAAGGCATTCCAAAGACTAAAATGCTTATGAAGAACTAACAAGGCGGACATTGAAACTAGTTGGAAAATCTAAAAGCATAGAGTTTAATGTGGGCCGGAGAAGTATTACGTAATAACTATCGCTGTCAATTTGAAACTATTTTTAATCGAAATGCGATCTTGGTCTGTTTATTGCGACCAGACTCACGCGTACTATTTGCTGCTGACTGTTTTCTGAACAGTGGTTCAGATAGCTTTAACTCTTATACTTCACAATGTGTATACCTATTACGTTGCCGGTAATTTTAACTTGGGATGCCGCGTATTTTATTCCGATAATGATTCCTGATATTTTTAGACAAAAATTCTCGAATCCTAACCGATATAAAAAGACACCATGGCTATTGGCAAATGCAAAAATTGGTCAATTTGGTCGAATTAAAAATTTAAAACGCAATATTTTCTGGTTTAATAAGGAAAACTACTTTAGCGCTAGAATTGTGCTATCTTATTAAAATAAACACTTTTTAGGCAGAAAACGGATCAGCGCCTAACCCTATACCTCGGTCATACAAGAGCAACTCGTTTACTTAAAAGTGAATTTTGGCTACAAACAGAGATTGTCGGACGACACTGGCGCTTCACCTAACAATCAAAACAAATCTGGTGATTTGTTAACTAAGGATGAAAAATGAAATTTGAACCGAAAATGAATTATGTCCATAAGATAGTGCCTTACGACAATGCATCAGTTATCTTGGTTGCTTTGCCTCCTGGTGCTTTTTCCTCTTGAGTGAACAGCACAAGACGATTTACTGAGTTGGATTCGTTTTTGTGCTCGCTTGATTGATTTGTAACACAGCAATTGATTTTTGACGCTACGAAAAAAACATTGAGACAAAAGCTAATTGCACCCACAAACACAATGGCGTATACCAGGGTGCTTCGTTTACCCATTTTGGGTCGAAACCTACAAAAGCAACGTGCAAACTGAGAACGCTAAGAATAAAACTTTCGCTTGAGGCTCTAGCGTTGCAAAATTCTTCGCCAGCAAAGACAGTTTATGTAGATTAACAAAAAACACCTTAGCAATATCAATATTCAGTAACCAAGACTACCTTAAAAATATTTCTCATTGGCGGCAACAAATTAATCCTAGTTAAAATAAGGAGTTTTAACAATTTGTGTGTGAAACAATTTTTTTTTGTTTTTTGCAATTATTATTAAACTTAAAAAGTGCGTAAATTCGCTGGTTGTTAAAGCTGGAATAATTTACAGGTTATTTCCATGACATACAACCAATTTTTAAGGAAATATATGACCCGCGCCCAATCAAAGTTACGCAGTCCTAAGTCAACCCCGCCTGGGGTAAAATGACTAATTTATGCAACCAACCGTATTCCGTTTTTAAATGTCTTAAAAATAGTTCAAACCGCCAAGCTGAAAATACATATATTACTAATAAACAAAACCTGGAGACGAAACTTAACAACTGACACTAATGTGGTATTTTAGTCACATTCTATTGTTGGAAGCGACTCCTAAAGCTGGAGTTCTATCTACTCAGTTCGAAAATGTGGGCTGCAAAAGTCCCGTGCGCATAATTGCTAGCAACTTCACGGCGTCGAACTATAGACAAAAAAATGAGCAAAATATTAAAGTCGACAACTGGTCAAAACGCCGCGAGGTATTATAAAAGCTGGCGCTAGACCATGCCCCCAAGCCACAGTATCTATTGCACTGGGATTGAACGAAAGTTGACACCTTTGCACGAGGCAAATAAAACGTGCTCAAAGCCGCCGTTGATTGCAAGCCATGACAGTATCTACCGTTGTACTTAGTAACCCGACATAGAACTCTCCAGGCCGAGTCTGCTGCTGTCCATCTTTTTACTAAGGGCGTTTTGAAACTAAACGAAGTGCGAATGTGTCGTAATGCATGTTAAGGGGGGTATTGTCCAAATATCGATAAACGTAATCTTTGAATTTGATAGTGGTGGTCTTTCTAAAAAAATAGTTTTTTGTCTAACACACAATGTACACGCAAAACCCCGCGGTTTTGCGTAGTTGGTGACTTTTGCTTTGTGACATACTCCCCCGAATGCAGTAAGTTTACTAAATTTTACAGTTTTTATTTTAAAATGTTTCCAACTTTGGCTTAATATGGCAAAAATTTAAATTTTATACCTTGCCTTCAATTAACTTTGTATCAAAACGATTTGACTTCGAATAAAGATATTTCTAAACAACTTTAGATAAGCATGAAGATAAAGGTTAATTTACTTCTTGTAAATATTTCACGTAGCCTGCATTGCTAACGGCAAGGCGATCGTTTTTATCGAACCGTTGACAGACTTTGTCCAATAAATGACAGCCAACTGACAGCCCTAGTTATTATGGTCGCGTTGGATTTTGTGTATTTGCAGTTGTCATAAACTTATACTGGTCGAATTGGTAAACAATGCGTCTTATCAGCAATCATTTACTGCAGCTACTGTATGTAATGAACTTAAGTTAGTTGTTTGTTAACTAAAATTGTACAACTGCACGAATAGTATAATATTGTGATACTTCTTTGCAGCCATTTACTGCAGATACATTTTGGTGTTAATGTATTATGAGATAAGACAAGTGGATTTGTGACTTGAAAAAAATAAAAATAAAAAAAAAAGTGAAAAATTTCTACCTAACTGAGCTTTTTTATTCTTTAAAGGATTTCTTTTTAAATTTCATGAAGATTCTTCGCAATAATTAACTATAAGTTTCTCAAAGGTGAGGAAGTTTTAATTTTTGTTTATTTAGTCTTAGTAATGACCTTATTTAGTATAGGAAGTAGATCGGTATAGTCAATAACTTAAACACTAAAATAAGTATCGAACATCCATATTTCTCAGTATAAAGCTGTTTTAAACTGTACAGCTCACTCGATGTACCTTTCGCTACATCCTGGAACAAACAACTGTAATTTTTTTTTGAAACTTTGTACTGCGTTCTAGTTGGTGCGGTTCAAAAAAAATTAAAACTTATCTAAATCTATCTTAAATTTAAAGCTAATGTGTCGACAAATAACATTACATGCATCGAAAAGGGTATATCGATTTACAAATTTGTCGTATAGTGTTTTACTATACAGTACTAAAATAGAAATTGGTTTCTATGCGAAGACAGCTTTCGAAAGAAGACAAACAGCGTTTTAACAAGTGTTGCTATCGGTGCTATAGGATCGATACGATAGGGTAGCTTCGGTACCGGTCGAGTGACAATTGAATTCGTTAATTTTCGCCGGTTTAAAAACAACGCAACGTTTTTTTTACGCTGAGAGAAAAGTTTGTTCTTGTTAGGTAGGCTAAGGCGTCCCAGAGTTGTACTAGAAATGTAAGGTATTAGTAAAATAAAAAGTGTAACGGGGTGCGTATCAGCCCATGGCGCTAAAAACTATATTTTATTTTAAAAAGTTGTTTTATGTAAATGTTTTATGTCAAAAGTTTTTCATGCTCTGTACGAACTTTGAAAATTTAACCAATTTAAACCAAAAAAACGCTAATTGTAGATTACAACGGATTTAAGCTTCGTTTTGTGCACTATAGTGTTTTATAGATCATTTGTTTTGTCACAGCATTGGCATTAAAAATAAATATTGAATTTCAAAAAATGGTAAACACGTTTTGTTCTGACCAATGTTTTGCAATGCAAACACAAAAACGAAAAAAAATAGCGTGTTAACATTTATTACATTTAATATTTGACTAAAATAGCGTAATTTCCATAAAACATATTCAAGTTAAACACTTTGACAAATTTAAGTCATAAGTCATTGTTGTAAATGACTCAAGTCTAAGTGATGTCGTTTGTCTAACTCTAAATGACTCAAGTCAAATTAAGTCAGTTGAAAGCAGTTGCTTAAATGGACTTAAGTCAACTTCTAACTCAACGTGTTAACTGAGATAAATCAATCCAGTCAAATGATAACGGGTGATTGATCTTGTACCGTCATGAGGCTTAAATGAAACGCTATGTTCAGAAAACACACCAGCTTTTGAAACCCACGGTTCGGCCATTAGCTGAAATATGTATAGCACTATGATTACAAGGTTTACCGTTATATCGGTTTACAACCGGGTTCAACATAGTTACATGTTTGTTTGTATGTTTGTTTGTTTGTTTTAGTGCTGATCGAGTGTATTTACAAAGCGTCATTTACTACGTACACTAATAACCCAAGTCAAAAAGCGTCCCGTGTACGCCTGATGTTTTATCTTGGTAAGGTATAGAAATAACGTTACTATAGGCAATTAAGCAAGAATCCAAAAAATGATAGCAGTTCCGACTGATTAGACAAATAAATAACCAAGATTTTACAATAAATAAACAAATTTATGAAGGCATATAACTATACAAAAATAAAAATACCATTATACATGACTGTTTAGAACAGGGGTCGGCAATCTTTTTGTAGTCGCGGGCCCAAACCAACCTCAGAAAGGTCTCTGCGGGCCGCACAAAATGTTAACTAAGAATTATGTTATTAAACTGTTAAAACTACCGTAAATCAGGTGGACCTCGGACCTTTTTTGCGCCTAAAACCGGGTTTAATTACATTTAAGGAGGCAGTAATAAAGTATTGGCGCAAAGCGCGAATAAAATGCGTTTGTTTGGATAAAATCCGAGTCCACACATCGTCATCCATACTACTAATGAAAAGTGTAATAAAACTACTTGGAAAACGCTGTAACATTAGTTAATCTAGCTGAGTGTTTGTCGACCTTTTAAAGTCCGGGCACACCTGGCGAGCGAAGCGAGCGCGATTTTATTTTGGTATAACGCCATTTCTTGCGAGTTTTCATTAGCCTACATTGCCGACAATAAAAAATAAACAAAATGCTAAAAAATATATGTCCAATATTTGTGAATACGTTTTCTGTTTGTCCGCGAGGCACTTGGCAGCCTTCCACGGCACAACGGTAAAGTAGCGCCGATCTATGTTTCAAAAGGCAGCGTCAAAACGTAAACAAACCGAATGGAGAAGGATCACTCGCGCGAAGCGCGAAAAGTTTTCGCCTTTACGTAGTTAAAATAATTAAAAAGTATTTGAAATGGAATCGTGCCTAGTTTGTCAAATAGGCCGCGGGCCGGATGAATTTCATCCCGCGGGCCGTAGGTTGCCGACCGCTGGTTTAGAACGTACAGCGCAATCCTGATTATGCCGACTGCTTTTTTTCCGAAACCATTATATATGTGTACGTCGCAAAGAAGTAAGCGTTTTGATAAATAATTTTAAAAGCTCGTGGAAACGGTGAATATATTATATTCTAATTTGTGTTATTTATCCCGAAAAACACTAATATATGTGATTTTACCACGCCCTGTTTGACCTTGTCAAAGCACGGATTCGGTCTTGTTTCTCACAGGCAACAAATCCTGTGGTATTAGCCCTTGACATTTCAAGGTTAAATCAGCGGTTCTTAATATTTTTAGCCTTGCAATCTCTGAGAAAAACCGAATGGCTTTAAAACGCCCTCTTTTGGATAATATTGTTGGGTTATGATTTGCAATCAAGAAAGTAGTACTCAATAATAAAACAACCATACAGTTTGAATTAAAATTTAAACTAAAAATATTGATAATACCTTTTTCGCTTTTCAGCTATCAAAGATGTCATTTCATATCTTCGCGAAATGACCCCGCATAAATTTGCCAAATTACCCCTTTGTGGTAATTACCCTAAAGTTAGGATCCATGTTAATCTGGTTCTGTTGACAAACTTGTGGTTTGAAACGCTTTACCGGGATTTCGTTTTGTTCGGCGTTTCCTCCCTCCCTCTTGAATTACGCGAGTAAACGCCCAACAGCCCAGCCGTGTCAGCCACAATCTAATAATGGTGCATTTCGGTCGTGTACGTGGCTGCTGTAGCACAGGGCGGCATTTGATGGCATTTTACGGCGCTCACCAGTCGTCCGACAAATTTGTTGGCGTTATTTCACGCCGCACGTCGATCGCAATTACGGCAAATGGTCGTTCAAACAGGTTTGTTTGCCAAAGCCAGCTTTTTCTCTCGTAGAGCGTCTGAACACTCCGTGCTTTTTAAATCACCTCGGGGCTTGGACGCGCCGCTGAAAGCCGCCTTTCGTGATTGCTGCCCACGAAAACGTCCAGCAATACAAATAAATACGTTGCTGTCTCGGTAATGCGCGTTTTGCAGTTCTAATGGATAATATAAGCAGTAGAACAAAGCAGGTGTGTTGTGTAATAATGGTAGGTTGGGCAGTTATAGAGACATCTCTTTGAAAAAAGTTAAGCGCCATTACATTGACATTTAGAAAACAGCGTCAGGTATAGAAATGGCTAGGCTAAAAACGTTTTTTTGCATCAGATAACATTGTGTGGAAAAATCGCGATATAGCTGTGTTGTGCCAAATGTACCTTGAAATGAGATGCCAGACTTTGCCTTTAAAAACGTAACGAATTCGTCATGGCGTTTAACTTTACTATACGCGGTTTGTATAAACACCTGCGTTCGGTGGCTGTGACTGAAATTAGAGTCGGCCAGCGGCTCAGTCCGTATAGAACTAATGACAGTAATACAATGGCGGAAGTTACGTTGGTCCTTAGAACGGCAACGGACCGTTTAGTTCACCGATTTATTAATTGTATTTAAGAGGCCGCTTCGAAGTCACTTCAGACTACTTTCAAGTCGATGCAAGGCAGTTAAGGCCTGGTTACTTGCGCTTCTAGCCTATTACAAGGAGTTAACTGGCCTGATGCCTGGTTACTACTTATAGTTTATTGAACATGTTGATTTCTGTGAACTTTTTGCAGTTTTTTAAGGCGCAAAGCTGTCGGAAAGCAGCAGAGTGTGTTTCTCTAGCAGCTTGTTGACAGAACCCTCTGCTTGCTATTGCTGTAAACTTTACTGTCTTATACCAGGGTTGACCTATGTTCAACCTTTTTATGCGTTGGGCCAACACACTGTCTTGCTGGCAGATCTTGCGTCTTCGCGCTGTTTGGTTGAAAACGTGGGTTAAGTCAACGCCGACAGGAAGGCATTGGCTCATCAAAATTGTCAAGATGACGAGCCACAATGAAACTGTTACTGGTCGTTCTTAAAGGAAATCCATGCTCGACCGACTGCATTACGTCGAGATTGAGTCAGCATAAGGTTCGCAGTTCAATTTAAGACAAGCACTATTGAATGAAATAATCGATTCCTAATGCAACCTGAAACGTGGCATATACATCATTTGAAAGTAACTGCTGTCAACTCAAGTCATACCGTTTAAGTGCACAATTATAGGTAAAACAGGAAATAATAGGTCAACACATGTGTTGCTTGAATAGGCCGAAATGTCTTTTCTGTACTATCAGTAGCATAGAAAAGAAGGATAAGTTCTAAAAAGGAATAGAATTACAAATTCTAATACGACACAGAAATGACTAAAAGTTAAACACGTAGTTTTAACCTTAATTGTTCATCGTGTAACCGTAAACCTGTTTTTTAGCCACAGGCCCAGTTTTTTTTATGTGGGTTCATTGGCGGCCACCACTAGTCGCTGACTGCTTTTGTACAACACAGCCTTATTTTCCTTGCAGTGCGTGGTGTAGGGTTGCGTTATGTTATTTGCGCAGACAATAGCAGCAAAATGGGAGAGCGTTTTCGCTATCTGCGTACCGCCCATAGCGTACAGCACACTTCAAGCAGGAAAGGCTTGTTATTGTTGTCAGCAAGCACAAGGAGATCACTGCTGACGATTTGCCTCGTTTTCGCGCTCGGAATCACGGTCGGATTCAACGCGAGAGATGTGATGATCCGGACCTGCTGGGGCAAATATGCCGGCATAAAAGCGATGTCTTTGCAAACGATGTCCCCGTAAGTTGTTGCTTGCGAGGTCGATATTATTTTTATACCACTGAGATTACATTCCTAACATTCGGACCAGTAATTTTCAACTTTTTTATCTCAATCTCATTAACCAATATTCAAATTCAACTCACCCTATGGCAAACAGCACCTGTAAATATAACTATAAATACGTTAATGCAAAATAGAGTATAACCTCCTTAAGAGTGCAAGCTTTAGGCAGCTATATTAGTGCCAAATTATTAGTAGGCTTTATCTAACACTTCAGTCTTAAGTTTTGCCTCGCTGGTTACAAAGACTTCTACTATTTATATTATGAAGTGGGCTCTATTCATACTTTTTCCAAAACGCATATTCACCCGAATTTACTCCCAACTAGAATGTACTTTGTTCGGTTTGAATTGATACTATCACGCATGCCTTGTGTTTACATTTTTGCAACATTAATTAGCCTACTACCTGTGAAATGAACAGCAAAAAAAAATAAGTTCCGGTTACACTGTATGGCTTCGGCTCATTTTCGGTTTACTGAATCAGCAGATTACACGACCTATTGGCAAAACTCATTAGCCCGTTGCTTCTAATTGCACCAATTACACAACCACTGAAGAAAAACACACGAATTATTACACAAATTCCGAACTCCCCCCTAGAAACTTTAAAATACCACCCTAGGGGTAGTTTTCCCGGCTGAGAAGGTCTGTTTTAGACCATTGATTCTTAAGGTGTTCCCCGCGGAACAGTAGTATTCCTCGAAAGATAAGATAACTCACAATGTTAGTATCTACCTATTACCTTGCCGTATATAAAGGATGAATATTATTATTGTTTTGTAATAAATGTGCCGCGATGTTTTTATTTTCTGATGTTCCGCAACCTGAAAATGCCTAAAGAACCAATGATTTAGAGTTTGACCACAGGTCGGCAACTTACGGCCCGCTCAAAGCAATACAGGACAAGAAACCGTTCTCTATGCTTTTTGTCTTTTCTAACAACGTAAACGTAAATACTTTTCGCACTTGGCACGAATCCTAATTATACATCTAGTATGTTTGCGTTTTGGCTTATTTAACACACATTTTCCTCGTTTTGAATCAGTAAAAGCTGGCATTTGTAACAAAAAATAGCTTGATTATAGGCAATGGCAAAATACATATCGAAAGGTTGAACTTTTATTTTCTGCAGGAAACCAACTGGTCCACCACCGAAGTTCACGAAGCTTCCAGAAAGCTTCTTAAAAAACATCACTCCTCGCAACATAACTTTAAATTATCCGCTTACGTGAGTATAAAGAGCATACATTACACTACAGCAGGGGTTCTTAAACTGGGGACCATGGACCCCTCCGTGAAAATATTTTAGGGGGTCCATGAAGGCCAAATTGAAATATTAGTGTATATTAAGAAGTCAGCAATTTTTCAAACAGAAAAAGTTTAATTAAAATAAAAAGTCTATTAAAATTGTGACGTCAATTTATGACGTTTTTAAAATGTCTTGCATACCGTGCACGCGAAGCCAAAAAAAATTTAGGGGTGCGCGAAAAAAAAGAACCCCTGCAGTACAGCCTTATATTTCTCGTGTGGTAGTTGGATGCTTATTTTGCACTAGGCACTAAATTATGTTTTGCCCTGGAGGGAAATATCTCTACAAAGCAGTTTTGGAAACACGTTTCTCAGTTTTCAAGGGATGTTTAAACCTCGAAAGGGAAAATATACATTAGAACCTATATATTGGGACAAAGACAGCCGATTACTTGTATAGGCTTTGTACGAAATGATGTTGTTTCATTACATTTTAATTTGTTCTCTAATTATTTTCTTTGTCGTATACCCGTACATGTATTCGGATGATATTACGATCAGGGAGCGAATGACTTTGATGACCTAACAGCAGTGTTGCAATGACTTGACTTAAGTGCACTTAAGTCACTGTTTTTAAATGACTTGACTTGACTTGACTTAAGTCATTTGGACAAATGACTTGGGTTAAAATAAATTGTTTTTAATTAAAAAGCAATTATTTTTAAAATTGCGTATTTATCCCAATCTTTGTGCATAAAACCTTTTGCTTGTAATATGTTGTTTTTATGTTATTTTTTACTTAAGTTGCTCATAATAATCGGAGGAGTTTGCCGGTTTTCATAAATTAAAGTTTTATAAGGGCTGAACTTGAAGTTGACTTGCTCTAACTATGACTTGACTGGGACTTGACTTGGGCAACCGATGACTTGGACTGGGACTTAAGTTATTTTACGAATGACTTGACTGGGAATTAGGTCATTTCAAAATGACTTGTTTACAACACTGCCTAACGGTCTTTCGCTGCTCCATGGAAATCTGCTTCCAAAACAATAAACATATCATAATATATCTACACTTCCTGTTTCGTGGTTAATAACACAGCAAGTGGAAAACTATTCCTGCGATAGCAGCACCTGATTTTTTTCCATATTCCTAAGGCCACACAAATACACGCAAAGGTTGGAAGACGGGAATCGCTACTTCATGACGTTTCTCATAAAGGCCACCACTTTTCTGGTCGAAAGACGATTCTTGATCAGACAAACCTGGGGTTCACTACGAAGCATTAACGGCCACAGGTACACTTGCCAGTTAAAAACATTAGACGTCTCAGCCTTTGTTATTTAATTGACAAATAGCAGATTGGGTCAAAAAGGGCCCTTAAACTATAATTTTTATCGATTTCACTTTCGTAAATGCATCCACGCCATACCATGAATAGATTGGTGTAAAATAGTAATGAAATATTAAGAGTTAAACACATTAACACGTTATTAAAATTATGACCTACTTGTGTTTTTAAGTGATAGATACACAACACATATGTATACAGTGCGTGGCTATGTTGGTTATAAAATAAAGCAAAAAGTGCATCGCACAACTGGCCAACGAATTATTTTAGTTAAACGTGTGCCGCCTGTCAAAAAAGGTTCAGCAGCACTGATTTAAATTACGACCCACTTATATACACAGTATATATGCATATGCGGCTGTATAATATTGTAACACGCCGCAAAAATTGTCCACAGCTTCGGCGTGATTTTCGTCGTTGGAAACGTCAGCAACCAAGTAGAGCAGAACTTGTTGGAAAAGGAAAACGAACTGTACGGTGACCTGCTGCAGACTGAAGTGCCGGACAATTACGTCAATCTGCCCTCCAAGGCGAGTTGCTTCCGTTAATAGAAATATCAAACGTTGTCAGCTCGCGTTGCGTTTGTATTATAGGGGTTATTGAGTTTCGTTCCCTTTGCTTTTCGAGCCCTTTCGAACTTTATTCAGTTTACCAGTGTCATAAATAAGTCATTTCAAGTCCCAGACAAGTCATTTAAAATATAGGTCTAGTCCAAGTCAATTCTTTTGCAAAAATAACAAGTAAAGTCCCAGTCAAGTCATTGTGAGAGCAGGTCAATTTAAAGTCATGTCATTAACATAAAAGTAAAACGTTAAACTATTAAAATTGGTAAACTCGTCCGATTATAAGCAACAACTCAACTAAAGAAATAAGACAAATGCAATATACAGAACTAAAATTGTTTAATGTGCAAAATTGTGATACATTTTAATGAAAAACACCTAATTTAATCCTAAGTTATTTGACAAAATGACTTAAGTACAAGCCAAGTCATTTGTTCAAAAGACTGAAGTCGAGTCAAGTCAAACAGTGACTTAAAAACAGTGGCTTAAGTCATTGCAACACAGCAGTTTACACATTGAAGACTGCACAAAGAAATGCACTGTGCTATTGTATTCTCCAAGACACAGAATTTACTTTTTAGAACAGCAACATATACGCTTTACAACATCGAAGCCTTGCATTTGCATCGGCTTTGTTGTGGAGAAGCACTTTCCCACTTTGTTGGAAGGACATTTTGTAAACCACAAAGCAGTCTTCCTAGACGAGATCAATAAAAGGTTACAGTGGCAACACGAACTAAACCATGTTTTTTTTTCTAGCAGCTTGGTATCGCCTCCTTTAAGCCATTTATTGTAAAATAGTGTTTTGAAACGAACGATAAGTTCAGTCCGTAGGCTAAGAAGTTCAGTTTCGTGCTAGCCAACAAGGCTTCGCAGACCACAAGGTTGTTAGCGCTCAATTACGTCACCAAAGGTCTATAAAACATCACAAAGCATACTTCAACAGTTTCGCAGAGCATATTTAACGCTAAACAATGAGGTCAACACTTCATCGCCTGTTGGATGCCTGAACTAGAGGTATCCTAAAAAATGTATTCAGAAGGGCGGGTACACACAAAAGCCGCAATGCGCGCCAGCGACTGAAATTGGATATCTTCGAAACCTTGATAATGTAGGGTTGTAGACCCTGGTGAATTGCCAACCCTGTTGTACAATCGTTACAACCAGCGGTAAAAAATGATCGTGTGAAAAGTAATTAAGGTAAAAAGGGCCAAAATAAAAATGTTGAAATGTATGAAATAACAACTATAAGTGAACATTGAGGTGCTAGAAGTGATAACTAGTGACAATGACAGAAAAAATACGAACACCACACAACACTAATACTGATGAAATCAATCAGTGCAATACAAACACGAAAACAATTTCGACGTTAGTTATGCTTCTTTGTGCTAGCTATGAATAACTGTTGGATATTAAGGAGAAATCGTTTTAATAGCTCGGCCTTGTTAAAGTTGTGCGAATTGTTGAGCTAAAAATAAAAAAAAATTAAACGTTCCAGTGAAAATCCGCCACCTTAAATATCTAAATTTATAATATTTTGAAAATTCTTATAGAAAAGTTTTGCTAACTTAAAATTAACACTGTCTCGAACTGCAAAATATCACTTTATCGGGCAAGTTATTATCTTAGTTACTTAGTACTTCTACTAGTTAAATAACTAAATTTTGTACGTAACGTTTTATCTCGTTTCAGGTGCTAAGCTCAATGCAATGGGTCAGTTACGAGCTTGGCGACCAAAGCGACTATTACGTCACAACGGACGACGATTGTTTCGTGAACGTACGCGTGGTTTATGACTATTTCGTCACAAACACATCAGCGAAACTTAAAAGTCTGCATTGCGCCTTTGTCTACGATCGTGACGCAAGACCAATAAGGTAAAGCAAATGTAAACTCGCAAATTGAAAACCTCGCCGCAAGTTAGATTTTTTTGCCTTTTGCTTTCTATACAATCCTGATTAGGCAAACTGATTTCGGTTATAGCACTTACAAATTCACCCGGTATATTATTGTGATTATTCCGTAATCGTTCGTCGGTCATACTACTTTAGCAGGGCTAGACACACCATAGGCGTAGCCAGGGGGTTTGCACAGGGCCCATGGCTCCCCCCAAGATTTCTAAATATTGTACTCTTAATAATTTGTTTTGTACCATTTATGAGCACTACAACAGTCGATCACAGGCGCGACACCTTAAATTGTCATGGACTGTTACGTCACAAACGATTTATTTATTATTATTATTATTACGTTTGCTATACTTTTTAGTGTTTCACCACTTTTAGTCATTTTGTTTTTGATCTTTTAATGGTTTTTGAGTATTGCGTTAAAACTCGGTCAGTTGCTGCTCGAAACGGTTTGCTAGCATATTATTTTTGTTCGATAGGGCAGTTCATACAAGGACAAAACCTAAATAAAAAAAGCTCAGGCTTTTTGCCCCCCTAGAAGTGTAAACTAGTGAGGAAAATGACAGAGAAAGGCATTGTTTTAGCGTTTTATTCATTCCCCCCAAAAGTAACAGTGTGTGTTCGAACGCTTACAGGGGCAAGTCAAAGTACCACGTGTCGTTGGAGACCTACCCTGAGCCAGCCTACCCCAACTTCTGCCACGGCGGCATGTCGGTCATGCCGTTCGACATGTTGCACCGGATCTACCAGACCGCTACCGTCACAGACTTGGGCGCCTTTCATCTGGAAGACGTGCTCATCACGGGCATCCTGCGCCAGAAGACCTACAACCACACGGAAAACATAGAAGCGGTGCGATTCAGTGATATAACAGTCTTCAACGGCAAGCCAGAGCGCATGGTTTGGCACTTAGGCGGTGCCAGGCGGCTGCAAATCGCCTTCGCTGTACGCTGGCGAAAAATACGCGCCGGACTGAACATCAGCGGTGTAGACGATGCACCAGGCGGTGGGAGTAAAGAACTCAGCGCTCGGTACTTTACAGCATTGCGGAGCGGCCTGCCTACGCTTCCAGGGACGCATCTGAATCAAACCATGGGCTATTTTTCCACCACTTGGCGCAAGCTTAAGCGAAGGACGGCCAAAACCTTGCAGCTGCGGTCGATTCTGCCAGCGGTGCCGGCCGACCCGCGACGCATGCGTGACGTAATGAAGCGAAACGGTCGGCCGCTGGGTGGCGGGCCAGAGCGCCGCGACGAAACCCAATCGACTCGAGTTGTTTTTGTAAAGCTGAAGAACACCTAGCAGTTAGCCGATTTTTCGGCGGACGTGAAAGTTTCAGCTGGCGTTGAAAAACGAATGTTGAGATTCTCGACATTGTGAAGTGCCGTGTTTCTTGCACTTAACCCGCTATTCTCGGGTGCTTGGTTTCATACGTGTTCAAAAAGTAAACAAAATGTAACGTGATGCAAAGAGCTCTGTTGTTGCCGGACAACTTTATTGGCTTTTTATCCCGGTTCAGACAAAACTTTAATTTCAGTTCTTAGGACCAGTAATTTTAAAAGTGAGAAAAATATTTCGGATTTAAGACACTACGATTAAAATGCACTTTTCACCATTTTTGCGTCGTTATTGAGTTTCGGTGTTACACAATACATTTTTGAACGCTACACTTCATAGATACAACCAAATGTTATATTCTTATGGCATGTGGTAGTTCTGTTGTGGCCTGATATTGTTTTTGAAAGGGGCCTGGTTTAATAAAGGTTGAGAATCACTGGTATATATAGACTATTAACAAGAAAATGTTAAATCAACGCCTGTATTATGCCGGGTGAAATGTGCTTACCACCTAAAAGTGATCTTAGAATTGCGCTTATGCTCAAAAGTTTTGTGGTGTGAAGAAAGTACTTCCAACAGGATTTTTTAATATATTTATTGTCATACATCAGTGTTTTCATTAAGTTTTTGTGCCATATTTTTGAACTTATTTTTTATTTTTTTGAACACTTATTCCGCTCGTCAAAGCAGTAAGCTACCGAATGTCACAAGAATAGAATACTCTAACAGTGGCAACATCACACCGACAAACAACAGTGCTTATATATGTGGAGATGAAATAGTTAAACTGCAAGAATGGTCTAATAATAAATTGGGGAATTTAAACATTTCTGTTTGTCAATTTTTCGTTTAGACAACGACTTGCCAAGTTTTCCGACTCCTTGTTGTTGTTGTTTTCCTTTTTTTGGATAAAAAAAATCTTAGCTCTTTTATTAAAGTGTTAATTTACGTCGAAAAGTGTCGAACGATTTTATTGCATTACCTTTATTTCATTGCTACCTCGGTGTCTGATTTTACAGCGGAGTGGACCGTAAAATATTTTATCGTTACATTTCTACAAGTTGTGATATTTTTAATCCGTACAATCGACAGAGGAAATATCATTAATAATTTAAGAGTACAACGCGACTTTTATATTTTACTGTAATGGTGTGCTTTCGAAATTGACGAAAATTGAAAATCTCAGTTTGACATTGATTTGAAGTTCATCAGCCTCATTTCAACGGCCCACGGACAGGGCAATGAACATTTGTCCAGCGAAGTAAGTCGACATGTTGAAAACTCGCGTCGCAGGTATGTGAAAGCAGAACTTCTCGACGGCCAGAATTATGTCGGAGATTGTGAACAGCGTCGCCCCAATTGCCGCTAGCGTGGCTTTGTCACCTATAGGCGTACGGCAAGGTTAAGGCTAAAAAAGCAAAATGTTAATAAATACAGGGTGTCCCCAAAATATGTATACACAATTAAAATAATTTTAAAGCAATGTTTGATTAAATTTTTTTTATTATAAAAGTGCAAAATCTGCAAGCAATTTTTTTAGTTTTTTCACTGCTTGTTCTCAAATTGGCGTCCACTTCGATCCAGGCACTGCTGACATCGCCAAGCAATAGAATCGCACATACACATTATGAAACATTTTACTTGGTATTTGGCTACAAATACACCTAAAGGTAATTTATTAGCTGTTTACAGTTATTTAAAATAATATAGTCCAAATGATCGAAAAAAACAAAAAAAAAATATAGTTGCAAATATCCTTGCGATTTTATAATAAAAATATTTGACCAAGCACTACGTTTTCAATTACTTTTATTGTGTATACATTTTTTTGGGAGGCACCATGTATATTTAGGCTTGTCCCGACCCTAGATATTGCCGATATTCTGGCGACAACTATAGACTACAGCACCTGTTCAAAATTCAAAATTGGCGAAAGCCAAAAAGAAAGTTAATTTATGGATTATAATGTATAGTTAGTTATACACTACAGCAAGCCGTAATGTTGTTAATTTTTTTCCAGGGTCCTTTTTCGCCTTCTTAACCGCTTTTAGTTTAATGTGGGTTTCTTCCTGTCGTTTTGTTCGGTAACCTGACCCAAATCGTTTTTCCGGTAACATAAATATTAGTTCTAATGTGGTAATGGGCCATTCGATTAATTTTTGCAAATGCTTTAACCCAAAAATATCCCAATGTGTTCGTTAAGGAATTTCTGAAACGTATTGTGGTCGTCTCCAATAACGCTTTACCATTTAAAATGTAACAGACACTGTTGCGGTCCCGCTTCGTGTACTTTCCTTAAGGCAGTAATCGCGTACGCGCATTTCACAGTCACGTGTTTCGTTAATTGTACCGCATTTCTTTACTGTTTTGCCTGTGGTGATTACTATTCGCCTGTGTTATGTAAATTGCCAATTATCCAAGCTATAAAGGCTTGTTCATTTATTCGTTACGTCCCTTCTATTTTATTCTTCGAACGAAAAAATAAATAAATTAAAGAACCCTGAGGTACCTGAGCCCTCTATAGCAGGGGTCGGCAACCTTTTTTGCACTGCGGACCGGTTTAAAACTAAAATTTTGTCGCGGACCGGCCTTAAAACAACAACAAATGTTCAGGAAAGGAAATTTATTACAACTTTCAATGCGAACTTTATGCTTGTTTTGCCGCAAAGAGATGCTCCCATCTAAGAATTATTGAACTTAGTGAAACCAGCGGGTGGCATCCGGCCAGCCAAACAATTTAGTTTAACCCGCAGCCCGCGGCTCATTTCAATAAAACTTTTAGGCATTCACGTTTTTTTCTTAAATTACACTGGTTTAACATAATTACCAATTCCCATTCTTACCAGCTTCTCAAAATAAGGATATTTAAGTTCGTTTTTCAACAAAATTTTAATCTTACAACCCTGCTACGGACCGGCGTTTGCCGACCACGGCTCTATAGCACAATAAAAAAAAGAAGTACAACTTGATTACCTCCGGCGAGATCAAATTGTTTTACCCGGGCCCAAGCCCTCCACATCATCACATATAAAGCCAAGCCGTAAACAACGCAGCTGATCTGCATAACGAGTGCATCATCGCCCAGCTTGTGCCGAAACAAATATCTAAAAAAATATTAAAAAAACAGCTGATGGTAGGAAAAAGTTAGGTTACTACTTCGTTTACGAACAACTTACACTTACAGAAAAACAGGAACGCCTTGCAAGAGACAGGGAAAAAAAATTTCCGGTCGAAACTGATCGTACCCCATCGCAGCGATGTAGAACAAGTGGGCAACAAGAAACGCAGCAAGGCCTGCGGTTATAGTTTTGTTTGTTAAGGTTGGACGCGTTCCGTCCGCATACTTTGCATTTAAGAAATTGAGAATTACAACCAGATATCAACCCAATTGAGAAGCAGAAAAGGGTTGAGTCGTGAAAGTTGTAATTGAAGAAAAAAAAAAAAAAAAGTTTTCCTATTCACTGACCAAAACCAGACCGATCAAAGTCTTGGAGGGCTGCATAAAATTTGTGTCCAACAAAAAGGATTTTTGATCCATTGACATTTACCCGTTTTTTACTCTGCCAAAGGTTTTTAAACTATTGGTCATTTTAAGTTTCCAAGGGTGTCTATTTATAATTTCGTTTCGTATCTACCGCGAATAGATAACGATTTTCTTCAACAAACAAATCAATCAATTTGCTTTCGTTTACGAATTCGCCTTTGGAAAATTAAAAGTTTGTTAAACATTATTAGGCAAAAGGCAAGGTAGCATTGTATACTGCATGTTAATCCGCTTTGGCAAAAATTTATTAAGTTATCGATGACCGATAATATATCGGTTTGTAGTCGATACCCGATACCAAGTCTAAATATCGGTATTCACGTAGTTTTAGGTATTTCAAAGTATAAAATTACCTAAATCTCTAACAATAGTTTAAAGGCAACTTTAGATGAAGCAGGTCAAAATTTCAATGTCATTTTAATGCTGATAAATAACCCAATAAAAAATCGGTAAAATCGGACAGCTGAGTAAGTAAGGCATTAGATTGGCAATAACCCTCCGTTTCTTTCGTTTACGAATTTCAAAAATATAGCAAAATTCCTTTTGCTGAGTGGTCGTGAAAGCGGGACAAGTCATCGTATGAACAAAAGTTCATGAACCACTGCCGTATACTCGGTGCAAAATCGCTGAGCAACCGAACGTTGCCATCTCACCAAGTAGAAAGGCGACTTCGTACTTGGCGGCGTAGACCAGCAGCCCGTCACCAATGAGGGAAAGGCGTAACCCCAGAAGCACCCCTGTCGTGTAGGGAACCTCGCGCGAACCCCGCTGACGAACCATCTCGATCAGCTGCTTCATTGGAAAGCACTGAAACGTGTGGTCGGACCAAGTTTACTGGCTATACGTTCTATTCCTGCCCACTTGATGTTGTGTTTTTTTGCGCGAAACATCTGCTGGGATTAGCTTTCGACTATCGAGAAACATATATAGGCCTACAATAGAAGCAATAAACCATCGAAAACGGACAATACCACAGTATTAAGACCAACGACCTAATAAAGCGAAATAAGCAAAAAAAAAATTTGCATAGATTAAGATCCCATCGGCATAGGCGAAGCCAGGGGGGGCACAGGGGCCATGCCCACCTCAAATTTATAAATATTTTACTCTTAAAAATTTGTTTTGTAGCATTTATGAGCAGTATCACCACATTCGATCACAAGCATGCTACACCTTTAATTGTCATGCACTGTTAACTCACAAACGATATAGTTTATAGTACGTTTGCTATACCCTACATTAATGTATTTTTTTTTACTACTATCGGTCAGTTTTTGCTCTTTGACTGTGTTTTCAAGTTTTGCGTTAACATTCAGTCAGTTGCTGCGAAACGGTTTGCTAGCATTGTTACTTGTGTTCGTAACGGCAGTTATTACAATGGTAAACGCGACTGCCCACCGGTGGGAATCTGTATTAAACTTAATAAAACAAGACCTAAATAACCTAAATAACAGCTAAAACATTAAAGGTTTAGAATGCTTGGGCTCCCTAGTGTTTGCACTACACTGTTTATATTTGTTTGAGGTTGGGCAATAGGTGGGGTTAGAATGCAGGTTAGGGTTCAAAATAATAAGAAAACAAAGTAAAAAAAATTGAAGTGCGGTTAGGCTAGGTAAAACGTTGTTAGACATTTGGTATCCAGTAAGGTGTTATTCCGAACTGTGCTTTATTCGAACGAATATGTTATTCTAATTTTTGTCTTATCTCTGAATGCTAACTTTTATGACAGGGGACATTATTTTAAACAAGCATTTCGAACGAGCTTTGAATAATGGAAGCACAAGCAAAAAGTCCAAATGTTTAAAATTTACTAAAGTAGTATATGTTTCGCACAACTACGGATATCGTACCGGTGCCGTAAACAAACACATTGATACAAGCCGTTTAACACAATGCTAATCATTAACGTTTCTGTGCTGTACGCTTTGTTGAGATTTACTTACCTTTATAACAAGACTTGCCAAAAACGCCATCTGCTCAGGTAAAAACGAAAACAAAACAGCGGTGTGCTCAACTGCGATAAAAAATACTGCCGAGACAGCGAACAATTGCAGCCTTGTATTGCTCATTGCAGAAGACATTTCTAAATTCTATGTGTAACAACAAAACGTCATTCGTCTAAACCTGGCTGTTAAAGAAACTAGTTCATCTTTTTTATTTCCTTGTAATTAGAGATTTTTAGCTAACATTTTTCTTCCACTAACACAGAGATTTTTGTATTTTAAATGACCAGGCGTAACGTTATTGCTGGATCTTGGCGTACACTTACAACAAGCCGCAATACAAACTGTTTGGCCTTTTGAACCCCTGGTTACTCAAGCGTGTCGCAAACTAAAGCCCTTTGGAAAAATGATTTGTCGCTTGGCGCGAATAAATATTGGTGTCTCAGGCAAAGGTACACGGTTAAAAACAGCGCTTAAAAGTGTCACGTTAAGATGCATGAAGCTCACAAAACAGTAAAACAGAACTGTGCCCCAAACCCTCTGTCATGTGCTACACAAAGCTCCTTGATTAGGCCTGTATCAATTATTTAAAATTAAACTTGGGTCTGACATTTTTTTATAAGACTCTTTTGGCGCCCCATGAATAATGATCAAAGTATCTACCTTAATATAAAGTTTTTCATAATACTTGACCAACTTATCACATTTCGTGAATTTTTATGTCAGTCTGTACACTGGGCCAAAAACAACTGTTCCCCTAGGGCCTAGGCAAATCTAACGTATCTCAGTCTTTTACCTGTTCAATGAACTTGGGTAAGAAAGTACATCTACTCGATGCAAAAGTAATTAATATGTATTATGCAACTTATAGCATAACAACTCGTGTGTGTTTTCTTCATCGAATATATATTTAAATAGGAAAAAGTTTAACGACCACAAATAACGTGTCGATCGACGCTGAAACGCGATACAAAAAAACAGGTAAACCAGCAATTACTCAAAAGCTTGCCAAAATCACTGTCGCAAGCTTTTCAGAAAAGAGTTATAATTGTGCCTAAAATCAATATTAATAATTTCGTCACAGTTCATTGCATCTTGCCTCTTGGTTGTACGGACAAGGCGAAACAGTACTGGGCGGCGTAGTAGGTTGTCATAATTAAAAATCCACTGTAGGGAACCGGGTAGCAAAACTTATTTACTATGAGCGTCGTATCGGAAATTATAAATAGAGTTGCACCCATTGCCACGATTGAAGCTGAACGGTTACCTGTGAACGTAATAAAGGTGTAAAAGAGATTTCTTAGTTATATAGAGTGTAATTTACTAACGCGTCTGTTCTTTTAAGCATATATACTTCTATTTATCCTAGTGTATTTTAGGCCTAGCATTACGGGGTCCAATATCTTTTACAAAACAGGATATTTATGGGCTGTTACAGTTTTCAAACTGTGGCACATATATCACGTAACAATAGTAACATATACCTTCACAACCGCTTCTAATATACGGTAAGACAATGTGTAAAATACATAAAATTGTAAGTTTTCTAATTCTAATAAACACTCTGTATTCTAGTCTTGCATGCAATTTTTTTTTTTAATTACAAAAGTTCTGCTGCACACTGGAGAGTCTCTTGAGACACACTTGTGTTTCGCGGCATACAGTTTGAGAAACACTGCCTTACAATTGAATATCGACCACAAACTACAAAGTTTTGTCTGAGTTTGTCGCAAGTTTTTACAGGCTTGTACAACTTAAATTTGAAGAAGACGTACCTCCTGACAGATCAAAGGTTTTTACACCAGCCCACGCTCTCCACTGCATCCCGAAAAGTGCTAATCCATAGAAAGCACTGCTTGTTCGTATGAGGAGCGAGTCTTGTCCAAGTTTGTGCAGATACGAATAACTAAAACATATAAGCTGATGTAAAAAAGACATAACTATGAAGGTTCGTGCTAAAAACACTTTGTTTTTCTTTCAAGCGTCTGAGTTAGTAGACTCGATAATAGCAGGAAATGTTTAGCATGACATAAAAATGTGAGATTATTTTTAGAAGAAAGAATAATACTTACGAATAAAGTAGAAAGAACTGTAACGTGCATATGAAGAAGGCTTTCGGCCCGAAATGCTTAAAGCCCATCGAGACAATGTAAAAGACATGAGCCAAAAGAAACATTACCAGCCCTTAAAAGGAAAAGCGCTGTTAGTTTACCGAGCACAGAAGAATGGTTCACAAGTTATCATAATCACACCTGAAGTGACCATAAAAATACCGTGTATTGAGTTCGATAAGCATAACTTTGCATTTAGATGAAAACACGACCTATTAGCAATACAAAAATCATAAACTTGGCTACACTATGCACGGGTCTGTAATGTAGCTTGATAATGAATTGCAAAGCCAAAAAGGTCGAGTAGATCGACAGCATATTGAATAAGACATTTCGACACGAGCTTGTATCATCTTCAGTTAATGTTAAAAGCTTGTATCATCTTCAGTTAATGTTAAAAGCTTGTATGATCTTCAGTTAATGTTAACTGAAGATGATACAAGCTCGTATCGAAACGTCTTAATTAAGATGACGTCGATCTACTCGACCTTTTTGGCTTTGCAATTTATTATCAAGCTACATTAAAAATCATAAAGTTTTACAAAATTTACCCGCGTTTATCTCGTTAAAATAAAAGTAATGCAATTAGTTCCGGGAAGGTGTTTCGAAACGTTTTAAATAATTTACATGGCAGACCACTTGGAATTTCTAAATTGTTTCGCGGTTTCCGAAATGAAAAAAAAAACCTCAATACATGTCAATATAAAAGGAAACCTAAAAGTAACTAATAAAAAGTTTATTGAGGCTTGTTGGGCTTCATTAAATTTTCCTATTTTGGGTTGATCCAGGTCTTTAGAAGTTAAAAACATTTTATTCGTGGAAATCCTAAACCTGTTTAACTCCAATTGATTTGCGCACCTTCCTTTAGGAACCGCCGGTTTACGATTATGAATTTATTCGCCATATTGCAACAGTAAAAAGATCGCTTTATGTAGTAAACAGTTGGCAAAAATGTTCATGCGGCTATTGTTGCTCTGTCGATTAAAGTGATATGATTTTTGTTTTTAGTACAATATTATATATTATAAGCATATTATGTGGTGTCGTGAATTCCCGGCTTTAGCCATAAAAATGAACTGGAAATAAATTTTTCGAAGCGGAACAAAACATGCACACAAGAATGTATATTGGAGTAACCTACAGTTACTGTTGGCAGTAACATAAGGAAACATGTTTATGTGTGAATGCAGTTTATATAGTGCCCGAAATTTGCGTCGTTATTTTTAATTAAAAGAGAAAAAAATTACGTAATATATTTTCTGTTTCAGATTTAGCGTCCACCCACCCACTATGAACAGTTCTCGCACCCCTGGGTAAGAAAACTTGCCTTAAGAGTATTAATAAACGAAACCCAAAGAAGCTACTGTATTTAGATTATACTTACCAACGAGAAACGTAATTGGGTATTCGTCAGCAAACACCAACGATGCATCTCCAACGACTGAAGCGAACAAGGCCAGCAATATGAGTCCAGAAACGGTATCGGCTTTACGTCGCTTCGTTCGTACAAAGTTAATTAGTATCACCATCGGGAAACACTAAAAAGTACAAAGGTTTGATTTACAAATTGTTTACGTTGATTAAATTGTATACGTTGATGAAATTGTATACGTTGATGACAAGGACAGATCCAGTATTCTCAGTATTATTCTTTAGTGAGTTCATGAAAAATATTTTGGACATGATGCCAGATGTTACGTCATAACGTGACGTCATAATTTACTTAAACTACAGAAGGGTGCTGTTCTCGAAGGCACTGGCCTGCAGATGTGCACCTGAAGTTGTATTAATCGCAGATAGCGCTAAAAAACTTGTGTTTATTTGGATTTAGTTATAAGAAAACTTAGCAAATTGGGAAAACGTAAAGATTAGCAATGTTGGTTCAACAGCTTAATGGCTGCATCGTCCTAACGCAAAAATTCACACAAAGAACATTAAAGCGTTTACGATAGGTGTTGCCCGCGATACAATGGCCGTAGCCTGTATTGAAAAGACGTTACACAGCAAAATCTTGCGCGCGCTACGTTGGCTCACCTTTAAAACGACATTGGCAAGAACGGCAAGTTGTTCAGGTAAGAGGAGAGGACCTATATTGAAACAACTGGAGCCGACGTAAAGTACCGAAGACCAGACGAAAAGTTGAATGCTTGGATCGTTGTACAGCAATGAGTCCATCTCGTCTTTAAAATACTATTGACACAAATTTCGATCCTTTCAGAACTATGTCTGTGTGACGGCAACAGTTTTATTTAACGATTTATACATCCTGACGTCTAAACGAATTTGGTTGCCCGGTCCGTAGGCCTATGCCTTTTAACAGTAGCCACGTCTGTTTGTTTTAATAACCCGCCCGGTCTGACCAGTCAACAGACAAAACCGAACAGGCAAAACTAATAGCAACATTTAGATTGCTGTGTCTGCAGTGTTTGAGGGATGTTTAACTGTTTGACTGGCGTATGTACGAGGCAAACCGGGTAAAAGCTGCAGGCTAAAACCCTTGTAAAGATATATATTTACGCTATTCGCCACTCTCACTCTTCCCGTGTTTAGTATAACCTTTGTTAATGCAAGTTCTTCGTTTAACCTCCTTAACTTCGCCTTTTTAGGTTCTTGCTGTACGTTTTTCTTCAAGCTTTTTTTCATACCCCGTTGCCCTGCGTATTAACTGAGTGTCCTCAACACAACACTTTTAAAGGTCAACTTCGAGTCAAGCTTCAGTTACAAAATGACACTTGTTCCTAAACTTATTCCTAACTTAATAGGGGCGATGGACCATCACCAGTAACGCCTCAATTTTTCTATCACCTTGACTTGATGATCCTGTTGCTAAACTTTCGGGTTATCGAACCCTAAATCTACTCTAACCGCCTTAAAAGCGAAAGTGTCTAAATATTTTTTATGACTGTGAATCGACCGACCAGCAGCTTAATGAGAACTGTTACGCAAATCCCGTTTTGGCTATCACAATAGATGTTCCACGCCTTCTTCAAATCGACTGTTTGTTATTATTTTACGTTATTGCACCTATTTTGGGGACAGCGACGTCTCCTTTTTAGAAGTTACGTGCCCCTAAAGCATTTCTTGTTGAAAATCGAGCACGAAAACAGTATAAAAAGGGAACTCTCTGTTCTTAATGTTGCCAGGCAAGCTAGCCAAGCAATGGCGAATAATGAAACAGAACAAATGTTGATTCAGTCGGTCGTATCATATCAAACAGCGAACGTCGCATATTACGCTTTAGGATCGAAACGCTGTGCATTGTACAGTGAATTCAAGATATATAAAAAATATTTCCTGCTGTCAGCCGATATGGCGACAAAGCAACGGCGCGACTCGCAGCGTACTCGATTCGCCCCAGTGATCACATGTCATCCCACACAACCGCTCGTAAAAATTCCCCCGATTGGAGAGCTTCAAGTGCAAGTTGGCGCGACGAGAATGCGTAAGCTTTATTGAAGGGCTTTCATTTCTATACATAACTGTTTTGATTACTTTGCAGATACAATATATACGTAGGCTTTATCATGCTTATAGAACGACTAGGGTTCTCTATAACAGTGCTTTTCAACAAGGTGTTTTGTACAACCCAGGGTGTACGACTTCGATGGGGTGTATTGGGATGTACAAGATAACCCAATACAATAAGCCTATCATCAAGTATCATAATAACCCGCCAGATAGGAGTGTAGTGTACATTGCATGGCACAACATGTATTAAAGCGTGCGTATAGCTTGTAAGATACAATATTCTATTTTTTACATCATAGCCAAATATTTCTCGTGGTAATCGTTATTGTGAGGTGCTATAGTTGTTCATACGATTAATAATTATTTTTTCAGTACAACAGGTTTATATGTTTCTATAAGTTCAGTACATTGCGTCAACTGTGGTGTACAAGTTCTTTAGTAACGTAAAAGTGTGTACTGTTCCCAAAAAGGTTGACAAAAACTGCTCTATATGAAATATTACATAGTTTCATGATGACTTTATACTTCAGTGGCTTTATTTATATCTTAGTGACCTTTTTTTAATTCCACATTAATAACAATGCCTTATTGTTAAAGAGGTTAATAGTTTATGGACCTCCATTTAATTAAGCCATGATGCTAGACTATATAGAGACTATACATGAATGATAATAAAGGTATATCATTAAGGACAATATTAATGCCCCAAACATACGTTAGTATTCAGCCTTGAAGACTAAAAAGTACAATTTACAACTTAATGGTAATTCAAATGTACACCCAGCACATTGGGCTTTATGTGAGAAGGAGAAAGTTTAATGTATGTTGGCAAAACGTAAAAACTGCAAGTCACAATGAAGTAGTTACCGTACATTAAGTCTACGAAGTTGGTGAGTCAGAACTGGCTCTTAAATTTTTATGGCTTGCAACTTTATTGGAAATTTTATTGAAACCCGTTGTCCTCAAATGAAGTACCTAAAACCGGTTAATGCTTTTCCAAATTAAGTGATTTGTTGAATAGTATACAGTAATACGAATAAAGCAAAAACAAGCAATAACTATTACAATAATTAGGAAAACAACTTGGCTAGGAATCGGCTAAAATATATATATATATTTTTTTATTCCTTAACCACGCTGTACAATAAAAGTATATACATGCTGCAAATGTACAAACGTTCCGTTCGCCTTTTAAGCATATCGACGGCGACATACGTGAGCGTAATTAGCGCTTGTCCGTTTACAAACTGTATTTTTTATTATTGGAGAGCAGGAGACCAGTCATAATTTAAAAATGTACGACAGCTACCGTTGCCCTGTGACAATTTAACGCCCATGCCCTTAACAGCAATGCTTTCATGTTGCGAAGAGGAATATGCTCATCAAGCATTCTATACCATAACACATATAAAAAGTATTTTTTAACACCACAGGCAAGGCTTAGGTGACATGGACAAATGCTCTGTGGTTGACTGCTATAAGAGATAAAACTATGAGCGCCAGAAAGAAACTATGAGCGCCAGAAGGCTTTTTTTGTAAGGTAACATTAAACAAAACTAAACAAAAATACTGTTTGGTGTTAAACACGTTAGATGTTATAACGAAGGAAGTTTGCTATGTAAAGGATCAACAATTTAGATAGATAAAATCATGGGAGTACGATATAAACGGACTTGTGCTTTTATTGTGGTAAATATAGCTGAACACATAGCAAAACGATACCACTAAGCGACATATCGCGCAGCATAGGTTTATTAATTGCGTACGAACATGAACTATACGTGGTGAACAGAATCGCAAAAAAAGTAATTCCATTGCCTTACATGCAGCTCATCCATAGAACCCGAACGTGTTATATTAGTTTGACACCGATGTCCGATATAGCTTAGCGAAAGAATTTATGCATATGCATTATCTTGTATTGCTGGTGCTATCATCAACATGACTATAAGACGTTTTACAATGTTGCTTTGTTACGCCACCGACAAGGCCAGGAATGCCTGGGCGATGTAGTAAGTTGTCATGATCAGAAATCCACCGAAAGGTACTGGGTAGCCAAACCGACTTACTGCCAATACCGCATCGGAAAACGCGAAGAACGTTGCCCCCACAGCAA
This sequence comes from Ascidiella aspersa, assembly GCF_963924565.1. Lineage (NCBI taxonomy): Eukaryota > Metazoa > Chordata > Ascidiacea > Phlebobranchia > Ascidiidae > Ascidiella > Ascidiella aspersa. Next base: position 21,112,951 of record NC_139454.1, read on the forward strand.
CAAGCGAGGCTCTACCGCCACCTGTAAAAGTTGTATAATGATTTAGTGGTTTGTAAATACGGTCGTAAAATGTTCAATGGAACGGGAGGAAATTGAACGTATATTTGCGCCATATTAATGCATCGGCTTAAAACTACACAGTCGTCTGGACACTAGGAACAATTATTCTGATGATTAAAATCCTTTAAGTGAATTGGCTATGTAACCAAGGCTGCATGTCGGTCAAACATTCGTATCACAGTTTCGAAACGTTGAATGTAGACCTTGAAAGCGTTCTGTTGTTGACTACATTTGCAGTGTTGCAAAGACTTGTCACTGTTTTCAAGTGACGTGACTAGACTTATGTCTGTCGGGAAAAATGACTTGACTTGAATTTAGTCTTGTGGACAAATGACTTGGGTTGCAGAGAATTTTTTTTATAAAATTTTTTTTTTTTCAATTTTTGCACTTTAACGTTATTGCTCATAATCTGGCGAGTTTACAGGTTTTAAAAGTTAAACGTTTTTATTATTTTTTTTAGGCCTGACTTAAAATTGACTTGCTTAAATTATGACTTGACGGCAAGTTTTATACTTGGCATCTCATATATTATGGCCAAGCGATGTGCTCAAGTGGATTTGCAAATAGCCGAAGTAATGGAACTGAATTGGACAACTGGCTCAACTCACTCAACTAGCATAATGTAACAGACAGAAGGCGCTTTGGCAAACGAACAAAAAGAAGTAAATTAATTTAGAATTACTTAGACTAGACAATAATCGTGATAGATCGCAGTACACGCAATCACACGTTTGAATAAATGTTTCAGTGAGTTTTATAAAGAAGACACGCATACCTCCTGTCATACGAGGCGATATTACGCCGGTCCAAGCCCTCCATTGCATTGCGAAAATTGCCATTCCGTAGAAAGCACAGCTTATCCGTGTAAAAAGTGATTCTTGGCCAAGTTTATACTGATACAAGTAACTAAAACGCATTTTGTATGAATAAAAACAATGCAGCATTTATCTTGAAAATACAAAGTATATATAGTAATAGTATTTCAGTATATCTAAAAAGTAATTTATTGAATTTAATTGGTAAAAAACGTTGTTTTATTTAACTTTTGATTAGAGACATAATGGGTTATAAACCATGGATTTAGGCAATGTGTATCTTATTTAACTCTTTTTTTATTTATGACCTGTTATCAAATAATTTTTTTCGTTTCTTAATTTTTCGTTTTCTTAAATTTCACTTCTGCAGCTGAGTTTCTTTTTTGCAATAAAACATTAACCTATCTCCCCCAGGAATCCCTCACCCCTATCAGACTTGTAAACAACCGAAAACTAGAGATGTAAAAACTATGCTACAAATTATTATTATTCGATGTAATAAAACAACTCACTTTTCGACAAGTAAAAGAATACTCACGTATAAAACAAAGCAAATATAAACGTAAATACGAAGAAAGTGTTTCGTCCGAATTTTTTGAAGCCCATTGAGACAATGTAGAACATGTGTGCAAAATAGAACATGATCAACCCTTCAAACGCAACAGCGGATTTAGTAATTCAACTTGCAAACTAAGTATTGTTAAACTTGCAAATAAATACCAAAGTGTCGCTCGCATAACTATTGCAAAAGTAGATAGTTAATCAGCACTGTTAATCTAATAACTAGAATATATTATCTGTTTAATTCTATTGATATAAGTGTTCAAGAACGTATTGTTTTTATTACCTTGGTTTTGTGTTTATCATTAAAAAACGGAGCAACAGAGCTATTAAAACACTACTTACCAACCAAAAACATATTTGGATGCTCTTGGGCATACACTAGCGCTGCATCTCCAACAACTGAAGCGCACAAGGCCAGTAATGTGAGTCCAGAATCGGAACCGTCTTTGCGTCGTTTCGTTCGGACAAAGTTAATCAGGATAATCATCGGAAAACACTAACGGGGGAAAATACTTTAGTCCATATTCGAAAATTTTTTTTCAATAAAGAAATTATTTAGTCAGCTATGCTGCCGAGAATTAGACTCTAAAGAAATCAGTGTTTTCATTTAGTTCATATTTATATGTCGAGTCAAAAGTATATTGGTGTTGTAGGCGGGAAATAGGGGCTCTAGTAAGACCACGTATAACTACAGGAGTTCCGAGTACGACGTCTGCATGTGTAGTACCATATTTTGAAACCAATATGGCCGCCAACTGTAAATTGTAATGGCGGGATAGCATATGGTGGATATTTTTGAACCATGTGTTGTGAGCGGATTTTTTTTCTTGTTTCCAAGTGTGTACCAAAGTTTTTGTATGTGAACGACTCTTTAAAATATTTGGTGGTAGAAAGTATCATTAGTCTGCATTGAACCGTTCTTGCAACTTCTATTACCGTGAAACTAGCATACATCTATTAAGTCAAAACCATTAAAATTTTTCAGGTATTATTTTGTTTTGGAAAAATAGCGGTAACTTTTTACCAAAACAAAAGTTCAAAGAAAAAAACTATATTGAAAAATACCAATTTGTGAATTCAGGACTTCATTTGATGTACACACAACATACATATGATCTACAACATGCTTAAACACAAACTGTACAATTACCAATTATACAATAAAGCAAAACATAAACTATACTATTACCTTGAAGAAAACTGTGACAGGGGATATCATTTGTTTGGGTAAACGAAGAAGAAGCGATTTGGAGCTACTGACTCCGACAAACAGAATGGATGAAGCAATGAAGAGCGTTGAATGAATGAAATTGCTATAAAGATGTGGATCCATCTTGGCTTTATTAGCTCAACTCAGATAATGCATACACTCAGGTTAACAATAAGATATATTCTTTTTTACTGTGGTGGACGGCTAAAAAGTATTAACAAGCTTTAACTTATTTACACTTCAACTTTCTTACATTGCTAACTGTTGGTTTATTTATCACTTTTATCGCTTTTATTTTAAACTTTACGTTCATCTGTGTTCTGTTTCTCATGCTTTCCGGTATTCTGTCGTCAAAAAACGCTCAATAAATAATTAGTTTTATTCGTAACCCTCTGTTATTTCTTCTACAAACGCAAAATTGGGGGGAATATAAAAATATTATCGAAATGCTTTATGCAATACTTCCTATTTCAAATACCCAGCATATTTTAATAATAAAGCGTCATTTCCTCTAGGACTAGACATTTCCTGCTATAAACCATTTTCGCCAAGGGGTACATATAAATCGCATTTGTGGTGTGTATTTTGACAGAAACAATAATACGCCTTTAAAATTAAAAAAACACAAAGTAACAATAAATAAATGCATGAATGGGACGACTGGGCCACACGCCAATAAGCTGGAATAGGTGACACACATTGCAAAGTAGAAAAACAAGAAACCATGCTTTTCAGCAAATAATCAATTTATTATTACCAAATTGCATAAGTAAATCTCCCTGCGGCCAAACTTAACTTGTTACCTGCGTCACGCCATTACAACGTCGCAAAATGATTTAGGCACACAAGGGGTGAAAAGATTTCTGATTAGGGGCATACAAATTAATCAGATAAATCGCCAATTGTTTCGTCATAACGTGACGTCATAGTTCAAGTAATCTCGAGAGGCGTGCTGTACTCGAACGAACTGGTGTGCAAATATGGAGGTGAAGTGGTTGTATGGTTAAAATTTGAAAAACTTTTTCCTAGGAGGTAGTCGTGGTGAATTAGGCACATAAAAATATTACTCTAGTTATATGCATACTTGTTCCATTTGCACAACAGCTACCCCTTCCTTTCCCCTAGCTGTTTTGGTTCGCAAATGCTTGTAAATAACTTGCGCCAGAATATATGTTAATACGGATGATGCATATGTTATACTATGTATTGCGAACAACTTCGCCAGAGGAAAAGTATAATGTTGTCTATAGTAGGCCTATAGACAGAATCTGTATCTTTCACAAGATTGCACACGTTGCATATTAGTAATCGGTGTGTAGGTTGGTGCAATGAATAGGATATATGAGGGGTCTGCGCAAAATGAGGTCGTTTCTTTAAAATCAAAACTGTAAAACAAGTCAAACGCTATCTTTATCCCAAACATTTCAGTAGGTCGCAAAATACAAACACTAAACCTTAACAATAAATAACGCGATAGCATTTCAACGATTGGAGATACGTTGTGCAAAGTTGGTCAGTTACTATATTCTTCCTCAATGCGAAACTGTTCATCTTTCCGCCGTTTTGTCTTGCAATAATCCCTTAACTTGATTCCTGTTGTGTTCACTGGAAAATCCAATTGAGAACGCATCGAGGTCCTTTAGTCAGCCAGTCTTTCGGATTACAGCAGCATTCCTTATTTCTGTAAATACGCACAAACTGTTACGGGGGTGGTAGCTAGTATATAAACTTTCACCGATTGTTTTCTTGCACTTTTGTTCGATACCAACAAACAAATATATATCCAGTGTTGTAATGACTTAAGTCAATGACTTGACTTAAGTGCATTAGTATTTTACTATTTTTGAATAACTTGACTTGACTTAAGTCTTGTGGGCAAACTGACTTGACTTGACTTTATTATTTTAGGCGAATTACTTGACTTGACTTATGTCTTTTAGGTAAACGACATAAGCATTTTTTTTTAAATTCTGTTATTTATTCTAATTTTTGCACATAAAACAATTTACTTGCTTTATATTGCGTTTTTGTTATTTTTGATTAGGGTATTGCTCATAATCTAACGAGTTTACCCAACTTTAATAGCTTAACGTGTAATTTTATGACAAGGACTTGACTTGGCATTCACCTGCTATAATTTTGACTTGACTTAGACTTAAATCATTTCAAAATAACTAGTTTACAACACTGAAAATATCGTAGTAATAAACAAACAGTTTGTATGTTCAAAGAATGCGACAGTTAAAAGCCACCATGGTGCACAATGTTGAAATTAAAAATATCATAAAATATTTTCGGCATGTATTTTCGTGATATTTAATACTTTTGCTGCTAACTGTCCTAAAAATATATCTTGAATTTAGTTATCTTTTCAAATTTTATCCTTTAAGTTTTTTCCCATACAGTAGTGCTGGCCATTTGAATCTTAAGTTTACAAATTCACCAACTCTAGTAATGCGTCTTCAAATTGATTAAAAATACTTTAATTCCCTTTTTGAGTCATTTAATTAATAAGTCAATTGTGTTATACTAATTTCGACCGTTATTCTTCTTTAAGTTTTTATCATTTTGAATATGCTGTTACTGCCAGGCATTGTTTCAATAGTACAATTGTTCTTCCAGCAAAAAAATATTAAAGTGCCAACGTTTCGATCAACTATTCGGGCAATCTTCTTCAGGGCAATGTAATTGCAACTAAAGGCTAAAACATATATACTATGCATAAATTATATTAGTTGCAATTATATTGCTGAAGACGATTGCCCGAATAGGTGGTCGAAACGTTGGCACTTTAATGCAATTTGTTGTCATTTTGTCCAGTCGAAGTCCAACAATATCGATATTTCCTTTTTTGAGTCATTTACTTAAAAAGGTAATTATGTTATACTAATGTCATTCGTTATTCTTCTTTAAAGTTTTTATCGTTTTTAATATGCGGCTGCCAGGCATTGTTTTCAATAGTTTCATTCGAGATGCAGCAAATCGATCGTCTTACTCAGCTAGCTGCTCGCGCTCTTGCGGCCAGCTAACGCTCTCGCCGTCGACCACTGAGAGCGAAATTAACATCTGAGCGAGGTAGTACGTCACCATTACGGCATAATGAGCGCCGGGGACGTGAAACTTGAAGATGTTTATCGCCAAGATGAGGTCAGAGACGAAGAACGTCGAACTGCCGAAAGCTCCAAGCACCTCGTACCATCGACCTGTTTGCGAAAGTAATGTTATTGTCAGCGGCAAAGGGGTAAAAACAGACCAAGCATCTAATGGAGTGGGTCCGACCCCATTTGCAATGCTTAAGGGCGCCTAGAGGTATTTTGGAATCTTTTAGAATCTGATTTTTGCTTTATTAGTAGGTCTTTAGACAACCCTTTGAGTACGATTAGAATAAATCAAATTATATTTTCCTGTATGTGTGTTGTTTATTGTGTCATTGCTCTTAGCGGCAACAGGGTAAAACAACAGCTTAACCAACTTAAAACAGACAAACAGTGTTGTAATTACTTAAGTTAAAGACTTGACTTGACTTTGGTCGTTTGGGCAAAACGACTTGACTTAAGTGTTTTAGATGAATGACTTGACTTGGACTTACGTCATTGAGTCAAGTGACTCGGGTTAGAATTTTTTTCATTTAACATTATAAAATTCAGCTATTTAAGTTTTGCACGTGAAACGAATAGATTGCTAGATGTTTCTTTTTTTTTTTTTTAGTTGAATGTTTGCTTATAATCGGACGAGTTTACCTATATTAATGGTTTTGTTATTATATTCGTGGTTTGTCTTGGAGATGACTTCCTGTAATAATGACCTGGCTGGGACTTGGACTGGGCCTTGACTTGCTTTTTTAAAAAGACTTGACTTGATCTAAAGCTATTTCACAAATGACTTGACTGGGACTTAAGCTATTTCACAAATGACTTGACTTGGACTTAAGCTATTTCACAAATGACTTGACTGGGACTTAAGCTATTTAACAAATGACTTGACTGGGACTTAAGCTATTTAACAAATGACTTGACTGGGACTTAAGCTATTTAACAAATGACTTGACTGGGACTTAAGTAATTTCAAAATGACTTGACTGGGACTTAAGCTATTTCACAAATGACTTGACTGGGACTTAAGGTATTTCACAAATGACTTGACTGGGACTTAAGGTATTTCACTAATGACTTGACTGGGACTTAAGCTATTTCACAAATGACTTGACTGGGACCTAAGGTATTTCACTAATGACTTGACTGGGACCTAAGGTATTTCACTAATGACTTGACTGGGACTTAAGGTATTTCACTAATGACTTGACTGGGACTTAAGGTATTTCACTAATGACTTGACTGGGACTTAAGCTATTTCACAAATGACTTGTTTGCAACACTGCAGATAAACCATCAAATGGTTCCCACCCGGGGTGCCATTTGCAATCCTCAATAGTGCCAACAGGTATTTTGGAATCTCTTATATACTGATTTTTGCAAATGCAGCAGTCTATTTATTTTTTCTCTGCAGGGTTGGTTGTGGGCATGAAACCACTTATCTGAGGAGAAACACTATAGGCCTAATATAAAACAAATCTCTTACTTACTGTTTCTGTGTAGTACAAAATCACGTTAATTGTTCAACTATACCAAACATCAAAAAGTCAGGTATTTTTTATGTAAAACAATTTCAACATTCAGAGCAAACCTTTTGATAGTGTCGTTTACTTTACTTGTTTAAGGGGCTCGAAAAAGACTTTTTGTGCCTTTTTGATCTACAACTTTCAAGTGAAACGAAAACTTAACCGTTCAAAGACGGCCGCCTACACGTCTCATCCATAGGGTGGGGCGTTTTTAGGGTCCCCAGGTTGCCTTTACGTCTTTGACAGTTATCATTTCTTTTTACTTTGCTTTAATACACTAGCGTTACCCACCGTTTTTCAGGTCGTAGTAGGTCACCCTTGCCCAGGCTCTCCACTGCATTCCCAGGATGGATAGAAGGTAGATTGCGACTCCAACTTTCAACAGCACGGAGCGTCCGCCGACGCTCACCTTGGTGCCAGTTGTGTTGGGAATGTAGGCATAACTGAAAAATAGAAATGAACCAATTTCAAAACAAGTTTGAAGGGCCGGATCTAGTGACAAAATCAATGACAACATTAGTCAACTTTATGGTCATACTACTGTACTTTGTCGCCTTAACTGTGTTCCAATCAGTTGTCCTAATAAGTCGAAAGTTTTTTATTTCATGTTACTTTTTTAGGATTACAGTTTTTGGGCGGCGTGTATTACATTTTGCTGTCTCTTACCTGCGTGATGTTTCCCTCCGTATTAAATAAAAACATACCTAATCAATGAAAATGTCAACATATGACTTTTTATGTCATTTCGTGTTTTCTTTTTGGTAGTCATTATGGCTGAAAAGCTACTGTCGGAAGGTATTGGGGAAATAAATCGCGAAGTCTCCAAAAGGCACTCAAGTGTTATTTTTGAGAACTGCAAATATTATATAAGCCGAACATAACAACATAAAAAGTATCTTAAGCCATTTTCGCAATACATTATACCAAAAATTACATTCTATAAATCGCACATTTGGCCAGAGTCGGACTCAGGACTCGGTAGTCGGACTTGGGTTTGATTTTTTTGGCCGAAGTCGGGCCTCGGGTTCTTTGCTTTGGCCGAAGACAGACTCTGGTTAATTTTAACTCCGCAGCCCTGCTGCTGGCACAACATAACCTCATTAAGGCAATTCAATAATATTCTCCAGGGAAAAAGAAGTTGGCAACTATGAAACAAACCAAAACATGTGCGTATACTCACTAGTAGAGTAAACCAAACGCAATAAGCGATCTGAAAAGAAGTCTCGTCTTAAGAGGTTTCCAGCCGAACGAAAACACGTAGATGATTTGCGCCACCATGAAGGATATCATTCCTATTGTAAAGCATAGCAGGTTAAAACATGAGTATCGTGGAAGTGGGGAGGTTCTGTTGTGAACTTAACATTCAAGCTAGCACGGTGACAACTCATAATAACAAAAGTAATGCTATTTTTAATTTAGCATAAACTCTTCGTTCCACTTGGGAAGCACCGTTGGCCGCTTAATGGATAAAAAGCATACTGTGTTTTAGGTATAGTGTGGTACATTGTTTGGAAGAGAAAAGTGCTGTCAAACATGTGCCTTTTTACTATACATAAGGGCCATACGTTAACACAGTTGTATACACGGGTGTTTTATTTATTTATATTTATCACTTTTAACTGACAATTCGGGATGTTCGGGAGAACAAGTTAAGCATTACCCTATTCAAGTTTAACATTTTCATATTTTGACGTTGCAGTTTGTAAATCAAGTCCCAACCATTAGATGTTAATCTGATCATTGCCATATCTTGTCAACACGGCACAAAGGTGTTGGGCATCTTATATCGTGTAATGCCGACTACTATATTACGGTTAGCTTGTTTAGTTTATGCCATAACAGAAGGTCTCTGAATAGAGGGTAAGCAAGGAGAACAGAGGACAGGCAGAGGTGTCTGTTCTGACCTGAGCGAGAGACAGGGTTTTTTTCACCAACAGAAAAAGTAGCAAAAAAGTAGAAACGAAAAAAGGCGGAATGCAGCGAGAAAATGATCGCTACCGTTAAATACAAATCTATATAGAGTCGCTACAGGCATTCATTTAGAACCGATGGTTGTTAAATAGCAGTACGATGCTTTAAAACAAACAACCAGTCCAATGGGTTTTTAATATAGTCGTTAATTTTGCATAGAACGCTGTTCAACAAAACAAATATGGTGACGCGGTAAAACGTCACATCCTGCTTCGCCGAAACGCCTACGAGAAGCGTGCGGCTGTAATTGTGTTCGTTAAATTTCTATATTTCTGTTTACCGAGCGTATTTAGCTAATGCGATATAAATATATAAAACGAATATAGAAGTATTTGGACAACCCTTCTTTGGTACATTAATGTTTGCTTTTAGTTTTCTCAATTTCCATAAATAAATTGCTGTTTTAATGCTTCTGATTTTTGTTTTTAGGCTCTTTTAAACACTGTTGATTTCTCGGGTCACTGTCGCTGCGTTTTTTTTCCACAAACTACGTTTTTTTTCCAAAAGCAACTACGTTTTTTCCCCAGAATCCTTATAATCATACTTATCCAGTGCAAAATCGAGCCTTAATCGTTATTTTGATCACAAAATAAGCTAGAAGCTTATTAATAAGTAAATAAACAAGAATTGAAACAATCCTAAAATTTATAAAAGCGCTCCTTCTATAATTTTGCAGTAGTATTCAGGTTTAAGCAATTCACTAAACATGTTTTTTTCGTTTTTTTTAATACCTGCTAAAAATGCCGCCTCGTTCCCTTCGTCGAAAACCAGACAGGCGTCGCCAATCAAGGAAAAGAAGAGACCAATAAAAACGAGCAGGCCGAAGGTGTGTTTTGCGAGGAGACGGAAGGAGTCGTATTGACGAAAGACGAACACCATGAGACTTACGATAGGCAAACACTGTCAAGAAATGGTCAGAGACTTATAAGCTACTGTATAAGGCAGTATTTTGCAAACTTTCTTGGCTAGCGACACCCTACAAAAATTATACTTCGTTCGCGGCATCCTTGGTCGTATTTTTGCTGAGTGGTTAACTGCAACGTTGTATTAAGTGAGATTGAAACAGCACATTAACTATGCAACAAGGTTGTAAAAAACCTTTTGAATTATTGGCACTTTTATCGTATGCAAAAAATGTATCAAGAAGCTTACAAAAAGAGCAAAAATCGGAATGCTGAATAATTTGAAACCACTGGAATAAGGTGTTGTGTAGGCTAGTTTGCTGCTGTTTTGCTAGACTCCTAAAATGCTATGGTTTTATTTATAAAAACGAGTTATATTACTTTGAATAGCCGAAAACGATAAGGCAAGTTGTTCGTCATGAGTGTAACCTGTTAATAGTTTTTGTTTTATCTAATTTAAGATCAGCGTTACAGCTTTCGAGAGACGAAAGTAGCTTTTAATATACCAAAAAACGTCTCCAGAAACCTGTAAATTCTGGAATGCAGCAATTTATGTTTATGTCAGGAACCATCTAAACATTTGTTGGGCAAATTGACTTGACTTAAGTCTTTAGGACAAATTACAAGACTTGACGTAATGTTTCGGACAAATGACACGGGTGTAAATCGATTGTTTTTATTAGGCAATTTTTTTTTATAAAATTTGGATTATTTATCTGTTTTGCACGTAAATCGATTTTGGTTGTTTTATATTGCGCTATTGTTTTTTTTTTACTTGAGTTATTATAATATTAGGACGAATTTACCAATTTAATAGTTTACCATGTAGTTTTTTTGACAAGAAATTAACTTGGAATTGACTTGTTTTATTTATGACTTCACAGGCACTTGACTCGTTATTTATTCAATTTTGTTTTACAATGGACCTGACTTGGACTTAATTCATTTCAAACTGACTTGTTTATAACACTGGGAATGATCTGTGTAACTGCTGAGCCAATAATTATAATCAGGGCTTCCCGCAAACCTTATTTAAAACTAGGCAAGAAAAGATGGAAAAGAGTAAAATTCAACAGGTTATTTTGTGGTAGTGGTTAAGACATTTTAAATAATATAATGATTGACCAGTTATACTGAGAAAAACAAAAATATTTCCAGAAGTTTCTTTTACAACCTATTTTACACCTTATCAAATTATAACTTACGAAGCTTTTTTTTGGTTTACCTTAAATATGGCTTGCGCCCAAAGCGGAAAGTTTAAAAGGCCGAGGTCGCCGACAACTTTGAGAGTGAGGTAAATGATTGCACGACGAATGAACGTTAGTAGCTGGTAGAATTTCAGCAGCGGTTCCTGCAAAACAAGGATTCCAATAAGTTCAACTGTTTACCAACCCATTGACTTACACGGATTCATGAATAAAACATTTTTGCTAAGAATAACAAAAACCGCAACTCAATATAACTACAATAAGTTATTAAAATGATGTCTTCATTTCACTGTCAAAATTCTGGTTAACATTAAAGAAAACTAGCAATAAATCTTTGAATTTAAAAAACAAACTATTCCTCCTGCAAATCCCTACTACAATTATTTCGTTGTTACGTAAAGTTAACTGTGGTGATTTGTTTTTGTGTTCTACATCTGATATTTTTGAAAGACTATTGAAATTAGATGAGGCCACAATGGATAGTCTGACGATAAAACGACGTCCGATCATTAACGCGATCGTTGAACGTGCCTATATGTATCAAATCAATTTTGTCCTACCTTGTTAACTTCCTTGGCTTGTAATTCCTGCGATTCAAAGTCTTGCGACCGGTTACCAGCAGATGGTTCCGGGCTTACGACTGCAGTTCCATGCTTGCTCAAACATAAGAAAGACAATGTTAAAATGTATTAGCAACAGTGTATCTGCGTGACCTCGCATTGCATCGAGATTACCTCAATCATTACACGTGTTTGCACAAACACACTTCCAGTCATTCAATATTATTGTCTACAGTTAAATCTTGCATAAGTTGTTTAACGAAGCCATTGTATATATTCAGCGGGTTTGAGCAAACCAAGCCCGTTCGCCAAACTTTACCTCTATATTATATAAGTTTACAATTTTTTTCATTGTTGACATATACGTTTTTCTATAAAAAGACCGTAACTATTTTCCGCGTTTTTTTCGGTTTTAATTGTAAGCAAAGTGTTGTTCCTATCAGAGATATTTTCAAACAAAAATGGACTAATTTATAGCACTGCGGTTTTGAAATGATAGATTTTAAGTGTCACGATAGTGAGAGGTTGTCATTTACAGAACAACTTAAACCGAAATGAGCTTATGTTTTTGATATACAGAAATTTGCTTGTACGGTTTTTTTCGGTTATATGTTTTTTTCGCTTATAAAGGCTAAACTATATTAATATTACAAAACCACAGATCTTATGTCTTACCTGTCTACCCGACTCCACGTCTTCACCGCCGGCCGTTTCACTCATTTTATTTTAAGCTGAAATTGTTTTGCAGAAACCAAATGGTTTTGCTGACACCAAACTATATACCACACTCCGCAAAAACGGTAGAAAAGCAAACCTTTGTATCTACGACTAAATACAAAATATTCGTTAATTTAGCTGCAAGTCAATACCTTACCTAGCATTTGTGTTTTTATTCAGTCCATCATAAATTCGAATCCAAAATTCTTTAAGTTTTTCACGTGTTTGCCTGTACGCAGTCAACCGTGATATTTCGGCTTTACCATGACAGCATTATAAGGTACGTCGCCGCAAAACCGCCTCATTGCACTTCTATATCCGTACGAATATGTCCCGGGGCTTTGTCTGTAGTGGAAGACTACGTCCGCCACGAATGGGCGTTTTTCTTACCAGCTACATTGCAGAGGCGGATGCTATTGCTGGTGTACGTATACAATAATGCCAACTTCCGCCGCTGTTGTTATGAAAAGCACGATTTGATTCGTCACCGCATTTGTCGGATTTTGTGTGCGTCTCCCGCTTCACCAGCCTATCTCGTTCACTACACAAATTAAAACTCTTCAGAGCTTATATTTGTCACACGTTTGCAGGTCTAAAGGCAATTTTTCTTGTCACCTATA